>NC_091761.1:55805000-57055000 GCF_029378745.1 Bos indicus | reverse complement strand
TATGTCAAGTTAATCTGACAAATAAGTCCACACCTGCACCTTTGTAAAATAATCTTAGAACACCACTTCCAAAGAAGGTGACTTCATCGTCCCATGTGTTAATGTTTCAGGGGATAGTGATTTTTCACAGGTGCATGGTCTCATGGTTGGCGTTAGAAGAAGGCTCCCTCAAGTCCAGATGGTGTTTATAGGGCACTTAGGTGTGTTAAAAACACCCCAACATGCAAAATTATTACTGTTTCTCTGAACCGAATGCTGCAATGTACCATCAATATCTCCTCTCTCTTATCAGTAATAAAGCCTTTATATCCATAACCGCCAGGAGTACTGCAGGAAGACTGCCCCCACCCCTCATCCTGCCTGGGGACTGTCTGGATTCAAAGCAGAAAGTCCTTCCAAGGTCATGTGACATCCAGTGATGGATTAACATGAGGCATAAAGGTATAAAGAGTCTTAAGATATAAAGAGTCTTGAGGTATAAACAGTCCAGACAACTTTGAAATGCCATTACAGTTCCAGTGCTCCTCAGATCAACAGAGGCTTTTGTTGGGGTTAAATTACAGCTCTATTTTGTCCCATTTTTCAATCATAATTTCATCTTCTCTCTTCCACAGGTATTGATCTCAAGCACATTCTCTAATAAACTTTTTGCATGCTAAACTATCTCTGATATTGCTCCTAGGGTAAGACAATCTGGAGTAAGCAACACTGAGTGAAGCTAAGAGCATTATTAGCATGAAAGGTTATGTTAATCAATACTAGTCTGCATGGAAATTAATGCTTTACTTTACTTCAAAGTGATCTCAAGTATTAAAAACGAGGATGATGATGGCAATGATAATGAAGATTTTTTGAAAACATGAGTAATCACAAAGTTCATATTACATGATATACAGTAATCTAATAAAGCAATTACAATTTTGTGATAAGATATAAACAATTTGATAACATCAAAAAGTTTCATCCTATCATGTCATCTTCATAACAATGCAGATATGCCAGTGTCTTCATTATTGGAAGTTATTTAATGTTGATATTACATCTATTTTAAGAGCTATAGACAAAAGTACATAAATGCCATACTGGTGTAAAACATTATTTAAAATTAGTCTGGTCAGAGATATTGCTCAGTTTTCTTAGATAAGGCAGAAAAAGGAAGGCATTCAGTGGGATTAATGCAAAGGCTTTTAGCCCGCTAAAGAGTTTATGGTATTTTTCTACTTTCTGACAGAGACATGTCATGATCCAAATCATGTAGCCACATGAGTAACCTGAGAACAGTGTTCAATGTTATCATAAGAAAGACGACAGGAGAGGTAAAGCAGAAAGCTAGGATACTGCTGTAATTGAGAGATACTGAGTAAATGACCTTGGAAAGAAAGAAGAAGCAAGTGTGGAAGACACTGCAGCAGAAGAACAAGAGATCTTGCCAAATGATTGAATGTATGACAAAAGTTGGGCTTCCCCAGTGGCTCAGCACTAAAGAATCTGTATGCAATGCAGAAGCCACAGGAGAAGCAGTTTGATCCCTGGGTTTGGAAGATCCCCTGGAGGAGGGCATAGCAACCCACTCCAATATTCTTCCCTGGAGAACCTCATGAACAAAGGAGGCTGATGGGCTACAGTCCATAGAGTTGCAAAGTCGGATGAGACTAAAGCGACTGAGCATGCACACATGATGCAAGTTGAAGAGTTGAACAGAACTTTGGCTTTTGGGCCATGAGAAACATAGAGTAAATACCATGCTACCTATAAACAGAAACAGAGAAGTATGAGGAAAGGTGTTTGGGATAAAGGACTGTTGTATTTGGTTTTGAATATATTGAGTTATACAGGTTTAAACAAAACTAGGAATGAAATGTGGAAATATTTAAATACTTTAAAGCATTGTACTTAGAAAAAGAAATTAGTCAATTTCAACAGTATAGGTAATTTAAATGGAGAAAGTTTTTACCCTGCAATTGAGTATTCTATTCGATCAAAACTTTCAAAGAGTAAACAGAGTAATTGATTTTCCTGCTTTCTTCACTATAATGCAGTTGTAATTTCAACCAAATATGACACTCTATCTTCTTTTAAATATCTTCACGAATACAAGAGGGATGGCACAATTAATCCACAACAGTAGGTAACACAAAAGAGCAACTATTTAAGATATATATTAGGAGTTGGATATGAAAGTGCTGCACTCACTATGCCAGCAAATTTGGAAAAGTCAGCAGTGGCCACAGGACTGGAAAAGGTCAGTTTTCATTCCAATCCCAAAGAAAGGCAATACCAAAGAATGCTCAAACTACCACACAATTGCACTCATCTCACATGCTAGTAAAGTAATGCTCAAAATTCTCCAAGCCAGGCTTCAGCAATATGTGAACCGTGAACTTCCAGATGTTCAAGCTGGTTTTAGAAAAGGCAGAGGAACCAGAGATCGAATTGCCAACATCTGCTGGATCATCAAAAAAGCAAGAGAGTTCCAGAAAAACATCTATTTCTGCTTTATTGACTATGCCAAAGCCTTTGACTGTGTGGATCACAATAAACTGTAGAAAATTCTGAAAGAGATGGGAATACCAGACCTGCTGGCATCTGACCTGTCTCTTGAGAAACCTGTATGCAAGTCAGGAAGCAACAATTAGAACTGGACATGGAAAAACAGACTGGTTCCAAATAGGAAAAGGAGTATATCAAGGCTGTATATTGTCACTCTGCTTATTTAACTTCTATGCAGAGTACATCATGAGAAATACTAGACTGGAAGAAGCACAAGCTGGAATCAAGATTTCTGGGAGAAATATCAATAACCTCAGATATGCAGATAATACCACCCTGATGGCAGAAAGTGAAGAGGAACTCAAAAGCCTCTTGATGAACGTGAAAGTGGAGAGTGAAAAAGTTGGCTTAAAGCTCAACATTCAGAAAACAAATATCACGGCATCTGGTCCCACCACTTCATGGGAAATAGATGGGGAAACAGTGGAAACAGTGTCAGATTATATGTTTTGGGGCTCCAACATCACTGCAGATGGTGACTGCAGCCATGAAATTAAAAGACACTTACTTCTTGGAAGACAAGTTATGACCAACCTAGATCACATATTCAAAAGCAGAGACATTACTTTGCCAACAAAGGTCTGTCTAGTCAAGGCCATGGTTTTTCCTGTGGTCATGTATGGATGTGAGAGTTGGACTGTGAAGAAAGCTGAGCGCCGAAGAATTGATGCTTTTGAACTGTGGTGTTGGAGAAGACTCTTGAGAGTCCCTTGGACTGCAAGAAGATCCAACCAGTCCATTCTAAAGGAGATCAGCCCTGGGTGTTCTTTGGAGGGAATGATTCTAAAGCTGAAACTCCAGTACTTGGCCACCTTATGTGAAGAGTTGACTCATTGGAAAAGACTCTGATGCTGGGAGGGATTGGGGGCAGGAGGAGAAGGGGACGACAGAGGATAAGATGGCTGGATGGCATCACTGACTCGATGGACGTGAGTCTGAGTGAACTCCAGGAGTTGGTGATGACGGGGAGGCCTGGTGTGCTGCAGTTCATGGGTCACAAAGAGTCAGATACAACTGAGTGACTGAACTGAACTGAACTGATGCTTTTATGCTGGACATTATTGCTGATCTGGGACTGAATTATACCAGACAGAAATCAGAAATTAATAGTGAGGACTTCACTAAGGAGAGCTGGTGTAACCAGATTCATTTCATGCAAGCTCTTCTCATTGGCTTTAGATGCTCGCCCTCAATCATTTCAGTCGTGTCCAACTCTGAGAACCCATGGCCCACCAGGCTCTTCTCTTTATGGGATTTTCTAGGCAAAAGTACTGGAATGGGTTGCCATGCCCTCCTCCATGGGATATTCCCAACCTAGGGATCAAACTTGCCCCTCCTGTCTCCTGCATTGCAGGCAGATCCTTTACTGCTGAGCCACTGAGGGAAGCCCAGCTTTATAGATAGTGGGGCACAACTAACTGAACCTGAGCTCGCCCAGCTTTTTTGCACATGGAGGGAATGGTGTCATCAGCGCACAAAAGGGAGTAGACAAGGGGCACCTAAGCAACCGCAGCTTTGGATATTTGTGATACAACAATCCTGACTGGGTTATAATTTTACCTTTGTATTATTTACAAGGAAGGTATGTTCAAGTGAATTGCTAGATAGAAATACTGAAAAGAAAAGTCTGAACCATCATAAGGACATAATTTTCTAAGTGACTTTTTAGAAAATTAACTCTGCTCATTACAAATGAGATAATTTCACTCAAACAGTCTTGGATGACATTTAACACAGAATTATATTATTCAAATTACTATATGAATTTTAAAGTAATAGTGCTACATCAGACATTTTATAGTATTACACTTACTTCTTTAGAAAAAAACACATTTTGACCAATTTCTTAAATAAAATTAGATTTTAAAAATCAATTTTTAGTTGAAGTGCTTATGTTCTTCAGTTGCTCAGTCATGTCTGACTCTTTGTGACCCCATGGACTGCAGCAGAATAGGCTTTCCTATCCTTCTGAAAAAATAACATGTTAAATTCAGTTGTGTTGCCACATTTTAATATTCTATCTTTAATGGGACTTTCTCAGGAGCCCCCCACTTTCTGTTTCCCCCATTTTCCTAGAATACATACAAAACTGTTTACAAATGCACACACATACACTCTCTGCATTCAGGTAGAGGTAGAAATACTAGGTAATGTGCAGCAATGTCCCTAATTTTATTCCCTCAATAAACTGATTATTTAATCTGACATTGAAAAGAAAAGGACAATTTAGGCTCAATCTTGAAGTCATCTACAGTTGATCTCTGGGTTTTTTTCCCCATAGGCAAAAGCCACTAAATTTACTTTAAAATAATTCTTGTAAAATTTACAATTAATGAAGGAAGTTTTAAGAGTCTATGAATTTTTATAATATAATTAAGCAGTATTTGCTTTATATTTCTTTTTGACTTATTTTTCTTCCATAAATGAAAGGAAATATCTCAAAGTTTTATAAAATTTTCATGGGTGGCACCCAGATGTGATGTTATTATGCCCTCTCATTTTAGATTACAAATAATGAAACAAATGAGTTCAATATAGAGAACATTGGTTTTCTAATTTATTTATTTGAATGCCATTTTATAGTAATTCATGCTACATTGCACATCAGAAAAACAAATCTTTTGATTTAGTGTCAGTGGAAGCTTTTCTGATAGACTTCAGATTCTCTCCCCGGACTCCTCTTGGTATATATTGCCTACATGTAGGAATAGATTCTCTTTTTAGTTTACTGATAGAGTTTTAAATACCTAAATTGTCCCTAGATTTAAGTAAGTACATCTTGATTAGACCTATTCAGAGGTTCCTGGTACCCCAAGTATTTTTCTTATTTATATGACTGACTGATGATATTTTCTTTTCCCTTGCATCTAAGTAGTGCCAGATCACCATTTCTAAATAGAATGTGAATGGAAGTGATTTATGTTGTTTCCTGGCTGATATGGTTAAGAGCAGCTGTCCTTTCTCCATATTCTCCTCTCTTTTCCAATTTATCACTTGAAGAAAGAGAAAAGCTACAGGATGGAAAGAATGCAGGTCTCTAGTTTACTGTATAAAGCGGAGAGACCTCCTTGTTTGCTCATGCCTGATGTCAGCAAGAAACAAAATTTCATTACTAAAGATTAAGATAAAAATCATTCTTTATAATAGTTAAGAAATTAAAAATGAAACAAGTAAGAATGAGCCTTTAGTGTTGTTCAGTCGCTGAGTCATGCCTGACTCTTTGAAACTCCATGGACTGCAAAATGCCAGGCTTCCCCATCTTTTACTATCACCTGACATTTGCTCAAATTCATGTCCATTGAGTCAGCAATGCTATCTAACCATCTTATTCTCTGTTGTCCCCTTCTCCTTTTGCCTTCACTCTTTTCCAGCATCAGAGGGTCTTTTCCAGTCAATCAGCTCTTTGTGTCAAGTGGCTAAAGCATTGGAACTTCAGCTTCAGCATCAGTCCTTCAAATGAATATTCAGGACTGATTTCCTTTGTGTGTGTGTGTGTTAGTCACTCAGTCGTGCTCAACTCTTTGCAAACCCATGGACTGCAGCCCACCAGGCTCCTCTGTCCATGAGATTTTCCAGGCAAGGATACTGGAGTGGGTTTGCCATTTCCTTCTCCAGGAGATCTTCCCAACCCAGGTATTGAAGCAGGGTCTCCTGCACTGCAGGCAGATTCTTTACTGACTGAGCTACAAGGGAAACCCAAGGAAAGCCCCAAAACATGCTGGTTTTTAACAGAATCTTATGTGATATAAAGTCTTAAATTTAAAGATAATTTCTCAAAACAGAAATTCACATTGACTCTTTTTTGGTTATTCAGGCACTGACTATGTAAAAATCAATTTTCTCTAGATAGCCCATCTTTCTCTAAGTTTTCCAAACCAATTTAAAAAATTATATGCAAGCAAGTATATTTGTATACATTTCACATATATTGTTTACTTCTTCAAATAGGCTTTAAATTACTTTAAAACATCCAGAAACCAGTACTTTGTATTCCCCAAGGCACCTAGCAAAATAATCAACACATAATAAGCATGAAATAAACATATGCTTGTTCCTCTTACTGAATAGATGACTTTAAGAATTGATTCTTAATGCCTAATATTCACTACCATAGTGACTGGGTAATCACAGTGTTTATTTCTACCACCTCTTCAGCAACAGGTAGAATCAACATGGTAGAATGCTATTTGTATAAGGAAAGTAAAGAGAAAAATTGGCTAACATTGACCAGTTTCCAGTAGCCAAATGGACAAAAGTATTATACATAACACTGAAAGTAGTATTGGGAGAATTTATTTTTCTAACTTTATATATTTAACATTTTAATATAATTATTTAGCTGTAAAAATATGAATTTTATTAATACAAAATCAAGACGTTTTTAAATTACTATTTTTACATAATAGTATATAGTATAAAGTCTAGATAATCATAGCATATTTAGTTTCCATAAATACTTAACATTCCTCCAGCAATTCATGCCTTTTGTCTAACAATATACCATTAAAGGAATTACGCCATTTTGTAACATCTCAATGGTTACTCTTTCTTTAGTCCTCATCATTTCTTCTTGTTGAGTCTATAAAATCCAAGAATTTTAAGTAACATTCAACCATGGAGACTAAAAGGCTACAATATAATAAATTGACCATTAATAAGATTTTTACTGAGAATATAGTAATATTACCACTTTAAGAAGAAATTATTGTACTATTCACAATATAGTTTAACAGTTCTCTTAATCTTACATTTTCACTAACACACATGGAAGCCCTTTTGACTTATACAATTACATAAATAAAAAGAAACTGTGATTAAAAGATAATACTGGAAAAAACTTTCAAACTGAAAAAAAGGTGTTTATATATTCTTTAAAGCATATGTGCATAATTTCATGATATATCTTATAAGCCCCAAACTTTGGGGAGTACATCAATATTTGTTGAGTACTGACAGCTGTAAGGTGTTAGGAAATAAATGCTCCAGACCATGAGGTTATAGATTATATTCACTAATTAAGTGATTAAGTTTGCCTCTAACTTTTCAAAGACCCATGTGTAGCATATGGTTGTTAAATTATTGTTTGTATTAAAATCCCATAGTCTTGCTAGACCTTGTGCAGAATGCTTTCACATATAGCATATATAAAGTTTTTAAGTAATAGGCCATTCATGGCACACCGTATGCCATGGAGAGATTATAAGAATGATGTGTGAAAATATAAGTCTCCCTCTTGTGGAGTAAGAGGAGAAGGCAATTGTAGGCAGAGTCCACAAGGTCACTTGCCTCTTCATAAGTGGTTTCATCCGGGTTCCTCAAAAGACTGCCCAAATAGAACAGATTCAGAAGCATAATGAAATCCTATTGTTGAAACCCATTGTCAGTGAGGAACAACTGAGCAACAACTGTCTGCTGTTGGTTTGTTGGTGTCTTGAGCATGGTCATAGGAACCTGGAATGTTAGGTCCATGAATCAAGGCAAATTGGAAGTGGTCAAACAGGAGACAGCAAGAGTGAAAGTCAGCATTTTAGGAATCAGAGAACTAAAATGGACTGGAATGGGTGAATTTAACCCATAATGGAATAGCCATCACAGTCAACAAAAGAGTCTGAAATGCAGTGAAAGGGAAAGTGAAGTCTCTCAGTCGTGTCTGACTCTTTGCAACTCCATGGACCGTAGCCTATCAGGATCTTCAGTCCATGGGATTTTCCAGGCAAGAGTGCTGGAGTGGATTGCCATTTCCTTTGACAGGGGATCTTCCCAACCCAGGAATTGAATCTGGGTCTCCCACATTGTAGGCAGACGCTTTACCATCTGAGCCACCAGGGAAGCCCTTGGATGCAATTTCAAAAACTACAGAATGATCTCTGTTTGTTTCCAAGGCAAACATTCAATATCATGGTAATCCAAGTCTATGCCCTGACCAGTAATGCTGAAGAAGCTGAAGTTGAATGGTTCTATAAAGACTTACAAGACCTTTTAGAACTAACACCCAAAAAAGATGTTCTTTTCATTATAGAGGACTGAAATGCAAAAGTAGGAAGTCAAAAAACACCTGGAGTAACAGGGAAATTCGGCCTTGGAGTACAGAATGAAGCAGGGCAAAGGCTAGTAGAGTTTTCCCAAGAAAACTCACTGGTCATAGCTAACACCCTCTTCCAAAAACACAAGAGAAGACTCTACACATGGGGATCACCAGAAGGTCATCACCAAAACCATACTAATTATATTCTTTGCAGCCAAAGATGGAGAAGCTCTATGCTGCTGCTGCTGCTGCTGCTGCTGGTAAGTCGCTTCAGTCATGTCTGACTCTGTGCGACCCCATAGATGGCAGCCCACCAGGCTCCCCGTCCCTGGGATTCTCCAGGCAAGAACACTGGAGTGGATTGCCATTTCCTTCTCCAATGCATGAAAGTGAAAAGTGAAAGTGAAGTCTTTCAGTCTTGTCCTACTCTTAGCAACCCCATGGACTGCAGCCCACCAGGCTCCTCCATCCATGGGATTTCCCAGGCAAGAGTACTGGAGTGGGGTGCTGTTGCCTTCTCCAAGAAGCTCTATATAGTCAGGAAAAACAAAACCGGGATCTGACTGTGGCTCAGATCGTGAACTCCTTATTGCCATATTCAGACTTAAATTTAAGAAAGTAGGGAAAACCACTAGACCATTCAGGTATGACCTAAATCAAATCCCTCATGATTATACAGTGGAACTGAGAAATACATTTAAGGGGCTAGATCTGATAAAGTGCCTGATGAACTATGGATGGACTTTTGTGACATTCTACAAGAGACAGGGACCAAGATCATCCCCAAGAAAAAGAAATGCAAAAAAGCAAAATGACTCTCTGAGGAGGCCTTACAAATAGCTGTGAAAAGAAGGGAAGCAAAAAACAAAGAAAAAAAGGAAAGATATACCCATCTGGATGCAGAGTTCCAAAGAATAGCAAGAAGAGATAAGAAAGCCTTCCTCAGTGATCAGTGCAAAAAAATAGAGGAAAACAATCGAAGGGGAAAGACTAGAGATCTTGTCAAGAAAATTAGAGATACCAAGGGAACATTTCATGCAAAGATGGACATAATAAAGTACAGAAATGGTATGGACCTCACAGAATCAGGAGATATTAAGAAGAGGTGGCAAGAATACACAGATGAACTGTACAAAAAAGATCTTCACGACCCAGATAATCACAATGGTGTGATCACTCACCTAGAGCCTGACATCCTGGAGTGCAAAGGCAAGTGGCCCTAAGGAAGCATCAATACAAACAAAGCTAGTGGAGGTGATAGAATTCCAGTTGATCTATTTCAAATCCTAAAAGATGATGCTATGAAAGTATTGCACTCAACATGCCAGTAAATTTGGAAAACTCAGCAGTGGACACAGGACTGGAAAAGGTCAGTTTTCATTCCAAACCCAAAGAAAGGCAATGCCAAAGGATGTTCAAACTACCGCACAATTGCACTCATCTCACAGGCTAGTAAAGTAATGCTCAAATTTCTCCAAGCCAGGCTTCAGCAATACGTGAACTGTGAACTTCGAGATGTTCAAGCTAGATTTAGAAAAGGCAGAGGAACCAGAGATCAAATTGCCAACATCTGCTGGATTATCAAAAAAGAGAGTTCCAGAAAAACATCTATTTCTGCTCTTTTGACTATGCCAAAGGCTTTGACTGTGTGGATCACAATAAACTGTGGGAAATTCTGAAAAAGATGGGAACACCAGACCACCTGACCTGCTCTTGATAAACCTATATGCAGGTCAGGAAGCAACAGTTAGAACTGATCATGGAACAAAAGACTGGTTCCAAATAAGAAAAGAAGTACGTCAAGGCTGTATATTGTCACCCTGCTGATTTAACTTCTATGCAGAGTACATCATGAGAAACAATGGGATGGATGAAGCACAAGCTGGAATCAAGATTGCCAGGAGAAATATCAGTAACCTTAGATACGCAGATGACACCACCCTAAGGCAGAAAGTGAGGAACTAAAGAGTCGCTTGATGAAAGTGAAAGAGGAGAGTGAAAAAGTTGTCTTAAAGCTCAACATTCAGAAAACTAAGATCATGGAATCCAGTCCCATCACTTAATGGCAAATAGATGAAGAAACTTTGGAAACAGTGGCAGACTTCATTTTTGGGGGCTCTAAAATCACTGCAGATGGTGACTTCAGCCATGAAATTAAAAGATGCTTACTCCGTGGAAGAAAAGTTATGACCAATCTAGACATTATATTAAAAAGCAGAGGCATTACATTGCCAACAAAAGTCCGTCTAGTCAAGGCTATGGTTTTTCCAGTAGTCACGTACGGATGTGAGAGCTGGACTATAGAAAGCTGAGGGCTGAAGAATTGATGCTTTTTTTACTGTAGTGTTAGAGAAGACTCTTGAGACTCCCTTGGACTGAAAGTAGATCCAACCAGTCTGTCCTAAAGGAAATCAGTCCTTAATATTCATTGGAAGGACTGATGTTGAAGCTGAAACTCCAATACTTTGACCACCTGATGCGAATAGCTGACTTATTTGAAAATACCCTGATGCTGGGAAAGATTGAAGGTAAAAGGAAAAGGGGACAACAGAGGATGATATGGTTGGATGGCATCACCGACTCAATGAGCATGAGTTTGAGTGAACTCCGGGAGTTGGTGATGGACTGGGAGGCCTGGTGTGCTGCAGTCCATGAGACTGCAAAGAATCAGACATGACTGAGTGACTGAACTGAACTGAGCATGGTCAGTGAGGAACTCTACCCTGGGCATCTCCTTCCATGGCCTGCAGTATCATGTACATGTACACACCCTTTCCTGGATGTTGGATCTATGGACCTTCTGAGAGTTTGTGTTCCACACTCACCCATGTAAAAGTCCCCTAAGAAATACGTATACCATTTCATGGAAGCAAGATTTGATGATGTTGACGTATCGTACACATTTCACTGGCTTCCCAGTTGGTATCAGTGGTAAAGACCCTGCATGCCAATGCAAGAGTCATAAGAGATGCAGGTTCAACCCATGGGTGGGGAAGATGCCCTGGACGAGGGCATAAAAACCCATTCCAGTATTCTTGCCTGGAGAATCCCATGGACAGAAGAGCCTGGTGACCTACAGTCTACAGGGTTGTAAAGTGTTGGACATGGCTGAAACAACTTCAGCTTCACAGCTGAAGCTAGCACTCAAGCACACATTTCTCTAATACTTGAGGGCAAACACACTGAAACCATACTCACAGAAAACAAGTCAATCTAATCATACTAGGACCACAGCCTTGTCTAACTCAATGAAACTAAGCCATGCCCATGGGGCAACCCAAGATGGGCAGGTCATGGTGGAGAGATCTGACAGAATGTGATCCACTGGAGAAGGGAATGGCAAACCACTTCAGTATTCTTTCCTTGAGAACCCCATGAACAGTATGAAAAGGCAAAATGACAGGATACTGAAAAAGAAACTCCCCAGGTCAGTAGGTGCCCAATATGCTACTGGAAATCAGTGGAGAAATAACTCCAGAAAGAATGAAGGGATGGAGCCAAAGCAAAAGGAATACCCAGCTGTGGATGTGACTGGTGATAGAAACAAGGTCTGATGCTGTAAAGACCAATATTGCATAGGAACCTGGACTGTCAGGTCCATGAATCAAGGCAAATTGGAAGTGGTCAAACAAGAGATGGCAAGAGTGAATGTCGACATTCTAGGAATCAGCGAACTGAAATGGACTGGAATGGGTGAATTTAACTCAGATGACCATTATATCTACTACTGCAGGCAGGAATCCCTCAGAAGAAATGGAGTAGCCATCGTGGTCAACAAAACAGTCTGAAATGCAGTATGTGGATGCAATCTCAAAAACGACAGAATGATCTCTGTTCGTTTCCAAGGCAAACCATTCAATATCACAGTAATCCAAGTCTATACCCCAACCAGTAACGCTGAAGAAGCTGAAGTTGAACAGTTCTATGAAGACCTACAAGACCTTTTAGAACTAACACCCAAAAAAGATGTCCTTTTCATTATAGGGGACTGGAATGCAAAAGTAGGAAGTCAAGAAACACCTGGAGTAACAGGCAAATTTGGCCTTGGAATATGGAATGAAGCTGGGCAAAGACTAATAGAGTTTTGCCAAGAAAATGCACTGGTCATAACAAACACCCTCTTCCAACAACACAAGAGAAGACTCTGTACATGGACATCACCAGATGGTCAACACCAAAATCAGATTGATTATGTTCTTTGCAGTCAAAGATGGAGAAGCTCTATACACTCAGCAAAAACAAGACCAGGAGCTGACTGTGGCTCAGACCATGAACTCCTTATTGCCAAATTCAGACTGAAATTGAAGAAAGTAGGGAAAACCACTAGCCCATTCAGGTATGACCTAAATCAAATCCCTTATGATTATACAGTGGAAGTGAGAAATAGATTTAAGGGCCTAGATCTGGTAGATAGAGTGCCTGATGAACTATGGAATGAGGTTTGTGACACTGTACAGGAGACAGGGATCAAGACCATCCCCATGGAAAACAAATGCAAAAAAGCACAATGGCTGTCTGGGGAGGCCTTACAAATAGCTGTGAAAAGAAGAGAAGCAAAAAGCAAAGGAGAAAAGGAAAGATATAAGCATCTGATTGCAGAGTTAGAAAGAATAGCAAGAAGAGATAAGAAAGCCTTCTTCAGCAATCAATGCAAAGAAACAGAGGAAAACAACAGAATGGGAAAGACTAGAGATCTATTCAAGAAAATCAGAGATACTAAAGAAACATTTCATGCAAAGATGGGCTTGATAAAGGACAGAAATGATATGGACCTAACAGAAGCAGAAGATATTAAGAAGAGATGGCAAGAATACACAGAAGAACTGTACAAAAAAGATCTTCACGACCCAGATAAACACGATGGTGTGATCACTGACCTAGAGCCAGACATCCTGGAATGTGAAGTCAAGTGGGCCTTAGAAAGCATCACTACGAACAAAGCTAGTGGAGGTGATGGAATTCCAGTTGAGCGACTTCAAATCCTGAAAGATGATGCTGTGAAAGTGGTGTACTCAATATGCCAGCAAATTTGGTAAACTAAGCAGTGGCCACAGGACTGGAAAAGGTCAGTTTTCATTCCAATCCCAAAGAAAGGCAGTGCTAAAGAATGCTCAAACTACCGCACAATTGCACTCATCTCACACGCTAGTAAAGTAATGCTCAAAATTCTCCAAGCCAGGCTTCAGCATATGTGAACCGTGAACTTCCTGATGTTCAAGCTGGTTTTAGACAAGCCAGAGGAACCAGAGATCAAATTGCCAACATCTGCTGGATCATGGAAAAAGCAAGAGAGTTCCAGAAAAACATCTATTTCTGCTTTATTGACTATGCCAAAGCCTTTGACTGTGTGGATCACAACAAACTGTGGGAAATTCTTCAAGACTTGGGAATATCAGACCACCTGACCTGCCTCTTGAGAAACCTGTATGCAGGTCAGGAAGCAACAGTTAGAACTGGACATGGAACAAGAGACTGGTTCCAAATATGAAAAGGAGTACGTCAAGGCTGTATATTGTCACCCTGCTTATTTAACTTATATGCAGAGTACATCATGAGAAATGCTGGACTGGAAGAAGCACAAGCTGGAATCAAGATTGCTGGGAGAAATATCAATAACCTTAGATATGCAGATGACACCACCCTTATGGCAGAAAGTGAAGAGGAACTCAAAAGCCTCTTGATGAAAGTGAAAGAGGAGAGTGAAAAAGTTGGCTTAAAGCTCAACATTCAGAAAATGAAGATCATGGCATCCGGTCCCATCAATTTATGGGAAATAGATGGGGAAACAGTGGAAAGAGTGTCAGACTTTATTTTTCTGGGCTCCAACATCACTGCAGATGGTGACTGCAGCCATGAAATTAAGACACTTATTCCTTGGAAGGAAAGTTATGACCAACCTAGATAGCATATTCAAAAGCAGAGACATTACTTTGCCCACAAAGGTTCGTCTAGTCAAGGCTATGGTTTTTCCTGTGGTCATGTATGGATGTGAGAGTTGGACTGTGAAGAAGGCTGAGCGCCGAAGAATCGATGCTTTTGAACTGTGGTGTTGGAGAAGACTCTTAAGAGTCCCTTGGACTGCAAGTAGATCCAACCAGTCCATTCTGAAGGAGATCAGCCCTGGGATTTCTTTGGAAGGAATGATTCTAAAGCTGAAACTCCAGTATTTTGGCCACCTCATGTGATGAGTTAACTCATTGGAAAAGACTTTGATGCTGGGAGGGATTGGGGGCAGGAGGAGAAGGGGACGACAGAGGATGAGATGGCTGGATGGCATCACTGACTTAATGGACGTGAGTCTGGGTGAACTCCAGAGTTGGTGATGGACAAGGAGGCCTGGCATGCTGCAATTCATGGGTTCGCAAGGATTCAGAAAGGACTGAGCGACTGACCTGATCTGATAATTTTCCTTATCATAATTATCTTCCATAACATTTTTAATGTGTGCAGCTCTGTGTGTGTTCAATCGCTCAGTCGTGTCTGATTATGCAACCCTGTAGACTGTAGTCCACCAGGCTCCTCTGTCCATAGGATTTTCTAGGAAATAATACTGGAGTAGGTTGCTATGGCACCCCACTCCAGTACTCTTGCCTGGAAAATCCCATGGACGGAGCAGCCTGGTAGGCTGCATGCAGTCCATGGGGTCACTAAGAGTTGGACATGACTGAGTGACTTCACTTTCACTTTTCACTTTCATGCATTGGAGAAAGAAATGGCAACCCACTCCAGTGTTCTTGCCTGGAGAATCCCAGGGATGGCGGGGCCTGGTGGGCTGCCGTCTATGGGGTCGCACAGAGTCGGACATGACTGAAGCGACTTAGCAGCAGCAGCAGGTTGCTATTTCCTTCTCCAGGGGCTCTTCCTAATGCAGGGATCAAATCTGCATCTCTTGCTTGACAGATGGATTCTTTACCACTGAGACTTTTGCAAAGCCCTCAAGTCCTAAATAGATATACACAAATTCCAGTGTGTCATATGTATTTAATATTCCATGTATGATACTATGGGTTTCCTTGATGGCTCAGAGAGTAAAGAATTTGCCTGCAAAGCAGGAGACACAGGAGATGAAATTTGGTCCCAGGATAGGGAAAATCCCTTGGAGGAGGAAATGGCAACTGACTCTGGTATTCTTGCCTGAAAAATCCCTTGGACAGAGGAGCCTAGTGGGCAACAGTCCATGAGGTTGCAAAAATCAGACATGACTGAGTAACCATGCATTTATGATTTTTCACTATGTGAAAAATATTGGAAGCTTTATAACAATTTTAATACTATTATAACAAAAAGCAAACATGTATATTAATTTATATTAATATTTAAATATAAAGGTGTGAACTCTATAGGCATGGAAGGACAATTTAGATCAACATCTTATGAGTTGATAATTATCTTAAAGTTTGAATACTTAGTGACCAATTATCAGCACATCATATTTATGTGGCATTTCATAGGTCTTATGCATAAGAAATTATTTAATTTTTACAACTTGGTGAAGAAGATATTATTATCCTCATTTCACAGATATTTGAACCAGCTGATTTCCTTGGGTTACAGAGCCAATATGTAGTGAAGCTGAAATATAAACTATGGTCTTTGCTAACATAATGTACCTTCTCCAAATCCTTAGTTAAATTAACCTGAATATCTATGTAAATGTTATGAATAACTTATGCCATAAATTCCCATTATAAATCAGATAATAAAAACACATTAATGAGAACCACTAATCCTCCCATAAAATTTATGTTTGCAGTTGCTGTCTTTCTATATGATCAGTCTCTGTCAATTTGATCTTCCTACAAACATGCTTTCTTTCCTATTGCCAACTTTTAGACATAATAAATGATGGGTTAAAAGGATAGAGGGGAAATATTTGAAATTAACTGGAGCCTGGTGTCTCAGCTAAATCATGAATTTAAGTTGAGGCAATGTCTATTACTTCTAATAGACAATTTCATGTTTAAAAAAAGTGAAAAGACTTTCCTTTCCAAAACACTAGAAATATGAAATAAAGTTCTGATGCACTGATGTTTTCTACAAATTGTTACAGAAAAGTGTTTTGCATCACCAGTTTGGTTTCATCACTTCAACTATTATCTATTTCCAAAAGCTTTTCTTGGGAAGTTATGACCACAATTGACCCAGCTCTTTTCATCCTTCTGTCCCATTAGTTTCAGTGATTATTTTTAATTCTCATTGGACCGTGTATAAAGTAAATCTCAATTATCAAATTGTCCAATAGGTACCTACAATATGTTCCTCAGGAGTCAGAAGATAAATTAGGAAGAAATGCAGATCACCATTATCTCCAGAGGAGAGCTGACTTGCCCAAAGTCACACAGTAAGTTACTGGCAGACTTGTTTAATGTCACCTCTCTTAATACGATGTCATTGCTCTTGCTGTCACTAGCCAGAAAATAGCTTCCCACATCTGTGAGCTAGACAGTATGGTTTACTGAACACTTAATGACAGTAAGCATTAAACTAACATTCTTTCTCTTTTCATAACAAGGTTTGTGAAATAGAGCCTCCTCCACTGAACCCTTCTTGATTGAACAGAAATGAGTACAAATTGCCTTGCCCTACTTCTAATTCTGGAGGGCAACTTGTATTTCCACAGTGTGAAGTGTCATGGCAAGCTCTACTAAGGTTTTTAATAACTGTAGTACCTTATATTCTGACTCCTGACTTCTTTGGATACAACTTCTTGAGACAATTCAAAATATTTGGGGAGCAAAACTTCTAGCATTATGTTCTTTCTACTACCATGCACAAACACATGTTTGTTATTTGATTTTTTGAGGCAAACCTCCACACCAAAGGAGACTCAAGAACATTGCACTGTTCCATCTGGTGAAATACTCTGACCTAGGTTGGCCCTGGAAGGCAATCACACCCTTCTGCACAATAAAAATTCATGTAAATATCAGCCATTACCAGTCTAAGACTCATTTTACAAATGGAGAAAATAACTGCTCAGAGAGGTTAATGATTTGTGTAAGTGATTTTGGTTACCAGCAGCCCAGCTGGCACTAGTGTTAGAGAACATGTCTGCCAAAGAAGGAGACATAAGCGATGAGGTGGGTTCAGTCCCTGTGTCAGGAAGATCCCCTGGAGGAGGGCATGGAAGCACGCCAGTATTTTTGCCTGGAGAATCCCACGGATAGAGGAGTCTGGTGGGCTACAGTCCATGGGGTCGTAAAGAGTTGTACATGACTGAAACGATTTAGCATTCACAGAGCTAGGAATATACCTTCCTAAATTCCAAAAGGTGCTCTTTTTATCACAGCCACACAAGTTGCCATGTTGCATAAAACAAATGCAATAAAATGTATATTCAAGTGCAAATAATTATATTTCTATTGACTCTGCTGAATCATGTACAAATGTTGATTATTTATCAAAAGCACAGTTCATTTGGAACATAGACTTTGCAATTGAAACTTCTGAGTTTAGATTTGCCATCTACTATATTATAATATGGACAAAAGGCTTTTAAAATAACAGCTAAAGACAAAAAGTTCTGTTGGTAGCTATACTACATGCTTGTGTGTTAAGTTGCTTCAGTTGTGTCCGACTCTTTGCAGCCCTGTGGACTGTAGCCCACCAGGCTCCTCTGTCCATGGGATTCTACAGGCAAGAATACCAGGATGGATCGCCACACCCTCCTCCAAGGGATCTTCCCAGCCCAGGGATTGAACATATATCTCTTATGTCTCCTGCATTGTTGGCATGTTCTTTACCACTAGTGCTACCTGGAAAGCCCTGACAGCTATGAAAATCAAATAAACACTATTTCTACATATAGTCTGTGAAAAGATATTCTATAACACATCTGAATATTCATCTACAAGATTAAAAAGTATATTCATTTAATTGAATGCAAGACACTATTTGGGTGCCTTGATATTGGGTGCCAAATATTGGGTTGGCAAAAAAGTTAGTTTGGGTTTTCTGTAACATCTTATGGAAAAACTCAAACTTTTTGGCCAACCCAACATCATTATTTTATATAATAGGGATAAAAAGAATAATACCAATACAATTATGTCACAATGCTGAGATTCAGTCAACAACAAATATATCGACTGTTCAGCAACAATAAATATGAATGAATATGTTTTTGAATTTATGAAATGTGTTATATATTTCTCTATTTATATATGGGTATAGATTAAAAAAGTGGCTTCCCAGGTGGTTCAGTGGTAAAGAATCTTCCAGCCAATGCAGGAGACCCAGGAGACACAGGTTCAATCCCTGTGTTGAGAAGATCCCCTGGAGTAGGAAATGGCAACCCACTCCAGTATTCTTGCCTGGGAAATCCCATAGATAAAGGAACCTCGTGGGCTACAGTCCACAGGGTTGCAAAGAGACAGACATGACTGATCACAGCTGTGCATGCTCATACACACGTGTACACTCACACTCACACACACACACACACACACAGAAAGAGAAAGATTACTATATACTGGGCACTAAGTTCACTGATTTTATAGTTATAACCTATTCAATACTCAGAGCTGTCCTTTGAGTCAGGCACTACTGTTATTCCATTTTACAGGTGAAGGGGCTGAAATTACAAAATGACTTTCCAAGATCACATTTCTTTAATAAGAATAACAAGTACCTGTAAGTAATCATTTGTTAGGTGATCACAGTTGTGCTGTGACTTGTAGTAAATCAAGTACTGTCGTCTGGGGCATTCTGTCTAGTTGAGGTAACAGGTTGTGCACAGATGAAGAAAGCAACAGTCCACGTCTTAACACAGTCTAATCCAGGCTTGTCTAGTCCGTGATTGGATATTGCATTTTTGTCTAATGCCCCTCTGTGACCAAAAAAGATAGGCACATAATTTGTGTAAATCAAAACAAACAAAAAGACTTGAAACAAGGGTTGACTTCAAAGGACTGAAAATCAAACTGAGCCCAATTTCCATGCCTTTACAAAACTAAAGTAAAAAAGAAAAATTGAGCATGGATTCTCATATATTTTTAGTGTATTATTGTTTCCATTTTTTCCTTTTACTTCTGCTTCCCAGAAACACAATAAAGTCAGTTAAAAGTTGAAAAATGGGGAAGCTTCAGCTATACACAAGAGATATTCAAATCTCTTCATTTGGATGATTAGGGAATAGGGAGGTTTCTGTTATTTTTTTTTTTTTTTCTTAACACCATAGACAGATTTTAGCAAGTTCAAGTTAATTGGGCTTTGTACACTACCATTCATGTGGCGTTTGTCAAAAAAAAAAAAAGAGAGAGAGAGAGAAAGAAAAAAGAAAGTAAATACATGCATACACATCAAATGAGTATGCATGCCAGAGTATAACAGTGAATTCAAACAGAATTGGGAGCTTTTGCACTAGGGAACATATTTACTGAAGCAGAAAGTATCCTCTGTGTGAATAAGCTTCCCCAAAATATCTTGGCATAAAAGTGCTTAAACTCATTTAAAATACCACACTGTAAATTCTCCATGCATGTCAAGTTCCTCAAACTACACTGCAGGCTACCTCTTCAAAGTATCACTATTTTGTGATGTCTGTCTATAACATTTCAAAATGTAATCAATATTTTAAAAATCAATAACCATCATTTAAGTTATCATTTGCTAATGTCATTATAGTTTTTAATAGTTTTAATATCAGAACATCTCTAAACATCAATTTACTTTACATAACTAGACCCTGTAATACAGCTCAAGTTCATCCATTAGCCTTAACTTCAGTTCAGTTCAGTCACTCAGTTGTGTTCGACTCTTTCTGACCCCATGGACTTTAGCACGCCAGGTCTCCCTGTCCATCACCAATTCCCAGAGCCTACTCAAACTCATGTTCATCACGTCGGTGATGCCATCCAACCATCTTATCCTCTGTCGTCCCCTTCTCCTCCTGCCTTCAATCTTTCCCAGCATCAGAGTCTTTTCCAATGAGTTGGTTCTTTGCATCAGGTGGCCAAATTATTGGACTTTCAGACTTAGCTTAGTGCTGATATAAATTAACCTGATTTCCATTTGCCTTACTGTCTAGGGATCTTTCAGAAGTGAAAGTTTCTTATACATCCTTTCTAAAACTCTCTTGGTTTTTTTTTTCACTGAATAAAAATAAGTTTATAAAGAATGTATAAATATTATGTTATTCTGTATGGAAATTGTAAAATGAGAAGTATAATTAGGGAGATGAGCCATAATGCTTTCTCCTCCATTTTCAAATTAAGTAGAAAATTAAAAATTAAGTGAAACCATTATGATGATTATAATTATCTCTTTCATTACAGTGGGGGGAGGATTTCAAAAGTGGCTAGTAAAAAAAAAAAAAGTGGCTAGTAGAGGCTAATTTTCTTGGTATGGCCATGTAGAAATGGCATAAGAATGCACATGTAAAATCATAACCAAATACTGTGGAGCTGAAGTCTAGAACATATTCCTCTAGAACAATAAAGGAATCATTCCAGAATTATGATTTCTTAAGGCAGAAGCTAAGATGCTAGGACATAGGCAGGATTAGAGTCTGACATTGATGTAAGAGAGACCATTATAAACAGGAAAAAAACACAAAGGGCAGAGATTTTGTGTGAAAATCTCTCATGAATAAACAAAATTACAAATAACCATTAAAAAGGAGAAAGCTTTAAAAAAAAAAAAAACACAAGACTGAAGGAAAGGAGGGACTGGGGTGTACTGTGGTCTTTTCATAGAGTTAAGATTCAGTCTTCTCTTAAGTCTGGTTATTCTGTTTTGTTAATAACAAAAATTTTATGAAAAGAATTTAATTCATCTGTTAATCCATTTATCAGTTACTTATTGAGTTCCTACTGTCTGCTATGCTCTGCACATCTCATTGGAATTTGCAATTCATGATACAGCTTTCATTTTGACAACATAGGTTGTTCTTCCAAAATGAGGAAGAGAAGTAGGAGGCCCAAAAATGTCCAAGAACTAAAATAATTAAAACTTTAGATGCCTTCGCAAGAATTTCCAAGTACCACAATTTTTATTAACATATTGTCTTAACATGAAGTCTTTGCAAAGAACAAAGAATATGACTTTATCAAATAGCTTCCAATTATTTTACAAGGGTTTTTCCTTTTACTTGGTTTTAGGAAGAGAAATTCTGGATTTACTTTTAATTCACTAAAAATAATACTCAGAGCATTTCTACTTATTCTTTGGAATGGTCTTGTAGGCTTGAAAAGCTAGAAATGTACAGATAATAGTGCTCAATTAATGATTTACTCCATACTTTTTCTTATTGTACTCTATTATTTCTAAATTCCATTAAACCTTTTTTTTTTAAACAAACTAGGCAGGCAAGGCAAAATTTTAATTATCTTTTGCTGCAAAGCACCATATGTTCTGTTTAACATCAGAAAAGACAACAAAGAACATTTAGTTTTACAAAACTTTTATAAATTTAGCTGGGGTGAAAAAGTTAAGCAGGTCAACACATTGCAAACTGAATCAGTTTGTGGCATACTTAATCATGCCAAAATATTTACCCCTCAGCCTAAGTACCCATCAGTGAAAAGAGAAAATGTCGTTTATCATTTTAATACTCAACCAATTTTGTACCCAGCTGTGGCCCTCAAGAAATCTGAAAACTTTTCTTGTAAGAAGAAGGAAAGTTGAAAGGGGAAAACTACATGTGGATCGCATTACAAAGCAACCAGATGTTTACTCCGGCACTTTGCATAAAAGTTAAACAAACATTAAAAATATTGACTGTGCATGCACTTTGGATGAAACAGTTTTTAAGGTTTGCTTTATGATTTATCTGATTTCTTGCAGAGAAGAAAAATTGAACTGTTTCTTAATGATGTTAAAAATAAATATACATCTAATATGGTTTGGGGAAATGTAATTCCACATACACATTTTTAGCTGGAAAGGAAAATATGAAAGGGCGTATTTATTACCTACTAAATAGTAAGAGTTCTAGTCACTATCCTTGTTCTATATGTAGCTGGACCTTTCTTCCTCAGGAAGAAGTGACTGAGAGTACCAGGAATCAGGTGTTTCCTAAGCTCTAAGAAATTAACAGACTAGCATTTGTCCAAAGCTGAACACATCAACAGAACAGCGTTTGTTCAAAGGCAGACAGTCCTTTTTCTATGATTTTCTGTCATGGTAAAAACTTAAAAAGAAAATGTTTTGAGAAATGATGTTTTTGTTAAATCCATATAAGCATTATAATCAGAAGAGCAAGAAAAGTTTGTTTCGACAATATAAATGAAGAATCATAAACAATATATTCCAAGATATTTAAACATATCTGAGTCTTGCCTTCTGAGGACTTTGGATTGAAAGGCACTTTCTGATAGAAGAAAAATGGCTATTTCAGAGTGTGTGCATTTTCCTTTTTTTTATAAAGAATCATATATAACTGAAAAAAATATGAATTTGTTGACAGAATTTATCAAGTTCTATTAAGATATTTTTGAACTGTCTAGACATATAGCCCAGAAGAGCACTTTACTTTGCTAAATAATTCATTTGATTTGACTTCTACCCCCAAATTCTGGTTTCCAGCATTTTAAAAAATACTTGGCTTTTCTTTAAGTCACTTCTGTCTCATACATTTTTCAGCTTGTGAAGACCACAACTGTTAATGGTTATCTTTTTTACAGACAGATATATGTAAACTATTGTGTGAGAAATATCTCATGGTATGGTCAGCCCAGACTTTATACTATGCTAAGTATTAAATTAGTGAATCCTATCTTTGATAATTTTTATATTCCATACTTGATGCTTCTCTACTGCCTGAAGCTCCCTCTCCTCTGCCTTCAAGTCCAAATATCCACATTTCATTGTTCAGCTACAGCGACTCTGTCCCAGGCCCCACTCTGGCAAAATGGTACTCTGGCCACTACTGTTAATGTTTCTATACTCCCTTACCTCAAATTATATCCTCACTTATGTTCTGCCTCCAGCAAATGTCCCATCTTCTTGATGAAAGTGGGTCTACTTACCAGAATAAATGAACCTCATTAAATATATAACTGTCACATTAAATGATGAATGATTAAACTTGAATTGTTGAATTTTTATCTGAAATGAACTTATTTCCAAGATAATTTCTAACAAGACTAAGATGCAGGACACAGGAAGCTTGGGGCTGGTGCACTTGGATGACCCAGAGGGATGGTACGGGGAGGGAGCTGGGAGGGGGGTTCAGGATTGGGAACACGTGTACACCCGTGGCGGATTCATGTTGATGTATGGCAAAACCAATACAATATTGTAAAGTAATTAACCTCTAATTAAAATAAATAAATTTAAATTAAAAAACAACAACAACAAAGAAATTATTTTTCAAAAGTCCTTAAATTTAAACTCATAAGGTAAATTAATAATTTTTAAAATAGAACATTTTTCTATTTCACAATTAAAGAGATAGATTTTTAATGTTTTTTATTCATAATATATCTCCAAGTTATAGTTTGACTTCTCACTTGATATTCTTGTGTCTCTCTATGCTTATTTAAGTTTTGGGGGAAGTTTTTATTTATTATTTTTTCTGCTTTTTAATTTTATATATGTATCAATTCTATAAATGTTTCACTTCATTCAATCTTGTTCATAGACCAGTGGGATCTTTTTCCTAAAAGATAAATTATATAAATAACAAGTCTTATTACCTATGCCATTGAATTACTTTGCCAATTACTTTTGACTCCATCTAGTCAAAGCTATGGTATTTCCAGTAGTCATGTATGGATGGGAGAGTTGGACTATAAAGAAAGCTGAGTGCCAAAGAATTGATGCTTTTGAACTGTGGTGTTAGAGACTCTTGAGTGTCCCTTGGTGGCAAGGAGATTAAATCAGTCCATCCTAAAGGAAATCAGTCCTTAATATTCATTAGAAGGACTGATGCTGAAGGTGAAACTCCAATACTTTGGCCACCTGATGCAAAGAGCTGACTCATTTGAAAAGACCCTGATGCTGGGAAAGATTGAAGGCGGGAGGAGAAGGGGACGACAGAGGATGAGATGTTTGGATGGCATCACCGGCTCTATGGACATGAGTTTGAGTAAGCTCCAGGAAGGTGGGGCTTGGTGGGGACAGGGAAGGCTGGCATGCTGCAGTCCTTGGGGTCACAAAGAGTTGGCCATGACTGAGTGACTGAACTGAACTGAACTGATTACCTTAAGCAAAGATATTAAAAAGCAGGTTGAATATTAAAAAGATATTAAAAAGCTAAATTTATAAATCTAGCATCTAGCAACCATCAGTAGCTGGCTGTTGCAGAGGATGGGATAAGTGTGTGAAAGAAAGCCCTACCTGAAACACAGACCCACAGGGTCTTGTGAAAGCTAAGGGTAGAACATTGACATTTAAGAAAACCATCTGGGATCCTAGGAGCCACACTAAGTAGAAGGTCCGTGCCTGCTCTGTTGCTCATTCATGTCCGACTCTTTGCAAGTCCACAGACATGTAACCTGCCAGGATATGCTGTCCATGGAATTTTCCATGTAGGAATACTAGAGTGGGTTGCCATTTCCTACTCCAGGGGATCTTCCTGACCCAAGGATCAAACCCACATCATTTGTGTCTCTTGCACTGGCAGGTGGATTCGTTAGCAACTGAGCCTTGTGTGAAGTCCATAAGGAGAAGGTAACCACAGCCAACCACAGGAAGACTTCTGCTTCTACTTAGAAGTAGAAACGACAAGAAAATGTTGCTCTCATTCTGAAAATGAAAAAAAAAAAAATCAAACGAAACAAATAATTTTCTCAATCTGATAGAAGTCAACAATTAGGTTTCTAAATTATTTTCAAAAATTGCAACACAATGATGTTTCAAGAAAGGTAATTATGAGGAAAAGCATAATAAAATAGAAATGTCAAGCTTCTGACAAAATGCTTTAAATAATTTATTTCTAAAAATCTCAAAATGTCTCTATGTTAATGCAACAATGTTGTTGAATAATTGATGACATTTCTTGAATGATTGAATCCCTGCCCCTCATTGGAACAGTAAACATTTTTAGCCTGTTGTGCCTATTATCAGACCATGCTACTGGATGCTGACATTTCTTCAGTTTCTTACATAAGTTATGCTGTGGTGTCAGAATTCCTCCATTATCAGTCAATCAACCTGCCCACAGAGTATTTTGTCCTTTCCCACTAACATTCTCTAAGTTAATTCATAATTCAGTCTACTAAGTGTGAACCAGACCACAGAGAACTGGACAGAAAGGATACCTTTCTCATGGTTTTCCCTGGCAATGCCCCATGGCAGCGATACTCGAGATGCCTGTCTAAGTGACTATCATTGCCATGTAATAACAACCCTCCAATGTCAAAGCATATTTTACTTCTGAGCGTTGAGAAAAAAATCAATCAGTGCAGGAAGCAGAATAGAGAAAATAAGAATAAAGAGAAAAATATCACTGAGGATTTGCACAAATTCAATTTTTAAAAATAATGTTGAAGGAAAATAAAATGCAAATATACAATGTAATATTACTCAGCCATAAAAAAGAGTGTAATACTGCCATTTTCAGCAACATGGGTGAATCTAGATATTGTCATACTGAATGAAGTAAGTCAGACAAAGAAAGACAAATATATTGCTTATATGTGAAATCTAAAACTACGGTACAAATGAATGTGTTTATAAAACAGGAAGAGTCACAGATGTTGAAAACAATTTATGGTTACCAGGGGATGGAGGGGAGGGATAAATCAGAAGATTGGGATTGACATATACACACTATTATATACAAAATAGATAACTAATAAGGACCTACTATATAGTACAGAAAACTTTACTCAGTGCTCTGTAATTATTTATATGGGAAAAGAATCTAAAAAAAAAAAAGAGTGGATATATGTATAACTATAACTAATTCATTTTGCTCTATAATAGAAAGTAGCACAACATTGTCAATCAACTATACTCCAATGATTAAGAAAAAAAAAACACTGAATTTACTTAAGCAATATTTTAAGCAATATGATTAAGCAAATGATTAAGAAAAAAAAAACACTGAATTTACTTAAGCAGTATTTTAAGCAATATTCTAATTATTCTTAAAAAATAACTGTAGTTTTTAAAAACTTTAGTTTGAGAAACGCATAAGACATTATCCCATTTCCACTGCAAAGGGTTCCAGATGGAAGCACAGGAAGCTCCTGAATCCACCTCCTTGCACAGACACAACAAATCAACAACTACATATAGAATAATTCCCTCCAAAGGCGGTTGAAAATTTGATGAACAGGATCTCCACAACAAAGGGTGAAAGGACAGCAATGAGATGAGTAGAAGAATGATACTGTCACACCAAAGGGGAAAAACATACTCCATTCATGGTTATCTATAGCTGGGAATGATCACAAGGATAGAGTTATTTCCCTGAGGAGTGAGGGATTTGGGTTCCACATCAGACAACCCAACCCTTAATAACTACATAAGAGCAAGGAATGCCCAAAAAAACTGCTTTGAAAACCAATGGGGAATATGTCTAAGAAAACTATAAACTAGGAGAAATGGAAAATCCACTTTTAAAGGCCTCAGGCACAAACTCATTTGACCTGAAAACCAGTGCAAAAACAATAGGTTGAAAAGTACAGAGACCACAGGCAAAGGGGATTTGCTTACTGATCCTGAAGTGTCTACTGGAGAGGTAAGAATCAATTGGGCTTCTCTTTTAGGATTGAGATACTGGCAGGCACCAATTTGGAAACCTCTAATTTGTTGACACCAGTGGGCATGACCTGTCAATAGCCCAACTCACCAATGCACCTTGGCCAAATCTCACAAAATGTCAAGTGATAAATCTGCCTATAACTGCCAGACAGTTGCCATGGCTTCCTGAGGGCCAGTCTTTCTCACCAGCATGCCATAGTAGCAGCTACAGCCTCCCCACAACAAGAATATGCATATAGGCCACATGAAGGACACCCCTGGAGCACCTGACCCTGGTAGCCAGCAGGATTGTGCTTCTCAGCTCCATAGGACATATTTTATATAAGATCACTTATTCTAGACTGGGAGAGGTAGCTGATATAACTAAGAGTAGACACAGAAAATTAAGGAAAATGTGGACACAAAAAAATATTTTCTAATCAAAAAAGAAAGATAAACTTCAGAAAAATAACTCAACAAAACATAGTTAAGTAATCTAGTTAATAAAGAGTTCAAAATAATGAAAATAAAAATGCTTCCTTAACTCAGGAGAAGAATGAATGAATGCAGTGAGAATTTCAATAAAGAGAGAGAAAATATAAAAAATACCAAACAGAAGTCATGACTGAATTGAAAAATACACAGTGTGGTTTAACAGCAGATTGGCTGAATTAGGAAATAAATAAGCAAGTTGGAAGACAAAGCAATCAACTCAACCAAAGGTGTTGATGGGTGTTGGTCACTCAGTCGTGTCCAACACTTTCCAACCCTTTGGATTGTAGCCCACCCGGCTGCTCTGTCCATTGAGTTTTCCAGGCAAGAATACTGGAGTGGGTTGCCATTCCCTTCTCCAAGGGATCTTCCTGACCCTGAGATCGAGCTTGAGTCTCCCGCATTAAAAGCAGAGCCACCAGGGAAGCCCCAACTCACTCAAACAGAGCAGTAAAATGAAAAAAAATAATTTAAAAAGTAAAAACACCTTAAGGGAACTTTGGGACAAGATCAAGATAAATGACATTTGTATTTCAGGGGACACAGAATGAGAAGAGAGAGGAAGGGGTTAAAAAAAATGAAAAAAAAAGTGGTTGAAAATGTCCCTAATCTGAAGTCAACAAATATTCAGATCCAGAAAGTCCAGAAAGTTTAAAATAAGACACAGTCAAAGAAACATATAGCAAGACAAACTATAGTTAAAATGATTAAAATTAAGGATTAAGACAGAATCCTAAAAAGCAGAAAGAGAAAAACAATTTGTTATATACAATTGAACCCCAATAAGGCTATCATCAGATTTCTGACATAAATCTTACAGACCAGATAATGATGTCATAAAATATTCAAAATACTAAAAGAAAAAACAAAAAACTACCAACAAGTAATTTCTGCCCCCAAAATTTATCATTCAGAATTGAAGAAAAGATTAAGGAGTTCCCTGATAAGCAAAAGCTAAAAGAGTTTACCTCCTCTAAAAAAAGGACTTCTTTAAGCTGAAAAGAAATGTCATTCATTAAAAAGAAGAAAATGTATGAAAGTAAAATCTCAATGAAAAAGGCACATATAAGTCAGTTGGTCAAACACTTATAAAGCAAGCATGAAGGTTAAAAGACAGAAGTAGTAAACTTAACTAAATTACAATAATTGGTTAAGGGATATATAAAATAAAAAATGTAAAATGTGTCATTCTGTTCAGTTCAGTCAGTTCAGTTGCTCAGTCATATCCGACTTTTTGCAACCCCATGAACTGCAGCACGCCAGGCCTCCCTGTCCATCACCAACCCCGGAGTTCACTCAGACTCACATCCATTGAGTTGGTAATGCCATCCAGCCATCTCATCTTCTGTCGCCCCTTTTCCTCCTGCCCCCAATCCCTCCCAGCATCAGAGTCTTTTCCAATGAGTCAACTCTTCCCATGAGGTGGCCAAAGTACTGGAGTTTCAGCTTTAGCATCATTCCTTCCAAAGAAATCCCAGGGCTGATCTCCTTCAGAATGGACTGGTTGGATCTCCTTGCAGTCCAAGGGACTCTCAAGAGTCTTCTCCAACACCACAGTTCAAAAGCATCAATTCTTTGGTGCTCAGCTTTCTTCACAGTCCAACTCTCACATCCATACATGACCAGTGGAAAAAACATAGCCTTGACTAGATGGACTTTTGTTGGCAAAGTAATGTCTCTGCTTTTGAATATGCTATCTAGGTTGGTCATAACTTTCCTTCCAAGGAGTAAGCGTCTTTTAATTTCATGGCTGCAATCACCATCTGCAGTGATTTTGGAGCCCAAAAAAATAAAGTCTGACACTGTTTCCACGGTTTCCCCATCTATTTCCCATGAAGTGATGGGACCGGATGCCATGATCTTCGTTTTCTGAATGTTGAGCTTTAAGCCAACTTTTTCACTCTCCTCTTTCACTTTCATCGAGAGGCTTTTTAGTTCCTTTTCACTTTCGGTCATAAGGGTGGTGTCATCTGCATATCTGAGGTTATTGATATTTCTCCCAGCAATCTTGATTCCAGCTTGTGCTTCTTCCAGCCCAGCGTTTCTCATGATGTACTCTGCATATAAGTTAAATAAGCAGGGTGACAATATACAGCCTGAATGTACTCCTTTCTCTATTTGGAACCAGTCTGTTGTCCCATGTCCAGTTCTAATTGTTGCTTCCTGACCTGCATATAGGATTATCAAGAGGCCGGTCAGGTGGTCTGGTATTCCCATCTCTTTCAGAATTTTCCACAGTTTATTGTAATCCACACAGTCAAAGGCTTTGGCATAGTCAACAAAGCAGAAATAGATGTTTTTCTGGAATTCTCTTGCTTTTTCCTAGATCCAGCAGATGTTGGCAACTTGATCTCTGGTTCCTCTGCCTTTTCTAAAACTAGCTTGAACAGCTGAAAGTTCACGGTTTACGTATTGCTGAAGACTGGCTTGGAGAATTTTGAGCATTATTTTACTAGCGTGTGAGATGAGTGCAGTTGTGCAGTAGTTTGAGCATTCTTTGGCATTGCCTTTATTTGGGATTGGAATGAAAACTGACATTTTCCAGTCCTGTGGCCACTGCTTAGTTTTCCAAACTTGCTGGCATATTGAGTGCAGCACTTTCACAGCATCATCTTTCAAGACTTGAAGTCGCTCAACTGGAATTACATCACCTCCACTAGCTTTGTTCATAGTGATGCTCTCTAAGGCCCACTTGACTTCACATTCCAGGATGTCTGGCTCTAGGTGAGTGATCACACCATCATGATTATCTTGGTCATGAAGATCTTTTTTGTATAGTTCTTCTGTGCATTCTTGCCACCTCTTCTTAATTTCTGCTTCTCTTAGGTCCCTACCGTTTCTGTCCTTTATCGACCCCATCTTTGCATGAAATGTTCCCTTGGTATCTCTAATTATCTTGAAGAGATCTCTAGTCTTTCCCATTCTGTTGTTTTCCTCTATTTCTTTGCATTGATCGCTGAGGAAGGCTTTCTTATCTCTTATTGCTATTCGTTGGAACTCTGCATTCAGATGCCTATATCTTTCCTTTTGTCTTTTGCTTTTCACTTCTCTTCTTTTCACAGCTATTTGTAACGCCTCCTCAGACAGCCATTTTGCTTTTTTGCATTTCTTTTCCATGGGGATGATCTTGATCCCTGTCTCCTGTACAATGTCACGAACCTCCCTCCATAGTTCATCAGGCACTCTATCAGATATAGTCCCTTAAATCTATTTCTCACTTCCTCTGTATAATCATAAGGGATTTGATTTAGGTCATACCTGAATGGTCATACCTGAATGATTTTCCCTACTTTCTTCAATTTCAGTCTGAATTTGGCAATAAGGAGTTCATGGTCTGAGCCACAGTCAGCTCCTGGTCTTGTTTTTGTTGACTGTATAGAGCTTCTCCATCTTTGGCTGCAAAGAATATAATCAATCTGATTTCAGTGTTGACCATCTGGTGATGTCCATGTACAGAGTCTTCTCTTGTGTTGTTGGAAGAGGGTGTTTGCTATGACCAGTGCATTTTCTTGGCAAAACTCTATTAGTCTTTGCCCTGCTTCATTCCTTATTCCAAGGCCAAATTTGCCTGTTACCCCAGGTGTTTCTTGACTTCCTACTTTTGCATTCCAGTCCCCTGTAATGAAAAAGACATTTTTTGGGGGTGTTAGTTCTAAAAGGTCTTGTAGGTCTTCATAGAACAGTTCAACTTCAGCTTCTTCAGCATTACTGGTTGGGGCATAGACTTGGATTACTGTGATATTGAATGGTTTGCCTTGGAAATGAACAGAGGTCATTCTGTCATTTTTGAGATTGCATCCAAGTACTGCATTTTGGACTCACTTATATATTACTTCCCTAATACAAATTTGTGGGCTCTCCTGGCACCTCAGTGGTGAAGAATGCACCTGCCAATGCAGGAGATTTGGGTTCCTCTCTGGTTGGGCAAATGCCCTGGCATAGGAAATGGCAACACACTCCAGTATTCTTGCCTGTGCAATTCCCTAACAGAGGAGCCTATAGGGCTACAGTCCATGGGGTCGCAAAATGGCTGGACACGACTTAGTGACTAAACAATATGAGTGTGCAGGATAATTAGTCTTGTACCTGGCTTCCACTGGAAGTTGACTGGTTTTCCACTTCCCACCACGTACGTCACCCACTCAATGGACATGAGTTTGAGCAAGCTCTGGGAGTTGGTGATGGACAGGGAAGCCTGGCGTGCTGCAGTCCATCGTGTCACAAAGAGTAGGAAGTTATTGAGCGACTGATCTGAACTGACCTTATGTCTATAAATAACGATTTTTCATAGATCAGTTGACATTGGAGTATCACATGAGTAGAGACATTGGAGTATCCACATGAGTAGAGAACCTGATAGCACTATTTCCTACTTTTTCTGTACCTAGAACTGATTCTGTATTGATGGTAAATCCTGAATCAATTTTTTTGTGAATGATTGAATGAAGAATTAAGATGAATTCCAAAGTTACTTAGCACATCTCTCAGGATTACTCTATGCTACTGCTGATTATACACTTGAAGGTTGATCCTGAATCTCCAACTACTCAAGCAGCTCAGAAGTCCCAGCCATGTACACGTGTGAGAAGGGCCTGTAAGAGCCTGATGAAAGAAACTTGGAAATGTGAATAAAATGCTTAATCTTCTTTGGCAGGAGATTTGCACATTGATCCGATGAGCATCTCTCTCCATCTCCTGTACATCTAACACTTTTTGTTGTAATTTTAAGGGAATATGCCACATACTTATTCTAATTTTAGAGGAGAGTGTCATACACAGGTGACAAGCATGCTGGGATTCTGATGAATTTAAAATGTTAATGTACATAGAATTATGGATGTTATACATAAACTGGAAACTTCAGCTCTTATTGTTACTCACTCTGCAAGTCTAATCAGATGACACTTCTCAGATTATTGATGTATAAAATGAGATCTTGCTACTCTAATTTCCTTTTCATGTGTGAAAATGTTCATTATGATTTAGGTTGAAGTGAGTGTCTTATAATGTGTAATGTGCAATTAAAATAAGATGATGTCATGAATTATCTGACAATTTTTAGAAGCACTATTCATGATTTTGTTCTTTCTCTTCATTTCTCTTGAAGTAATGACATATTGTAGATACAGCATTTTCTATGCCATTAAAATAGGCAACATTTAAGTATCAATATATGAATGATATAACTCATAAAATTAAAAATTCAGTATTTAATTATCAGATGTAAATAATGAAATTATGGGAAGAGAAGATGTTAAAGACGAATTTGTTTTATAATGCCTTTGGAAAATATATGCTTAAAACCCAATGAAAAAAAGTTATTATGGCAAGATAGTAGTGACAGTAATATAATATTTGAATCTCTATAAATCTAATGCTTCAAGAAGGTCAACAAATGTACCAAAAAAATTGCTCAAATTACAAATCTTTATTCATCAAAAGATCTCACTAAAAGAATTAATAGTACAGTTCAGTTCAGTTCAGTCGCTCAGTCGTGTCTGACTCTTTGCAACCCCATGAATCGCAGCACGCCAGGCCTCCCTATCCAACACCAACTTCCAGAGTTCACCCAAACCCATGTCCATCGAGTCGGTGATGCCATCCAACCATCTCATCCTCTGTCATCCCCTTAGCCTCCTGCCCTCAATCTTTCCCAGCATCAGGGTCTTTTCAAATGAGTCATCTTGGAGTTTCAGCTTCAACATCAGTCTTTCCAATGAATATCCAGGACTCATCTCCTTTAGGATGGACTGATTGGATCTCTGTGCAGTCCAAGGGACTCTCAAGAGTCTTCTCCAACACCACAGTTCAAAATCATCAATTCTTCGGTGCTCAGCTTTCTTTATAGTCCAACTCTCACATCCATACATGACCACTGGAAAAACCATAGCCTTGACTAGATGGACCTTTGTTGTCAAAGTACATATATATGAAAAAATACTTTTCAGAACATATAAACAGCTTCTGCAAAGCAATAAGCAAAAGAGCAACAGTATAAGTAAAAGCAAAAGGCTTACCTAGGAATTTGGTAAAAAAAGAATATCCAAACGACCGATAGAAATCAAAACAGTGGTTATCACTGGTGAAGTCAGACAGGGGAAAGCTATGTTCTGGAGATTTTAGAATATTCTATAGTCCAAGAGGCACTAATAGTAAAGAATACACCTGCAAATGCAGAAGACTCAAGAGAAGTGAGTTTGATCCCTGGGTTGGGAAGATCCCCTGGAAGAGGGCAGGACAACCACTCCAGTACTCTTGCCTGGAAAATCCCACGGACAGAGCAGCCTGGTGGGCTATGGTCCATGAGGTCACAAACAGTCGGATATAACTCAGTGACTAACAACAATGACAAAAAATTAGTTACATTTAGTGGGTTAACAGATTCACATGTTGAACACTTAAGATTGTAGACTTACCTAAATGTCTTATTATAGTTAATAAAATGATTTTAAAACTTCATTGAAATACAACATCTCATTTATGAGTGACAAAATTCTACAGCTATTATATAATATTCTTGTGAAGAATCTCTGCAGCCAAAACTCTCAAATATTGTTAATAGATATATAAAATATCATAACCCCTATGGAGAATAAAATAGCAATAATTAATAAAATCGGATATAATTTAATGCAGCTATACACTTTCAGAAACCTACCCCAAAGTTGTGTTGATGAAAAATATGAAAAGAAAGGTGGGAAAAGCTATGCATTGTACTCTTTACATAATAACAAAAGACTGGGGACAACCTAAATGCCCATCAAAAGAGGAATGAACAACTGATACACATCCAGTCATTGAAGGATCAATTTATATTTATTAAATATAAATATTTCTATATATAATCATAAAGAGTAATTTGCAGGATATATTGTAAGTTTTGGTTTTAGCAAAGCATGATTAAAAAATGAAATACACCATAGTTTAAATAAGGCAAAATGTACATTTACAGGTATATCTACATATATACATATGCTTGTGTGTATATGTGTGTGTGTGTATATGTGTGTGCATATAAATTATATATATAAGATATATATAATATATATATAAGAAAAAGTCTACAGTTAACTTTCCTTTATGGGCAGATTTTCTATATAAAAATCTTAAAAGATTCAACACAAAAAATGCTGAAAGTGTGAAAGTGTTAGTTGCTCAACCATGTCCGACTCTTTGCAACCCCATGAACTGTAGCTCACCAGGCTCCTCTGTCCATGGGATTCTCCAGGCAAGAATACTGGCACAGGTTGCCATTCCCTTCTCCAGGAGATCTTCCTGATCCAGGGATTGAACCCTGGTCTTCTGAATTGCAGACTGACTCTGTACCATCTGAGACACCAGGAAAGCCTCAAAAGCTGATAGAATTGGTTAACAAATTGAGCAAGGTTAAGGAGATCCAACCAGTCCATCCTAAAGGAGATTAGTCCTGGTTGTTCATTGGAAGGACTGATGTTGAAGCTGAAACTCCAATACTTTGGCCACCTGATGCAAAGAGCTGACTCATTGGAAAAGACCCTGATGCTGGGAAAGATTGAGGGCAGGAGGAGAAGGGGACAACAGAGGATGAGATGGTTGGATGGCATCATCGACTCAATGGACATGGGTTTAGATGGACTCCGGGAGTTGGGGATGGACAGGAGGCCTAGCGTGCTGCAGTTCATGGGGTTGCAAAGAGTCGGACACGACTGAGTGACTGAACTGAACTGAACAAGATACAAGGACAATTTACAAAAATTAATTTATTACCTTATAATAGCAATGAAGAGTTGGAAAAGCTGGAAATAATCCAAATGACCCTAAAATGGTGAATAGGCTAAAGCAAATAAATGATAGTACAGCTTTATAATGGAATATCATAAAACAATGAAGAGGAATATACTACAGATATATATAATAACAATGATTAATATCAAATGCATTCTGAGAACTAAAAGAAACTTGTTTCAACAGGCTGAATGTTACATGATTCCATTTCTCTTTTTTCAAAAAAATTTTATCAAACTACAGTTGATTTACAATGTTGTGTTTATTTCTGATATATGGCAAAATGCCTCAGTTATATATATACATATATATTATTTTCCATTATTATTTATCACAAGATATTGAATATAGTTCCCTGTACTTCCATTTCTATGATATTATGAAAAAGACAAAACAATAGAGACATAAAACATACTAATGGTTGTCAGAACATGGGGGTAGTTGCAGTTTGGTCTTGAAGGGACCCAGAGAGACTTATGTGGTATCTTGACTGTTTCTAAGACTTTGTCAAAACTTGAAAATTGTACACTAAAAGGGGAGAGTTTAACTATATGTATATTAACAAAAACAAAAAAGGATGGGACAGTAAACTCTTAAGTAATGAAAAATAATTATATTCACTTATAAGATGATGGTAATGGGATGGAATGATCATGGGCAGAGTATTTTCTCTAAAGATTGCAGATTCTTTTGAAAGATTAATTTTAGATGTGATTTTAACTTATATAAATATCACACATAATTATAAAACAAAATTAAATTTTAAAAAGTAATGTAAAATTAAACAAACCTATCATAAACTACAGTAATAACACAGGGCTTAAAAAACAAAACAAAAAAGTAATCTACACAAAAACAGTTGTGAACTCTTTTCCTAAATCGTGTTACTGATAGTATTATAATACTGTTTTTGTTATCTAATCTTCTTTATGTGTATTTTGCAATAGAGCAAATGATTCATTATTTTGCTACCATTTAGAATCAAGATATTTTACATGAGTGAAAGGAGTTTCTTTTCAAAAAAAGTATACAGTAGGATTTATCCAGTGTAGAGGTTATGGTAGGCAGGTGCAATAGGAAGAGAACAATACATCAATGTTAATTATATAGGCAAAAACATACTAATGGATACTACAAGGTTAACTGTGCATATTTCCTGCTTTATTCATGGAATTAAAATTTCTAAGCTCTGTAGTTAGAAATAGTACTTAGAGGCACCAGTTTGGATGTCGAAGATGCTCACTGCTATTTTGTTTTGAGGTCTGCTTTGTAGAAAAAGTTAGAGTATACAATATATCATGATGAGTTAATATTGATACTTTTAATTCAAATTTAGGACTACAGAATCATTACTTTACGATGCTGTTGATCCTACAAAATGAAATAGATGGGCAGCTTTCTAAGGTATTGCACGATACATATAATAAAAGTCTCTGTAACTGGAAACAGAAACTTGACTCTAATTATCACAGTGGGAATCTAAGCCTCTCACCTGGTTCCCACATCTAAACCTGTTATTAGAACGATCTATCGATTGAGGGAGAGGCTAGGTCAACTGAAGGAATGCAGTCACAACTTCTGCTATAAATTTTCCCCCTAAGGCTATGCATCCTTTCACCAAAAGACTAAAACCTGAGGGAAAGTAAATGCTCAATAAAAACTCATGTTTTCTTAGATATTAATTATGAATTATGGTTAATATCTGAAAAATATAAAGTGGTCAGAAGGATTATATAGATAACCTATTGTGTTCCTGAGGTGGACATACTTGTCTACCAAATGAATTCTCATCTTACTGATGGGAAAAGTCATAAGACCCTTGTACCTCCATTACATTCTCTTATACCATCAAAAAGAGAAAAGCAATGACTACCTCATGCAGTAGGGATATGCAGAGATTAATGCACCAACAAATCTTTGAATGATTTAAGGTTGTTGACTCTTATCACACCTTGATTTATCTTTCCATGCTTCATGGAAAATTGCAAGGATTCTTCATGGATTTTGATTTTTAAAAAAGCATGTACTACTGAAAACTTAAAACTGGGAGGCTGATGGGACTTGCTTTTTCAGATATAATATCTTTACTGGATCAATTCACCCACCATCAATTGCTCTGGCAGATTCTTTTGTTTCTTGATTGTAATTAGCAAAGGCTATCAGAAGCAATTTGCCTTACAAAATGGAGAAAGCAATTCACTTTCAATGTCCTACCTCAGAATTATTATGTCAGCTTTTCTGGTCCCTGTAATACAATTTTCCAGAAGAAACTTAATGTCTTGATAACCTATAAAACATCAAGATTATACATTAAATAAATGACATTATATTAATCGGGCTGAGTGAAAGTAAGTAGGCAATACCCTAAGGTGCCATATTAAGATACTTACATGCCAAAAGTAGTTAAATTCTATGAAAATTCAGAGTCTTGTCATATCAGTGAAACTTTAAGTAGTCCATTGGTTTTAAGTATGCTAGGAGAGTCTCTCTAAATAGGCCTGGTTCCTGTCCCTTGTGGAGCCCATCACTAAGAAGGAGTGACTAATTTGGGGTTTGGGATGTAACTGTAATTAAATTTGCAACTCAGAAGACCTCTAGTTCTGACTGGAGCCCAAATTAAGAGAGAATTCTGCAGTGAGTAAGGCTATGGTACGTGAGTCCTTGCCACTAGAACCTTCTGTGCCAGGAAACCAATAAAATTCTTTGTATGCTAAAACTATTCTCCATGTGGGAGGGTCCCCTGGTCTAGTTTCTGTCTCTTGTCAAGACTGAATGCCTGACTACGGAAAAGGAGGTAATATGCAAACTGAACTACAAATCAAGAACCATGTATCTTCTCATGCACCTTATTATATAGTTTAGATATGGAAATAGACAATGCTTTTAACCACAACACATTTGCACCTCTCTAGTGATTTCTTCCTTGTATGACATGTACTACCATGGTGCTTGTAGAGAATGGTCTCATAGTCTTACCTTGATATTGTTTGAGATGCCTTATCCTCTAAGATTTAACATGGCATATCTAATCACAGAGGCCATCTTGGTCTCTTCGTTAGTTTTTGAAAACACATATCATCTGAGAATGGTCTAGGTCTACTGTGCCCCTAATGCTGACCATGTCCTGAAACAATCCCAACTGGTTGGTTTTTTTTTTTTTTTTTTATTTTAGCCTCCTTCAAATGGTCTACTGCATAACGGTATCTGTGACTACAATCCTCATATACCTGTGTCTCAGAAATGGAACCCTAGATACCTGCATGAATCAGCTTAGTCTGTTATACATTAGCTGATGAGAGGGGGAAAACCAAAACAATCCGCCTTTTTCTGTTGATTCCTATCCTTTCATTTTTCCTACCTCTGTCTATGACATGAATTCTGTAATCTGTACTAAGTGACATATTGAGCACATTCATTCACGTGAGAGCATGCATGGGCTCACACACACATATCCCAAAAGCAAGTTACTGGCATTAAATAAACAAAAAGACCTATCCTGACCTTTGTGTGTACAAAGGTGGGGACTGAAGGGTGCTGCCATTTGGAGCCCTATTTATTCACAGCAAGCACCATGACAGCTGTTTTTCAGGTCTCTGGGGAAAAAACCTATTTCAGTTTTAATCCTCAACAAAGAATTCTCACTTTCCACTAAAGGGGATAAGAGCTAACTCTCTCAATGAACAGAATGTTGGTTAAAATAGAGAATCCAAATAAAAAAGTTAGAAGCAAATCAAATCTGTTTGTTGTGAGGGAAGAAGGAAAGAGGAGAGAGGAAAAAGCTTTTCTTAGTTTATGACTAAGGAAGAAAGCATCTTGCAAAGTTCTGTAGTGCTATCTTCTATCCATATACATTGTTGAATACTGATTATATATAGATTACCAATTAAATTAGATATACAGCTGTTATCTCCTTCTCTCAAACATAGGAAGTAACAGAAAAGGAAAAAAAAAAAAAAGAAAGTTTAAGATATTAACTCCAAAGGATGATGAAAATGGGGAAAAGGAAAACAGTGGATGAAAATTCTCAGCTAAGCCTTAGAAAGAAGATGGAAAAGTGATAACTGACCACACAGTGAGAAAGTTAAATCTGCATATCAACTGTGAGTCTCAGAGCTTGGAGGCATTGCAGAACTTGCAAGCAGAAGGTGACAAGGAGAGCTTGGGTAAGCATTCTATGCAGCGTATTTGGCCCTCCTTCATGCATGAGATGACTGCTACTCATCATCAGTGCTGCACGAAACAAGATGTTTCACTCTGTACAGCAAATGAAGCAATGAGTCGAAGTCCCCAAGCACAGAGGAAGGAAGAGAAGAGACTTAGACAGAAAAAGAAAGGAATTCTGTGAAAGAGTTCATTGGGAACTGCAGACACTAAGCGACCTCCTCCACTATTTTCAAGGAAGATTACCATCCAGGCAAATTAAAGCCCCACCCCTGTCAACTAGGCATGAGATGGAAGACTTTTGCCCTAGAGAAATTAAATGAACCAGAGAAAAGTTCTTAACACTGAGACTTATATTTCATTCATTTCAAGTGTTATCCAAAAATTTTAATTTAATACTATTCTCTTAACACATCTAATCAATGGCGACTGAATACAAGATTTCCACAAAAGCTCACTGCCAATGCAGTTTTCATTTACTCTGCATTTGCTTGCCCTATAGCACTAACATACTCTTGCTCTAAATAGGTCCTAATAAATATTTTCTGAGCCTATTAACAAATTCAGCCATATACTTGCCAAATCTCAGTTATCAAAAAGTCACAAAGTGCTGGAAGAAACTTTTGCGAGTCAACTTAATGTGTTCCCTAAGCACAATAACTTCTGAGCAGAGTTTCTATCATAGTTTTGCACAATGTCAAGACAGAGTGAACAAACCCACATGGAACTTTAGAGGTCTTACATTTTTGCTTCAGTGAAGCTAAACCAAATTATTTAATAGCTTAAAGTCAATCTTCTATCTTTTCAAAATTTCAGCATCAGCATTCATGAAAGGTTTCAGTAGAGCTTCAGACTAGGAACTAAAAAAGACAGTGGTAGTCAACTGTGTATCCATGGAAATAGGAAATGAGCAGACTTTTTGATAAGATTATGCTATCTTTGGGATAGGTCATAATAACACCTAGTGAAAGGAGACACAGGACAGAAAAGGGCCTGAAGCAAGCCCATCCTCATTAAATTTATCTCAACTCCATTGCTCTCATTTGTCATTGGCACTGTATTTTTCAACCCTCCAGCACTGTAAAAAAAAATGTCAAGTTGTTTCTAAATTCAATGAGAGCTCTAGCTTTCGTGAAAATTTTTTTGATAACTCACTTCCTATTTACCAGAAAGGGTTGAGAAAAACTTATGGAATTAATTTCTTGATTATAGTTAATGTTCTAATTTTTAGCATAAATCATTGGTCTTCTCACTGATCTCCTTAGTAAAGCAGCCACCCTTTTAAAGTTTCTCAGTTTTATATTTTATCTCATTGACTCCCATGAGAATGAAATAATATAATGTGTGTAAAGTGCTTAGCACAATAGCTGCATGAGTCAATGTATGTTAACAGGTAGCAGTTTAGGCTATTATATCATTATTGCTATTAACTTACAATTTCACACACTTGCCATTTAATATCTTAAAAAAAAAAACACATGTTTTCTTCTACATCTGGCTAATGTTTAAGTCATGTAGAATCATAATCAAATGTTATTCCTTCTTTTTGACATGATCTTTTTTCTTCTTTATTCTTTTCTTTTTGAGAATAAATGTAAAATTATGATCACTCAGGGTTAAATACTAATAGTTTTGAGAATCTTCATTTTCCTCAGTTATATTGGCTTTTAAAGTAATGTCAGGTAATGAGTTAATCGCAGTTCTGCTTTGTTCTCTTTGAAAAATATCGACCAAGATGTATCTCTGGTCCTTTTACCCTTAGAAACTGATAGAGGAAGACGTATACTCTCTATTATTCAAATGCATCCATTTTTGACTTAAGTATCTGTTCATTAGCAACCTTAACTGTAACTGCTAGAATATGGATTTGCTCTTTTGCTGAATTCAATTTCATTTATAGAATGAAACACATTAAATTTCCCATCTTTTGTAATTAGAGTTACAAACGTCCAGTGTGCCTTAAACATATCGCCTTATGCTTATTTTCCTTCTATCCCTTCTTGTTTATATCTGCACTTGATTTTTCATATTTTAATAAGTATAATGAAAACATGTATTATTTTATGCCACGATGGCTCTTGCAGACACCTTGTTGATTTTCAGTTCTGTCTTGTTCTCCTCTAGCATTCTTGAGATACATGTGCAATGAACAAAGTGATTAATTTAAAACAATTAAATCTGAAAAATGACCAATGACAATCAGTCTCTCCTTTTTAAGACCTTCTCAGACTCACAGACTGCATATAATAATGTATGTCTCTATCACACACACACATACAAGATGGGAGCGAGAGACAGAGAGAGGACTTATTTATAACATTTACCAATGAAAGTTGGTGGCCAATCAAATTTGAAATGCTAAATAAAACACATATATTACATTAAAATATCAGGAGAAAATTCAGTACAGACTTTTTATACTTTGGAAGTAAGGAAGTAATTGCTAAATGTGACATCCATGCCAATAGTTAGGAAGGAAAAGACTGACATAATGGATTGCATGAATATTTAAAATGTCTTTAGAGAAAAGAAACAAAAACAAAATTAAAACAGGTTATATACTAGGATAATATTGAATCTCATGTGACAATTTTTAAAAGCACAACACAACTTATACAGAAAAAGACAAAAATTATTAATAAGAAATAAGCAAAGAGAATGAAAATGAATAGCCATTTTGCCAAGAAAATATACAAATGCCTTGCACCAAATAAACACTATTAAATCTAAACAATGTAAAATGAAAGTATAATGTAAGATTTAGTTTGCATTTTCAAATTTACAAATCTTAAGAAATTCATTAATGTTAAGAATTTGCAAGATTTTTGAGGAAATTAAAAGTATTGGTAAATTTTCAAATTATTAAAATGTTTTTGAAGAACTGTCTGATAGTAAGTATCAAGATTTAAAATGTGTCTACTCTCTAACTTAGCAATTCTACTCTCAAAAAAAAAAAATACTGATGTATAATATGAAGAAGACATGCATTTTTCTATTTTTTTAAATAACCAAATTATAAAGCTTATTTTCTAGTAAATTTTTCAAGAAGTGCCCATGGGAGCAATATTCCCTGAGTTCTTAATGCTGAAAATAATTTTTTAATACCTAAAATTTAGTTTTGCTGGATATAACATTTATAGTTCTTTATTTCCTCTCCTTTTCAATATCTTAATTTTAATTATCCAATTTCTTGGATATCAGTGTTACTACTAAGATGATTAATAGTAATATAATTTTTTTCTCTATTCTTTGCTTAAAAAGCCAAGTGATACTTTTTTCCTTTCTTTTTTTGGTTATGGTTCCATAATTTAAAATTAAAATAATTTTTTGTAATGACCCATATGACTTATAGAATATTATTAAATAGTTTGCAACATAATAATTTAAAAGAGTAAAAACAGCCAAAATTTATTATATTTGGTATTTCTATTTGTACCCCGGTGACATAAACTCAAATTCAAAGTTTTGTTCTAGCTTCTCACATTTAAAAATCTTCAGTACTTGCTCTGAGGGTTAATTATAGAAGCAATTCCAATATAAGGTTCTGCTGTTGGGTGGAAATAACATCAAATATTTCCTTTGAAATTTCTTTTAGACCAACTTATGAACCTGTGTATGTGTATATGTATGAAACGGGAAGATCAGTGCTATTTTCTAATCAGAAGCAAGCAACATTTAATAGTAATTGAATAGATTAATCTATGATAAAGCTGTGATGTACTTAGTATTCAATCATGTTCAACTCTTTGTGACCCCATGGGCTGTAGTCTGCCAGGCTCCTCTGTCCATGGGGATTCTCCAGACAAGAAAACTGGAGTGAGTTGCCATGCCCTCATCCAGGGGATCTTCCCAAACCAGGGATTGAACCCTGGTCTCCTGCATTGCAGGTGGATTTTGTTTTTACCATCTAAGCCACCAGGGAATTCAGTTCAGTTCAGTTACTCAGTCGTGTCTGACTGTGACCCCGTGGACTGCAGCACACCAGGCTTCCCTGTCCATCACCAACTCCAAGAATTTGCTCAAATTCATGTCCATTGAGTCAGTGATGCCATCCAATAATCTCATCTTCTGTTGTTTCCCTCTCCTCCTGCCTTGTCTTACCCAACAACAGAGTCTTTCTAATGAACCAGTTCTAGGCATCAGGTGGCCAAAGTATTGGAGCTTCAACATCAGTCCTTCCAATGAATATTCAGGACTGATTTCCTTTAGGATAGACTGGTTTGATCTCGTGGTTCAAGGGACTCTCAAGAATCTTCTCCAACACCATAGTTCAAAAGCATCAATACTTTGACATTCAGTTTTCTTCATGGTCCAACTCTCATATCCATACATGACTAATAGAAAAACCATAGCTTTTACTAGATGGACTTTTGTTGGCAAAGTAATGTCTCTGCTGTTTAATATACTGTCTAGATTGTATATTTATACAATACAATCTATTGTATAGATTTAATATACTGTCAGTTTTTCTTCCAAGGGGCAAGCATCTTTTAATTTAATGGCTGCAGTCACCATCTGCACTGATTTAGAACCCAAGAAAGTAAAGTCTGTCACTGTTTCCATTGTTTCCCCATTTATTTGCCATGAAGTGATGGGACTGGATACCATGATCTTAGTTTTCTGAATGTTGAGTTTTAAGCCAAATTTTTCACTCTCCTTTTTCACTTTCATCAAGAGGCTCTTTAGTTTTTCTTCACTTTCTGATATAAGGGTGGTGTCATCTGCCAGGTTATTGATATTTCTCCCAACAATCTTGATTCCAGCTTGTGGTTCATGCAGCCTGGCCTTTCTTATGATGTACTCTGCATATAAGTTAAATAAGCAGGGTGACAATATACAGCCTTGACATACTCCTTTCCCAATTTGGAGCCAGTTCGTCATTCCATGTCTGGTTCTAACTGTTGTTTCTTGACTTGCTTACAGATTTCTCAGGATTCAGGTAAGGTGGACTGGCATTGGTGGCCGTAGCTGGTGCAAGAACACTGGAGTGAGTAGCCTATCTCTTCTCCAGGGGAACTTCCCGACCCAGGAATTTAACTGGGGTCTCCTGGATTGGGGGCAGATTCTTTGCCAGCTGAGTGACCCAGGAAGCCCTAATAAAGTTTTTTTGTTTGTTTTTTCAAAAATACACTGAGTAGTTCCCCCCACCCCTAAGAAAGAACTAGTGGTGAATTTTACAGACAAAATCTTTGACTTTTTCCAGGACTTTCTATCTGGAATCTGTATGTGAAAAATGCAAGAATCATAAGACCTTAATTTTGACCAAATCCTATGCCAGGTAACAAAAGTTTCTGTAAAATATCCAGAGTTCCTCAGAAAAATGAAAAAAAAAAAAATATATATATATATATACATACAGCGTAATGATCAGTTTGGTAAACAGATTGTGACAATTCAGATCGCTGAAAAAAAGAAGGAAAGAAACTCTAAAATTACGGTCTGTGTCCAGTGTGAACTTCCCCTTGTTGGCATCTTAGACTTATCAAATGCAAAACTGTGTTTCCAAGTCTACTCATCCTGAGTCTTCTAGTTTTCTTCATCCCAGTTCAACACAACTCCACTTTCAAATTGTTCAGTCCTTTATCCATACTTGCCGGGGTCCAGCCCCGGTGGATCCAGGGAATTCGAAGCGGGGTCAGCGTCGGCGAGGATCAGGAAACAACTGCTTAATTAAACGTTAATTAAGGATATAAAGAGTAATAGAATAAGGATAGCTCAGTAGGAAAATTCAGTGGAGAAAAGAGGCTGAATAATTCAGCCAGAAGGTGAGAGAAAGAACAACATGGGGAGACCAAGTTTCGGTGAACAAGGCCCGCACTTTATTTTCCAAAGTAGTTTTTTTTTTTTTTAAATTTTTATTTTTAAACTTTACATAATTGTATTAGTTTTGCCAAATATCAAAGTGAATCCGCCACCAGTATACATGTGTTCCCCATCCTGAACCCTCCTCCCTCCTCCCTCCCCATACCATCCCTCTGGGTCGTCCCAGTGCTCTAGCCCCAAGCATCCAGTATCGTGCATCGAACCTGGACTGGCATCTTGTTTCATACATGATATTTTACATGTTTCAATGCCATTCTCCCAAATCTTCCCATCCTCTCCCTCTCCCATAGAGTCCATAAGACTGTTCTATACATCAGTGTCTCTTTTGCTGTCTCGTACATGGGGTTATTGTTACCATCTTTCTAAATTCCATATATATGCGTTAGTATACTGTATTGGTGTTTTTCCTTCTGGCTTACTTCACTCTGTATAATAGGCTGGAGTTTCATCCACCTCATTAAAACTGATTCAAATGTATTCTTTTTAATGGCTGAGTAATATTCCATTGTGTATATGTACCACTGCTTTCTTATCCATTCATCACCTGATGGACATCTAGGTTGCTTCCATGTCCTGGCTATTATAAACAGTGCTGTGATGAACACTGGGGTACATGTGTCTCTTTCCCTTCTGGTTTCCTCAGTGTGTATGCCCAGCAGTGGGATTGCTGGATCATAAGGCAGTTCTATTTCCAGTTTTTTAAGGAATCTCCACACTGTTCTCCATAGTGGCTGTACTAGTTTGCATTCCCACCAACAGTGTAAGAGGGGTCCCTTTTCTCCACACCCTCTCCAGCATTTATTATTTGTAGACTTTTGGATCGCAGCCATTCTGACTGGTGTGAAATGGTACCTCATAGTGGTTTTGATTTGCATTTCTCTGATAATGAGTGATGTTGAGCATCTTTTCATGTGTTTGTTAGCCATCTGTATGTCTTCTTTGGAGAAGAATGGAACTGGAGGAATCAACCTACCTGACTTCAGGCTCTACTACAAAGCCACAGTTATCAAGACAGTATGGTACTGGCACAAAGACAGAAATATAGATCAATGGAACAAAATAGAAAGTCCAGAGATAAATCCATGCACATATGGACACCTTATCTTTGACAAAGGAGGCAAGAATATACAATGGATTAAAGACAATCTCTTTAACAAGTGGTGCTGGGAAATCTGGTCAACCACTTGTAAAAGAATGAAACTAGAACACTTTCTAACACCATACACAAAAATAAACTCAAAATGGATTAAAGATCTCAACATAAGACCAGAAACTATAAAACTCCTAGAGGAGAACATAGGCAAAACACTCTCTGACATACATCATAGCAGGATCCTCTATGACCCACCTCCCAGAATATTGGAAATAAAAGCAAAAATAAACAAATGGGACCTAATTAACCTTAAAAGCTTCTGCACATCAAAGGAAACTATTAGCAAGGTGAAAAGACAGCCTTCAGAATGGGAGAAAATAATAGCAAATGAAGCAACTGACAAACAACTAATCTCAAAAATATACAAGCAACTCCTACAGCTCAACTCCAGAAAAATAAATGACCCAATCAAAAAATGGGCCAAAGAACTAAATAGACATTTCTCCAAAGTAGTTTTTATACCTTAAGTTATGCATAGAGGATAATGGGGGAAGGGGGAGAGTCAAGCAGTAAGCCAGGCTTTCTTCCTGCAAACTTATCGTATGCAAAAGTTTAGGTGATTTGCATCATCTTCTGGCCCAGAGGCCTGTTAACATTTTAAAACCCTTTCTTCAGAAAACTTATTTTTCTCTAAAGGTGATTAGTCAAACGCCACCTTCCAAAAGCATTAGATAAAGTTGCATTCCTACAGAGCAAAGGTGTGGAGGGCTGTAACAAGAAAAAGAATTAACTCAAGGGTCCCAGGTTACAAACATTAAAGCTACTATTTACACCAATTATATTAATCAATACACTGCCAGGGACACAGCAGGTAAGGGATATGGAGACTTAGCAGCAAACATTGGCCCAACAAGTGAAAAACCCTTCACCAATACAATTTCTAATCAATCTTTTAACTGCTCAAAGGAATCTGTATTTAGACAGTTTAGAACATCTCATGCCTCTCACAGTTGGGAGGCTCTGAGCAATCACATGTGGCCGGAAAAACCTATTCAGGTAGGCTAGAGGACTTCGAAAGGAGTTTGTAGGTTGAAACACTGTCACACCCAGGAATTATTAACTGGAGCTGTAAGCTAACTCTTTTCTTCAGAGAGAGGTAGTGGGGGACAGCCCCCCGTAAAGTCAGAGGTGTAGGTGAGAGCACAAAGCAGAAAGTAGGCAGACTCTGGTTTTGGGGGTAGATGCTCGAGAATTTCCAGGGGGACTCCTGAGGCTCGATCCCACCTTTGCGTATGCCGAGCCTCCTTCCTCATGACCTTTGTCATGGGTGGAGCTCCTCACGCTGGCTCCCGGCAGTGATAGAATTCCAGTTAAGCTATTCCAGATCCTGAAAGATGATGCTGTGGAAAGTGCTGCACTCAATATGCAATATGCACTCAGTATGCAATATGCCGGCTCCTGGCACATACTCTTCTTTCTTTTCCACTAAATGTCTCAGTCATAAGTAGTTTCTAACTTCAAGATGTATCTCTGGATCACTGCTGCTGTCTCCAGACACAGCAGCCACGTAGTGAGGGACTTCCTCCCCTCTGAACACATTACTGCAGTGGTCCCCTCTCTGTTCTCTTTTCACCCTCGTCACCCTACAGCCTATTTTCAAAGAAACAGCCAGAGTTTACCCTGTCAAAACATCACTCAGATCTTGCCTCACTTCAAGTTTCTCAAAATGCTCAAATTCTCACTCACTCTGAGCAGAGGCCCAAGTTCCAACATTGAAGTTTAAGGTCCTACCTGATTCCCTCCCTGTTACCTCTCTGAACTCACTTCTAGGAACTCTGCTGCTGCCTCAGTTGTTTCTAACTACTCTTGCCTCCTCACTATTTCTGAGACTCCATGACATAACAGCCCCTCATGACTTTGCCACTCACCCACTTCCCTCTGGCAATAACGCTTTTCTTCTGGATAACGGAATGTGACTCTCCTCTCTTTTTTTCATGTGTGTGTGTGCTCAGTGGCTTAGTTGTGTCCGACTCTTTGCAACCCCATGGACTGTAGACCACCAGGCTCCTCTGTTCATGGGATTCTCCAGGCAAGAATATTGGAGTGGGTTGCCATTTCCTCCTCCAGGGGATCTTCCCAACACATGGATCGAACCTCTGTCTCCTGCATCTCCTGCACTGGAATTTAATTATAGAAGCAATTCCAATATAAAGTTCTGCTGTAGGGGGAGAAATGACATCAAATATCTCTTCTGAAATTTCCTCTAGACCAACTTATAAACCTGTGCCTGTGTTTATGTATGAAAGGGGAAGAAGGTCAGTGCTATTTTCTAATCAGAAGCAATCAGATTCTTAACCACTGAGCAACCTGAGAAGCCCTTTTTTCCCCGAAATTTCCTCAACTGACACTTTCTTACAGAGGTCTTTCACATCACATCTACAATTTCTTTTTTCAGCTCCTGCACCCCCAGGGTATCCTCGTGCTCTAAACTTGTCCTTACAACTTGTAACTCTGATGTATGTTTTAGTTACTTAATGCATGTGTTGTCTGCCTGTCTGCTAGAAGTTAAGACTCATGAGTGGACTTTTGTCTGTTTTACTCAGTGCTCTGTCCCTGGTTCCTGCAACAGTGCCTGGCATCAGGGGCTCACAATGCACAACTCCATCCCCATTGCATTCCATGTATGCAGGACTTTCTGGAGCATAACTGAATAGCCAGGAAATGGTCCCCCTGGAATCATACAAAATTCTGACCTTGTCCATCCACTAAGTATAAAAATGTTAGAGAAATAAATGACTGTATAAACTGGTAGTCACAATACCATAGGTAAGCAGTCTCGGAATGTGAAGTTTGTTTTTTGTTTTTTAAGACTCAATGCTAGGCAAAACAATGACAACAGTAAAAATATTATTGGATTATTAGTTGTCAGAGGTAGTGGGGGCAGGAGTGGATAGGGATAAAGAGGCAGAACACAGAGGCTTTCTAGGGCAGCAACAAGATTCTGTATGATTCTATAATGATAGACATATGTCATTATACTTGTCCAAACCCTAGAATGTACAACACCAAGAGTTAACTCTAATGTAAACTATCAATTCTGGGTGATTATGATGTGCCAATGTAGTTTCATCAATTGTCGTAAATGTACTGATCTGATGGGAGATGGTGATGGCTGTCAGGGGAGGAGGGCTGTACATGTGTGGGAGAAGAAACAATATGAGAAATCTCTGACCTTGCTTTCAATTTTGTGATAAACCTAAAACTGCTCTAAAAATAGAGTTAAAGAAAAACTTCCTGTCAAATTAATCTATGTTTATTCGATTGTAATTACTGAAATTCTTTCTTTAAAAAAAAAAAAAATTCCTTGCAGGGTAAAATGTGAAAAATACATAAAGAAGTATTTTCCAAAACTCAGTAATTCAGAATTCAGACAACATTCTCAGTCTGGAGTTGTCTTTTTGATTTAGGTAACCACCCAGTTTCTATATTTTTGTCTGGAAAGAAAAAGGCCAGGAAGCTGAAGCAATTAATTTTGTTTTATTCCTCCTCATTCAGTAAACATTTATTGAGTGCTTGATAGGTTCCAGGTGTGGTATTAGATGTCTTAATGCTTGCTATTTAAATTAAATACTAACAGAAGCTATATAATGCTGTGTTCTGCTACCAAGATTGTGAGTTGTCAAAGACACTGTTTAGAAAAATCACCAAAAACTATAATGCATGTATCCTGAACATTTATTTTCCTTTTCCTGAGGATCAGTAAAGAATGCAATGTCCAAAGATGTCCTCATTGCAATGAATATGATATCCACATCATAGAAAACATAAAGGGCAAACACACCCTTCCTAAATGTATTTAACAGTTTTTACATTTTAAATACAAGTCCATGTTTGGTTATGAAAACACAGATAGAGATTTGAGAGAAAAAACTTGAGGCTGCAATTGGTTTCCTATTTTAATCTCAAGGAAACTTACTTTTAAACTAATGGTTGCTAAAAAAAAAAAAAATCAGTATTTTTTAATAAGGAAAATTCATCTACTTCTGCTGAAGTTATGTCCTGCTGTGTATCATTTTTTTCAACTCACTTCAGATGTAAAAAATCTTCATCAAAAGGAATCATATAAAGAAAGTATTATAAGCCTGAGGTTATAAACATAAAGGAGGCAGTTGAGAGGCTATAAGTACCCTGGTTCAAATGACTAGCAATCCACAAGTCTGTACTTGTGTCCCCACCAGTTCTAAGGTTGGGTTTAGGTTCTTAATAAACATTATCAGTATTTGGTATAACTCATCTGTTGAATTTCTTTTTCCTCGGGTATATCAGTTTATTTTCTGAAATTCATCCCTAGATAAAGGAGCGATCTTTATACTTCTCAATACATTATTTTTATTGTGGTAGTCCATTTGCTTGCTTTAAAAATGTCTTAAACAGCTATGTATTTAAAAAGAAACATCAAAACGAATTATGAATATTTATGTATATTGTATATCATTTATACTACATTCCAAGCTCATTACAAACATGAAGAATAAAGATAAAGAATTTCAAAAATCATTCTGTCCATAAAATGATCATTCAGTTCAGTTCAGTTCAGTTCAGTCACTCAGTCGTATCTAACTATTTGCGACCCCATGAATCGCAGCACACCAGGTCTCCCTGCCTATCACCAACTCCCGGAGTTCACTCAGACTCACGTCCATCGAGTCCGTGATGCCATCCAGCCATCTCATCCTCTGTCCTCCCCTTCTCCTCCTGCCCCCAATCCCTCCCAGCATCAGAGTCTTTTCCAGTGAGTCAACTCTTCACATGAGGTGGCCAAAGTACTGGAGTTTCAGCTTTAGCATCATTCCTTCCAAAGAAATGCCAGGGCTGATCTCCTTCAGAATGGACTGGTTGGATCTCCTTGCAGTCCAAGGGACTCTCAAGAGTCTTCTCCAACACCACAGTTCAAAGGCATCAATTCTTCGGCACTCAGCTTTCTTCACAGTCCAACTCTCACATCCATACATGACCACAGGAAAAACCATAGTCTTGACTAGACGGACCACTGTTGGCAAAGTAATGTCTCTGCTTTTGAATATGCTATCTAGGTTGGTATTAACTTTCGTTCCAAGGAGTAAACGTCTTTTAATTTCATGGCTGCAATCACCAACTGCAGTGATTTTGAAGCCCAAAAAAATAAAGTCTGACACTGTTTGCACTATTTCCCCATCTATTTCCCATGAAGTGGTGGGACCAGATGCCATGATCTTTGTTTTCCGAATGTTGAGGTTTAAGCCAGCTTTTTCACTCTCCTCTTTCACCTTCATCAAGAGTCTTTTTAGTTCCTTTTCACTTTCTGCCATAAGGGTGGTATCCCCATATCTGAGGTTATTGATATTTCTCCTGGCAATCTTGATTCCAGCTTGTGCTTCTTCCAGCCCAGCATTTCTCATGATGTACTCTGCATTTAAGTTAAATAAGCAGAGTGACAATATACAGCCTTGACATACTCCTTTTCCTATTTGGAACCAGTCTGTTGTTCCATGTCTAGTTCTAACTATTGCTTCCTGACCTGCATACAAATTTCTCAAGAGGCAGGTCAGGTGGTCTGGTATTCTCATCTCTTTCAGAATTTTCCACAGTTTATTGTGATCCACACAGTCAAAGGCTTTGGCATAGTCAATAAAGCAGAAATAGATGCTTTTCTGGGACTCTCTTCCTTTTTTGATGATCCAGCAGATGTTGGCATTTTGATCTCTGGTTCCTCTGCCTTTTCTAAAACCAGCCTGAACAGCTGGAAGTTCACGGTTCACATATTGCTGAAGCCTGGCTTGGAGAATTTTGAGCATTACTTTACTAGCGTGTGAGATGAGTGCAGTTGTGTGGTAGTTTGAGCATTCTTCAGCATTGCCTTTCTTTGGGATTGGAATGAAAACTGACCCTTTCCAGTCCTGTGGCCACTGCTGAGTTTTCCAAATTTGCTGGCATATTGAGTGCAGCACTTTCACAGAATGATCTTTCAAGATTTGAAATAGCTCCACCGGAATTCCATCACCTCCACTGGCTTTGTTCATAGTGATGCTTTCTAAGGCCCACTTAACTTCACATTCCAGGAGGTCTGGCTCTAGGTCAGTGATCACACCATCGTGATTATCTGGGTTGTGAAGATCTTTTTTGTACAAAAACACAAGCTGGAATCAAGATTTCCTGGAGAAATATCAATAACCTCAGATATGCAGATGACACCACCCTTATGGCAGAAAGTGAAGAGGAACTCAAAAGCCTCTTGATGAAAGTGAAAGTGGAGAGTGAAAAAGTTGGCTTCAAGCTCAACATTCAGAAAACGAAGATCATGGCATCCGGTCCCACCACTTCATGGGAAATAGATGGGGAAACAGTGGAAACAGTGTCAGACTTTATTTTTCTGGGCTCTAAAATCACTGCAGATGGTGACTGCAGCCATGAAATTAAAAGACGCTTACTCCTTGGAAGGAAAGTTATGACCAAACTAGATAGCATATTCAAAAGCAGAGACATTACTTTGCCAACAAAGGTCCATCTAGTCAAGGCTATGGTTTTTCCTGTGGTCATGTATGGATGTGAGAGTTGGACTGTGAAGAAGGCTGAGCACCAAAGAATTGATGCTTTTGAACTGTGGTGTTGGAGAAGACTCTTGAGAGTCCCTTGGACTGCAAGGAGATCCAACCAGTCCATTCTGAAGGAGATCAGCCCTGGCATTGCTTTGGAAGGAATGATGCTAAAGCTGAAACTCCAGTACTTTGGCCACCTCATGTGAAGAGCTGACTCATTGGAAAAGACTCTGATGCTGGGAGGGATTGGGGGCAGGAGGAGAAGGGGATGACAGAGGATGAGATGGCTGGATGGCATCACTGACTCGATGAATGTGAGTCTGAGTGAACTCCGGGAGTTGGTGATAGACAGGGAGGCCTGGTGTGCTGTGATTCATGGGGTCGCAAAGAGTTGGACACGACTGAGCGACTGATCTGATCTGATCTGAATGGTCTAGTGGTTTTCCCTACTTTCTTCAGTTTGAATCTGAATTTGGCAATAAGGAGTTCATGATCAGAGCCACAGTCAGCTCCTGGTCTTGTTTTTGTTGACTGTATAGAGCTTCTCCATCTTTGGCTGCAAAGAATATAATCAATCTGATTTCAGTGTTGACCATCTGGTGATGTCCATGTGTAGAGTCTTCTCTTGTGTTGTTGGAAGAGGGTGTTTGCTATGACCAGTGCATTTTCTTTGAAAAACTCTATTAGTCTTTGCCCTGCTTCATTCCTTATTCCAAGGCCAAGTTTGCCTGTTACTCCATGATCATTACTTTACCAAAAACTGAAATTTTAGGTGAAAAATGCACTTATGACATGCAGCCATCTCATGTGTAATATGGTTGACCTAGTTCATGTTTTCTCAAGGAAAAATAATTTACAGGTGCATTATTTCCATTTTTCTTTTCTTTTAGATTTCTTTACAAAAGAGCCAATGTACCTATCTTCAAAGGAAAGAGCCAAAAGATTCGAGGGCAAGCCTGCTGTACACAGGACACTGTGAGATTAGGTTTCTATCATCCAAACCATGTATCTTACAGTTTCCCACTGTGAAATGGATTTACTGCACAGCTCCACACCTGAGTTCACCTAGATGTGGAAGAACTGTCCATCTTTAGATTAACAATTTTTTGGCCAGGAAAAATTATTGTCCTGAATGTCTTTGGAGGGTCATCAGGAGATTATTAAATCCTATAGGGTGTAAAAGACATTAGCTGCACTAGATGAATTATTTCTAAAGTTGCACTTTATCCCCTGATGAATTTGGTTAATACCATGCCACAAACAATTTTCCTGAGAACAATGCTTTTTTATTCAGATGAAAGAGTGCTGATATTACCAAAGAGATGACCCAGGGGTCATAATAATCCTAACTAGGCACATTAAGTGTCACAAGAATATAGCAATGTTTGTACTAAGCTTTGGTCAGTCACAAACACCACACACACACACACACACAAAGATTCTAAATGTAACCCAAGTAGTTTGGGATACAAAGTTAAAGAATCTCTTCAAAACTTTCCTTTTTCTTTTGCCTGAAAACAAATAAGAGCTCCTCTCTAGCTAACTGCCTTTATTATATCTTGTGTTAGAAATACTCTTAAATACTCTAATGATGTTTTAAAATTATTATTTTATTATTGGCCATGCTATGCAGTATATGGGATCTTAGTTCCTCAACTAATGCTGCCTTCAGTGGAAGAGTGGAGTCTTAACCACTGGACCACTAGGGAAGTCCCTTAAAATTATCTTCTGAAAATGCGGTGTTCTTCCGTGGAATTGGTGTTTCTGAAAGTACTGTATCCAGAAGAAGGAAGTCAACAACATCTGAAAGGAAACCAAAGACCACAGTCTCCTTCCTAATCAGTATATCTATTGGATCTTAAATGAATTCTCAAGGGTTTGATTTTGGTGGTGATGAAAGTAAATGTATATCTTTCTGGTCTCTAAGCAAACTTGTTCTCTACTTTCAGTAGTTTGCTTTCCCCCAAAGTTAATCATGACCATTATGTCACTGTCCAGTATCTTTGAAGACCAGCTTTCTGTCTTGCCTGATCTTCTTCACCTTTAGATGTTCCTGTTTGTCTACCTCAAGAGACAGTGGTCTGCTCCAAAAGACTGGTCCTTGGCATTCTTACTATCAAATGCACCCAGACAGTGTTTAACAATCACTCTCCCTTCCCTTTCAGGGAAATCTCATAGGATATCTAGAGTTCACTATCTTGAGCAAGAAGTAAAGATGCAACACAACTAGGCTGAAGACTAGCAGTTTCCAGGGACCTACCCTCTCAGTCCATTACATACCTGTCGTGACACTGAATGGCTACACTATTTCCACTGGCTTTATTCTCTCTAGGCCTGACTGATATTCACAGATGACTCATTGATTTGAGGTGTCATTTTATAGGCTTGTGGTAGGACTCATCCCTGAATACTACCCTCAAACAAATCTCTTGACTTTGGAAAATGTATTTGTATTTTTATTGGTCATTTGTGACCTTACCTCATCTCCTACTAAACTGGTCTTTGCATTCATCTTCTTATTTCTGGGGTTCTATCATCCTTACTGTGCCCACATCAGTAACAAGGAGGACCCGCACACATTCCTTGCCCTGACAAAGTCTTGGAAAAGAGGAAAATTCTGATATAGCTCCCTGCATCCAACACACAATGCCTGCTCTGACTTTCTTTGGATTAAGTCTGGCTCAAACTTCTGGATTTTCTAGCATTAGAGAACACATTTCAAGCTCTCTGAGTCTTCTCCCACAAAAGAGTCCATCATTAGGTTTGAGGTGTTCAAGATACTACCCTTCTCCCTCCCCCTGCTGCTGCTAAGTCACTCAGTCATGTCCGACTCTTTGTGACCCCATGGACTGCAGCCTACCAGGCTCCTCCATCCATGGGATTTGCCAGGCAAGAGTACTGGAGTGGGATGCCATCACCTTCTCCGTCTCTCTCCCCCTACCCAGTTCTAAAATATTTCATTTGAAAAATCTGTAGTGGGAATGGCTGGTATCTGTTTTACCGCCATCTCAGTCCAAACTGAGGGAGAAATACTTCTGTTGTATCTTCATAGATTGTGTTATATCTTTCAGTTGTATAAGGATTTCATAAGGATTTTTGTAAGAGGATTTTCATTGGCTATTACGTACTCTCACAGATATTTATGAAGCACTTTCTATTATTCCAAGAACTCTCAAAGGTAACAAGGATGATAACATGGCTAAAACCAGATTCCTATGCCATTATTATTTTCATGATTAAGGCAAAACAAATAACAAATAGTTAGAATAATAATCTAACTCTGAAATACTGTTCTTATAGCATTTAATAACTTTTTAAATTTCAAGACTATTTAACAATAATTTCTATCAGGAAAAAATAGCAAAGAAGCACCAGTATAATATTGTTCCTTTGCGCTTCATCTGATACCTGCTTCCATACACTGATTCTCATTTTCTAGAGTTAATGACCAAAAAAATAAGCATTTTTTATAAACCCTCTAATTAGGACACTCTCTCTTTACTATCTTTTAAAAAAAGTTTTTTAGTTAATTAATTTTATAGGAATAATTGATAGATAACATATTAGTTTCAAGTGTGAAGCATAACAATTCAGTATTTATATACACTGTGAAATAATCACCATAATAAGTCTTACTAAGATCCATCACCTTACATAGTTACAATGTTTTTCTTGTTATGAAGCTTTTTAAGATCTACTTTCTTAGCAACTTTCAAATCTGCAACCCAGTATTGCTAACTATAGTTATGATATTATATATTACATCCCAATGACATTTATTCTATAACTAGGAATTGGGACCTTTAGACTCCCTTCTTTCTTGTTCTGGGCTTCCCTTGTTGGAAGAATCCATCTGCAATGCAGGAGACCTAGGGGGTTCGATCCCTGGGTTGGAAAGATCTCCTGGAGAAGGGAAAACCTACCCACTGCAGTATTCTGGCCTGGAGAATTCCGTGGATTGTCTAATCCATGCGGTTGCAAAGAGTCGGACATGACTGAGTGACTTTCACTTTACTTCACTTCTCTCTTGTTCTAATATATACATTTCCATGATTCTTATCTTCAGAATTCTTAGGAGATGAGTGCTTGGACATACTTAATGTAATTGTGGGCTTCCTCGGGCTTCCCTGATGGCACAGTTGGTAAAGAATCCACTTGGGAAGCGGGAGACCCTGTTTGATTCCTGGGTTGGGAAGATCCGCTGGAGAAGAGTTATGCTACCCACTCCAGTATTCTTGGGTGTCCCTGGTGGCTCAGCTGGTAAAGAATTTGCCTGCAATGCAGGAGACCTGGGTTTGATCCCTGGGTTGAGAAGATCCCTTGTAGAAGGGAAAGGCTACTATATAGTCCATGGGGTCCCAAAGAGTTGGTCACAACTGAGCAACTTTCACTTTCAGCATAATTCTGATACCCTGTCCCTTGTTCATCTCTTTGGTATGACAGTGAACAGCTACCTACATGCTCCAAATCTGTAGAATTTCTGGACATCACAGAGCAAGGATACTATCTTAAATCCAGATTCTATTCATGACTTTTCCTAAGCTTCCCCCACACAAATAGGTACACTGTTTCACAAGCACACATTCTATGTGTGGTGATAAAATGAAGCCCAAACCACTTTCTTTCTCAGAACAATCACAAACTTAGATATTCATATTCTCTTGTACTGGTAGGCAGACGAGAAACAAATGCTTCAAAGTAGCAATATATGAGGTCTTTGTGTAGTTCTTGTGCAGATTTAAGCTGCTAGCTTTAGGAAGTTAATTTAGGAAGCAGACATTGAGGAAAGTTCCAAGAAGGCAGTGATCTTGAAGAAAGGTGATATACACTTTAATGTGATATACACTTACTCAACATTCAGAAAACGAAGATCATGGCATCTGGTCCCATCACTTCATGGCAAATAGATGGGAAACAATGGAAACAGTGACCAACTTTATTTTCTTGGGTTCAAAAATCACTGCATATGGTGACAGCAGCCATGAAATTAAAAGATGCTTGTTCCTTGGAAGAAAAGCTACGACAAACCTAGACAGCATATCAAAAAAGCAGAGAAATTACTGACAGAGGTCTGTCTAGTCAAAGCTATGGTTTTTCCAGTAGTCATGTATGGATGTGAGAGTCAGACCATAAAGAAAGCTGGGCACTGAAGAATTGATGCTTTTGAACGGTGGTGTTGGAGAAGACTCTTGACAGTCCCTTGGAATGCTAGGAGATAAAACCAGTCAATCCTAAAGGAAATTAGTCCTGAATATTCATTGGAAGGACTGATGTTGAAGCTAAAGCCACCTGATGGGAAGAGCTGACTCGTTAGAAAAGACCCTGATGCTAGAAAAAACTGAAGGCAGGAGGAGAAGCAGATGACAGAGAATGAGATGGTTGGATGGCATCACTGACTCCATAGACATGGGTTTGAGCAAGCTCCAGGAGATGGTGAAGGACAGGCATGCTTGGTGTGCTGCAGTCCATGGGGTCACAAAGAGTCAGATACGACTGAGTGACTGAACAACAACAACATTTAGTTGAAGAAAAAGGCAAAACAAGGTATGCAAGTAGGGCGGAGTATGTTTGGCAGAAGTAGATTTCAATAAACTCAAACATTTTATTAAAGTCTCTAGTCCATGTTTACTTGTATTTTTATGTTTTGACAAGTATAATCAAGTTACCTCTGTGGTGTTTAAATTGCTTCTGCATGTTATGTATACCATTGTACAAATGGAACTACGGCTTAGCTTAGAAGAGCCACTTAGGGGCTATTATGTTTTTTTAATATATTTAATATTTAATGAACATTAGTTTCCTCATAGTTACAGGGATTTAATAAGAAAATGAATATTAAGTTGTATTGTAAACCATTATGTATCAGAGAAATATAAACAATGAAGCACAAAATAGCAAGTAAACACAAGATACTTTATTGTAATGATTCCAAATCCACAGGTAATTTTTGTTAAAAAAGAGTTACAGATGAATAGACAACTGATTTTTTGTTTCAGATGCTTTGATTCTGTCTCCTAAGACAACACAGACTTTCTTCAATGAAAATCCCTTTGTAAATTATTAAGTTTTAACCAGTTTCCAAATAAAGAGAAGCCTTGTCTTCACAGCTTTCATAGTATCAGATGGTTTCATCAGAATGGGCCTGCCTTCTGTAACAGTTGAGTTTAGTGAGGAAATCTAGTCTATAAGAAGAAACACATCTGAATCTCTTTAAGAAAAAAAAAAAAAAACTTACATTTGATACCTATTAAAATGGATATGTCTTCTTCACTTCTTCACTAAAAGGCACCAAAGTCAAAATGAAGAATAAGATAGTAGCTAAGTATAATAAAATCTCTAAACAAACTGTATGCATTTATACCAATTCTCTATTTCACTGATGTTTGTCCACAAGTTATTTATAATTGCTAAGTCATACTTCCTCATTTCCAAAACAGTGAATGTGAGAGAATGTATTGTATTGATTTGTGAAAGTTAAAAGGGCAGTTAATGCAAAAACTAGCACATTACACAGAACATAAGAAATTCTCAATAAATGTTTTGGCTCTTGTTATAAAGATCAGTGAGTGGCAGTCAGTAAAGAAGATATATGTTTAAAATAGAATCAGTAATCGTTATCTCTTATGCTTTCAAAAATTTGTCCCAGGTACAAAAGGTGACTTTTTATTATGTCATGTTTTTTAACTGGGACACCATCTGTAAGTCTGCTATAACAAAATAAGATATTCATAATTTTATAGACAAAGCAAAACAGCATAATTAAGAAAATAATTCATATTTGTTTTAAAACAAATCTCATTTCCAGTACTATAATAAAGTCCTTTTACAAATAGCATCAGGACCAAAAATAAATTTATAAAACTAATTGGAGTCATACAAGCTGAGCTAATGAGTGTCATTTGGGTCAAATTCTCAAATTACAAATAAATGTTATAATTTATCAACTGAACACTTTCCTCAATAAATCCTTGCACTACCTTTCTTACTTCTCAGGCACGTGGGTTGAGATTTCCTTCTGATTTAGCAAACCGCATGTGCCTATGTCTGATCTCCCACCTAGTGGAAAATTTTACCTTCAAATAGCAGCTAATTCAAATATTGCATAATGCAAAATGCAATCTGGAGGGAGATAATACTTTGATTATACTAACACAATCATTTTTCATCTCCCTCAAATAGCTGTACCACAGGAAGTGTGTGATTCTATGGAGAAACTCTCCGTGCACCTACAACAGGAAGCATTTATCTGTGTTCTGCTGACAATGACTACCCTCAGTATGGATAACAAGTTTTCTTCTCTGTTCACTCATGGGATGCTTATGTGGACAATTCCCTTGAAATTCAGCTTGACTTATGACTAATCTTCCCTGCTCTACTGAGCCAATAAGTTCAGAGTATTAGCACCATTTGAAATACATGTAGAGATAACATCAACCTCCCCCCCACCAAAAAAAAAAAGGGTCAAGCAAAAATTATTTGCATGGGGATATTTTCAGAGGAGTGTCTCCAGTGGTAAAGAACCCACCTGCCAATGTAGGAGACAAAAGAGATGCAGGTTCGATCGCTGGGTCAGGAAGATGACCTGGATGGAAGAGGAAATGGCAACCGACTTCAGTATTGTTGCCTGGAGAATCCCGCAGATGGAGGAGCCTGGCAGGCTGCAGTCCACAGGGTAGCAACGAGTCAGACATGACTGCAGTGATTTAAGCATGCTGGCACACAATGTAACGTCAGCTACAGAGTCCAGTAATATAAGATTTCTCAAATGAAAACGAGAATAACAGCATTTCTGTGGTCCTAAGGATGAACTTTTTTCTGGAACATGTGTTTTACACTACATGAAGGGAGTAAGGATCTATGATTCACTTAGCTTCATTTGATTTTTATCCCTGAAGTTCCTTTTGTTCAGATTGTCTCATCATTTGTTTGATTGTATTTAAACATGTAATTCATGTGCTACTGTAAACCTCCATTCCTTCTCAAACAAGTCATTTAATATATGAATAAATAATTATTGATGAATAATGAACTAAGAAATTGTGCTAAATGAATGCATGACTAGCAGAATAAATGAAACTAAAATATATTCGTTCACTAATGGTTTCCTGATAGATGGGGTAAAAATGAGAGGATTGAGGTTTCATTAGGGAAAAAGTGGTGTAAAATAGGGTAGAAATATTTTCCCTAAAAAGTGAGTCATCACCTTCAAAAGTTCTCAAGAGACTATCACTGACTTTCATGCATATTTCTTTTTTTTTTTTCCTAAAAACCAACTAAGATTATTTTATTAGTCAATTAAATTAAATGTTAATTCACATAAAGAAAAAACTAGTCACCCAGGATTTTTTTTCTTTTTTTTAAAATTTTATTTTATTTTTCAACTTTACATAATTGTATTAGTTTTGCCAAATATCAAAATGAATCCATCACAGGTATACATGTGCTTCCCATCCTGAACCCTCCTCCCTCCTCCCTCCTCATACCATCCCTCTGGGTTGTCCCAGTGCACTAGCCCCAAGCATCCAGTATCATGCATTGAACCTGGACTGGCATGCATATTTCTTTATTCCTCATTTTTTTTTAGCAACATTTGGCCTCTTTCCTACTTCTCACTTCCCCCTCTTCAGTCTGAAAATTTCATGTTAATTGACACAGAATATTCAGAGTTACTAGTTTAAATACCCATCATAGTAAGATGATGAGTTTAGCTATTCTGACTCCTGATATATTAAGGGATGGAAAGAAATTTGTAGGATAGCTAAGTAGTAAAAAGAGGAAAAAAATAAAAGGAAAAATAAATGAGACAAAGAAAAACCAGTGGTAAAACTGGGATGAATAGGGGGTTGAAAAGGAAACCAATTACTCATTGAAGATGCCAGAAGAAGAAGTGATGACATAAATTCATAACTTCTCACCATAAAGATGAATAATGACACAGACATGGGAAATGAAAAGAAAAAGGTGAATGCAAGGTTCTTCTATTTATACCTGATTGAGATATGAAAAGAAAATGAGGGAAGGGATTACTAAAGAAAAATTCCAGACAGTTAAGCAATTTTAGAAATGATTCATTTTAAGATATAGCCATCAATTATTTATAAGGGTTAATAAATAGATTTATAAGCAAGAGGTACATGGAATCTAGAAATACATAAATGCCCTACAAATTATTTACAACCCCGACAAGTCATAACACATGAACTACTGCTGAAAACACCATTTACTTGACTTTAAAATTTGCACCATAAACTACAAATGGACCGGTTATGGAGCATCAGCCATTTGTAATGTGCTGTGCAATATTTAACACCAACTAAATGTGTTTTCACTAGCTGGTGACCAGTTGGACTAATTTAATAAGAATTCCTAGTGCCTAAAGATTTATCTGTAAGTAAAATGACCATTACTATTTAATGGTCTTGATATCAAAGATGTAATTCTCATACAGAATATCATATACTGAATTTAGTGAACAGTTTAATACCAAGAATCCAAAATTTAAAAAAATAAAAACAATTGTAAGAAAAAAATTATATCATCTGCTTACTTTATCTCCTTTGGTCTTCTGCTTTTCAAGTTTATTTCTTTCCTTTTATTTTCAGATTTAGGTCATCTCTTAATATTCCTTGCTTTTGTGCATCCTCTCTTATTCTTTGTACCTCTTTTGTTTATATTCTCTAATCATTCCCCAGTGAGCTCCTGGTTTCCAAAGGGAGATGTATTTCTCTTAGGCATGGCAGTAAGAAAGTGGAAATATTCCATAGTTATTCTGCTTTATGAATGAATAGCTGTAATCACAAGAGTCCCTGTCATAACTTCAGAGACTCCATTGTCAGGATTCTCAGTCTGATTGGTGCCTTATCATATCTTTGCTGATTATGAACTCCCCTCCCCCAACTGTAATGTCTAGAAATGCACAAAGGTGTATAATAATAGTTTGAGAGAGATACCTACACTTGTTTTGTGTTTTACTGGAAGATGTCATAAAGATTTGGAGCCTGATAATAATCTGTCTTTAAAATACCATGACATCCCATTCTCTCTCTATTTTGCTTTGTATTCATCAGCATATACACCGGTTAAGCTCTGGAAACAAATAAAAACATTCAAATTTGCTGAACCATATACAAGCTTGTGTGCGTGCAAAGTTGCTTCAGTCATGTCTGACTCTTTGTGACTCCCAGGACTGTGGCCTGCCAGGCTCCTCTGTCCATGGGATTCTCCAGGCAAGAATATTGGAGTGGGTTGCCATGCCCTCCTCCAGGGGATCTTCCTAATCCAGGGATCGAACCCACATCTCTTATGTCTCCTGCATTGGCAGGCAGGTTCTTTACCATTAGTAACATCTGGGAAGCCTTATATACAAGGTTGCTGTTACTGCTGCTAAGTCACTTCAGTCGTGTCTGACTCTGTTCTACCCCATAGATGGCAGCCCACCAGGCCCCGCCATCCCTGGGATTCTCCAGGCATGAACACTGGAGTGGGTTGCCATTTCCTTCTCCAATGCATGAAAGTGAAAAGTGAAAGGGAAGTCGCTCAGTTGTGTCCGACCCTCAGTGTCCCCATGGACTGCAGCCTTCCAGGCTCCTCCATCCATGGGATTTTCCAGGCAAGAGTACTGGAGTGGGGTGCCATTGCCTTCTCCAATATACAAGTTTATTTCTCATCGGTTCTACATATCAAATATCTGCTGTCCCAGGGCTCTGCTCTTTAGATTCATTCAGGTCCCCAGGCTGGAAGAGTCCCCTACCTAACACAGTCTTCCAAGATGCTGGGAAAGAGAAGAGAACCTAGTAGAGAGAAGAAGCTTCTAGCTTCATTAATTTCTGTTTGTATTCAACTGTAATGCTTTCCTCCACCCTTGTCATTTTAACCTAATTTTGCATATATAAAATATTTATGCAGTTGAAAAGTAAAATCTGTATAAAGCAAGATATACTCAGGGAAACCCCTACACACTGCAGTTACTCATTTTCATTAGTTTCTAATTTATCCTTCCTGCATTTCTTCTTTTGCAAAAAATAACCTCCTCTCTTTCAAGGAGCACAATGTAACTCATCTTATTTTCTTTTTCCTCTTAACGATATATGTGGGAAATTTGTTGTTTAGTTGGTCAGTCATGTCTGACTCTTTTGCATTTCCATGGACTGTATCTCACCAGGCTCCACTGTCCATGGGATTTTTCAGGCAAGAATACTGGTATGGGTTGCCATTTCCTTCTCCAGGGGATCTTTTCAAGCCAGGGACTGAACCTGTGTCTCTGGCACTGCAAGCAGATTCTTTACCATTGACCCACCTGGGAAGCATGTGGGATATTGCCGCATAACAATGTGCAGCGTTCTTCCTCATTCCATTTCCATAGTTGTACAGCTCTGCACTGTGAGTATGCACAGTGTCTTATTCAACTGATCTCTTCTGTAAGGTGATATAAACTGTTTCCAACATTTCACTGGCATAATAAAGCTACAGTGACTCTCCTGTGCGTATTTGTTTCCTTATTGCTGGAGGTAAATCTTTAGGATAAACTCCTATAAGTGGGATGATTGAGTCAAAGGGTAAGTACAAAGGCAGTTTGATTAGATCTTGCCAAGTTCTTCCTCCCAGGGCTCATGTTTTGTTCAGTCATTAAGTCATGTCCAACTATTTGAGACTTCACAGACTGCAGCATGCTAGGCTTCCCTATCCTTCACTATTTCCCAGAATTTGCTCAAAGTCATGTCCATTGAGTCTATGATGCTATCCAACCATCTCCTGCATTTGTACAACAATGGAAGAGGTTCCCCACAGTTCATCCTCAGTTTCTCTAACAGTTCTACCAGAACCCACAACTGTTAACTTCTTGGTAACTGGAGAAATGCTTTTATTATCATTCTACTCATTGTACATTTCTTGAGTATTTTCTGAACATTGTTTCATCTGTTTAAGGAACATTTCTTTATTTTTCTGTAAACTCTCTGTTCATGTCATTAGCTCATTTGTCAAAAGTGCTTTGTTATTTTCCCTCAAGACTACGTTCCTGAATATATTAGGAATGTTAATCCTTTATCTTTGATATACATTCAAAGACTTTCTTCTTTGTTATCTGCCTTCAGAATTTGCTTATGGTATGGTTTTATTAGCCAAAAAATTTTTTTCTTCATTTTTAGCTTGCAAATTTTTTCTTTTATTGCTCCTTAAATATGTCATAGAAAGATTCCCACCAACACCACCGTTATAAAATGAGTCACACTTATTTTCTTCTAGTGTTTTTGCGATTTCATTATTTTTACATTTGCATCACATCTCTCTCTCTTCTAATTTAACCCTAATTCCCCTCTCCTTTTATTTAAAGATCAATTAGGATCATTAAAGAAGTTAAATAGTTTGTTTCATTAATGTAATTTTTCCTTATATTTTTTCTTCCCTATTACTTTTTGCTTTGGGAATAAAAAACTGAAAGATTTCAGTGGCATAAACAACAAAAATTCATGCTCACTCATGTTAAGTGCTGGTGCTGAGTCACTGTGGTTCAGTGTAGCTAGACTACAGGTAGATTGGGTTTCTGCTCCTCATCCTTTTCACTCCAAGATGCAGGCAGAGAAAGAGATAGATGCATATCCCTTTATGATAGGCAAAAAGCAGAAACAAGAGCGCACTAGCTAAACCATGAAATACATTAAACTTCTACCCAAATGCCAAAACTCAGCCAAAAGCCTGTCACTCTTCCAAGCTCAAATTCAATGAGACAAGTAAGTCATTTAACTGTAGGTAGGAAAGTAGAGTCATGTAAGAGGGAAGGTGAAAATAGTTGGGAAAAATAATGTTATGCATGACTTCTATATATGACTAGAAAAAGTTAATCCTCACCCTAATTCCCAAAAAGGGTAGTACCAAAGAGTGTGTTAACCATTGGACAATTGCACTCATTTCCCATGCTAGTAAGTTCATGCTTAAAATCTTGCAGGCTAGGTAGGCTTCAGCATTATGAAAATCAAGAACTTCCAGATGTCCAAGCTGGGTTTAGAAAAGGAAGAGGAACTATAGATCATATTGCCAACATTCACTGGATTATAGAGAAAACAAGGGAATTTAAGAAAAACATCTGTTTCATAGACTATGCTAAAGCCTTTAACTGTGTGGATCATAACTGTGGAAAGCTCTTAGAGAGATGGGAATATGAGAGCATCTTACCTGTCTCTTAAGAAACCTGTATGCAGGTCAAGAAGCAGCAGTTAGAACCCTGAATGGAACAACTGATTGGTTCAGGATTGAAAAAAGAGTATGATAGGGCTGTCTGCTGTCACCCTGTTTGTTTAACCTACATGCTGAGCACATTATGAGAAATGCAGGGTTGGATGAATTACAAGCTGGAATGAAGAGAGGCGGGAGAAACATCAACAACCTCAGATATGCAGATGATAACCACCCTAATGGCAGAAAGCAAAGAGGAACGAAAGAGCTTTTTTTTTTTTTTTTCTAATTTTATTTTATTTTTAAACTTTACATAATTGTATTAGTTTTGCCAAATATCAAAATGAATCCGCCACAGGTATACATGTGTTCCCCATCCTGAACCCTCCTCCCTCCTCCCTCCCCATACCATCCCTCTGGGTCGTCCCAGTGCACTAGCCCCAAGCATCCAGTATCGTGCATCGAACCTGGACTGGCAACTCGTTTCATACATGATATTTTACATGTTTCAATGCCATTCTCCCAAATCTTCCCACCCTCTCCCTCTCCCACAGAGTCCATAAGACTGATCTATACATCAGTGTCTCTTTTGCTGTCTCGTACACAGGGTTAATGTTACCATCTTTCTAAATTCCATATATATGCGTTAGTATACTGTATTTATGTTTTTCCTTCTGGCTTACTTCACTCTGTATAATAGGCTCCAGTTTCATCCACCTCATTAGAACTGATTCAAATGTATTCTTTTTAATGGCTGAGTAATACTCCATTGTGTATATGTACCACAGCTTTCTTCTTGATGAGGGTGAAGGAGGAGAGTTAAAGAGCCAGCTTAAGAGTAAATATTAAAACAAACAAACAAACAAAACTAAGATCATGGCATTGGTTTCATTACTGTATAGCAAATAGAAGGGGAAAAGGTGGAAGTAATGACAGATTTCCTCTTCTGGGGCTCCAAAATCACTGTGGATGGTGATTGCAGCCATGAAATCAGAAGATGATTGCTTCTTGGCAGGAAAGCAATGACAAATCTAGACAGTGTGTTGAAAACAGAGACAATACTCTGCCGACAAAGGTCCGTGTAGTCAAGGCCTTCCCAGTGGTCACATACAGTTGTGACAGCTGGACCATAAAGAAGGCAGAATGCCAAACGATTGATGCCTTCAAACTGTGGTGCTGGAGAAGACTCCTGAAAGTCCTTTGGACAGCAAGGAGATCAAACTAGTCAATTTTAAGTGAGATCAACCTTGAATATTCACTGGAAGGGCTGACGCTGAAGCTGAAGCTCCTGGATTTTGGTCATCTGATGCAAACAGACAACTCATTGGAAAAGTCCCTGATGCTGGGAAAGAGTGAGTGCAGAAGGAGAAGAGGGCATCAGAGGATGAGATGGCTGCATGGCATCAACAATGCAATGAACATGAACTTGGGCAGACTCCAGGAGATGGTGAGGGACAAGGAGGCCTAGCAGGCAGTATTCCATGGTATAGCAAAGAGTCGGACACGACTGGGTGATTGAACAACAACAACAACATGAGTTCTATATAGTTTAATATTAAAATGGTGGTGGTTTAGTTGCTAAGTCGTGTCCAATTCCTGTGACCACATGGACTGTAGCCTGCCAGGCTCCTCTGTCCATGGCATTCTCTAGGCAAGAACACTGGAGTGGGTTGCCATTTCTTTCTCCGGGGGATCTTCCTGACCCAAGAATTGAACTTGGGTTTCCTGTATTGCAGGCAGATTCTTTACTGACTGAGCTATGAGGGAAGCCCCTATATTAAAATAGAGATGCTTTTAAATATATTATTTTAATAATGTCTTAATTACAAATAAACAATAACCTTAGAAAATTTGTAGAATATTTAAAAAAATCAAATCAGAAAGGAAGTATTATGAATAAACTTAACATCTAGGGATAAAGGCTATTAATGTTTTACATATTTCCAGGAATTAAAATCACAAAAACTGTTCAAATTATTATCAATTTTTCCAATGCCACTAATAGTATGCACAATAAAATTTTCTTTCAGCAAAGGAGACTATGTTTATGTGTAGTACAGATATTATACTAAAAATACTGACTTTAGGTTTGTAAAACATGCTGACATTTATTGATTTTTATCCTATCTTGAGTCTTTTAAACTACTATTTCTGTTCCTTTAAATCAAGCTACAGACAGGGACTTCTAAATCTGAGTTCATTTATTTCCTATACAAGTCATCCAATTAAAGGACCTTTACCAAGGTTGTTAGACTTTCAAATTTACATAATTTGACAGTTGGCTCATTTGATAGCCCTTACTTTGCAGATGTCATCTTGCTAGTTGTCTATTTTATTGTTTTACAATTATACTTATCCTGCTGAAAACAGCAGAAAGAATGATTCCAAAATCCTAGCCTGAATATGAGGTGGTAAGACAAACAAACTTTACTAGACTCCACCTTTCCTGAGGACAGGCTCAGTATATCCTAAAAATTCCTGATAGACAATAGAAGTTGAATGAATTTTCAAAGGATGAACTGATGAGTAGTGTCTCTCTCCTTCTCTCACTCAGACTGATCAAGGAAAAATTCAGTTTCATACAGTTCACAGGCCTGTTCTGGGGAATATCTGACCTTTTCAACAAGTATGATTTGAGAATTTTTATGTGACAGTCACTGTGTTATGTGTCAGGGTTAAATCAATGGGTAAGATAGCACCCTTGCTCTTGATAGCAAGGAATTTTCAGCTGGTTCTGGGCAAGTGCCTTGAATATACAGATATGAGCAATATACATTTGGATGCAAGACTTAAATAGGTTAGGCTAATGCAGAGGTTCTCACGCTTGAAAGCACATTAGAATATCCTGCATAGATTTTTACAGTTTCAATACCTGGGGCCCACCTAAGGAAATTCTAATTTAGCCCTGGATAGGGATTATACATAAATGATTTTAAAAGATCCCCAGGTAATTCTAACTTACAACCTTGGCTTCAAAATCAACAGCTTAGTTATTTCAGTACTTTGCTGTTATAAATATGGTTCTTGGACCAGCATCATTTTTTTTTCCACATAAGAAGTTGCTAGAAAGGCAGAATCTTAACAGTCATCTCTTACTGTATCAGAATCAACATTTTGACAAGATCTTCCAGGTAATTAATATGTACATTAAAATTTAAATGCTACCTTCAGTGTATAAGGTATTATGACAAAATTATGTCTCTGGATGGTTGAGAGAAAAGAGAGGTGTTTCACTAACTATGCCAGGAATTTTCCTGGTAAATGCAAAGCATATCCACAGTCTATGCTGCAGACTGAGGTCAGTCACAATCATCAATGAGATCTTGTCTGTAGGCTTAACACACTTTTCTAAGTGTGTTCGTGTTGAAGCTGGCCAGAGGAGATTATTTTAAACATTTATACAAAGCAATATAGATAGACCAGGATAAACATGAATTCAAAAGCTTCTTAGGAAACCCCAAAGATCTCATCTTTCCCATTCTCTTGTTTTCCTCTATTCCTTTGCGTTGATCACTTAGGAACGTTTTCTTATCTCTCCTTGCTATTCTTTGAAACTCTGCATTCAAATGGGTATATCTTTCCTTTTCTCTTTTTCCTTTCCCTTCTCTTCTTTTCTCAGCTATTTGTAAAGCCTCCTCAGACCACCATTTTGCCTTTTTTTTTTTGCATTTCTTTATCTAGGGGATGGTTTTGATCACTACCTCCTGAACAATGTCAGGAATCTCTGTCCATAGTGCTTCAGGCACTCTGTCTTATCAGATCTAATCCCTTGAATCTATTTGTCACTTTCATGGTAAGGGATTTGATTTAGGTTATACTTGAATGGCCTAGTGGTTTCCCCTACTTTCTTCAATTTAAGTCTGAATTTTGCAATATGGAGTTCATGATCTGAGCCACAGTCAGCTCCTGGTCTTGTTTTTGCTGACTATATAGAGCTTTTCCATATTCGGCTGCAAAGAATATAATCAATCTGATTTTGGTATCGACCATATGGTGATGTCCATCTGTAGAGTCATCTCTTGTGTTGTTGGAAGAGGGTGTTTGCCATGACCAGTGTGTTCTCTTGGCAAAACCCCATCAGTCTTTGCCCTGCTTCGTTTTGTACTCCATGGCCAAACTTGCCTGTTACTCCAGGTATCTCTTGACTTCATACTTTTGCATTCCAGTCCCCTATGATCAAAAGGACAACTTTTTTGGTGTTAGTTCCAGAAAAGGTCTTGTAGATCATCACAGAGCTGTTCAACTTCAGCTTCTTTGGCATTAGAGGTTCGGACATAGAATTGGATTACTGTGATATTGAATGGTTTGCCTTGGAAACAAACAAGATCATTCTGCTGTTTTTGAGATTGCACCCAAGTACTGCATTTTGGACTCATTGCTGACTATGAGGACTACTTCAGTTCTTCTAAGGGATGCTTGCCCAAAGAAGTGGATATAATGGTCATCTGAATTAAATTCGCCCATTCTAGTCCATTTTAGTTCACTGATTCTTAAAACATCGATGTTTACTCTTGCCATCTCCTATTTGACCACTTCCAATTTACCATGATGGATGGACCTAATATTCCAGGTTCTTATGCAATACTGTTCTTTATAGCATCAAACTTTACTTCCATCACCAGTCACAGCCATAACTGGGCATTGTTTTCAATTTGGCTCCATATCTTCATTCTTTCTGGAGTTACTTCTCCACTCTTCTCCAGTAGCCTATTGGGAACGTACTGACCTGGGGAGTTAATTTTTCAGTGTCATACCTTTTCTCCTTTTTGTACTGTTCATGGGGTTCTCAAGGCAAGAATTCCCAAGGAAATCAGTCCTGAATATTCATTGAAAGGATTGATGCTGAGGATGAAACTTCAATACTTTGGCCACCTGATGCCAAGAGCTGACTTCTTAGAATAAGACTCTGATGCTGGGAAAGATTAAAGGCAGGAGGACAAGGGGATGACAGAAGATGAGATGATTGGATGGCATCACTGACTCAAGGGACATGAGTTTGAGCAAGCTTCAGGAATTGGTGATGGACAGGAAGGCCTGGCGTGCTGTAGTCCATGGGGTTGCAAAGAATTGGACATGACTGAGTGATGGAACTGAACTGAACTGAAAGCACAGAGATGCAGCTATTTAAGTGAATAGTTCAAAGATAACCCAAACCACGCCTGAAAAAATATGGTATACAGCCCTAACAAGCAGAGAGAGTAGCAAAGTGTTGGCCAAAGATCTCAGATTTGATCTTAACCTGCAGGAGGAGATGTGTTTAGAAAAAGATACATTAGCATATAATGTATTTGGCTTACAAGTGGCTTTGGTAAAGAAAATATCTTGGTTATTTGTAAGTTTAGGTTTTTTGAGTCAATGTTTGTTCACTGCTTCTAAATCACTACTTTCATTTATTATTTTTTATCTTTATTTTTTTACTGAAGGCTAATTGCTTTACAAAATTTTGTTGTTTTCTGTCAAACCTCAACATGAATCATCCATGCTGCTGCTGCTGCTGCTGCTAAGTCGCTTCAGTAATGTCCGACTCGGTGCAACCCCATAGATGGCAGCCCACCATGCTCCCCCGTCCCTGGGATTCTTCAGGCAAGAACACTGAAGTGTGTTGCCATTTCCTTCTCTAATGAATGAAAGTGAAAAGTGAAAGTGAAGTCGCTCAGTTGTGTCCGACTCCAGCGACCCCATGGACTGCAGCCTACCAGGCTCCTCTGCCCATGGGATTTTCCAGGCAAGAGCGCTGGAGTGGGTTGCCACTGCCTTCTCTGGAATCAGCCATAGGTACACATATATCCCCACCCTTTTGAACCTGCCTCCCATCCCCCTCCTCATTCCACTCTTCTAGGTTGATACAGAGCCCCTGTTTGAGTTTCCTGAGCCATAAAGCAAATTTCCGTTGGCTATCTATTTTACATATGGTAATATAAGTTTCCATGTTACTCTTCCCATACATCTCACCCTCTCCTCCCCTCTCCCCATGTCCATGATCTATTTGCTGTGTCTATTTCTCCACTGCTTCCCTGTAACTAAATTCTTCTAGATTCTGTATATATGTGTCAGAATATGATATTTATCTTTCTCTTTCTGACTCACTTCATTCTATATAATAGGTTCTAGGTTCATCCACCTCATCAGAACTGACTCAGATGTGTTCCTTTTTATAGCTGAATAATATTCCATTATGTATATATACCACACTTCTTTATCTATTCATCTGTCGATGTGCATCTAGGTTGCTTCCATGTTCTAGCTATTGTAAATAGCACTGCACTGAACAATAGGATACATGTGTATTTTTCAATTTTTGTTTTCTCAGGGTATATGCCTAGGAGTGGGATTGCTGGGTCATATGGTGGTTTTATTCCTTGTTTTTAAGGAATCTCTATACCATCCTCCATAGTGGCTGTACCAGTTTACATTCCCATCAACAGTGCAAGAGCGTTCCCTTTTCTACACACCCTCTTCAGCATTCATTGTTTGTAGACTTTTTGACAATGGCCATTCTGACTGGTGTGAGTGATATCTCATTGTAGTTTTGATTTGCATTTCTCTCCTAATGAGTGATGTTGAGCATCTTTTCATGTCTGTTAGCCATCTGTCTTCTTTGTAAAAATGTCTGTTTAGGTCTTTTCCCCACTTTTTGATTGGATTGTTTGTTTTTCTGGTATTCAGCTGCTTGTGTATTTTGGAAATTAATCCTTTTTCAGTTGTTTCATTTGCTATTATTTTCTCCCATTCTGAGGGTTGTCTTTTCACCTTGCTTATAGATTTCTTTGCTGTGCAAAAGCTTTTAAGTTTAATCAGGTCCCACTTGTTTACTTTTGCTTTTATTTCCATTACTCTAGGAGGTGGGTCATAGAGGATCTTGCTTTGATTTATGTCATTGAGTGTTCTGCCTGTTTTTCCTAAGAGTTTTATAGTTTTTGGTCTTACATTTAGGTCTTTAATCCATTTTGAGTTTATGTATGGTGTTAGGAAGTTTTCTACTTTCATTCTTTTACATGTAGTTATCCAGTTTTCCCACCATTTATTGAAGAGGCTGTCTTTGCCTCATTGTATATTCTTGCCTCCTTTGTCAAAATTAAGGTACCCGTAGGTGCGTGAGTTTATTTCTGGACTTTCTATTTTGTTCTATTTGTCTATATTTCTGTTTTTGTGCCAGTACCATACTGTCTTGATGACTGTAGCTTTGTAGTATAATCTGAAGTCAGTAAGGTTGATTCCTCCAGCTCTATTCTTCTTTCTCAAGACTGCTTTGGCTTCTCAGGGTCTTTTGTGTTTCCGTACGAATTGTGCAGCGACTTCTCTGGTGGCTTAGATGGTAAAGTGTCTGCCTACAATGCAGGAGGGCTGAGTTTGATCCCTAGATCAGGAAGATCCCCTGGAGAAGGAAATGGCAACACACTCCAGTACACTTGCCTGGAAAATCCCATGGACAGAGGAGCCTGTTAGGCTACAGTCCATGGGGTTGCAAAGTCAGACATGCCTGAGTGACTTCACTTTCACTTTCATGAATTGTGAAATCTTTTGTTTTAGTTCTATGAAAAATGCCATTGGTAATCTGATAGGGATCACATTGAATCTGTAGATTGGGTTTGGTACTATAGTCATTTTCACAATATTGATTCTTCATATCCAGGAACATGGAATATCTTTCCATCTATTTATGTCATCTTTGATTTCTTTCACTAGTGTCTTACAATTTTCTGTGTAGAGTTCTTTTGTCTTCTTAGGTAAGTTTATTCCTAGATATTTAATTATTTTTGTTGCAATGGTGAATGTTACTGATTTCTTAATTCTCTTTCTGATTTTTCATTGTTAGGATATAGAAATGCAAGTGATTTCTGTGTACTGATTTTGTATCCTACAACTTTGGTAAATTCACTGATTAGCTCTAGTAATTTTCTGATACTATCTTTAGGGTTTTCTATGTATTGTATCATGTCATCTGTAAACAGTGAGAGTTTTACTTATTCTTTTCTGATCTGGATCCTTTTATTTCTTTGTTTCCTCTGATTGCTGTAGCTAGGACTTCCATAACTCTGTTGAATAATAGTGGTGAAAGTGGACACCCTTGTCTTGTTCCTGATCTTAGGAGGAATGCTTTCAGTTTTTCAGCATTAAGAATAATGTTTGCTGTAGGTTTATCATATATCATCTTTGCTATTGAGTTAAGTTCCTTATATGCCCATTTTTTGAAGAGTTTTAATCATAAATGCGTGCTGAATTTTGTCAAAGGCTTTTTTCTGCATCTACTGAGATTATCATATGATTTTTATCTTTCAATTTGTTAATATGGTGTATCACATTGATTGATTTTCATACATTGAAGAATCCTTGTATTCCTGGAATAAACCTAACTTGATAGTGGTGTATGAGCTTTGTGATGTTTTGCTGAATTCTCTTTGCTAAAACTTTGTTGAGGATTTTTGCATCTATGTTGATCAGTGATATTGGCAGGTAGTTTTCTTTGTTTGTGTTGTCTTTGTCTGATTTTGGTATCAGGGTGATGGTGGCCTCATAAAATGAGTTTGGAAGTGTTCCTTCCTCTGCAATTTTTTGAGAGTTTTAGAAGAATAGGCATTAGCTCTTCTCTAAATATTTGGTAGAATTTTCCTGTGAAGCCATCTGGTCCTGGGCTTTTGTTTTATGGGAGATTTTTGATTACAGCTTCAATTTCAGTGCTTGTAACTGAGTTGTTCATAGTTTTTATTTCTTCCTGGTTCAGTCTTGGAAGATTGAGCTTTTCTAATAATCTGTCCATTTCTTCCAGATTGTCCATTTTATTGCCATATAGTTGTTCATAATAGTTTCTTATAATCCTTTGTTTCTGCTTTATCTGTTGTAACCTCTCTCTTTGATTCTTCTCTCTTTTTATCTTGATGAGTCTGATTAAGGGTTTGTCAATTTTGTTTATCTTCTCAAAGAACCAGCTTTTTGTTTTATTAATCTTTACTACTGTTTCCTTCATTTCTTTTTATTTATTTCTGCTCAGATCTTTATGATTCTTTTCCTTCTACTAATTTTGAGATTGTTTGTTCTCCTTTTTCCAGTTGTTTTAGGTGTAAAGTGAGGTTGTCTATTTGATGTTTTTCATGTTTCTTGAGGTAGGATTGTATTGCTATTAACGTCCCTATTTGAACTGCTTTTGCTGAATACCATAGGTTTTGAGTTGTCGTGTTTTCATTGTCATTTGTTTCTAGAATTATTTTGATTTCCCTTTTGATTTCTTCAGTGACCTCTTGGTTATTTAGAAACATGTTTAGTCTCCATGTATTTGTGTTTTTTACAGTTGTTTCCTTGTAAGTGATATCTTGTCTTATAGTGTTGTGATCAGAGAAGACGCTTGATATGATTTCAATTTTCTTAAATTTACTGAGGTTTGATTTGTGACCCAAGATGTGGTCTATCCTGGAGAATGTTCCATGTGCACTTGAGAAGGTGTATTCTTCTGCATTTAGATGGAATGTCCTGAAAATATCAATGAGATTCATCTCATCTAATGTATCATTTAAGATTTATGTTTCCTTATTAATTTTCTGTTTTGATGATCTGTCCATTGGTGTGGGTGTGAGGTTAAAGTCTCCTACTATTATAATATTACTGCCAATTTCTCCTTTTATGTCTGTTACTGTTTGTCTTATGTATTTAGGTGCTCCTATGTTGGGTGCATAGATATTTACAATTGTTATATCTTCCTCTTGGATCGATCCCTTGATCAATATGTAGTGTCCTTCCTTATCTATTGTAATCTTCTTTATTTTAAAGTCTATTTTGTCTGATATGAGAATTGCTACTCCAGCTTTCTTTTTATTTCCATTTGCATGGAATATATTTTTCCATCCTTTCACTTTCAGTCTATATGTGTCTTTAGGTGTGAAGTGGGTTTCTTGTAGAGAGCATATATATGGGTCTTGTTTTTGTATCCATTCAGCCAGTCTCTATCTTTTGGTTGGAGCATTTAATCCACTTACATTTAAAGTAATTATTGATAAGTATGTTCCTATTGCCATTTTCTTAATTGTTTGGGGTTGATTTTGTAGATCTTTTTTTCTTTGCTTGTATTTCTTGACTATATAAGTCCCTTTAGTATTTGTTGTGAGCTTTTCTGGTGGCTCAGATGGTAAAGCATCATCCTGCAATGCAGGAGATCCAGGTTCGATCCCTGGGTCGGGAAGATCCCCTGAGAAGGAAATGGCAACCCACTTCAGTAATCTTGCCTGGAAAATTCCATGAACAAAGGAGTCTGGTAGGCTACAGTCCATGGGGTTGAAAAGAGTCAGACACAACTGAGCAACTTCCCTTTCTTTCTTTCTTTCTAATATTTGTTATAAAGCTGGTTTGGTGAGACTGAATTCTCCTTACTTTTGCCTATCTGAAAACCTCTTTATTTTACCATCAATTTTGAATGAGATCCTTGTCGGGTAAAATAATCTTGGTTGTAGATTTTTCCCTTTCAGTACTTTAAATATATCCTGCCATTCCCTTCTGGCCTGAAGAATTTTTGCTGAAAGATCAGCTGTTAAGCATATGGGGTTTCCCTTGTATGTTACTTGTTGCTTTTCCCTTGCTGCTTTTAATATTCTTTCTTTGTATTTAGTCTTTGTTAGTTTGATTAGTATGTGTCTTGGTGTGTTTCTCCTTGAGTTTATCCTGTATGGGACTCTTAATGCCTCTTGGACTTGATTGCCTATTTCCTTTTCCATGTTGGGGAAATTTGCAACTATAATCTCTTCAAAAATTTTCTCATACCCTTTTTTTGGCCTTCTTCTTTGTCTTCTTTTTCTGGGACCCTTATAATTCAAATGTTGTGTTTGATATTATCCCAGAGGTCTCTGAGACTATCCTCAGTTCTTTTCATTCTTTTTACTTTATTCTGTTCTTCAGAAATTATTTCCAACATTTTATTTTCCAGCTCACTGATTTGTTCTTCTGCTTAAGATATTCTGCTATTGATTCCTTCTAGAGTATGGTTGTCTCTGTATGTTTATTCTTTAATTCTTCTTCTGCTGCTGCTGCTGCTAAGTCACTTCAGTCGTGTCCGACTCTGTGCAACCCCATAGATGGCAGCCCACCAGGCTCCCCTGTCCCTGGGATTCTCCAGGCAAGAACACTGGAGTGGGTTGCCATTAATTCTTCTAGGTCTTTGTTAATTGATTCTTGTATTTTCTCCATTTTGTTTTCAAGATTTATTATCATCTTTACTATCATTATTCTTAATTCTTTTTCAAGTAGTTTGCCTATTCCCTCTTCATTTATTTGGACTTCCATGTTTCTAATTTGTTCTTTCATTTGTGTAGTATTTCTCTGCCTTTTCATTATTATTATTATTATTTTTTAACTTACCATGTTTGTGGTCTCCTTTTCCCAGGCTTCAAGGTTGAATTCTTTCTTCCTTTGGTTTCTGTCCTCCCAAAATTGGTCCAGTGGTTTGTGTAAGCTTCGTATAGGGTGAGATTTGTACTAAGTTTTGTTTTGTTTCTTTGTTTTTTTCTCTGATGGGCAAGGCTGAGTGAGGTGGTAATCCTGTCTTCTGATGATTTGGTTTGTATTTTTATTTTGTTTGTTGTTAAGTGAAATGTCCTGCACAGGGTGCTATTGGTGGTTGGGTGATGCCAGGTCTTGTATTCAAGTGGTTTCCTTTGCATGAGTTCTCACTATTTGATACTCCCTATGGTTAGTTCTCTTGCAGTCTAGGGTTGGAGTCAGTGCTCCCACTACAAAGGCTCAGGGCTTGATCTCTGGTCAGGAATGAAGATTGCACAAGTGGTTTGTTATGGCATTAAGTGAGATTAAAACAAATATCCCAAAACAAGAAAGCAAAGATGAATCCCAGACAAATGGCAGTTATAAAATCAGGCAAATAATTATTAAAATAATAGAATGTACACATATACACCTGTGATCAAAGTCAAAACAGTCCAAAAATAAATAAATAAAATACAGTAGATTGACCCGGTGAATGAAGGAAATAAAAAGTTACATTTACCAGTTAAGAACAAAACTAACCAAAGCACAAACTGGAAAACAAAACTAAAGCAAGGTGCCAAGTGGGGAATAAAGCAATGAAAACAAAACTAACAAATATGTTGAGAGGAAAGGAAAGAAAGAAAGAATAGATATGAGAAATTAAATACAGGTAGAGGAAGAAGATTTATATACATTAAAGATTAACTGCAAGGGGAAAAGAGCACTAGGAAAGGTAAGTAAAAGAACAAATGTAGGAAAAAAAATAGGTTTAAAAAAGTAAAAATTAAAATTAGAAAAAAGAGAAAAGAAGAGAAAAAAAACAGAAGAAGAAAGAAAAAAGGAGGAAAAAAAAAGGAAAACTCCACAGAACTGCAAAAGCCTAATGTAGAGGCAGAGGTTTATAACAACACTAAAAAAATATGACTGAGAAAAAAAAGAAAAGCCCAAAAGTTTAATTAGATTTAATAGTGCCAATAAAATCAACAACTACAACGGTGAGGGGGAGGGAAAAAAAGAAAAAAGAAAAAAATCCAAAAGAAACTGCAGAACAAGTCAAAACATAATAATAATATTAATTGTTTTCTTTGAGTCACTGCTGTCAGAGTCCTTTTCCTCTCTGGGAGTCACAGTCCACTTCACCTCCCGAGGATGCCCTCCAACACTGTGTTGATCTCTGGACCTACTGTGAGGGAAGCTCAGATTTTAATCTGGTCCTACTCCTGTCTGTTCGTGCCTCCAATGTCCACAGCTACCAGAACCAGTGCATTTTCTGTGGGAGCTCTCAATGACCTTTTATATATTCCATAGACACAGAATCTGCCTAGTTGATCATGACTTCATCTTCAACTTGTACAGCTGATGGGAAGGTTTTAAGTCTTCTTCCTTAGCTACACTGCCCCTGGGTTTCAACTGTCATTTTGTTTCCACCTCTGCATGTGGGTCATCTACTGGGGTTTACTCCTGAGGCTGCCCTGGAGGACTTGGGTTTGCCCCTGTGAGAGCCAGGTGCAGAGGTGGTGCAACTGCTTGGGTCACAGGGGTTCTGGCAGCACCAGGTACTCAGGGGGGTTGGCAGCTAGGGCAGCAGGAAATGTAGTGCTCTAGAAGGGTATGGCAACCAGTATCGGCCAATACGCTCCAATATTCTTGTCTGGAGAACCCTCGTCCCTAACAGAGACGCCTGGCAGGCCACACTCTACAGGGTCTCAAAGAGTTGGACACTACCAAAGTGACTCTGCATGCATAGATGCAAGACTTTTGGCCTGTGGCAGCTCTGCCCCAGTGAGAGTTGAGTGTGAAAGTGGTGCATCTGTTTGGCTTGTGGGTACCCTGGCAGCACCAAGTGTGCAGGGACACAGATTGTCTCTGCTGCTGATAGGAGTTATGGCCCTATCAGAGTCTTTTTTTCGAGGCTTTTGTAGCTGGTGATTAGACGGCCTCTTTGGCCAGTCTTTCTCCATAGCTCTGCCTGTTCAGGCACTTAGAAGGCTCCCTTGCCTGGAGTCCTTCTCTGTTGTTCGGCATGTCAGGCACATAGAGGGGCCCCCCTGGCTGGGGTCCTACTCTGTAGATCGCAGTCAGGCACTTAAGGGGCACCCTGGATTGGGGTCCTACTCTGTAGTTCAATGTGTCAGGTGTTTGATGGGCCAGCCTCTCTATTGTTCAGCTGCCAATGATGACATGCAGAGAGAGAGAAGCTATGGTGATGGCTCCACCCGCTATGTGTGACTCAGCAGTATCACCTTGCTTCCATGGGTGCATGGCTTTCCCCCACAGGCATTTCCCACCACAGTCTCCTCTCTCATCCCTTCAATCCATCTCTCCACAGTCAACAGCAGACCTCACCCTGGGACTGTTCCATAATCCCTAAACTCCAGCTCTTAGCCACTGTGCCTTCCATGGAACCTGCGTCCTTGTCTGGGGTATGTATTGCTGTGGCAAGGATGGTCTGATTGTCATTCCATTTGGGTTGCCACAGATCAGCTTTAAATGTTTCTCCTCTGACTCAGACAATCGCCCTGATATGGGGATGGGACCCCTGCTTCAGTTCCCTGCCTAGCCAAGGGCAGGTCCAGTCCTACTAACACTCCTGTTTTTCCCCTAGTTCCTTCATCCTACAGAGTTTTGTGTGGTTCTATATATTCTTTTCCACTAGTCAGGTACTCCTGCTTGTTCTCAGCTGGTGTTCTGCATTCACATCTGTGTCTGAAGGTGTATTCCTGATGTATCGGTGGAAAGAGATGTACTCCATGTCCACCTACTCCTCTGCCATCTTGTTCTATCTCCATTTATTCTTTAGCCAAATATCCCTTGGTTTAAGTGCCATTTTTAAATTTTCATATTTGTCACTATCCCACTGTTTACAGTTTTGTCAATTTCTACTCTATTTTTGAAAGAACACTTGGATTGTGAGTTTCATGGCACCATTTCAACTTTCTGCAGTTTCATTCTGCTTTTATTATGTTCAGGTCAGATTCTGGATTCTCCTTATTTAATATCTTTACAATTTTTTATCATCTAGTCTAGCTTTTCAGTCATGCCAAGCTGCTTCCATACCACCTTCCATTTTATTTCAGCATCTCCATCTTCTTAGAGTCTGTATTTCCTTGGCTTTTATTAATAACATGATGTGATGATTTTTAAAATTTAGTCTCATTTCTTTTTTAAAACTTGAAAAAGTTTAATTATTCTCAGCATCTGGAGTACATTTTCTTTAACTAGTGTTAATAAGAGGGGAATTGACAACGATGGTGATGGAAGAATTTTCTGAGCATCCTTTCTCCCACACAGAAGCTGAATGAATAGCTACACATGGAGAAAATTCCCTCTGAATGAACTTAAGAAATGAACAACTCCTACACATCAGGTAAATGAGAAAATGCCTGCATTTAAACAGGTGGGAAAGGCTGGGACACAGTCTCACAAGAAAACCCACCACCAGGATAGCACCATACAATCAGGAGGGAACCCCCAGCTCCTGGAGTATCCCCAAGGAATGAAGGGTTTGGACCATACACCAGCACTCCAACTTTTAAGACTTCCATCCAAGGGACAAACCTGCAAGTCATCTACTTCTGGAGGTAAAAAGGGGGTTCCTTCCATGAGACCCACATAACTAAAACAAATAAGCAGTTGAACTGTGGTGTTGGAAAAGACTCTTGAGAGTCCCCTGGACTGCAAGGAGATCCAACCAGTCCATCCTAAAGGAAATCAGTCTTGGGCGTTCATTGGAAGGACTGATGTTAAAGCTGAAACTCCAGTACTTTGGCCACCTCATGCGAAGAGTTGACTCATTGGAAAAGACCCTGATGCTAGGAGGCATTGGGGGCAGGAGGAGAAGGGGACGACAGAGGATGAGATAGTTGGATGCCATCACCGACTCAATGGACAGGAGTTTGGGTGAACTCTGGGAGTTGGTGATGGACAGGGAGGCCTGGCGTGCTGCGGTTCGTGGGGTCGCAGAGAGTCGGACATGACTGAGCAACTGAACTGAACTGAACTGAAGCACCACGGTGGCTGTCTCTCCAGGGATTAATGCACAAAGAAGAGACAAACATGCCTATCTCCCAATTTTCCATAAAAAGGATCTATTTTGTGAAATAGATCCTTTTTTCTATTCACAAGCTGCTGCCGCCTGAGGGCCTGGCTTCTAATCTTATTAATAGCAGGCATCTAGGGACTACTTGAGCTCCTTCACAAAGACCAGGCAAGCAAGCAGAAATCACCTTAACCCTCTCACCCAATATTACGATAAAACAGTCACAAGTATCTCCCTGGAGGGGGCTCCTACGCACATCTGGCTTTCCAGCTTTTGTGGCTGACACATGAGGGATAGGCACCCAAACTGCCAGGCTCTGGTAACAAGGGGTCTTTCGTTGTTAGGACTATAACAAAAGTGAAGCAGTTCCTAACTGGTGTGAACACGCGGGGAGTCACTGTGGCTCTTCCCCATGTGTGAGAAAGCAGACAAAATGTCCAGTGCTCAGTCTTTCCATGAAAGGGTCTGTCTGTGCACTTTGCAAGCTAATACTCAGTAGTTGAGCTTCTGACTTAGCATGTATCTAGAGGCTGAATGTCAATCTCCTTGGAGACTAGGAATGCTCATGGATATTTCCATCCCCATCTCCCTCCAAGCTCACAACAACAGTAAAACCAAGTTGTCACTATTTCCCTGGAGTGAATTATACAGATCTGGTTCCCCAGCTTTTGCAGCTGCTGCCCAAGCGATGGATCCACAAACCACCAATAGCCAAAAGAGCTTGTGTTCACAAGTCCCACAGGACTGTAACAAACAAGCGATTTTTAAACAGGTGTAGGAGTTCCCCATGATAGTTATGCATCCAGGCACAGAGCAAAGGGGTGAGGTAAAAAATGCCCATCTCTAGTTTCCCCTTGAAAAGACCTTAACTTCATACTTTCACAGTTGCTTCTTCAGGGTCCAGGTTCTAATTACCCTGCATCTAGAAACTGACTACAGTCATCGTTTTGGGGGCACAAATGGGTCTTGGCACATTCTCAACAACTGGGAGGCACTAAAAGGACAAGGCTGTGGCTTAGAAAATCACACAGTGTTGAAAGACAAACAAGAGCTTAAGCTTGAGTGATTGATGAGGGACATCTCTTACATAAGACTATTCCTTCAAAATTGGGAGAGATGGCAGTTTTAAGTTAACACATCATGGATATCAGCAAAGAAGGTCACATGAGTGAGTGTTAAGTTGCTTCAGTCATTTTCAACTCTTTGCTACCCCATGGATTGTAGTCCTCCAGGCCCCTCTGTCCATGGGATTCTCCAGGCAAGAATACTGGAGTGGGTTACCATGCCCTCCTCTAGGGGATCTTCCCAACCCAGGGATCAAACCTGCATCTCTTATGTCTCCTGCATTGGCAGGCAGGTTCTTTACCACTGGTGCCACCTGAGAAATCCAAAGAAGGTCACACATGTAGTTTAATTAACTACTTAGAAAAATTTTGTGAGGTGTCATTATTCCTGTTTTTACAAATGACTTAACACATTGTCTGCAAATGATAACCAATGAATGTGCATAACAGCAATAACAGCTAATAATTATAAGTGCTTACTGTGTATCAGTGACAGTTCTAAAGTTGTATATTTATAGATTCATTTAATCCTTAAAACAACCTCTGGAATTATGGATAGATGCCAGCATTTTCTATATTTTACAACAAAATAAGTAAGGCGTAAGGACTTCCCTGGTGGTCCAGTGGTTAAGAATTGGCCTTCTAATGCAGGAGATGCTGGTTTGGTCGCTGATCAGGAAACTAAGATCTCACATGCTGTGGGCAACTAAGCCGACGCAGGGCAACAATGAGCCCATCTGTCACAAATAAGACCCAAGCAGCCATAAATAAATACTTAAAAAAAAAGAAGTAAGGCATATAGAACTTAAAAATGTGTCCAATATCATTGGTGGGAGCCAGGATACAAATAAACACATTGCTTGGAGGCTTTGAAGGATGGAACTACTTTGCTGTCTCACGAAGTCACATCCAACCCAAGGGGATGAATGCTTATTCTCTCAGAGTTTCCAAATTTCTGAGTTACAAACATATAGTAGGGTTGGATGAAAGGTTCCTTTTTATGTCTAGTGCTTTTGCTTTGCCTTTTGGATTTAAGCATTAACTGCACTTTACTGGAATTACCTCCTGGGATTTCATCTTGCGTTCGGAGGAGTGATACGTGTGTTCTCAACTTTGTTCATTTAACAGTTGCAGTGTTTCCTGTGCTTTTAAGACAATTCAACAGGAAATGTGAAATAAAAGTTATCTGGCTGTCATCTTACTAAGAAGTTTATGAGGAATTTTATTAACCCATTAGTAATTTGTAATAATTCTAACCATGGAACACTCCTCGTTAAAACAATTTGGGAAATTTCTCTTTGATAATTATAAGAATCATTTTATCAGCCAATGTGCTTTTAGTCTTCTCTTACTCTGTTATATTATTCTAGAATATAAATCTTACTTTGCTAATCCCTTGCACAATATTTTTTAATGACTCTCTGTGGGCTATAGCACAAGCTTTAAATTGAGTGAAGTGTTAGTCATTCAGTTGTGTCCTACTCTTTCTAACCCTATGGACTGTAGCAGGCTCCTCTGTCTGTGGAATTTTCTAGGCAGGAATACTGGAATGGGTAGCCATTCCCTTCTCCAGAAGATCTCTCTGACCTACGGATTGAACCCAGGTCTCTGGTATTGCAGGCAGATTCTTGACCATCTGAGCCACAGTTTAAATTCATCTGGCCACTGCCCCAAATATACAACTTTCTGCCCCTTCACTCTTATACTTATTACTTTGAATTTCAGCAATCTTAACTATTGCTAGTCTTGTCTATGTTTTAGTACATTCTGTCTACACATCATATTTCTCTTTACCCAGTAGAGCATCTTAAATAATTCCCTAAATTGGACATCACCCCTCTATTCTATGTTTTCCTCAGTATGCTGTAATATGTGTATAAGGAAAGGTGAGAGCCAGAGAATTGATGCTTTTGAAATGTGGTGTTGGAGAAGACTCTTGAGAGTCCCTTGGACTGCAAGGAGATCCAACCAGTCCATCCTAAAGGAAATCAGCCCTGAATATCCATTGGAAGGACTGATGCTGAAGCTGAAATGTTGGCCACATGAGGCGAAGAACTGACTCACTGTTAAAGACCCTGATCCTGGGAAAGATTGAAGGCGAGAGTAGATGGGGACGACAGAGGATGAGATGGTTGGATGGCATCAGCAACTCAATGGACATGAGTTTGAGTAAACTCTGGGAGATGGTGATGGACAGGGAGGCCTGGCCTGCTGCAGTCCATGGGGTCACAATGAGTCAGACACAGCTGAGTGACTGAACTGAACTGAACTGAATAGAAAAGTTCCATTTACTCATAAATTGCATATGTAATTAATGTTTTATAATGTGACAAGTGGGTTTTCCTGTGGCTCAGCAGTAAAGAATCCACCTGCCAATGCAGGAGATGCAGTTCAATCCCTGGGCGGGGAAGATCGTGGAGAGGGAAATGGGAACCCACTCCAGTGTTCTTGCCTGAGAAATCCCAGGGACAGAGGAGCCTGGTGGGCTACAGTCTATGGGGTTGCAAAAGAGTTGGACACATAGCAACGAAACAACAAACACAATGATGTGACAAGTGCATACATCCATGAAGGCTCTTTCCTCTCCTCCCTGCTGGCTGCAGAAACTCCAGAGGAGTTCCTTCAGGGACAGAATTATCTTCTCTGTGCTGATCTTTATGTTCCATCTTTGTCTCCACTTTGTCTCCTGAAGCCTTGTATTCATGTCCTTTCCTCTCCTGAGACTTTTTAGACTTTCTCTTTTATTTATTCCTAGTTTGAACTTTTATTCTGTGTTTATAATTCTCCTCACTGGCCAGTAACTCACCCAATAACTCACAATCTTAACTCCTGAATCTCAATCTAGATAAACACTAGAGGCACCAGTATAAATGCCAGAGTCCTAAGGGCACTTATTTCCTATAGTATCTCATTTGCTTTATGAATCTGTATCAAATGGAAAAAAAATATGTTTATACCTGGCATAAAAAAACATATATAAACCTAATTAAATGAATGAACAACTACATTAATTTCTTATTGCTACCTTGGTTACTACAGGGTGATTTTTGACACTGATATTCAATTCAGTTTTCCCTCAGGAAGTTATGGGCTAAAAGAGTGCTTTATAAATGGTACTCTGTGGAGCACTCAGATGGTGATATGAGTCTGCAGTGGTGTGGGGGTGGGGAGGCAGGGGATGAAAGACAAGAAGGGGGGTCAAGCAGGCAGGGCTCCAGGCTGCTCCTGCTCACGTGCATTTCAAGCAGAGAAAATCCCCTAGTGTGCAATTTATGTATTGGACTTCCTCCAAACATTTCAGCTGAATAAATATTTCCCAGACTTAAAAACATTTTTTTTTAAAGAAAAGAAACAACACAAAACCCACTGATGCAAAGCTAAACCAGAGAGTGGCAAAGGGTGACTTCCCATAGCACCTACACCTGTTTGCTTTGTCTCAGTTGTACTATAATAAATTTCCATGAACTTAAAACTTATCTAACTATGATCCTACATTCGCCAAGAAGACAAACGAAGCATTACATGCTTGGCAAAGTTGTTTCTACATCTTTAATCATGACAGACTTCCCAGGAATATCTGATGGACCAGATCTGCATAAGCAAAAGGGTTTATTTACCCAGACAGCTCTTTGAATGGGAAATTCAATGACTTAATAATTCCTTACCACTTTCACTCCTTGGCACCTAGAACCTGAAGTGCCTCCTGCTTGGAAGACGATTGCCAACAACGGATGCCTTAGAAAGTGCTAATGCCAAAGGATTAGTAAGTAGGGCAGACAAAATGAATTATACTTAGCATTTACGGTTTTCTATGGATAGCAGTAGGATAAATGAGGTATTATTAGTACTGTACATTTTGTGCCAAAGGCAATATCTAGCACTAGAGTGCTTTATACTACTTGATATGCCAGTCTCCACAGCGTGTTCTTCCAAGTTGATGCTGACAGAGCAAAGGAACACACAGAGACAAAATCCTCTACATTCCTGTGTTCCTTGAAATTATACGATTTTTTTTAATAAGTCAATGCACTATGCTAATTTGAGAATCAAATAAAAATGCATGTCGACGTTTTCATTTTTTTCCTATGTCCTATGGCTATTAATCCACAACAAAAAATCAAAAGGAGTGGTTAATCTGTCAGAAAAGACTTCAACATTTCAAAGATACTTTTGAATTTTTTTTTTCTTGTCTCATCACTCATATAGCCATATTTTCAAAGAACACGGGCCTCTGTGGGTTTAAGGCAGTGATTTCTCTCATGATGTCAATATTTGTAGCAGAGACATCCAGGGACAGTTTGAAGTTTTACGACCCGTTAAGGAAAAGCATGAAATGTCAGCCCTGTGCCTTCTAAATAGATGGCATATTGATAGCAATGAACAGTGCCTGCCGACATTAGCACAGAAAGAATGCCACATTTTATATCTCAATATTGAGACTAGGACAAGGAGATGCAGAATGAGGACACCGCATGTTTATGAAAGTTATGCTTTGATCCAATGAGACCTAAATTGATATGTCATACATTTTGCCTTCATTAATGTGTTATCACTCAACTTCCTGCCAGAAAGTTCCACATCATCTTCCAGTATTTAAATTAGGCACAGTAGACTAGATGAGAACAATACATTAGTTTGAGAAATACATTTGCCAGCAAATGGTTTTTAAGCAAGAAAATATGTACCCCAAATATTTGAAAATTAGCCTGTTGTAAACACTACAAATCACTTAAAAATTACCTCTATACTCACAGAGTGCAGAGTCTGCTAAAGTATCATTTTAAAAGTTGTGGCAGCAGATAATAAGCTAATATAAAATCAAGCCTTCATTTCTGCTTATTATCTCTCAGTGTGTGATGGAAGCCTTCATGCTGAATAAAGTCATCCATATTGGTCAACGGCAACAATAAGTGAATTCATTTGTGTATCTGTTTACCTATCCATCCATTTACTTGGCACACTGAGAGGATTCTATGAGGAAGGTAACTGTTCTAGGTGCTAAGGGTCAAAACACGCAAACTGTGGTTTCTGCTCTTAATGAAATGACTTTTGGTGGGAGAGATGTATGAAAAATAACACGGACAATAGTCATGTAACAAGAGCTATGACAGAAGCTGCTCTGGCAGCAGAGGCTAGAAGTCTGCTGAATTCTTTAGCTAGTTCAGGGACCAAACATTTCCAACAGGATTTGAAAAGAAACATGTTCCCTTTGTGACCATGTGCTTGGATGTGGATCCTCCTCTGTCTCCAATAACTCTTTAGCCATAAACTTTCTGTACATGGGGCTTAACTCTGGCTGCCCTACTGCTTGGAGAAGTTGTCTTCTTGGGGAAATCTTTTGTTCAGCTCCCTTTATATTTGAGAGAATTTAACAGCATCTTTCTCTAAAGTCAAACACTCCTTTGTCACAGTTTCATAGAGCTTTCCTTAGCTTCTCAAAGTGTCACTGTAATTTCAGTTTCCACTGTCAGAGTCAGCTCCCGATACTGTAGTTTTCATTTAAACTGACACTTGCAGCTTTTCAACTTGCCTGCATCCTTCACACTTCTAACTCACTTTTGTCTGCTCATTAAAATTAAAAAGTGCACCTGTCCTACAAAAATTAGAGCCTTCTTTTAAATCAATGATGTGTCAGTATGGAAGTTCAATTCCTTTTCAAGATTGCAATGTGTTTCAGCTCATATTTTAAGATATTTGAAAAATAAGAACCATCTTTGAAATGTACTATAGAATAGAGGCCATTACAACATTGTTTTCAGAGACACAACTTGTAAGAATCATAGTCTGAATTTATCCTCACTTCACTTTGAAAGCACTCAGATGTTAACAAAATAAATAAATTTTTGCTTCTCATAAGCTGCCCTCTCCTACTATGAATTTGACTGTTGCAATCCCAGGAAATAATAGCTCTCCCTTGAGTAGCATTATTCATTGCTTTCTCATTATCAAACATCCTAGAACACTGTCCCATACTGATTTTCTTCTTCTATATCTCATTTCAGAATTTCTCCTCTTCATTATGCATTAATGCATATCAAATTCCATAGTAAGTTTTCTACCTACTCCTGTGGCTATCTTTTGTATAAAGCAATAGGGAATTCTACATCAGGCCCAAACAATCATATCCCTCATTATAATAGTTATTCAGGGAGGCAGGAGAGGAAGCAGTATGAAGTTATATTTATTCTCCATTAAGAAGAGAGTGAAAGAAAAAATATTTACATGCATGCAATCAAATAGTTGGAGAAGGCAATGGCACCCCACTCCAGTACTCCTGCCTGGAAAATCCCATGGACGGAGGAGCCTGGTAGGCTGCAGTCCATGGGGTCGCTGAGGGTCGAACACGACTGAGCCACTTCACTTTTATTTTTTTTTTTTTTTTTTATTTTATTTTTTTTTGGTTTTAATTTTATTTTATTTTTAAACTTTACATAATTGTATTAGTTTTGCCAAACATCAAAATGAATCCACCACAGGTATACATGTGTTCCCCATCCTGAACTCTCCTCCCTCCTCCCTCCCCATACCATCCCTCTGGGTCGTCCCAGTGCACCAGCCCCAAGCATCCAGTATCGTGCATCGAACCTGGACTGGCAACTCGTTTCTTACATGATATTTTACATGTTACAATGTCATTCTCCCAAATCTTCCCACCCTCTCCCTCTCCCACAGAGTCCATAAGACTGTTCTATACATCAGTGTCTCTTTTGCTGTCTCATACACAGGGTTATTGTTACCATCTTTCTAAATTCCATATATATGCGTTAGAATACTGTATTTATGTTTTTCCTTCTGGCTTACTTCACTCTGTATAATAGGCTCCAGTTTCATCCACCTCATTAGAACTGATTCAAATGTATTCTTTTTAATGGCTGAGTAATACTCCATTGTGTATATGTACCACAGCTTTCTTATCCATTCATCTGCTGATGGACATCTAGGTTGCTTCCATGTCTTGGCTATTATAAACAGTGCTGCGATGAACATTGGGGTACACGTGTCTCTTTCCCTTCTGGTTTCCTCAGTGTGTATGCCCAGCAGTGGGGTTGCTGGATCATAAGGCAGTTCTATTTCCAGTTTTTTAAGGAATCTCCACACTGTTCTCCATAGTGGCTGTACTAGTTTGCATTCCCACCAACAGTGTAAGAGGGTTCCCTTTTCTCCACACCCTCTCCAGCATTTATTATTTGTAGACTTTTGGATTGCAGCCATTCTGACTGGTGTGAAATGGTACCTCATAGTGGTTTTGATTTGCATTTCTCTGATAATGAGTGATGTTGAGCATCTTTTCATGTGTTTGTTAGCCATCTGTATGTCTTTTTTGGAGAAATGTCTATTTAGTTCTTTGGCCCATTTTTTGATTGGGTCGTTTATTTTTCTGGAGTTGAGCTGTAGGAGTTGCTTGTATATTTTTGAGATTAGTTGTTTGTCGGTTGCTTCATTTGCTATTATTTTCTCCCATTCTGAAGGCTGTCTTTTCACCTTGCTAATAGTTTCCTTTGATGTGCAGAAGCTTTTAAGGTTAATTAGGTCCCATTTGTTTATTTTTGCTTTTATTTCCAATATTCTGGGAGGTGGGTCATAGAGGATCCTGCTGTGATGTATGTCGGAGAGTGTTTTGCCTATGTTCTCCTCTAGGAGTTTTATAGTTTCTGGTCTTACGTTTAGATCTTTAATCCATTTTGAGTTTATTTTTGTGTATGGTGTTAGAAAGTGGTCCAGTTTCATTCTTTTACAAGTGGTTGACCAGATTTCCCAGCACCACTTGTTAAAGAGATTGTCTTTAATCCATTGTATATTCTTGCCTCCTTTGTCGAAGATAAGGTGTCCGTATGTGCGTGGATTTATCTCTGGGCTTTCTATTTTATTCCATTGATCAATATTTCTGTCTTTGTGCCAGTACCATACTGTCTTGATAACTGTTCACTTTTACTTTTAACTTTCATGCATTTGAGAAGGAAATGGCAACCCACTCCAGTGTTCTTGCCTGGAGAATCCCAGGGACGGGGGAGCCTGGTGGGCTGCCGTCTATGGGGTCACATAGAGTCGGACACGACTGAAGTGACTTAGCAGCAGCAATCAAATAGTAATGCTTTTCTCCCCTTGTCCCATTCCCTTTGCCCTCTATGAGTTGTTACTTTTATCCCAGGGAAGACTGACACTTTCATCTCTATTAACATTTACAATATCTGAAGATGTTCTTGATTTTAGTACCACCTAGAGTGACTTCACTTTCACTTTTCACTTTCATGCATTGGAGAAGGAAATGGCAACCCACTCCAGTGTTCTTGCCTTGGAGAATCCCAGGGACAGAGGAGCCTTTTGGGCTGCGATCTATGGGGTTGCACAGAGTCAGACAAGACTGAAGTGACTTAGCAGCAGCAGCAGCAGCAGCAGCAGCAGATTGACAGTTACAATCAGTAAATCATCCATTGCTCCTTGAGCTTACTCATTTGTTTAAAAAAGATTTATTAAGTAGCTACCTCATGTTCATCACTGTGTAAGAAACTGAAGATATAGTGATGGCCATGAGAAATATGGTCCTTAGCTTCATGATCCTTGAGATTTACTGGGAAAAATATTTTAAATAATGTTGACTACATAATTATTGTATATCAATAGAGTGAAATTATAGTGAGTAAAATTAGAGGATTAGGTATGCACATAAATAGACTAAAAAATTCTGGAGGGTCAATAAGATTACTTCCCTGAGGAAGTTAAGATCTAAAGGACAAATTAGTCGCTGAATGTAGTGGGAATAACATTTCAGGCTGCCAAACATAAAGAGTGAACTGAAGACATTTGAGAATAAGAAAATCTAGCTTTTTTAACTAGCGCTTAAAAATCTTAGTTTACAATTAAGGACACAGAGGCATAGAGGAGTTAAATAACTGCTCAAGCCTAATGCCTTAACAATGCAAAGACATAACCCACAGTTTTCTACCTCCATGGTCCACAAGTTGAACTACTATTGAACTATCCAATATGATGTGCCTCTCCTATAACTTTACAACTTCTTATACTTTTTAACTTATTTCTTCCTACCCAACTGTTATTACAAATCTAGGTGTTATTGTTTTAGAAATTTTAGTTCTCAACTTTACAAACATTTTAGGACTTTTGAATTCTTTATGCCTTTATTTTCTCATCTTTTGCTTCACCAGATCTCCAATTATCAACTAAAGCAGAAAACTACAGTTGCATTGGATGAAGGAAAGGAAATGGAATCAGGAATACTTTGTCTGGTTATTTTTCATAGGACTTAAGTTGACCCACCATGAAACCTCATTGTTTTTACAATCAATTTTGAGTCTTAGAATTATATTGCAGGTGAACAGAGTTTTGAATCAGCATGATATATGCTGGAAACTACAATCAATACTGATGAAGAATAATACTTACAGCAAGGAATATTGAGATAAGGGAGGAGAAAGATCATAGAGAGTTTTGTATGACATTTAAAAAATGCTCATTTTATTCTGAAGATATTTTGTACACAATTACATGCTTCAAGCATGGAAATTATAAGTTAATATTTGTATTTTAGAAAGATTGCTTTGATTGTAGAATAAACAGTGCATTAATTTGAAGCAGACAGGATATGAAGTAATGTTAGAAGTTGTTGCCATAGTCAAGGTGAATGATGATTAAAGTCTGTATTAGAGGAGTAGCAGTAATGATGACAGAGAGATAATTCTGTAAGAAACACTTCAGAGGTAGAATCTGAAATATTTGACATTTTACTGGATCTGGGGAAGAGTGAAAAATCAAGTTGAATTTCCAGGTAATAAGATTAAGTGACTCACTGACTGAAGGGACCTCCAACAGAGAAACAGCATACACAAAAAGGAAAATTTAATTATTGGGAATAATTAATCTCTTTAGTGTCTATACTTGAGTCTCTATAATAAAATAGAATTTGAAATGGCAGGAGGTTGAGTCAATTCTGGAAAAGGTTATAAAAGAAGGCTAGTGACTTGCTCTACAGAGATCATGCTTTCAACTTCTCTCAAAGGCAAACCTGATTCCTCCTGAAATGATAAATCAATTTTCACAGTTTTTTTTTTTTTTTTTAATTTTGGTGTTTCAAGTATTACCATCATTTCACACCACTTGCATTGAATAACAAAGTAAAAAGAAATATGGATCCCTCAATTGGACTCTATTTCATCAAAGACAAGTTTAAATGGAGAATTATAAATATCAAAATACAAGCTCTTTTAAAAAAATGTCAGTGCTGCCTTCCCTTTCAAGTTTATTTGGCAAACAAAAATTGAGACATTTTGGTTCCTACCTGGTTCTGCAGAAACAATCAGCTGAATTGCTTCTGTCTTATCCCAGTGGAAACACAGACTTACAAATCAACCTACTCATTGTCCCCCATCAAACTCTTCCATCTCCTGGCTCCTACAGTTAATATATTTCTACTCTTCTAGACTGATTAGAGATTTCAAGTTTTCATATATTTTCATTATATGTTCTAAAATTTAATAAGTTTAGTATAGATTCAGGTTCTTCTTCATATCCTAACCCAGAAAAATATTAAAATCATGTCCATAACTATTATACATATGGTATTTTGTATATTTATCTATTTAAAACTTTTCTTATAAAATAATCATTTTCCTCATATATTTCAACATTACACCATGTTTAGAATTAGTAGTATTTATTTTATTTTTTTAATTTTATTTTATTTTTAAACTTTACATAATTGTATTAGTTTTGCCAAATATCAAAATGAATCTGCCACCGGTATACATGTGTTCCCCATCCTGAACCCTCCTCCCTCCTCCCTCCCCATACCATCCCTCTGGGTCGTCCCAGTGCACTAGCCCCAAGCATCCAGTATCGTGCATCGAAACTGGACTGGCATCTTGTTTCATACATGATATTTTACATGTTTCAATGCCATTCTCCCAAATCTTCCCACCCTCTCCCTCTCCCACAGAGTCTATAAGACTGATCTATACATCAGTGTCTCTTTTGCTGTCTCGTACACAGGGTTATTGTTACCATCTTTCTAAATTCCATATATATGCGTTAATATACTGTATTGGTGTTTTTCCTTCTGGCTTACTTCACTCTGTATAATAGGCTGGAGTTTCATCCACCTCATTAGAACTGATTCAAATGTATTCTTTTTAATGGCTGAGTAATATTCCATTGTGTATATGTACCATAGCTTTCTTATCCATTCATCTGCTGATGGACATCTAGGTTGCTTCCATGTCCTGGCTATTATAAACAGTGCTGTGATGAACACTGGGGTACATGTGTCTCTTTCCCTTCTGGTTTCCTCAGTGTGTATGCCCAGCAGTGGGATTGCTGGATCATAAGGCAGTTCTATTTCCAGTTTTTTAAGGAATCTCCACACTGTTCTCCATAGTGGCTGTACTAGTTTGCATTCCCACCAACAGTGTAAGAGGGGTCCCTTTTCTCCACACCCTCTCCAGCATTTCAAGACAGTATGGTACTGGCACAAAGACAGAAATATAGATCAATGGAGCAAAATAGAAAGCCCAGAGATAAATCCACGCACATATGGACACCTTATCTTTGACAAAGGAGGCAAGAATATATAATGGATTAAAGACAATCTCTTTAACAAGTGGTGCTGGGAAATCTGGTCAACCACTTGTAAAAGAATGAAACTAGAACACTTTCTAACACCATACACAAAAATAAACTCAAAATGGATTAAAGATCTCAACATAAGACCAGAAACTATAAAACTCCTAGAGGAGAACATAGGCAAAACACTCTCTGACATACATCACAGCAGGATCCTCTATGACCCACCTCCCAGAATATTGGAAATAAAAGCAAAAATAAACAAATGGGACCTAATTAAACTTAAAAGCTTCTGCACAACAAAGGAAACTATTAGCAAGGTGAAAAGACAGCCTTCAGAATGGGAGAAAATAATAGCAAATGAAGCAACTGACAAACAACTAATCTCAAAAATATACAAGCAACTCCTACAGCTTAACTCCAGAAAAATAAATGACCCAGTCAAAAAATGGGCCAAAGAACTAAATAGACATTTCTCCAAAGAAGACATACAGATGGCTAACAAACACATGAAAAGATGCTCAACATCACTCATTATCAGAGAAACCAAATCAAAAGTAGTATTTATTTTAAATGTCACAAAAATCTGATAATATATGAGCTATTACACACACTTCACAGATGAGAAAACCGGATGCACAGAGTGGTCACAGAGATGCAGTTTTTCCACTACTAATCCATCTGAAAGTAGTATAAAAATATGCTTACCCTTCTAAAATACCCTTGTATAACCAAATTAAGGCCTTCCCAGGTGGTGCTAGTGGTAAAGAACCTGCCTGACAATGCAGGAGACATAAGAGACACGGGTTCAAATCCCCGGGTTGGGGAGATCCCCTGGAGGAGGGCATGGCAACCAACTCCAATATTCTTGCCTGGAGAATCCCATAGACAGAGGAGCCTGGTGGGCTACAGTCCACAGGATCGCACAAAGTTGCACCTGACTGAAGTGACTTAGCATACATTCAGCATAACTAAATTTCTTGTGATTCCTTTTTATCCCTGTATAATTTCTTATTATCTTTGCAGACCTCAAGGAAAAGAATGTAACAGTCTTAAAAATTCCAATCAGGGACATGTCTTTGGTTTTGCCAACTTCCCCACAGAAATTGTGTTAAGATTAGCACTTAATGTTACAAGTAAAAGGTATGCTATTTTTACATTTTATTAAAGTTGCATTTTGCCTACTTGATGACCAACCTAGACAGCATATTAAAAAGCAGAGACATTATTACTTTGTCAACAAAGGTCCGTCTAGTCAAGGCTATGGTTTTTCCAGTGGTCACACATGGATGTGAGAGTTGGACTATAAAGAAAGCTGAGCACCGAAGAATTGATGCTTTTGAACTGTGGTGTTGGAGAAGACTCTTGAGAGTCCCTTGGACTGCAAGGAGATCCAAACAGTCCATCCTAAAGGAGATCAGTTCTGGGTGTTCATTGGAAGGACTGATGTTGAAGCTGAAACTCCAATACTTTGGCCACCTGAAGTAAAGAGCTGACTCATTGGAAAAGACACTAATGCTGGGAAAAATTGAGGGCAGGAGGAGAAGGGGATGACAGAGGATGAGATGGTTGGATGGCATCACCAACTCAATGGACATGGGTTTGGGTGGACTCCGGGAGTTGGTGATGGACAGGGAGGCCTGGCGTGCTGTGGTTCATCGGGTCACAAAGAGTCGGACATGACTGAGCAATTTAACTGAACTGAACTGAACTAAACTGTGCTGTTGCAAAAGGTTTTCTTCCTTCCAAAAGATTATGAAAAAATATTCTTCAAACTTATATTTTTCTACAAGGAAGTGAAAGGTGTTACTGCTTATATTCATTCCACCAAAAAATTTATTGGTTTTCTTAGCAAAATGTAAGATTCAGATATCTAAATTGAATTTTCAAACATTTGCAAAATTTCATCCCTTCCTTCTGACCAAAAGAAAAAAAATAAGAAAAAAAAGTGGAAAAGACATCTTTAGTTTTGAAATGATGACATATATGCAACTCTCAGGGGTCTTCCCAGGAGGCACTAGTGGTAGAGAAACTGCCTGCCAATGCATGACACGTAAGAGATGTGGGTTCAGTCCCTGGGTTGGGAAGATCCCCTGGAGGAGGGCATGGCAATCCATTCCAGTATTCTTGCCTGGAGAATCATATGAACAGAGGAGCCTAGCGGGCTACAGTCCATAGCGTCATAAAGAGTCAGGCACGACTGAAGTGACCTGGTACACACACATGCAACTCTCAAAGCTGGTACATCTGTCTCCAGAACTGCATTCCTTACTTTCTGAAACACTGACTGTGAGCTTCTGAAAACAGCAAGGTTGAGTAACAAAACAGCTGATGATAAAATACATGTGTCCTTAGTTAACCTTAATGCATAATCCCACCAACAGCATGTAAAAGAAGTTCAGATACAGAAAGTAACTTTTGATTCATGTAATACTGCTTTCTCTGTTCATAGATAATGGAACTAAGGTCCTAGAGAAATTGATTTATTTGCTCAGATTGTTACTTGTCACAATTGGCTAATGTACATCAGTGAAACTTTACCAGTGCCTTTTGCATCAGACATCGGTGTACATTCTATGCTGGAGTCTGGGCAATGAAGATGCAGAATGAGATATTTTACATTGTTCTTCAAAATAAATACAAAATCAGTCAACAACACTTATTGAGTATGTACTTTCTCTACCTCTGTCAGTAATACCAAGGAGTTATCAACTATGAGCTCATAGACTTCTTGCAGTAGCATTCTTAACTCAGGTAGTATCTAGAGTCAATTTCCTTCCTTCATTCTCTCCCTCCAGCTGGGATAAAAGGTAGCATTGAAAACATCCTCTCCAAAGGTCACATCATGTCAAAATCATGAATTTTATTTAAGTTTCCAAGGGGGCTTTGTGTAGGTGTTTCAACAGTCATTAATTGCATTTGAGCCATGTTGTAAAAATATTTCACCTTCCCTGAATTTCTTTCACATAAAGTTCCCTAAGGACACTACAAATGAGCATCAGTCACTTTCAAGTTTCAAAATAGTTCTGCTAGATTGACTAATGGGGCTTAAAGGTCTCCAAATCCAGATGATATAAAATTCACTGGACTTCTGAGGAGGCAATCAAAGTAAGGTTTTGAAACAGGATGATAATCATTATTGGAGTTGAACATAATAAAGGAAAGATGGAAGTAGGTCTTAAGAGAATGAGTTACCCAAAACGGACTTGCACCTGTGCATGGAGCTTTAGTATTTCTGAAGTAGGAGGAAAATTAGCTGTCACTTACATTAAATGACTTCCCACTATATGTGAAGAAATTGAGGCCAGGAGAGGGCAACAGAAGTATTCCACATCATATAGCTAGGTAGACGATAAGCAGGAATTAAAATATATTTATTTTGATTTTAAAGCTTAAGGCTATATAAACATTGAATATGCTTCTTTGTATGGCAATATTTTATAAAATATATCATTGGTTTTTATATGATTATATTGAGTTCAGTCTGCTTTCCTGAAATGTTGATAGTTATCACAAATGAATCGAACACACCTCACATGAGAACTCTCATATGTGATATGAACTCTTTCATTCTTAATATTTATTCATTCTTCCCTAGTGGTTCCTTCCATTTTGCTCCCAATCTATCTTCTACATCAAGTTTACCTCACCATCGTGATCTGATTTAAACAAAGCACAGCACAACTCTTACACCATTTTTCCTCCTTCCTTAAACCTAAGATCTTAGTTTTGAGAGAGAAAACAAAACAATAAACAAACAAACAAACCTTCCATTTTAATTCACACTGAGATTACAATCAAATAAACCTCTAAGAAATAGCAACACAGTATTTTTGGATTGGAATGAGGCATAAACCATCATCTCATTCAGCTACACTTTTATGCTTGAATCTCCCTTACAATTCCCCCTCGAAGTGACTGTCCCCTGCTTACATCTGAACAGTTTCAGCGACAGGCCACATAATGCCTCCAGAGAGAGCTTGCTTCATGTGTAAACAGCCCTCGCTGTTAGCTCGTCCGTATTTCGTGCTAAAATCCTGTCCCTGAAGCAACCAAAAATTGGCCCTAGTTTGCATTCTTGAGGCCATACAGCCCCATGGCAATACTTCAAATATTTACAAGCAGCTGTCTTATTCTCTCTGAATCTTCTCTACTCCAAGCAAAATATCCTAATTTTCCTCGACTGATCTTACATAATAAGGTTTAGAGTCTCCCTTAACTTTCTTGATTATCTAATTTCTGCTCTCTGAAACAAACTCAATTTGTTTCTATCTCATTTCAAGTGCTGTATAAAAAAATGAAAAGTGTTTCTACAGATGTATCTGGCCAGTGCCAAATATTCTAGTTAATATGTGAATAGCAATAGAATCCTAGATCACAGTTTATTTTTTGATGACTTCTTACTTCTAACGATTCCTATGAAACTTGTTAATGGCTGAATCTCTTATATCTTGTTTCAGATGTGCTGCCGCTAAGCTCCCTCAACCTGAATCTCTGCCATTAGAATTTAAGAATCATGTGTAAACATCTACTAACTCACCTGACATTTCACTTTCTTAAATGTGATCCTTGAGTTTCGGTATTCATGTTTTTGGGGAGAGATCCTGATTTGGTTCTTAACATATTTATAATTTCTCACACTTTGTCACACAGTAATATGAACACGTTTCTGCTTAAACTGATAAAGGCAGATTTTCTATAACTTGTGTTGCCGAATTTTTAAAAGATTGCTAGTATTTGTATCAATGTGAGTATCAAGATTACTTTTTTTTCCTATCCATTTGGGAGTAACAAATTAATTATTTGGAAACAGTTGACTATAACATGTGTAATATTTGTACCATGAATAATCAGGGCAACTAAAAATGATAATGTAGGTGCATAACTATTGACTGGAGGAATGTTCATAATATGTGAAGAATGATAAAAACAATCCTCAAAAATACATAAAAAAACAGAGTAGTGTATGTCCCATTTCGGCTAATATAAACAAAATATTATCTCCTTTGCATCTGTTTAGGAAAGTCACTCATAGCCTTTGCCTTCTGTCTCTCATTCTTCACTATTATTCAAACTTGCATGGCAGCTTTCTAAGTGCAATTAAAAATAAGAACTTTTTAAATTAAATTTATTTTTTACACTTTTGGCTGTGCTGCACAGCATATGGGGACTTCAGTTCCCTGACCGGGGATCAAATCCACACTCCCCCACACTGGAAATTCTGAGTCTTAACCACTGAACTGCCTTTTACCATTTTGAGACGTAAATTATCAACAAAACAAAACACTTGAGGAAAGTAAATGCTAAAAAATACTATTGTTGAGTCCAATATCATGTTTTGTAAAATACTCACATTGTAAAGACTATGCATGAGGTATTATAAATATTGTTGAAGCCCTGTAAGTAATGTAAAATCATAAACACTAAAAATTTTTAACATGCACAGCCTGCATCACTGCTGCTGCTGCTGCTGCTAAGTTGCTTCAGTCGTGTCCGACTCTGTGCGACCCCAGAGACGACAGCCCACCAGGCTCCCCTGTCCCTGGGATTCTCCAGGCAAGAACACTGCAGTGGGTTACCATTTCCTTCTCCATTTTTATCACTATATATACACAAATAACTGCTACTATTTGTGGAGTGCTTACTATACACCAAGTACCCTAATACTGAAAGAATTAACTTATTTCCCTACTTTTATTACAAACTTTATATATATTACCTAATATTAGGTTTTCAAAGTGAATTATAGATATTTTAGGATTATACATATTTTATCTTCATTTTTTAATGTGAAAAGAAGCTTAGTGGGATTAGTAATTTTTGTAAGTCCATTACACAAATACATAAAAGATAGAACCAAAATTGAAAGTCCAGTGCATTACTTGCTAGAGCTTGGGTTCCTTCAAATATAGCTTGCTATATTTCAGGAATGACTATGTGTAAGTGAGCTTACAAAGAAAGGGATATAGTAGTGGGGTCATTTACCATACAGATAAAATAACATAAGCTTGATAATAAAGGTGTGTTTGAAAGGGAAATATTTAAACTAAGAAAATACATGAAACAGACATTCGTCCCAACTAAAACAAAAGTATCTAGAATTTCTGTTTTATTAAAAAAAAGCAAATCCAATCCACATGACTAGCAATCTGCCTTGACAAAAAGCACTAGACTTAGAATGAACTGTGCTCTAGTTTAGTCTTTTTTCCCGTTTGTGACAACCTGGGAAAATATCTGGGCTGCACATATTTCAGTTCCAAAATGAGCATGGTACATTCAACCCTAACTAGTCTTCTTATCTAAGGTTTCAGTGACATCCTGATTCAAGAGGAAAATGACAGATACATTAAACTCCTAATTGGATAGTGATATCTACCAAGGGTTCATTAGGTAAAAAGATATCAGTGGTCTTTTGTAAAATTTCAATTACTATGTTGCCAAAAACTATAAGATAATGTTTAAGACTATGAACTCAGCATATGAAAGATCTGTTTAAAATTTTAAATCCACTGCTCCTTATGTGTCCAGCTGCATTCATCAGATTGTAAGTCCCCAGAACACCACAGCTATGTCTATGTTCTTTATGATGGATTATCAGGGACTAGAGAGTTGGACATTTGACAAAAGGAAAAATGATGAATAAATGAATTTAACTCTCTAGGCCAATATGGTAGTAATCCCTATATCATAAGGTTGTTGAAAGAATGGGATTAGTTAATACTTATAAAGTTTCTAATACAGTTCTTGGCAGATAATTATAATTAAAAAAAATAGAAACTATCTGAATTATAATTATGCAACACATCATAATCATTGCTTTACCCACAATTCCCAGACAAACCTACATAAAGACTTTGAAAAGAATTATGAGAATGATTTACTCCTAACATATATCATGCAAATGTGTGGTCTCTAAGTTACTGATATATTTTTCCTCTTTCATTTCTCAACATCAGGATCATAGAATTATAAGAATAAACATCAGGATTATAGAATTATGAGTATATATGCCTCGGATTGTTAAATACTACTGCTGTTTCTGAGAATTTGCCATCATTTATGCAGTCCACTTGGAGTCTGACTTTCATATTTCCACATTTCATTTGGGTGACAACTGCATGAGTGCACACAACTACTGCGCTTTTGCATTCTTGTCAACTGAAACTTTCTTCTGATGTTTGCTATGCTATGCTAAGTCTCTTCAGTCGTGTCCGACTCTGTGCGACCCCATAGACGGCAGCCCACTAGGCTCCGCCGTCCCTCGGATTTTCCAGGCAAGAGTACTGGAGTGGGGTGCCATTGCCTTCTCCGTCTTCTGATGTTTAGTTGCTTGCAATTCTTCCTCTTCCTTAAACAAAAACAGCACAGAATGAAAACAAAAATGCTACCTATAGGCGCTCATCATTATTTTCTCTCTTCCAGAGAACCAGTGTGTAAAAATGACAAATAAAATCTCTTTACCCTCAACTTCAGGTAGTTTATCATCAACCTTGAGTAGTTAGAAATGTAATTTCTCTCTTCTCTAATTCTTAAAGGATTTAAATAAAAGTTACAATAGATACCCAGCCAAAATACATTCCCTTTTAATTTTTATGAATATCACGGTAGGTTTCTCAGTAGCCAAGTCATGTGCAACTCTTCACAACCCCATGGACTCCAGCACACCAGGTTTCTCTGTCCCTCACCATCTCCCAGAGTTTGCCCAAGTTCATGTTCTACCATGTTCATGTTCATGGTAAGTATGAGTATAATTATAGCATCTTCCCAATGACAATGAAATCAAATTAATAAAAAGAAGTTGCTGTTATTGCTCTTTGTTCACTATAAATGAGTACAGCATACCAATATGGTCTATTTTATATTTGTATATAAATTAATTTGAATCATAGTATATATAAAGGGAAAAGGACTTCAGCCCAGCATCTTGCCTTGGATTGGATTCTCCAGAAGAAACTTAATTGAGAATTTACAGCAAGTGATAATATTAAGGAGGCACCCTTAGCCAGACTGGTAAGAAAATAGAAAAGCAGGACAGAGAAGTTAAGAAAGGGTGTGATTTCAGGCAAAATTCCAGCCTTAGGCTGATCATGAAGGGGAGCTCTGCAGGGTAAATAACACCTCAGAGTCTATTCTAACTAGCAACAGAGGGGCTGAGCCTTTACACTCTTGCACAAAGCCGTCTCTGGCTAAGAGCTGCTTCAGGGGCATGTAAATTATCATGTATTTCCAACTGCTTGCATTTTCCAGTGAATTGTGTCCGATTTTATAAAGGGCAGCAGAGGATCAAGTAATTAGAAGTGAAAGGACACAGACATTGGGGAAAGCACATAGAGAAACAGTAAAAGAACACAAGGAGAACACTGAGTGTCTATTAGATGGAGTAAGGACAACTGGGTTCTGAGATACTCATGTAAAGACCAGAGAGGACTTCCTTGGTGGTCCAGTCGTTAGCACTGCAAGCTGCCAATGCTAGAGACATGAGTTCAATCCCTGGTCGGCCAGCTAAGATCCCACATGCCCTGTAGCATGGCCTAAAGATTTTTTTAAAAAGTTTAAAACTGCCAAAGACACATAGCTAGTCAGTGGTAGAGTCTGTCTCTTGATTCATAATCAAAGATATCTTGAGCTAGTTTAAGACAAGAGCTAGTATATCAACCCTTGATAATTCCAATTAATTTAAAAAGTAAGATTTGTTAGTTTCTGACTTGTATTACAACTCCCCCATATGGCAATGGCAATATTAAAATTATTATTGTGGGCCCTTCTACTACTAAAGGTATTTACAGTTCTAAACTTCCTTTTGACTTTTAAAAACTCGGTCAAGCAGACATTCAACTTGTGTTTTAGGAGATAATTTTTTATTAAATTAAAAAAAAACTTTCTAGAGAAAACAATAAAAATTTCATGAATTTTCTGACAAATCAGAACATTTGCTGTTTGCTAGGTCCATAAACAAAACTTATGATTCCAGATCTGTTCCAACTGTATTGAACACAATACATAAAATTTCCCTAATATCCATATTTTTGCTAACTCACTTTTACTTAATAACTCTCAAATGTAAACTCATTACACATCTTTATGTCAGTCAAGGCTGTTCTGAATGAAACTTGATAGATCTTTAGCTTCTGAAAAGGAAATTTGTCTTAAAGTGTTCATATTTAGACTTACATTAGATATTATTGATTACATATCACATCTCCTGCTCTGTGTCTGTGGTTTGCAAAGAATAATAACAAAATTGGTAGTGATGCAATCGTTGTTTCAACTTTCCTTAAAACATTTTTTATTTAAAATCTAAATTATGCAATCAGGGAAAATTGGGAAGAGAATTACAGAGACATATTAAAAGATTAAAAGATGCTTCAAAACTATTTCTTAATTTCATGAACAGATTTTCATCACTGTATAACCAAAGAAAAAGTATATAGAAAGCGTATAAATAACAAAATATTCCCTTTCTGTTTATGAAGAAACAGAATAAGACTCGTTCTTCTAAGAGGACAGATATTATGACAGGATGGTTATTACTTCACTAGGAGGGTGAAAGTTGGTTTGAAAATTGGTCATATAAATTATTTTAATTGCATAAGAGAACACAAGAAGTCTTCTCAAGTTTACTTACATGATTATGTTTCACCTGTGACTTATGAAAGCCACTGAAATGACACGTGAAAGATACAAAAGTGAAAATGAAGTCGCTCAGTCATGTCCGACTCTTTGAGACCCCATGGACTGTAGCCTACCAGGCTTCTCCGTCCATGGGGTTCTCCAGGCAAGAATACTGGAGTGAGTTGCCTTTTCCTTCTCCAGGAGATCTTCCCATCCCAGGGATTGAACCCAGGTCTCCCACATTGTAGGCAGACGCTTTTACCGTCTGAGCCACAGACTGGCATGGTACTTTTACATAGTAGGCATTTAAACAAGCACATCTGATATACAAATGTTTTCTTGTTAAAAACACAAATGCAAAGTCAATTCTTGAGAGTACATAATAAACAATATTTTTAGATCATCTTTCCTATGATGTTGTACTTTGATTTTTCTCTTATATCTGGTTGTTAAGCAGTCACTAAGTTGGGTGTGATTCCTTGCAACTTCATGGACTGCAGGGCTCCCGGGTCTTTCACTAACTCCTGGAGTCTGCTCAAATTCACATCCTTTGAGTCAATGATTCTATGTAATCATTTTATCCTCTGCCACTCTCATCTTCTTTGCCTTCAATCTTTATCAGAATCAAGGTCTTTCCTATTTAGCTTGGTAATTTTCCCTCTTTCAAGCATCCTATCAGCAGCAGACCTTAGAAACACAAATACTTAATTAACTATCTCTTTTAGGGCTTCCCTGATAGCTCAGTTGGTAAAGAATACACCTGCAATGCAGGAGACCCCAGTTCAATTCCTGGGTTGGGAAGATCTGCTGGAGAAGGGAGAGACTACCCACTCCAGTATTCTTGGGCTTCCTTTGTGGCTCAGCTTATAAAGAATCCACCTGCAGTGTGGGAGACCAGGGTTTGATCCCTGGGTTGGGAAGATCCCCTGGAGAAGAGAAAGGCTACCCATTCCAGTATTCTGGCCTGGAGAATTTCATGGATTATACAGTCCATAGGGTCAAAAAGAATTCACTTTCTGTCTTGGGCTTCCCAGGTGGCCTTGATGGTAAATAACCTACCTACAAATTCAGGAGACAAAAGAGACAGGGGTTTGATCCCTGGGAAGATCCCCTGGAGGAGGAAATGGCAACCTACTCCAGTATTCTTGCCTGAAGAATGCTCACAGACAGAGAAGTCTGGCAGGCTATAGTCCATGGGGTTGCAAAAAGTCGGACATGACTGAAGTGACTTAGCACACCCTTCCTGTCTAGCCCATGAAAGGTATCATCTAGGCAAATCTGTCTCCATTTCATAGAAGAGTCATTTTGTTTCTGCTTTAATTGTGCATTACTTTAATTTCATATTTTATGGCTTTTTGCTAAGTTGCTAAGTCACTTCAGTCATGTCTGACTCTGTGTGACCCCACAGACAGCAACCTACCAGGCTCCTCTGTCCCTGGGATTCTCCAGGCAAGAACATTGGAGTGGGTTGCCATTTCCTTCTCCAATGCATGAAAGTGAAAAGTGAAAGGGAATTCACTCAGTCGTGTCCGACTCTGTGCGACCCCATGGACTGCAGCCTACCAGGCTCCTCGGTCCATAGGATTTTCCAGGCAAGAGTACTGGAGTGGGGTGCCATTGCCTTCTCCATTTATGGCTTAAAGCTCTTCAACTAATAGATTATTTCAACTGCATGTGTTCATTTTATTATATTTAAATATATACTGGGATTCACAAAGCTGATGGTTTCAGAGACAATTATCACATTACCTTAAATAAGTCTATGTTGTGAAAATGATTGTAATTATCACTCAAAACCTAATAAAATGGAGTTCTGCTGCAGTTACCTTCATCTTGAAATTCTGTCTCTTCTAACTACCACTGAAGTCTATCATGGTCCAGATATTAACACGGAAGAATTTTTTGCATATATCCCCAGAACAACTCCAACTTAACATTTCCATTTGGGGATAAAGAATTCACTTATTTCTTACACTATTTAACAAAGAATCCCAATAACTCTGAGCAGGAAGTGTTGGCAAAGTACCAGGATATAGGGACTCTCACTCTTACATAAAAAAGTCAAAAATGCAAACTTGGGAAATAAGAATAGAAATACCAAGAAGAACCACCGAAAGGTTTCACATGTATGCCATGCTGCGGAGTAGACATTTATTCTATGATGGAACTATAGGAGTGGTGCCTGACAAGAGAAGGAAATGAGAAACAGCGCTTGGTTTTTCATCTGCCTCTTTGTTGTAAATAACCTACAGTTCATAAAAATCAAGGAAGGAAACTAGTATTGGTCTGAACACATGCTATGTACCAAGTTTTAGGTTGAACCCAGGTCTCCCGCACTGAAAGTGGATTCTTTACCATCTGAGCTCAGACAGTAAGAAATCCGTCTTCAATGCAGGACACGCAGGTTTGATCCCTGGTCCAGGAAGATCCCCTGGAGAAGGAAATGACAACCCACTCCAGTATTCTTGCCTGGAAAACACTATGGACAGAGGAGCCTGGTGGGCTACGGTACCTGGGATCGAAAAGAATTGGACACAACTTGGCAACTGAACAACAACAAAAGAGGATCATCTTTTAGAAGGTCACCTTTACACAACTCTTTGAGATAAGTAATATGAACATTCAAATGAAAAAGACATTTAAGTTAGTACCAGAACTAGGATTTATTTTAAGTCAGGGCAGGTCCCAATCAGGTCAGACTATCTCTCGGTGATGGAGTAAGTCATCGTTATAACCTAGTAATAGCCAAAACTCATAGAGGGAGGTCTTCTAATTTTCAATCTGACATGTAAAGAACTTGTAAGTCATTACTCTATTCTCCATAACAATGAAAAAAACAAACTAAAAATCAACTACTATTCTTAGACTCATTAAAGAGTTACGATTATAGGGCATGCTGCTACCCGCAAAACTGGAGAGACAGGTAGATACAGAGCTTCATGGTTCACCAGGAGTGGCAGCCCAGGAGCAGTGTCCTGTAGCTGGAAGTAGTATCGTAGGAATACTTAAAATGTAATTGCAGTTGTTGTTGTTCAGTAGCTAAGTCATGTCCGCCTTTGTGTGACCTCATGGACGGTAGCACGCTAGGCTCCTCTGTCCTCTATTACCCAGAGCTTGCTCAAATTTAGGTCCATTGAGTCAGTGATGCTACCGAACCATCTTATCCTCTGCCTCCCCCTTCTCCTTTTGTCTTCAATCTTTCCCAGCATCAGGGTCTTTTCCGATTAAAAGTCAGAGTAAGTGTGAAAGAGTCTTCTTTGAACCTCCATCAACGTTGTCTAACTCACTTTTCTGTGTCCAGACTGAGTAACCAGGCAGGTCTGGTTCCAGCTTAAGGGTGGGAAAGATATACATTGTGACTTTCAATGATTAAAAAGGAAAAAAAAAACTGAACAGAAATCTGAATTCTGAAATTTCAAAAATGAAATACATTCTTTAGCTTAAACAGAGCAAAAAAAAAAAAAAAGGATTAAAAAAAAAAAACAGCCTATGAAATGAGATCACATATCACAGAGTGTTTAAAAAATCCTCTACTTAGAACAAACTCTTCTGAAATGTGACTGCAACCTAGAGATTTTTGATCACAGATGAAGCATGCTGATAATCAAAAGTCTGTGCCTGTCTGCCATTTTCAACAGAAATAGCTACAAAACAATCAGTGAGATTAAAGGAATGGTTACCTCAGCAGATGAAGAAAACAGAGCATTTTTTACATAAAATCTCCTTGTTTTTTTATGCTCAATCTCTTATCATTCAAGTCATACCCATGAGCTTCAAAGCAAATTTATGAAAAACCAAATAGAAAATGCAAACTGTAAATTGGCTAAAAACAGCAACAGTAGCAACAACAAAATCTACCCATTTCAGAAGAATGTGGCTACAAAAAAGAGGAAAAATATAGTTAACACACTTACAATACATGATCGTGATTTATTTCTCTTTCTAGCCAAACCAAAAAATAAATTAGACAGATTCACACACGTGAGGCTATTGGTATTGAAATGAGTATTTCAATTATCATTTCCTCCAATCCCTAATCAGAAATCCAATCTGTTCTTTCAGAAAAAGCTCCTGGCTTAAAAATTTTTAATCTCTGCAAAACTGTTTTATACCCACATTGTTTTCTTTAATAGCTTCATCCTGTTAATCGCTAAAGTTTTATGTGTATTTATGTAAGGCATGGAGTGCATTATGCATTACGCATCCTGCTGTTAGCTTCAGGGCAACAGGGCAGTGCTCCATGAATACATGGGCGTGTATTGAAAGATTATGGATGATTTTCATCTTTCCTGAAAATTAGTAATGATTTTTTCAAGCTGAAAAAAAAAATAAAAAAACAGATCCTGATGTGAGAAGAGAAAACATTACAATAGGGAGACAAAAGTAAAAATGTTTCCTTAGGCCTCCTGTTTCAAAATACAACACAATTTTATCTTATCTTCAGATTTTATTGCAGTCAGGTTTCAATATCCTTTTTCTGCATGCACCTAGTAAACTTTAGATGGCCACCATTCCTAGTATCCAGCCAGGGATGAGCTACCATAACCTCTTCTGCTAAAGCCTCTTGCCTGATCTTCCTGCTACTCTCCCACCTTGGAGTCTATCTCAGCTGCCAAAGTAATTCTTCTTTTTTTAATTTTTTAATTGGAGTAACTGCTTTTCAATGCTGTGTTAGTTTCTGCTGTACAGCGAAATGAATCTGCTCTTTGTTTGTACAAATATTTCCCTTCCTTGTAACAAGGTAGCCTTTACGTAGGTAGCCTATACATGGGGATCCTCCCTCCACCTTCTGGAGCCCATTCCTGTAGGTCATCACAGAGCACTGAGTTGAGCTCCCTGTGTTATACAGCAGCTTCTTACTAGCTATCTATTTTATAAATGTTAGGGTATATATATCAGTGCTACTCTTTCAGGTCATCCCACCCTCTCCTTCCCTTCCTATTTCCACATATCCCTTATCTACATCTGTGTTTCTATTCCTGCCCTAAAAATAGGTTCAGGACATGGAAACAATGTTAATGGTCATCAACAGATGAATGGATAAAAAAGACGTGGTACATATATACAATGGAATATTAACCCAGTCATAAGAAGAACTGTACAAAAAAGATCTTCATGACCCAGATAATCAGGATGGTGTGATCACTCACCTAGAGCCAGACATCCTGGAATGTAAAGTCAAGTGGGCCTTAGGAAGCATCACTACAAACAAAGCTGGTAGAGGTGATGGAATTCTAGTTGAGCTATTTCAAATCCTGAACCATGATGCTGTTAAAGTGTTGCACTCAATATGCCAGCAAATTTGGAAAACTCAGCAGTGGCCAAGGGACTGGAAAAGTCAGTTTTCATTCCAATCCCAAAGAAAGGAAATTCCAAAGAATGCTCAAACTACCACACAATTGCACTCATCTCACATGCTATTAAAGTAATGCTCAAAAATCTCCAAGCCAGGTTTCAGCAATATGTGAACCATTATCTTCCAGATGTTCAAGCTGGTTTTAGAAAAGGCAGAGGAACCAGAGATCAAATAGTTAACATCCCATGGATCATTGAAAAAGCAAGCGAGTTCCATAAAAACATCTATTTCTGCTTTATTGACTATGCCAAAGCCTTTGCCTGTATGGATCACATTAAACTGTATCAAATTTTAAAGAGATGGGAATACCAGACCATCTGACCTGCCTCTTGAGAAACCTGTATGCAAGTCAGGAAGCAACAGTTAGAACTGGACATGGAACAACAGACTTGTTCCAAATAGGAAAAGGAGTACTTCAAGGCTGTATATTGTCAACCTGCTTATTTAACTTATATGCAAAGTACATCATGAGAAATGCTGGGCCAGAAGAAGCACAAGCTGGAATCAAGATTTCTGGGAGAAATATCAATAAGCTCAGATATGCAGATGACACCACCCTTATGGCAGAAAGTGAAGTAGAACTAAAGAGCCTCTTGATGAAAGTGAAAAAGGAGAGTGAAAAAGTTGGCTTAAAGCTCAATATTTAGAAAACTAAGATCATTGAATCCGGTCCCATCACTTCATGGCAAATGGCACATAGATGGGGAAACAGTGGAAACAGTGGCTGACTTTATTTTTTGGGGCTCCAAAATCACTGCAGATGGTGACTGAAGCCATGAAATCAAAAGATGCTTACTCCTTGGAAGCAAAGTTATTACCAACCTAGACAGCATATTAAAAAACAGAGATATCACTTTGTCAACAAAGGTCCATCTAGTCAAAGCTATGGTTTTTCCTGTGGTCATGTATGGATATGAGAGTTGGACTGTGAAGAAAGCTGAGAACTGAAGAATTGATGCTTTTGAACTGTGGTGTTGGAGAAGACTCTTGTGAGTCCCTTAGACTGTAAGTAGATCCAACCAGTCCATCCTAAAGGAGATCAGTCCTAGGTGTTCATCAGAAGGACTGATGTTGAAGCTGAAACTCCACTACTTTGGCCACCTCATGTGAAAAGCTGACTCATTTGAAAAGACCCTGATGCTAGGAAAGATTGAGGGCAGGAGGAGAAGGGGACCACAGAGTATGGGATGGTTTGATTGCATCACCAACTCAATGGACATGAGTTGGGTAAGTTCCGGGAGTTGGTGATGGACAGGGAGGCCTGGCATGCTGTGGTCCATGGGGTCACAAAGAGGGGGACATGACTGAGCAAACGAACTGAACTGAACTGAACTGAAAAAAGAATGAAATTGGGTCACTTGTAGAGGCATGGATGGACCTGGAGAGTGTCATATATAGTGAAGTAAATAAGAAAGAGAAAAACAAATATCACATATTAAAGCATATAAACAGAAGCCAGAGTAATTCTTGTAAATAGGCAAGTCAGACCTCTGGCAGGGCCTTCCATAGCTCCTTATCTTAGCATACACCAAAAACCTTCTGAAAGCCTACAATTCTCCCAGGATCCTCACCCTCTCCCTCCTTCTTTCTTTTCCCTCTGGGTCCTCCTCACACAGCTCCAATACTCCAGCCTCTCCTATTTTCACAACACCCTGTGCACATATCTGGGCCTTTGCACTCTTTTTTCCTTCTTCTGTGAAAGCTATTTACCTCCAGAGTCTATGTGGCTAATTTCCCCACTCCTTTTGGTATTTACTCCATGTGTGAATGCTTTATTTACCTCTCTACTTACACATTTATGCTTGTGCTCCCCCACACTCTAATATTATTTCCTTTGCTCATTCATTTTACTTGTTTGCTTTCTATTATCTGTATCTACCAGCTATGATGTAAGATCCACTAGAACAGGCACTTTTGTATGCTGTTAACTGATAAACAGCATACAGAATATTGTCCAGAACACACTGAGTGCACAAAATATTTGTTGAATCAAAATGCTGAAACTTGACACTTTCCCCAGCAGCCTACATCCCAACACGATTCTTCCTGTACATTCAATCTTTTGCCAAACACACTCTCACAGATGATGAAAAACATTTTTTTAATCTTTGTGACATGCCAAATTTCAGGTAAATTGCAACTACCTGGTTGATGAACATAATAGATAATGCAAGCAATGTATTAAATACTTTTTTCAAATGAGCATCAGAGCATAAACCAGTATAAAATACTCACAATTTATATTTCTATCCACTCTATTTCTTCTGATAACAACCAGAGATCAATAACCCTTTTAAAGAGTAGGACCCATTATTAATTGAGGCCAAGAAACTGGGTCTTTGAAAAACATGAGTCAAACAGAATGGTACTGGCACATTTTGATCTATCATATATTTAAGTTTTCTGTTAATACTAATAATACCTGACATTTCTTTTATTTTGAAACAACAGTAGCACTGAGTCATATTATCCCACACAAGACAAACGTTTTTCTTCACTGGCATAAATTATCAGAGACCTGCCAGCTTTGGAATACTAGATGAAAGACTTCCAACCTTTGGCTTTCTCTGGATATTTCAGTTTTAATACATATATTATGATTTCTTAATTTTCATTTGTATATATGTTGGAGATGTTATTGTTGACATGATATGCAGAATACCAAATTCTAATTCATTACTCATTTAAGAACATAAAAGTATTGATATAAATAAAACTGGGACTTCCTGGAGTCTTTCCTGAATCTCTTGGTGATGTGTTGCTTGGTTGGTCCACCCTGAATGCCTCATGTGAGGTAGCAATTCACATTAAAAAATTTAAATTGCAGTTTTACTCAGCCTATAAATTCTACACTTTCCTTCCCAATGAAAAGCACTATATTCTTTGCTTGTTTGTTTGTTTGTTTGTTTTGGGAAGTCAGTGTCTGGTTCACACACTCTCCACACTCAGACACTCCTCAAGTGTTTATTCCATAGTCAGTTACTGCAGAGGAAAGAAACACAATTGCACACAGGTTGAAAGCAAAAAATATACAATTTCACACAATATATCCAGTTTTCAACCGCTATAGGTATACAGGTACAGTACAACATAGAGTTGAAGGAAATCTAACGGCTCAGGCTTTATAAGCACTGAGGAATCCAAGAAGAATGTTACCATCCATGTTAACAAAATTCGAGTGCTTTGAAGAGCAAACTGGAGGCCTATCCACAGATGTCTTTCATTTCACAGGAACTCTACATTTCATAGAGAGTTCCATGATTCTGTAATTTCCAATTCTTCGCTAGCCCTTTCTGTTTGTGGTAAAACCATTCTCCTCCATTTCTCTTTAAGGCAAACTCCCATGAGCACTACAGGCATGCCAGGTGGGGGTCCCGTCAGGAGCCACGTGGATGAGCCAGGCCCACAGTGCGTGGGGAGGATGATGGGGGGAGGTGGGGGTGGGGAAGGAAGAGAGGCAGGAACTTCGAGAAGCTGCCTCATCTGAGGTTGGGATCAGAATGGCTGTCACCTGCCTGACCCCACCCAGAGAAGAATGGAGCAGACAGACTCCTGACCACATAGCTCGACCTGAGCAGGTCAGCTGCCTCTCCCATCCTTCCATGTGTAAAAACTGTCACCCTTTGCAGGCCTCCCTCTGCCTCGAGGTGAGTTCACTTAAAGACTGAATGTGCAAGCCTGAGTTTGGGGAATAAGTTAGAGTATCTGGTCCCAGGAGGCACTGCCACTGCACTCTGGCCACTGTGGCAGTAAGAAACATGGCCCACTGTTGCCAGAACTTTTTCTCTAGAGAAGCTGAAAATTCAGATTCATATGAGCCCCCTGATTCCAAAAGGATGCAATTTATTTACATTCTGGCCAAACCATTCTCAGGAATAAAAAACATGGGTAAAAATAAGAGCCAACAGGGCAGACCATGGCCCACAACCCCCATAGCCTGCCTGCTTCCTGTCATTTCTACATCAAATCTCTCTGAGGCATGTGAATCAGAACTTCTGGGGTCTTAACTGTTCACAGGACATTTTTTTGATTTTTTTTTTTTTTTAAGCCTAAAAGACAGTAGTCTGTCTCCATTCTCATTCTTTGAAATTTTTCAGTCTTATAGGGAACTCGAATTGGGGCAACCCTTCTCTCCTGTTAAAATATTTCAATCATACACATGATGAAGAGAGTACCACATTGAACTGAGGGAAGGGGCTGCTGACAAATAGGGGGAGCAGAGGATTCTGAAAAATCAAAACAGTAAAAGGAAAGCTGAGCTGTTTTCTTCAAGTGTCTCTGATTCCCACACAGGTCAGCTCCTCCATCCTCAGGCAGCTGACAGGCCCGTCTCCCAGTCTTCTTAACTTCATCACTTGATGTCTCTGCTGTCAGCGGGTTGCCCTGAGCCCTAGTAAGAGGTGTGCAGGGCTTCCTGGACGCGGAGGGAGTTGTGCCTTCCAGCCACTCCCTGTATAACTCCTGCACGTGTGTTCTGGCCTCCAGGAGCTGCACGGAGATGTCAGTGTAGAGGCCTTTCATCTTCTGCAGCAGGGCCTTTTCTATGTGCCCATCCTCGGTCTGAGCTTGGCCTCTGCCATTGAGGCATACCCCAACACAAACAAGAACCTCCACAAAGTGATAAGGGAATTTGCCCTTCCATTTTAGGACCCCGTTCTGGATGTTTCAAAAGCCATAAGCTGCAGCAAAGTGCAAGAAGACCTCTCTGCTCTTCTCGAGGGTGACCTCCTGGAAGTCTTTGTTCCTCAGAGCATGGTAGGTGACCTCCCCCACGTCCTCACTGAACAGCTCCTTGCCTGCATGTCTGAAGATATGTGCCAGGTACCCGTCAGAGCTGACTCCATCGTGGTGCCTCAGCTCCTCCTCTTTCACATCTCCAGAGTGCGCAGGGCAGCATGTCTCATCGAGAGGTAACTCTGTTCCATCATCTGAGCTATTTTACCTGAGGTCAGCACTAGTCAGTCAGTGCCCCGGGAAACCCGAGAGACATGAGGATGTCTTCCTGAAGAGCCTCCAGCTTCTTGTCATAGCATGGAGCCACGATAACATGGAAAACCTTGTCAGGGGACAGATTCTGTGGTCTGGCAATGTAGTACTTCACCAGGGATCCCATGATCTGCTAGGAAGACGTGACAGTGCAGAGGTGGGGGGTGACGGGGTGTCACAGCATCTGCTCAGCCTATCGGACCCAACCAGGATCCTCAGGCAGAGGTCAGCGTGGGTAATGAGGGCTCTTCTTCATTGTGCTTGCGGAATCGACGCACAAACTCTTTTGACTCTCCAGGATGCTGAAACCTGCAGCGATCGTTGTATCTAAGACATAATGAACTCCGAGACTTTTGAGGAAACCAGAGTCTTCTGGATGCATCAGTCACACTGAGGCTGAATTTAGCAGGAAAATAAGGCATAGACTGGGGACACACCGACACTACCAGCACCTTGTGCTTTGAGGTATCCCGTTTCTTGTTAAGGTTCAGAACTCAGAAGAAGTCCTTGGCGTTCTGCTGGGAAACCTGGACTCCTTCCTCCGCAGACACGCAGATGTCCCAGGTCAGGCAAATATCTTGGCATCAGCCAATTTGTGGAATTCTCCCTTCTCTCCATTCTCCTGGGCTAGACTTGGTACATCGATTGATGCATTCTGTTTGGTCATCGGTTTTTGTTTTTACACTACATTCCTTCTGCGTACAGTGCTCACAATTTATCTGGAGCTAGGCGGGCAGGTCCGGATGTGCAGCCTGAGGGGAGCAGAGACCCGCAGTCACCACCGCCTGCCGCCCCTGTTGTCGTCCGGGGCTGCCCTCTGAAGAGCACTATTCTCTTTAGGAAGCAGGAAGTCATTCTTAGTCTACTTCTGACTGGCACTAGACTTGCAGCAGGGAAATCGCTCTCTAAACTTCCTAAAGCAAATAATACAGCAGTGTTAGAGCGTTAGTTATATACCCTTTTAGTTGTGAACTTTGGCATAATGATATCTTACATGGTTTTTACAGTTCCAAAGATATTCCCACATACTTTTTTTTTTTTTTTTAGCTGTATAAGCCCTGTGAAAGATGGAATGTATTTTATTCCCCAAATGTTACATGAAAAGTAAATAAGACCTCAGAAGGTCAAATAATTTCCCTCAGGTTGAACACTGAGGGAATTTTCCATTGAATGTTAGTGAAACATCCCTGAAGCCCTGATTCCTTTCAGTCAAATTTTTAAATACTACTCTAAATATTATCCACTCTACATGCAGAGATTAAGAATGCCGGTAATGATCATTTAATATGCATATTTGCCTTTTGGATGATCCCAGTATTCTTACTGGAAAAATCTCACGGGCAGAGGAGCCCATGAGGTTGCAAAGAGTCAGACACAACTCAGTGATTGAGCATGCATGCACGCCTTTGGGATTCTTCGTATGTAAATGAATTGGTTAAAACCTCGCTCCACTTTACAATTGTGTCACTTGTCCATCTCAAGTTTTAGGGGTTCTTTGTATATTTTCTTGCTTGTGTGTAAATATCTTGCTAAGTCTGTCACTTCTGTTTCTACTGTGTTCACAATACTTTTTCCTGTAAACAGTTTTAAAAGTTTAATCTAATCACATTTGTACATATCTGTACATATTTATAATTTGTGTTTATTGGGGCTTATTTAATAAATCCTTCTCATGGACAGAGGAGCTGGCAGGCTACAGTCCATGGGGTTGCAAAGAGTCAGACATGACTGAGAGACTAACTTTTGCACTTTTAATATATGCTGTTAATAATGATATTTTGCTATATTTGTGTAGGAATGTGTAAAATTTGATTATTGTGTACAGAATGAGGTAGAGATCTATTTTTTTCCATATGAGCATCCATACTGTCATGATACTATTTTTAAGTGGTCCATAAGTCTCCTCTAGTGTGATATGGTTTGTATTTAATTAATTGGTTCCCAAATACATAAAGTTTCCTTATGGCATTTCTTTGGTCTGTTTATCCAATGATACACTATATCATAGTGTTTTCAATTACTTTTACTTTAATTAAATCTTGAAGTACTATCAAGAAAATCAGTATTTTTTTTGTATTTTCCTTCATTGACTTGATATTCTTATTCTTTATTCTTCAATGAATATTGAGATCTATTTCTAATTCTCTGCTATAGTCTGTTAGTTTATAGGATCTCTTTGATGTAATGCACAATTTTATTACTTATGAATAATGTCAATTTGGACTCCTCTATTTTAATCTCTGGTGTTGGTGTATGTGTATATAAATATATATTATTTTTCTTATTGCACATGACTTGCTCAACTCTCCATTAAAATGATGACTAGGGACTATGCAAAAGCCTTTGACTGTGTGGCTCACAATAAAATGTGGAAAATTCTGAAAGAGATGGGAATACCAGATCAACTGACATGCCTCTTGAGAAATATGTGTACAGGTCAGGAAGCAACAGTTAGAACTAGACATGGAACAACAGACTGGTTCCAAATAGGAAAAGGAGTATATCAAGGCTGTATATTAGCACCCTGCTTATTTAACTTATATCCAGAGTACATCATAAGAAACGCAGGGCTGGATGAAGCACAAGCTGGAATCAAGTCTGCTGGGAGAAATATCAATAACTTCTGATATGCAGACGATACCACCATTATGGCAGAAAGTGAAGAAGAACTAAAGAGCCTCTTGATGAAAGTGAAAGAGGAACGTTGAGCTTAAAGCTTAAAGCTCAACATTCAGAAAACTAAGATCATGGCATCTGGTCCCATCACTTCATGACAGATACATGGGGAAACAGTGGCAGACTTTATTTTTGGGGGCTCCAAAATCACTGCAGGTGGTGATTGCAGCCATGAAATTAAAAGACACTTACTCCTTGAAAGGAAAGTTATGACCAACCCAGACAGCATATTAAAAAGCAGAGACAGTACTTTTCCAACAAAGGTCCATCTAGTCAAAGCTACGGTTTTCCCAATAGTCATGTATGGATGTGAGAGTTGGACTATAAAGAAAGCTGAGCACCAAAGAATTTATGATTTTGAACTGTGGTGTTGAAGAAGACTCTTGAGAGTCCCTTGGACTGCAAGTAGATCCAACCAGTCCAGCCTGAAGGAAATCAGTCCTGAACATTCATTGGAAGGACTGATGTTGAAGTTGAAACTTCAAACTCCATTGGCCACCTGATGGGAAGAACTGACTCATTTGAAAAGACCCTGATGCTGGGAAAGATTGAAGGCGGGAGGAAAAGGGGACAACAGAGGATGAGATAGTTGGATGATATCACTGACTCAATAGACATGGGTTTGAGTAAACTCTGGGAGTTGGTGATGGACAGGGAGGCCTGGAATGCTGCAGTCCATGGGGTCACAAAAAGTTGGACATGACTGAGCAACTGAACTAAATAGAACTGAGGGAGAAGCCTGGCATGCTGCAGACCCTGAGGTTGCAAAGAATCAGACATGACTGAGCAACTGAACTGAACTGAGGAATGAAGACATTTCTGGCCCCTGACTTTGAAGAAATCTGTCTAACAATACAGCATCAAGTACAATATCTTTCACCAGTTTAATTAGATATCTATTATCAATTCAAGAAATTACATTCTAGCACTATGTTTATTACATTTTATTTCACTGATGGATTTTGAATTTTTTAAAAGCTTATTTTCTCTCATATATTTGTCTTTATACTTTAACTTGATGACGTGATGTATTGCTTTAATAGATTTTCAAAATGAAATCATCCTTGCAGTCTGAGATAAATGTTTTGAATTTTTAATACATTGCTAAATTAGATTTTTCACTATTTTATTTAGGTTTATTGCATTTGTATTTATACATGAAACTGCTGCATAATTGTGGTTACTTGTATTGCTCTTGTCTTGTTTTGAATCAGACTTGTACAAATACTATAAAATGAGCTGGGGGCATTCTAATGCAGAGCTGGACTACCTTTTTCCTAAAGATCTCATAGATTTTCCTGAGCCTGGTAGGTATTTTTGATAGTAGAAGGGTAGGGAAATTATGAACTACTTACTCCAGTTCCTTGATGGTTTTAGACTCTTGTCGTTTTTTGCTACTTCTTAAAGTGCTGTTTCCGTTAAATATGGAGTTGATACAAAATATATTCATAACAATCATTGGCAGGAGGATCTTGTTTCCTGTCTTTTGGTATAGTTGATCAGTTCCTCCCCAGGTTTCCAGGCCCCTGTCTGCTGTTTTCCCTCTAGCTTTCTGGCTGCCCTGTGCAATCTCTAGTCGTGTTCTTCCTTACCTTCCTGACTTATTCATATGGAGTGGTCCCCAATGATCATTCCCGGCACATTTTCAGTTCACTCTCATTTCCAGTGATTTCTTTTGACCTTATGCCTTTACATAGCCAGCTTAGACCCCTTTCCTGAAGTTCAGACCCGTATATCCAACTGGCTGCTTTGTATCTTTCTCTGGAAGTTCAGTAAGAATCTCAGTGTTAAAATGTCCAAGTTTGTGTCCTAATTTTATCTACTTATTCTTCTTGCAGTTTACTCTCTTAGTTAATAGCAACTCCACCTTGATTGCAGCCTTGGCAAAGACTTTGAGCCAGAGAATCTAGTGAAGACCTACCTAGATTCCTGAATTATAGAAACTCTAACATGATTTATGTGCTTCTCTAAGCTACTATGTCTGGGGATATTTTATGCAGCATAACTAATACAAAGCATATTTAAACTTTTTTTGCCATTCTTTGAACAAATTTGTATAAGACTTGTGGTTTTTGTCTCTTAACTGTTTGGTAGAATTTACATGTAAAGCCATCTGTCCTAGGGCATTCTTTGTGGGAAGGTCTGTAATTGTTTTTTCAAAATTTCTTTAATAGTCATATTAACTATTTCTCAAAGTAACAGATTTAGTGAGCTTTATATTGCCATGTGTGTCACAAGCTTAGAAATTATAGCTTGATAATGAACGTAAAAAGTAAAATACTATTTGAAAAGGTGATGATGGTAAATAACTTTGCCTGTCTTAAGGCCACTGTTTCATAAATGGAAGAAGGTCAAGATTGGTGCAGATTATGACTCTTTAAACTTTCTTAAACCTCAAGTCTTTTTCACCTCACCACAATTCAGTTTTAACTATAGACAGCTGTACTAGTAAAGATTCTCCAGAATTTAAACAAACAGTATATAAATCTGTTTATATACTCACACACAAAGTTATATATCCTATTTGTATAGAAGTGGTACTCTCTTAGTCATGTCTGACTCTTTGAGACCCCATCAACTAGCCCACCAGGCTTCTCTGTCCATGGAATTCTCTAAGCAAGCATATAAAGTGGGTAGCCAATCCTTTCTCCAGGGAATCTTCCAAACCCAGGGACTGAACTCAGGTCTCCTGCATTGCAGGCAGATTCTTTATACTCGTCACCGGGGAAGCCCAGTCAGTTCAGTTCAGTTGCTCAGTCGTGTCTGACTCTTTGCAATCCCATGAACCGCAGCACACCAGGCCTCTCTGTCCATCACCAACTCCCAGAGTTTACCCAAACTCATGTCCATTGAGTCAGTGATGCCATCCAACCATCTCAACCTCTGTCGTCCCCTTCTCCTCCTGCCCTCAATCTTTCCCAACATCAGGGTCTTTTCAAATGAGTCAGCTCTTCTCATCAAGTGGCCAAAGTATTGGAGTTTCAGCTTCAATATTAGTCCTTCCACTGAACACCTAGGACTGATCTCCTCTAGGATGGACTAGTTGGATCTCCTTTCAGTCCAAGGGACTCTCAAGAGTCTTCTCCAACATCACAGTTCAAAAGCATCAATTCTTCAGTGCTCAGCTTTCTTTATAGTCCAACTCTCACATCCATACATGACCACAGGAAAAACCACAGCCTTGACTAGACGTACCTTTGTTGGCAAAGTACTGTCTCTGCTTTTTAATATGCTGTCTGGGTTGGTCATAACTTTCCTTTCAAGGAGTAAGCATCTTTTAATTTCATGGCTGCAATTACCATCTGAAGTGATTTTGGAGCCCAAGAAAATAAAGTCTGCAATTGTTTCCACTGTTTCTCCATCTATTTGCCATGAAGTGATGGGACCAGATGCCATGATCTTCGTTTTCTGAATGTTGAGCTTTAAGCCAACTTTTTCACTCTCCTCTTTCACTTTCATCAAGAGGCTCTTTAGTTTTTCTTCACTGTCTGCCATAATGGTGGTGTCATCTGCATATCTGAGGTTATTGGATTTTCTCCCAGCAATCTTGATTCCAGCTTGTGCTTCATCCAGTCCAGTGTTTCTCATGATGTACTCTGCATATAAGTTAAATAAGCACGGTGACAAAATACAGCCTTGACGTACTCCTTTTCCTATTTGGAACCAGTCTGTTGTTCCATGTCCAGTTCTAACTGTTGCTTCCTGACCTGCATACAGGTTTCTCAAGAGGCAGGTCAGATGGTCTGGTATTCCCATATCTTTCAGAATTTTCCACATTTTATTGTGATCCACACAGTCAAAGGCTTTGGCATAGTCAATAAAGCAGAAATAGATGTTTTTCTGGAACTCTCTTGCTTTTTGATGATCCAGTAGATGTTGGCAATTTGATCTCTGGTTCCTCTGCCTTTTCTAAAACCAGCTTGAACATCTGGAATTTCACAGTTCACGTATTGCTGAAGCCTGGCTTGGAGAATTTTGAGCCCATCTATATATAAAAATGTATGTAAAATACATATGTATTTATTAAATATATAAAATAATCTATTAATATATATATTTATTTTCTTTATGTTTGTGTAAGCATACCTTGGAGATTTTGAGGAGTGGTTCAAGATTACTGGAATAAATCAAGTTATACAAATTTATTTGGTTTCCCAGTGCATATAAAAATGTTTACCATATAATATAGTCTGTTAAGAATGTAATAACATTATGTCTAAAAAATCTACATACTTTAATTAAAAATACTTTACTACTAAAAAATGCTAATCCTAATCCTAGCCTTCAGTGAGTCATATTTTTTTGCAATAGTAACATTAAAAATCACTGATTACAGATCACAAGAAATATAATGATAATGACAAACTTTGAAATTCTGTGGGAATTACCAAAATGTGACACAGAGACACAAAGTGATCAAAAGTTGTTGGAAAAACAGCCCCAACAATCTTGCTTGGTGCAACGTTGTCAGAAACTCAATTTGCAAAAAATTCAATGTCAGCAAAATGCAGTGAAGCAAAGCACTATAAAATGAGTTATGTGCAGTGTTTAGTTGCTCACTCATGTCAGTCTCTTTGCAATCCCATGGACTATAGCCTGCCAGGCTCCTCTATCCATGAGGATTCTCCAGGCTAGAATACTGGAGTGGGTTGCCATGCCCACCTCCAGAGGATCTTCCCAACCTAGGAATAAAACTGGGGTTTCCTGCACTGCAGGAAGATTTTTTATCAGCCAAGCTACCAAGGAAGCCCCAAATGAGGTATACTTGTACATATATATTTATTTGTTACTTTTATTACATAATTCATAACTTATATTAAAGGAAGTGATTCACATCATTATGGAGGCAGTTACCTCCCAAGATCTTCAGGGCCATTCAGTAACCTGTAGAACCAATGGTTTACTTCCAGTCTGATCCCAGAAGTCTGAAAGCAGAACTGATGGTGTGGTTCTAGTCTGAAGGCTGGTATACTCAAGACTCAGGAAGGAGCATATTTCAGTCTGAGTAAAAACGCAGGAAAAACTCATTGTCCCATTTGAAGGCCATCAGACAAGAACTCTCTCTTATTTGGGGGAGGTTCAGTGGTTTGTCTTAAGAAGGCCTTCAAGGGATGGCCTGAGGAGCAACCACGTTAGAGAGAGCCATCTGTTTTACTCAGTCTATTGATTTAAATGTTAATCTCTTCCAAAAACACCCTCACAGAAATACCCAGAATAATGTTTGAAAAACATCTGGGACCCCGTGGCCTAGTCAAATTGATACATAAAATTAACCATTGCAGTAGCTTACTATAATCTCCATTTTAGTTCTATAGGTCTTTTAGTGAGAAGAAATACCTCCAAATTTCTGAAGTGGATTATTTGCTTTGTCAATATTAGTGCGGTTTTTCATCTCCTCAGACTTTTCAAAAATATTTTAATGTTTCAAATTGCATGGGGTATATATGTGCCATGCAACTCTACTTGATTTCTAATTCAACCAGATGCCTGAGTTGGCATTTAAGAAATATTTTTAACAAATATTTTAAAATATATTCTGATGTAAAAGATAAGTGTTAGAAGTAGTAAATATTTATAATATAGGCCTTGTTAACAGTATATCAACTACATTTTAATTAATTTTTAAATTTTGTGCCTTATTCACAAGAGTCAAAAAAGTGTCAAGTGACTCATTTGCTGAGTAACGAGGGTTCTATTACAATGAATATTGAAGAGTATACCTTTGGGTAACTTGTAATTATAATTTGAGCATTTTTCCAATTATACAAAAACATTTTCATTTCGTTCAAATCAGAATAATTTTAACCAAAGAAATAGTAAAAATCAGAATCATTTTACTTGTCAAAATTTTGACGAAAGACGTCTCAACAGCCAGTATGTAGACTTACAAATTATTTCTATGAAACAGATCTCAAGCAAATTCTTTTGCTGCAATTCAGAGGATCATTGGCTTACTTCAAATAGATGTTTGGTAAACACTTCCCCACCTAAGAAGGTCTTAAAGCAACTCAGCATATTTTTATTTTAGCCTCCTAAGCTCAGTAAATTCTCTATTTTTCAGTAAAGAAAAAGGACATTACCGAAGTAAATAACCTTGGATAGTAATTACTCATTAGACCCAAGGAAAAATAATAGCAAATATCCAAGTGTCAGATTTAAACAAGTTTCTTAGCCTGAAGGTATTTGATTACTTCGATTTCTGATAGTATATGACCCTTCATCTCATAGCAGTCCTGCAAGAAAATTATGGTATGAAGTTTCCTTAAAAATCTAAAAATAGGGCTATCATATGATCCAGCAGTCCCACTCCCAGACACACGCCTAAAGAAAACCATCAGTTGAAAAAAAAAAAGAAAACCATCAGTTGAAAGGATACATGCACCCTAATGTTTACTGCAGCACTATTTGCAATAGCTAGGACAGGCAAGCAACCTAAATGTGTATTGACAGAGGAATGGATAAAGAAGATATGGTACATATATACAATGGAATATTACTCACAAAAAAGAATGAATAATGCCATTTGCAACAACATGGATGGGCCTAGAGATTGTCATACTGAATGAAATAAGTCAGAAAAAGACAAATGTCATATGATATTTCTTACATGTAGAACCTAAAAAAAGAAAAAAGAATACAAATAAACTTATCTATAAAGGAGAAATAGAGGCACATATATAGAAAACAAACATGGTTACCAGGGGTTAGGGAGATAAACTGGGAGACTGGAGTTGACATTTATACACTACTGTATATAAAATGCTTCCCTGATGGTTCAGATGGTAAAAAATCTATCTGCCTGCAATGCTGGAGACCCGGGTTCAATCCCTTGATTAGAAAGATTCCCTGGAGAAGGGACTGGCAACCCACTCCAGTACTCTTGGCTAGAGCATTCCATGGGCAGAGGATTCTGGTGGGCTACACAGTCCATGGGATTGAGAAGAGTCAAATACAGTTTATCAACTAACATTTTCACTTTCTCATATATAAGTAGATGACTAGTAAGGACCTACTGCATAGCACAGGGAACTCTAATCAATACACTTTAATGACTTATGTATAACTGATTCATTTTGCTGTATACCTGAAACTTGTACAACATTGTAAATTGACTATACCCCAATAAAGAATTTTTTAAAAATCTCAATGTGTAAGATAAACAATACTATTTTTGGAAACACAGAGGAGGATATTTGTAATATTGATGCAATTAGATATTTCTTAAAAATTAAAAGTGCCAATCAAACAAACCCTAACCTATATTAGTTTTATTTTTGAAATTTAAAAATATTATTAATCAGGGCAATTTTAAGAGACTTGAAAGTCAACCATGGATACAAATAATTAGAGTGCATGTAGCTTATTTAAAGAACTACACAGCATTAGGAAAAGAAAAAGAAAGCTGGACAAAAGAAAAAAATCTACAAAAGAGCATATCCAAATGACGATAACAGCAATGATAATGAAAAAGAACTAGAACTTGGAGTGGGAGTGGGAGAGGGAGGGAGAGACAGAAGGGAAGAAGAGAAGGAAAGAGATAATCCATTCATTGCTACAGAATGCAAATTAATGAGATACATTATTCTCTCACGAAAGTAGCTAATTTGAAACAAACATGCAAGTCTTGAAGAAGACATGGAGCAAAAGGGAAGAACACTCTTCAGGTGACAGAATATTTTGTAAATAACTTTAAACATTTATTTATACACATATACATATGTATACATATATGCTGCTATGTCACTTCAGTCGTGTCCAACTCTGTGAGACCCCATAAACGGCAGCCCACCAGGATCCACCGTCCCTCGGATTCTCCAGGCAAGAACACTGGAGTGGGTTGCCATTTCCTTCTCCAATGCATGAAAGTGAAAAGTGAAAGTGAAGTCGCTCAGTTGTGTCCGACTCTTAGCGACCCCATGGACTGCAGCCTACCAGGCTCCTCCGTCTATGGGATTTTCCAGGCAAGAGTACTGGAGTGGGGTGCCATTGCCTTCTCCGTATACGTATATAGATGTGTATTTATACACACACACACACACACACACATATATACATATTTACAGGTATGTGGCTACAGTCCACAGGGCCGCAAAGAGTCAGACACGACTGAGTGACTTCACTTTCTTTCTTTCTTTACAGGTATAATGTTAATGGAAGCACTGTTCTTAATAGCCTTAAACTAAACTATTCAAATAATTCACATCCTCAAATATAGAAAGCACAAGAAAAATTATGGTATACACACATGATACATGCTGCTGCTGCTGCTGCTAAGTCACTTCAGTTGTGTCCGACTCTGTGCAACCCCATAGATGGCAGCCCACCAGGCTCCTCCGTCCATGGATTTTTCTAGGCAAGAGTACTGGAGTGGGGTGCCATCACCTACTTCATTGATACATGCAGCATAACACTAAAAAACGGAATCCTGACAGAGTACGGGCTATGTGATACATAAACATATACTTTATATAAACTGTGAAAAGTACAATTATGAGCAAAATCCATTTATGTTTTTAGACAAATAGCATATTTGAGAGGGAACAGGGGCTCTTCGGAGGACTGGTAATGTTCTATTTCTGGGTACTGGTTCCACAAATGTGTTCAATTTGTGAAAATGTATTGATATTATGTATATTTAGTTATCTGCATGTTTATGATGCTCAGTTACAAACATAGTAAGTCAGTGAGGGATGAGAATACAACGAGAGGGTTGAGTAAGTAAATTTGATCATATATTGATAATTGTTGAACTGTATGGTGGGTAGATGACACCACCCTTACGGCAGAAAGTGAAGAGGAACTCAAAAGCCTCTTGATGAAAGTGAAAGTGGAGAGTGAAAAAGTTGGCTTAAAGCTCAACATTCAGAAAACAAATATCATGGCATCCGGTCCCGTCACTTTATGGGAAATAGATGGGGAAACAGTGGAAACAGTGTCAGACTTTATTTTTGGGGTCTCCAAAATCACTGCAGATGGTGACTGCAGCCATGAAATTAAAAGACGCTTACTCCTTGGAAGGAAAGTTATGACCAACCTAGATAGCATATTCAAAAGCAGAGACATTACTTTGCCAACAAAAGTCCATCTAGTCAAGGCTATGTTTTTTCCACTGGTCATGTATGGATGTGAGAGTTGGACTGTGAAGAAGGCTGAGCGACCAAGAATTGATGCTTTTGAACTGTGGTGTTGGAGAAGACTCTAGAGAGTCCCTTGGACTGCAAGGAGATCCAACCAGTCCATTCTGAAGGAGATCAGCCCTGGGATTTCTTTGGAAGGAATGATGCTAAAGCTGAAACTCCAGTACTTTGGCCACCTCATGCGAAGAGTTGACTCATTGGAAAAGACTCTGATGCTGGGAGGGATTGGGGGCAGGAGGAGAAGGGGACGAGAGAGGATGTGATGGCTGGATGGCATCACTGACTCTATGGACGTGAGTCTGAGTGAACTCTGGGAGTTGGTGATGGACAGGGAGGCCTGGCGTGCTGCGATTCATGGGGTCGCAAAGAGTCGGACACGACTGAGCGACTGAACTGAACTGAACTGATGGTGGGTACAGAAGATTTCATTCTACTGTTCTCCCTACTTTCATAAGTTTGAAATTTTCCCTAATAAAAATTTAAACTAAAATATATAGTATAAACGTAACCAAAAAGAGGAAAGAACTCTTTCTTACCAGCTAACATGTCTGGAATTTAACACTACCATAAAATAACTTCTGGAAAAGCTAACGTATTTGATCATGATGTTTACTGATATACAAGTCCCTAAAACAACCCGTAGCACATAGTAGTCACTCAATATTGGTGAATGTAATAATGGTTATATCTAGAAGGCAACGTGGTTGAGACATCATGGCATCAGAACACACAATATGGCTCAAATTCTAAATTAGGAGATTTTGTTTGTAGTGTGTTATTGTGGACAAGATAAAATCTGCCTTTCATATATTCTAGCTCCACATTTTTTCCCATAGGATTAGAAATCTAAGCCATTTCCTATGTAAAAGTAAGCTCCTCTTTATTTGTAACAGTCTGTCCTCTCTGTGAAGCAAATGCTTCAGCTTCACGATTGTATCTTTACTGAAAAACGACATGAGTTTCCAGTTCCCAGGAATAAAAGCATATTTGAATTTTCACAGTATATCAATGACAGAATAAGCTTTTGGAAAATTATATTATTTTTTGCAAAAACAATTTTGGTTAAATATATGACATTTCAGATTTTCTGCTTCTCACAAAACGAACACTGAAGAAACTCATCTCTTTTAAAATGTTAATAGTAAATCTCTCTAGAAAGTATATGTAGAGTAGTTTATTTATAGTAGTTTACTTATACTTCAGTTGATCCTGAGATTTGCAGCTATGATTAAAAGTTAAGTTCCAGTACACTTCACATCAATTATAAAGATCTATAAAGTACTCTGGTATGGAGTTGGTTAGCTTCACTTTCAATGTTATGTGTCTGTATTCATGTCCCTCATAAATGTGAATAAATACATTTAGATTATGATTATCTTGCCAATAATAATAAACAATTATATATATATATATACACACACACACATATATATATACATATATATATGCTACTATAAACTTTCCATATATTCAAGTTTATGTGTTTAAGATATTTTGGACATAACCTCTTATGTACTTATTTAACATTGACATAAATAAATATCTAGAAAAACAGTAGATTTGGACCCAAACTGAAAAGTGTTCTCCAAACAAAAGCTTGTATCTCATTATATAAAATGAAATCCTAAGCTGTAATATACTTTTATTGGTTTTAAAATAAGAATAAAATATACTCAGATTATTAACTATTAAACATTGCTTTAAAATAAATATCTAAATTTTGGAATTTTTTTTCAAAGAGCCTGTTTCCATTCACACTTATATTCATCCAACAATAAGTTTATTTAATAAAGACTCCAGAAGGTTGTCCATTTGGATGTATTTTCAAGCAACATTCTATACTGATTGCAGGCCATTTGGCCGACAGTAATTAGTGGTGGAGTTTTACCACCTACCTTCAATGCAATCTGTTTTCCAGTAGAAGTGCTTAATTTAGAGTGTAGATTTTGTAAACCTTATAAAACAGAAAATCTGAGAAAAACAATGACTTAACAAAAGAATGACTGGGTTCCAAATTCTCTCTATTTCTAGTTTCATCTTCCTCCAATTCATTCTCCTCTAAAGTAAAAACTGAGCATTCTAAAATATAAATTGATTAAATTACAATCCTACTTAAAGCCCTTTCATTGACTCCCCCTCATTCTTAGGATAAAGTCAATAATAACTCCATAAACCTTTATCCTCTGCTGTCTGAACACTTCTTCAGGGTTACTTTGGAGGACTGTCTCTTTTACTTTCTATAATGGTTCTTCCTATGTGCCATGCTCTCTTTTGTCTTCAATTTATTCAGTCTTCTTTACCTGATATTTCCCCACTCAACTTTACCAAACTGAAGACTCTCAAATTTCAAATTACTTTTCCTGTAAGACTTCCCTGGAGACTAAGTTAATATTTCTTCCTAATTACTGAACTTATTTTTTCCATGTTGCAATTATTTACTTGTCTATCTCCACCATTTCTTTCAAAACTTCTTTTTGAGAGCATGAAATACCTTTCATTTGAAATTATGTATCAAGTATTTAACATGATAACTAGCTTATAATAAGTTCTCAACAAATATTTGTTGAGATAACTAATGAATAAATTAAGAGAAACCAAGTTATTCAGTTTAAGTCCTGAAGACACAGGTCATAAATAGTACAAATACAGTCCTATATTATTGTAAATGTTTATCATCCCGATGACTTACAATCCAGGCAAAAAAATGCTTATTCAACGTAAACTTAACATCCAGCTCTCCAGTTCTTAAAATTTGCATACTGGCCTTTTCAATATAACTCCCCCTCCATATTGAACTTTTTATTAAATTACTTATATTGACAACTGAGAACTTCTCAAAAGTCTCCCTAGGGAGATGGAAACAGAATATTTGACCAGCCACAGTTAAGTTTAAGAAAGATGAATGATTCATCAAATGCTCTGACTTGCTTTGTTTTCCTTCCAAGTCACATGAATTGTTTGCCACCTGAGGACTTGTCATTTTTATTTTAACGTTTGCATATGTCAAATACAACTTAGATCTCTGACCAACAAATAATTTATGGCTGGGGACTCTTTTTAGATGGAAAAACTCCCACCTGTGTATAGTTGGAAGTGCCAATTATAATAAGTAGCCGATTCTGAACAATAACAAACAACCACCAGAAGTTTCCTGTCATAGCTAGTGCACTAAACAGAAAATAGCTCATGCATCAATGGAGGGCATTAGAGCACCAGTAAATTGAATTTGTTGCAGGGAAAAAATAGTCTGTGTAACTTCTATTCAAAGTTCCTCTCCCTGACAGAATTCAATCATGTCAAGAAACTAAGTAAATATGCTTACACTCAAAGGCTCAAAGAATACTGAAAAAGGCTATAGAAATTATCCAGCCAGACTTCTGGATAGAATATGGCTCATTTATTTGAGCTTACAAGAAAGTACTTCTGAGTATCTACACAACTCTGTCCATAACTTTTCAGAAACTATGCTATTTCATTAATGGCATATGCATCCTTGTCTAGTCATGAGACAAATTTGTACTCAGAAAATAAAATCCTATTAAAAAAAAATTCAAGGCCAGTCTATCTGACTTAAGGTACTTTAAATGTAGTATTCTTCAATTTCCTTGATTTCTGATTCTTTTCCCTTTTTTCTTTACTCTCATAAAGAGTTGGAATCCATTTCTGACATTTGACTGCTGACAGTTCTCAAGCCACAACCCTCCCTCTTGGACTTCAGCTCCACATCTATGTGGACCATTTTTTTTTTAGTCTATTGAATTTGTTACAATATTGGTTCTGTTTTATGTGTTGGTTCTTTGGCTGGGAGGCATGTGAGTCTTAGCTCCCTGACCAGGGGTCAAACCCGCACCCCTTATATTAGAAGGCGACATCTTAACCATTGGACCACCAGGGAAGCCTCCAGTGGTCCGGTTTAGGTTCATGTCTAGGTAAGGTGTTAAGAAAGCCTGGGTATGCTTTCTTTGGCTGCCAGTGGGAAATTCAAACCATACAAGCCCCTGCTTGGGACAGAACCCTTAGCCTTAGCCACCCTACTCCTCCCACCCCAAAACCCAAGTTATTCCCCTCTCCCAGTGCTTTTAAGCCACTTCAGACCTACTTCAGAAGCCTGCTCTGCTCAACTCCAGAAAGATCCCTTATGTGAGTAATAAAACTTTTCATACCATCTTGGTGAGTGTGAGACTATATAAGTCTCAGCATCCACATCAAATTTTCAGTGACCACACAATCTCACACATTGTCTGTATCTGGGAGTCAATGTCCTAATAATGCACCAGAAAGCTGTGAATCTACAGGATGTATTTCAAACAAGAGTGAGAAAGGAACAGAATCAAATATTAAAAATGAAAACCGAAGGTCAAAACAGATTAAACTCACTTTAGAAATAAAATGTGTCACACAGATCCAAGAACAAATAGGTCTATGTCATTTCATTACAAATAATCTGGATAACTGTGAGGACTATATAATCTTCAGGGAGTGTCAATCAGTTTATAAGGCCAAAATGGAAGGTAAAAGAACTGAAATAGGTAGAGACTGTACAATCTTCCAAGCTTAATTTAAATGTTGACGAGATATTGAAACAAAGGTATACCTCACCATGGGAAAGACACATTCCTGGAAAGTAATATATAAAGTAGTATAGCATTCTATTCTAACATTTTCTCACTGATTCCCAATATAAAATAGAAGATACATTCAGTAGAAGAAAACAAATCACCAACTCAATTGTTTAAAAATTATTTTTAAATAACTCATTAAAGATGGAGAAGTTAGTATCTTTCTTACATCATTTAAAAAGTTTATTCTATTACGGAATAATTTGCATATAATAAATATAGTAAAATGCACATATAATAAAACATAATAAAATGTATGTATTTTAAATGAACAGTTTCCTGAGTCTTAATAGATGTTTATATTTCTGTAACCACTGTAAAAATTAAGATATAAGATATTAATAACATTCAGAAAGTATTCTCATATCCTTCTGCAGACAAATGATTTCTAAACTTATTCCCAGAAAATCGCAGATCTTATTTCTTTTTTTTTTTCCCACAGGTCTTATTTCTATCACCCTAGAATTACTTTTACCTGTTCCTGAAATTCACATAAATGGAATTATAATGTATGTGTTCACTTGTGCATGACTTCTTTTGTTCAGCATGTTTTTGAGATTCATGCACTTTGTTTCATTATTTGCATTGCTGTGCATTATTCCATTAGTAATAATAGACAATAATCTGTTCATTCATTCAACTCTGGTGGACATTTGGGTTGTATCAAGTTTTTTTTTTTCTCTAATAAAGATATTCTGAACTTCCATATGAAAGTTTTTAATTGCAAGGCCATACAGTTTTTTCCTATTTTTTTTCCTGAAAGTTTCATAGCTTTTGCACCTACATTTGGGTTGATTACCAATTTCAAATTAATTTTCTCTATAGTAAGAGGTAAAAGTTGATAGTCATAACTTTTCTTTCAGAAATCCCTTTTCCAGCATCATGTAATTTAATTACCTTGCAGTCTTTGAAAAGAAAAATAAACATATATACATGGACTCTCTATTTTGTTCTACTGATACTTGTGCTTATTCTAACTCAAGTACCATAGAGATTTGATAAGTGAAGCTTTTAAAAAATTTTTGAAATTAGGTAGTATAAGTCATTTATACTTTTTTTCCCCGAAGATTGATTTGGTTACTATACTTTGTTTGAATTTCCAGATACATTTTTAAAACAATTTCAGTTTCTACAAAAATACTTTCAAGGATTTTTAACTCATATTGTGTCAAATCTATGGATCAATGTGAAGAGAAAAATTTAACAATATCAATCCAATTCATGAAACTAGTTAACACTTTCATTTTTTCTCAGAAATGTTTTGTAGTTTTTGGTCAGAATACATTAAGCAATTTTTCTTAAATTTAGGCTAAAATATTTCTTTTCCAAGCCTTTGTATGGGAAAACAGTTAAATTTACTCAACAATTATTGTAGTTTCTTTAGTAGATTGCTTAGGATTTTCTACATAAGCAATCATGCCATCCATTAATAGCAAGTCTTTTTTCTTCTTATCTAATTATTACATAGTTTATTTCTTATTATTACCTTATTCTGTTACCCATAGGGCTTCCCAGGTGGTGCTAGTGATAAAGAACCCACCTCCCAATGCAGGAGACTCAATAAGAGACACAAGTTCAACTCCTGAGTTGGAAAGATCCCCTGGAGGAGGGCATGGCAGCCCACTCTAGTATTCTTGCCTGGTGTGGTGAATCCCATAGACAGGGAGCCTGGCCGGCCACAGGCCATAGGGTTGCAAAGAGTCAGACATGACTGAAGCCACCTAGCACACATGCATGCATGTTACCCGTGACAAAAAACAAAACTTTGAGTAGAAGAGGTAGAGAGTAGGCATCTTTGACTTCTTCCAAATCTTAGGGAGAGAGCATTCAATATTAATTATTAAATATAATGTAAGCAATACCTTTTTCATATATGTGTGCTTTATCAGATGGAGGAAATTCCATAGAGTTCAGAATCCTCTGCAAGTTTTTGTCATGGATGGGATTGTGTCCTGTCAAATTCCCTTTTTGCAATCACTGAGTAGATCACAAAATTTGTCTTCATTTTTTTAATGTGAGGAATTGATTCATTTTTGAATATTGATAGCACTTTGCCTTCTTTGAACCATCTCTTCCTTGTGCTAATGATATATCATACTTTTTTACATCACTGTGCCAAAATTTTATTGAGGATTTTTGTACCTATGTTGATAAGGGTACAAATCATTTTATTAATGATTTCATGAAGTGAGCTGCTGGCATGGACAAAGTTCTCTAACGTTTGATGTTTAGTTGATAGTTTGGTCTTTCATTTTTAGCTCATAAAAAGTAAAAACATTTTTTCCCCCTCCTAGGACTTCATTGTATATGTAACATAATTTTTTTTTACTATGTTGTATTTTCAATATCTTATATCAAACCTTTTTGTATACTTGTAATTTCTTCTTTGATACATGGCATAATTTAATGCTCAAATATCAGGGGATTTTACATGCATTTTGTTATTGAATTCTAATTTGATCCATCACAGTCAGAGAATGCAAAATGTATTAATATGATTTCAGTGCTGCGCTTAGTCGCTCAGTCACGTCTGACTGTTCGCGACCCCATGGACTGTAGTCTACCAGACTCTTCTGTCTATGGGGATTCTCTGGGCAAGAATACTGGAATGGGCTGCTATGCCCTCCTCCAGGGGATCTTCCCAACACAGGGATAGAACTCAGGTTTCCCACATTGCAGGCAGATTCTTTATTGTCTGAGCCACCAGGGAAGCCCAATATGATTTCTAGCTTTGTTCATCTTGAGATCTGTGGAAAGCCCAGGGTGTTTCCTATTAATAATATTCTCTACCTCATTGGAGAAGGAAATGGCAACCCACTCCAGTATTCTTGCCTGGAGAATCCCATGGATGGAGGAGCCTGGTGGGTTACAGTCCATGAGGTCACAAAGAGTCGGACACGAAAGATTCAAATACTAAACTGTGTCTCCCCTGTGGATTTTGCTGAGACTTTCTTAAAGTAAGTCTAAAGTAGGTCTTCCTTTAGGACATGGTCATTATGACCAAGGCATGTTTTTTCTGTTGTCTTAGCTGCATGCTCAGGGTGTTAAGAAAACTTCTTCACTCTAACTAAACCAGAGTTCCATCATCTCCCAGCATTGCTTAGTTTCTAGTCTCTCTTGTTTTCTGCCCTGTAGCAGCCCATTTTGGGCAAGCCTTGCATAATCTCACCCTTTGCCTCGGTACTTCTACCCTTGGTGAAGAATTTGTGAGGCTCCTTCTGTTCTGCACACTTCCACATGCAGTCCATTACTCTCCAATGCCCTGCTCATCACATTCCAGCCATTTCAGCCATCCTGAAAACTGATTTCCTCAACTCAGGGGCTCCATGATCTCCTTGTACTGTAGCTATCTGCACTGTAGTCAAGAAAGAGTCCCCATGCAGAGAGACAGCGAGAATATGGCTTTCATTTCATGATTTTCCCGTTTGGGTTAGATCACAGTCTTAGTCTGCCTATTGTCTGGTGTTTAATAACTGTTACCTGATATACTTTCTCCAGTTATACAGATATGTTTTTCTTTGGTTTTGCTTTGCTAAATAAGAAATCTAGTCCAATATTATTTACTTGATCAGAACCCAAAGTGAAATCCTGTTTAATTGGTTTTTTGCTTAAAATCTTGAGTCAGCATCTTCCATCAATTCCAGTTTTATTTAAAATGTATAAAAATGTAAAAGCCAGGTAATTTATTCAGGAGTGGGAGTTTTTCCATTTTTTTTCCTTTTAAAGTTGCCTGTCTACAAAAATGATAGAGAATTAGAAAAAGGTTCTTATGTAGTTAGGCACCCAGATGTTTAAAGGAAATACAGCTCTAGTCAAAAGATAGTTTTTACTCCTTTGGAAAGAAAAAAGAATAAGGGAGACATTCTTCCTGAGATGTTTCAGTAACAGTGGAGACCTGACCTTCTAACAATATCCAGGCAGGAGAGGTTATTATGCAAATTGGTGTGTCCAGCTGTTGTTCTTTTTTGTGATGGATAAAATGAAAGAAAATAGGCTCAAATTGCTGCATGGGGGACTAAGGTTTGGCAGCTTTACAAATGGCCCTTTAGTTACTGACCCAAGGAAAGTGACAGCTGATTGTGGGAGTGTATTAAAAAATACTGATTTCACTATTTATTTATTGTTTCTCCATTCCCAATCAGAACTCAGTTACTGCTAAACCATTACTGTTAGGATACTGTATTTAACTTATATGTAATGAACAAGTTTTACACACAGTAAAGAGTACAGAAAAATATTATAGATTAAAAAAAATTAAATTATGTCCTTCTAGAACAGAGACAGTCATTTTCATCTCCCTGACTTGATTTTTTAAGTGTTTTAGTTCAATGGTTTCTGACTCATAGTACAATCATAATAGTAGAAATAGCCAATGTATATAAAGGGATTTAGTGTTTTCAGTAACTTTTCACCTCTATTATCTCATTTGTTGTTTCAGATATGCTATTCCCATGGAACTAGGGTCCATGAAAGGTGTATAACTTGACCAAGTGAGTACTGAGAGGTCTTGAAATACTATTTCCATGTCAACCTTTTCTTGTTCAGCTCACCAACCTTTTCACTGAACGTCTTAGTGACTTCTCAATAAAGTGGTGATGTGCAGCTGTAAAGTTCCTCTGGACAGTGACAATAGGCTTGACCAAAAGAGCCAACCACAGTGACTGTCAAACCCTCAGACCCTTCTAGAAACTCTTCACAGAAACTGGAAAAAGAAAATAAGACAGCAGCAAGTTCTGCTGGAAAGTCTAGGACCTAACAAAACAATCTGGAGCCAAGAGGAAGCAGAAATTATAAATATTCAGAAAGAGTATGCAATACAGAAAGAATCACTCATTAGAGGGTGGAAGGGCAGAAAGAAACTGAATTTCAAAGGGAAAAGAAAAGAGAAAGAGAGAAAAAAAAAATAGAAGATATGTATCCAATTACGATATGGACACATAACATAGCAGGGTCAACATTCAATGCTACAAGGATCAGCGATCTGTTTTGCTCCTTAGGCCCCCCTCGTAGGCTCTGATTCTGAATCAGTTCCTGGGAGGGAACCCCCCATGGAGCAGGTTTCTCATGATTCCCCTCCTTCCTGAAGACAGGCTCCACTGTACATCCTTGCCATGAGATCTTTCTGAAGCTGCATTGTTGATAACTTCCTGGCTACATAGGCATATATATCTTCCCAATATCTCTACCATCTCCCAGTATTTCAGGTTTCTTGAAGATCATTTGTCCCTTGTCAACAACATACCTGAAATAAACCACATCACACAGCACTGATTCCTGCAGCTGACGAAAATTAATGCTGACAGACTAGAATAGAAATGTCTGGGGAAAATAATTTAAATAACAATGACTCTAAGTTACATCAAGTTGTTTGGTTAGTAGAGTACTTAGAAACATTCCTTGATGTGAAAGAAACGTATGTATCAGAGATGGGGAAATGAGCAAATGGCTTTTTCCTACATAAGTTTTATTTCTCTGAAACTCTATGGTAATTATTTATGGTCACTACTGCAGTATACAATTTTTATTCTAATCATTTAAGGTACCTTATCTCTCACATGCCTGGCTAGCTGTAGTGAAACTCACTGAGATGAAGAATTCTGTATCATTTTATTTACATATTTCTTCACAGCACTGAACCTATGTGCTGTCCTGTACTCAAGGCAGTACCTTTGAAGTAGCCACTAACCAAATAAAAGAGGGTTACTTTTACTGAACACCATCACAATTCAGATAGAGTGTGCTTTCTATTTCTTGGGATGTGATTTAATATTCATAAAAGTTTTAATAATTATGAGCTATTACATGTGAGTATACAGCATCTCAGAATGACAAGTAGCATAGCTGTTGTCCAGTTTATATGTCACAGAGTTAAAGTTGGAAACCAGCACCTCTGATTTAGTAACCACTGTTTTTCCCATGACCCATACCACTTCCCATCAGTTCTTACATTCATTCAAACAACAGAAACTTAAGAGATCACTGCACCTGGAGCTGGAGACAGACTGTTGGAACTGGGGATACAATGCTAAATAACAACACCATTACCACCAACAAACCCCAGAATGTTTGTATTATGAATGGAGCTTTTACTCTAATGAGTCTCTTGAATTTTATGGCTCACAGATTGTCCCCAATCCATAATCTCTATTCATCTATTCTCCCTCACCTTGCATATATATATATATATATGAAGTCTAACATGCAAGATTACCATGTTGTATATAAAAAATTAAAGATCACGCCCCTTCAGCTTTCCTCATACAGCTAGCGTTACTCACCCATCACAGACCTTCATCCCATGGGTAGTAACAGGCTTCCTGAAGGCAAGGACAGCATGTGTGTGTGTGTGTGTGTGTGTGTGTGTGTGTGTGTGTGCGCACACGCACGTGCACACACATTCAGTCATGTCTGACTCTTTGCAGCCCCGCCAGGCTCCTCTGTGCATCGGATTTTCCAGGCAAGAATATTGCAATGGGTGCCATTTCCTTCTCCAGGCTATCTTGCTGACCCAGGGATGGAAGTCCTATCCCTTGTGTCTCCTGCATTGGCCAGATGCGTTCTTTACCAGCTGAGCCATTGGGGAAGCCCAATGAAAGCATATGCATATCCAAAGACTGGATATGGCAGACAATTTTTTTTTTCAGAAGATTCTCTGGTTTGCAATAACAAATTTTATTCTTTCTTGGTCACATATTGAAATTAATTTTAATTTGCAGAACCTTCTTGGCTATGGTATAGAATTATGTCTGCCCAATAGATATGTTGAAATTCTACCTCCCTATACCTCAGAATGTAATCTTCTTCAGAAACAGTGATGTGGCATATGTAATTAAGTTAAGATACAGTCACACTAGAGTCGGGTGGATCCCTAACCCAATCTGACCAATGTTCATATACGAAAAGGGAAATCTGGACACAGAGATTCACAGAGGGAAGACAGGTGGAAGAGAGGGTGAGAAGACAGCCATGGAATTTGGGGAGGCAGAGGAGGGAGTGATACACTGATAAGCCAAGGAATGCCAAGGATGGCTGATGAACACTAGAAACTAGAAGAAACAAAGAAAGATTCTCCTCTTCTCTTCTGACATCTTGATTCTGGACTTCTAGCCTCAAAAGCTGGGGGACAATGAATTTCTGTTGTTTAATCCATCCAGTTTTGATAACAGCAGCCAGAAGAAACTCTTTCATCTTTCTAGCCCTTTCTTTCTTCCTCTTCCACCCTCTTCCCTTTTACTCTTTCTTTCCTCCTCCCTCTTTTTCTACTTTGTGTTCTGTTTCATCATCTCTCACTCACAGACTTTCATAGACCCCGGTGGCAAAATCAGTGTCACTCTGCCACCATTTCTCCTTACTTGATTGATTTCCCATGTCTGACATCTTCTCCATAGCTGCCTTGCAAAACCACTGTCAGAGGTGTTTAATATAGATCCTTTTTTATTTATGAATGCTGAGGAATGCCTAGGAGGTTCAGAAACTCTTCTCCCAGTCCATATTACAAGATGGGTGAACTGATGGAAAAGTCTTGGAGTGATGTTGGTACTCCCATTTAAAGGTGCTGAAGCAAGTGTTTCATTGGTCCTCTGGCATCTTTGTGTCTTCAAAGACTTACAGTGTCCTTCGTTCAGAGTCATTCAGTGTGCAGAAGATGATGAGGAAGTCTGAGAACATGTCAGTGTGTGGATGCTCACCAGTTCCAGGCAGACAGGACATTTTCCTCCATCCTCTCTCCGTGTCACAACCGGTAGAGTTTTGCTTCTCACAGAATCACTGGGCCACTTCACAAAGCAATTTTCTGCTCCCAATAATCACATGACCCTGCTGGCTATACAAATCACCCAGTATAGAGTATCCTTCCTGAAAATCTTTTCTCAAGGAAACGTTACTTGAAGATCTGATTTTTGTGCAATGAGAAAGGAATACTTGTCACCGGCTATTTCCTTCTTCAAACATCTCAGCTAGCAAAATTTTCTTGGTTCCTTTGCCCTTTGATGTCAGGAAAAATGAAGAAGAAGAAAAAGGCACAAAACCATTAGTGAGACTTCACTACCTTTTTGTAGGTCAATGTAATTTTATATGTATAACACACATTTTAAAACAAGTAGCAAATAATATTTTATAGGCTATTTTGTTTAGCAAATGATTACAGTCTGATTTTTATTGTTCCTAGAGACCAATGGTAAGAGAGTCAGAGCTAAAACCCATGCAATCTATTTCCTTATGGAGGTTGCAGTCTGGTGGGGGAAGGAGATGCACATACAGATGGCTGCCTCTAGGTACAGCTGTGTGGGTCAGGCTGGGTGGTACACCTGAGAGACCCACAAGATCTGAAGTCAGATTATCTGGGTTTAAATCTTGGCTCAGCCATTTGCTAATCTCCAATCTTGAGCAAATTACTTAACCCGTCCAAGCCTCTGTTTTCTCACTGATAACTAAATCCTTCAGCCATGGGGCTATTTTGAGGGCTTTACAAGTTACAGTACACAAAGCTTCAGCATAGTTCTGGATACACAGGGAGCTCCAAAGAATAGGAAGCATCTCTTCTTCAGGAGGAAACAGTACTTGGGCAGAGGGACTGAATGAATGCTGCCCATTACTGTAGGAGCAGTGGTGTGGAATATTAACAATCTGGAAGCTATTCAACGTTGGCTGTGCTGAGTAGCCTCACCAATCTGTTTAACTCTCTCTGTAGAGACCAACTAGTGACTGCACCCAAGAGGAGGGAAAAACTACAGGGAAGATAGAAAAATGACTTTTAAAAAAGTTAGTGACATTGTTGACACCTGCCCCCTCCCCTTCGCCTGAGATCTCAGGAGCTACACCAAGTAAGAACACTTTCTGTGTCACAGCAATTACTTGGTTGATTTTCTGCAAGGAGTTGCTATTTTTCTGTTGACAAGGCACACTGAATTGATCATTTTGCATTACATAATATTCAATTTACTGTCTCATAACACTTTATTTGTTTTATATCAGGAGCTGTGTGCCAGAGGGCTATGATGATGTTGAAAATGCATCATTTCAGTCACTCACGGGCACTGCTAATGGTTTGGCTGCCAGCTATTTAAACTCAAATTAATTTGACAATTTAGTGCCCAAGTGAAAAAAAGTAGAGAATCTGCTTTTGAACGTAGGTAAAGCCAGATGGAGGCTGAGGTGTAAGGAAGAGAATTTATTTTGTTGGAGGTTGTGATGCCAAGTATTTACCATTTGTAATACCATACTTCTTAAAAATAAACTTTTAATTTTAGAATAGCCTTAAGTTTATAGACAAGGTGTGAACTACTACCCAGAGTCCCCATGCCTGTAACACTCAGCCTTCTCCCTACTGGTAATGTCTTATATTGTGTAAGGTCCATCTGCGGCAACCACTGAAACAAATGTGAAGCATCACTGAAAACTAAATTCCACATTTTGTTCAACTTTACTCAGCTTTTACCTAATGTTCTTTGTCTCTCTCAGGCTGTCATTCAGAATACCATGTTACATTCAGTCATCATGCTTTCTTAGGCTCCTCTTGCCTCTGACAGTTTCTCAGATTTTCATTGTGTTTAATGACCTTGGCAATTTTGAGGAGCAGTATCAGGCATTTTGTAGAGATGTCCCTAAAATTGTTTATGTAATGTTTCTCTTTAGGATTAGACTGAGATTTGGGGTTTTGTAAAGAGAATGGCAGAGGTAAGGTTCTATTTTCATCATCACATCATATCAAAGGTACATGCTATTTTTGAGACATTATCATTTTTGATGTCAACCTTCACTGCCCGGCCAAGGTGATGTTTGTCTCCACTGAAAAGTTGCTCTTTCCTTCCCCATTTTCATACCGTGCTCTTTGGAAAGAAGTCATTAAGAAGTAGGGTTTATGTTCCACTTCCTTGAGAGAAGAGGTTTTATTTGATTTTCATCTGTGTTTGAGATTTGTCTATTCTCTCTCATTCATTTATTTTTTCAATCATTTATATCTGTATGGACTCGGAGATTTATTTTATACTTTGGGCTCTAATCCCATATTTTGTTTATTTTGTTGCTAAATTGCTCCAGCTTTGGCCAGTAGAGCTCTATCTATTTGCTTTTATGTTCCTTTTACACAACCACATCATGGTGGGTTGTTTTGTCCTGGCATGGGGCCTTTTTTTGAATACTCCTATACTTCCCCGCAACACAAGATACTCCAGGCTCATCTTGAGTCAACCTTAGAATTATTTATTTCTTCAAGTATGGATCCTTTGATGGAGAGGATAATACCATTGGGAATTGGTACTATCAATAGACTTTGAGATCTGGGTGTTGGGTATGCTTGTTGTTTCTAGAGTGTCTGCTTCTGATACCAACTTTGTTACCACTTGCTCCTGATTCCTTGGGGACTCAGACTGCCCAGGGACCCACTCTGTAGTGGCTCATCCCAAACATCTCTTCCTCAGCAGTTCACCACGGGACAGCTGAGCTAAACCATCTCCTCCCCCCACCAACCCTCCATCAAAAGCTATCCACCTGTGTCCCCTTCCTTCACTGCTCTTGGTATCAGCTTCTGAGGATAATTAGTTATCTGAACCTTGCAGAGAATCTTCTAGGTGATTTTCAATAAATATTTGTTACATTGAATTGAATCTGATAATCTAATTCCGACTAAGTTGTCAAAAACTGATAATGGATTAAAGCATCACTACTCACATGAGATAACTGAATTTTTAATAGAGAATTTCTGAAGACACAGCCCTCCCCCAAGAAAATGACACCAAAAGGTGGCAGATCCTTGGGAAGATATATACAACCAGATAAACCTCAATTTAGTGGGTCCTGGCCAAGATTTGGAAAAATCAAAAGAAGATAGAAAATATAAAATGCATCACATATAATTAGAATAAAGATTGATTTGTGAAGCTTTGGGGGATGTATATTTATGTGTGTGTGTGTGTGTGTGCGCGTGCACATTCACTGAGTCATGATAAACATCACGTCAAAGGTCATCATGTCTAAGTGCTATTCTTTCCATTATTTTATATAAAGATGTAGAGGACATTAGAAATATTAAGGATTATTACATGTGCTTGCATGCTAAGAAGCTTCAGTCATGTCTGGCTCTTTGTGACCCTATGAACTGTAGCCTGCCAGGCTCCTCTGTCCATAGGGATTCTCCAGACAAGAATACTGGAGTGGGTTGCCCATGCCCTTTTCCAGGGGATTTCCTCAACCCAGGGACTGAATCCTCTATGTCTCCTACAATGGCAGGCAGGTTCTTTACCACTAGTGCCTCCTGGGAAGCCCAAAGATTACTATGCCAAATCTCAATTGGGCAAAGCAAATCATTTCAGTTCCATTTTTTCTTAATTTCCTTTGGAAATATTTCACAATCATTGTTCTGGTCAGTGGCATGCCATATCGATAGGTTTGGCTATGCAGTGGTCTGTTTTTATGGATATTAAAAGATATCATCCATATAGGATAGGAGATGATTCTTTCCTTTTACTTTCTAATTTATCTCTACTGAGTAGTCCCATCCTTCTAGATGTCCAGGTAAATAACAAGACAATATAGTGTAACATTAAGCATTCATAAAACAATCTCTGACATTCTGAACTGTGTGGCTTTAGCCCAGGAACTTCGGTTTTCCCACAGGTAAAATGGGACTGATGTTAATATTCATCTTACAGCATTTGGAGATAGAAAGACTTGGTACGGTATACTTTCAATAAACATGGTCAATAAATATGTCAGTATTTTGTGAACTATAGATCATAATTCCTCAGTGGATCATGAAATTAATGGGCTATGTACAAAAGCAAATAATATAATAAACTAACATAGCAGGGTATCTGCAAGTGCTTAGAGTAACTCTGACTCCCAAAACTTTGGTTCTATATATTTCTGTCTGTGTCTGTTTACTTGTGTGTGTCTGTATGCATGGATACTGGGTCATTAGGTAAAATACGTTTCTTACTAATGGTCATGATCAGAAATATATGAAATGTCAAACAGATCTTCAATTCAGGTCAGTCACTCAGTCTTGTCTGGCTCTTTGCGACCCCATGAACTGCAGCATGCCAGGCCTCCTTGTTCATCATCAACTCCTGGAGCTTACTCAAACTCATGTTCATTGAGTCGGTGATGCCATCCAGCCATCTTATCCTCTGTTGTTCCCTTTTCCTCCTGTCTTCAGTCTTTCTTGGCATCAGGGTCTTCTCCAATGAGTCAGGTCTTTGCATCAGGTGGCCAAAGTATTGGAGCTTCAGCTTCAGCATCAGTCCTTCCAATGAATATTCAGGACTGATTTCCTTTAGGATGGACTGGTTGGATCTCCTTGCAGTCCAAGGGACTCTCAAGAGTCTTCTCCAACACCACAGTTCAAAAGCATCAATTCATGGGTACTCAGCTTTCTTTTTAGTCCAACTCTCACATCCATACATGACTAATGGAAAAACCATAGTTTTGATTAGATATACTTTTGTTGGCAAAGTAATGTCTCTGCTTTTTAATATGCTGCCTAGGTTGTTCATAGCTTTTCTTCTAAGGAGTAAGCGTCTTTTAATTTCATGGCTGCAGTCACCATCTGCAGTGATTTTAGAGCCCAAGAAAATAAAATCTGTCCGTTTCCATTGTTTCCCCATTTATTTGCCATGAAGTGATGGGACCAGATGCCAAGATCTTCATTCTTCCCCACAAACTTAATTAACCCCTCCCCATCCTTTAATTTTAAGCTCAGCTGTCCCTCTTTCAGACAACCTTTCTTTACCTGTTTCTCTGGTTTAAATCCTTTACCACATTATGAAACTGAATTCTATCACTTAGCTGTAATTTTACATTTGTGGCTCAAAGAGTAAGAATCTGCCTGCAATGCAGGAGACCCAAGTTCCATCCCTGGGTTGGGAAGATTCCCCTGGAGTAGGAAATGGCAACCCACTCTAGTATTCTTGGCTGGAGAATCTCATGGACAGAGGAGCCTGGTGAGCTACAGTCCATGGGGTCACAAAGAGTCAGACACAACTAAGTGACTAACACTTTCACTTTTATGTAATTATTGGGCTTCCGCTATGGATGGCTCAGTGGTAAAGAACCCACCTGCAATGCAGGAGCCACAGGAGATGTGAGTTCACTCCCTGGGTCAGGAAGATCCCCTAGAGGAGGGCATGGCAACCCTCTCCAGTATTCTTGACTGGAGATTCCCAAGGACACAGGAGCCTGGCAGGCCACAGTCCAGAGGGTCACAAAGAGTTGGGCACAGTTGAAGCAACTCAGCACACATGCACATGTGATTGTTAGGTTAGCAGCTGTATCTCCTTTTAGGTTGTAGGTTCAATCACAGTTATGACTGGTCTTTATTTTTTATTTTTCTTTTTTTGCTTGCTCCTGTATTCCTTGCATCTAACGCAGTATCTAGCACACAGGGCCTGCTCCATAAATTTTAAATTAAAAAGTGTATCCTCCATTTCCTTCAACACACCCCATGTGTACTCAGCTGTTAAGTCCCATGGATTCTTTCTACTTAGTATCTCTCATGCCCACCCACTTTACTGCATTATTGAGAGAACTTAACTCTTCTTGCCTACATTTCAGCAATATTCTTCTAACTGATCTTATCTATATCCTGCTGCTTTTCCTCCCACTCCAATCCAATTAATTTTCCCCCTAAGTGATTTTTTTATTAACATAAAAATATGATCACGCCACCTCTCAGCTTAGTATCTTTCAGCGGCATCTAATTGCCTTCAGAAAAAAGTTCAAACCCTTTATTATGTAGGGGTGCAGACATTTGCAATCATAGTGCCATTGTGCAAAACTTAAACTTTGTTTTCTTACAACTGAATTTAATTTTCTTATTCTGAACTACATCTGGTTGGTTCAGAATCAATTTAGTCACTTTCATGTAGACTCAGTCCAACTTAGTGCTTTTCAGTCAATTAGGATTTATTTTCTGTCACATAAAGGATTATAACTCTAATTTCCTTGTATTCTTCTAGTAGTTGAGTGTAATCCTCGGGAAACTGAGTGAGGGGGTGGGGTGGCTTGCTCAGTTGCCACCACTATGTTTTAAGGGAGAGGCTTCTCCTTCTTGCTCTCAATCTGCTTCAGATCTCTATCAGCCCTGTAATCCTGGCTGTGTTCTCTGATGCTCAGTTGGATGTGAACAACTCCTTCAAGGGTGACCTGGGTAGCCTACATCTGACTTGGCTTCTTTAGCATTCCAGTGATGGTTGCCGATGGTAAAGACAACCATTTATTCCCCTGTCTCTGCGGGTGATTGTCTAAGCCATAGCTTTCTGATGAGTGACTCCTGTATCACCATGTTGATGTCCAGGTACCATCTGGTACTTGAGCTTTGTTCATTCATGCTCTCTCTTTCCCTCTTTTCCTTTCCTCTTTCTTCCTTAAATGTAATGTTTCACTCAGAACATATGGGAATGGTCACATGTCATGCCTTTTAGAACTGAGACCTACAATGGGCTCTCATCCTGCCCCTAAAACCTTTCACTAAGCACTTGACTATCAGGCCCACAGTTTTGATGAAGCACTGCCTTTCTCTTCTTTCCCATTCCCAAGGCCTCAAGTGGTGGGGGGCAGGGGGGAGGGGTGGATTCTATTCTGTAAGAGACCCTAGTATCACTCAGCACTTACTAAGCCCTTCAGAATATGACCCAGCTATATTTTCTCTCCAAAGCTTAGAGGCTTCTTAGTATTAGAATGAAAGGAAAAACTGAGCTATGACCACTTGTACTCTTTATTTCCACTTTGTGTGTCTTTTAATCGCTTAGTTGTATCTGACTCTTTGCTACTTCATGGACTATAGCCCACCAAGCTCTTCTGTCCATGGAATTCTATAGGCAAGAATACTGGCTGCTACTGCTGCTGGGGCTGCTAAGTCGCTTCAGTTGTATCTGACTCTGTGCGACCCCATAGAGGCAGCCCACCAGGCTCCCCCATCCCTGGAATTCTCCAGGCAGAACACTAGAGTGGCTTGCCATTTCCTTCTCCAATGCATGAAAGTGAAAAGTGAAAGTGAGGTCGCTCAGTTGTGTCCAACTCTTTGCGACCCCATGGACTGCAGCCCCCCAGGTTCCTCCGTCCATGGGACTCTCCAGGCAAGAGTACTGGAGTGGGGTGCCATTGCCTTCTCCAAGAATACTGGAGTGGGTAGCAATTCCCTTCTCCAGGAGATCTTCCCAACCCAGGGATCAAACCCAGGTCACTTGTACTGCAGGTATATTCTTCACCATCTGAGTCACCAAGGAAGCCCACATTTCAACTTTGGAATTTATAAATTATATGTTTTTCTTTGTTCATGTTAATGTCCCAATTTAAAAACTTCCCTCTGGAATTAATGTTAATCCAAATACTCCCATAAGGACATGTATAGTTGGAATGGAAGATGACATTTATTTTATTTTGCAAGAAACATACTTTTATTATTATTATTATTTTTTAACAAAAGAAAAGCAAAATTTAATTAATAACATGTATCCAGGGGATGGCACCCCACTCCAGTACTCTTGCCTGGAAAATCCCATGGACTGCGGAGCCTGGTAGGCTGCAGTCCATGGGGTCGCTAAGAGTCGGACACGACCGAGCGACTTCACTTTCACTTTTCACTTTCACACATTGGAGAAGGAAATGGCAACCCACTCCAGTGTTCTTGCCTAGAGAATTCTCACTGCAAGCTTCTGTGGAAGGTGGAATTATTTTTCTTGTTTTGCCAATAAGAAAACAAAAGTATAAAGAAGAAACTTGTTTCAGACTGTACAACAGTTAATAAGACAGAATCTGACTCAGGAACTCTTAATATGGAGTCTTTGCTGTCAATTATATTTCAATGCTGCAAGAGCTAGAGCTAAGTCACTTCAGTCATGTCCGACTCTGTGCAACCCCACAGACGGTAGCACACCAGGATCCACCATCCCTGGGATTCTCCAGGCAAGAATACTGGAGTGGGTTGCCATTTCCTTCTCCAATGCACGCATGCATGCTAAGTCACTTCAGTTGTGTCCGACTCTATGCGACCCTATGGACAGCAGCCCACCAGGCTCCTCTGTCCACAGGATTTTCTAGGCAAGAATACTGGAGTGGGTTGCCATTTCCTTCTCCTTCTATGCTGCAAACACCTCCATAATTCATACCACTTCAAACTCTGGTTCCAAATGCTCTTAGTTAGTGGTAGTATGTTCTTTCTCTGTTTTCCGTCCTATCATTTGAAATTCAGTGTGCCCTATTATCTCCTCTGCAAGCCTTCTTTTTAATCATCTGCCTCCCTCCCCCTACCCTTAGTCTGATTTCACATGCTCCAAGGGTTGGTTTAACTAATTCTGGCCTCCCGCTAGACCATGAGCTTACTGAAAGCAAGAATCCCATTTTTTTTTTTTAATTGAAGTACAGTTGATGTGCACCAATATTATACAAGGTATAGGTATAACATATAGTGATTCACAATTTTTAAAGATTATATATATTCCACTTACAGTTATAAAATATTGGCTATATTCCCTGTGTTGTACAATATGTCCTTATAGCTTATTTTATACCTAATAGTCTGTAGTTTTTAATCCCCTACTCCTGTATTTTCCCTCATCCCTTTCCTCTCCCCACTGGTAACAACTAGTTTGAGAACCACATTCTCTAGATATGTGTATTTCAATGACTGTTTTAGTGCCAGGTACATAAAAATGTGTTCAGAAAAATTTGTCGAATAAAGCTGAAGATACCATGAAGTACTGATGTAGAAATAACAGAAACTTTAAGAAATGAGAAATATGACAGGTTTAATTGATGCCTGTTTGATAGTAATAGAAAATCTTATTTTTAGGTTGAGAGACTTGGGTGGAAAATTAAGCTCTCCTGAGGCTAATAAGCCTCACTATCCTTGGATATCCATCTTGTTCCACACACTCTTTGAAGAAAATACCTAAAATAGTATGTTTTCCCAAAGGTGTCTATCATTCATGGATTTTGAAGTTACTGAAATACCAATAAAAGAACATTCTGTTGCATGCAAGGATTATCTATGGCCTTTTGGGAGGTTAATCCTCAGAATCACAAGAGGGAAAAAAAACTTCTACAGGTTAGTAAAAGAAACCCTAGGAGTCTGGTTCTAAGAAGAGCTACAGAACGAGTGGAGCTAGTGGCTGCTGATGGAGCCTGAAAAACTAAAGCTGCCATAGCACTGATCCACAACTAGTTAGAACATATCCAGGAGAAGCAAAAAGAATCTCATGGTCCGAGACACCTGGCATCTTGGTGAATTTCCCCCATCAGAAATATCACTATTAAGTGGATAGAGCGGAAACGCAAGTCATGCCTGTTACACACAGCATTTGTGTTCTCTTTCCAAATGGCTAATTCTCAAGGCTATCCAAAGCAAATGCTTCAGCCTGAAAAACTGCCAGAAATTATTAGCTCATTCAAAAAGGACAAATTTGTCCTGCTCTCCTTATTCCCTAGGACAGGTACCTATTAAAGGTCAGCAGTTGATTTATTAAGAAAAGATAAATCAGGAATCCAAACAAAATGTTTGCAGAATGTCAGAGACGCAAAAGGCTGAACTAATTACTTGAAAATATCTGCTTGGTATTTGACTAAGAATCAATTCATTAGCATTCCACACCATCACTTTTGCATAAAGAAAGAAAATAAAACATGCCAAAAAGAATGGAAATTTTCTGGGACTGAACCAAAGAATAGCATTTTCAGATTAAAACTGCATAATATGCTGTATATTTTAGGTACAATTATCAGATGTTGATATGATATTTTGTTTGCTAACCACATTTATGAGTTCAGTGTGTGAACTATACAAGGCATTTAAGAACCACAAGAGTGTAGAATGTTTTCCAAGTACTTAATAGGTAATGGTCGAACAGTTTAGGGATGATGGCACACTACCAAATTCTTCAGAAAATTATACCTCTAAGCAAGTGTAAATAAATAATTATAAGTTTAAATTTACCTTCCTCCTCTATTTTCATTAGAGCAATCTCAGCATGTAGATCTTTGATTAATTTTTAAATAAAATTGTGTTTTCAAACAGCACAATAACCCATTTTTGAACAACCTAGTTGTTTACACAGGCAGGTGATTTTTGCAAAACTTTTGTTTTATTTGAAACCAAATTTTAGATACTGTTATTCTTTAACTTTTGGTTCTTCCCTGGTTATGAGGTGGGGAAAAATAAAAGCTTCTGGGGACAAGTCTAGCTCCTCTGCATACCACTTAACTCCTGACTGTGCACAGGTGCACATTTTCAACCTATTCACAGCTTTTCAAGGACAAGACCAGTGGTCCTCTTCCTTTGTATTTCCCAAAGCACAAAACCAGTAAGAAGAACACTATAAGCAGCCAATTAATCCTCATCTGGCTGACTCTGCTAAAGTTCCTTCCAGAACCCAGCAAAATTATGCCTGTTGCCTCATATAATGATACTGCTTTTCGTCTCTCTCTCTTTTTTTTTTTGGTCCCAGAGATTCTTCAGTTCAAACTCATCAATCTTTAAAACACTTTAGAGTCAACACTGTATATGATTATTTTTCCAATGATATTAGCCAGTTTCCAAATATTTAATAAGCCTGTTTTCAAGATGTAATGCATAGCAAGACATGATGAGAATTGTTACGTGCTATAGTCCAGGTATTAATGACCATCTGGGAAAGCTGATAGTCCAAGGAAATATCCGATAGTAATGTTATGATTTCTGTTATAGCTTGTTTGTTTTCTTTCAATTAGGTAAGAAAAGAAAACAAATCTCTTCTCCTACCGTGGCTGTCTGAAGGAATAACAATGCCATAGGCAACAGGTATGCCCGTTTTAATTAACTGGAAACAAAATTAGGATTCAATTTCCTAGAAATTATCTACCCTTGGTGAAGGGAGACCTTGAAAACACCATACAAATTGTCAGTCTCTAGCCTTCTAATGTGTGTATGCATGTATGTTCGTATGTGTATATATATATATATATACATATGTAGGTATGTGTATATATATGCATGTATATATGTATATGTGTGTGTGTGTATATATATATATATATATATATATATATGTATGTATATACATATGTAGGTATGTGTATATTTGTTGTTGTCATTTAGTTGCTCAGTCGTGTGCAGCTCTTTACTACTCCATGGACTATAGCCCACCAGGTTCCTCTGTCCACGGAATTTTACAGGAAAGAATACTGTAGTAGGGTGCCATTTCCTACTCCAGGGGATCTTCCCAACCCAAGGATCAAATCCATCTCTCCTGCATTGCAGATTCTTTACTATCTGAGCCATCAGGGAAGCTCATGTGTATATGATACACATATTATATATACATTACATAAATATAAATGAATCTACCTATGTCTGATTATAAAACACTTGCAGAAATATTTTTAATGACTTTAAGACTCTTTTGAAGAATCATCTACAGAATACAGTGCATGTTTTTCAGAACAAAATAATGTGCTTTCTGACAAAACACTATGTAAGTTCTTTTTGATTATTATATCCAAAGTCCCACCTGATGATAACTGAAGATGTTTCCATAATTCTAAGTAGATTGCAAGTGTCTGATAGTGAATGTTTAAAAATGTACATGCTTTCAGTGCTGCTATTTGGTTGGATAATTTAAAATAAAGGAATACTGAAGATTCATATGTCTTCAAAAATTCTTAGTATTTATTATACATTATAATCAGAGACGGGACATTTCAAAGCATGAAACACAAAGCAAGGTCCTTTGCTCCATAAAACATCAAATGCAAATTAAAAATAAATATATTGTTTACTAAAGGGAATAGAGTAATATTTTGCTTGTTTATTGGAGCAGAGAGAGGTCACGAGAAAAATAAAACAGGACAAAGACAAGAAGGGTTGAAGAAAGGCACAAAACAGACCTTTGGTACACACAATATGGGGAAAACTGGGGAGATAATGAAAAAAAGCACTGAATGTAAAAATAAGCTGATAGCAGGATATGATTCCACACACATATAGCAATGATAAGAATCAAAAAAGATGCAACTTCTTCATCTGAAAACTCCCTCTTTTATGTTTTAAAGGATCATGGAAATGAGTGTTTGTTTATATGTTTCTTCTTTGCTCCAGAGCTATTTAAAGGAATACTTTATGAATACTACCTCATTAATATTTTCTTACTATGCAGAATATAATTACCTTTGCTTTACATTTGAAGAAACATGTTTATGGTCTATTTTGATGTAGAACATTACTGGTGTTCAATGAACATGAATTGGAAATAAACATGAGACAACCTGGCTCCATTTACCAAAACATGGACAGGACTATAAATTTGGTGGCAAAATGTGAAAACACACTCAATATGTTTTTATATAATTTTGATATATGTGAAATGAAGTGATAGATGATAAAACTGAGCAGATTATCTCTTACTCTGTTCCCATTTCTGAATAGATAAAGTTTTTGAAAATATATTGAGTTTTATATGTGTGAGAGGGGTGTAACATATTTTCCTAATTAGAGAAAACACTTTTACAAAACAATTGGTATAATACAAAGAACATCAGGCAAAATTGTTTAAACTATGTACAAGTGAGAAAGTTAATACTTGCTATACGATGCAAGGAGATCCAACCAGTCCATTCTGAAGGAGATCAGCCCTGGGATTTCTTTGGAAGGAATGATGCTAAAGCTGAAACTCCAGTACTTTGGCCACCTCATGCAAAGAATTGACTCATTGGAAAAGACTCTGATGCTGGAAGGGATTGGGGGCAGGAGGAGAAGGGGACGACAGAGGATGAGATGGCTGGATGGCATCACTGACTTGATGGACGTGAGTCTGAGTGAACTCCGGGAGTTGGGGATGACAGGGAGGCCTGGCGTGCTGCAATTCATGGGGTCACAAAGAGTCGGACACAACTGAGTGACTGAACTGAACTGAACTGAAATGATGGTTTACTTTGGAAAACACACACATTTTATTTTTGTTCTCATTGATCAAAATATTTTTAAACTTCACATTTTAAATACATTTTGAGCAACTGACACATTCTTATGGCTGTCACAATCATTTAATATGAATGAAGTTCATTCATATTAAATGCATAATATTGGGGGAGCCACCAAAAGTCATTTCATGTCAAGTCCAGAAGTTTCCTGTAGCTCCTGTAGAAAAAAAGAATATTCTAGAAAACTACAAAATGTTTGGTACTTGACACACTGAAAAGGGGAAACACACTACTTAAAAAATACACATTACAAATGAACAAGGTTAATCAATACCACATTGTTTGTAATTGCAAAATATTGAAAACAATGTAAATACACATACATTGGTAAGTGGTTGATTAAACAATAAACACAATGAAAATATAACCGTGAAATGAATGAGGAAAGCTCTATGAACTGATATGCAATAATTCCTAGGGTATGTTGCTACGTAAAAAAAGAAAGGTACAAGAACTTTATGGGAGATTCTGTGTCATGCAAGACAGAAAGATATATAAAACATATAATTTATCTGCTGTTTTGTGAAAGAAAAAAAAAAAAGAACAACTGAAAAGTTTGACAGGAGTGAATGAGGGTGTTTACCCACAGGTGATGAGTGAGAAAGTCATGGAAAGGATGAGGAATGAAGACACAGCAGAAAGGATGATAAGACAGTGAAACCTCTCTGTGTATACTAAACAAAGCTATTATCTCACATTCTCAGAAAATAAATTAAATTTTTAAACCATTAGGTCACACGGGAAAATTGAAAATGAACTAGAAACAGTGAAAAAAACAAAACAAAACCTTTCTACATTACATATGAATAACATTACTACACGGAAGGAGACAAAGAGGAAAACAACCAATAAAATTTGGACAATATAGTATTTTAACTATTCTTAGTGAATTAAAACTGCACATGACTACCACACTCTAGTTAACATGCTTTCCCACATAAATATAGGCTACCATTCGGAAACCATATGCACTCTGCTGCTGCTGCTGCTGCTAAGTCGCCTTAGTCGTGTCCGACTCTGTGCGACCCCATAGACGGCAGCCCATCAGGCTCCCCCGTCCCTGGGATTCTCCAGGCAAGAACACTGGAGTGGGTTGCCATTGCCTTCTCCAATGCATGAAAGTAAAAAAATAAAGTGAAGTCATTCAATCGTGTCCGACTCCTAGTGACCCCATGGACTGCAGCCCACCAGGCCCCTCTGTCCATGGGATTTTCCAGGCAAGAGTACTGGAGTGGGGTGTCATTCTAGAACTGAGCAAATAAGTAAATATATATCAACAACCACAGATATGCAGATGATACCACTTTAATGGCAGAAAGAGAAGAGGAACTAAAGAGCCTCTTGATGAGGGTGAAAGAGGAGAGTGAAAAAGCTGGCTTAAAACTCAACATTCAAAAAACAAAAATCATGGCATCCAGTCCCATCACTTCATGGCAAATAGATGGGGAAAAATGTGGAAACAGTGACAAACTTTATTTTCTTGGGCTCCAAAAGCACTGCAGGTGGTGATTGCAGCCCTGAAATTAAAAGACGGTTGCTGGTGGCTCAGATGGTAAAAATCTCCCCTCAACGAAGGACACTGTGGTGCGATCCCTGGGTCAGGAAGATCCTCTGGAGAAGGGACTGGCTACCCACTCCAGTATTCTTTCCTGGAGAATCTCACAGATAGAGGAGCCTGGTGGGCTATAGTCCATAGGTTGCAAAGAGTCGGGCAAGATTGAGAGACTAACACTGGTCCTTGGAAGAAAAGCTATGACAAATCTAGACAGTGTATTAAAAAGAAGAGATATCACTTTGCTGACAAAGGTCCGTATAATCAAAGCTATGGTTTTTCCATAGCTGTGGATGTGAGAATTGGACCATAAAAAAAAAGGCTGAGTGCCAAAGAATTGATGCTTTTGAATTGTGGTGCTGGATAAGACTCTTGAGAATCCCTTGGACAGCAAGGAGATTAAACCAGTCAATTCTAAAGGAAATCAACCCTGAATATTCACTGGGAGGGCTGGTGCTGAAGCTGAGGCTCCAATACTTTGGCCATCTTATGTGAAGGGCTGACTCACTGAAAAAGACCTGACACTGGGAAAGACTGAAGGCAAGAGGAGAAGGTGACAGAGGATGAGATGTGTGGATGACATCACTGACTCAGTGGACATGAGTCTGAGCTCCAGGAGATAATAAAAGACAGGGAAGCCTGGGGTGCTGCAGTTCACGGGGTCTCAAAGAGTCAGACATAACTTAGCAACTCAACAACAACAACAAATTGCGAATAATGGGAGCCAGATCTCTTACTGATAAAGTTACAAATAAGAAATGGGGCAGAGCTAGAATTGACTAATATAGACAAACAAATGTAAAATAAATACAGGTATGGTATGTTCATGTGTTTGCATACATATGTTTTCTAGCTCTTTCCATTGAGAGGACCCAGAAATAATGACACACCAGTAGCAGTGATTACACCTAGTACTTAGATCTTAGTTTCTAAATGACACTGCCCAACAAAAAGAAATAATGAAACTGGGAGAAAAGTGTGATTCTAGCATCAGTATAAGGAAAGAATAAGGTAAAACTGGAACATTTTGTGGTCTCAGAAAGCAATATAGTCTCAAAAAATGATGAAGATGTCAAATGAAACTCAAGTCCGTGTAGGAAGGCCTCCAGGTTCCAATTTTAAGAAGATTGGAGCAAAATAATAGACAATCATCTTAACGAATTACGTGATAGCTAATTTTATGTGTCAGCCTGACTGGGCCATGGGGTACCCAGTTTAAACATTATTCTGAGTGTGTCTGTGAAGGTGTTTCTGGATGAAATTACCACTTGAATTGGTGTACTCAGTAAAGGAGACTGCCCTCCCCAATGTAGGTAGATATCATCCACTCCATTGAGGACTTGTGTAGAACAAGAGGTTGAGTAAGAAGAGACTAACCCCTTTGCTTCTAGCCTACCTGCTTAAGTGGGGACATCTCATCTTACCCCTTCCAGCCCTTAAACCAGTGCTTATACTATTAGGCACTCCTGGTTCTCAGATTTTCAGACTCAGATTGGAACTATCCCACCAGCTTTCCTGGGTCTACAGTTTTCAGAGGCCAAATCATGAGACTTCTCAACTTCCATAATCACATGAGTCAACTTTTCATAAAAAATCTCCATATATCTATTATCTATCTCTATATTTAGGGGTTTCCCAAGTGGTGCTAGTGGTAAAGAACCCGCCTGCCAATGCAGGAGACATAAGAGACGCCAGTTCGATCACTGGGTTGGGAAGATCCTCTGAAGAAGGGAATGGCAATCCACTCCACTATTTTTGCCTGGAGAATCACATTGGACGGAGGAGCCTAGTGGGCTACAATCTATATGGTTGCAAAGAGTCAGACATGACTTAAGTGACTTAACATGTACACCTCTATATTTAAGAATCCATAGATCTCCTACAAGTTCTATTTATCTGGAGAAAATAGAAAATTTTTCTATATATAGAAATATACAGAATATAATCTGAAAAATATAGAATATAGAAAATATATAGAATATAATCTGTACTCTGAAAATATAATCTGTACTCTGATTAACTGAACACAATTTATAACTAAATTTTCATGAGACTAAAGGATAAACAAACAAATCTGGGACAAGAAAAGCTCAACAAAATAAAAATAAAAAGGGAAAAATAGTAACTTTCTACTGGAGAAACCTAGTAGACACACTTCAACTAGGTGATCATAGTTGATACTGCTAGCCATAAGAAATGTCTACATTGTACACCTTCTGATATGGCACAATGAGAAAGGAACAACATCATTTATATGCTATTCCTGGCCAGAAATTCCTAAACTGAATTTTTTTAAAATGGAATTTAATCATGAGAAAACATGTCAAACCCAATTTGAGGGACATTCTACAGAACAACTGGCCATTACTCTTGAAAGATAAAGATGTGATGAACTGTTCCAGATTAAAGGAGAAGAAATGCATGTGACAAGTGTGTGATTCTGGATCAGATCCTGGTCTAGAAAATAGGGACATTACTGAGACAAATGATAAAACTGAAATAAAGTCTATAGATTAGTCAGTAGTGTTTTATCAATAATTCCTGGGTTTGATCATTGACTATGGTTTCATAAAATGTTAATGTTTTGGAAAGCTGGGTGAAGTTTACAAGGAAATTCTTAGGACTATTTTTGCAACAATCCAAGTCTGAAATTACTTTCAAGTTAAAAAAAAAAAAAAAAAGTTAGTGGTAAGACATAAGGACAGACCAAAAGTTTTGAATCTCCAGATCCCAGTTCATAATCAGATGATCCTAAGGAAGATAGCACGAACAGCAAACAGTTGGCAGCAAAATGGCCAACTCAGGGTTCAGTCATCACAGAATGAAAAATGTTGAGCACACCATGTTTGAATGTGAGGAAAAAGTTTCAAACAGCAGACACTGTAGCCTTATGTTTTATAATAAAAGACTGTCTTCCCTATCACAATTGTGTGCAAGTACATGCCATATTTGTTTCTCACACAAGACGATGGCAAAATGTGACATCACTTAAAAACAAAGGATAATGTTATGTTAGTGCTAAAACTGTCCACACTGCATAATGGAATAAGTCTACTTGAGTCAGAGTACCTTAGATGTTTTATTACATGTTTATAACAAAAAAGTTACAAGTATTTAATACATCTACTCATATCCACTGTTGACGACTAAGGAGACTAAGGCAACTGGACAAGGCAGACTAAGATAAATTGCACCCCGTGCCCTGAGCTGAAAAATATCAGAGATTGAAGCAAACATTCTAGATCTACACAAATGTCTGCTAAACTACAGGGGAAGTAGAAAATATATGAAGGACACATGAAATCAGATCTACATAGCCAACTTCAGAAGTCAGCAATACAAAATGAAATAAGTTAATACAGAGAATCCAGGAGGCACTCAGTGTCCATATGTGGGAGATCAGCAAGACAGGAATTACCAAGTGTACATCACAATATGAATAGACAAAGTGCAAAGTGAATGGATGTTTTCCCCAAGCCACAATCTTTGGGAGCACAAGTACATAATAATTGCTCAATAAATGTAAGTTATTCCTATCATACTGTCATGGGCTTCTCTTCCTTTTAGTATCTTATCATGTTTCAAATTTCTATTTTTAGGAATGCTTTATTATGATGAACATTACATAAGTTCTTGTATATATTTGTAAATGAATATGCATAGATGAAAGTAGCTAAAAAATGCTGTATTGGTGGGATGGTGGTGGGGTTTAGTCACTAAGTCATGTCCGACTTTTGCGACCCCATGGAATGTAGCCCACCAGGCTCCTCTGTCCATCAGATTTTCCAGGCAAGAATACTGGAGTGGGTTGCCATTTCCTTCTCCAATTGATGGGATAGATAGTCACTACTGAACAGGTATAAAGAGTTTCAGCTATGTACCATGAATGAGGGGCTTCCCTGATAGCTCATTTGGTAAAGGATCCATCTGCAATGCAGGAGACCCTGGTTTGATTCCTGGGTCAGGAAGATCTACTGGAGAAGGGATAGGCTACCCACTCCAAGGGATACGTTACCCACTTCAGTATTCTTGGGCTTCCCTTGTGGCTCAGCTATTAAAGAACCCACCTGCAATGCAGGAGAACTGGGTTCAATCCCTGGGTTGGGAAGATCCCCTGGAGAAGGGAAAGGTTACCCAGTCCAGTATTCTGGCCTGGAGAATTCCATGGACTGTATAGGCCATGGGGTCGTAAAGAGTCAGACACAACTGAACGAATTTCACTTTCATGATGAATAAATCCTAGAGACCTGCTCCTAGAGACATTGTGCCTCATCTTAACAGTACTGAATTGTGCACTTCAAAATTCAAGAGTGTAGGTCTCAAGGTAAGTGTTTTTATCAGAATATAAATGGATAAATGAATAATAAAACAATGTGATCAAAACAGCAACATTGGTGATATCAGGAACGCTCCATTTCTTGTTCTATTTCTATTTGATAAACCACATTATTGATGTTTGCACATATACATAGATATGTTTTGAATACAGTAATGGGGAGTGTTTGCTATCATTTGGTTTAAAAATTCTCCAAAATGGATACGGGTTGAATTAATTTTGAGGGCCACTTTGTACAGTGGTGATTGCCAAGGTGATTTATCTGACTTAGCTGCCTTGTTAGTTCTACATTTCTTCCTCTGCCTAACCAAACAAAGCGATGTACACTAGTTTGGAATTAGAACAATAGAGAGCAATACCAGTGAACTGATCTAGGAGCTCTGGCCTCTGTCCCAGCATCATGTATCCTCCTGTTTGAGAGCAGGATTGAGCATATAGATGACACTCCTGGAAAGAAAATCAGTCACAGATTGAGCGGCAGACTTTGTTCTTTGGTATGGTAGGGTCAGAGAAACTAACTTGACCACAGAAATACTAATCAGAAAGTATCTTTCTGGTCACAAAAGTTATAGGGAAATATGTCCACATACAGCCTCCATATAGATGAAAATAATTCCAAAGTGGCAGCCTGGATAGTCTCAGGTAAAGAATGGCTTCTTCCTAAGATCGTTTGTGTTCAGCAACCTCTATGCCTGCAACACTAATCACTGTGCTATGAAGCCATCTCTACTTAAAAGAAATCCATAAAATATAAGAGGTATCTTTAAATTTCACCAAGATTAATCATTCAATGTCTGTGTCTTCACCTTCACCTTTGACCCACCTATTCATTGTAAATGACTTACAAGATTATACTTGGACAGTTTCTAGTAATAATCTGTTGAGAGAAGAAATCATGTACAACAAGGTGAGAGGTCCTCGGAAGATGAAGAGGCGGTTCTCAGGCAGGGCAGGGTAAATACCCTACCCTATCAGTGGAGTAGTTAAAACAACCCCAAGGAGATGGCCTTAGGCGTTAGCAAAGGACGTAGAGAGATTTACAAAGGGAGGAAAGAAAATTCAGCCAGGTGCTCCAAGTACATGCAGAAGGTGCCAATGGCTCACCTAAGACCAGGGGTGAGCTATCTCCATGAATTATACTGGTGAACAGACTTTCCTTCAAAATGTGTGCGTTCAGTTGCTAAATTGTGTCTGACTCATTGTGACCCCATGACTGCAGTACGCCAGGCTTCCCTGTCCTTCACTATCTCCCAGAGTTTGCTAAAACTCATGTCCCTTGAGTCATTAATGCCATCCTACCATCTCATCCTCTGTTGCCCCCTTTCCCTCCTGCTTTCAATCTTTCCCATCATCAGGGTCTTTTCCAATGAGTCAGATCTTCACATCAGGTGGCCAAAGTATTGGAGCTTCAGCTTCAGCATCGTCCTTCCAATGAATACTCAGGGTTGATTTCCTTTAGGATTGGTTTGATCTCCTTGCTGTCCAAGGGACTCTCAAGAGTCTTTTCCAGCATCACCGTTTGAAAACATCAATTCTTCAGCTCTTAGCCTTCTTTATGGTCCAACTCTCACATCTGTATATGACTACTGGAAAAACCATAGCTTTGACTATATGGACATCTATGGACAAAGTGATATCTCTGTGTTTTAATATGTTGTCTAGGTTCGTCATAGCTTTTCTTCCAAGGAGGAAAGGTCTTTTAATTTCATGTCTGCAGTCACAATCTGCAGTGATTTGGGAGCCAAAGAAAATAAAATTTGCCACTGTTTCCAAAGTTATCGGTCACACTGTTGAATGATAGTATTTATTCTCCCATCTTTATGCAACTTTGAGACAGTGAGAACCTTTAAGTAAGACATTTAAATTATCTATTAAAAAGGAAAGAGGCAAGCAGAAAACTCAGCAAGTTGATGCTACAAAATGGAGATCCAGAGAAGACACTACTGACATAGTTGGGGATGCAAAGCCCCAGAGGATGCAACCTGGGCCCTGTCAACCTTCACTGTATTTTGAAGACCCATCAACAAGATCTTTATCCTTTAAGAGTCATGGTTTTTGTAGCTACTTTATCCAGGCACTTAAGTTTTGTGTTTTATAGTCCTGGAAAAAAGTAGTAGCTTATCGATGCCCACATGGCTTTTCTTTAGTTTCTGGTTGAAACCACATTGACTAAGCACCATCTTGACCTCACTGTCACACCAGTCTCACTCCACTGCCTCCTGCAGTCAATTCTGTCTTCATATTATGATGGTTGATTTTATGTGTCAGTTTAACTGGGCATGGGGTGCTATTCGGTCAAATATTATTCTAGATACTTCTCTGAGGGTATATTTGAATTGGGTTTCACATTTAAATTGATAGACTGAATAAAGATTTCTCTTTTTAGGTGGGAAATTGGGTGGGCTGTGTTTAATCAACTGAAGGGCTAAATAGAATAAAAAAGTTTGACCCTCTCCTGAGCAAGAGGAAATTTCTCCTATCTTATTACCTTGAGCTGGAATCTTTTCCCCCAGCCTTTAGATTCAAACTGAAATATCAGCTCTTCTTGAGTCTCAAGTTTGCCAGCATATAGTCTAGAATTATACCATAGAACCACATCGTTGGCCCTCTGAGGTCTTCAGCTTGCTAAATGAAGATCCTGGGACTTGTCAAGCTCCATGATTACATGAGCCAATTCCTCACAATACCTCTGTATGTGTGTGTGTATGTATGTGTGTGTGTGTATAAAATAATCTGTGAAGGGAATATACTAACACATTTAATTGGTTCTAGTTCTCTGAAGAACCTTTATACTCCCATGATGTCTACTTAAAAAAAAATCCATCTCTTCTCAAGGATGTAAAGTACACATTATTGGACAAAAATAATCCCTTTCTTTGAATTAAAGCATTTTAAATGCTTAAGGTGTCTGCCTGGGACTAGGAGTGGTAGCCAGATATTGATCTTTAGTCACTTTTTAGAGAAGGGAAATTCTAAGAAAAAAGAGAAAGGAAAAATAAATGTAAGAGATCTGGATTCCTGGGCAGTGGAAACTGGAAAGACTACATTTCTAGGCTGAGAAAGTGAAGAAGAGAAAAACTAGAAAATGGGAGAGAGAAAAGATGGATACATAGAAGGAAAGACTGAGCATCAGATTGCTTTCATCTTACTTACTGCTTTGGATAGTTTAGTGATTCCTTTCAGTAGCATGACTAAGAAAAAGTTAATAGCAAATAAATTGGATGTTTTCACTAAGTATAGCTTATTTAATACATTTCTGGGTAGTGTCTTAAGCTTCTAGAAACCCTGTCAAATAATATGTATCACACATTAATAAGATTTTACTTATTCATATCCATGCAAATCATAATTATAGGAAAGGTCTTATAGAATTGCAAAGTCTAAAGAAAACAAAACACAAACAACTCAAAGTAACATTTAAAAGTCCTTTTTGTTTGACCAGTGGGATTCTTAAACAATACAAAGGTTTTCCTTCTTACACACTCACACCAGCACCCCTGGGCACCAGTGCTCCTCTTCCTTCTAAACTGCCCGTGCAGACACAACTCTTGCATGGAATTCTGTCCTCCTGAGGGGCCACGGCCTTACCTGCCTGTACCAACACACACTTCTCAAGGAAAGTCGAGGGTCCTCTAAGTTTATAGTCTAACTGGAAACCTATTTGCCGCCATAACAAGTAGTGATTACAGGGTCACTAATAAAGCTCAGTATCTCTTTAATCACTGTCTGGTAGGATAAAAGTTTAGTGTGTCATTTAAGAGTGCAGTCAGAAACAGAAAATATGAAAGTAGTGAACTGAAGTAGAAAAAATGACATTGCTTTCTTAAATTAATTCAAAGAAATGATCTTTTATGAGACTGTCATCCTTTTTCATAGACCCCCTCTGATACTTCCCTCCTCTATACATGGCCCTTTCTCATAAAATTCTCTATTATTTTTATACTTATTGTGGACATGTATCACTCCCCTACTTAGTATTAGATGTTTTAAGGCAGGCATGTGATACTGTTCTTTTTCATCACTATCCAATTGCAAATCCCACATAGACAAATGTTACTCATCCGAGAAAAAACTTCATTTAAATTCAAATTCTGGTGTTTAACTGGATTGCTTTCTTGATAGCCCAACTTGTGAACATTGTTTCTCTCTTGTTCCATTATTTTATTGCTGTTATAAAGGTCCCCCAAAACTTCTGGGGAGAGAAAGTCATCAGCTCTCTGTCCCTAGAGCTCTTCTCTCCTTCACTTTCTCAGACTAGAGATGGAGTTTTCCCAGGAGTCCAGAACTCATACTGATTTGGTTCTTGCTCTTGCTCTTTCTAGGAAGTCAATATCTTAATAGCACTTATTTAGCCTTAAAAGTGGAGAAGGCAATGGCACCCCACTCCAGTACTCTTGCCTGGAAAATCCCATGGACCAAGGAGCCTGGTGGGCTGCAGTCCATGGGGTCGCTAAGAATTGGACACGACTGAGCAACTTCACTTTCACTTTTCAGTTTCATGCATTGGAGAAGGAAATGGCAACCCACTCCAGTGTTCTTGCCTGGAGAATCCCAGGGACGGGAGAGCCTGGTAGGCTGCCATCTATGGGGTCACACAGAGTTGGACACAACTGAAGTGACTTAGCAGCAGCAGCAGCAGCCTTAAAACACAAATCTCATATAGAGTTGTATATAATATTATCTTGAAATAATGACTGAACATATTTCAAATCAGACAGCTTATATATACATGTGTATGTATATATATACACATACACACATCATATATATATATATACTGCTGCTGCTAAGTCGCTTCAGTCGTGTCCGACTCTGTGTGACCCCATAGACGGCAGCCCACCAGGCTCCCCCGTCCCTGGGATTCTCCAGGCAAGAACACTGTAGAGGGGTGCCATTTCCTTCTCCAATGCATGAAACTGAAAAGTGAAAAGTCAAAGTGAAGTCGCTCAGTCGTGTCTGACCCTCAGCGACCCCGTAGACTGCAGCCTACCAGGCTCCTCCGTCCATGGGATTTTCCAGGCAGGAGTACTGGAGTGGGTGCCATTGCCTTCTCCGCTTAGGTGTATAGTCTTACTCAAAATTCCTAATGAGTTGAGGATATTTTAATGTGTTTTACTCAGTATATAACTCTACCATTTCCAAACAGAAATGATCAAATGATGGTGATTTATCTGCTGCTGCTTATCTTTTAATCCACCCATCATTTATTTCTTGTGATTTTTTTTCTCATTTTGAGTAACAAATACTCTTGCTCATAGTAACGTCAGAGGAATAGGTTTGTAAATAAATATTTCCTATATCCCAGTAAGATGTTAGCATTGATAAAATGAGCACAGATTTTGTGTCCAGAATATCCATTCTTAATGCCAGTTAAGAACCAGTTATTTTGGTTTAAATTTCAGACATAGAGTTCTGTTAGCCTTCACAGTCACAATAGAACTATCTCTATTTAAAATTCAAGAACTTTCTGGCAACCAATATGAACAGATTGTTAATTTTTTCACCCCCAAGGAATATGCATCATTCATATGGCATGTTACAAAGTATGATTTTCAAAGTCATCTATTTTCTGTTCTCATTTGCTAATGTTAATATATACGATGTTATTTGTTTATTTTGTGAGTTTCCTTCCAACAAGGAACAGATTTCTCACATTTGTACATTAAATAGGAGTAGCAGAACACATTTCATACCATGACACTGAACTTCAGTGATCATCTGCTCTGTCTCACTAACACAGACTTCTATCTGCCCCAAATAATGTGCTGTTACTAACAGAAAAAGATATTATCCCCAAACTCACTTTACCTGATCACTCATTTTCTCCTTTTCCAACACCCTGTTTTAATCTTAGACTTGGAGGCCTCAAATATTTTTAAAGCCAACCTTTTTCTCTTACTTACAGGGAGAGTAAGTAAGGTTGTAAAACTAGCCTTTCTCCAAGTCCATGTAATTTCCTATTCACCCACCATGTGACGTGGGGTAAGTCACTTATTTTCTAGAGTGTCCTAATATGGATCATGTACCCTAACAACATCTACCTTAGGAATGTATTGTGAAAGCTAAAAGGAAAATATATAGCTTATAAAATGTTAAATGAAATATATGTGCAATTCAAAGAGGCAATAAATCTTATATGAAAAATGCCACCTAACTAGAATGATCCTCAAGACTTTATTTTGAAACATAACCAAAAACCAGAGAGAATATCTTTGTCTATAGCCATCAAATAAAGAGTATCAGAGGAGTAGCATCAGAAACATGATGAAATGAGATGCCCCTCACTTGCACCCGCCCTCTCTATTTGACATCTGTCAATGGACAAAATTACTTTGGGGAAGCTATGGGATCCAGCATTTTACACCACAAGGGACCTAGGAGGAGTCTTGTGCACACTTACATCAGGTAATAAGACCGTGGTCCTGGCTGTGGACCCAGAAATGGCCTGTATTCCAGCTCCACTTCCTCTCTTCTGTGCTCTAAAAGCCCCTGGAGAACACAGTCCTAAGCGGTCATCTTCTCACAAGAGCCTTTGGGGAAGTCCAAGAGACACAGTGTGATAGATCACAAAAAAGTCTTAGCATGTTTTGGAAGACTGAAATCACACTAAATATTTTTTCTGACCATCATAGTAAGAAACTAGAAATCAACAACAGAAGGCAAAGTGGAAAATTTACAAAAATGTGCAGATTAAACAACATGCTACTAAACAACCAATAAGTCTGAAGGAAAAATCAAAATGGAAATAAAAAATATCTAAAGGGGAATAAAAATGGAAACAATATACTAAAATTTAGGGGATAGAGCAAAAGCAGATCTAAGAGGGAAGTTTGTAGTGATACCCACTTTCATTAAGAAAAGAGAATGAGCTCAAATAAACAACCTAATTTACCCTACAGACAAAAGAAAACAAATTAATCCCATATACAGCAGAAGGAAGAAAATAGCAAAAATTAGAGCAGAAATAAAATAGATACCAGGCAAACTAAAGAAAATATCAATAAACTTTTTTTTTAAGAAAAACAGAATTAACAAAACTTTAGCAAAATTAAGAAGGAAAGAAAGATTCAAAGCAGCAAAATCAGAAATGAAATGGGAAATAATTACAATCGAAACCACAGAAATACCAAGGATCACAAGAAAGTACTATGAACAATTGTACAGCAACAAATTGGATAACCTAGAAGAATGTGATAAAATCTTAGAAACATAGAACCTATAAAGACTGAATCATAAAGACAGAAAATATGAACAGACCAATAAGAAGGAAGAAAAATCAATTAGTACTCAAATATCTCCCAATTAAAAAAAGCTAAGGACCAGACGGTTTCCCAGGTGAACTCTTCTGTTGCTTTTCAGCTGCTTTTCAGTTGCCAGGTCACGTCCATTTATTTGTGACCCCATGAACTGCAGAATGGCAAGCTCCTCTGTCCTCTACTACATCTCAAAATTTCCTCAAATTCATATCCACTGAATTCTATCAATCATGTAAAAAAGAATTAACACTATTCTGTTCCAACAAAAAATTGAGATGGGAGGAACACTCCTAAACTCATTTTGTGAGGCTAACATAACCCTGAAACCACAGCCAGAAAAGAAAACTAATGCACAATATCCTTTATGAATATAGAGCAAAATTATTCAACAAAATATTAGCAAACAAATTCAATGGCACATTAAAAGAATTATACGCCATGACAAACTGGGATTTATCCCTGGGATGCAAGAATGGTTTAACATGCATACATTGATAAATGTGGTGAAGTGAAATGAAGTGAAGTCGCTCAGTTATGTCAGACTCTTTGCAACCCCATGGACTGTAGACTGCCAGGCTCTTCCATCCATAGGATTTTCCAGGCAAGAATACTAGAGTGTGTTGCCATTTCCTTTTCCAGGGGATCTTCCAGATCCAGGGATCGAACCCAGGTCTCCCTCATTGCAGGCAGACTCTTTACTGTCTAAACCACCAGAGAATCTATTAACAGAATTAAAAATCATATGATCATCTCAATAGATGCAAAAAAAAAGCATTCAGCATATATCATCTTTCATGAATAAAACTCTGAAAAAACTGGGTTTAGAAGAAATATACTTCAACATGATAGCCATATATGACAAACCCACAAGTAACATTATCCTCAACAGTGAAAGTTTGAACAATTTTTCTCTACATCATGAATAAGCCAAAGGAGCCTACTCTTACCACTTCTATTCAACATGGTGCTGGAAGTCCTAACTAGAGTAAACAGATAAGAAAAAGAAATAAAAGCTATCCAAATTGGAAATGAAAAAGGAAAGCTGTCTCTGTTTGCAGATGATGTGATCTTATACATATAAATCCCTAAAAACTTCAACAAGAAACTGTTAGAACTAATCAACAAATTCAGTAACTGTGGACTATAAAAATCAACATACGGAAGTCAGTTGTGTTTCTATACACTAACAACAAGATACCTGAAAAAGAAGTAAACAATGCCATTGACAATAACCCCCAAAACAAGAAAATAGTTAGGAATAAATTTAAGGAGGTGAAAGATCTGTACACTGAAAACTCTAAGACTTTAATGAAAGAAACTGAAGTGACAAGAAAATGGAAAGATATTTCGTGCTCATGGATCAGAATTAATATCATTAAAATAGCCCTACGACTCAAAGCAATCTATTGAGTCAAGTATGGTGACTTTAGAGTACCCCGTAATATTCTTGAACATTGCTAACATGGTAGATCTTAAGTATCTTCACTCCAAATAAAGAAATGGCAATTATGGAGATGATGCAGTAGTTAACTAAGTATATACCATGGCAATCATTTCAAAATACATGTATGTCAGATCATCATGTTTTACACCTTTAATTACACAATGCTATATGTAAATTATACTTCAATAAAATTAAAAATACATATTATAATAGGTACATTCAGTTCATAAGAAGACTTGTAGAAACCTGGGATGGCTACAGAACATGAAAAACATTACAAAATCAATTTGTATGAATCAAAATAGAATGGTACATTGACATCTGAACTGGCAGTTATTCATGCAGAGAATCAGAACAGGAATATAAGAAAAGATCTGGGAAAAATTAGTTTCCAGGAGCTATACAGCTACAAAATTGCTAGGACCATGTCTACAATAGGGACCTCCAGATATTTAAATTTTCTAACTTCTGCTTTTAAACATGCAGGCTTACTACCTGATGGAAAGATCCAGTAAGGCCATAAGATAGCATTCATGAGCAGATTTTTTTTTTTTTCAGTTTCCACCATATTTTAAAAAAATTGGAACATAATTGTTTTACAGTGTTTTGTTAGTTTCTGCTGTACAACAACATGAATCAGCAGTATGTTTACATAATCATATGTATACATATGTCCCCTCCCTTTCCAGCCTCCCTCTCCACACCACCCTTCTAGGTTATCACAGAGCACTGAGCTGAGCTCCCTGTGTTATACAGCAGCTTCCCATTTGCTATCTGTTTTACACATGGCAGTGTATATATGTCAATGCTACTCTCTCAATTCACCCCACCCTCTCATTCCCCCACTGTGTGCATAAGTCCATTCCCTATGTGTGTGTCTCTATCCCTGCCCTGCAAACAGGTTCATCAGTATCATGTTTCTAGATTCCAGGCAGTCTCACATACAGCTTCTCAGAAGATGATCCTACCAGTGTGAGCAGTCATGTTGAGGACTAGACAGTGGTCCTGCAACACTGGCACTAGCAAGCTGCTGTGTACCCTTCTTTCTGTACCTCACTCCTTTCCGTCTCTCCCTGTTCTCCAGGATGGGAATCACTAAAAAAGTAGCAGCGTCTTAAAAACTGCATTCATATGCCTCCCTGATAGACCTTATCTCAGGGAGTGAGTGTTAGGACAGGGTATGATTCTTCCAGGACAAGGATTCAGCTAGGTCTACCCTGGAATGTGGGTTGTAGGAGTAAGCTAGAGTGTGTGAGGAAGAAGATTTTGGGTTACCTGATTTATTTCAGAAAATTAACTCAAGGAGAGAAATAAGTTCACTGTTTGACTCTAAAAATGGAGCATAAGTTCAACATGGAAAATCCCAGTTTCTAACATCTCTGGGATACTGAAGCTGTTGTCATCATAGAAAACTTTTAAAGGGGCAAATTATCACAGTGACTTACATGATGAGCCGTAACCATCAAGTCTTTATAAAAGGGGTTTCCTGATAGTTCAGTTGGTACAGAATTCACCTGCTGTGCAGGAGACCCTGGTTTGATTCCTGGGACGGGAAGATCAGCTGGAGAAGGGATAGGCTACCCACTCCAGTATTCTTGGGCTTCCCTTGTGGCTTAGATAGTAAAGAATCCATGTGCAATGCAGGAGACTTCAGTTCGATCCCTGGGTTGGGAAGATCCCCTGTAGAAGGAGACATCTACCCAGTCCAGTATTCTGGCCTGGAGAATTCCATGGACTCTATAGTCCATGGGGTTGCAAAGAGTAGGATGCAACTGAGCAACTTTCACTTTCATTTCATAAAAGGCACCAAATCCCGTTAGTGAAAAGTGATAGTCAGCTAAGATATTTAATTACACAAGTTTTCTTTTATCATCATTTTTTCCTCTTATGTGAAGGACATTCTATAGACAGGCTTGTAAGCTAACAGTGCTTTAGCTTTAAAGCTTTTAATGTTATCTACATCTAATCACTAAATTCAAACCTACCCACCCACAAGGAGAGAAAGTGTGTAAATTGTCACATATCCCATTTTTCCAAGGTGCTTATGAGTGCTGAACATTTCTGACATATGACCATGTAAGTGAAACCAGATGTCCCTGAAAGTTTTTGTGCAACAATTTTCAGGAGGATAGAAAACTCAACATACCTCCTTTTTGCTTTTTGTTCATTAAGGGAGAGGGACTGAAAGTCCAGGCTGAGTGAAACGTAACAGAAGGAAGAAAGCCTTTTGCACAATTTCTGTGTAGTTGCTGATTCTTGTTCCCTCCTCCTGCTTAAGACAGTGGGTTGTCAACCACCCACTTACCCTCAACCACATTCTCGATCTGGGTATAACAGCTGTTAAGAGGAAATATAGTGTTTCCTTTCTGCTAATTTCAGAATATATTGTCTCCATTTGTTAATTTTATCACATTACTGAGACTCTGGCACAGACTTTCTCATGGTTCTCATTACCTAATGGTGCTAATAACATATGGTAATATTTTTGTAACTATACTACCTGAATAATATCAAACCATCTCTTCTTCAAATGGCTATTTGAAGTAATACAACCAGTCCACTTTTTTAACATAAAAATCCACTTGAAATAGGTATAGACTTCATTGGAATCTTGCTCTGCTCAAAAAAAAATTTTTGATTGCATATGGGTAAAGCACAATTTCTACCATTTCATGGTACATCTTGAGCTACCAGACTTGAGAAGTTTTGTTACTTGTGCTAAAACATTACTCTGCAAAAATAACTCATTCCCCACTTACTCTAGCATCTCTTAAATAGTTCTTTGAGGATTTTACTCCATTAACATGTAATTATTTTCTTTTTATTCACATCTAACTCTAGGTGTATGTGCATGTATTCAAGCATTTCAAACATTCACTTGTAATTTTAAAATAAATCATGTAAAGTAAGAAGCCTAGAAAGCTTACTCAAGCATAAAGGGAAGTGAAGGAATTAGTTGTTAAGTTGTGTCTGATTCTTGTGACCCCATGGACTGTAGCCCACCAGGCTCCTCTGTGCATGGGATTTTCCAGGCAATACTGGAGTAGGTTGCCATTTCCTTCTCCAAGGGATCTTCCTGATCCAAGGTTCAAACCTGCATTTCCTGTATGGCAGGCAGATTCTTAACCACTGAGCCACCAAGGAAGTCTCTACTCAAGCACCATAATTACCTATAAAACAACGGTTTCAATATATCTGGTAGGATCTTTCACATCTCAACAGGTGCTAGATGTCTTTTTTTAAGTCTGTATTGAATTTTTTACAATACTGCTTCTGCTGTTTATGTTTTTCTGGCCATGAGGCATGTAGGGTCTCAGCCCTGTGATCAGGGACTGAACGGCACCCTCTGAAATGGAACGTGAAGTCTTAACCAGTAGACTGCCAGGGAAGTTCCTTGATGTCATTTGAATAACAATGCAGACTACCTGGACACCAGCAGGTGGGTATGAAGAAATTATCCTCGTTAGTTTTTAGTAAATTCACAATAGGAAGATATATTGGCTCAAATAATTTGAATACCTATATATCAGTAAATAAAATTTTATTCTGGTTTTGCTAAATCACTCTTTTGGCTTTGTTCATCTCAGCCAGGCTTTCAACATAACTCAATATAATATGAAAGAATGTTTTTAGTGCCTTTGTAAGAAATTAAAACTTTTAAGAGTAAATGGAAATAAAGCAGATCTATGGCAATCCACTCCAGTACTCTCGCCTGGAAAATCCCATGGACGGAGGAGCCTGGTAGGCTGCAGTCCATGGGGTTGCTAAGAGTCGGACACAACTGAGGGACTTCACTTTCACTTTTCACTTTCATGCATTGGAGAAGGAAATGGCAACCCACTCCAGTGTTCTTGCCTTGAGAATCCCAGGGACGGGGGAGCCTGGTGGGCTGCCATCTTTGGGGTTGCACAGAGTCGGACACGACTGAAGTGACTTAGCAGCAGTGTTAGAGATATCAGTTTTGCAAGGGCAAGGAAAGTATATAAATGGATTGCTGAGAGGGCAAAGAAAGGGCAGCCAGAAAATACTGAGAGGCCATGGAAAGATATTATTCAATTTGAACCATGAAAATACTACTTGTTAAAGATGCTATTGGGCATAGTTAATATGATACACCATTAAACAGGGCTAAAAGACACATGCTAAAGGTGTTTCCCCTATAAGGCCTGAGATATGAATTGCAGTGATTTAATAATTCATTGCCAGTTATGCTAAAAAATGTCAGTTTCTGGTTCCAGATTTTTAACTGGCAATTTATACCAACTCTAGGCAAGTTATACAACCTATGTGGCCATTATACATTTTTCCTCTACAAAATGACAAGAAGTAATGGCTTCCTTGGTGGCTCAGGTGGTAAAGAATCTGCCTTCAATGAAGGAAACCAAGTTCAATCCTTGAGTTGGGAAGATCTCCTGGAGAAGGGAATGACTACCCACTCCAGAATTCTTGCCTGGAGAATTCCGTGGACAGAGGTGCCTGGAGGGCTACAGTCCCTGGGATCACAAAGAGTTGGACATGACTAAGCATGCACATACCACACCCCAAGATTGCTCCTCCAACTATTGGATTTTTCAGTCAAGAATACTGGAGTGGGCAGCCTTTCCCTTTTCCAGGACAGCTTCCCAAACCAGAGATTGAACTTGGTTCAGTGTATGTATACTTATATATATTTTAACTTTGCAACAGCTTTAGGTTTACTGAAAAATTGCCAAGATGGTACAGAGAACTTCTATATACCCCATCCCTCATTTCCCCTATTATTAACATCTTTTATCTGTACTATATATTTGTTACACTTAATGAGACAATACCAATACATGATTATGAACTAAAGCTTATAATTAATTCAGATGTCTTTGCTGTATCAGTCAGTTAAGTTCAGTTGCTCAGTCGTGTCCAATTCTTTGCAATCCCATGGACCGCAGCATACCAGGCTTCTCTGTCCATCACCCACTCCAGGAGCTTGCTCTAAATCATGTCCATTGAGTTGCTGATGCCATCCAACCATCTCATCCCCTCTTGTCCCCTTCTCCTCCTGCCTTTAGTCTTTCCCAGCATCAGGGTCTTTTGCAATGAGTCAGTTCTTCCCATCAGGTGGCCAAAGTACTGGAGCTTCAGCTTCAGCATCAGTCCCTCCAATGAATATTCAGGACTGATTTCCTTTAGGATTGACCAGTTGGATCTCCTTGCTATCCAAGGGACTCTAAAGACTCTTCTCCAATACCACAGTTCAGAAGCACCAATTCTTCAGCTCAGATTTCTTTATGGTCCAGCTCTCATGTTCATATATGGCAACTGGAAAAAGCACAGCTTTGACTAGACAGACCTTTGTCAGCAAAGTAATGTCTCTACTTTTTAATATGCTGTCTAGGTTGGTGATAACTTTTCTTCCAAGGAGCAAGCATCTTTTGATTTCATGGTGGCAGTCACAATCTGCAGTGATTTTGGAGCCCCAAAATATAAGATATCTCACTGTTCCAATTCTTTTTCCATCAATTGGTCATGAAGTGATGGGACCGGTTGCCGTGATCTTAGTTTTTTGAATGCTGAGTTTTAAGCCAGCTTTTTCACTCTCCTCTTTCACTTTCATCAAGAGGCTCTTTAGTTCCTCTTCACTTTCTGCCTTAAGGGTGGTATCATCTGCCTATCTGAGGTTATTGATGTTTCTCCCAGCAATCTTGATTCCAGCTTGTGTTTCTTCCAGCCCAGCATTTCACGTGATGTACACTGCATATAAGTAAAATAAGCAGGGTGACAATATACAACCTTGACATACTCCATTCCCAATTTGGAACCAGTCCCTTGTTCCATGTCTGGTTCTAACTGTTGATTCTTGACCTGCATACAGATTTCTCAAGAGGTAGGTAAGGTGGTCTGGTATTCCCATTTCTTGAAGAACTATCCACAGTTTCTTGTTATTTATACAGTCAAAGGCTTTGGCGTAATCAATAAAGCAGATGTTTTTCTGGAACTCTCTTGCATTTTCAGTGATCCAACAGATGTTGACAGTTTGGTCTCTGGTTCTTCTGTCTTTTTTAAATCCAGCTTGAACATCTGGAAGTTCACGGTTCATGTACTATTCAAGCCTGGCTTGGAGAATTTTAAGCATTACTTTCCTAGCGTGTGAGATGAGTACAATTGTGCAGTAGTTTGAACATTCTGTGGCATTGCCCTTCTTTGGGATTGGAATGAAAACTGACCTTTTCCAGTCCTGTGTCCACTGCTGAGTTTTCCAAATTAGCTGGCATATTGAGTACAGCACTTTCACAGCATCATCTTTTAGGATTTGAAATAGTTCAACTGGAATTTCATCGTATATCTGATGTCTTTCATCTATTCACAAATATCACCCAAGGTAACACATTACAACTTGTCATCATGACTCCTTATGCTTCTCTTGGCTGTGACAGTATGTCAGACTTCACTTGTTTTAATGTTAAAGACCTTGACATCTTGAAAAGCCCTGCACAGGTATATTACAGAATGTTCTTCAATTGATCCTCTTAGCTTTTTATAAACATTTTATTTCTCTATGATATTTATAAAATAATGGTTGGCACATAGTAACTAATAAGTAGGGTGTGAATGAATGAATAAATAAATGAAATACTGGATGTTTTTGTTCATGTGTAGAAAGTAATATATCAACATTAATCAATAAGTATAATAATTCTTCGGTCTGGATTTTGATGAGGCACTAGCAGCGAGAATGCTGGAGTGGCTTGCCATTTCCTCCTCCAGGGGCTCTTCCTGAATCAGGGATTGAACCTGTGTCTCCTGCATCATGGGTAGATTCTTTACTGCAGAGCCACTGGGGAAGAGCAAAGGATGCCACAGGGCCAAAAGTGGTAATTAACCAAGTTTTACGAGTAATCTGAGGTCGGTTGAAAATGATGGAGAACTTTTATTCATCTTCAGTGTTTTTAATATTATATTTTATTTTATACCACGGTTAATTTAAACCTTTCATCAGTGATAAAGAGCTAGGTCATAACTCCTTGAAAGGGGAGTAGATAGGATGAGAGAATATTGTATCAATGTCCTCATTGTGAGATATGACACTTGGTGGTTGATCATTGTATTGTATCAGTTTTTTTACTGTGTAGCAAATTACCCTACAACTGAGCAACTGAAAACAACAGTAAATATTTTTTATTCATCACATTTTCTATGGGGCAGGAATCTAGAGAGGATTAGTGGACAGTTTTGGTTTAGAGTCTTTTGTGAGGTTGCAGTCAAGATGTCAGGTAGGATTGCAGATTTGTGAAAGCTTGGACTAGATTATCTGCCTCCATGAGTCACTCAGAAGGATAGAAAGTTCGTGCTGGTCATTGGCAGGGAGACCACATGGACCTTTTCTCAGGTCCATGTATAAAGTGTCCTTACAACACTTGAGTGTCCTTACAACATGACAGCTGAGTTCCCCAAAAGCAATCAATACAGGAGTAAGGGAGGCGGAAAGCTCAATGTAGGTATAATTAAGATTCAGAGGTCATACACTGTCAGCCTGTCAAGTATTCTACTGGGTATAGAGGCCAAGCATGATTTAATATGGGAGGAGACTGCAAGGCTACGAGTACTAGGAGCCAGGAATACTTGGGTGCCATCTTGGAGGCTGGCTACCATATGTACCATCTTTAAAACATGGAAAAATTAAGTGAATGAAGGACAAGCATAGTAGATAAAGTATAAATATGGGATTGACATGAAGCAAGTAAGCTGATAATCTTTGTGTATAATGTTGTGATCTGCTTCAAAAAAGATGTAGCATCTTAGTTTTATGAAAAATAAGCCTATAGATAGAACTTAGTAATATTCTAGGATATTGTTTTAGGGTTTTTGGAATTTTACACATTGACTTTATTATTATCAGTGACTTAATTAGAGGATCAGTAAACAAAGGTACTCATGAATGGAAAGGTGCAAAGTTTGAACCAATGTATATCTGAGCTGTGTGTGAATAAATGATTTGGTTAAACCCTGTAACTCTGAGGTCAGAGACCTAGTTAATGCCTGTACAACAAAAGTTAATGCTCAGGATTTTGTTCTCAGGCTATTAATATTCATAGGTCTGGATGGTATTACTATAAGTGAATTAATAAATGAGTAAGTATATCTATATAGAAGACAAGGGAATCATATGTGGTCCAATTATGAGTGTTTAATATATTTCTGCTATTAATACATTTCTTAAGTGCTCAATTCCAATGCAAATCTATTTGGATAAATAGCATACAGAGATAAATACCTGGAAATCAATGTTCTGAATTATTTGAGAAGTGCTGACTGCTTATTGAAAATAAGAAGATATAATCTAATTTGTTATGTCTGGGAGTAATGACAGAGAAGGCAATGGCAACCCACTCCAGTACTCTTGCCTGGAGAATCCCATGGGCAGAGGAGCCTGGTAGGCTGCAGTCCATGGGGTTGCTAAGAGTCGGATATGGATATGACTGAGCGAATCCACTTTCACTTTTCACTTGCATGCATTGGAGAAGGAAATGGCAACCCACTCCAGTGTTCTTGCCTGGAGAATCCCAGCGACGGGGGAGCCTGGTAGGCTGCTGTCTATGGGGTCACAAAGAGTTGGACACGACTGAAGCGACTTAGCAGTAGCAGCAGCAGCAGCAATATATTATTGCAGATTAACAAAAACCAAACTGGAATCTTTTCATTATTTTTATCTTTCCCAGCCAATTTAGCAACAGTTCAGAAAAAAAAATTAATTTACAAGTTTAATAAGAGGGATTTCCCTGCTTGTCCAGTGGTTAAGAATCTGCTCTCAATGCAGGGGGCCTGGGTTTAATCCTTGGTCAAGGAACTAGATCCCACATGCTGAAACTAAAACCCACTGTAGCCAAACCCCCCCCCAAACAAAAAAGAAATTTAATGAGAAAAATATTACTAGAAACTATTTCATGGAGAAATGCAGATGTGAGAATGGAAAGGACATTTTTAAAATGGTGAGTTATTATCAAATCATTACATTTACATTATTTTATTTTCCCACACAAGATGGGGAAAGAATGTAAATACAGATGAGGAAAGACACCATAAAGATAACACTGGACAACTGAGGATTTGGTCCACCACTGGAATCAGGAAAAAAGGTAAAATTATTCTGCCTGTAGGGCAATAACGTGTTGGAAATGGAGTTATGCTAAACATAACCTTTCCCCCCAACCTTTATTCAAGGTAGAAGCTAAAAATTCTCTTTTCACACATAATTTCATCATGCAATTACCTCAGAGGAAAAAGATAACAAATACAACCTTGACAGGCAGTGCAATCGTTTGAAGTAGCCTTTCCTCCTTCTAAAAATCTGAGTTCACCAGATATTATTTCAGATTAAATACGGCACTAAATTTTCTGATAAGAAAATGGGCAAACACTAGGCAGATAAACAATATATTGATTAATATATATTGTTTTAATTCAGTAAAGTAATAGCTATTTACAAAGCATTTGGTTGTATCACCATTATTTCAATGATGAACTCAGTTGAATAATAAAACAACAAGGATTTCCTCAATGGACCATTTCTCAGCCTGTGCAATTTACTTTAAATATTAAGTTTAAAGGAAAAAGAGCTTGCCATCTTATCAGTTCTTTCAGGCTGCCATATTTTACCATACTATAGCAAACTAATAATTATCAATCCTTAGATGCCCTTCTTTTGCAAATTAGTTTCAGAAAAGCAATTTAAAAGTTTCTTCATTTTTCTCAATAGACTACAAGATAATATTCTTTTAATTGCAAGGATTGGAACGCTTGATACTTTCCATTTTTAGTACAGCATATTGACTGCAGTCATTATTCTATTTTGTACTTTTGTAGTGATATTACTTCACTGCTACTCTATTTCAGATAAATTAAGGAACACTAATTCTGATTCATCCTTTGAGCCAAGGTCAAAACTGCCTGTTGCAGATGCAAAGTAGTAACAGTATCTTTTTTAACCCCACAGTGGAGCTCTCAAATGCTCAGACAGCAGAAGAGAAATTATGCACCAGAGAAATGACACCCGCTTCAGTCTATATGTGTGTGTGCATCTAAGACACTTCAGTTGTGTCTGACTCTTTGAGACCCTATGGACTGCAGCTCACCAAGCCCCTCTGTCCCTGGAATTCTCCATGCAAGAATACTGGAGTGGGTTGCCATGCCTTTCTCTAGGGGGTTTTCCCGACCCAGGTATCAAACACGTCTCTTATGTCTCCTGCATTGGTAGGCATGTTCTTTACCACGAGGGCCACCTAGGAAGCCCCAATCTGTATGTGTTACTCTTCTGTAAATGCATACAGCTATAAATGCATACAGCTGATGCTACTTAGTGTACATAAGAAAAAAGACACAATGAAAATCTGCTAATTATTATTTGAAATAAACTTGGCTGGCTTGGTTAAAATTCACTAACTGTTTAAAATCCAAAGTTAAAATAACATAAAACTAACAGAATATAAAATGTAAAGGGATAATTTAGACTTCAAAAGTTGATTTCCTGGCAAACTAAATTTTATCTATTAAAGGATATGGAAGAGAGCTAGTTATTTAATTAGGATCCAGGAAAATGAGAATACCCAGGTTTTCTGGGAGTGTTTCCTAGAGGCAATGATAAAAACTAAGTGATTTTATGATTGGAAATAGTTAGCATGGGAGCGCAGAAGTTTTTTCTTCCCTCCCATTAAGTGTGAGTCTCTGAAGTCAATTCTGAACGTGGTTGGAAGGTGGTAATTCAGGAATGTGGTTGGAAGGTGCTTGAAGTCAGAGTTATACCAGAATTAAACTCCTGCTTAAAGGAAACCTGGGACTTAACAGAAGTAAACTTATTAACAGTAAGTGGAAATAGCACACAACTCAAGCATGGACAAGGGGAAGGTCTTAAGGCCGAGTTTGAGGTTGCTGTGGGAATAAGCACAGGGTTCTAATGGAGCTCATGATGTGGATAAGAATGAAGAATGTAAAAAAGAATTTATAGGTGTAGGAAGAGCAGAGCCATCTTTAACAATGGCAGGGCCATAAGAGCATTTGTTATTCAGTATTCTCAGGGATGGTTACATGTCCACTCACACACAAATAATTAAAATCCAATTATTTAAGTTGATAAGCAATGAACAGAAGATAAAACTTAACACTATCTAAGGCAGTGGTCTTTAACCACTGAAAAAGCTAACATGCAAGTTATAAACTGCTTTTAGCATTCTTGGTCCTCCTAAGCACTCTTAAGCCAACGTGATTCAGTATGGCAGCAGATTTACTAAGGTCTGCACTTCTGATGTCTAGAAAGTTTTAGGGTGCTCACTGTAAGACCAGAACTCTTCAGCTATCTTTTTCATTGGAACTTCTCACTTTGTGGAAAGTGAATGGAATATGATAAAGCACCAAATAATATCAAAGAATTGGAGATAAGGAGGAAATTAAACAGGAGATAATAAGGAACACATTCATAGATTTGTTTATTTAGGAAAAGCTCATCTATTCTGAACTCTCCAGGAAACAAAGTAAGTGCTTTTTGTTCAGGCAACTCTGGGTTCAAAACACAAATACACTATGTACTTTGAAATGACCTTGAGGAACTTATTTATTTCTATGAGTCTCTGTTTCTTTATATGAAAACATGATTAATATTACTTCATTATTCATTCCTTAATGAGGATAAAACAGAACAATGTACAACAAAATATTTTGTACTAATGCGAAGCATGTAAAATATATTTAATAAATCAATCTGCTTCTTTACATATTTATATTTTCTATATATTTGAGTGACTTTATTGTGTTTACCTAAACATTTTATGCATATTTTGACCAAAATATGTTTTAACTGTTTTGTAAGTTTTCTTTCCCTTTTATACAATTTCTTAGAATTTTTTTTAAGTTTACCAATTTCAGCACCTAAAATAGCAATATACTTTGTATGACACACTTGTATGAATCGCTATACTAAATGGTACCAAGCTTCTTTCATGTGGTTTATTAGAATAAGTTTGTAAAATATTTTTGTTAATTAAGTTTATAAGTAAAAAATTTGCTCCAAAAATATACACCTATAACTGTATTTACAGTTTATTTATCTATGTATTTATTGATTTACACTATAATTGTACTTTTTAATTCCAAACAAATTATATTCCCTGAAAGCGTAGCCATGAAATGAAGAATGTCTAGAGCACTTTGAACCTATTATCTTCCAGACTGTAGATCCTCAAAGAAACTATCAATACAAAACTTACTGACTTTAAAAAAATGTATTATTACATCTATATTATTGTGATCTGACTTTATAAAGTTTAAGTAAAAGCATTAAACTTCATTCTTATACATAAGCATTTATAATCAACATGATGACAAAATTAAGATTCAAATCATATCTGCAGGAATTTCTAGTTAAGTCCATAGATTCATATTGTAAAGCAGAGTGTTGATAGCTTGGCTGATATGAATAGTCACTAAGAGCCAAAAATACTCTGTTTACAACATATGTTAGGTGTTGAATGAGGAACACAATTTAAAGAGTCAAGATATAATTGCTTGGAATCATTGCTAGAAAGAACACATTCAATATTCTCACTAAAATTAATTGCTACTCAAATTTTCTGGTAAAACTTATTTAATTTATGATGATCAAGAAGATAGACTCTTTTTTAATTTAGAGTTCAAAATAAGAAGACATCATTACTGCTTAGGCAGCTGCCTAAAATGACATTTCTCTGACATTTTCACCTCTATGGAAAAGACATCTTACAAAATAATTTTTTTTCAAGCAGTGAAGTTAAAACGGTAATCATACCAGCCAAATTCTTCAAGATTACTTCTTCCTTTGAAAAATGTCATTGAGGAATTGCTATATATGAGACATAAACTATATTCCATCTTCTGGTAACGCATGTACTCAAACGTTATACTTTACATGCTGTGTATCACTGAAAACACAATACAATACAGAATTTTTCCCAATTTCTTAGTTTTTTAAAAAAAATAATTATGTGATCTTAAGCAGCAAATGGAAAATATTTCAGGTATCATTAGTTCATTTGTTAAGGCATTACACCTGGGTGGCCTGAATATTGACAGCATAAACTGTATGATGGAAACCAAACTGCAAAACCTAATGAAACCTTTCCAATTACTTTTTTTCAAAACTAACATAAGCCTAATACTGAAACATGACAAACATCCAAGAAAAACTATAGCTCATTCTCACATATCAACAAAAACAAGTTTCTTTTAAATAAGCAAATTAAGCAATGTATTAAAATAAACATGAGCAAAAACTTTTTGAGTAAAAATATGCTTTGTTAGTAGGGTACAAAATAATGTAATTCTGCAAATGAAAGGGTCAAAGGACAAAAATAATGGAATACATTTAGAGATGTGAAGAGTATAAGGTCATAGACTTGCTATTGCTAGAGCCAAGATTATCAGCAGTCTGTTAATGCCTATTTCAATATGTTTTCAGATTTTTAACACAATTAAGAAAACTATGGACACTTGTGATCATTTAGAGGTGCACATAAATTAACTGACTGAAATTCCTTACAATCTAAGTTTTCTAAGACATCTAATTAAAGCCTTGGTTAGAGGCTAGTTATCTATACTCTTTAAAGTCCAAAGAAAGCACCCAATAAGTGTCAATTTCTGCAAGACACAGAAGTGAGCTCTAAGGCCTAAATAACCTTTCACCATGACTGACTTTTCTTTTGTGATGTTTAAAAATGAAGATTGCCAAACAGATGGAGTTCTAACTCATTTCTTAAAATGACATAACACAGGGAGTAAAAAAATAAATGGAAATCTTAGCTTTTGGACAAAATGCTACAGATTAATCATTGACAGTTGAAAACAAAAAGAAGGAACATTTAGTTTATGTAAGTCTGCATTTGTTTTTCTTTTGTTTCTTGAATTTACAAAGTAGGAGATTAAAAGTGGATAGTTGTCCAAATCAGTTGGAATGTTTTATTCGCTGATAACTCATTATACCCAACAGGCAAGAATTTAAACAAATTTGTCTGAAGATGAGAGTTAATGTTCTTCATTTGATACTAGCTTCTCCTGCTATCATATTTATAGTATAAGTATGCACAGTTTGTAATAAATAAACAAACAAAGCCAATTAAACCCAATGAAAGTCTCAGGATATCTGAGCCAGCAGCCATCATAGCTTGAGAAAACAGCAGTAATAAATCTCAATTTATTTTTTTTAAAGTAGAACTTCCTGGATACTTGGATTTCTTCCAAAAAGAGCACCCTTAGCATACTTTTTGTAAATAAAAATCATCCTCTCATTCAAGAAAGTTGAACTAGCATGTTTTGTTATCCCCAATTTATTATTTCCTATAGTAGATCAAAGAGTGCACTGCTAAAAACTAAAAACTATGGTCGATGGAAATTACAATGCCAAAGAGGCTTCTTAAGACCAGTGACTACTGAATATTCTCATTAACGTCTACTCATCTACCTTCTTCTTACCAGTGGAAAAAAATAAAAGATGATATTCAAGAACTGGAAAGAAACAGACACGACACATCTAGTGTTTATTTCAAAGACTGCTTTGACTATATCCACATGAATGTAAAATGCAGTAGATATTTTTATTTTACTTATTTTGATCGAATACGTATAACAATTTAAATATTAGTTTTATGTATAGGCCCAATAAGATAGGGGGGCTTCCCAGGTGGCACAGTTGGTAAAAAAAAAAAATCCACCTACCAATGCAGGAGACACAAGAGATATAGGTTTGACCCCTGGGTGGGGAAGATCCTCTGGAGGAGGAAAGGGCAATCCACTCCATTATTCTTGCTTGGAGAAGCCCATGGACAGAGGAGCCTGGCAGGCTACAATCCTGGCAGGGTCACAAAGAGTTGGAGCTGACAGAGCACACACACATATACACAGTAAGAAAGGATCACTGCAACTAAATTTGAAGAAATCAAGTTTACATCTGTTTTAGAAATAGTGATATAAGTGACTTATATTTAAAAGGTGGCATATGAGAAACATATATCTTGAAATCCAGTTATGTACAAATAATAAGCCAAAACTTTAAACATATAAGCCTGTAAACAGTGAAAGGTTAACACAATGCAGGTGGAAGATACTCCCAGGAAAAGGGTGGTGAGAGGTTCAGTCTAATTTCCTTGTAACATGCAGGCAAAACACCTGCTGTGATCCTAAAAGATGATGCTGTGAAAGTGCTGCACTCAATATGCCAGCTAATTTGGAAAACTCAGCAGTGGACACAGGACTGGAAAAGGTCAGTTTTCATTCCCATCCCAAAGAAGGGTAATGCCACAGAATGTTCAAACTACTGCATAATTGCACTCATCTCACACACTAGCAAAGTGATGCTCAAAATTCTCCAAGCCAGGCTTCAACAGTACAAGAACCATGAACTTCCAGATGTTCAAGATTTAGACAAGGCAGAGGAACCAGAGACCAAATTGCCAACATCTGTTGGATCATTGAAAAAGCAAGAGGGTTCCAGAAAAACACCTACTTCTATTTTACTGATTATGCCAAAGCCTTTGGCTGTGTAGATCACAGCAAATGATGGAAAATTTTTCAAGAGATAGGAATACCAGACCACCTTACCTGCCTCCTGAGAAATCTGTATGCAGGTCAAGAAGCAACAGTTACAACCGGACATGGAGCAACATACTGGTTTCAAATTGAGAAAGGAGTAGTTAAAGAGTGTACATCATGTGAAATGCTGGCCTGGATGAAGCACAAGATGGAATCAAGATTGCTGGGAGAAATACCAATAATCTCAGATACACATATGATACCACCCTTATGGCAGAAAGTGAACAGGAACTAAAGAGCCTCTTGATGAAAGTGAAAGAGGAGAGTGAAAAAGCTGGCTTAAAACTCAACATTCAAAAAACTAAGACATGGCATCTGGTCCCATTACTTCATGACAAATAGATGGGGAAACAATGGAAACAGTGAGAGTCTTTATATCTGGGGGCTCCAAAATCACTGCAGATGGTAACTGCAGCCATGAAATTAAAAGATGCTTGCTCCTTGGAAGAAAAGCTTCCAACTTTGACAGCATATTAAAAAGCAGAGACATTACTTTGCTGACAAGCTCTGTCTAGTCAAAGCTATGGTTTTTCCAGTAGTCATACATGGATGTGAGAGTTGGAATATAAAGAAAGCTGAGCACCTAATAATTGATGCTTTCAAACTGTGGTGTTGTAAAAGACTCTTGAGAGTCCCTTGGACTGCAAGGAGATCCAACCGGTCAATCTTAAAGAAAATCAGTCCTGAATATTCATTGGGAGAATTGATGCTGAAGCTGAAACTCCAATACCTTGGCCATTTGACGTGAAGAACTGACTCATTGGAAAAAGCCCTGATGCTGGGAAACATTGAACGCAGGAGGAGAAGGGGATGACAGAAGATGAAATGGTTGGATGGCATCACTGACTCGATGGACATGAGTTTGAGCAGGCTCTGGGGGTTGGTGATGGACAGGGAAGCCTGGTGTGCTGCAGTCCATGGGATTGCAAAGAGTCAGACACTACTGAGCAATTGAACAAACTGACATACATACATGTATATATATGCATGTATATATGTATATATACATATGTACATATATTTATAGCAAGAAGAATCCTTATCTGTGGAATGCTTTCAACCTGTTAATACCTTGGCATTCTAGGATTGCTTCTGTTAGCAAGTCAAACTTTATGGTGCCTGGCTTCCTGAAAAATGCTCCCTAAACCATACATATTTCAGAGAATAAAATGGAGGCAATTCATGACAGAAGTCCCTCGTTCTGTGTAAGAGGATTGTGTTCCTCATTTAGAAACCTTATCTCTTAACAGAACAAGTCATGAGAGAAACATAAGAGCCAAAGGGAAGTTTGGACTGAAGGTCCCAACCACCTCTGTGCTTCTCTTGTCCCCCTCAAAACTCAAATTTTTAAAATTATTGGTAGAGGCTGATACTGGCTGAGATCTCTGAGTCTTATAAGTTTGATTAACAAACTGATCCTTTGGGTTATCTGAGATGTTTACAACATTGCCAGGTACTTTATGTCAGTCAGACTTTTTCATAAGATACAGAATTTTTTTGAATGCTATATGAAACACCAAATCTTACTAACTTTAAAACTCTCTTGGTATACAGTTAGAAATTAGCATTTATACGTATTTAAAAGGTTGTATGTCATTCACTCTTGAGAACTGAAATGAGCAATTTGTCTTTTTGAATCATTTGGGAGTTGCTGAGAATGACCCTTGCAACTTGTAACTACTGATGGGTCTTGGCAGATTCTGCTGGGAAAATAAATTTTAGAGTCAACTTGAGCCTTATCTGTTTATATAATTTTACTAAGTTGTTCTTATGTCTATGGTGACAAACAATCATAACTCAATTCTGATACTGAATAAGATTTAAATATCTCACCAGAAACATATGAGGGAAAGGAGAGTCAGATATATGAAATGAGGGTAGGATACTAAACTATTTAGTCAGTTCTAACAACTATTTAAATATTTATTTTTCAAAATATATATGTATCATTGAAGGTTCAATGCAGAAACAGAACTTATTATAAGCATTTTGAGCAAAAGAGGTTAATGAAATTACTGGAAAAGCTCAGGAAGCAGAAACCTGCAAGTAATGGCACCAGGAAGAAGCTGCTTCTGCCCCTTAGCGATTAGGCAAGAAAATACTGCTGGTGTTTTGGCCATTCCAAAGCCTGAGTGTTGGACCGTAAAGAAGGCTGAGCACCAAAGAACTGATGCTTTCAAACTGTGGTGCTGGAGAGACTCTTGAGTCCCTTGGACTGCAAGGACATTAAACCAGTCAACCCTAAAGGAAATCAACACTGAATATTCATTCGAAGGACTGATAATGAAGCTCCAATACTTTGGCCACCTGATGTGATGAGCTGACTTACTGGAAAAGACCCTGATGCTGGGAAAGATTGAGGGCAGGAGAAAGGGCCGACAGAGGATGAGGATGAGATGGTTCGGGGGCATCACCCAATCAATGGACATGAGTATGAACAAACTCTGAGAGATAGTGAAGGTCAGGGAAGCCTGGCATGCTGCAGTCCATGGGGATCACAATGAGTCAGACATGAATGTGACTGAATAACAACAAAGCCTGGATGTGGCTAGATACTGGTACATCTATGATCAGCCTCCATAAAAACTCCTATCTGTTGGAATCTGAAAATCAGTCACTACTACTGCCTGAGGAAGGTCCTCTGTACCTGCTCTGCTCTCCAAGAGTTCATATCAATGCATCTCACTGCTGCTGCTGCTGCTAAGTCGCTTCAGTTGTGTCCGACTCTGTGGGACCCCATAGACGGCAGCCCACCAGGCTTCCCCGTCCCTGGGATTCTCCAGGCAAGTACACTGGAGTGGGTTGCCATTTCTTTCTCCAATGCATGAAAGTGAAAAGTGAAGTCGCTCAGTTGTGTCCAACTCTTCGCAACCCCATGGACTGTAGCCTACCAGGCTCCTCTGCCCATGGGATTTTCCAGGCAGGAGTACTGGCGTCATGCATCTCACTGGCAGAACCTAAATCTGATATTTCATTCTTGTGACCTGGGAGTCTGGAAAATGTAGATCTGGGGCTTCAAGACTGTGAGATTTGGAGAACGTGTAAAACTAGGTAGCAATGGATGCTGATTTTCAACTCTGTATGTCTGGATTGGTTAAATATTTTTTGGTTAGTGTCATTGTGTTACCTGATGTTTTAATGGGGATATGTAGTGATTAAGAGCTCACAATTTGTATATACAGTTTTCAAACTATACACCAGTTACCTACTATGTGAAGTCTTTTCTTTTCAAAGATCCCCATGAGAAGCTAGTATTATACTTCCCCTTTCATATATGAGGGGATTACCACCTCAGTAACTGCCTACATAACTATTATGTTTGTAAGATAAATAATAAGTAGCACCTACCACAAATATTGATACACAATAATTCTCAATAAATGTTCTCTGTTTTACTAACATGGCCGATTACATGCATATGTATAGATCCAGATAATAAGATTATAGTAAAATATTTAAACTATATGCTTCATCATTTTCTGTTTATACTGTCCTTTAAGATTACTTTTGTTTGTGCTTATGTGATTTTCTTTTATAAAATAAAAAATAAAAATGTTAAATGTCAGTGTAAGTGGACTATATTTAACCATTTGGGATGAATGGTTTTAAAGGCTAAATGTTGTTTATTAATAAATTAAAATCCATATTAAGAAATGGATCCACTTACAAATTATTTACAGTTGCCTCAAAATGTCTGATACCACCAAATTATATTACAGAAAGTTTAATTGTATGATTTGAAAATCACTGACATTAATATACAAATTACTCTATTGACTTCAAAAGCACTTATTTATTTTTAATATAAATTTATTTATTTTAATTGGAGGTTAATTACTTTACAATATTGTATTGGTTTTGCCATACATCAACATGAATCCACCACAGGTATACATGTGTTCCCCATCCTGAACCCCCCTCCCACCTCCCTCCCCATACCATCCCTCTGGGTCAACCCAGTGCACCAGCCCCAAGCATCCAGTATCATGCATCGAACCTGGACCAGTGATTCATTTCATATACAATATTATACATGTTTCACTTATTTCTAAGACATTTTGTTTCTATTTTATTAGTGAAACTAGATTTTGGAACTCATTTTATGGTTTTTAAACACATAGCTACTTAATTTTTGTTGGCATCCAAAAATGAATTTATTTGATTTGGAGGATACTACTTACCATTTTTTTAATTTTTATTTTTGTAAATTATGAAAGTATGATAATATACTTACAGGAGGCTTGTAAAATATAGAACAAGGTTACATAGAGCTTCAGTATATATTACAATTTTTTTAAGAAGGTCATTTTTCATTCCAATCCCAAAGAAGGGCACTCTTAAACCATGTTCAAAGTAGTGCACAATTTTATTCATTTCACATGCTAGCAAAATAATGCTCAAAATCCTTTAAGCTAGGCTTCAACAAAAAGTGAACTGAGAACTTCCAGAGATTCAAGCTCGATTTAGAAAAGGCAGAGGAACCAGAGATCAAATTGCCAACATCCACTGGATCATAGAAAAAGCTAGAGAATTCTAGAAAAACCATGTACTTCTGCTTCACTGACCATGCTAAAGACTTTGACTGTGTAGATAACAACAAACTGTGGAAAATTCTTCTAGAGATGGGAATACCAGACCACCTAACCTGCCTCCTGAGAAATCTGTACGCAAGTCAAGAAGCAACAGTTACAACCGGACATGGAACAATGGACCGGTTCCAAATCGGGAAAGGAGTACGCCAAGGCTGTATATTGTCACCCTGTTTATTTAACTGATAGGCAGAGTACATCATGCAAATGCCAGGCTGGAAGAAGTACAAGCTGGAATCAAGATTGCTGGGAGAAATATCAATAACCTTAGATATGCAGATGATACTATCCTTAAGGGCAGAAAGTGAGGAGGAATTAAAGAGCCTCTTGACGAAGGTGAAAGACAAAAGTGAAAAGGGTGGCTTAACACTCAACATTCAAAAAAGGAAGATCATGACACATGGTCCCATCACTTCATGGCAAACAGATGGAAAAACAATGGAAACAGTGAGAGTCTTTATTTTGGGGGGCTCCAAAAACACTGTAGACAATGACTGCAACCATGAAAATAAAAGATGCTTACTCCTTGGAATAAAAGCAATGACAGACGCAGACAGTGTAATTGAAAAGCAGAGACATTACTTTGCTGACAAAGGTCCACATAATCAAAGCTATGGTTTTTCCAGTAGTCATGTATGGATGTGAGAGCTAGATGATAAGAAAGGCTGAGCACCAAAGAATTGATGCTTTCGAACTGTGGTGTTAGAGAAGACTCTTGAGAGTACCTTGGACTGCAAAGATCAAACCTGTCAATCTTAAAGGAAATCAGTCCTGAATATTCCTTGGAAGGACTGATGCTGAGGCTGAAGCTCCAATACTTTGGTTATCTGATGAGAAGTGCCGACTCACTAGAAAAGACCCTGATGCTGGGAAAGATTGAAGGCAGAAGGAGAAGGGGACAGCAGAGGATGAGATGGTTGGATGGCATCACTGACTCAATGGACATGAGTTTGAGCCAGCTCCAGGAGATGGTGAAGGACAAGGAAGCCTGGCATGATGCAGTCCACGGGATCGCAAAGAGTTGGACATGACTGAGAGAGTGAACAACAAGATATATTAAGATTTTTGTTGATGTTTCAATATCAAGATTTCAAAAATTAGTAGAATATAGAGAGAAGTAGAAGGATATAGTAGACCTGAATAGCAATGTGAACCAAACCAATTTAACATAATTAAGTTTATACAATTTTCACACAACATTAGGATACAAATTCTGTTCAAGTTCCTACAGACTGTAAACTAGGAGACCCTTGAACATATCCAGTATTTTTCAGTTTTTTATTGGAATTTCTTCATTTTCTATTTCTCCTCTGTTCTGCCAAAGAACTCTATTTCTCTCTGATCATTTATCACCTTTCATTGTAACTGTTCTGCTGCTATATAACAAATATGTACCAATATCTAGCAAATAGTTAGCTCTGAATAGATACTCAAACAACAAACCTAATGATCCTAGTAATACACACACATACACAAACACACATACACACACATTTTTAAGACCCTATTAACCAGGAGTAAAAATAAAAGTGTGATAGTATGTCAAATCTAATTTTCAAATTTCAGAGAAATAAGTCTGTTTGGCTGAATTTAAATTACATGTGGAACCCAAGCTGCAAGGAAGTCTGAGATGATGACATATATGGGCTTCCCAGGTCACACTAGTGGTAAAGAACCCACCTGCCAATTAAGGAGACAAGAGATGTGGGTTCAATTACTCATTGGGAAGATCACCTGCAGGAGGGCATGGTAACCCACTCTGGTATTCCTGCCTGGAGAATCACCATAAATAATCCACAGGGTCACAAGTAGTTGAACAAAAGTGAAGCAACTGAGCACATGAGCTTATGTTGTGGCATATATATGATATACATGTATAGCATGCATAGATATGATGACATACATATTGTAGCATATATAGATGACATATATACTACAGCATATATAGACTATTCTAACTTGTCCAGTATAGGAGGACATACTTTAAGGAGTCATAATAACCCTTAGCAGCAATCCTCCATGTTTGTTAGACTATACTGTCTATCTTAAGCACGTGGGCATTTAATTTTACCATCACAATCCTGTAAGGCAGTTATCATCCCCATTCTACACAAGAAGAAATTGGGGTCATGTTGGGGGTTCACACAGTTGAAGACCATGTGGCTAGCAAATCCCAGTTAGTCTTCTGAACATATAATATCTGAACTTTATATTAAACTTGTTTTTTGAAATAAGACTTGAATTAAACTGTAATTTGTACTAGGGCAGACAGGTAGGGTCATGTAAGTTAGTTCTTATAATCAATGCCTTATACTAGCATCTGAAAAAAATGTTAATGATTTTCTTTTAGGGAGAGAGATGGGAAGAATAATATAAAATTCATGGAATGTGTACAATGCATATCTAATTCACAAAATTGGTTACAAAATCCCAATCTAAAAATTAAGAAATAGATGGTCTACTCAGACTTTTTTGTTGATTTCTAATGTGTAAAAGATGATAAAACCAATAATGTGAGATTCTTAGCAACTTCCCTGAGATCACAAAGAGCAATTTGGTGATTTTTCATTTAATCACAAACCCTGGGTTTGTTCCACTATACTAAATAGATTCACAAGACAGCCTCAGAAGCTGTAAATACAGTTTATATAGATTTGAAACATATACTTTAAGGGGAAAGTTTTAGTTTCATTATACATTCATTATCACTTTTTTCATTATATAGCTCCTTACCCATATGTTTTTTTTTTTTTTTTCAGCAGAAAGGCGAATCTATTTCCCAAATAAGATCAAAGAAGCACACCAACTGTGTAAAATTAAAGTATTTAAGAGGCTCACAGAGTAGAGCATAAAAATAGTAACTTTGGTAGACTTCTTTAGGAACTGTAAGACTTTCAACAAGATATGGTAAATTTGAAGAAAAATGTTATACCTTTGCTCTTATTATAAATTTCAGTTAACCAATAATTCATACTAGATAAATAGTGCATAATTCTCATATTTTAAAACCATGGATATTCTTACCTATATGTTTTTATTCATAATAATTATGATTGAGCTATGGAAGAAATGTTTACCATTCGTAGTGGCTTGAATAGTGTCCTCCCAAATGTATGTCTACCCAGAACCTCAGACTTTGACCTCATTTAGAAATTGAATCTTATTTGGAAAGATGAAATCAAGTTAAAATGAGGTCATACTAAATTGGGTCATACATAAGCCAGCGACTGGTGTTCTTATGAAAAAGGGAAAGGGTTGGTTGCTCAGTCATGTCTAACTCTTTAAAACCCCATGAACTGTATAGCCTGCCTGGCTCCTCTGTCTATGGAACTTTCCAGGCAAGAATACTAGAATGGGTTGCCATTGCCTTCTCCAGGAATCTGCCTGACCCAGGGATTGAACCCAGGTCTCCTGCATTGCAGGCAGATTCTTTACCATCTGAAGCCACCAGCCATCTTTATAAGAGGAAAATCTGAAAACAGAGCTATGTACAGAGAGGAGACAGACACACAAGAAAAGCACCATATGACTGCACAAGGAGAGATTGTACTGATTCATCTACAAGACAAGAGATGTCAAGAATAACTGGTAACTGCCAGAAATAAAAAAGGCCAGCGTGCATCTTCTCTAGAGCCTTCAGATAGAGCGTGGTCCTCCTGGCATCTTGAATTCACACTTCTACCCTTCAGAACTGTTAGACAATAAATTTCTGTTTTATTAAGTCACCCAGTTTGTGGTATTTTGTTACAGCAGTCCTAGAAAATTAATATATCATCTAATGATTAATATATTATGCAACATATTTTTGAAAAAAATTCGTGTCCTGAATATATATTACTTATGTATTTGAAAATATATAAAAATAAAAACATTTCCATATTTGGCAATAGAAACATTTACTTTATTATTATTGTATTTATTCATGTTTTTCTACCAAGTATTTCTTTTAATCAGCTTGTAGAATATAAAGTTGCAGAAATATATTCATCTTAAATATTGATTTTGTAAGAATATTTAACATTAATGAAAATAGTAATTTATATGTTAATATCTGCATTTTTAATTACATAACAGATCTTAATTTTATGTCATTAATTCTGTACACTCTTTTTCTTTTACCACAAATAGTATTGATTGATATTCTATATTCAATTTCTTGAAAATATAGGTGTGATTGAAATGTGGGTTTTACAGTAAAACCTAGGAAATAGGTTAAATATTAAATAGGAAATATTAAAATAATTTTTAGTTTGATTCCTGACAACATAAATGTGTCTTTCTGACTTAAAATTCTCTTAACTATATAAATGTATGGCATAAAACACTGCCTTTTGTGAAATGAAAAACTCAGTAGATAATTAATCATGCCAATTGTTTTAAGATGGATATTAATTTTTAATGCATAATTTGAATGAAAGCTACTGAATTACAGAAATAACACATGAAATCTTTGGCTTATGGGCATTTGGGGAAAGCTATAGGATAGCTATGAACATAAAACTTCCAGAAGAGATTACTTAGAAGGTTTTTCCTCTCATACTAGAGAATTTCTTCGTGTACAAATCTTTTATTCAAATGGCAAAAAAAAAGTAACAACGAAAAAACAAGTCCTGAGGAATATGAAGATGAGAGCATAATACCAGAAAGCTCTGAGAAACTGACCATGCTGTGATTGAACCCTTGTGGATCAAGGTGAGAACTGAGTAGGATAATTTACAGGGCATACTCGAGTACAGCAGGCATCCACAAAAATAATATTAAACTATTCAAAATCAAGAATTATTGGTTTATCATTTCTGTCGCTTGGTATATATTTGTTAGTGCTGATTTTTACATAAGCATGACTTCAAACAGTACTCTTTCTCTTTCTAAAATAATCATAAACTTATGAGAAAGTTGAAAGTACAGTGTAAATAATATTTTAAATACTTTTTAAAAAATACTTTTTTAATACTTTTTTTTTCACTTCCAGATGTTTTAGAGTGTTTTCTGCAAGCCAGGAAATTCTAACAGTCACAATAAAACCATCAAAATCAGAAAGTTAATTTTATTTTTTTTTCATGTTTCTTTTTCTTTTTTTTTAATTTTATTTTATTTTTTAACTTTACAATATTGTATTGGTTTTGCCATATATCAACATGAATCTGCCACAGGTATACATGTGTTCCCCATCCTGAACCCTCCTCCCTCCTCCCTCCCATACCATCCCTCTGGGTCGTACCAGTGCACCAGCCCCAAGCATCCAGTATCGTGCATCAAGCCTGGACTGTTGACTCGTTTCATATATGATATTATACATGTTTCAATACCATTCTCCCAAATCATCCTACCCTCTCCCTCTCCCACAGAGTCCAAAAGACTGTTCTATACATCAGTGTCTCTTTTGCTGTCTCATATACAGGGTTATTGTTATCATCTTTCTAAATTCCATATATATGCGTTAGTATACTGTATTGGTGTTTTTCTTTCTGGCTTACTTCACTCTGTATAATAGGCTCCAGTTTCATCCACCTCATTAGAACAGAAAGTTATTTTAATATGTTCAGTTCAGTTCAGTCGCTCAGTCATGTCTGACTCTTTGCAACCCCATGAACTGCAGCACGCCAGGCCTCCCTGTCCATCACCAACCCCCAGAGTTCACCCAAACTCATGTCCATCGAGTTGGTGATGCCATCCAACCATCTCATCCTCTGTCATCCCCTTCTCCTCCTGTCCCCAATCTCTCCCAGCATCAGAGTCTTTTCCAATGAGTCAACTCTTCGCATGAGGTGACCAAAGTATTGGAGTTTCAGCTTTAGCACCAGTCATTCCAAAGAACACCCAGGATTGATCTGTAGAATGGACTAATTGGATCTCCTTGCAGTCCAAGGGACTCTCAAGAGTCTTCTCCAACACCACAGTTCAAAAGCATCAATTCTTCAGTGCTAGCTTCCTTCACAATCCATACATAATTTCACATCCATACATGTACATCCATATATGTACATCCATACATGACCACTGGAAAAACCATATGCTACTATTTTTTAATTATCAGACTTTATTCAAATCTTGCCAGTTGTACCAAAAGAAAAATCTTTTATATAAAAAGCATTCCATTCAGAATTACATGGTATGTTACATTTACTTGTAATGTCCTCTCTTGCCTCTTTTTATTTAGAGCAATTCCTTAAATTTTATGACATCAATATTTTTATAGACTACAGGTTGTGTTTTTGTTGTTTATTTTTTAGAATATTTCTCCATCTTAGTTTACCTAGATCAACTAGATTCAGGGTCGCATCTCTGGCAGGAATATCTCTTACAATTTTAGCTAGATTGAATCTCTTAAGTAGCTTGTCTTAACCTCTCTGTCTCTGCTCATTTTATGTCCTTTTTCTATTTAGACCTGTCTTCCCAGGTGGCACAGTGGTAAAGAATCTGCCTGCCAATGCAGGAGGCACAAGAGACATGGGTTTGACCCCTGGGTTGGGAAGATCCCCTGGAGGAGTAATTGACAACCCACTCCAGTATTCTTGCTTGAGAAATCCCATGAACAGAGGAGCCTGGTGGGCTACAGTCCATGGGGTCATAAAGAGTTGGACTTGACTGAGCACACACACGCACTCTATCTGAGCCATATCACACTCTCATTCTTTCCCCATCCCCAAATCTCACAAGCCCCAGAGTTTTTTCCCAATTTGACCTACTCTTGTCACGGCACTTGCCTTTGACTTACTCCTTCTGAAAATGCTGACTGCTTTAAAACAGCAGTCCCAAATCTATTTGGCACCAGAGACCTGTTTCGTTGAAGACAATTTTTCCACAGACAGGGTAGGGGTAGGGGGTGGGGATGGTTTCGGGGTGATTCAAGCTCATTTACTGTGCCTTTCATTTCTATTATTATTACATCAGCTCCACCTCAGATCATCAGGCATTTGATCTCAGAGGTTGGGGATCCTGCTCTAATACTTTCCCTCTTTCTGATGTAAACAAATATGCAATGTCAGTCATTTCTAGAAGAGAAATGCCTAATCATTTGGCAGTTAAACTTGAGTTGATAGACACAAGGGATTATCTTTCTCAGACCATATTTGCATATTAACACATCCCTCCCATCCTTAGCCCATGGGGGCAAGGGCAGAGCTGGCATTAGAAGGGGTTAATCTGCCTTGGGCTCATTTCTTTTGGTAGGATTCTGTATTGGTTTACTGCATTGTGTTTAATAAGTTCTTAAATATATAAAATAAAAATAAGTAAAATAAAACTTCGGATATGCATCCAGCAAAATGTAATGCATGAAATACCCTACACTTGTTGATTCTTTGACATTTATATTTTACTACTACTTCACCCCAGAAAATAGAAGCATGGTAACTTGATAGGTATATCTCAGGGTACTTCCTGGTGGTCCAGTGATTTAGAGTCTACCGTCCAATTTGAGGTACCAGGGTTCCATTCTTGGTCAGGGAACTAAGATCCCACATACTATGGGGCAACTAAGCCTGCCAGCCACACTAAAAAAGAAGCCTATATGTCACCGTAAAGAAACGGAGCAGCAAAAAAAAAAAAAAAAAAGAATTGCGTGGATGTCTCATTCCACCAAAATTCTTGCTTTTCCAGGTTCTAAAATGTGGAGTGGCAAGCTCCACAGAAAGTCTTGGCCAGTTCAAAACATAAAACCTTTATTCTAATCTGCAACCCTCTCCATTCTCCTTTCAAATTTCTTTTGCTATTCGAGGTTTTTTGTATTTCCATACAAAAACCTCGAATAGCCAAAGCGATCTTGAGAAAGAAGAATGGAACTGGAGGAATCAACCTACCTGACTTCAGGCTCTACTACAAAGCCACAGTTATCAAGACAGTATGGTACTGGCACAAAGACAGAAATATTGATCAATGGAATAAAATAGAAAGCCCAGAGATAAATCCACGCACATATGGACACCTTATCTTTGACAAAGGAGGCAAGAATATACAATGGATTAAAGACAATCTCTTTAACAAGTGGTGCTGGGAAATCTGGTCAACCACTTGTAAAAGAATGAAACTGGACCACTTTCTAACACCATACACAAAAATAAACTCAAAATGGATTAAAGATCTCAACGTAAGACCAGAAACTATAAAACTCCTAGAGGAGAACATAGGCAAAACACTCTCCGACATACATCACAGCAGGATCCTCTATGACCCACCTCCCAGAATATTGGAAATAAAAGCAAAAATAAACAAATGGGACCTAATTAACCTTAAAAGCTTCTGCACATCAAAGGAAACTATTAGCAAGGTGAAAAGACAGCCTTCAGAATGGGAGAAAATAATAGCAAATGAAGTAACCGACAAACAACTAATCTCAAAAATATACAAGCAACTCCTACAGCTCAACTCCAGAAAAATAAACGACCCAATCAAAAAATGGGCCAAAGAACTAAATAGACATTTCTCCAAAGAAGACATACAGATGGCTAACAAATACATGAAAAGATGCTCAACATCACTCATTATCAGCGAAATGCAAATCAAAACCACTATGAGGTACCATTTCACACCAGTCAGAATGGCTGCGATCCAAAAGTCTACAATAATAAATGCTGGAGAGGGTGTGGAGAAAAGGGAACTCTCTTACACTGTTGGTGGGAATGCAAACTAGTACAGCCACTATGGAGAACAGTGTGGAGATTCCTTAAAAAACTGGAAATAGAACTGCCTTATGATCCAGCAATCCCACTGCTGGGCATACACACTGAGGAAACCAGAAGGGAAAGAGACACGTGTACCCCAATGTTCATCGCAGCACTGTTTATAATAGCCAAGATATGGAAGCAACCTAGATGTCCATCAGCAGATGAATGGATAAGAAAGCAGTGGTACATATACACAATGGAGTATTACTCAGCCATTAAAAAGAATACATTTGAATCAGTTCTAATGAGGTGGATGAAACTGGAGCCTATTATACAGAGTGAAGTAAGCCAGAAGGAAAAACATAAATACAGTATACTAACGCATATATATGGAATTTAGAAAGATGGTAACAATAACCCAGTGTACGAGACAGCAAAAGAGACACTGATGTATAGAACAGTCTTATGGACTCTGTGGGAGAGGGAGAGGGTGGGAAGATTTGGGAGAATGGCAATGAAACATGTAAAATATCATGTAGGAAACGAGTTGCCAGTCCAGGTTCGATGCACGATGCTGGATGCTTGGGGCTGGTGCACTGGGGCGGCCCAGAGGGATGGTATGGGGAGGGAGGAGGGAGGAGGGTTCGGGATGGGGAACACATGTATACCTGTGGCGGATTCATTTTGATATTTGGCAAAACTAATACAATTATGTAAAGTTTAAAAATAAAATAAAATTAGAAAAAAAAACGTAAAAAACAAAACAAAACAAACAAACAAAAAAATTTCTTTTGCATATAGGAACACCTATTTTTCATCCCAGAGAATTTAATATCATAACTAACTATACTTTTGATAGTTTCAGAGAAATAAAACCTTCCCTGATGTCTCTGTAATTGAACAAATGTTCTACTTAAATCTCTCATTCTTCCCATTGGGAAAAATTCATGTCTCACAATTCAGAGAAACTTCATTTATTAAAGGCTTTTTTCCCCTCTACTCACGATTGTGACTACACTCCTAGGGGCTTGCAGAGGGTTGAAGCATTGTTGGGTGGGCTGTTGAGGGAGAACATTCCTGTCTTAGCTCATAGTCATCATCCGTCAAAGATGTACACATTGAAATAGCCTCACTTTCATTTGCTTTATCATTATTGTTCCATGCAGGTAATTAATTGCAGCATAATATGTGTTCTGATAACAAACCATCACCATGCCTCACTCATTTTTAGCTACTTCTTTGCCACTCTTATGCCACAAGAGACCTATAACTACAGAGGAATTTTGAGGCTATGCCAAGTCCACCTGCCAACATTGCCATCTTTCCATTCAGTGGTTGCCAGAAACTCTACAGAGGATGCTGAAGTTGTCCCTCTAACTCTCAGATATTCTAAATCTATTCAGATTTCCTATTTTCTACCACTTCTCAGTGGGATATTAATGAAAAAGGGACCACAGAGTTCATTTTCAGGAGTATCAACTAGCATTTAATTAGCTGTGTTCTGACACTTTCTCTTTCCCCAGATGATGTAACTTGTAGCTATTCCAGGGTAGGGGGACGAGAAGCCCTGTATGATAGGGTACCGGTAGTCCTCAATCAATTGTCATAGCTCTGGGTCTTATGCTTAAGATGTCAAGGGTTTAATTCTCTTCTAAGTCTTTATTTCTGTAAGCAAGGAATAACTGTGAAGGATTACTGAGTCTACTGAAGAATGGAAAGAAAACTGTAATGGGAAATATTTTTTTAAATCTTGTTTCATACCTAACCAATCAGTAGTGAAGTTCCCAACTTGTCCCTGTATCGATGCTCATTCTCAAAGTACTTTTTAAAGTAAATGGAAACAGATTTTCAGCTTTCAACCTGCAAATGTCAGTAAAAAAGGCCAATTCTAGGTCTTGCTCTGGGAAGTGCAAAACATCTTGAAAACCACGTTCCTCCCCTCTACCAAACTGTGTTCTCCCACACAACACGGACAACTCCTACCCAAGGGGCTACAGCAAAGATGAAGGTAAATAGTAAAACTAATACTTGCTTGGAGATATGCTTAAATATTTGATTCTTAGACAACAATCCAGAGTTAAATTATCATGTTTTTTAGAAGAGAGACAGGCCAGTATTTATATTTAATAAGCAATCTAGATGATGTTTTCTTCAGTCTGGAATATTCTACCCTATTAGATATTACACATTGTGTGTGAGATATAAAAACTGGGCTTTCAAATTTAAAAAAATAAAACAAAAACCTGCGTATTGGGATCATTTTGTTGCTCTAGCCAATTTGGGCTATGTGGGAAAAAAAATGACTCAAAGGGATAATTCTAAAAAATCTCAGAAAATATTAATGACCTCATTTATTATGCCCACGTACTAGAGAAAATAGCATAATAATATAAATCATGTCCATAGACATTTATAATCTAAACTTCAATAATGTTTAAGGAATTCTAAGTAGCTATTAAAATTAGTTCACTCAAAAAACTGTTGAAATTTTCCTAGGTCAGCCAGTATAGTGATGCATCAAAATAGTGCATGTCTACATCTATTCACATGGAAAACTTATGTTTTAAAATACCAAGGTCAGTGACAAATGATAGGTATAGCATGATTAATGCTGAAATGCACATAGAGAGACAAGTTTAGAGGGACACAGAGGCCAACTTTTACATTGAATGTCTGTACATGTTTGGATCCTAAGTAATTTTTAATTTTTTTCTCTGTTTTCTTTAGGTGTTCATTTTCTTTCAGTAAAGCTCAACACTCTACCCTGTCCCTCCCAGGAGACATGTCATGTGCCACCTACTTATATTTACATTCTTACCTACTCCACTTGCTTAGGATGGATGATACAATCGTGAGAAATTGCATCTGAAGTACTAAGGGGTATGATAATCAGGTGAGTTTGGGCTTATAGTCAGGGCTTAAAACTGACACCAAAAAGCTGGAGCCCAAGAAGATTCTGAACGACATTTCTTTCATTCAATTTTTTTCATCCTGTTTTCACTTTTTTCTTTCGTTATCTTCCCTTTGATGCCTCTTTTCATCTCTCTTTTTTATTTTTTTCTTTACTATATATTTCTTTAATTCACACTTCATTCTTCCCACTTGTCTTTTTGCTTTTGTCTTCATTCCCTAACCTCCAACATTTTTTTCCCAATACTGTACCAAATGACAAAAGTCAAGATCTTTTTATATCATATTGACACAAAAAGTATGTGAGGAATGATAAATTATCATGTTTTTGTATAACTATTGTTTAGAAATATAGAATCATACACATGAGGTTTGGAGAGAACAAATGTCCAATTTTTCAGCAGATGTTTTAGGTTCCTATTGTGGGAAAACAACAACTCTGAAACTTCTCCTCTATTCTTGATTTCCACGACAGAATCAATTAAATGGCTTGTGACAGAAAACCAGGTAGATGGGTAGGGGAAAAAGCTCTCTTACCTCGTAAAAGCAACAACCACTAATGTTATATACCCAAAAAGAAATATGATTTTTTAGGAGAAATACAAATTTCTAATTTTGTTCAAAAAGGGAGAGTTCTTCTAAGCTAGTCTTCAGAAAGGGGAAAAAAAATCTACTTGATTTTAAAGATTCTAGGAAAGAACACACCATAGCAGGAAGTCCGACCTACTTGGTCCGGACCTTCAATGGACAAGTACAGAGATCTGCGAAGTCCAGGAGAGCAGAGAGGGAGCAAGAACTCATCTCTCTCCTGTGAAAAACAGCAGACATGGCTGTGCAGGAAACCAACCTTACTTCTCACTCCTACCAGCATGGAGAACTTCTGTGGAACTAGTTTCAACACTTTGTTACTTTAAAGAAATGTAAGACTTAGTTGTGACTTCCCTGGTGGGTCAGATGGTAAAGCGTCTGCCTACAACACGGAAGACCCAGCTTCGATCCCTGGGTTGGGAAGATCCCCTGGAGAAGGAAATGGCAACCCACTGCAGTATTCTTACCTGGAAAATCCCATGGATGGCGGAGCCTGGTTGGCTACTGTCCATGGGGTTGCAAAGAGTCGGACACGACTGAGCAACTTCACTATCTATCTATCTAAGACTTAGTTAATAAAGTTTGTTCCCCAAGCTTCAAAGGTGTTTTAAACTACATCCACTATAAAACCCTTGTTCTCCAGCAAAACTAGTATATTCCAGGTGTCAACACCTCCTCACCCCCATACACAGCCATCTGCCATTAGACACTAAATGTGCAAATCATCAGAAAGATTGATGGAGATTAAGTGGGTTATTTCAGTAGGGAGAAGCTACTGAGGAGGAGCATGTGTTGGTGAATCTAGAAAGCCAGAGCTATTTGAGTGGTGGCAGGAAATGAGAGATGAAAAGGACTGAAGATATAAGAAAAAGCAGGTAAGCTGTGAAATTATCTAAAAAGTCTGGGGAGTATTTGTGAGTGGCCTCCAGAAGTAGGAAGCCTAGGCATTGATGCCCCATCTCTTGTGTCACATAAGAGGAAACAAGATATCTAGATTACGGTCATCTCTTCATTTGTGTTCACCCAAACCCAAAATACAATTTCCTGTGTTGAAACTTTTCTATGGTGATTTGTTTCTCCTACCAGTACAGGGCTTCTTGTGGAGACGGATATTAAACAGACAGACAAAAATATTTTAAAAATAATACAGCTTTAAAATAAACAATTTTTAAAACTACGTAAGTTTAAAACAAATGGATGGATCTATTTCAGATTGTTAGTCTGGATGAGAAATTCTGATGAAAAAATCTCATTCAGCTACATGCTTGTCCTTACAACTTATTTATTTCATCCATTTCAATCCCCATGCTTCAGGCAATGGCTTCCAAATTTTTTCTTTACTTGTTCTGACTTCTCCTTTAGGGTTTTAATTTTCTCTTCTTGACTATTTCCTATATATCTTCACTTGCTTTTATCTTGGATTCATTGTGTTCAAAAAAGTTATCACCTTCTCCTACAGATCTCTTATTGCTTCTTTCCCATATTTGTACAACATCAATCTCTGAGTTGTCACAGAGCCAAAAATCTCTAGTTCATTTCTATTAGACTAATTTGAATGAATTCTATTGTTGGACATCACAATGAATCTCCTGGTTTCTAACTCTCCCCGACTCAGTCCATCCTAAATACTCTGCCAAGTAAATCTTTCCACACAATTGTGGACTTCAGAAGCTTTCTTATATTGACTAAAACATTATAATCAAGGCCACTTATGAATTACTGATAACTGTCTTTTAAAAATTAAATCCCATGACTCTTCTGTGATTTAACTGGATTGGACTGCTTCGAGTTTGTCAGATGTACTCTAAAGCTTTGTGTCTGCCTGAGGTTTCCTCAGTCTGTTCTCTCCAAGGAATATATCTTACTTTTCAAAATCTTTTCTGTCTTGTTACTGTTGTTCAGTCTCTTCAGTCAACTCTTTGCCACCCCATGGATTGCAGCACATCAAGCTTTGTCCTTCACTATCTCCTGGAGTTTGCTCAAACTCATGTCCATTGAGTCAGTGATGCCATCCAAACATCTCATTCTCTGTCACCCCTTCTCTTCCTGCCCTCAATCTTTCCCAGCATCAGAGTCTTTTCTAAGAGTCAGCTCTTCGCACCAGGTGGCCAAAGTATGGGAGCTTCAGCATCAGTCCTTCCCGTGAATATTCAGCATTGATTTCCTTTAAGAGTGACTGGTTTGATCTGTTGCAGTCCAAGGGATTCTCAAGAGTCTTAGTCTATCTTAAGTCTTCTATTTGAAGTCTATCCGTTTTCTATCTTTATCTTAGATTTTATATCTTCCATAAAGGAATTCCTGGTGCCTCTTAAATGATGTAACTATTCTGTTAAAGGCTCACTGTGATGTTTGTTTTCTTCGTACAGTTCACATGGCATTTTTTTGTTTGTGTGATATTATCCTCTCATTCTTCCTTGATGTTTGGAAATTTCTACTCATCTGTGTATTCCTTAGTGTGTATGGTTGATGCTCAGCTCTGCATCAGAATCCCGTAAAGAAGCTGAATAATACAGGCAGCACAATTACAAATGGCAGTATTCAGTAAGTATATTATTATTCAGTATATTATATTATACTCAGTATAATATATGATACTCAGTAAGTATAATTATATACTTACCTAAAGTAAGTATTATACTGAAGTATATTATATTCAGTAAGTATATCTTCTATATTACAATATAGAAGAGATATTTACCTTAAGAAACATTGGTCTGGTGAGGAAAGTGTGAACTTTTTTTTTTTTCCCACAGAGTAGGCTTAATGATTAAGGACTTTACACTTCTGAACTGCACCAGTGCACTCGCTGGAACTAAGCCAGGGAAGCAGTTAAGCAGATCTTTAGTTTAACCCTGCTACAATCTCAGAGAGAGACAATTTGACAAGCTGAAAACTTCCCCAGGTCAATCTGTTACAACTATGGTGATGGCTATAGAAATCTAGTAAGCACAGAATAGAATCCACAGCAGAATTCTCTTCCCAGAAATCTTTTACTTTTTTTTTCTTGCACAATAAAATCCCATTTCATTTCTCAAGTGATACCTTAGAAATTTACAATAATACAGTTCAAACCTCTTTGCAAAGACTCAGGTACCTAAAAAGAATTTTTCAAATCAATTTTCTTTTCTTCATGATAGATAAATAATAATCTGTAAGGCCTATGATTGGTGGAAGAAAGATTGGAAAACTACTTGATGATGTTCATCTCTGATAGACAGATTTACCAGAATTCTCTTACAAGTATCAGAGCTTTAAATCAGGTTGAGTAAAGAATGTAAAAATTCAAATTTCTCAATTCTTCTACCAGTGGGAAGTGGGAGGTGAAGGGAATTAATCACCTTGGTTCCTTATGTCATTTGATTCCAACAGACTGAATTTCCTTTGATAAGGAAGGCAGCCTCCAACATGTAATAATCTTTAAACATCACCATAAATTGGCTTTAATATGATACTCTGTAATAAAAAGTCTACATCTCAATCCCAGGTACCAATAGCAGCATATAAAAATTCTGTTGGCAAGAACTACAAACAGTAGATATTATATACACTTTCACCAAAGTCCTTCAATTTGTTTCACTTTCTTATTGTTTCTTTTAGCTTGGCTTTTTTACAATTCTTAGAAGAAAAGTGAATCAAAAAGAAAATAAATGATATTTCTATGTGACATTTATGCAGAAATACATGTAATTATATGATCCTCTAAGTTAACAGTATAAAAATAATTTCAAAATGAAATTGGATGGCAGGAAAAATTTTAAAATGAAACAAGATAGCCACCTATCTCTTGTCACTTAATTTAATTCATAAAGATGGTATCTTTCCTAAATAAATATATTACATGGCAAGAATCTATGAAGCGTGGGTAGCATTATAACTCAAGCAGGTTTTTTATTAGCAAGGAGTAAATTTAATCACATGTTTTTAAAAAAGGAAAAGATCTTCTTGCCTTTCAAATGGGCTAGGAAATATTTCTAAAATGCAATTTCTCAGATTCATATATAGACAAAACTATAGATGAAGACCTCAAAAGCAGAAAAGAAAAGAAAAGGGAACATAAGCCTGAATGAGATTAGAAGGAACTTTATTCGGTCAGAGTAGTATTTTTGATATTTAGAGGAGAAATGGGGATTTATAACTATCTTAAATATGTTCAGCCATGGATTAACATCATTTCACAAAATTCAGAACACCATCTAGCCGTTTATTTTACATTCTTATTCATTTATGTTTTCAAATCTATATAAATTGGCATACCACCCAGAATACAAATTTACTAACAGCAAATATCATTTTATTATTTACCTAAATAGGCTATAGTACCAGACTTAAAAATAGTAGTATTATCCATCCCATAGTTTTGCATTACAATAGACTTTTTAAAATTACTGCCAATTATCATTTTAAAATTACTTTTGGCAGTTACTTGATTCCTGCCAGAAAGTTTGCTGATGTCTTTATATGTCTATCGTTATGGTAGCACATTTCACCTAGTTCTATATTCAGTAAAAAGGAAATTAATCAACCGAATTAGGTCAAATGCTGCTTTATTTCTCCAAAATGTATACTTCAAATGCTAAAATAATGTTTGAGAATATAATTTTTCAGCTTTTAGGGTGAAAATAAAGATTGTGTTGTAAATCTTATATGTCTAGCCAAAAAATACTTTGTGGATGAAGGCAGAAGAAATATAGTCCTAGACATTTAAACCAAATAAGTTTATGTTACAAGGATTTGCATTTTAAGGTAGACATGTGAAGAAATAAGTATATTTAAGAAGAATGTAATGAACGGAAAATAATAAAACAAAAAAATGCTTTTGTAAATATAATCAAGGTACAAATATACAGGCACAAAAAACTTCAGTAACTAAAATGAATTAGAGATAGAGAATATTTATACTTTCATACTATATAAATATTATTTAAAACATTGAAAAACAATTCAATGGCAAATTTCTTAGAAAGTGCTGCTGCTGCTGCTGCTGCTAAGTCACTTCCGTCATGTCCGACCCTGTGTGACCCCAATTGGAACAGGAAGAAACTGAGTTATGTAAAGACCCACCACATACACACATACACACATACAAAAGCCATTGTCTACATAGTTTAATTGGTGACTTCTAGTTATATCGGTAACATTTATTTTATCTAAATTATTTCAGAATGTACTTTAAAAAAAAACTTTTTTTTTTCTGAGAGAATGACAATCTAGACATTGGGAATAACACTGTTACTAAAAACTATTATAAGTACTGAAATTCAATACATATAGTATATGTGTATACATATATATAGTAATATATATGCATATACATATATATATGTGTGTGTGTTCAGTTCAGTTCAGTTGCTCAGTCATATCTGACTTTTTGCGACCCCATGGACTGCAGCATTCCAGGCCTCCCTGTCCATCATCAACTCCCAGAGTTTATTCAAACTCAAGTCTATTGAGCCCATGATGCCATCCAACCACCTCATCCTCTGTCATCCCCTTCTCCTCCCTTCAATCTTTCCTAACATTAGGGTCTTTTCAAATGAGTCAGGTCTTCGCATCAGGTGGCCAAAGTATTAGAGTTTCAGCTTTAGCATCAGTCCTTCCAATGAATATTCAGGACTGATTTACTTTAGGATGGACTGTAGGATCTCCTTGCAGTCCAAGGGACTCTCAAGAGTCTCCTCCAACACCACAATTCAAAAGTATCAATTCTTCAGTGCTCAGCTTTCTTTATAGTCCAAGTCTCACATCCATACATGAGTGCTGGAAAAACCATAGCTTTGACTAGACGGACCTTTGTTGGCAAAGTAATGTCTCTGCTTCTTTATATGCTGTCTAGGTTGGTCATAGCTTTTCTTCCAAGGAGCAAGTATCTTTTAATTTCATGGCTGCAATCACCATCTGCAGTGATTCTGGAGCCCTGAAAAATAAAGTTTATCACTGTTTCCATTGCTTCCCCATCTATTAGCCATGAAGTGATGGGACCAGATGCCATGATCTTAATTTTCTGAATGTTGAGTTTTAAGCCAACTTTTCCACTCTCCTCTTTCACTTTCATCAAGAGGATCTTTAGTTCTTTGTTTTCTGCCATAAGGGTGGTGTCATCTGCATATCTGAGGTTATTGATATTTCTCCTGGCAATCTTGATTCCAGCTTGTGCTTCATCCAACCCAGTGTTTCTCATGATGTACTCTGCATATAAGTTAAATACACAGGGTGATAATATACTGCTTTTATGTATTCCTTTCCTGATTTGGAATCAATCTGTTGTTCCATGTCCAGTTCTAACTGTTGCTTCCTGACCTGCAAACAGATTTCTCAGGAAGCAGGTCAGGTGGTCTTTACATTTACCAAAGGAGCACTTGATCTTTGATAGCTAATATAGAAGTAGAACTTTTGGGATATAAGCGAATGTATCTATAGACCCATGGTTTGTATTTTGTTGGTTTTCAAGAGTACGTATAGGGCATAAGTGTGAAGTTTAGGAACTCTGTATGATAAACAATGGTTTAAAATATTTATATGTGAAACCAGAGTCCCAAAGGGTCACAACCTCTGTGTGAAGCAGATAGAGAAATAAAACATTACACAAAAGGGGACAGCAAGACAACTCATCTATTTCAACTTTGGTGCTGATCATACCACATCGTATCTTAGAGGGATTAGCACATCTGGTATAAGCTCTTTCCAACCAGAGTCTTTCACATATAGACTCTCTGCATGTATGTGCTCAGTCATGTCCAGCTCTTTCATGACTCCATGGACTATAGGCCACCAAGCTCCTCAGTTCATGGGATTTGCCAAGGCAAGAATACTAGAGTGGGTCACCATTTCCTACTCCAGGGGATTTTTCCAACCTAGGGATAGAACGCATATCTCTGACATTAGCAGGCAGATTCTTTACCATTGAGCCACCCGGGAGAATGCATAATAAAGATTTCTACCCTGAGAATTTGTTACCATAAGCCAGACTTTAAGCTAATGTGCAAACTATATTTAAATCACCTAGGCTGGCCAAAGAATCTTTGTAACCAAAAAGAAAATTTCAGTTTTGATGTTTGACTAATGACAAGTTTTTAAACCCCACAGCCCCCTCACCCCCTTTACCCCTATTTGGGGCAGGTTCATTTAAATAAATAAGTAAACTTACATACTGCTTCCCTTGGTGCCAGGGGCCAGTTCAAACCATGTAAACCTCAGCACTCAAGTGGGAACCCCTACCTCAAGTCCACCTCCTAAGCACATTCTTACATCTGATTTCATTTCACTTTTGCGACTTGGATCATCCTGTTTCAGAAAGTCTCACAGTGTGATTAATAAAACTTTACATTTGCTTTTGGTGTGTGTGTCATCAGTCTTGACATCTGCACTATTCCACTGGGAGAGGTCATTCCCATTCTCTATGGGAAGACTATACAACTACTTAAAACTGCAATGAAATTGTGTGTGTGTGTGTGTGTGTGTGTGTGTGTATCTCACCTCAGTGGATGTTAGTGATGCAATAGATCCCATTAATAGGACTGGTTAACACAGATACTGTAACTTTGGCTGCTAATAGCTCGTAGTTGTTCCTTTCTCCAAAGAATTGGCTTTCATCAGATTAGATTCCCTTTGCCTATGATATTACACCTCCTCAGAAAATAGCCTAGTGACTGACTGATACTAGGGGTAGGGCATGACAAGAACTGTGAAAGGTCTGAGATTTTACCTTACTTAAGAGCTAATAAATTAACCTGGCACAGTTTTATTAATGCTGGCAAAAGATACAAAACTTTGGTCAGAGACAAAGGACTTCCCCACTCTCAGTATTAGCAATAGAGTGTTACAGTTGGTTCCCTGAGCCACTGGATAGTACACAAAGGACAGAAAACACTTATACATGAAATAAATTAGGTTATACGAGAGGAATCTTGAGTTTAAGGAACATATGTTTAATAATTATAATGGGCTATAAGCTTACCTAAACTTTGTCCTAGAGGGAGACATTGTCTTCATTATACTGGACGATAAATAAACCTGTCCTTCATTCCAGAGATAGACACTATCTCTAGATTTTAAGGCTGCTCATTATAGAAGAGTCTTTAAAGGCTAGTCCAGAACAAAGGCAGTCAGTGCCTCTGCTCACAAGATGAACAGAAATGAAAGAGATTTGTGGGGAACTGACTCCCAACAGTTAAGTTTATTTTACTCATCTACTTGACTATTTTGAAGCTTTTTGTGTAATGAAAAAACAAAAATATTTCAGTAATCACAATTAATGTAAATTGAGTAAACTCTCCAATTCAAACCTGAAAGCAAAGACTTTCTAGCTATGTGTAATTTACAAGAGTCATATCCACAACCTAAAGACACACTTTAAAAAGCCAGCAATCAAATTGTAGAAAAATAAATGCCAGGCAAATATTTATCAATTGAAAGCTGATATTACTATATCAGATATAATACATTAAATGTAAACAGGCTTACTAGAAATAAGGAAAAGATTTGACCTAGCATAAAATAATGTTTCTAAATTTGTATGCTCCCAGAAGCAGACTGAAAATACATAAAACAAATGTTGACAGAATTAAAGCAGAAATCAATAAATTCATTATCATGTAGAACACATCTATCTTGGTAACTGAAGGCTTTAACAGGCAAAAAGTAACCTTTAAACATTCACAGGATTTTAATAAGATAATTAGCAAGTTTAATTTATGAACATATATATATAATAGTGTATTCAGTGAAAGAAGAGTATGGAGCATTTACCTAACTGTCCAATACTAAACTGCAAAACCTATTCCAAAACTTTCAAAGGATTTCTGTCATGTAAATTATGTTCTCTGACTACAATATGACTATTAGAAATCAAAAACAGAAAAGTAACTAGAAAAATAAAAAAAAGTGTATACATGCTGAATATACTTTTAAGTAATTTATGGGACAAAAAAGGAAAATGCATAATGGCTATTAACTTTACTTACCAATGATAATTAAAATGTTGCATATCAAATTTCAGATTATATAACTAAACCAATTATTGAGGTAAAATTTATTAGCTTGAGTTGATAATTTTAGAAAAAGTAATCCTAAATATTAATAGTTCTTGATGCTCAAGTCAAAAATGTTAGAATTTTTTCTTACATTTGAACAGTGAAAGCCCTGTTCACTCAACCTCCTTCAGTTCATCTAGTCCATCAAACTTCTAAAACTCATCCCACATATATTTTCAATTTTCTTTTTCTTCTTTGAAATCCCTATGGTCAAAGTTACTTATTTCTCTTGCCTGGAGCATATCAATGGAAATGGTTTTCTTTCTGCCTTCTTGCCTTCCTAAAATTATTTCCCCTTGTAGCAGTTACCGTGATCTTTAAAAGAACAGATAAGATTACATTGCTCTCATGTTAAAACTGCTGGGATTGCCTTGCTCTTTGATCACTGAGGGACTAACTCTTTAAAATTATCCCCCTCTGTATTAGATTTCTACATTCCAGGTTCTCCTCTCAGAATCTCACAATATTGTATCTGGGTTGTGTTCTCATCTGGAGCTCAGCATCCTCCTCCAACAAGATTATTCACGTGATTGACAGAAGTCACTTTTTTGCAAGAACAGAACTGAGGTTCATATGTTCTTACAGGTTGTTGGCTAAAGGTTCTCTGAGCAGCAAAAACTGGCCTCAGGTCCTAGCCATGTGGCTCTCTTACAATATGAAGCTGATTTTCTCAAAGGCAGTAGAATATCCCCTCTCCAGCTGGTGAAGGCAGAGGCTTATACAACATAATGTAATCAAGGGAGTGACTATGCCATCATCTTTCTCATGTAATGTATCCTGATTAAGGGAGCAACTATGCCATCATGTTTGCAGGAGCTGCCCATACAAAAGCAAAGGGATTACACAGGGTGTAAGAAGGGGAGTTGGTGATGGGCAGGGAGGCCTGGCATGCTGCAGTCCACGGGGTCGTAAAGAATTGGACACGACTGAGCGACTGAACTGAATGAACTAAAGAAGGCTTACACAGGGTGTGAGTACTCAACAGTGGGAGTCTTGGATTCCACTTTAGAATTTTGCTCTCCACCCTACCCTTTTTAAAATTCCCACTAAATACTTAAAATAGCTACCTTTCCATTTTAAAATTTAGCTGTTTATTTTCTATTTTTACTCTTTTCAATCCAACCATCATTAGTGTGAGGTACCATGTCTTTTTCATTGCTGTCTTTCCATGCTTACGGCAGAGCATGAAACATGGAAGACAGTCAATAATGCTGCATGTGTGAATAGAAACCATGGTTTCTAATAATATATGGCCATACATTTGGGGAAAAAATACTGTCTTTATTTCAACCTTACAACTTAACACCAGAATGAAATATAGATGAGTTATGAGGTGAAATGCATAGATATAAAGCACACACAATATAATGTATATACATTTTTTTGTGAACCGAGGAGGCATATCTAAGAATGATATCAAATTCAGGAGCCATAAAATAACATTGGAAGATTTGACTACATAGTAAAATGTCTGTACACTGGAAAACACCATTAAAAAGTTTTCTAAAAGATAAAAAGTCTGCAAATGTATAAAATATTAAATATATACAAATTAATAACAATATATGGTGAGAATACAAAATTTTTAAGAAAGAGACAAGCATTCCAATATTTTAAAATGGACTAAGGTAACTAACAGAAAAATCTCAGAGGAAGAAATATGACAAATGACAATAAATCATCAACATTTATTCTCAAATTCCTCCATCAGTATACATCAAATAATAGCTATTATAATTGAAACTCAGTTCAGTTCAGTCGCTCAGTCGTGTCCGACTCTTTGTGACTCCATGAATTGCAGCACGCCAGGCCTCCCTGTCCATCACCAACTCCTGGAGTTCACCCAGACTCACGTCCATTGAGTCAGTGATGCCATCCAGCCATCTCATCCTCTGTCGTCCCCTTCTCCTCCTGCCCCCAATCCCTCCCAGCATCAGAGTCTTTTCCAATGAGTCAACTCTTCGCATGAGGTGGCCAAAGAATTGGAATTTCAGCTTCAGCATCATTCCTTCCAAAGAAATCCCAAGGCTGATCTCCTTCAGAATGGACTGGTTGGATCTCCTTGCAGTCCAAGGGACTCTCAAGAGTCTTCTCCAATACCACAGTTCAAAAGCATCAATTCTTTGGCACTCAGCCTTCTTCATGGTCCAACTCTCACATCCATACATGACCATAGGAAAAACCATAGCCTTGACTAGACGGACCTTTGTTGACAAAGTAATGTCTCTGCTTTTGAATATGCTCTCTAGGTTGGTCATAATTTTCCTTCCAAGGAGTAAGTGTCTTTTAATTTCATGGGTGCAGTCACCATCTGCAGTGATTTTGGAGCCCAGAAACATAAAGTCTGACACTGTTTCCACTGTTTCCCCATCTATTTCCCATGAAGTGATGGGACCGGATACCATGATCTTTGTTTTCTGAATGTTGAGCTTTAAGCCAACTTTTTCACTCTCCACTTTCACTTTCATCAAGAGGCTTTTTAGTTCCTCTTCACTTTATGCCATAAGGGTGCTGTACAGGATAAGAAATGAAAAATTAACATGGTTTTGTCTTAGAATGATGAAGGGAGTATGTTAACTACAAGAGTATGGCAGAGATAAGGATACTTTTAAAATATTGATAGGCATTCAATGCCTTTGAGTGCTTGAGATTGCAACACATTGGTAAGATCAAGACGGTATGATTTTTGAGCAATCTGGGAACCACAGAAAAGCAAGGTTCCTTATCACCTAAGACTACTTTTTGTTACATATGTGAATGATGATGAACTTTGATGCATTTCTTTTTCATATTTTTATTATTTAGTAACTTAAAAATACAGTGTTCAAAATGTTTTGTTTACTAAATTTTGAAAGCAAGACTTTTTAAAATTAAAATTAAAAAAAATTCTTCATCACACAAGCATTATCTGGTTAGGTGAATAGCTATTATTTATTTTATTTTTTCCTTTTTTTAAATTATAAAGATGTCACATGCTAGATTTAAAAAGGTCAGATACAAATATGGATATAATGGGAGGTAAAAGCAAAGAGCCTCTGAACTTTTTTCCCTCCTACCTCACTAGAACAATTTGGCAGATAATATTCTATTTTCTTTTATGATGCTTTAAGTTAATTAAGTATATACAGTTCTCAGGATACATATAGGCTGAAAGCAAATGAATGGAAAAGATGTTCCACATAATAGTAATCAAAAGAGAACAGGGGTGGTTAAAATTACATCCCAGAAAACCATAAGTTAAGTCAAAAACTGTCAAAAGGGACAAGTTAGTGAGTGAAAGTCACTCAGTCATGTCTGACTCTTTGCAACCCTATGGACTATACAGACCAGGGAGTTCTCTAGACCAGAATACCGGAGTGGGTAGCCTTTCACTTCTCCAGGGGATCTTCCCAGCCCACAGATTGAATCCAGATCTCCTGCATTGCAGGAGGATTCTTTACCAAAAGGGAAACCCAAGAATACTGGAGTGGGTAGCCTATCCCTTCTCCAGCAGATCTTCCTGACCCAGGAATCGAACTGGGGTCTCCTGCACTGCAGGCAGATTCTTTACCAACTGAACTATCAGGGAAGGGACAAAAAAGGTCATTATATAATAAGCAGTCAGTTCATCAAGAGAAAATAATAATCATAAATACATACACCTCAAATTGGAACACCTAAATACATTAAGCAAATATTAACAGAAACTGAAGAGAAAACAGACAACAGTACAATAATGACAGAGAACTTCAATATCCCATTTTCAATACTGGATTGATCGTTCACACAGAAAGCCAATAAGGAACAGCAGATTTGAATAACACTTCAGGATTGAATGGATGCAACAGGCATTAACAGAATGAAGGATAAAAATCATCTAGCTGATCATCACAATAGGAGCAGGAAAGGATTTGACAAAATTCAGCACTTTTTGATGATAAAAAGAGTAAAAAAAAAAAATAGAAAAAGAAGGCAAGTATTGCAACACTATATGCCATAGATGACAAGCCCACAGATAACAGCTCAATGGTGAAAAGCTGTTAAGCTTTTCCTCTACAAGAATAAGACAAGAATGCCTACTGTTACCATTTCTATTCAGTACAGTACAGAAAGTCCTCGTCAGCACAACTAGGCAAGATAATGAAGTTGAAGGCATTTAAATGGAAAAGGAAGAAATAAAATTGTACCTATTTGCAGAGATGATCTTATACATAGACAACTCTAAATATTCCAACCAAAAAGCTGCTCAAACTAATACACAAATTTAGTACAGTTGAAGGATACAAAATCAACATATAGAAATCAGTTGCATTTCTATGAACTAACAATGAATTAATTAGTAAAGAAATTAAGAAAATAATCCTATTTTCAATGCCATCAAAAAGAATAAAACACTTAAGAATAAATTTAACCAATGAGGTGAAATATCTGTACATTGAAAACTATAAGACACTGAAGAAAGACTGAAGAAGACAGACATTTTTTATAGATTGAAAGAATTGATATTATTATACTAAAAATAACCAAAACCATCTATAGATTCAATGTAATCCCCATCAAACACTATATTTTTAAGTTCAGTTCAGTTCAGTTCAGTCGCTCAATCGTGTCCGACTCTTTGGGACCCCATGAATCTCAGTACGCCAGGCCTCCCTGTCCATCACCAACTCCCGGAGTTCACTCAGACTCATGTCCATCGAGTCCGTGATGCCATCCAGCCATCCCATCCTCTGTCATCCCCTTCTCCTCCTTCCCCCAGTCCTTCCCAGCATCAGAGTCTTTTCCAATGAGTCAACTCTTCGCATGAGGTGGCCAAAGGGCTGGAGTTTCAGCTTTAGCATCATTCCTTCCAAAGAAATCCCAAGGCTGATCTCCTTCAGAATGGACTGGTTGGATCTCCTTGCAGTCCAAGGGAGTCTCAAGAATCTTCTCCAACACCACAGTTCAAAAGCATCAATTCTTCAGCGCACAGCCTTCTTCACAGTCCAACTCTCACATCCATACATGACCACTGGAAAAACCATAGCCTTGACTAGCCGGACCTTTGTTGGCAAAATAATGTCTCTGCTTTTGAATATGCTATCTAGATTGGTCATAACTTTCCTTCCAAGGAGTAAGTGTCTTTTAATTTCATGGCTGCAGTCACCATCTGCAGTGATTCTGGAGCCCCTAAAAATAAAGTCTGACACTGTTTCCATTGTTTCCCCATCTATTTCCCATGCAGTGATGGGACCAGATGCCATGATCTTCATTTTCTGAATGTTGAGTTTTAAGCCAACTTTTTCACTCTCCTCTTTCACCTTTATCAAGAGGCTTTTTAGTTCCTTCTCACTTTTTTAAGTTACTAAATAATAAAAAATGTGAGAAAGAAATACATCAAAGTTCATCATCATTCACAGATATAACAAAAACAGGCTCAGCTGATAAGGAACCTTGCTTTTCTGTGGTTCCCACATTGCTAAAAAATCACACTGTTTTGATCTTACCACTATGTTGCAATCTCAAGCACTTAAAGGCTTTGAATGCCTATTAATATTTTAAAAAGATCCTTATCTCTGCCATATTCTTCTAGTTGACAGACTCCCTTCATCCTTCTAAGACAAAGCCATGTTAATTTTATATAACCAAAGCCATCTATAGATTCAATGCAATCCCCATCAAAATTTCAATGACATTTTTTCACAGAAATAGAAAAAAAATAGTATAAAAAACACAATTTGTATGAAGTGACAAAAGCCTTAAATAGCCAAAAAATTTTGAACCAGAATAAGATGGTGACATTGCACATTGTGACTTTAAATTTTATCACAAAGCTATAGTAATCAGAACAATATGGAACTGGCATAAAAGCAGATGTATGAACCAGTGGGACAAAGTAAAGAGCCCAGAAATAAATCTACACATTAACAGTCAGCAGATCATCCACAAAAGTCCCAAGAGCACACAATGAAGAAAGGATTATCTCTTCAACAAATGATGTTGGATAAACTGGATATCCATATGCAGAAAAATGAATATCTTAGACTAGAAAGAAAATATAACACTATTTACAAAGTGAACTCAAAATGAATTAAAAGTTTAACTATTCGGTCTAAATTGTAGAACTACTAGAAGAAAACATAGCTAAGGAAAAAGCTTGACATCAGTCTGGACAATCATTTTTTAGATATGGCACTAAAAGCACAGGTAATAAAAACAAAAATAGAGGAATGAGATTCCACCATACTAAAAGCCTGCTGCATAGCAAAGGAAGCAAGAGAATGAAGAGACAACCTACAAAATGGGAGAAAATATTTGCAAATTACATATAAAGGATTAATATACATAAGAAACTCATGGAACTCAATAGCAAAAAAGCCAAATTACCCAATTAAAAAGAAACTGAATAAACTTTATCCACAGAAGACATACAAATGGCGAAGAGTGACAAGAAAAGTTGCTCAACAACATTAATCACAGAAATGCAAATCAAACCCACAATGAAATATAATCTCACACCTATTAAAATGGCTACTGTTAAAAGGAGAAACGAAGCATTGGTAAGGATGTGGAGAAAAGAGAACCCTGTATACTGTATAGTGTACAGTATACAGCCATTATAGAAAACAGTATGAAGATTTCTCAAAAAATTAAAAATGGAATTGCTCTATGATCCTGCCATCCTATTGGGTATTAGGTATATATTGGGTACATATCCAAACAAAATGAAGTCAGATTCTTAAAGAGATATCTGCAATCCCAGGTTCATTGCATATTATTCATAATAACCAGAATATGGAACCAAGTTAAGTATCTGCTGATGGATGAATGAATGAAGAAAATGTGACAGATATATACACTAGAATATTATTCAACCTTTAACAAAAGGAAATTCTATCATTTGTGGCAACATGGATGAAACGAGGACATTATGCCTAGTGAAATAAGCCAAACCTGGAAAGACAAATACTGTATGATGTCACCTACATGTGGAATCTACAAAGTTAAGCTCATCACAGCAAGAGTAGATGATGTGTACCATGGCCTGGGATGTGGGGAAAATGGGAAGATGCTGGTACAAGAGGAAAAAAATTTCAGTTATGCAGAATGAATAAATTCTGGAGGTCTAATCACAGCATAATGACAACAGTTTATAACTTTGCACAGTACACTTGATATTTGCTAAGAGAGTAGATCGTAAGTGTTTCCACCACAAGCAAAATAATACAATGCATATGTGAGGAGATGGATATGCAAATTAGCTTGATTGTGGCATTTTTCATAAAAATAGAAAAACAATGCACATGTATATCAAAACATCACATTATATGTCTTAACAATATATGTTTTACTTGCCAATTATGTCTCAAAGCTGGAAAAAATAGAATACAAAAATAAATTCTATATTAAATATATGCACATTTTAAACTATTTGTGATTTTTATGTTCTGTAATCCATGTTTCTTAAATCTGGGAAAATGCTCATTGAATAATAATTTTTAAAAAGGGTAACTCTCACACAGATGTAATATTAACAGATATTATGGAGTTTATTTAACTCATATTAATGAGGAAACTGCTACGATGCTCACAATCCATTCAAAGGAGAATCCAAGAACATATACGGTTATAGATCAGCAATATTGAGGTGAATAGGCATATAGAGGCAAAACTGGCTTCTTCCAATTTGGGAGTGGGAACTAAATTGAACCTCTGCAGAACAGAATTAGCATACCTCGAAACATGATTTTGTATTGTTATCAATTATCTGTAATTTGGAGTTCTAAAATAGCTCAAAGCAACATAATGCTAGAATTGAATAACCAAGATGCATGTGCTCCAACAAAGCACAATTTTCCATTGAAGAACAAATTTCCCTACACAAAATAAGTGAAATCAAATATTTCATTACACATATCAATTAAATCTTTTTAGCCAACTCCTAATAAATTGTCCATGGTAGCAATTAGAAATGTCTTTTATGTTTCACAACTTTTTATTAAAATTTTTTCAAACACACATGCATACATGCCCACATATACATTTTTTGTACAGTGTAACACATAGAACATGAAACAGGTAGAACATCGTCATTATTTCTATGTGCTCCTAGAACATAGTAGGCTGATACCCAGAGATTTGCAATACAGAAATTATAATTCTAAGGTCCTGATCTAGAATTTACGTTCCCTCCAAAAATGACATTACTTCTTTTACTCCTGAATATTCTAAACTTAGGACTAGTTTAGAAATATGTGTGGAGCCAGATGCAGTCTTGTGAGAACAGAGGCGTCCAGAATTCGTCATCACTCAGACCCAATCTGAAAGTTAATCCTCTTTACCATCCTTATAGATTTTCCTATAAAGAAAAGGAAAATGATTTTTTTAAGTAAGAAATGAAATCAGTATGATCATATCAAAAACAATTCACCTGTCTCAAATGATCTCTCCTGAAGGAACACTGACATTCATCCAAAGATTCTTTTTGCTTACTTACTAGTTCTACTGTCTAAATATAGTCCAAACCTAGCCATTTTTCCAGAAGCTGCAGGAGTTGCCTTCTGCCATGTCTAACTTTGAAATGATAATCCTTTGACAGCCCTTCTGTTACTTGTTTAGTCTTCACATTCTGATGCACCCAAATTTGCTGCCATCCAGGTGGAATCAAAATCTGGAAGTCATTTATCACTTTGAAGAAACCAGACACATTCTTTCACAGTCCTTTCTTCCTTTTTTTCTCCCCCATCCCTAATTTCTACCCCCACAGACAGAGAAATATATAAACCTGACAAACAACGGACAAGTGAATGAAAGCAGCATCTCAGATAGGAAGTGTTCAGATTCAAAGACAAAAGGATGTTCAAAACAGAAACAACCTGATTAGTTTCATTAGCATTTCAATAGAATCTGGGCTCTCTGAAGAGGGCGGAGTAAGATTTTACCAAGTGTCGTGGAAAATGAACACTCTGGAACTCTTGACAACTAGGGAAGAAGATAATCATTTTACTTAATTTGTTTTTAGGTTCATTCATTTAAAAGAACTAACAGTTCCATTGCTCTTGGCAGAACACAACTGTGATTGCAGCTTTTCTATTCAGTGCACTGCAAATACCAGTGAATGTCTCCAACTGAGAGTGAGATACTGGCAGTATTTCCACATGTTAAGGGCTTACACATATTTCCCCACCGCCCCCCCCCCCACCCCCTGCCTTTTGATAGTCCAATTTTGATAAGCTTTAAAACAAATTCTTAAATAATGCAATCATCCAAATCATTGTTTCATAGGAGAATAGATACAAATGAACACATTAATTCAACAACCCTCTGATGAGTTGCACTGATCACACCAATAAGAGCTTAATGTGGTTGATCTTAAACAGAGCAGGATTTAACCATATATATACTCTAAGGCTACACAATTTTGAGTAAGGAGGTATTGGAGAATGAAAATAACAAATTATATACTCCTTGTATCATATAAAGCTTATTTTCCCCAATTTTCCCTATTCATTAATGATAGCTAATTAAAGGCTCAATTGATTAAGTTTTTATAAACAGGAGTTGAGATTAAATTCCATTTGAACTATGACATCAACCCATGAATACTGTAAATTGCATCTATGAAAAATTTATTTTTAATAGATTCAGAGTTGATAGTGTTTTTCTGGAAATTCCAAATCTTTTAGACTTTTTTTTTTATTTTTCTGAAAAGCAAAGTAAGTGCATTCAGTTTCTCAGAACTACTTCACAATTTCTCTCTCAAGAGAAAATAATTTCAAAGGACTCAAATGGAGTCTTGGAAATATGCATAGGCACCACATACATGATATATTCTCATTCTTGTTTCCAAATTCATTTGAGTGAGGAACAAGAGTAATGGAAGACAAAAGAAAAATTAGCAATAATACAGCAATGTAGTATTAATATAGCACTAATATAATATAACCTTATATTGAAAGAGTTTTTAGAGTCTATACACCACATGGTAGAAATTACATAAAAATGTTTATGTCTATGTTCAAAAACTGGATGATGAAGAACAAAGATAAGTATTGAGAGAAAAGGGATTAAGCATTTTAATTTTCTGTTTTCCAATGAAAATAGGAATATTATTTTAGATACGGCAAAGTCCATCCCATCCTCCTTAGAACATGAATATCAAGTGTGATAATATATAAATCCAGCAATTATTTAATAAACATACACTATACATCTAGCATTGCATTTGATCTTTTAGAAATATAAAATACCTGCTATAAAAGTTATTGCAGCTTAGTTTAGAGAATAAAAACTCTCTTTGGGCTTTGGGCTTCAATGGTAGCTCAGTTGGTAAAGAATCCGCCTGTAGTACAGGAGACCCCGCTTCTATTCCTGGGTCAGGAAGACCCCCTGGAGAATGGATAGGCTACCCACTCCTGTATTCTTGGGCTTCCCTGCTGGCTCAGTTGGTAAATAACCCACTTGCAATGTGGGAGACCTGGGTTCAATCCCTGGTTTGGATCCCTGGAGAAGGGAACGGCTTACCCACTCCAGTATTCTGGCCTGGAGAATTCCATGGACTATATTGTCCATGGGGTCAAAAAGAGTCCGACACAACTGAGCAACTTTCACTTTCACTTTGGGCTATAACTAAGAATGTTACAAAAACAGTGATTTGTTTTCCTTTCTTTCCAGTCAGTTCTCAGTGTTTGTATGTGACTTCTTGTACACATAACCCTATGCCTTATATCACCAAAATATGATTGCTACATAGGGAGCACTTGCTATGTGCCAGGTACCGAATTAAGCATTTCATTTGTTATTTAATTTAAAACACACAGTAAACTTATAAGTTATTCTTATCCCTTTTAATAAATGATGAAAATGAATCTTGACTAGATTAAGCACATTTCCTAAAATCTCATAAGTCTTAAATATCACCAGTGGCTTGTGAACCCAGTTCCATTAGAGCCATTCCCTGAGCCCCTTCCCACACCACAATAGCCCTCTTATAGAACACCACGTGTGATACTGGAATATAGTGTGACTCTAGGGTGTGCAGAAGGGAAGGAACAACTGAAGGGAATTGTGTCAGCTCAGCGAGAAGAGGAAAATGAAGAAGGGACATGAAGGAACCATGAAAGTCCTTTTGCTCATCTGCAGTAAACTTTGTTTGGACAGAAGATCACTGGAAAAAATAAATAAATATTTTATATCTGTCAGCTACAAATTGGCACTTGCCATGGGCACTTGCCAGCTACTTCTACAAGGATTAAATCATGTGCTTCTATAACTTCTGGCCTCAACACCTCCTGAAAGGAGTTCAGGATGGAAAGTAGGAATGAGGCTCTCTGTGCTCAGGGTAAAAACTGGCAAAACAAGTCTAAAGATAGTTAGATACTTTCAGGGGCTGAGTTGATGAGCCCAATTCTAATATCCTATCATATCTAGAAAAGCACTAAATCCCTTCATGGTGATATCTACTCTTTGTGACCAGCAGAAATCTGCAAAACTATGTGTTGATTGTATGTATTCCCCTTCACCAAAATCACATATATACTGACCTTCTCCCCTACCTCTTGGGAGTGGTTTACCAGAGATACCTGAAATGCTGTCTCCCAGGCTACAGTCCTCTTTTTGCCCCAAATAAAACTTGAAACTCATCAATTGTGCATTTTTCTTCAGCCAGCACATCATCTTCAAAGTGCTGGTAGGCTCAAAGTTGACTAATATTAATAATGTATTCCTGCTGGAAATGTAGTCTATCTTAGGTGTCATCAGATGGCGAAGGATGTGACTAAAGATCTGGGAGAATGGTGGAAACTTCAGAGGATCAGCTGAGATCAGTGTGAGTCAGGCTCCAGCTTGACATTTGAGTTCTGATTTCAGGAAAACTAGAGTCATTTTATAGTTTTACTATTTCTTCACTTTCTCGGCCTTTCATATGTCAATAAGCCTAATAAAAAACAAGGTTATTATTAATGATGAATTACACGATTCTTTGGAGAAGGCAATGGCAACCCACTCCAGTACTCTTGCCTGGAAAATCCCATGGACGGAGGGGCCTGGTAGGCTGAAGTCCATGGGGTCACTAGGAGTCGGACACGACTGAGCGATTTCACTTTCACTTTTCACTTTCATGCATTGGAGAAGGAAATGGCAACCCACTCAGGTGTTCTTGCCTGGAGAATCCCAGGGACGGAGAGCCTGGTGGGCTGCCGTCTATGGCGTCGCACAGAGTCGGATACGACTGAAGCGACTTAGCAGCAGCAGCACACGATTCTTATGTCGAGCAGACATATCTAGGCTTGCTAGTTTTCAACTTGACCAGAGATACAGTCACTGGCAACATACAGAGACTGAAATATTTATAAGCAAATCCTAATGAAATCTGAAATTTGCTTGAAAATATTCCAGGGGAAGAAAAAAGTAGTGAACTAGATGAAACAAGAATGGCCTATTATTGATAATTATTGAAGTTGTATAATAGAAAGGCTCTTCACAACATTTCTCTTCTTTCCATAATAAATATAAATAACAGATAGAAAAATGTACAGGACTGATAGAGAATTCTGATCAAGATATATATATGTGTGTGTTTGTGTGTGTGTGTATCCATATACATCTCCACCCACACATGTCTCCATCTATTCTGAACAGACCACCATTATTTTTAACTTGTGTGTGTGTGAATACATATTTGTAGTACTGAATTCAGTAATGTTTAATCAGCCTGTTAAAAGAGAGAATTCTGCCCCTGATACTTTAACTTAGTTTCCCCTTCCATGCGCTCACTTTTGTAGAAATAATATTCTTCCCCTTTTTTGACATTTGATTTCAAAATTTCACATTATGAATAAAGTAATACATTGAGGAGAGCTGAGCTGTGTTTCAGAAACAAGAGTATAAAACAACTGTAAGCTATTTTCTCAACAGTCTTAAGTTGAGGAAGATTTAAGGATTTATTCTGCCCTTCAGCATTTGCTTTGTAAATATTTGCCCATTCCCTTTATGAGTAAAGAAAGGATTTCTTTTTTTAACATGGAAACACAGCACCTGGAGTGCCCTAGATGCTGTAAAACAACATTTTGGAGAAAAGCGGAAATTCTATTTTTGAAGCTTGTCATTTTAACTTTAGACAATTCAAACAATTCAGACACAGTTTTCTTCAAACATTAATAATAAAAAGGGGAACTTTCTGAAAATCTTGTGACAATGAACTAGTTACTTTGAAGGAAAAAGCATTCTTTGAAAACTTGAGGAGGAGGAACAGTAGCAGGGAACATATACTTTAAGTGAGAGTTATAGATGATAACCAAAGGCAACGAGGGCAGAATAAAATAAGCTAAAGAAAACTGACTGAAACTTGGCAGCCATACATTGGGTCAGGCTTACTCTAGTTTGTAGCTTCAACTGTACAAAAGAGAAAAACAGAGGGAGCTTGGGTGATGAAGCACTGAGCTAACCCCTTCTCTGTCTCATCAGAATATTGCACAAGACCACTCAATGCTGGTAAAAGCATACTTGGTTATTTTTAAGGTGCATTAAAAAATTTTTTTTAATGAAGTTTGGTAACCTGTGTATATGTAAGTTTTCCAATTAGCACAAATGAGTCATGCTTTATAAATTTCTCAAGAAAACTGAGACTTTAAGTATAATTGCTGTTTTTTTAATAAAAATTCCTTTGTGTCAGCAAGTAATATAAATTTGAGTTGCCAGACATATATGCAAACACTGTGGCTCCAACCCTACCTCAGAAGCATAAATTTCCCTGTGAACCTATTTTCAGTGGACAGGAGATTAAATAATCAGATGATATTTTAAAGTGAATGGATATCTGCTGTTCTCCTAAAAAAGCACCAAGGTGAATAAAAAATTCAGTATTTTACTTCTTATACAAATCTTTTGTTTTATCTATACAGATTCCTACATTCTTCTAAAATGGTATAGATTAGTCACTAAAACAATAATGAGAAATGAAAATATATGTAAATACTTTTATGTTATTAAAAATACATAACTTTTACGTATGCTGCAATAATTATAGTCATATGTTCTGAATTTATCTGAGTAGCCAAATTATTAAAATATGTGGGCCTTGAAATAAAGGTGAACAACAGGCGATTCACTGAAAATAATTCAGTGGTAATAATTATGGACCAAAAAAGAAAAACCCTAGGCAGGCCTTTGGTTTCATATGTTTAATGAGGGGCTGGAATTTTTTTTTTTTCAATGCACTCCAGTGATCACTTGGCAAGATATAACAAGAGAATAGAACGGGTTCCAATTATCAGTGTAGAATGCCAGTCACACTTCATTTTTAATCCACCACACCAAGAAATATAACACACTAGGAAAGCAACTGAAGGTAAATTGCTATTTCTATTTTTTGAATAAAATCTCTCTGTCTCTGAGTAATTAAAAGTTCTGAACTTTGAAGGGTTTTATTTGAAGACTAAGCTATATCCTTTTCCTTTTTAAAACTTTTAATTTAGGTTCCTAATTCTTTATCAAGCATCATCTGGGTTACTGTTCAGTATTTTCTGGTCTAACCTTTCTGGAAGAGGATTAGTGTGAGGTTCACAATATAATCATGTAACTGTAATTGGTATGAGTAAATTATACATCACTTGGGCAATTTTTTAGCATCAAGAACTCATATGACATGATTATAATTCAATTATTTAATTGCTAATTGAAATTAATCAGGTTATTCTGGTCTCAAGACAATATATAGTAAATACTTTACAGAATATAAAGTCAGTATTATTTTCACAGTTTTGATGTTTATAATATAAAAACCATGATACATAAGAATTAAATGCATTAGAATTATGAAGGAAAAGGACAGATTGTAACAAACATGTCTAAATGATTAGCTTACACATCCAAAAGTCTGAAGTCCCTTTTCTAGTCATTTCCTTGGAAGTAAACACACATTTCTCATGAGCTTATCATAATTCAAAATTACTTTAGAATTGCTTTACCCACATTTCCAGCCACAAAAGTAAAATCAGATTCATTTCCTCAAAATGGTATCTTGTTTCTGACCAAAAATAGTATCAGCTAGTTCGATCAGGTACATTATTCACTAGAATGACACCTGGAACTTCATTTCAGTATTTCAAAAGGAAACCCATTCCCAAAGAATGGAGATTTATCAACCTTAAAATACACTGATTGTGTCTCATGTTTTAAAGGAAGTTCATGTAAAAAAAGGAATAATTATGACATCTTTTAAATTATAAAATTCTCAGGTATTTAATTTGATTCAGAGTATTAAAAACTGAATCTACATATTAGAGACTTTGTTGACATTTTAGACATTATTTTATTCCTCTTCAACATCAATAAAATAGCATCTCACAAATAGTAGATGCTTTAAAATGCAAAGCTTCTTTTTTTAAGCACTTGTCAAAGCCAAGCTGGAATTTGGTGTGCAGTTTGATTTTTGAAGCTTTAAAGTAGTGAACATGAAACTGGCTCATAATCACCTCAAGTTGAGACTATCCTGCTCTCTCTCCTACATACATATACACCTGGACACACCAACACATATACAACTAGGATTATTTTAATAATCATTGTTGCCTATGATTAAGTCATCAATATAATACCAAATATACCTAAGGTGACATTAATGACTTTGATCAAAATATATGAGCAGAATTTTTATCTAGTCATCTGAATTTGTTTTAGAAAGATGTTGGTTAAAATACCAATATTCTCAATCTATATCCCTTATTTTATAAGACTCATAAGAACTTTTTCAGCTATATGCTATAATTACCATTGTGAATAAACTTATTTTTGGTATAGTGCTAAAATCAAGCACAACCCCATGGAGCCTTCCTGGGTACAAAAGCCTTTCCATGCCCCCCTTTCTAGGTTTGTAAGAAAAAGACTTCAGCTTCTCAGAATTTCTCTGATTTCCAAAAGGCAGATTCAAACAGTTACTAATCAGGGCCTGGAGGGAATGCAGAAACAAAGGAAAGGCAGTCAAGAAACAACAGTGGAACAATAAAGCAAGGTCCACAATATATCTTTGAGTTTCTCTGCAGGAACTAAGTCTCCAAGTGAGGATGCTAACTTCAGGCTGAGCACAAGATTCCTGGAAACCACAAACTATCAGAAGAAAGTCATGTGCCTTGAAGCCTGCATCCTAACCTTTGCCTATAAAAACTCTTCTGGAATTCCCTCATGGTCCACTGATTGGGAGTCCACTTGCCAATAGAGAAGAGGTTCTATCCCAGGTCAGGGAAGATTTCTCATGCTGTGGAACAACTAAGTGCATGTTCCACAGCCACTGAGCCGAGGCTCTAGAGCCAGCAAACCACAGCTACTAAACCCATGTGCTGCGATTACTGAATCCTGAGCACTACTAGAGCCCATGCTCTGCAACAAGAAGCATCCTGATAAGAAGCCTGCACACCATCATGCAGAGTAGCCCCCGCTTGCTGCAACTAGAGAAAGCCCTTATGCAGCAACGAAGACCCAGCACAGCCTAAAATAAATAAAAATGTAGATATATAAATAAATAAAACTCAAAAAGCAAAAACTCTTCCCCAAAACCATCAGGGGGTTTGTGGCTTTTGAGCACAATCCACCTGTTCTCCTTGTTCAACCCTGCAATAAACCCTCTGTTCTCTAAAACTCCAATGCTTTGGTTGGTTTAGCCTCATCATGCTTTGAGAACACAAACTTGGATTCGACAACAGTGATGATGAGTCATTAACTCAAACAAAATTTTCCTGGTAAAATATTTTGTGGCTGAATATTGTCAACTTTGATGGGTTAAATGAAGTTTGATTGGATGTAACAAATAATGGAGTAGCCAACATAGTCAACAAAAGAGTCCGAAATGCAGTACTTGGATGCAATCTCAAAAATGACTGAATGATCTCTATTCATTTCCAAGGCAAACCATTCAGTATCAGAGTAATACAAGTCTATGCCACAACCATTAATGCTGAAGAAGCTGCAGTTGAACAGTTCTATGAAGACCTACAAGACAGTCTAGAACGAACACATAAAAAAGATGTCCTTTTCATTATAGGCAACTGGACTGCAAAAGTAGGAAGTCAAGAGATAACCTGGAGAAATAGGCACATTTGGCCTTGGAGTACAGAATGAACAGGGCAAAGGCTAAAGAGTGCTGCCAAGAGAATACACTGGTCATAGCAAGAACCCTCTTCCGACAACACAAGAGAAGACTCTACACGTGGACATCACCAGATGGTTAATACCTAAATAAGATTGATTATATTCTTTGCAGCCAAAGATCGAGAAGCTCTACTCTATACAGTCAGCAAAAAGAAGACCAGGAGCTGACTGTGGCTCAGATCATGAACTCCTTATTGCCAAATTCAGACTGAAATTGAAGAAAGTAGGGAAAACCATCAGACCATTCATGTATGACCTAAATCAAATCCCTAATGATTATAGAGTGAAAGTATAAGGGACTAGATCTGATAGAGTGCCTGACGAACTATGGACAAAACTTCGGGACATTTTACAGGAGGCAGTGATCAAGATCATCCCCAAGAAAAAGAAATGCAAAAAGGCAAAATCGTTGCCTTAGGAGGCCTTACAAATAGCTGAGAAAAGAAGAGAGGCTAAAGGCAAAGGAAAAAAGGAAAGATATACCCATTTGAATGCAGAGTTCCAAAGAATACCAAGGAGAGATTAAAAAACCCTTCCTCATGATCAATGCAAAGAAACTGAGGAAAACAATAAAATGGGAAAGACTAGAGATCTCTTCAAGGAAATCAGAGATACCAAGGGAACATTTCATACAAAGAAGGGCACAATAAAGGACAGAAATGGTATGGACCTAACAGAAGCAGAATGTATTAAGAAGAGGTGGCAAGAATACACAGAAGAACTATACAAAAAAGATCTCCATGACCCAGATAAGCACAATGGTGTGATCACTTACCTAGAGCCAGATATCCTGGAATGTGAAGTCAAGTGGGCCTTAGGAAGCATCACTATGAACAAAGCTAGTGGAGGTGATGGAATTCCAGTTGAACTATTTTTAATCCTAAAAGATGATGCTGTGAAAGTGCTATACTCAATATGTCAGAAAACTTGGAAAACTCAGTAGTTGCCACAGGACTGGAAAAGGTCAGTTTTCATTCCAATCCCAAAGAAAGGCAATGCCAAAGAATGGTCAAAATACTGAACAATTGCACTCATCTCATACACTAGCAAAGTAACGCTCAAAATTCTCTCAGCCAGGCTTCAACATTATGTGAACCATGAACTTCCAGATGATCAAGCTGGATTTAGAAAAGGCAGAGGAACCAGAAATCAAATTTCCAACATCTACTAGATCATCAGGAGAAGAAAAGAAAGTTCCAGAAAAACATCTACTCCTGCTTTATTGACTACACCAAAGTCTTTGACTCTGTGGATCATAATAAACTGTGTCAAATTTTAAAGAGATGGGAATACCAGACCACCTGACCTGCCTCCTAAGAAATCTGTGTGCAGGTCAAGAAGCAACAGTTAAAACTGGACAAGGAACAACAGACTGGTTCCAAATTGGGAAAGGAGTATATCAAAGTTGCATATTGTCACACTGCTTATTTAACTTATATGCAGGGTACATCATGTGAAATGTTGGGCTGTATGAAGCACAAGCTGGAATCAAGATTGCTGGGAGAAATATCAATAACCTCAGATATGCAGATGACACCACCCTTATGGCAGAAAGTGAAGAACTAAAGAGCCTCTTGACGAAAGTGAAAGAGGAGAGTTAAAAATCAGGCTTAAATCTCAATATTCAGAAACTTAATCATGGCATCTGGTCCCATCACTTCATGGCAAATAGATGGGGAAACAATGTTAACAGTGACAGACTTTATTTTGGGGGGCTCCAAAATCACTGCAGATGGTAACTGCATCCATGAAATTAAAAGACACTTCCTCCTTGGAAGGAAAGCTATGATCAACCTAGACAGCATATTAAAAAGCAGAGACATTACTTTGTCAAGAAAGGTCTGTCTAGTCAAAGCTGCATTTTTTCCAGTAGTCACGTATGGATGTGAGAGTTGGACTATAAAGAAAGCTGAGCGCTGAAGAATTGATGCTTTTGAAATGTGTTGTTGGTGAAGACTCTTAGTCCCTTGGACTGCAAGTATATTTAACCAGTCTATCTTAAATGAAATCATTCCTGAATATTCATTGGAAAGACTGATGCTGAAGTGGAAACGCCAACATTTTGGCCACCTGATGCAAAGAACTAACTAATTTGAAAAGACACTGATACTGGGAAAGATTGAAGGCGGGAGAAGGAGACGATAGAAGATGAGATGGTCGGATGGCATCACTGACTTGATAGACAAGAGTTTAAGTAAGCTCCAGGACAGGGAAGTCCGGCATGCTGCAGTCAATGGGGTTGCAAAGTGTTGGACACTACTGAGCAACTGAACTGATCTGAACTGACTAAATTTATTGCAATAGAGTGACAGTTTTTTCTTTACTTAAAATAATATACTAGACTTTGGTCTAAAGTAAAACTGGAAGTTGATGCATTACTAAAACAACTAAAGAGAAAATAAAGATTATAAGTAACTCACAATTAAGTCTATCGTGCCAAAAATGAATGTTTTGTTCTCAATTATTTTACATACTGTAATTTTCTTTTTACATTTTTGAAATGAAAGCTAACTTTCTAATGCCTGTGAAATAATGTTCATATTCTATGGCAAGACAAAAAACATTTAAACATAAACATTTTTCTCTGCCCCTTGATCTCCTCTCTCCCCTCTAGTTTGTATTGTGTATCAACATTGTGCATGAGCCAAACCTCGCCCATCCGTAGAAATACCCACCCAACCATAAAGAGCAACATTCTTTTAGCACCAACAAGACAGCATCTTAAAATATAACACCCTTCTAACCATGACGTTCAGAGCTGGATTGTGTAAAATGTCAATAATACATCATTTAGTATATAGCCCTCTGTCTCACAAAGCTTATATAACTGTGCCTTGACTTCTAATGTGTGGAACAGTTCTTGGAGCTTTCCAAGATGCTTTTTCTGGGTTATAATCCTCAGTTTGGTTTGAATAAAATTTTCCATTTCTTTCTTAGATTAACTGATTAATTTTTTTCTGACAATTTAAAGAACTCAGTTGTTTTCTAACCATAACTTCTTGTGGCTGAAGGATTGCTTAAAAAATTTCAGAGGCTTTCTATAAAACAAATAAAAAACTTCTGTGATGAACAAGTAAAACAGTTTTACTGAGATTATAGCCTATACTGTATATCATAATATAAAGTTTTCACATTAAGTAAAGTTACCTTATGGTTTAGTTTATATAATGCTGCCACAAAACATAAGCTGTACTTCATTAAATGCAAATGTATATGTGGATTTCAGTTAAAGCTGCTTATTTTGTAATATTTAGTCATTCAAAGGCTCTACCATATAGGATACAGTATGTGTCCTCCAGAAATCCAGATGTAAATTTTAAAAGCCCAGGCAGATGTAAACTTAAAAAGTCATTATCATGCTATCAGTGCTACATCAGAGGAAGCACCATCCATCTAGGTACACAAACCACAACCCCTATGTGTTCCTTGTCCCTCAGTTCAGTAAGCCTGCAGTCCTATATACTACTCACTTTAGGAGCAGATTTGCTGTTAAACTAATGAGGCTTTAACTTTAGGCACTTCATTTGCTCAGTCTCTTCTAAGGCTTTGAAATAGGCTGTAGAAATATAGGGGGAAAAGCATTATAGATTTGTGCTGGGCATTTAATAAAATATTATGTTTTTTCTCTAAAATTTTGTTTTAAAATGTAGTAATGGTTATCACTTTATAAAATAAATATTTTTAAAAAAAGAAAAAGAAGGAAGAAAATAGTTTGATTTTTTTCTCATTCGAAGTATTCACTTTTCACTAACTTTTGCATTTGTGATTTTATATATTTTCCCAAAGATTTATGAATTATAAAAGTTTCTCAGATTATAAAACTTGATTCCATTGCTTAATATCTCCTTTTACCTAACCCTCTTTACTCTAGACTCTGAGTTTTCTTATCTGATTTCCATTATTTTCAATATTGCTCATCAATTTTTTCTAAATAGAAACTTGTGCTATAAGGTATGCAATAGTTATGATTATGCTACAATTCCTTTCCCAAGATCTTAATAATCTTCCACTGACCAGTGGGTAGAGTGTACAGGCTTCTCTGGTGGCTCGGACAGTAAGGAAACCACCTGCAATGCAGGAAACCCGAGTTTGATCCCTGGGTCGGGAAGATCCCCTGGAGGAGGGCATGGCATCCCACTCCAGTATGCTTGCCTGGAGAACCTGGTGGGCTACAGTTCTTGGGGATGCCAAGAGTCAGACACAACTGAGTGATTAACACTTTCACTTTCAAAGGGTAGACTATAAATCTGTAATATATTTATAGATGTTAATAGTTTTCTATTGTTGCTGTGACAAACTACTACAAACTTAGGGGCTTAAAACAACACAAATTTATGTTACAGTCCTTGAGATCAGAAATTCCAAAATCAACAAAGCAGCAGGATTCTTAACAAGGCTCTGGAGGAGAGTAGGATTGCTTGCTTTTTCCAGCTTTTGGAGGAGACTACGTGCATTCCTTACTTCATGGTGCCTTTTTCCATCTTCAAAACCAACTGTGTAACATCTTCAAAATTATCTTTCTTCCTGAATTTGGCTTCCCTTATCATATCTCCTCTGATTCTGACTCTCCTGCCTTTTCTTCCTCTTATAAGCCATTGTAATTATACTGAGTCCACTGATAACCCAGTGGAATCTCTCCATCACAAGATTGTTAAATTACATTTTTCAAAGTCTCTTTTGTTATATAAACTAACATGTTCACATCGTCTGGGAAAGTGGACACTTCCAAAGGCTCTTACTTTGTCCATCATACATACACCATATTGAGCTTCTAACTAATGCCTCAGTGTGCTGTACTCAGTCACTCAGATAAGTCCAACTCTTTGTGCCCCTATGGACTGTAGCCCACCAGGCTCCTCTGTCCATGGGGTTTTTTAAGCAAGGATACTGGAATGGGTTGCCATTTCCTCCTCCTGGGGATCTTCCCAACCTAAGGATCAAACTGGAGTCTTTTTTGTCTCCTGCATTGCAGGCTGATTCTTTACCACTGAGACATCCAGGAAGCCCCAACTAATATCTCTCTCTGTTTCTAAATTTGTCATCATATACCACCCCTTAACACCATATGATAGTCTTCAAAATAATAACATAAATAAAAAGTGATATAACTGAGCTGCGATAACATGGACATCACCAGATGGTCAATGCTGAAATCAGATTGATTATGTTCTTTGAAGCCAAAGATAGAGAAGCACTATAAAGTCATCAAAAACAAGACTAGGAGCCGACTGTGTCTCAGATCATGAACTTCTTATTGCCAAATTCAGACTTAAATTGAAGAAAGTGGGGAAAACCACTAAACCATTCAGGTATGACCAAATTCAAATCCTTTATGATTATACAGTAGAAGTGAAAAATAGATTTAAGGGACTAGATCTGATAGACAGAGTGCCTGATGAACTATGGAATGAGGTTTGTGACAGGAGACAGGGATCAAGACCATCCCCATGGAAAAGAAATGTAAAAAAGCAAAATGGCTGTCTGGGGAGGCCTTACAAATAGCTGTGAAAAGAAGAGAAGTGAAAAGCAAAGGAGAAAAGGAAAGATATAATCATCTGAATGCAGAGTTCCAAAGAATAGCAAGGAGAGATAAGAAAGCCTTCCTCAGCCATCAATGCAAAGAAATAGAGGAAAACAATAGAATGGGAAAGACTGGAAATCTCTTCAAGAAAATTAAAGTTACAAAGGGAACATTTCATGCAAAGGCGGGCTCAATAAAGGACAGAAATGGTAGGGACCTAAAAGAAGCATAAGATATTAAGAAGAGGTGGCAAGAATACACAAAAGAACTGTACAAAAATGATCTTCATGACCCAGTTAATTACAATGGTGTGATCACTCACCTAGAGCCAGACACCCTGGAATGTGAAGTCAAGTGGGCCTTATAAAGCATCACTACGAACAAAGCTAGTGGAGGTGATGGAATTCCAGTTGAGCTATTCCAAATCCTGAAAGATGATGTTGTGAAAGTGCTGCACTCAATATGCCAGCAAATTTGGAAAACTCAGCAGTGGCCACAGGACTGGAAAAGGTCAGTTTTCATTCCCATCTCAAAGAAAGGCAATGCCAAAGAATGCTCAAACTACCGCACAATTGCACTCATCTCACACTCTAGTAAAGTAATGCTTAAAATTCTCCAAGCCAGGCTTCAGCAATATGTGAACCGTGAACTTCCTGATGTTCAAGCTGGTTTTAGAAAAGGCAGAGGAACATAGATCAAATTGCCAACATCTGCTGGATCATGGAAAAAGCAAGAGAGTTCCAGAAAAACATCTATTTCTGCTCTTTTGACTATGCCAAAGCCTTTGACTGCGTGGATCACAATAAACTGTGGAAAATTCTGAAAGAGATGGGAATACCAGACCACATGATCTGCCTTTTGAGAAATTTGTATGCAGGTCAGGAAGCAACAGTTAGAACTGGACATGGGACAACAGACTGGTTCCAAATAGGAAAAGGAGTTCGTCAAGGCTGTATATTGTCACCCTGTTTATTTAACTTATATGCAGAGTAAATCACGAGAAATGCTGGGCTGGAAGAAGCACAAGGTGGAATCAAGATTGCCGGGAGAAATATCAATAACCTCAGATATGCAGATGACACCACTCTTATGGCAGAAAGTGAAGAGGAACTCAAAAGCCTCTTGATGAAAGTGAAAGTGGAGAGTGAAAAAGTTAGCTTAAAGCTCAACATTCAGAAAACGAAGATCATGGCATGTGGTTCCATCACTTCATGGGAAATAGATGGGGAAACAGTGGAAACAGTGTCAGACTTTATTTTGGGGGGCTCCAAAATCACTGCAGATGGTGACTGCAGCCATGAAATTAAAAGACGCTTACTCCTTGGAAGGAAAGTTATGACCAACCTAGATAACATATTCAAAAGCAGAGACATTACTTTGCCAACAAAGGTTCCATCTAGTCAAAGCTATGGTTTCCTGTGGTCATGTATGGATGTGAGAGTTGGACCATGAAGAAGGCTGAGTGCCGAAGAATCCATGCTTTTGAACTGTGGTGTTGGAGACGACTCTTGAGTGTCCCTTGGACTGCAAGGAGATCCAACCAGTCCATTCTGAAGGAGATCAGCCCTGGGATTTCTTTGGAAGGAATGATGCTAAAGCTGAAACTCCAGTACTTTGGCCTCCTCATGCGAAGAGTTGACTCATAGGAAAAGACTCTGATGCTGGGAGGGATTAAGGGCAAGAGGAGAAGGGGACGACAGAGGATGAGATGGCTGGATGGTATCACTGACTCTATGGACGTGAGTCTGAGTGAACTCCGGGAGTTGGTGATGGACAGGGAGCCCTGGTGTGCTGCGATTCATGGGTTCGCAAAGAGTCGGAAACGACTGAGCGACTGATCTGATCTGATCTGATACAAGGATTGAGCTGAAAATACACACACAGATACACGTACACATAGATATAACTATGTAACCGGCAAACATACAAGTAGATATTGTTATGCCAATTTTTGCATATTAAGAAACAGGCATTTGGATAGGTTACTTCCAAGATCACAAACTTGGTCAACAGTGGAGCCAACCCTCTACCTTGTTTATATCAGTCTCTGAAAGCTTTTGCCACACTTTCTTCCTCATCCAAGAGAAATCAATCGAATATTTGCTATGTGTTTTTGGTTCTATGAAATAGTCCAATATCTCACCCTTGCCAGTTTCTAACTCAAATATCTACAATTTTTAATTCCCTCTCTTATATGCCACAGCCTTACTTTATGTCACCCAAGAAACAGGAGGCAACAGAGTTTCAAAGTACCATCTTAAAAACAAACACTTTCCATAAATGATATATGTGGCAGAAAAAGGCTCTTGAACATTGAAATGGGGGTGGGAGGTTTTAAGGGCTGTAATTAGCTGTAAAACTTGACTGTCACTGTAGATTTCAACAGATTTAATTACTTAGATAAACTTATGCTTGTTAGTGCCTATGAAGTGTTAAGTGCTATGTTAGGCCCTGGAGATTCCATGACAAGCCATAAACACTGACTTTGTCTTCAAAGAAAATGAATAATTTAATAAAGAATTACAGTAAAGTTTGTTAAGTGCTATGAAAATGTATTTCAGGGGATTTAAAGCTTATCGGGAGTGGTCAGGGAAAGGTTCCAGGTGGAAAAGAGGCTTAAGTTGACACAAAAAGAGTGAGTAAGATTTAGTGAGATGAAAAGGGGGGGGCTGATGCCAAAATGTAAACCACTGGCAGGTGGTCTCCATATCATTAAAGAATACAACTTCTAGGAATGAAGCACTAAAGCCAAGGGAAGGTGATGATCAGTTATTTAGAAGGCCCTATCTCTCACAGTTGACTATTCAATGTCAAGAAATAAAAAACCAGAAGTATTTTAACAGGTATGATATTTCATAGTTACAACAAGCCATATAAGAGGTTTAAAAAATGGAATTTTTCTTGACTAATTTTTCAGCCTCTGTCAGGTGACTTACTGTATTAGCTTTCAGGTGAATTCAGTCCTATCCCCAAATTTTTCAGGACACTTCCGAAGAGTTTAGCCACTAATTAAACACATCAGTGAGGACTTCCCTGGTGGCCCAGTGGTAAAGAATCCTCCCGCAACTGCGGGAGATGCAGGATACAGGGGTTTGATCCCTGGGTCGGGAACATCCCCTGGAGAAGGAAATGGCAACCTACTCCAATATTCTTACCCGGAATATTCCATGGACAGAGGAGCCTGGCAGGCTACAGTCCATGAGGTCGCAAAAGAGTCAGACGCAACTTAGTGACTAAACAACAAAAACAAGCAGCACATCAGTGATGCTCAAAAGTTCATCTCCATATCAATGTTTTCCCCTTAAGGGCTTTTCTCCCTCTGTCACTCCCATCTTATTTTAAATGCTCAGGACATGATCCCTGCATGCCAGTTCTCAGTGGTGGTATTAGCACAGTGTGTGTGGTGCTGGCACGGGAAAGGAGAGGGCTCATTCCTTTAGGATTTTAGCTGAAAAGCACTGTAGTAGGGATCCCACAGCTCATCTCCTCAGAATCCAGAGCTGGCCTCTGGCCTGTGTGCTAATGTCTCTGTATCTCGGAACTGTAGACAGTGGTGCATGTTCAGCACCCGCCCCCCCCATCATCAAGGCATGTGCACTCATCCGTTGTGAGTCCCCTTTTCCTTGGGGTGGTTTCCTGGCTCACTCCCCACTGAGACTCCTTAGTTCACTCTGGGCCTGTGGGAATTATGTATCTCCTCATCCTACCTTCAGACTTGTGGGAAACTAAGGGGGGTTATCTAAATACCTCTCACGCCCAGATGTCCCCATCTTTTCCCCAGGGTACAAATGCCGCCTTCCTTTCTTGTGCTGCAGTTGAAAAACAAGAAATCAGTCTCTTCTTTACCCAGGTGAGCGCTGATCTTTCCAGGAACTCTCTCATTCCTTCCTTTTCCTTCCCTGACCCACACTAGCAGAGGCGACATAAGTACCACTTTTTCCATTCTGCCTTCTTCCACCTCTTCTTTCAGACTCTACTTCTTTCCGGGTTCAGCATTTCTCAAACTCAGCATTACTATTTTTTGAGTCCAGGTGGTTCTTTGTTGTAGGGGGTTCTCCTGTGCACTGTGGGGCCTTCAGCAGCATCCCTGGCCTCTACTCACTATTCACTGACAATCGCCTCTCTGATTGGAAAGATCAAAAATTTCTCCAGAGATTGTTAAATGTTCTGTGGCCAACAAAATTACCACCCATCAGCTCTCCCCATGAAGTAGTAATTTTTAAAAAAATATTTTTATTTATTTCTTTATTTTTGGCTGTGTTGGATCTGTGTTGCTGGAAAGGCTTTTCTTTAGTTGCAGCCAGTGGGGGCTACTTTCCAGTTGCAGTGCACAGGCTTCTCATTGTGCTGGCTTCTCTTGTTGCTGAGCATGGGCTCCAGGGCATGCAGGCTCCAGTGGTTGAATCATGTGGGCTTAGTAATCGGGGCTCCCAGGCTCTAGAGCACAGGCTCCATAGTCATGGTACATGGGATTGATTGCCCCATGGCATACAGGATCTTCCCAGACCAGGGATCGGACACCTGTCTCCTGCATTGGCAGGACCCTTCACCACTGAGCCACCAGAGAAGCCCCATGAAGTAGTAATTTTGTATACACTATGGCAAAGGAAATGAACAGATTCTATCAACATAAGTCTATTTAAAACTATTTCAATCTCATGGCTGAAATCTATAGCTATCTTTCTTTATAACCTCAGGGAGACTACAGACTTAACATCTTTCATTTGCTGAATCCCATAAGCCCTTTCCTTGTTTCCCAGGGACACTGTAACCCCAAATCTCTTAGAATTAGAGTCAAAGGCCAGTAGAGCAAACACTTCACACAGGTGGTGCTTTTATACCACGAATTAAAATTTGAACCATCATGGTTTTAACAAACATCTAGAAAAGGATTCATAATACACAGTTAAATAGTTTTTCTATTTTGGACATTTCTAGATTTTGGACAATGCAATTATTTACTCTTTTTCAAAAATTATGTATACATGTGTAGAATCTGCTTAAAAATTAGCTAAACAACGGCTATATGGCTATCCCTAGATACATCTTATATTAACTAGTTTAATGTTTTTATTCTCTCACATTGGACTTAATTATCATGAGATTTTTTATATTTAGAATCCCAAACTCATTATTACTCTGTTACTGATATAGCACATCTTAACTCCTTTACTTTCTACCCTCTGTTCCTTTTATTGTGTCAGAGGCAGAATGGTTCTTCGAATCAGCCTATATAACTTTTGGTCACGCCAAGCTGCTTTTCTTTTATCATGATACACAATCTAGTAGATAGACTTCTACGAACCACATGCATCATTTTGGTTGGCCTTAGAGAAGGTGTTTTCAATATTCTACCTATGTGCTTAGTATTTTTACAATTAACTTATGATATATTTGAGAGTAAGGGAGGAAAGCAATTTTCAGAGGGAATACAACTTTAAGTTTAATGCAAACTAATGTACAATCAATCAGTAGTATTACAAGAGAGAGAGAAAATTGCAACTGTTTTGAAATTGCACTAGTCTAGTTCATTTTACTGCTCCTACTATAAATGTCTGGGTTTACACATTATTATAAACAGGAATCTAAATCATTGCAACCAGTTTAATGGTGTAAACAAAACATTAATAGGACCAACAAAATTAGGTACAATAATGCATTTTCAAACAAGGGTATTTATCCTGCCATGTTCTAAAACCCAAACACATAACTAACCTGATAGTATTATTCTCAAAGTATACATTCTACCAAAGACTAATTATTTTTCTATAAAAATTCTGTTACAGGATAAGTTTTAAAAGGTCACTTCTACTATAAAGTAAAGTTAATTAAATTATACATAAAAATTGGTGGTAGTTAAAAATGTGAGTCCTTATTCATTTCGGAAGTTTGAATATTTAGTACAATTTCAGGTGCATGTGAAAGTCGCTCAGTCACATCTGACTCTGTGCGACCCCATGGACTACACAGTCCATGGAATTCTCCAGGCCAGAATAGTGGAGGGGGTAGCTTTTCCCTTCTCCAGGGGTTCTTCCCAAACCAGGGATCAAACGCAGTCTCCTGAGTTGCAGGCAGATTCTTTTCAAGCCAAGCCACAAGGGAAGCCCTCAGGTGCATAGTGGGTGCTTAATAAATATACACTGGAATGAATGAAGGAATTCAAATTTTAAACAATAATATGCATGTTAAATAAAATAGTGAGAGAGAAAGACCTATGTGATAGTTTGCAAGTGTCTATACAACCTAAGTGTTCCATAAATGCTTGTGATCTAAACTGAAGATGATATTATGGAGGAGCTGAAGAGAGAACTCATAGAGTGCTGATAAAGCTTATTGATAACATGGGGTAGGCTCCTAATGAGCTTGACTTTTAGTCACATCATTGTGTAACCCCTCCTTCAGTGAGAACTGGACTTCATGATTCACTTCTGATGAATAGAGTAAGGCATGAAGAGATGTTACTTCTGAGATTAGGTGACAAAAGACCATGTTTTTTCATCTCGCTTCCACATCCTCTGGCTCTTCTCACTTGGATGAAGTTAGCTGTCATGTTATGAGCTGCTTTATGAAAAAGACTCAGGTGACAATGAGCTGAGGGTGACTTCCTACAGCAACAGCCAGTAAAGCCCTGAGGCCCTCAGTCCAACAACACACAGAAGTGAATCTTAACCACCATGGACATAATCTGGAAAGCATTTCCTCTCCCAGTGGAACCCTGGCGTGACTACAAGCACAGCCAACACCTCAGCTGCAGCCCATGAGTGAACTGGAGTCAGAGGACTCCAGTGTAAGTCATGCCCAGATTTCTAACCCATAGAATCTATGAAATTATAACTGTTGTTGTTTTAAGTTGATGAGGTTTAAGGTAATTTGTTATGTGGTAATCTATTTCAAAAGAAGAATTCCCTCCCAACCCAACCCAGGAAGCAATTCTTGTTTTTGCCTATAATACCATTACAACTCTGAGATCAGTAAATAAGCAAACTAACCTAGAGGTTATACATCTGAAAAAAAAAAAAAGAAAAACTAAAAATGAACACTGCTTTTCACACAATCACTACATTATGAGTTTTATCTAACCTCTTGCAAAGAGGTAGAACAGTACAGGGCAAAACTCTGGGACATAGAATCATGTGAGTAGTTATAAAAAAAAAATGGAAAAAACAGTTGGGAAAGAGATGAGACCTTAGCTGATAAAAGCAACAGAGAAGGAAACGTGGTTCAGTGTCTGGCCTAGTGGCAATTTCATCACTCAAGACGCTGCTGATCTTATAGTACACCATATCATTGTGCAAAGCTCTGTGATAAAAAAACAGTAACACTTGCTCTGCTCCCAAGAACACTTAGGATGATGAGCGAGACAGACAGAGACACACATACACTTCTCACTGTAATGCAAAGTGATGAGTGTTATGGAAGACTTTTGTATGGTGCATTAACAGAAGAAAAGCATTGACTTCTCAGTGGAGGTGTTCATTGTGTCTGCTGGGAAGCACATGGTGACACAGAGTTACATGCTTTACTGGGGGTTAACACTCATGGAAAGATGGCAGATGGAAAAGCAGGAATGACAGGGGGAGCCTCTGACCAAGTCATAGAGCTAATGATGTCTAGTTCCACAGGGAGCTCCTGAGTACTGATTGCCCTTTCAAGGAGTCCTGCTTCAGATAAAAAGAGATGTCCTTGTAATAACTGCTATAATAGTCACTGGCTGGGGGTACCCAGATCCTGGAGCATGACAACGTGGTTCAAAAATTGACATGGATCCTAGAGGGGGTGACAGCTGGAGGCTTCAGTCAACTGAGCACTGTGCGGCTGAGTGCAGTTGTCTCTTTCAAGGAGACCTGATCCTTCATGGTGGAGAATCAAGGAAGGCTCTCTAAAGCACAGTGTACTTGAACTGTGCTTGGAAGGATGGAAGCAAGGGACGAATGAGACAACAGAGCAGGGGAACTGCATGATCAGAGACACAGAGGCTCGAGGTGGTACTCAGGCTCAGAAAGGCTGGAGGGAAGAATGCTTGTGGAGAAATAACTATATCTGACTGCAGAGGTGGGATGGATAAGAAACCCCATGTGCCACAAAGTTAAAACTTCACCTTAAAAGCAATAAAGCGTTAACAGTTTTGATCAGGGAATTATAATAATCAGATTGATGTTTTATAAACTGTTGTTTAAACCAATATGAGAAAAATAGCCCAAGCATTGCAGGTTGCTGAACTCACTAACTGCTTTATAAAACCATAATACATCTGCTCCATGATAACATGTCTGATGAACAGTAATTATCATATTGTCTTGATTTGCGCTGGAAGTGATAATCGGATATATTGACTTTTAAAAGTAGATGTTTCTTGGAAGTTCACTTGAAGTTTCTAGGATGATAAGATAATTATAGATTAAACTAGTTTCTGGTGAGTTCCTCTGATTTGCCTGATATCTAAGAATCTAATAAAAAAAGGCTTGAACTTTGTGTACCACTGGGCTCTGGCCCTAAAAAGACTTATTTGACTTACTGTGAGAGATTTAAGAAGAGACAGCAAAGGTAAGACTTCAAGGTCTGTCTGCAGGAGAAAATTACCATGGACAAGGAGGCAGGTGGTGGGCTGCATGTATTCAGAAAAGAGCCTGGATATATGAAGGGGATCTGACTTTCTGAGAATACCTGTGTGGCCTGGGAAGGAAAAATCGCTACTAAAAATAAGGAACTGTGTTACCCAAAGTCCCAGACACGCTGAATGTATCCCATTTGTGATAGGCAGCTTTGAAATAACACCCAGTGACACCAGCCTACTGAAACTCCTGCTCTTGTGTAATCCCAAATTGAGCACAGGCTAGATCTGATTGGGCTTCCCAGCAGTAAAGAATCCACCTGCCAAAGCAGGATATGTAAAAGACATAGGTTTGCTCCTTGGGTCAGGAAGATTCCTTGGAGTAGGAAATGGCAACCCACTCCCGTATTCTTGCCTGGAGAATCCCAGTGACAAGGGATCCTGGCAACTACAGTCTATGAGGTCGCCAAATTGGACACTACTGAGCAACTGAGCACACACGACTGGATCTGGCTATTTGCTTCAAATGAATATAAATGGCAATGGGATGTTAATTCTGAGGTTAGACTGTAAAGACTCTCTTTGTCTGTACCTCTCTCTCTTTCTGGCTCTTCTCACATTCCTGCTCTGATGAGCCTGGTTATGTTGTGAAGTATCCTGTGATGAGACCCAAATAATAAAGAACAGGGGACTTCCTCTAGACAACAGCTAGCAAAGGATTGGAATCTGCCAGCAGCCATATGAGTAAGCTTGAAAGTAGATCCTTCTCCAGTCCAGCTTTTGAATGATACCATAGATCCAAATGGGGCATTCCTGGTGGCTTAGATGGTAAAGAAATCTGCCTGCAATGCAGAAGACCTGGAATCAATCCCTGAGTCAGGACGATCCCCTGGAGAAGAGAATGGCTACCCACTCCAGAATTCTTGCCTGGATAATTCCATGGGCAGAGGAGTCTAGCAGGCTACAGTCCATGCAGTCACAAAGAGTTGGACACAACTGAGTCTCACACACACACACATACACACACACAGACCCATGGCAGCTTGGTCACGGCACCTAAATCAGAGAAAGTAGGTAAGCCTGCCTGGATTCTTGACCCACAAAAATGGAGACAATAGCTGTGTGTTATTTTTAGCTACTAAGTTTTAGTGGAATTTGTTATTGAGCCATAGACAGCTAATACATTATTACAAAAGCAATGGATCCAGAAAGAGAAAAAAAGTTTTCTTACTAGCTAGAGAGAGGCATAAGGTATTTGAACCTGAAACAGGATTCAGGGGATACAAATAGAGTGGGAAAACAAGCTCTAAGGATATCAGAGATCACAAAGGTTAGCACATCTTCCTGGAAAATCTGCACAGAGTATAAGCGGTATGCTTGACTGGCAGAGTCAGGTACTTAGCGGTGGGAATCTAGAGGTGGCCTGTGACACCTGAGCTGCAGGTCTGCAAGATACAAGTAGTAGTCCTGCTTTTATATGAGGCAGATTTCTCCTTTCTACTCTCCCAACACTCCCCTCCACCCTCCCAGACACGTATCTTAAGACGGGATATGTCTGAGATCCTGCCATTAGAAAGATGTGACGTATTGATCAGTTGCAAAATACTCTCATCTTTAAAGGTTCTCTATTTCTTTGCATCTCCGTCACGACCAAGGTAGTCCAACTTTCCACTCTCCCCTGTTTGAACTGTTACAAAAGCTGTTAGACTCATTCTTTATCCTTCTTTAATCCATTTCACATGAAATGCTGCATGCAACAGGGACATTTTCAATATAACAAAGAGGATTGGGTATTTTATAAACACTTCAATGGCTTTCCATTACATATATTGTGCATAGATATACAGATACATATTCAGTGGCCAAAAAGAAGCCCATACACTTGACCACTGCTTGTCTTACTAGCTTCATCTTATATAAACTTTGTCATCATCTGCTTCTTTCCCAGATATTTTTAAATTTCACAACCACACTGATCACTCACCAAGCTCTGACAGTTTTACTTCGCAAGTACTTCTGAATACACTTCCTCTCCATCACAACTAGGTCAGTCTCTAGGTTGTATGGTCTGTTTTCTGTCATTTTTTCTAACTTATTTTATAATACTATGTCTGTAAATTGAATATCATGTAATTACATGCTTATTTCATTCATTAGATATTTACTTTCATTTCTTTCTTCATTCATTAGAATTTAAGCTTTGTGAGAGCAGAAATCATACGTACCTTGTTTACTCTTATATTCCCAGTACCTAGCATAGTACCAGTTTATATTAGGTATTATTTAAACATTTGGTGGATGAAAAGGTAGATAGAACTGAGTAATATTAATATCTCTCTTTTATCCCAGATTCTATTAAATAATGTCCAGAATTCCCCAAACTAGAAACTGAGGACTCTATCTAAGAAGTCTCAGGATCCTTCACCCTTGCACTCCCTCCACAACCCGGTCTGTCACTCACCAAGCTTTGACAGTTTCATTCCACAAATACTTCTGAATCCAGTTCCTCTCCATCATGACTACCACAGTTATCTCAATGTAAAATGACAACTTCCTAATTAGACTTCAATAATCTTCAAATTTTAAAATAAAATAAAAGAATGACATGGCTTATATTTCTTTTATGTACAAATTTTGAATTTGTAATTAATATATTTAGTTAAATGTGCTTACAATTGATAAGTTTAACACCTTTAATACTCATAATAACACCTTGGTGGAACCTATACTGATTTGCTTATTTATCATTTGTATAAATAAGCAGTTGAAACAGTGTATAACTTTTCAAAGGCTGCAAGGCTTGTAAGTGAAAGTTACTAGCAGAAGATGAACATATTATTGGGTTTGGAATCAACAGATATAGTGGAACTGGTGAGATAGAAACACAGTGGAACTGGTGAGATAGAATTCTGGTTCCATAGTCCATACTCTATTTTAATATTTATTTTACTTATTAATTCAGCTACATCGAGTCTTAGTTGTGTCATGCAGGATCTTTCATTCCAGCACACGATTTAGTAGTCGCAGTGCATGGGCTTAGTTGCTCCATAGCATGTGGGATCTTAGTTCCCCAACCAGGGGTCAAACCTTCATCTCCTGCATTGCAAGACAGATTCTTAACCTCTGGACCACCAGGGAAGTCCCTGTACTCTTAAAACCTCACTTTCCAGCCACTTATTGAAATTCTCCTTCATATATTTGGCATAATTATATTTCTAAAGCACAGATGTGGCTCTGCCATACTCTCATACCTGTCCTACACCCCTTCCTTGACAACAGGACAAGATCTAAGTACAACAGTGTGACATACAGGACTTTGCATATTGTGATGTCTTCCACATCCTATGCTCCTCCTTTGCCATTGCTGGTTTGTACCTTGCCCTCAAGCCTTATACAACTGGTTATACGTTCCCTCACATACTGTGTTCTTCTGGTCTCTGTATATTTGCTGATGCTCTTCTCTTCCTCCGGAAAACCTTCCCTCATTCTGAGCTCAGAGGCTTAGATAAATGTCACTTATCCTTCAAGATTAACCTCTGCTGCTGCTGCTAAGTCGCTTCAGTCATGTCCGACTCTGTGCAACCCCATAGACGGCAGCCCACCAGGCTCCCCCGTCCCTGGGATTCTCCAGGCAAGAATACTGGAGTGGGGGTTGCCATTTCCTTTTCTTAACCTCAGGTACTCTTTAATCCAGATGACTTTCCACTGCTGGTTTTCTTTCCTCTATACAACCATTATTTCACTTTCTCTATCATTTTGAAGGCTTTTTTTTTTTTTTTTTTTCCTGCATATGTGTTTTCTCCACAATGGGCTGTAAACACTTGAAAGCAAGAACTGTATCTCATATTTTGACATCCAGTAGCAATCACCATGACTGACACACGGCAGGCATCAAAAAGTAATTGTCAAAGAGAACTAAGAGGGAATAGATAGGAGGCAGAGAGGAAACAAATCTCTATTGATTTAGATCAAACACTATAGCAGACATTTCAAACTTGTCATTTCATCCAAGACTTTGCAAAAAATATGATCTAGGTGGTGTGGCAATTATTTATTTAATAGAAAAAAAAACGAATGCTCATTGAAATTAAACAACTTGTTCAGTTTTTCTTTATTAGTAGAATTTAAATGTAGCTTTGACTCTATAAAACAAAGTAAATTCCATGGATATTATGTATAGTCTACCTTTCCTGGGAAAAATATTTTTATAATAATAACTACCATTTATGGTGTAATTACCTTATCTAACATATTCCACCCAAACACATTCTTTTTATTCATTTATATTCATTCCAGTGAGTGTTTATTAAGCACATGCTATAATCAGACAATATTCTAGTGAACTGGGATATAGCAGTAAATAAAACAGAAAAAAATCCCTTCTGTCCTTGGAATTTGCATTTAAGAAGAAAAGGAGAAGATGATAAATTAATATATTCATGAAATATATCAGTTGGTTAATAAACACTATGGAAAAAGATGAGTTAATATATATGGGACACGGAGGGGAAAGTGGGAGTGTTTCCTTTTATAAACAGAGTAGTAAGAAAACTCTCACTCTTGACATGTGAGTTGGAACTAGAAAGAGACATACTTCTATACTTGGCCTGTACAGCCAGGAATGCAAAGTGGCAGGAATGGGAGAAGAGGAGAAGACATTAGTTGAAGATGAGGTCAGAGTAGTAGGGATCAGGGTTGGAGGTGTGGACACAGTAGACCTCTGACTGACTTTTATTCTCACAAGTTGTGAAACTATTGAGCAGAGAAGCAACATGATCTGACATATTTTGAAAAGATCACTCTGACTACTGTGTTGAAGAAATACTACAAGGAGGCAAGGCCAAAGTGAGGAGGCCAGTTAGGAAGATATTTCAATAATTTATCTAAAAGACTGAGGTGGCTGAAATGAGGAGTCAATACAGATAGTGAGAATGGTGGAATTTGGAACATATTTCAAACAGAAAGCAGAAAGAATTTGCTATGAATTAGACGTTTGGAGAAGGAAATGGCAACCCACTCCAGTGTTCTTGCCTGGAGAATCCCAGGGACGGGGGAGCCTGGTGGGCTGCCGTCTATGGGGTCGCCCCGAGTCGGACACGACTGAAGCGACTTAGCAGCAGCAGCAGCAATTTTGTTAGACAAAGGGAGTAAAATGTAAAATTTCATTGTGGTTCTTGATTTAATGTATAGAACGGATGTGTAAAAATGTCCAATAACATTCAGTAAACGTGAAAACATGTACTTTTGTCATTATTTCTTTATAGCAATACCACAAAGATTACTATCCAAGTACTATATAGTAATTTGGATAATTTGTATCAGTTCAGTTCAGTTCAGTTGCTCAGTTGTGTCTGACTCTTTGAGACCCCATGAATTGCAGCACGCCAGGCCTCCCTGTCCATCACCAACCCCCAGAGTTCACTCAAACTCACGTCCATCGAGTCAGTGATGCCATCCAGCCATCTCATCCTCTGTCGTGCCCTTCTCCTCCTGACCCCAATCCCTCCCAGAATCAGAGTCTTTTCCAATGAGTCAACTCTTCGCATGAGGTGTCCAAAGTACTGCAGTTTCAGCTTCAGCATCATTCCTTCCAAAGAACACCCAAGACTGATCTTTAGAATGGACTGGTTGGATCTCCTTGCAGTCCAAGGGACTCTCAAGAGTCTTATCCAACACCACAGTTCAAAAGCATCAATTCTTCGGTGCTCAGCTTTCTTCACAGTCCAACTCTCATATCTATAGATGACTACTGGAAATACCATAGCCTTGACTAGATGGACCTTTGTTGCCAAAGTAATGTCTCTGCTTTTTAATATGCTATCTAGGTTCGTCAGAACTTTCTTTCCAAGGAGTAAGTGTCTTTTAATTTCATGACTGCAATCACCATCTGCAGTGATTTTGGAGCCCCCCAAAATAAAGTCTGACACTGTTTCCACTGTTTCCCTATGTATCATGAAGTGATAGGACCGGATGCCAAGATCTTAGTTTTCTGAATGTTGAGGTTTAAGCCAACTTTTTCATTCTCCACTTTCACTTTCATCAAGAGGCTCTTTAGCTCTTCTTCACTTCTGCCATAAGGGTGGTGTCATCTGCATATCTGAGATTATTGATATTTCTCCCAGAAATCTTGATTCCAGCTTGTGCTTCCTGCAGCCCAGCGTTTCTCATGATGTACTCTGCATATAAGTTAAATAAGCAGGGTGACAATATAAAGCCTTGATGTACTCCTTTTCCTGTTTTGAACCAGTCTGTTGTTCCATGTCCAGTTCTAACTGTTACTTCTTGACCTGCATATAGGTTTCTCAAGAGGCAGGTCAGGTGGTCAGGTATAATTTGTATATGTCTATATTATTTGAAGAAAAATCTATAGTACTATAGTAGTCTATAGTACTTAACTACAAAAGTGGTCAAAATTGCTCTTTCAAAAAATTTCACAAAAATTACTGTTTGACTCAAAATGGGTTAAAGACCTAAATGCAAGACAGAAACTATAAAACTCTTAGAGTAAAACATAGGCAGAAAACTCTCTAACATAAATCATAGCAAGATCCTCTATAACCCACCTCCAAGAATAATAGAAATAGAAACAAAAATAAACAAATTGGACCTAATTAAACTTAAAAGCTTTTCCACAATGAAGGAAACTATAAGCAAAGTGAAACGATAGCCCTCAGAATGAGCAAAAATAATAGCAAACGAAAGAACTGATAATTAATTTCTGAAATATATATGTAGATCATGCAGCTCAATACCAGAAAAATGAACAACCTAATCAAAAAGTGGGCAAAGACCAAAACAGACATTTCTTCAAAGAAGACATACAGATGGCTAATAAACACGTGAAAAGATGGTCAACATCACTCATTATTAGAAAAATGCAAATCAAAACTACAATGAGGTAACATCTCATGCCAGTCAGAATGGCCATCATCAAAAAGTCTACAAATAATAAATGCTGGAAAGGTTGCAGAGAAAAGGGAACCTCCTACACTAGTGGTGGGAATGCAAACTGGCACAGCCACTATGGAGAACAGTGTGCAGATTGCTTTAAAAATTGAGAACAGAACTGCCATATGACCCAGAAATCCCACTGCTGGGCATACACCCCAAGGATACTAGAATTGAATCAGACACATGTACCCCAATGTTCATTGCAGCACTTTTTACAATAGCCAGGACATGGAAGCATCCTAGATGTCCATCAGTAGATGAATGGATATCAAATACACAATTACTCAGCTATAAAACGGACACATTTGAGTCCATTCTAAGGAGCTAGATGAACCTGGTGCCTATTATACAGAGTGAAGTAAGTCAGAAGGAAAAAGACAAATGCTGTATATTAACACATACACATGGGAATTAGAAAGATGTTACTGACAATCCTATATGTAGGGCAGCAATGGAGACACAGATGTAAAGAACAGACTTTTGGACTCAGTGGGAGAAGGTGAGGACGTGATGATTTGGAGACGAGCATTGAAACATGTACATTACCATCCATGTAAACTAGATGTCCTGTACAAGTTCGAGGAATGAAGCAGGACACCCAAAGCCAGTGCTCTGGGACAACCCAGAGGGATAGGGTGGGGAACTAGGCGGGAAGGGGTAGGGGAGACACATGTATACCTGTGGCTGATTCATGTCGATGTCAGGATAGGGGAAACACATGTATACCTGTGGCTGATTCATGTTGATGTATGGCAAAAACCATCACAAAACAGTAATTATCTCCTGTTTAAAATTAATTAATTAAAAAAAATGATTGTTTGAAAACATATAAAATGGTTATCACATTCTGCCTTCTATTTTTATTACTTGCATTGGTATTTACTGCACTTGGCAAAAATAAAGCCTATCTCAAAGGATTTGTAAGCATAAATATTTTTTACACTTTTTTATTCTTTTGCCAATGAGAAATCAAATGCCTCTGACCTGTTCCTTGGGAGACTGGAGCTACTTTCATGGCTATGCAAGTCAAAACTTGTCACGTTTATTGACTAAGAAGACCTTGAGCTCTTTTTATCCACTGTGCATATATAAAATTTGAGCTTTAACTGAGGCTACTGAGTAATGATGTGAAAATAATCATGAAGGGCACTACCATTTTTTGAGATGTAAGTGTGTTTGTGTGACTTTATCACTCAGTCGCTGAGTCGGTCTGACTCTTTGCAACCCGATAGACTACAGCCCGTCAGGCTCCCTGTCCATGAGATTCTCTAGGCAAGAATACTGGAGTGGGTTGCCATGCCCTCCTCCAGGGAAACTTCCCAACCCGTGGATCAAAGCCAGGTCTCCCACATTGCAGGCAATTTTTTTTTTATCATCTAAGCCACCAGGGAAGCCCTTGTGTGACTATAAATGTGATATAGTAAAGCAGAAGAAATGAAGCCAGAGGACAAAAATGGATGAAAACGCACAAGGAATGCAGTACTAAAAGGGTATCATTGAGACCTTAAAAGTAAAGGAAATACATTTTTTCCTTTGATGGTGTGAACACCTGAAAAAGGACTCAAACAGACCAACAGTCAATGGCAGTGTTTCCTTGGTTATGTTTATTGGATGATACTAGTTTAGATTTTAACTAACCTGGAGGCATCACAACAAAAGAAATGTCAGCAGAATATAATACTATTGATCTGACATTTACTCATGAAATTATCTTCCAACAATCTTTGCTGAGGCATCCTATTACTACCTTTATTTTCTCCACAATGCACAGAAAAATAAACTCACTTCATCCTGAACAGTCAATATGCTATGAGAATTTGGCATGAACTTGCATTGTTGTTCTAACCTTCCTGTAAGTATCAGTTGGGAAAGGCAACAGAAGAGATGAAGACTGTTAATAGAATTGATTAATTCTCCAGGAAAAAAAGAAGAGAGAAGGGGTAGAAAATAATAAATCACATTCTCTCAGCTTGGTGGTCAACATCTGGCAGTATATAAAATGCTTTTGAGAGTTCAACGGTAGTTATCAGTATCAGATAGTCATTTGTTAAAAGATGAAAAAGATTCAGTGTTTAAAGTAACAAGTATAAGATGGGAAAATAACAACTTAAAAAGAGAGAAAATTATAATAACAGACAGCTGAAACCTGCCTTGTCAAATAGTCACTCTGGGAGAATGTACAGTAATGGGATGCATGTATCATTGATAAAATTGGAGGAGTTGCTATTTTGGAATTGTCTTGAGGATTAGTTTTTAAACTACCCAAGAAAATGAAAGAGATGAAAAGAAAATTCAAACTGAAATATAACCAAAGGAAATGAAGCAGAATAATAAAAGCAGCTAAAGCAAATATCTTCAAGTATGGTCTTGGGACAGAGTGTGAATTATCAGCATCACTCTTCATCAGATTATTCTTCTCCCTTCCTCAACAATCCAGAACTTGCCAGAACAGAAGACAAGAGAAATAATAGATTCTTACTACAATGAAATAATTATTAAAATTATTCTATGCCCTCCTCCAGGGGAACTTCCCAAACAATATATAATAACAAAATTATTATGTGTGTAAAATATAGAAAACCTGCTCAAGTAAAAAAGCCAACTATACACTTTTCCATTGTTCAGACTGACCAGATTCCAATAAAAACTCCTATCTGCTTAGTTCCACCATAATGACACACACAGAATGACCAATAACTTGAAATTTTCTCTTTTAAACAAAGCCACGTAAAAGAAATAACTTTAAAATTAGATTATCACCCAAAGAATCTGAATAAAGACAAACTTTCAGTGACTTCTGAAATAAGTATATTTCTTCTTTAGTAAGACAAAATATCTTTATTTCCATTCTTCCTTGATATAGAACTGTTATGGTTCGATACATAACAGTTTCAGCTTCCCAGATGGCTCAGTGGTAAAGAATCCACCTGTGATGAAGGAGACACAGGATATACGGATCTGATCCCTGAGTCAGGAAGATCCCCTGGAGGAGGAAATGGCAACCCATTCTAGTATTCTTGTCTGGAAAATCCCATGGACAGAGCAGCCTGATGGGCTGCAGTCCATAAGGCTGCAAAGAGTCAGTCGTGATTAAGCATGCGTGCACACAGCACATAACAGTTTATAAATTTGGGTTACCTTCTAGTCTGCCAATACAATTTAGTATTTTGAAAAAACTTAGCATTTTCAAATTCTCCTTGGTGTCTATGTTGTAAGTGCACAAAATTTCCATTTCAACTTCTTAACTTCAGAGATAGTAAAAGATGAGGAGCACAATTAACACACATAGATGCACTGACCAAGTAAAGGAATACATTTTACTAAGTTTACTCCAAAGATGAAAAGAACTGAAACAGTTGTTTTACCTGGGATCAAAAGCAATTCAGAGCAGTAGAGGTAGTAGCCTGAGGGTTATAGCACATTGAAACATTCTGAGTAGGTGTTGATGTATTTTTAACTGTGGGGGGAAAAGCAAGCTTTGATTTACTCCATTTGGAACTAGAAACTAGCCCTGACAGGTGTTTTACTGCATTAAGCATATGGGCCTCAAATGTCGATGACACCCCTACTGCTTTCGTTTTTTAAGTCAGCCTATTAATAACACCTGACAGCTGGGTCAAAAGCATATGCTGTTTAGCCTTATTGTGACATTCTGGCTCATCAGGACACCACTAGTGATTATTCAACCTTGAGAGTGCAATCTTGTAGTCTTTTGAAATTATGACTGCTCAACAGAGTGAAACAATCCATAAATTCCAGCCAGAAAACTTTATAAGTTTGTCTATATACTGTAACTGAGTTTACTGACCCAAGTGGTCAAATTCTCTTAAGTGTGAAGCAAAATCACCCTTTAGAGTAGATGGAATGGATGGATCTATAATGTTACAATTTAAGGGGTCTTAGCATGGAATGCTGCTCAATACAAATACTCCTAGAGAGGGTAACAACCATTTATTCTCATTTGCTAATACAGAATTAGAAAATCTTCACAACTAGGTTGGGTACAGAGAAGCTAAAGTTAAGAAGTTTAAGGAGGCAGTTGTGTAAAAAAAAAAAAAAAAAAAAAAAAAAAGAGCACACAATGCAAGAAAAGAATCTACAATAGAAAGATAACCGATACTGCTAATTGTAAAATTCAGTTTTTATCTGGGGCTCACTGTGTGAACTTTTATGCACTGCAAATACATGGGTCCACTTATTTTCACAGCCTCAGGTTACCAGGGTCTAGGGATTAAATGCATAAAACACAATGGCTAAGAAGCAGGTCTGGCAAAAGAATCAAACACCAAGTGAACCAACAAAAATATCCAAAGTCAACATCCATTCCTTATAATAGTCACTGAAGCAGAGAAGCTCAGAAAAAGACAGAGGAACATGTTGTGTGTGAGGATAAATATATTCCTCTTTTTATGGATCAATAGCCTAGAACTCTATTTATTGGATTCCACAAACTTAAAGTAATATCAAATCTCAAAGAAAACAAAGTAAAAAAAAATCACTCCTAGATATTTCCTTCCTTCCTTCCTTTCTCTCTTTACCCCTTTCCTTTTTTCTTTCCTGCTCTTTATTATCTATCTACTGATTTAATGATCTATTTCTTTTTTAATTGAAATGTAGTATATACTATAGAGCTGACACCCCAGTCAAGTACTCTTACCTGGAAAATCCCATGGACGGAGGAGCCTGGTGGGCTGCAGTCCATGGGGTCGCTAAGAGTCAGACATGACTGAGCGACTTCACTTTCACTTTTCAGTTTCATGCATTGGAGAAGGAAATGGCAACCCACTCCAGTGTTCTTGCCTGGAGAATCCCAGGGACAGGGGAGCCCGGTGGGCTGCCGTCTATGGGGTCGCACAGAGTCAGACACGACTGAAGCGACTTAGCAGCAGCAGCAGCAGCACAGAGCTACATATACCTATATACTTCTTTATTTCTGTTGGAGTTCTCTCTTGATCTCTAAATTAATTTAGATCATTTGTCAGTGAACCCTGAGTGGGCAGAAGTAGGGCCAGAGAAATCTGATATGCAGACCAACACTTATCCTGCAGAAGTCATTAAAAGCAGCCAACGTGATTCTGCTAAACATTCTTCAAACATTCTTCACCTGATAAGATAGAGGATAAGCATCTGGGTGCTTCTTATTACAAGAATAAGAGCAATAAAATATGAATTTTATGACAATATTTTGATGATCCAGACAGATTCCCTGCCAGGAATTCTCCTGAAGGGGTTTTCTGAAATGAGTTTCAAGGACTGCAAACTCGTGGAATGTCCTGACTACCACGGAGTAGGAATAAGGCCAGTAATAAAATTACTAAAGTTTGGGGAGAAAAGCAACAACTGCACTTTCATTCTCAAAAAGTTGAAAGCTATATCATAGTCCACAGAGCCTATGATTAAGACAACAGTTGTAGCTATGGACCAGGCAAAATAGAAGCTCAGACACCTACCTTCATTTAGATCATTGTCAGTGAATCCTGAGTGGGCAGAAGTAGGGCCAGAGAAATCTGATGTGCAGACCAATACTTATCCTGCAGAAGTCATTAAAAGCTTTTTAATGATACACATTTTAGACAAGTGTGTATACTTTATTTTCTTGGCACAATACCAAGGACATTGACCATCTCCAAAACAGTATCCCTCACTAAAAGCTGAGGTTGTTTTATACGAGTGTGTATATGTATGAGACAGTGTTTTCTGTATTTGGTGAATTGAAAATAAATTTAAGTGATGCTATTCAGCCCTAAATCCATAGTTGAAATCAATATCTTATGTTGGGCCTCCCTGGTGGGGCTAGTGGTAAAGAACACACTTGCCAATGCTGGAGACATAAGAGATGCAGGGTTGATCCCTGGGTCAAGAGGATCCCCTGGAGGAGGGAATGACAATCCACTCCAGTAGCCTTGGCTGGAGAATTCCATGGACAGAGGAGCCTGGTGAACTAGGGTCTATAGAGTCGCAAAGAGTCTGACATGACTGAAGTGACTTAGCACGCATGTATACACCAGGCTAGTTAAAGAACAATTAGCTAAATTTCCATCCATTTTTGCATGGAAGTACATATTAAAATATATCATTTACTTTAAGTTTAATAACTACAACGTACACATACACAATTGCTTTAACTTTTATATGAGACATTGGAACTATAATTGAAACAACCTGCTGCTGCTGCTGCTGCTGCTAAGTCGCTTCAGTCGTGTCCAACTCTGTGTAACCCCATAGACGGCAGCCCACCAGGCTCCCCCGTCCCTGGGATTCTCCAGGCAAGAACACTGGAGTGGGTTGCCATTTACTTCTCCAATGAATGAAAGGGAAAAGTGAAAGTGAAGTCGCTCAGTCGTGTCTGACTCTCGCGACCCCATGAACTGCAGCCCACCAGGCTCCTCCATCCATGGGATTTTCCAGGCTAGAGTACTGGAGTGGGGTGCCATTGCCTTCTTGGAAAACAACCTAGAAGTCTTTAAAAAAATTGTATGACAAAACTGTTAACACTAGTTTCAGAGGTATGCATTATAATTGCTTTTGTTTGTTTGTTGTTGTTTTCTAAAATATTTAGCACTGTGTTTTTTCTGTTTTGCTTTTTGTTTTTTTCTTCTATTAGGATTGAGCTTCCATTAGGATGAGCTTTGCATGCAGTGAAACTGACTTACTATGAATCTGAGGAGGGGCAGAAATAGAGTCCTATTGATAAATTTTGAATAATCTGCAAAAAAAAAAAAAAAAAAAAAAAACTGTTCAGCTACACTATACTTAGAATATCCTTCAGAGATGCAGAATTTGAAATACAATGTAACCTTAACATTAACAACACAATTTTTTTTCCTTCTGGTGATTGATCAGAGAAAGTACCCTCCCCTCTCCTATTCCTGATACTGCACAGCAATTATATTTTATTTCACTTTTTGAATTGTATTTTACTAGGTGTCATTTATTTATTCCAATTGAAAAGCGAGGCACTTAAATATTTTAACCAATGAGGCATTTGAAATGATTTTAACCAGTTTTATCATTTTCTCTAACCTTTAAAAGACATCAATATTTTCTTACTTCTCCTTGCAGAATGACTAGGGCTATGTAACAATAATCATTTCCTCCTATGAGTATTTTAAAATATTTTAAAACAATCACAGAAAACTAACCAATCTGATCACATGGACCACAGTCTTGTCTAACTCAATGAAACTATGAGCCATGCCATGTATGGCCACCAAAGACAGATAGATCATGGTGGAGAGTTCTGACAAAACATGATTCACTGGAGAAGAGATTGACAAACCACTTCAGTATTCTTGCCTTGAGAACCCCATGAACAGTATGAAAAGGCAAAAAGATAGGACACTAAAACATGAACTCCCCAGGTTGGGAGATACCCAATATACTACTAGAGATGAGTGGAGAAATAATTCCAGTAAGAATGAAGACATGGAGCCAAAGCAAAAACAACACCCAGCTGTGGATGTGACTGGTGATGCAAGTAAAGTCTGATGCTGTAAAAAGAGCAATATCGCATAGGAATCTGGAATGTTAGGTCCATGAATCAAGGCAAATTGTAAGTGGTCAAACAGGAGATGGAAAGAGTGAGCATCGACATTTAAGGAATCAGTGATCTACTCAGATGACCATTATATCTACTACTGTGAGCAAGAATCCCTTAGAAGAAATGAAGTAGCCATCATAGTCAACAAATGAATCTGAAATGCAGTACTTGGATGCAATCTCAAAAATGACAGAATGGTCTCTGTTCATTTCTAAGGCAAACCAATCAATATCACAGTAATCCAAGTCTATGCCCCAAAGAGTAATGCTGAAGAAGTGAAGTTGAACAGTTCTATGAAGACCTACAATAGCTTTTAGAACTAATACTCAAAAAAGATGCCTTTTTCATTATAGGGGACTGGAATGCGAAAGTAGGAAGTCAAGAAATACCTGGAGAAACAGGCAAATTTGTCCTTGGAGTACAGAATGAAGCAGGGCAAAGGGGAATAGTTTTGCAAAGAGAATGAACTGGTCATAGCAAACACCCTCTTCCGACAACACAAGAGAAGACTCTACACATGGACATCAACAGATGGTCAATACCTAAATAAGACTGATTTTATTCTTAACAGACAAAGATGGAGAAGCTCTATACAGTCAGCAAAAAGAAGAACAGGAGCTGACTATGGCTCAGATCATGAACTCCTCATTGCCAAATTCAGACTTAAATTGAAGAAAGTGGGGAAAACCACTAGACCATTCAGGTATGACCTAAATCAAATCCTGACGATTATACAGTGGAAGTGACAAATAGATTCAAGGGATTAGATCTGATAGAGTGCCTAAAGAACTATGAATGGAGATTCCTGACATTGTACAGGAGACAGTGATCAAGACTATCCCCAAGAAAGAGAAATGCAAAAAGGCAAAACGGTTGTTTTAGGAGGCCTTACAAATAGCTGATAAAAGAAGAGAAGCTAAGGGCTAAGGAGAAAGGAAAGATATATCCATTTGAATGCAGAGTTCCAAAGAATAGCAAGATGAGATAAGAAAGCCTTGCTCAGGAATCAATGAAATGAAATAGAGAAAAATAATAGAATGAGAAACAGAATGGGATCTATTCAAAAAAATTAGAGATACCAAGGGAACATTTCATGCAAAGATGGGCACAATAAAGGACAGAAATGGTATGGACCTAACAGAAGGAGAAGATATTAAGAAGACATGGCAGAAATACACAGAAGAACAAGATAAACAAGATCTTTACAACCCAGATAATCATGATGGTGTGATCACTCACCTAGAGTTAGACATCCTGGAATGCGAAGTCAAGTGAACCTTAGGAAGCATCACTACAAACAAAGCTAGTGGAGGTGATGGAATTCCAGTTCAGCTATTTCAAATCCTAAAAGATGATGCTGTGGAAGCACTGCACTCAATATGCCAGATCCTTTGGAAAACTCTGCAGTGGCCACAGGACTGGAAAGTTTCAGTTTTCATTCTAATCCCCAAAAAAGGCGATACCAAAGAATGCTCAAACTCCCTCACAATTGCACTCATCTCATATGCTAGCAAAGTAATGCTCAAAACTCTCCCTCCCAGGCTTCAACAGTATGTGAACTGTGAAATTCCAGATGTTCAATCTGGATTTAGAAAAGGCAGAGGAACCAGAGATCAAATTGCCAACATTTGTTGGATCATTGAAAAAGTGAGAGAGTTTCCAGAAAAACGTCTACTTCCACTTTATTGACTATGCCAAAGCCTTTGGCTGTGAGGATTACAACAAACTGTGGAAAATTCTTAAAGAGATGGGAATACCAGACCACATGACCTGCCTCCTGAGAAATCTGTATTCAGGTCAAGAAACAACAGTTAGAACTGGACATGGAACAACAGACTAGTTCCAAATCAGGAAAGGAGTATGTCAAGCCTGTATATTGTCACCTTGCTGATTTAACTTATATGCAGAGTACATCATGAGAAATGCTGGACTGGATGAAGCACAAACTGGAATCAAGATTGTCAGAAGAAATATCAATAATCTCCGATATGCAGATGACACCACTGTTATGGCAGAAAGTGAAGAAGAACTAAAGAGCTTCCTGATGAAATTTAAAGAGGAGAATGAAAAAGTTGGCTTAAATCTCAACGTTCAGAAAACTAAGATTATGGCATCTGGTCCCATCACTTCATGGCAAACAGGTGGGGAAACAATGGAGACAATGATAGACTATTTTGGGGGGCTCCAAAATCTGCAGATGTTGACTGCAACCATGAAATTAAAAGAAGTTTGCTCCTTGGAAGAAAAGTTATCACCAACCTAGATAGCATATTAAAAAGCAGAGACATTACTTTGCCAAAAAAAGGTCCATCCATTCAAAGCTATGGTTTTCCCAGTAGTCATGTTATGGATGTGAGAGTTGGACTGTAAAGAAGGCTGAGCACCTAAGAATTGATGCTTTTGAACTGTGGTGTCAGAGAAGACTCTTGAGTGTCCCTTGGACAGCAAGGAGATCCAACCAGTCCATCCTAAAGGAAATCAATCCTGAATATTCATTGGAAGGACTGAAGCTATAACTCCAATACTTTGGCCATCTGATGTGAAGAACTGACTCATTTGAAAAGACCCTGATGCTGGGAAAGATTGAGGGCAGAAGGAGAAGGGGATGACAGAGGATGAGATGGTTGAATGGCATCATCAACTCAATGGACACGAGTTTGAGTGAACTCTGGGAGTTGGTGATGGACAGGGAGGCCTGGCGTGCTGCAGTCCATGGGGTCAGTAAGAGTTGGCCATGACTGAGTGACTGAACTGAACTGAATTGAAGTGTGAAAATGCAAGAGTTGAACGTAACTAGTGCTTTGGTAAAGAAAATGCATGGTGAGGAAGGGGTAGATCAGCAAGAGAAATGCTTGCTAGCTTCCAGTAAAATAGCTTATTAAAATGAAAGGATCAGAAATACATGCTCTAACAGGGTGCCTCAAAGTCCTTACGGTGCAATGAACCAGGACCCTGCAGGGCCCTTATGAGTGCAAAAGCTTTTCCTTCCTCCATGTCCCCCATTTCTTGTTTGTAGGAAAAAGATTTCAGCCTCCTAGACCTTCCCTGAGTTCCAAAGGGCAGATTCAAACAGTTACTAATTAGAGAAGAGGGAGAATGCAGCAACAAAGCAAAGCCAGTCAGGAAACAATACTGGAGGGAATGTGCGTGCTATGCATGCTCGCTATACATGCTGAGTCATGTCCAACTCTTTACAACCCCATGGACTGTAGCCCACCACGCTCCTCTATCCATGGGATTTCCCAGGCAAGAATACTGGAGTGGGTTGCCATTTCCTATTCCTAGGGTTCTTCCTGACCCAGGGTTCCAACCAGAGAGTCTCTAGTGTGTCTTGCATTAGCATTAGCAGCTATGGGGCAGGGTCCTGGTTCCTCCTCAAGGAATATGTACCACAACCTGACACTTATCTCTGAGTTCTTCTACAGGAGCTGGGGCCCCCACTCTGGCAGAGGTAACTCGAGGAGGACAACTTCAGGCTGAGCACAAGCACTGGACCCCAGTATGGTTGGAAAGTGATAGCTGATGCCTGGGATTTCTGGAATACCACCCTTTTACATCACCACCAACCAATCCAAAGAAAGTCACACACTCTGTAGGCCCTCCACTCCCCTCCACAAATTTGCCTAAAAACTCTTCCCTGAGGACTGTTCAGGGAGTTTGGGTCTTCCTGAACACCAGCTGCCTGCTCTCCTTGCTCAGCCCTTGGGATAAACCTTTTTTTGCTCCATCGCTGAGATTTCAGTTTGTTTGGCCTCACTGTATGTCAAGCACAGGAGCTTAGGTTCGACAACAGTACTTCTGTCTGGTAAGCACAATGTTTTGGGGTGTCAGATGTCCTTACAGAGTAGACACTGGTAAGGAATGTGGCGTGGGCTAGTCACAGACACGTAAGACTTCCTTTCTCTCTATTCTGTTATGAACACTAGAGGGGGGAGCACATCCTTTCAGTCACCATTCCTGTTATCAATCTTGTTATTAATACTTGTCTGGAGAATATGTGTACGCATGCTAAGTCACTTAGTCATGCCTGACTCTTTGCGACCCTCTGCCAGGCTCCTCTGTCCATGAAATTCTCCAGGCAAGAATACTGGAGTGGGTTGCCCTTCTTTTCTCCAGAGAGAATGTTAGGGATAGTAAACAAATAGGTCAAGACTAGGTAGAAGATGATGAGAGAGGTAAGAACATCATGTATGGACTCAGGTCAATGAAGAGAAAGTGGGTAAGGGAGCCCCTGTGAGATTAAAGGTAAAGAACCATGAGTGAGCCATGCCGGTAGAGCCATTCAGTTCTTGTAGTTTAAAATTTCTTAAGAAGAAGCAGTTCTGAGCATTCCTGGCAATAATCACATCCCACCCACTCATACTAGTATCAGGCAGAACACCAAGACTTATTTATTAACATCCTTTGTCCCATATCTTTACGCTCTTCCCCCAAGAACCTGGTTCTCTCACTTACAGCATCAGCCTTTGTTCTCAATACCCTTGTTTTAAGGAAACTTCGCCAATCACCCTATTTAAAATGACATACCCCACAAACAGATCATACCTCTCTCTCCAGCTTCATCCCTTTTTTCACAAAACTGATTATCATCTGACACATAGAGCTATTCATTTATCTCTTGCCCACTTCTACTATTTTAAATTTCAGGAGAATGTGGATTATCACTTTTGCTTACTGCTGTACCTTCATTTCTTAGAACAACACTGGATACACAGTAGGTGCTCAAAAAATACTGGTTGTTTGGATAATCTTTGCTAGGTGCTCAAAAAATACGGGTTGTTTGGATAATCTTTGCTGATCATTTTTGACCAAAAGGTTACAGGTTTCTAAAAACTGGTTGAAAAATAAAATGAGCCTGGAATATCTTGAAGAAGCATTCACCAGGTTTTCAGAGGGACTTGGAAGGCCCCTGTCCTGCAGAGGGACTGAGCAGAGGTGTTTAGGGTAAAGATATAGGTGCAGGGCAAGAAATTCCAAGGTTTACGACACATAAGGATTGTTTTGGTCCAAGTATCATGGTGTCTTCAAGGCTTTACTAATGAGGAAGCAAAGTCAGCCGTCTGAACTGGAACATGCTATCACTAGTGAGGATCATCCTTACTGCTCAATTCTACTCCAGCAGGAAATTCATACTACCCTGGACAGACACCCACCACTGGATTTCAAATACCTGCTACACGCAAACAATAAACTATTCTGAAATGATTCATATTCATATTTAAAACTTTGAAAAATACAGTATAATAAGAACTATTTCCTTACCTTTATTTCTGATCTCACTCATTTCTCCCCAAAATACACTTTCTACCCTCTTATCATCAGTAAGCAGAGAAGTGAAGAAGTCACCATCAGATGGAGTCTCTTCTCCAATTCCCCCAACTTTCCCAAGTTACTGCTGACTCAGCTCCCTGATACCTCAGGCCATACATTAGTATTGAGTTTCTTCAGCCAGAAGGTATGTAAAAAGTTCTGAATACAACGGATTTCTTAATTAATGAAGGAGGACGTAAATCAATTGCCTACTTCGTGGTCCTTTTGTGTGCATTTATGGTTGATTACTGCATCTGCTTTCTTTGAGCATTTATTTGTGTTTGTTCAATTATTTACTCGAATTCTTGACTTTTGTTTCTCTGAAATTCTAATCCAATAGGTTGATACAGTACAAAACTCCTATTTTCAACTAAGAAACACAATAGGGAATAAACCTTTTTGTTCCATGATGAGTAGTTTTCTGTCTACTAAATTAGTTATGTTTATTTTTTCATTAGAAATTGAGAGGATGGGTCCTGTTTTATTCAACAGCATGCTACCTGGAAACTCTGTGAATAACTGGGGTATATTTAACCATGGAATGTAAATGTGTTTTACAAATACCTACACAAACACCTACCCTTAGTTCCTATTGCCAAACTTCACTGAAAATTTTTAATCAAACCTTCACCATCTCTTATGTAGTCTTCTAAATTGCAAATTTACAGAGGGTAGGAATTGTTATTTTCGTTCAGTCAGTGTTTCTAAAGCACCAGCATCTCAAGTCATGCCTCCTGGCACTGAATATATATTGACTTATGAAGACCATAAATTGGGAGATGATCTCTATTAATCAACGGGAAGATGACGGGGAGTTTACAGCTGCAGTTCAGGCACAGTGGAACCCTAAATGCTATATGTTGCTGAGTTCAGTCTCATAACCACTCAGTAACATCAAATCAGAGTTTGTGTTTGTGTGTGGCTTGGGCATGTGTGTGATAGACATGTATGTGATTACCTCTAGGCAAATGTAGGAGACAGAGAAACTTTGCTTAGTTTTGAATATCATGATGTTTGCTGCTAGAAAGATTCAGTAATTTATTCTTCCTGGCTTAGCTCTTTTTATTTCACTATTCCTATAACCCTTTCTGCTCTCATGCAACAGCCAGTATTACTCTGCTTGTTGGCAAGATCTTACACTTTCAATTCACTATTAGGAAGAAGACAAAAATACAAATTTTAAATATTAAACAGTCATGATTGTTCTTTTCAAAAGATATTCATATTGTATAACTTTTGCCCTCATTTATGACAAGATATATTCTAATATTCATTTGTCCTTAGAATTTAGAGGAAGTTTCATACCACCTTAATTTAATTTCTGCTGAATGGTAAGTAGTTCTATTAGGTGTTTCTTTAAAAATATACTTTCATATGTTTGAGAAAGGACACAGAGTCTAACTCTCTTTAGAGAGAGGTAGTATTCATAAATTTGAAAACATTATTATAAATGATAATTTTCTCATCACTGAAACCAACATTTTCTTATATTGAATGCAAAAACCTTTTTTTTTTTAATGTTTAAAATGAATTAACATTCATCTAACAGGCTTCCCAAGTGGTGAATTTGGTAAAGAATCAGCCTGCCAAAGCAGGAGACACAAGAGATGCAGGTTCGGTCCTTGGGTTAGAAAGATTCTCTGGAGTAGGAAATGGCAACCCACTTCAGTATTCTTGCCTGGAAAATTCCATGAACAGAGGAGCCTGGCGGACTACACTCTATGCGGTTGCAAAAATTTGGACACAACTGAGCACACAAACATACAGCGTCTTTCTGGGAAAACTCTTAACCTAATTTACTTTAATGAGAAGGAAAGTGCGTCCCTTGGAGGAGAAGCACTAAAAGTAATGAGCAGAGTCAGAATGTGAAGCCAGGTCTGTGGTGCCTCAGATGTGGGGTCTCTCACTGCACCACATTATTGTTTCTCCCCAATTCAACTCAATGCTGCAGCAGACAGACAAGCTGCTTTTCTGCAAATAATTCCTTGATTGTTTCCAACATCAAACTATGAATTCGGTGTAATTTGAACCACAGATGTATAAAGTTAAAAAAATCAATATTCCTCTCCTTATCATGTTCCAATATTGTAAGTTTAAAGCCACAGAGGCAACAGAAATTAAATTTATAAGAGGTTAAAAGTGTGAACCCTAGAAAACGTTTCAGTATTGCTGATATTTTTATTTTTTGGAGTCTTAATGGCAGCCTACTCCACAATACCAAAAATAACAGAAATAAGAAAGCAGGAGGAGATGAAACCCTTCTCTATATGTAAAAAAAAAAAAAACTTCTCTCAGACACAATCCTAAGTGATTTACGGTCAATGAAAATCAGAAGAAACAGTTTTAACTGAGCATCATGTACTGACAAGATGGTTGAAGAGAGCATATTTGATGCCTATGAGAAAGTCCCTGGGGAAAAAAAAAGGGGGGGTGTGTTGAGAACATTTACGTGGGTTGAAGGAACATCACTTTGATCAGTTGGCTGTATCTGAGGTATAAAATCTTATTAATCACCTGTTATAAAGTCCATCAATGAATACATATTTGTCTCTAGGTGTTTTTGGGTAAAACAACATTGACACTCAGTGGCTGAATGACTAAACAAACTGTGGTAAATACATACAATGCCAGGCAATATTATGGAGGTAAAAAATGGAATGAACCAATACAATATTGTAAAGTTGAAAAATAAAATAAAATTAAAAAAAAATGAAATGAAGTACTGATACGTGTTACAACACAAATGAACCTCCAAAACATTATCCTAAATGAAAGAAGCTAGATACACAAAAAGATCACATACAATATCATATGTTATTTCACTTGTATGAAATATCCAGAATAGGTAAATGCATGGAGACAAATTGCAGACTGACATATTGCTCGCATCTAGGAAGAAAAACAAATGGGGGGAGGCTGCCTTAATGGCGTTGGGTTTCCTTTTGGGTTATGAAAATGTTTTGGAACTTGAAAGTGGTGGTGGTTGCATAATATTGTGATGCACTAAATGTCACTGGATTGTTCATTTTAGCATGACTAATTTTATGTTATGTGTATTTTACCTCATTTTTTTTTTTTTTAAGATTGAGTTAAGCATCTGGTCTCTTAGGGTTTTGTTCCAAACATAGTCTCTAACTTGAGGCTGGAAATAACCCTATGCCTCTTTTTCGTTGCTTGATGTTAAAATAGCATGTTTTTTCTTGGCATCTCTCTCTTTCTCTTTTCTGCTTCATAATCAACATGTCCAACTTGCACAGAAAGGTCTCCTTTCTGTTGAGAAAAATTAACAGAGTGTTATTTTAAGAACATTGCGCAAACCAAGCTGAAATGTAAAGTAGATACATTCTGTACTCCATCCCATTGCTCTCTTTCATTTAACCCTAACAGGAAATGGGTAACAACATGGAGCCAGGAACTGTAGACATAGGACTCACAGGTAAGATGCAGCCCTGACTTAGAATTCATTAGAAATGTGAATGGAGGGTGGTGGGTGGCAGCCACAAAGGGTACAAGGCAGATTCTTCTGGCTGGTGAGGAGAGAAGGAATTGCACTTCAGAGGATGCCAGGAAGCAAGAAAAGACATTGCCCAACATAACCTCTCTGAAGAAGTAGTGAAAAATTCGTTTCTTAGGAAAAATACATTTCAACTTTCATAGTTTTCTGTCAGTTAGTTTTTGATTGCTATTGCTGTTTTGAACCTAAGAGGGAAATACCTCAGTTCATAGTGTAATCTTTCATCTGTGAAAGGCATTTACTTGTTTTCACTGGTTGGCCCAAAAGGTCATTTGCATTTCTCTGTAACAGCATATGGAAAAAACCGGAACAAACTTTTTGGCTAACACAATATAATTTATGTGTATTTATTCACTCACATATCTTTTTATCCTATTGCATTTCATCCCACCGTCTTCCTCACTGACAACCCAGTTTTGATGGGCTCTCTATAAAACCATTGATCTCATAGAGGAAAGCCTTTTTCTAGAGGGATTGAAAAGATCATTCTTATGTAGTTCTCTTTTCATTTCTCTTCTTTCAGTTCCTTCTCTTATGTTTTAATTTCTCTTCTGATATAACCCCAAAGCAATTTGTTTTTTAGAAAAACAGTGAAGGATAGTGGGAGAAAGCCCAGGTTTAGAGGCAGAACATCTGTATATTTTGAGATAACTAGATGCCTTTGTGTTACTAGAAAACCTAATATCAAAGTCTTCTAAAAAAACCAATCCTTTTAACACTGACAACTGCAATCATAGAAATAGGTAAATTATGTGTAACAAAGCTCTATGCCCATCCCACAACAGGGAGCAATTTCTCCCACACTGGGCAGTTCTAATGTAAGGCCCTACCACACTGAAATAGGAATGTGCTGGGGAGACATTCTCAAAGGGAGCTGAGGCTATGCAGTTTCTAAGTTTACAGACAGATTATGCTTACAAAGTTTATTTGTAAGTCAGTTTTTTAGAGCTCAGCATGAATGTCTCCATAGAATGTGGAATAGCTGTGAGTACATCCCCAGGCCAATCAGTAAAACCTAATAAAGCCTTAGGTAACTGAGAAATAATATTAGTATTGTTAATAATATTAGGACTTCAGCAAAAAGACTTGGTGATATTTACAAATGAAATGTGGGGCAGGTAGTTACTTTCCTCCCTTTTCCATCTTGCTGTCTTCCTTCCCACCATAGGCTGGTCCAAGAACACGAAATCCCTTTTCCTGATTCCTGGGCTTCACCGTCTTGCAAACATCTTGTGTATTTCAGGAATAGAACCAGTGGAACTGTCCCTCACTCTGTCTCATCTTGTATCCTTGTTCTCTACTGAAAGTCATATTTGCAAGTCAACATGTGCTTCTTATAATTTCTGCTATTAGAGAAGTACCTTGTCTGAAGCCAAATCATGTTGACTCTCTGGGTTTTTAATGACAAAGTAATCGGGTTGTGCCATCTTTTTATATTTGCTGCACACCACATCTAATTGGTTAGGAAGCTATGTTAGCTCTACCTTACAAAACACATTCCAAATCCAGTTACTATTCATCTCCTCTACCACCCCTGTGTATATTTCTGCCCCTCAATAGCTCATGTCTGCATACAACAGTCAAAATAATCCCTCAAAAGATTACTGGGCTCTTACCCTTATTTTGTTCAAAATTTTCCATATCCTTCCTATCACAGTGAGAACAAAACCCAAAGCTTCCATGATCTGACCCAGGAATTCTTCCCCCTCACATCTGCCACTCTTTCCTTGTTTTCCCACTGGGATCACTGTGTTGTCCTGAGCTCATTCCTGCATCAGGCTTTTTGCACCTGTTATTCGCTGTTCCAGAATATTTTCTTCTTAATGTTTGCACAAGTCTACCCATCCTGTGATTTATGGCCCAACTCTATTTTATTTCCTCAGGCAGGCCTTTCCTTATCACCAGTCAACTTCTTTTTCCTTTAACACTCTCTATCACCGTACCTTGCTTAGGTTTTCTTTATAACAAGTATCATTAATTGATAATAAAATTTTATTTATTTACTATTAGTTCATTAACTAGAAAGGTCAAAGAGCTTGTTCTCCTCACTGCTCTTATACCAGCACCTAGAACCAGACCTGCCATATAAAAGACAACAATAACTGCCTGTTAGAGAAATCAATGTGGCCAGTTAGATACAACAATTTAATCAGCATCCAATGAGAACAACATGCTGCACAGGATAGCCTGGGATTTTAAGCAGCTTTACAACCTAAGATGAAGAACAACAATTGTAATATGTAAAACAGACAGTGAAAGTGATGAAGTTTATGAGAAAGAAAATATGTCAAATGGAAAGTAAAATGAAGGTAGAATTTTTTTTTTTTTTATGGAGGATAAAAGACAGAAATAAAAATGGAAAAAAATTGAAACAGAATTTACTAGTAAACATGCACATGGAACTATTTAAATGTGGGTAATAAATTAATGATTAATGCATGAGCATTTCAGTAATCAATAAGTTTTTTAATGCTAATGAGAGACTGTTTTCTCAAAGCATATCAAAATATAGTGAGAAACTATAGTTCATAAGCATATTTTGTCCATACCAACAACTAAAAGTATTTTCCTTTCAAGTTCAAGTACATTTGATTCACTCTGCTTTCATTACAATCATGGCATCTCATAAAATGAATTAAATGAGCAAATCCTAAAGATTTCTGTTTCACTATGGTTATTTTTAATCTGCTTGCACTGAAATTATAAGAAGCAAAATTTGATTTTATAAATTCTGTTATCTTGTACTTGTTTGGAGTGAAGTGGAGTAAAGTATACTTGTTTCTTTTACTGAACATACAAAATACATTTAAATATGCTACTTGTAAGAGAATGTGACTTAGGATTGTAATATGATGATAATGAAAATATATTTGTATGGCAAACCTTTAGGGTTAAATAAGCAATAACAATTCAAACAAAAATCAGAGGCAAAAAAAAAACAAAAAGATTGACGAGCCTATTATATAATTATTAAGCCACCAAATGCACTTTTTCCTCTCATGGCACAGAGCAAACACACACATAATTTCCATGCTTCCTATGTATGTGCTGAACACCCAGGAGGCATCAGAAGGCATTATGGGAGACACATATGCCTATCAAAATCCCAGTTTTCAGGAAATAGAAAATCTAATCAACTATGATGCATAGTATAAGCTTTATTGTTTGTTGCAAAGACTAAGTAATACAAATGTTCAGCATGGGAAATGATTGAATAAATGCTGCCTTTTTTTTTTTTTTTTTTTTACAATTTCAAGGAGGCAGCAGAATCTAGTTTTAGAGTCAGAATGCCTGAGTTGAAATTACATCTCTGCCCTTCAGAACGCTGACGTCACTTCTCAAAGCTCAGGTATCTTCTTCTACAAACACACAATGAATATTATAATAAACACAAACTACCTAACAGAGCACCTGGCATATAGGTGCATAAACACCACTGTCCTCTGACCTGAGCAATCGTCTAACTGTGTTTTCAGTGGAAATTTGCACTTGCTTTGTGCATATGGGAAAACACTCTATTCCTGAGCAGCTCAAAGTTTCTATACAAGGATATTAAAAACTTGGCTTTAGTCATGCCAAGTTCATCTTTTCTCTTTCTGTTTGGTGAACTGATGAAGAACAACATAACCAAAGGAAATGTTCTCTACAAAGACCATTAAACAACCTGTCATTAGGCACCACTACCCAGGTTTTGGGCTTCCCCAGTGGCTCAGCAGTTAAGAATCTGACTGCAGTGCAGGAGACATGGGTATGATCACTGGGTTGGGAAAATCCTCTTGAGGAGGAAATGGCAACCCACCCAATATTCTTGCCTGGGAAATGCCATGGACAGAGGACACTGACGGGCTGTAGTCCATGGGATCGCAAAAGTCAGGCAGGTCTAAGCAACTAAGCAACACCAATCCAGGTTTTACTGATTCAAGTATAAATTTCTCAGATTGTTTTTTCCTCCCTAATACTATCATTATCCTCCAATAACAGAATTTATAAGACATTTTAAGAGACCAACAAAAAGCCACTTCCTAACACAAAATGCATGGATTTCCTTTTTTAAAATTTCATTATGAGAAACCTACCACTGACCATGATATTAATGGTGACTGTTCTGTTCATCAACATGTTTATAATTCATATAGCAAGTAATGATTATAAAGTATCTGATGATGACAAGCAGTTATAATAATTATAGACTTTCTTTTATGTGCAGAACAGCACTTGGGCTGTGTAACAATAAAATAGGGCTGTAATTTAAAGCAATATTTTACATTTTTATGCAGTTGAGACCTGCACTTCTGAGTTGAAAAACTGCAAAAAGACTCATTTCTATTGGGTTTTAAATGTGTTAGCTCTACCATGCATATACTATGCTGATGATTATTTCAAGGAAAAAAGATCAGAATTGGTTAAGCATCAGGATGGGCACATATCTGCACCTGTAAGTTTTCTATACACAGCAATATTCAGACTAGCATGGCCAGTATTCAGGTCTGAAACACTGACTGTTCCAAAAAGACAAATATTTACATAGACATTAGAAAGTGCTTTCCAAATCATATCTAGGCATTTCTATATTCATTTAATTGAAAGAATAGTTCATAGAGAATTTATAAATCAGGACCAACAGACAAAATAAACTTACGGTTACCAAAGGGGAAATGGGGAGAAAGATAAATTAGGGGTTTAGGTGACAAGATACTGGAGCTTCAGTTTATATACTATACTACAATATATAAACTGAAGCTCCAGTATTTTGTCACTTGATGCAAACAGCTGACTCACTGAAAAAGTCCCTGATGCTGGGAAACACTGAGGGCAGTAGGAGAGGGCTTCAGAGGATTAGATGGCTGGATGGCATCACCAATACAATGGACATGAACTTGGGAAAATTTCGGGAGATGGTGATGGACAGAGAGGCCTGGTGTGCTACAGTCCATGGGGTAGCAAAGCATCAGACATGACTGGGTGACTGAACCATACCAACTACTACTATATATAAAACAGGAACTATACTATATATAAAATAGGAACCAGAGATCAAACATCCATTGCCAACATCCTCTGGATCATTGAAAAAGCAATAGAGTTCTAGAAAAACATCTACTTCTGCTTTACTGATTACGCCAAAGCCTTTGACTGTGTGGATCACAACAAACTGTGGAAAATTCTTAAAGAAAGGGAATACCAGACCACCTTACCTGTCTCCTGAGAATTCTGTATGCAGATCAAGAACCAACAGTTAGAACCAGACAAGGAACAACAGACTGGTTCCAAATCAGGAAAGGAGTACGTCAAGGCTGTATATTGTCACCCGGCTTATTTAACTTAATATGCAGAGTATATCATATGAAATGCTGGGCTGGATGAATCACAAGCTGGAATCATGATTGCTGGGAGAAATATCAATAACCTCAGACATGCAGATGACACCACCCTTATGGCAGAAAGGGAAGAAAAACTAAAGAGCCTTTTGATGAAAGTGAAGGAGAAGAGTAAAAAAGTTGGTTTAAAACTCAACATTCAGAAAACTAAGATCATAGCATCCAGTCCCATCACTTCATGGCAAATAGATGGAGAAACAATGGAAACAGTGACAGACTTTATTTTTTGGGGTTGCAAAATCACTGCAGATTTTGACTGCAGCCACAACATTAAAAGATGCTTGCTCCTTGGAAGAAAAGCTATGACCAACCTAGACAACATATTAAAAAGCAGAGACATTACTTTGCCAGCAAAGGTCCATCTAGTCAAAACTATGGTTTTTACAGTAGTCATGTATGGATATGAGAGTTGGACTGTGAAGAAAGCTAAGTGCTGAAAAACTGATGCTTTTGAACTGTGGTGTTGGAGAAGACTCTTGAGAGTCCCTTGGACTACAAGGAGATCCAACCAGTCCAACCTAAAGGAAATCAGTCCTGAATGTTCATTGGAAGGACTGATGTTGAAGCTGAAACTCCAATACTTGGGCCACCTGATGTGAAGAGCTGACTCATTTGAAAAGACCCTGATGCTGGGAAAGATTGAAGGTGGGAGGAAAAGGGGATGCCAGAGGATGAGATGGTTGGATGGTGTCACTGACTCTATGGACATGAGTTTGAGTAAGCTCTGGGAGTTGGTAATGGACAGGGAGGGCTAGTGTGCTGCAGTCCATGGGGTCGCAGAGTCGGACACAACGGAGTAACTGAACTGACTGAACTGAACTGATAAAATAGATAATCAGTAAGGACCTACCGTATAGCACAAGGAACTATACCCAATGTTTTATAAAAACCTAGAAACTCCCATGGATGGAGAAGCCTGGTAGGCTGCAGTCCATGGGGTCACTAAGAGTTGGACATGACTGAGCGACTTCACTTTCACTTTTCACTTTCATGCACTGGAGAAGGAAATGGCAATCCACTCCAGTGTTCTTGCCTGGAGAATGCCAGGGACGGTGGAACCTGATGGGCTGCCGTCTATGGGGTCACACAGAGTCGGACACAACTGAAGCTACTTAGGAGCAGCAGCAGCAGCATAAGGAAAATATATGAAAAATAATACCTATATATACCTGAATCACTTTGCTATTAACATCTGAAACTAACACAACACTATAAACCAACTATATTTCAATTAAAAAAGATAAATAACAATGAAATACTCATTTTCTTTATGTCACATTACATATAACAATGGGCTTCCCTGGTGGCTCAGAGGTTAAAGCGTCTGCCTGCAATGTGGGAGACTGCAATCACTAAAAATATGATTATGAAAAAAATACATATATAATGAGAACTTTCAGAGAAAACACAAAGAAATATTTTGCCCACTTAGTAAACTAATAGGACATTTGGTCATATATGTACTATGGAGGCATTTTTTTTATTAATGTTTTCACTTTTAACCACAAATCTTTCTTCAGGGCTACTGATAATTTCTTTCCACATAGGAGGCGAACCTCTGTCCAAAGAATCCTGTTCTAAATGTCTTTTTCTAAGTAATCGCCTCTGTTTCTGACTTGAGATGACCTACTTTTTATCTCAAAAGTGGTTTCCACATTAGAAACGACTCTGGAATTCCTTCTGCACTTTTTACTGTCCAGAGACGAGAATAAGAGGACCTTTAACTACAGAGGTACTCTTTTACAGGTTCTACAACCTTGAAAAAGCCCCAGAAGTCTTAGCCTGCTATTCTTGACTAGTCTGCATCCACTCTGACTTCTCTTTTCTGATGCCCCAAACTAAATTCTGTCACAACTAGCATTGTACTAACTGTAACAGCTTTATGTAGGCAAGTTTCAAATGAAAGCTTTTCCAGAGGAAATTTCTAGTGGCAGCTGACTCAGGGGGTGGTGTTGGGAGTGTGGAGAGAGGGCATGAGGAGGGAGGAGCTGGCTTTAGCAGGGGCTGAGGAAAAGCAAAAAGAGGTGTTCAAATCTCCACAGCAGACGTGTACAACATCTGGGATAATATCTACAGTTTTGGCAAAATTTATGCCCAGAGAACCTGCAGGTTAGAACTTAAGAGATGTTCAACCTTGTATAAAGTTTGCTTCTAGCATGTCCCCTATCCAGAGTAAGTACCATCTCTTTGACAAGAAATGTCATTTTTCTATGAGATATTTAATTAGTGGAACCATTTCTCTCTATTCTTGTTTTTTTTTTTTTTTTTTTCGTAAGTTGCAACCATTTCTCTCTAAACTTAAGTGTGACATTACCTGTGTTAGACCAGGCAAGGCCAAGGGTACTGATTTTAGACAACATATGCAATTGTTTGATTGAAAAATAAAAAAAAAGCTTGTTTTTATTTTTTGTTTTCTTTTTTTCTTTTTTGGTTAATATAACTTGGGAAAAGAACAGCATATATTTTGGGAGCAAATCCATATTTATTTTATGTTTCTGCAGGACCAATATACCTACCTGTATTTACAGAGTTTATATGCCAGACTATTTTTAAGGTGGAAAAAACATTATACTAAAAAAAGAACAGGTAAAATGTTTACCATCTAATTGGCTGAATACATTTAATTTCATATAATGCCTCTTTATTCCTCAACCTCTTTCAATTCCCTGAAGGTTAATGCCCACTAAAAATACAAACACAAATATTTATTTTTTTTGTTTTCTTTGGATTAAAGAGACAATCTTCAAAGGGCATTTCACACATATTTCATATTCAAAAATAAAGCTGGATGTGACCTTAAGAAACACCTCAGTCTGAGAGTTTTCTTTGTATTTATTCATTCACATTCACTGCTGATCACGTTGCTGGTTTTCCAGGTTTAAATAAACCCAACAAGGATGGTTTAGAAGAATGTTCATGATATCTATCTATCTATATTATATACATAAACATCCATAAACATTTTTATATATTTATAAAAATATAAAATCATATCATTACTAAAATGATTACAGATAAAAGAAACATTTAAATTTTCACTTAGGAACATGTCTAAATAATTAATGCTATAATAATAAATTGATTTTTCATATATGTGACATAATATTTGTGAGTCTTGAGATACAATTAAACCCTTTATAGGGTGTACATTATCTGGCCATACACCACCTCCCTCTCAGTTTCCTCATCTCTGTCACTTGCTCACTCCATTCTAACCATGCTGGCCTTCTGTGCTCACCCCCCGCCTTGCTTCTGTACTTCCTGCCTCTAAGCTGGGACCATCCCCCACCCCCTACATCTGTTCACATGACTCACTAGGCTCAGATCTCTTTTCAAATGTCATTTCCCCACAAAGGCCTTTCCTGGCCACTTTACTTATTATAACACCCCATCAATATTTACACAACTTCCTTCCAAGTTTATTGCCTTTCTTCTTCACTGGAATGTCAGGAGATCATAGACAAGGGAAATGAGTTTTGTTTTGAGCTGTACCCACAGCAACAGGAATAGTGCTAACACATGTATACAACTCAGTAAATATTTGTTGGATTGAAATAGGTCAGTCTGGGTGCTGACTACACTGAAGACTCAGGAGACCCTACTGGTAATAAAAAGCAATACGGGTGGAGCAGGGAGCAGAGGAGTTCTCTGCCTATGACCCAAGTAAATGGCTACCCGCTAGGTATCTCATCCTTTTGTAGAAGTTTCCTTTCGAGGTCACAGAGACCCATGGAGGAGGCAAGGACTGATGAAGAATTACTGATCATCTTCAGGTTTACCAGTAGCATCATTGGAGGGGAAAAAGCCAGCTCAAAAGGATTCAAAACAGTTTGGATTGTACATAACAGTTGAAAACTGCCTTTCTTGCTACTAGGACATAGAGAAGTGGAAATGCTAACATTTTGCTTTAGAGATAGTTTCTGAGTCCTTCTCCACACCTAATATTTAACCATCAACCAAATCACATATTTACATATACACATCACACATCTTCTCTAAGAAAGGAAAGACAAAACGTCTTGAAACAGAGAACTGCAAACACAAGTACAGAAATTGCTGTTCATGCAAAAGGATTTGGAGAGGTATAACAGTATTCAATTGTGAGAAACAAAGGGAGAAAATCTAGCCAAATCCCCACACTTTGGTGAGAAAAAAGCCCTTCCATTCAGATTGCCCATTCTCATTTTCAAAGCCTGGATAATAGGCTTTGAATAACATTCTAAATTAAGTCAATCTGGGAAAATGTTTTTGATGAGAAAAAAATTAGAAAGTATCTAACCATTTCATCACAATCTCCTTGAAAATAAAAATCTTTGTTTACTTTCAAAATGCATGAGCAACTATCAGAAAGATACTAAAATTCTCACAAGGACTGTTGCCAAGAAAATTGTCAGGATACTCAGAGTGTACTTTGACCTTTTAGTACCCAGACATCCCAAGTTCAACAGCGTTTCCCCCTATACCAAAAAGAATACTTCATTGTTTTCACTAAAAGGAGGGACGTCAGTGGGGAATATTTAAACATTTCAGTGGGAATATTTAAATACCAGTAAAGATTTCACAATATAAGTATAGAAGTTGGTTAGAGTTATAAAATCTAAATGGGAGTTAAATGGATGATAAAGAGAGCTTGGGGGGCTTCCTTTGTGGCTCAATGGTAAGGAATATGTAGTTCCACCCCTAATCCGGGAAGACCTCACGTGCCTTGGAGCAACTAAGCCACCTGTGCCACAACTATTGAGCCTGTGCTCCAGAGTTTGGGAGCACCAACTATTGAGCCCACCTGCTGCAACTACCCTGTGCTCTGCGACTATGAGAAGCTCATTCAGGGCAGCTAGAGAGTAGCCCCAACTACTCGCAACTAGAGAAAAGCTGGAGCAACAACTGAAAACACAGTATAACCAAAAATAAATAAATAGTTTTGTTGAAAAAAATAAAGAGAGCTCAGGTTGACAGGAAGGCTGCAGAAGCAGTCTTTGCAAAATAGAAGTGTTATACCAGAGGCTGAGAGGGTAGAACCACCTTCAAACCAGTCCCAGGTAGAAGTTGTTAGGCTGCTGCATTCCACATTCTGGACCTGCCTGCTGCTGCCCCAATACTGCCTCCCCCTACCACCAGGAAAAAACGCCAAAGTGTTCCCTACTTCTGTGGATGATGCCCCCGTATAGTCTCTATGGGTACATCTCATTGTTTCTACACTCTGGTTACTGGGGATCACAAGAGCAAGTGTTTGGATGTTTGGCTTCAATAAGGACCTTAGATTCTTTCTCTTGACATCGCTGGGACCTGAGGATATCCACGCACGCCTGGACAAAACCTCCTAAAACAACAGGATGTCACTGCCCACACACTTGTACCCAAACAACACTTTCTTAAACAAGGGGAAGCTGAAAGCCAGGAATTTGCCACAACAAATGCGCCTGGACAACACCTACCAAAATATAGCAGGCTGATGACTTCAAACAGACCAAGAGGAAAAATCTTCTGTGTCCCCCGCATGAGACCTCTGGAAGGTTGTGGCTAATAAGTAACCAGGGACTTTATGGCCTTTGTGCTTGATAACCTTCCTAGGTGACCATAACCTCCGAGCTCCTCCACCACCGTCACCAACCCTGCGCAAAAGCATAAGATTGCGCATGACCCGCCCTCAGCGCTCTCGGTTGGGGAGGGGGCGGGGGCCCAGCCAAAGACCCCCTCTGCCCTGACCAGCCGTCTGCCCCCCTTCACCTCATTAAGTGAACCCAGTGCCTGGAAAATCCCATGGACGGAGGAGCCTGATAGGCTGCAGTCCATGTGGTCGCTAAGAGTCAGACAGGACTGAGCGACTTCACTTTCACTTTTCACTTTCATACATTGGAGAAGGAAATGGCAACCCACTCCAGTGTTCTTGCCTGGAGAATCCCAGGGAAGGGGGAGCCTGGTGGGCTGCCGTCTATGGGGTTGTACAGAGTCAGACACGACTGAAGCGACTTAGCAGGAGCTGCAGCAGCAGCAGTGCCCACAGTTGGGTTCCTGACTCACGCTTTGGCTCCTTAATGCTGCAGTATAAGCCCCAGTAAAGCCTTGACTTCATACTTGCCTCTGGCCTTTTGTTGGTTAATGTCTGATCAATAATGTAATTTGTGGGCACTCAGCCAGCACAGCAGGGCCTTTGGCCCTATCCAGGTTTGGACAGGAGAAGTCTTATATTAGCTAAACGCAGTTTTCTCGGTGCTAACAAGCCTAACCTTTTTGCTTCAGCATCATCACACTTGGCAAGTACCTTTCTTGAGGGAAATCTGGGCCTCATTCAGGCAGCACTTTACCTTCCGCGTTGCTCTTTTTGCTCTTCTAATCTTTCATCAGCAGTGGTTTCTGGGGCTGATCACCAAAGAAAGGGCACAGTGGAAGGAGGGTACCCTTTCCCTGTCCCTTGTGGAAAAGACCACAGGTTGGAACTATCTGAGTAGACACCCAGGGAGTGGGGAGGGTGTGTGAAACAGCAGCCGCCACCACCACCCCCCAATTTCTTCTTTTTCTCTCTTTATATCTGAACCCTTCTCCATCCTGGAGACCGTGCTGTCATGGTCTCTACATTCAGTGCAGTTCAGTTGCTCAGTTCTGTACAACTCTTGGCAACCCCATGAACTGCAGCATGCCAGGACTCCCTGTCCATCACCAACTCCCAGAGTCTACTCAAACTCATGTCCATCAAGTCAGTGATGCCGTTCAACCATCTCATCCTCTATGGTCCCCTTCTCCTCCTGCCTTCAATCTTTCCCAGCATCAGGGTCTTTTCAGATGAGTCAGTTCTTCACATCATGTGGCCAAAGTATTAGAGTTTCAGCTTCAACATCAGTACTTCCAATGAATATTCAGGAATTATTTCCTTTAGGATGGACTGGTTGGATCTCCTTGCAGTCCAAGGGACTCTCAAGAGCCTTCTCCAACACCACAGTTCAAAAGCATCAATTCTTCGGTGCTCAGCTTTCTTTATAGTCCACCTCTAACATCCATACATGACTACTGGAAAAACCATAGCCTTGACTAGACGGACCTTTGTTGGCAAAGTAATGTCTCTGCTTTTTAATATGCTATCTAGGTTGGTCATAACTTTTCTTCCAAAGAGTAAGCATCTTTTCATCTCATGGCTGCAGTCACCATCTGCAGTGATTTAGGATGCCAAAAGAATGTTCAAATTACTGCACAGTTGCACTCATCTCACATACTAGTAAAGCAATGCTCAAAATTCTCCAAGACAGGCTTCAACAGTATGTGAACCGTGAACTTCCTGATGTTCAAGCTGGATTTAGAAAAGGCATAGGAATCAGAGATCAAATTGCCAACATCTGCTGGATTGTCGAAAAAGCAAGGGAGTTCCAGAAAAAAATCTATTTCTGCTTTATTGACTATCCCAAAGCCTTTGACTGTGTGGATCACCACACACTGTGGAAAATTCTCAAACAGATGGGAATATCAGACCACCTGACCTGCCTCCTGAGAAATCTGTATGCAGGTCAAGAAACAACAGTTAGAACTGGACATGGAACAACAGACTGCTTCCAAGTAGGGAAAGGCGTATTCCAAGGCTGTGTATTGTCACCCTGCTTATTTAACTTATATGCAGAGTACATCATGAGGAATGCTGGGCTGGATGAAGCACAAGTTGGAATCAAGATTGCCAGGAGAAATATCAATAACCTCAGATATGCAGATGACACCACCCTTATGGCAGAAAGTGAAGAAGAACTAAAGAGCCTCTTGATGAAAGTGAAAGAGGAGAGTGAAAAAGTTGGCTTAAAGCTCAACATTCAGAAAACTAAGATCATGGCATCTGGTCCCATCACTTCATGACAAACAGATGGGGAAACAGTGGCCTCTACATTACCTCCTGATGTTTTCCTTGTCTACCCTCTCACCTGCCAATAGAACAGTTTTCTGATCACCTTTGCCATCTTTCTTTTCAGCTCTTTTACCCTAGAAACTCTCACAGTTGCCTCTGTGAAGACCATTTAGATAATACTTGGCTCATTCCCTCATAGACTTCTCAGTCAGTCCCAGTTTTTCCTTTATGCACCTGCCTCCTCGGGCATCTGATTCATTGTTTTTTCAATAAGAAAGGAGGGAGACTTGGATATGGTACAAAGTTGACACAGTAGTGGAACTCCTCTGGTCATGAGACCTTGAGTCTCCACAGGCTCCCTCTCTGTCCTCCCTAGCTTGTTGCTCCTTCATTCCCTTCTTCTTCAGTTTTTGGGACCAGAAGAGCTCAGGTAATTAAGATTTTTGTGTGGTCTTGGGGCCCCCTTCTCCTCCTGAACCATTAATCATGGGTTGTAAGAAGCAGAGAAACGGGAAATATCCCAGGAACCTCCAAAGATGCTCCCTTGGGTTGCATTCTTAACAAGTTGGGACAGTAGAAGTTAGATGCCCTAAAAAAGAACAAGCTCCCTTTATTTTGTTGTATAACTTGGACCTAATATGCCCTAAGTGGAAAAGTGGCCCAAGACGGATTGCTTAATTTTAATACCATTTTACAACTGGACCTGATTTGCAAGTGGTCTCAAAACTGGGAAGAGATCCATTACATGTTGGCCTTCATGAAGCTCTATCAGGACCCGGATCTGAGGGCTCCTGCTATATGTTCATGGCCTCTAGTTCTGTTTCATCCCCAAAAGATTCAGAGCCAGATTTCTTCATGGACCCCTTTCTTTACCCACCAACTGGCCATTGGTACATGAGCCTCTTTCTCAAGTCCCCATTCCTTCCCCTTTAACATCATCTTCAGTACCAGAACCCCCACCTTACTGTGTTAAACCAGAAATGTTCAAATCAGAGCTCCCAGTGCTGTCCCCAGTGGGGCTCCAATCAGGTTCAAAGTTGGCCCCCACTTTTGCCCCACAAGCTATACTCTCTGTGAGGTAGCTGATGGGAACAGAGGGATTACTAGGGTGCATGACCCCTTTTTGATGCAGAGTCTACAAGGAGACATCTGACAGGTTCTCAATAATCCTGACAAGTTCAGGAACAGATTTATCAGCCTAGGGTTAACATTCTTCCTGACCTAGCAGGATGTCACAGTTGTTCTGGCCCACTGGTACACAGGAATCACAAGGAATGCATATTTCCTTTTCAGGAAGACCAGGGGATACAGTGATAGCCTATTAGCCACCAGGTTTATCAGATGGGTAGTGATGCCATGCCAGACATGAACCCACACTGGGATTACAAGTACCATGTAGGTCAGGCCGGGATGAGACACTATATTACTTGTTTATCTGAAGGAATGGGAAAGTGTTTGGTGAAACTGGTAATTTATGAGAAGATTGGAGAAATTACACAAAAGGATGAAAATCTGGTGGTCTTCCTGAGTCAGGTGACAGAGGCCTTTAGGAAAGTCACCAGTACAGACCCTAAGTCTACAGAGAGGAGGTGGCTCTTAGTCATGCATTTTATCACTCAGGCCTCTCCTGATGTCAGGAGACAGTTGCCAAAGCTCAAGGCTGGGCCCAGACCTTGTTTTCAGTCTTGGCAGAGGAAGCCTTTAAAGTCTATGATAACCCAGATTTAATAGAAGAACATTGTATTACTCCTACCAGTCCATCCTAAAGGAAATTAGTCCTGAATATTTATTGGAAGGACTGATGCTGAAGCTGAAACTCCAATACTTTGGCAATCTGACTCACTGGAAAAGACCCTGATGCTGAGAAAGATTGAAGGTGGGAGGAGAAGGGGATGACAAAGGATGAGATGGTTAGATAGCATCACGGACTCAATGGACATGAGTTTGAGCAAGCTCTGGGAGTTGGTGATGGACAGAGAGGCCTGGTGTGCTGCAGTCCATGGAGTCACAAAGCGTTGGGCACAACTAAGTGACTGAACTGAGCTGAACTGGCTGATAGTACTCATATGGGTGGTGGTTTAGTTATTAAGTGGTGTCCAAGTTTTGAGATCCCATAGACTTCAGACTACCAGGCTTCTCTGTCCATAAGATTCCCCAGGCAAGAATACTGGAGTGGGTTGCCATTTCCTTCTCCATTTCCTGATTCAGGGATCAAACCATGCTTGCTTTGGCAGGAGGATTTTTTACCTCTGAGCCACTAGGGAAGCCTTAGTATCTCAGACTTAACAGAAGAAGCCAACAAAGATAGGAGGTTAATAATGAAAATGGAGCTTTTGACTTCTTTGATCCATCCAAGGGGACCCTAGGAAGCCAACACCAGATGGACAGTCAAGAAGTTGCCTAGGTTGGAAATAGTGTCAGATTTTATTTTTTGGGCTCCAAAATCACTGCAGATGGTGATTGCTGTCCAACTCTCATATCCATAACATGACTACTGGAAAAACCACAGCCTTGACTAGACAGACCTTTGTTGACAAAGTAATGTCTCTGCTTTTTAATATACTGTCTAGGTTGGTCATAACTTTCCTTCCAAGGAGTAAGCGTCTTTTAATTTCATGGCTGCAATCACCGTCTGCAGTGATTTTGGAGTCCAAAGAAATAAAGTCTGACTCTGTTTCCACTGTTTCTCCATCTATTTGTCATGAAGTGATGGGACTGGATGCCATGATCTTAGTTTTCTGAATGTTGAGCTTTAAGCCAACTTTTTCACTCTCCTCTTTCACTTTCATCAAGGGGCTCTTTAGTTCTTCACTTTCTGCCATAAAGGTGGTGTCATCTGCATATCTGAGGTTATTGATATTTCTCCCAGCAATCTTGATTCCAGCTTGTGCTTCCTCCAGACCAGCGTTTCTCATAATGTACTCTGCTTATAAGTTAAATAAGCAGGGTGACAATATACAGCCTTGACATACTCCTTTTTCCTATTTGGAACCAGTCTGTTGTTCCATGTCCAGTTCTAACTGTTGCTTCCTGACCTGCATACAGGTTTCGCAAGAGGTAAGGTCCTGAATTTTCTGAGAAAGGTGATAGTAAGTCTCCCTAACCAAGACTCAGGCCTCACATGAAGGGTTCAGTGTTTAGAATTTGTTTTGATCTCAGGAGCTCAAGCCCTGGCCATAGGTTTGTGAAGATAACAAGTAGTGTATTACCACTTCCAACCACATGGAGGCAATTCCAAGGCTTTCTAGGGATGGCTGGATTCTGTTGTACCTGGATTCCAGATTAGGGCCTTATAGCAAAGCCTTTATACGTGGCTCTACAGGGAGAAGAAAGGGAACCCTTCTCTCCATTGGAAGGGGGGACCACTAGTTAGCCTTCAAGACTCTAGAGACTGAACTGAGTAGATGAGCAGCACTGGGGATTCCAAAATTAGACAAATCCTTTACCCTGTACATTCATGAGAAGTCAGGAATAGCTCTGGGATTTCTAACCCCAAAGCAGGGGCCAGATCAGAAACCATGGCTTACTTTGCAAAACAACTGGACTCAGTGGCCCTGAGATGGCCCAGCTGCCTGAGGGCAGTAGCAGCCACAGCCGTGTTGATTTATGAGGCTGCTAAGCTCACCCTGAGACAACACTTAGATGTATTAACCCCTCATTAGATAACAATCTGTGGTTAGAAGTTAAAGGACATCATTGGTTGGCCGGGGGAAGGTTAACTAAATAGTAGCCTCTACTAAAGGACACCCCTGTTACCTTAAAGGTGCATCATACTTTGAACCCTGCAACTCTCCTTCCAGGTCTTAAGAATAAAGATTTATTGTATGAGTGTACAGAGACTATAGATCAAACTTACTCCAGCAGGTCCGATCTTCTAGAAGAACCTCTTAACAGCATTGAGGTCTAGTGGTTTACTGATGGGAGCAGATTTGTAGAAATGGAAACCCGAAAAGGCAAGTTATGCCGTACTGAGTCTAATTAAAGTCATAGAAGCCAAGGTCCTGCCACCCTAGACCTCAGTCCAGAAAGCCAAGCTAATTGCATTAATGAGAGTGCTACAATTAAGGTATAATAAGAAATTAAATATGTATTCTGACTCTAAATATGAGTTTCATGTATTTCATGTTCTTGCTACCATTTGGAAAGAAGAAGAATGTGAGCTGCTAGAAATTCTTCCATAAAATGGAAGGATTTAATCCCGGCCCTATTAGAAGCCATGTAGCTCCTGACACAGGTAGTCCACGGTAGGGGCCATCAAAAGATGGGCAGTTTGGAAGCTAAAGAAACAGCAAAGTTGATCAAACTGCAAAAAGGGCAGCTTGGTTCATCACTGGAGCCTGAGCAAATCATGGCTTTGGTAACCTTCCTTAGGATTCCTCACAGTAACAAGAAAAGGCTAAACAATGGAGCTATGAGAAAAGAAACATCATCTAGTATGTGAAGGATGACAAGCTGCTCATCCCTGAGGCCCCAAAGTGGAAGCTCACCAGGAGTTTGCATAATATCCCCCACTATATGACAGATTCACAATGGGACTTGGGGCAAAAGACCTTTTCAAGGAAGGTACTTAAGGGAACAGTAAAACAAGTGACTCTTGCCTGTAGTTTGTTGCCCATAATAACTTGCAGGCTCACCCAATCCCCTCCTGGTTACTTCACACTGAGGGACATACTTGGGAAGGTTGGCAGTTAGATTCCACCTAAATAACTCCACAGTCAGGATTCAGATATCTCCTGGTATTTGTTGACACCTTCATGGGTTGGATTTGAGCCTTCCCCACTGGATCTGAAAAAGCATCTCAAGTCCATAAGTCCCTGCAAAAGGAAAAACCTCCTCTGTTTGGCCTTCCAAAGTCCCTACAGAATGATAATGGGGACTCTTTTGTAGCAAAGATCACACAGGGAATATTGGCAGCCCTAGGAATAGGTTACCAGCTATACATGAGAATTTGACAAATTCACTTCCCTTGTGGCCCAGCTGGTAAAGAAACTGCCTGCAATGCGGAAGACCTGGGTTCTATCCCTGGGTTGGGAAAATCTCCTGGAGAAGGGAAAGGCTACCCACTCCAGGATTCTGGCCTGGACTGTATAGTCCTTGGGGTTGCATAGAGTTGGACACGACTGAGCGACTTTCACTTCACTTTGACTCCTCAGCGTGCGTCCACCCCTAAGAATAATTTGCAGCTCAGCGCATTTGAGATGACCTGTGGAAAGCCTTTCTTACTACTGACATTCTACTACATTAAAAAATGAGCTGGATCCTATGATATATTATCAATCTGGGGCAAGTTCAGAAGGCAATCTTGGGTTATGCCAATAAGACACTGCCACCTCCCACCACAGAAAAAATGTTAGGGGCAGCCCCCTTCACAAGTTAACCCTGGAGATCAAGTTCTTAAGACTTCCAAGAGGGAGATCCTAAAGACCAATATTAACAAAATGGAAGGGGCATTATAAAATAATTTTAACCATGAGCATTGCTGCCACATTACAAGGGATCACTAGTTGGGTGCAGTTATCTGGACTAAAACACTTACCTCTAAAAACTCCACAGGTCACAACAGAGGAACAATATACCTTTAGGCCAGTGGAAAGTCTATAATACTTATTCAGAAGACAAGCACCACTAGCAGATAAGTAAAAAGTGATGTAGTAGATTGGACTCTTATTTTCTGTTTTTGCTATTATATTCTTGCTTGCACCTTGCCACATTGCTCAACCACCCCTACTGGGGAAAGAGCTCTTTTGCCCCTGCTGGGTCTAGAGGATGGGAATCAATGATGGGGTAGGCCCTTCTCTTAGTCCATCTTTTAAGGAGGGGTTGGGGAGAGGATGACAAAGGAAGGGGAACTTGAAGAGAAAAATCAGTTGTCGATTTTTCCAGCATTTTGCCTCAAGAAATAATCTAATTGTTGCATGTCATTCCCACCCCCAAGAGAGTGTTCCTGAGCTCAAGTTTGTGCCAGTAAAGAAGGACCTTAAACTCATCTTGATCTCTGAACCCATTAGAAGTATGCCACTTCTAATAGTGGAACTTGGTGATCATATTGATATGGGGTGTAGAGAGCTTACAGACCTTAGGAACCAAACTATTCTCCAGGTCCAGTGACTCCTTCTCTTCACAGGAGAAGGAAAACCCTGTTACCCTCTCAGATAGATACCTACCTTACCTAACCGATAGTAAGCTCACCCCTCCCTATATGTCATTTTCCACTTCAAGCTCCTCATGCACCCCTAAACAGACTCATTATTGTGTGGATCCATCTCTACTCTCCCCAGCATCTAACGCAGTACCTCTTGTTTAGATTGGAGGAGAAAGCAGCCTCTTCCTGGAGATGGGCCTGTGGCCTCCTGTCTGCCTTCAGTGAGCACGGGAGAACAGAGGAAAGCAAAAAACTAGACAGGGGCCACCAGACAGAGGGCTCCTGGCCCCTAGGTGCAGTAATATACCTAACTGGAGCTCCCTTTTACATTGCTGCTTTGATTCGACTTTTCCCCACCGTGCTTGCACCCCTCCTGCCATGCTTGCTCCCAGCTCTCTCCACATCTATTCCTCTGCGGTGCATTGAAAAATAAATTCCCCAAGGAGGGAACCTGAATTCCTTCTCCTCCTGACTTCTCCAGGCAATGGTCTTTCCATTTTATACAATATGCTCACCCTCAAGAATGAAGGGAGTAGAATCGTTCAGGAGGAAATGAGATAGGCTGGGACCTGAAGTCATCTGCCGGTACCCGGACAATATTTTCTAAAACAACAGGATGTAACACTCTCAACAAGGTACACATTGCTACAGATGAAGGAGTATGGATGCTTGATAGTCTGAAAAATGGCAAGGGTTATGGACAGATATGATCAAGGAGAATGCACTCCTCAAAAAAGGTGGGGAAACCCCAGAGAAATTTGGGTGGCAGCATGTAAGTGTGTCTTCCTTCTGAAAGCACATACCTCCTGCAGCCCACCCAAGGGCTGGAGACTTTCGTCTTGCAAGGTACACAACAGTTCTGTCAGCACCTGGAGTCACCTATAGCTGAATCATGCCAGGATTTCCATAAAAATGGACAGAATAAATGACAAGCTCTAAATAATTCTGGACATGGTTTCAGAAAATTAGTCAAAAACATTAGGAAACAGATTCTGAGACAGAGAGAAAAAAAAGAGAGATGGAAAGTGACAAAAAGAGACAAAGACAGAGAAAATTATACGATATCATCCCAAACCAAAGGCTGATTTGAACTGAAAGCAAAACGGTAGTACTTTCTGATGTGTAAAGATGACATCTGGTGTAGGATCATCTGAGGCTTCCCAGGTGACGCTAGTGGTAAAGAACCCACCTGCCAATGCAGGAAATAAAGACGTGAGTTCGATCCCTGGGTCTGGAAGATCTCCTGGAGGAGGGCATGGCAACCCACTCCAGTTTTCTTGTCTGGAGAATCCCATGGACAGAGGAGCCTGGTGGGCTACAGTCCATGAGGTCGCAAAGAATCGAACATGACTGAAGCAACGTGGCACACATGTACACGGGACCATCCAAGGCAGGTGTTCTCTCCACATTCATAAAACCTCCACGAGACTTAGACCTGTTCTGTGGTTGAGATCTAAACTCCCTTTCCCTAATTACAAATGCAGAAAAGAAATGTTACCCCATCTGCCCCTAAAATTACCCTGTGGATTTATTTATATCTTGAGGTATGTATCTCACTCCCAGAAGACAGAATGAAAGAATTAAGCTTTTAAAGCTCATTTCCATAGTGTCTTGCTTTCTATCCCCAGTGCTAATGATCTTTTAATGCAGATTTTATCTGTGAATTCTATTTATTGTGAGTGGTCATTAACATTTGCTAGCTAATGTATTTATTTATTCATGATAGGGAATAGAAATGCAGACTATATGTTGGATTCTCTGATTTTATCAGCAGATAACTATATCACATTCTTAGAATAATGTTGCCCACACTTTTAAATTGATAATAGACCATTGTGTATACAAGATCCAGGTTCTTAAAAAAGATGCTGTTTCCTCCTGAATAAAACAATAAGTCTAGGTCAGTAATGTTTATATAGTTAACTTCTTTGAGTTTAGTGACTCTATAGTTTGTAGCTAAATAGAAACTGCCTGTCTTTAAAGCTTGGGGAAATCTTGTTTATTTCTAAGAAAATTTGCCATTTTTGATTGACTCTTTAGAATAACACTGAATCAGAATTTGTTAAATATATGTGAATGATCCAATAGATGAAAACCATGAGCCTTGTGGTACTGATTAAAAGCAAACAAACGAAAGAATCTACAACAAAGGAGGCTATCATAGATCATCTAAAACTGCAAAGCCTCCATTATTTACAATCTTCCTGACTCATCATTCAAGTGTTCTGAAGTTCCACCTACAATAAAATTTCGAGAAAAGCTTTTCAGACTCCTGGCCTGAATCCTCCCTCTTTCTCTAATCATTTTCCATCTCCTGCCCACTGCCCTGAACTATACTCCCTTGACACATTTATACTTGTGATTATTGTCAAGACACCTCCTTTTTTGTACTGAAAGTTTTAGCCAAGGGGAATTCAGCTTCACAAACACAGAATTAAAGTATTGCCCAAACTCAATGGGATTTTTCTTTTCTTTTTAAAGTGCATTTGGGTCACAGTAAATGACTAGGATTAGGTACCTTTGGAGAAGGCAATGGCACCCCACTCCAGTACTCTTGCCTGGAAAATCCCATGGACAGAGGAGCCTGGTAGGCTGCAGTCCATGGGGTTGCTGAGTCGGACAAGACTGAGCGACTTCACTTTCACTTTTCACTTTCATGCATTGGAGAAGGAAATGGCAACCCACTCCAGTATTCTTGCCTGGAGAATCCCAGGGACGGGGGAGCTTGGTGGACTGCCGTCTATGGGGTCGCACAGAGTCGGACACGACTGAAGCGACTTAGCAGCAGCAGCAGCAGGTACCTTTAGCATCCTTGCATCAGAACAGTATATAGGTATATTTTAATTTAGCCACCAACATATCTAGATCAAAAATTTTGATTTTTAATTCATAGCTTCTGTTCCCAACCAAGCTTGGGACTGCTTGCCTGTGTGCAGTAAAGTCTATCTACTGACATCAGGTTGTAGTGAAGGAGAGTGCAACATTTACTGTAGCGTATCAAGCTAGGAGTTCAGGACAGCTACTGCTTAAAAGACTAGAAGTCCTGATAGGTTTCAGGAAAGCATCCTTAAAGACCAACTGAAGGAGGTGGGTTGTAGGGTCTTGTACACAATTCTCTGGTTAGAGGTGAAGTAATGCGGTGGTATCATAGGGTGGTGCCACATTAATAGCTAACATTATCAATGCTTAGACTCTATGAAGCCTGGGGACTAGGAGTTCATGGCCATCAAATAGTTAACATCTTTCATGTTGTGGGGGTTTTAGCAACTATAAAACAGCTTAGGAAATATGCATCAAATATTGTTATCTAGGTACTTCAGAGAGGAACTAAAGCAAAGGACATGCGGGAGAGGGTCTGTTCAGGGAAGGCTCCACGGGATCCTGCTTGGTTACACTTCTGGTTAAAATAAGTTTTAAAAATATTTCTTCTATTATTAATAAATTCCATCAATTCCACATAAAGGGAATTATCTTGCAGTATAGATCCTGGAGCCTGAGTCTCTTTCCCAATTCTCATCTCAGATCATCTCCATGGGGGATTTAAATTACAAAATGCTTTTTCATTACACTTTGAGAAACTCTTTGGATATAAGCTAGGAATATACAGGAAGCCAGGTAAGCTCTATCATGGAAAACAATACCATCACTTGTGAGTTAGGTACTTAAGAATTATAATCTGTACTGTTCTCAGTCACTAGCTCCATCCTACTAAAATTACTCAGATTTCTCATTTCTCTATATCTGTAGTTATCACAATGACAAAATTGATCAGCTAAGCATACTATGTGCCTGGCACTGATCCAAGCACTTTATACATAGTTTCTCAGTGTGACTCCTAACAGAAACATAAATTGTACCTGAATCATAGAATATCATCAGTTTTGAACTCAGGATATAAACCCTCAAAGTTTCTCAGTAGAAGAACGAAAAAGTAGATGAAAGAGAACAAGGAGGAGGGAAAGGAGAAAAAGAAGAAAGGATACTTGCCAGAAGGTTAATAATTAAGAAATGAGATCATGTTAGATAGCTAAGTTTTGTATATAAAGTAACTGTTATACTCTCAGTGGCTGCTGAAATTTGTTTTTGCTTGATGAAATCTATGTAGATGACTGAACCAGACCCCAAGCATTTCTTCGTGGTAGTGGAATGTACCACCCAATGCTACTAATATTTTACATTACATTTTCCCCATTTCAATATCACAGTAATCCAAGTCTATGCCCCAACCAGTAATGCTGAAGAAGCTGAAGTTGAATGGTTCTATGAAGACCTACAAGACCTTTTAGAACTAACACCCAAAAAAGATGTCCTTTTCATTATAGGGGACTGGAATGCAAAAGTAGGAAGTCAAGAAACACCTGGAGTAACAGGCAAATTTGGCATTGGAATACGGAATGAAGGAGGCAAAGACTAATAGAGTTTTGCCAAGAAAATGCACTGGTCATAACAAACACCCTCTTCCAACAACACAAGAGAAGACTCTATACATGGACATCACCAGATGGTCAACACCGAAATCAGACTGATTATATTCTTTGCAGCCAAAGATGGAGAAGCTCTATACAGTCAGCAAAAACAAGACCAGGAGCTGACTGTGGCTCAGACCATGAACTCCTTATTGCAAAATTCAGACTTAAATTGAAGAAAATAGGGAAAACCACTAGACCATTCAGGTATGACCTACATCAAATCCCTTATGATTATACAGTGGAAGAGAGAAATAGATTTAAGGGCCTATATTTGATAGATAGAGTGCCTGATGAACTATGGAATGAGGTTCATGACATTGTACAGGAGACAGGGATCAAGACTATCCCCATGGAAAAGAAATGCAAAAAAGCAAAATGGCTGTCTGGGGAGGCCTTACATGTAGCTGTGAAAAGAAGAGAAGCGAAAAGCAAAGGAGAAAAGGAAAGATATAAGCATCTGAATGCAGAGTTCCAAAGAATAGCAAGAAGAGATAAGAAAGCCTTCTTCAGTGATCAATACAAAGAAATAGAGGAAAACAACAGAATGGGAAAGACTAGGGATCTCTTCAAGAAAATCAGAGATACCAAAGGAACATTTCATGCAAAGATGGGCTTGATAAAGGACAGAAATGACATAGACCTACCAGAAGCAGAAGATATTAAGAAGAGATGGCAAGAATACACAGAAGAACTGTACAAAAAAGATCTTCACGACCCAGATTATCACAATGGTGTGATCACTGACCTAGAGCCAGACATCCTGGAATGTGAAGTCAAGTGGGCCTTAGAAAGCATCACTACGAACAAAGCTAGTGGAGATGATGGAATTCCAGTTGAGCTATTCCAAATCGTGAAAGATGATGCTGTGAAAGTGCTGCACTCAATATGCCAGCAAATTTGGAAAACTCAGCAGTGGCCACAGGGCTGGAAAAGGTCAGTTTTCATTCCAATCCCAAAGAAAGGCAATGCCAAAGAATGCTCAAACTACCACACAATTGCATTCATCTCACACGCTAGTAAAGTAATGTTCAAAATTCTCCAAGCCAGGCTTCAGCAATATGTGAACCGTGAACTTCCTGATGTTCAAGCTGGTTTTAGAAAAGGCAGAGGAACCATAGATCAAATTGCCAACATCTGCTGGATAATGGAAAAAGCAAGAGAGTTCCAGAAAAGCATCTATTTCTGCTTTATTGACTATGCCAAAGCCTTTGACTGCATGGATCACAATAAATTGTGGAAAATTCTGAAAGAGATGGGAATACCAGACCACATGACCTGCCTCTTGAGAAATTTGTATGCAGGTCAGGAAGCAACAGTTAGAACTGGACATGGAACAACAGACTGGTTCCAAATAGGAAAAGGAGTACGTCAAGGCTGTATATTGTCACCCTGCTTATTTAACTTATATGCAGAGTACATCATGAGAAATGCTGGACTGGAAGAAGCACAAGCTGGAATCAAGATTGCTGGGAGAAATATCAATAACCTCAGATATGCAGATGACACCACCGTTATGGCAGAAAGTGAAGAGGAACTCAAAAGCCTCTTGATGAAAGTGAAAGTGGAGAGTGAAAAAGTTGGCTTAAAGCTCAGCATTCAGAAAACTAAGATCTTGACATCTGGTCCCATCACTTCATGGGATATAGATGGGGAAACAGTGGAAACAGTGTCAGACTTTATTTTTCTGGGCTGTAGAATCACTGCAGATGGTGACTGCAGCCATGAAATTAAAAGACACTTACTCCTTGGAAGGAAAATTATGACCAACCTAGATAACATATTCAAAAGCAGAGACATTACTTTGCCAAAAAAGGTTCGTCTAGTCAAGACTATGGTTTTTCCAGTGGTCATGTATGAATGTGAGAGTTGGACCGTGAAGAAGGCTGAGCGCCCAAGAATTGATGCTTTTGAACTGTGGTGTTGGAGAAGACTCTAGAGAGTCCCTTGGACTGCAAGGAGATCCAACCAGTCCATTCTGAAGGAGATCAGCCCTGGGATTTCTTTGGAAGGAATGATGCTAAAGCTGAAACTCCAGTACTTTGGCCACCTCATGCAAAGAGTTGACTCATTGGAAAAGACTCTGATGCTGGGAGGGATTGAGGGCAAGAGGAGAAGAGGACGACAGAGGATGAGATGGCTGGATGGCATCACTGACTCGATGGACGTGAGTCTCAGTGAACTCCAGGAGTTGGTGATGGACAGGGAGGCCTGGCGTGCTGCGATTCATGGGGTCGCAAAAAGTCAGACACGACTGAGTGACTGATCTGATCTGATCTTTCCCCATTTTGAATGTTTTAGACCATATCTTGAGTTCCTTGTATATATAAACACAACAGGTTATGTTATATATTTTACAATGGTTTATGAGATATTGTTGTTGGCGCTTTGCAGTGTATCCTTGAAGTTCCTCTTAGCAAAGTTCTTTTCTTCTGCTTGCCTCTGGGCTTGCCATCTGAGTTGTTTTGACCAAGATTATGGTATCATTACATACACAAAAGGCTTAAAATGTACTTAAGGATGGATTTCCCTCTTGTGCAATGAGAAGAATATATTTCAGATAGACACAGGAGCAGATCATCAATCACTGCCAGCCTGAAGCAGGGACTCTTCAGCTGAACTATTATTTATTAGTGAAAAATAAATATTCAGTATTTTTTGCCAGCAAAATTCCTGAGGTTATTCATTATGTAGCTAGTAGACTGGTGACTAATACAGACAATAGATCTGGCCCCTCTCTGAGCTTATTTTAGATCTCCTTTAACTCTTCTTATTCCAGGCATTCCGACTTCCTCTCCTGTCTTCAGCATATTAAATTTATTCTTACTTCATGATCCTTAGGCAAGCTGTTCATTCTGCCTGGACTTTTTCCCATTAATTGTCTTGTAGTTCCTTTTTATTTTCCAGGTTTCAGGGTAAGTATTACCTACTCAGTGAAACATTCTCAAATCACCGTGCCTTAAATATAGACCTCCCAACCCTTTTCTCTGTAAGTCTCTATCATATATGTCGTTTATATTATCCATGGTGTTTATTACAGTTTATAATAGTGATTTCTTTTCTTTTCTTTTTGGAGCATTGTCTTTATGGCTACTTTCTTGAAAGTATGTGCATGTGTGTGCTAAGTCACATCAGTCCTGTCTGACTCTGCGCCATCCCATGGACTGTAGCTCACTAGGCTTCTCTCTCCATGGGGTTCTCCAGGCAAGATACTGGAGTGGGTTGCCATTTCCTATTCAGGGGATCTTCCCAGTCCAGAGATTGAACCCACATCTCTTATGTCTCCTGCACAGGCAGGTGGGTTTTTTACCAGTAGTGCCACCTGGGAAGCCCAGGGAGTATGCCCGTATTTTCTCCAAAATAACTATAGTGGACCCCACAGTACCTGTTTAGTAAGTAACTATATGAATGAATCAACCCTGTGGAGTAGTTTCATCCCATTTACCAAACACAAAGCCACTGGCAAACTGCATGAACACCACCCACAGTTAACAAACTCAAAGATAATAAAATGTATCCTCTTTGGACAGAGGCTTTTTAACTTTTTTCCCTAGTTTCAACACTCTGGTATTTTATTTTTTAAAGTGAGACATCTGAAATAAACATCTCTGATATTCTGGTGACATTCCAAGTTGGAGCTCTGAGGATGGTCAGATTTTTTTTTTCCTTCTTTTCCTAATGCATACTATCAAGAAACTATCATTTTAGTGTTTTTAGGGCACTGATCAAGATAATAAAGATTTAAGAGTAAGAATATTCATATTCCTATATTAATATATTCATATTAATTAAATCCTGGTTACAAGAGGAACATTTAGACACTAATTTTTTTTCCAGCTTAACACTTCACTGTGTAGTTTTCTGATGTAACTGGATAGCGTACATCAGCCTATGATTTATTTTTTTCCAAGTCGTTTGGCTTTAACAGTATATTCAAAAGAGTGCAGGAAAAAACTGCTTTTTCCCCTTTACATTTTTTATTCCATTTTACTTTCTGTCAATATAAAGCTATTTTCTCAATTATTTACTAGAGATAAGCATGGCTTCTTACAAAGTATATAGATGTATACATATTATATCCACAATTATTTTTTAGTACAACAAAGAATTCTACTTAAAAATCAGCCAGTTCCTCTGTCGTTATTATCCACCCACCTCTAGCCAAAGCACCAAGTATGCTTTTTATATATGGCATTTCTTTTTTCAGGCATCATTTTCTTCTTTGAATTGGCTTCTATAAGAATGAAAAGTTAATAAGCTGCAGGATCCAAGGTATAAGATGACACAAGCCATACAATAACAAATGTGCATTAGTTTTTCTGTAATTTATATTCAAAATTGGAGAGGTAATTTGCAAACACCTCATAATAAATCCTGAGCTAAAAGAAACGTTTGTCAAATTTTGCTCTCATTTTCCTTTCTATAGTATGCAGATGTTCAGTTTTAAATTTGTCACATTTTCATACTTCCTCCTATATGGCTTTTCTTTGATTTCTTGCCAAAAAGTAAAACAAAAACGAAGCAAATTAAAATTCATAGTTATGAAGTGAATTTTGCAAAGACATTATTTTCTTTCTCTCTCATTTTTTTTTTTTACTTTCCCCAAAGTTTGCTTCCCAATTAATACATTTTCAAATAACTTTAGTCTATCTTGAAATAACTAAACATTAGAAACAGTATTTTGGAGAAGGAAATGGCAACCCACTCCAGTATTCTTGCCTGGGAAATCCCATGGACAGAGGAGCCTAGTAGACTGCAGTCCATGGGGTCGCAGGAGTTGGACATGATTTAGCAAGTAAAATACCATCACCAGAAACATTATTTAAGCATCAACTTATCTCTTAAGATTTAGTATCGCCATTCCTGCCATTATCTGACATTCTTTTCAGAATAATAAATCATCCAATTTGAAACCAAAATGAAAAATTATCCTTTATCAATTCTTGATTCTAGTTTCGTATTTCTGTCTGTAGTATACCAATGTATTCTGAACCATAATTTAAATGTTTAGAGTCACCAAAACTCTATGTTGCATTATTCACTGAGCCCTTCAGATTCTCTTCCTCCCGTTATGTGGCTATTACTCTAGTCCATTAACTCTACACTGGACCTGTGCAATACCTCATTCCATCTCCAACTCCTGAAATCTATTTTATATCTGTCACATGATTCATTTTTAAAAGAGCTGGTCATATACTTTGCCTATTCAAAAACTTATAAGAGCACTTTATTTTTGCATAATTCAGATACAAATTTGAAGTCAGGTACCAAAAATTCATTTTGACACCTGAGACATTCCATTCCTAGCCTCCTCAATTATTTTGTGTTTTCCAACAATCCTCATTCATGAAATCTTCCTTTCTCCCTCTGCCATATCTTAAGTGTGTGCTATAGGTTTCAATAATTCCTCTGTCTTAAATATTTTTTTCACATTTTTTCCCCTGGAGAGATTTTATCAGTGCTTCCAGGATCACTTCACTCTCCTTTTATTTCTATGCAGTAATCACTGATCACCAGGAGAAATATCAATAACCTCAGATATGCAGTTGACACCACCCTTATGGCAGAAAGTGAAGGGGAACTAAAGAGCTTCTTGATGAAAGTGAAAGAGGAAAGTGAAAAAGCTGTCTTAAAACTCAATATTCAAAAAAGAAAAATATCATGGCATCTGGTCTCATCACTTCATGGCAATTAGATGGGGAAACAATGGAAGCAGTGACAGACTTTGACCTTATTTTCTTGGGTTCCAAAATTTACCGCAGATGATGACTTCAGCCATGGAATTAAAAGACACTTGCTCCTTGGAAGAAAAGCTATGACAGCGTATTAAAAAGCAGGGACATTACTTTGCCAACGAATGTCTCTATAGTCAGTCAAAGCCATGGTTTTTCCAGTGATCATGTATGGATGTGAGAGTTGGGTCATAAAGAAAGCTGAGCACCAAAGAATTGATGCTTTAGAAAGGTGGTAACAATAACCCTGTATACGAGACAGCAAAAGAGACAGTGATGTATAGAACAGTCTTATGCACTCTGTGGGAGAGGGAGAGGGTGGGAAGATTTGGGAGAATGGCATTGAAACATGTATACTATAATGTATGAAATGAGTCACCAGTCCAGGTTTGATGCACGACACTGGATGCTCGGGGCTGGTGCACTGGGACGACCCAGAGGGATGGTATGGGGAGGGAAGTGGGAGGAGGATTCAGGATGGGGAACACATGTATACCTGTGGCGGATTCATTTCGATATTTGGCAAAACCAATACAATATTGTAAAGTTTAAAAATAAAATAAAATTAAAAAATAATATTTAAAAAAATAATAAATTAAAAAACAAACAAATAAAGCATCATGCCTTATAAACTGTGTTTCACAAGAAAAAAAAAAAAAAAAAGAATTGATGCTTTTGAACTGTGGTGTTAGAGAAGACTCTTGAGAGTCCCTTGGACAGTAAGGAGATCAAACCAGTCAATCCTGAAGGAAATTAGTCCTAAATATTCACTGGAAGGACTTATACTGAAGCTTAAGCTCCAATACTTTGGCTACTTGATGGGAAGAACTGACTCACTGGAAAAGACCCTGATGCTGGGAAAGATTGAAGGCAGGAGGAGAAGGGGGCAGCAGAGGATGAGATGGTTGGGTGGCATCACTGACTCAAACGGACTCAATGGACATGAGTTTGAGCAGGCTCCTGGAGTTGGTGATGGATGGGGAAGCCTGGTATGTCACAGTCCATGGAGTCATAAAGAGTCAGATGTGACTGAGCGACTGAACTGAATCAGTGATCACCTCTAGTCATTAACACTTTAAACCATAATATTTTTACCTTTTTCACGATACTGGCTAACATGAATTGGTTAAATTTTCAATATAACTATGCCATAGCCAGTTTAGAGGGTCTTACCAGGTGACTAGTGGTAAAGAATCTGCCTGCCTATGCAGGGGCTGCAGGGGATACAGATTCGATCCCTGGGCCAGGAAGATCTCCTGGAGGAGGAAATGGCACCGCTCCAATATTCTTACCATGATAATCCCATGGACAGAGGAGCCTGGTGGGTTATGTTCCATGGGGTCACAAAGAGTTGTACATGACTGAGTGACTGAGCACATGTGCACACATGCATAGTCAGTGGAGAGGGAGCCATATTAATTGAGGTATATTGCTGATGGCTCTAAGCCAGATAGATTCTGAAAACTCCACAGTGTGTGTGTTTGTGTGTGTGTGTGTGTGTGTGTTGTACAAGATATTTACATATACTGGTTGAATTGTGTATCTAGGATACTATTAATTAAAGTATTAAGGAAGATATCTTTACTTACTTATTAGTAGTGTGGACATGAAAGGAAAAGGACCAGATTTTCTGTCTTCCACATTCTTTCACCACTAGCTGCAGAGTAAGATCGTCATGGGACAGGCATCCTGCTTGAACCTAATGTGACTGGCAATAATTATGCAGCTAGTGACATTTTTTAGACATTCCGGGTATCACTGGGCGTATCAGTGAACTTTTTCTCTGTTACAAGCCATCTTACCACTTTGGATCTTTTTACACCAGCCATGTATTGAGCTCCGGATTCTGTAGGATGTCACTTTAAATTGGGCTCAGCTGGGTAGTTCTGGTCAATTCTGGGTAGACTGGTTTAAGGATCCATCAGTCTGTCTGGTCTAGGGAGCCTCAGCTAGTGACTTCTCTCTTATCTACATGGTCTCCCACTTCTCATCAAGTCCAGTCATGTCATTACATGGAAGCTGAGCAGGGTGCCAAGAAAGCAAACAGCAATGTGCACTGCCTCCTAAGACCTAGACTCAATCGGGCTCACCATTGCTTCTGCTTCACTGTACTAAACAGGAGGAGCTATAACGTTGCCTGGGTGTGGCCTACCACTCAGGGTACTCATATTCAATTATTTTTTTCAATTGCTCTGAATAAAGAAGAGGCGACCTTCCACGTTCACCTTCCCTGACTCGGCTCAGTCTCCTTATGGGACTTTCCTGTTTCAGCCCTGATGACCAGATGCTGAGCTTACTCTCCTGATGTAGCTCCTCCAGGGTTTTACATTAGGAGCTTGGAGGGGTTATGTTAATTGACTATTGACACAATGATAATCCAAATCTTCATTCTTGTTCCCAAATTCCACCTTCACATGTAGATGATATTTCATAGCACAGACTTAAACTTCTTCCCTTTTCTATTCTTTTTTTTTTTTCAGTATATGAACATGTGACTATCCTGATAGAGTAAATGACAGAAAACCCAACATAGAGATACTATAAGTGCATGGATATTGAGTGAGATACTACCACAAAATATTGATAGCGTCTTGAATAAAATAGAGTGAGTGTGAATGTCCTTTGCAGTGATGATAGTAGTATAGTAGGCAGTCATCAAAGAGGAGGAAAAGCTAGTGAAAATGGAGAAATGTAGAAAGCAGATATTCAGATTAAATTCTGAAATTCACAAGAACTGATTAGAGTCAGGATTGTCTCTTTTTTTGTTGTTCATAAAAATTGAATTTTCACTAGAAATGATGCTATCAGTGTGTCATCTTTCAGTTTGATAGACTCTGACATTTTTAACCTTGTTCTTCTCCAATCTCTCTCTATCTATAATATATATATGTATATATATATATATATATATTTTGCACAGAGCAGGAAAAAAATTATGACTTTTATGATGTGATCTATTTAATATACATGATTGGAATATGATTTAGGAAATCTTAAACTACACTGTTTCCAAATAACAAAGATTTTTCTCCTCCTTTCTTTATATCTGGAAGGGCTATTTACTCATCCATCCATCCATCTGACCAATCATATTTGCACATATTTGGCAGTCTTTATTAATTTCCAGCATATGTTAGGTTTTATATATACAGGTATTCTTCATGTAGCTTTCAGGGAATCAGATATTTTCACTGATGCATCTGTTTTAATTTGCCTAAAATAACTGGACATATCTGTGATTTTAATATCAACATGAAGTATTCTGGGATTTATTAAGCTTCTTGAAAAACCACAATAATGTTGTACTGCATTTTGGATATCTTCTAAGAAAATAAAGAAATCTGAAAGGATTTATAATCCATGAAGATTTTATAACATTTGAACTAGAATATATTGTAAGAAATATCAGACCATCCTATAAAGAAAATAGAAATTTTCAGCACAGATATTACTTGAAAAGTGCATGAAGAAAGTATCTCTACATGCACAACTTCTTGATAAGAGCCTAAGGTATTACCTATCTCTTTTGCGAATCATTTTAAGTTAAGCTTCCTTTCAGTGTAAGGAGATGAATTAGAGAAATTGAACATGACTTCTGTAGTCTGAAACATTATCCTTCTAATGTGGTCCTGAATTCATGGAAATACTAAATTCTTAAAATAGTTCCCTGGATTCTTGAAAATAGCCATTTAAGCTAGCTACACAATTTACTCATGTTCAAAGATAGTAACATATATGTTGCCATGTATAGCGAAAGGAAAACCATGAAATGAGTAACTCTGGGAGTTTTTATAGATAAAACATGTGTACCCCCCAAAAGGCTAAAATTGCCATCAAATGCTTTGTGTTACACCGTTTGCACACAGCTCTGATGGTTTGAGGTTGACTTTAGGGCAAGCAACTGCTATGTTTGTCCTTAAGATACTTTGCTATAGTCAGAGACAAAACTAGGATTTCAAAGAATCACTGAACTGATGATCCATGACTTTAGATCCATTTTATCCTCAAACTTAGGTGAAATAAAAGTTTTAATTTAATTTAAATTGCATACTTTTTAGATATATCTTATAAAATGCAAAAAAAAAGGTAGATTTAAGATTCAGTTTCTTCAGTTAGCAAGTTTTAGAAAAGATTCTATTAATCATGTTATCTTTATTAATCATAGTTACTTGAATATGTAATTCAAAATGATAGAGAAAGCAAGGGATTTGTCCTTAATGGTCAACAGATTCTATTGACTTAATTAATAATCCTGTCAATGATAAGGGTTTAAAGTCTACAATTCTTCATCTTTTCATACAGGGTTTCGAAATGCAGAGCACACATCTCCTTAAATGTTAAATATCACTTGTCAAATACTTTTCTCTTGTTTCAATTATACAAAACCAAATGTAGCTTCTTGTTGAAATCTGCACAAGAAGATGAATTGAATTGGGCACTTCCCTCTTGCCAATCCATGAACTGGACACAGCAGTAACTATGTCTCATCAGCCAAAAGGTTTATAACAGGAGACTGGCATGTCAAAATCTGTTGCATGAAAGTGATTTTTGTGTGTAATAAGTGACCCACATGTAACCAGTGCTTGTTACAGTCTTCAGGTTGTCACCAAAAAGCTCTAAAGCAGAGGGAACATAGTGGCATTGTTGTTCTTCATGGCTGTCATAATAATACCACTGAAATATGCAGGATACTTAGCATTTTAGGTTAGGCTTTTTATCAATGTCTCTCCAGTATATGACTTAATGCATGAACGCCTTTTAAGAATTCAACAGTGAGAACTCAATTAGTGAGGTTAAATAAAAATATCCCACTAAAGAATAGGAACTAAATAAGTAAGGTGACTATGTTATGTATATATACATATACATAGAGAGAGAGAGAGGAGGAGAGAAAGAGAGAAAGAGGAGAGAAAAAGTTTTTCTTCTAAGGCTCAATAAAGCTTTTGCTCATAGTTTAATTTAAGGAAACAATCTAGCTTGCTGTTCATGAAAAACACAGTCATCTGGTTTAAAATGACAATAATTGAAGTAAAAATGAGGTAATTATGTTAATAGCCTATTGAAGATTTCAGTCAAAAAGGGAGGACACAATTTGGGCACCTTATTAATCATTTTTTCTTGGATTTGTATGACTTGTAAGCTGATCTGTTGGGTTAACTCAATTAGAAGTCGCCAAGATATCATAAATCTCTTCATTTTAAGTGCCTCATTAATTTTATGACAAAATTAACCCAACACCATTAGAGCAACAGGCAAATCTTGACAGCTATTTTTTTTTTTTAACTCTTAGACTGTTCTAGTTGATATTTGATGCAGTCCACAAATAATGTTATCAGTTCACTAGATTCTAACTTTGAGCCTGCTACAGCTGATGGGATCCTCGGATCCCTGGTGACCTCATTGTGGGTGCCCTGTATGTTCAGTCACTGAACAACATAGCTAGCTATGCTACATGCAACCTTTCCTTACCACTCAGAGCCATTCCCGATACGTTCACTCTAATAGAGCAAGATTACTTTCAACTTTCTGCTTGCAGTATTCTGATAACCTTGTATACTTAATCATAATTGAGAGTCAAGTGACTTCCACCAAGTATGCATTTTAATTAGCTATCAAATAAATAGGGAGACTGTTTGTCTGGATTTTCTTTCTTTGTGCTAATTAATTGGGAATCAAGGGTCAGGATCTTGTCTTGCAAAGTGCATTGAAGACATTCATTTCAAATATTTATATACATCCACTTACAAGCACGGGATTCAGAGTTCATTTTACATTCTAATATAGGCCAAAAAGAAGTATTTAAGTAGATGTGCAGGCATCATGCTGAAGTAATAATGATGGTAAGATAAATATTCAACAAGATTTGTGTTTTCTATTGCAGTTTTTAAGCTAAATAAAGTTTGTCATTTTAACAATCATTAAGCAGGCAGGTGAGAACTCTGTAGGCATGATTATATCTTAATCAAATTTGAACAGAAATTATATTTTTGAAAAAAAGGCAAATAATTCAAGCTTTGAGGATTCTACAGAAAACAAATGGAATGTAGAATGGAGGCAGTGTTTTGACTATCTCATATACCTTTGTGTTCAATTATTTAAAATGAAAGCACTTAGGCAAAGCTATTTAATTTCTAATTTTTGCCTTATACCTAGAGTTATAGCATTCCCAAATTGTGTATAATAACATCAGCCTTGCAAATAATTTAATTCCTAAAACTATAAATAGTTTATTATTCTATGAAGTTTTTATTTGCTAAACATACAGTGATCCTCCCCATGCCACGGCAAAATGTGAGATGAACATCAAGTTTCCTGAACAAGGGTGAACGTAGTTCTGAGATCAGTAATGAATGTATATTGTTCTTCATGCATAAAAGACAAAGTTTGAAACTTTTTCTACTGGGAATTGAGAAAAAAAATTAAAAAAATGCATCTACCAGATCAGCATAGGGGCTTCTCTGGTGACTCAGCAGTAAAGAATGTGCCGGCAATTCAAGAGACCCAGAGACCTTGAATTCAGTCCCTGGGTTGGGAAGATTCCCTGGAGGAGGAAATGGCAACAGACTCTAGTATTTTTGCTGGGAAAATCCCATGGAGAGAGGAACCTAGTGCGCTGCAGCCCATAGCTTCGCAAAGTCAGAGGTGACTGAGCACGAAAGCTCCAGGTCAGTAGGTGCACACTCAGTGCCATAGTCTGCATTAACATATCCCTGCAAAGATATCGTATCTGGCAAAGGATGTAGTTGGGTTGCAACTTAGTTAAGTTTATAGTAGTCCATTGTCATCTGCCAAATAGATTCACTCATTTATTTATTTTTGACTAATGGCTTAAGATAGGAAACAGCACCACCATATCCTTTAAATCATGAGTCTCCAACCTCCAGGATCTAATGCCTGATGATCTGGGCTGGAGCTTATGTGACAATAAAAGAAATAAAGTGCACAATAAATGTAGTGCTCTTGAATCATCCAGAACTACCCCCCCTCCCATCCAGTCCCTGGAAAAATTGGTTCCTGGTGCCAAAAAATTTAGGGACCACTGCTTTAGATCTTTAATTGGGGCCGTAATCTTTGAAATTCTTCAGGGAACACATTACTGCTTCTGTTTTACTCTTTTGACTTGAAGATAAAGCAGTTTCAGGAGCTTCCACATTCAATCTTTATCATAACTCACTGTTCCTCCACAAATCAGCATGTGCATGTCAGAGTTTGGCCAGGTGCTCAGAAAATGCACCCCAGTTGCATATAGATGGGCCAGGAAATGGCTCCTGGGGAGATCCTTGAATTTACTAGATCCATTATTAGATAAACCTGGACCAGAACTTTACTCATTACTTGACCTCCACAGGCTCCCTCCAAGTCTCCAAGGGGCATGGTAATATTTATGGTACCTCTTATTCTCATCAGTTTGGATACTATATTCAACAACATTCAAAATTTTTGACTATTGCCTTTTTCCAGTGTGAGTTTAAGTCCAGTAATTGGCACAGCACCATTTGGAGACAGATTGAAGGAATATTTATCCTTCCTCAAGGGTGTTTGGTTTCACTTTCAATTATTGGGTTCAGGGTCTATGAATTGGCTTAGGTTTAGGAAACCATATCTCAGGAATCATGATTTTTGTCCATTGTTGTAGAGGATGTAAATCTCTAAATTTCTCTGGTTGTATCATCAAGTAACACTCTAGTTGGCTGCTCACCTGTTTTGCTACCAGAAAAATCTATGGCCTATCACCTTTGCCACAGACCCAAGGCACCCAGGTTGCCATTTCAAACTCGCTGTTCATAGCAGTAAATATTTCTGCCTTCTCTCTTTTAGATAAGTCCTGCCACTTTTATTCTGAAATCCTATTATCCCACTGACACTAGAAAGCCCAGTTTTACAAAATATCTTCTACCATCAAACCCAGCCTACTAAAGTTCTTAAATTTCCCTCCACCAGAGAATCTTTTATTAACCTTTGTGAAGAGAGTGTTCTCTTGGATTTTCCAGGAAAAGTGATTGATCCATACATTAGGTGCTGACAAGCAGTATATCGCTCTTACATTCCCACCTACATCCTTGAGCCTTCTGACTTCAAGTACTCTGTTAAGACAGTTCCAGCCTCCCTTTTTCATTTATTAAGGACCATCCATTATTAAGGGCCATCATTTCTTGCTTCTGCTTCAGTGACTACACTAAAGCCTTTTACTGTGCAGATCACAAAAAACTATGGAAAATTCTTAAATAGATGGGATACCAGACCACCTTACCTGTCTCCTGAGAAAAGCAACAGTTAGAATTGAACATGGAACAACGGACTGGTTAAAAATTGGGAAAGGAGCTGTATATTGTCATTATGCTTATTTAACTTATATGCAGAGTATAACATGTGAAATTCCAGACTGAATGAAGCACAAGCTGGAATTAAGATTGCTGGGAGAAATATCAATAACCTCAGATATGCAGATGGCACCACCCATATGGCAGAAAGAGATGAGGAACTAAAGCACCTCATGATGAAGATGAAAGAGAACAGTGAAAAAGCTGGCTTAAGACTCAATATTCAAAAGACAAAGATCATGGCATCTGGTCCCATCACTTCATGGCAAATAAATGGGGAAGCAATGGAAACAGTGAAAGACTATTTTCTTAGTCTCCAAAATCACTGCAGATGGTGACTGCAACCATGAAATTAAAAGACATTTGCTCCTTGGAAGACAAGCTATGACAAACCTAGACAGAGTGTTAAAAAAGCAGAGACATTACTTTGCCAACAAATGTCCATCTAGTGAAAGCTATGGTTTTTCCAGTAGTCATGTATGGATGTGAGAATTGGAAAAGGCTGATCGAAAAAGCAAGAGAGTTCCAGAAAAACATCTATTTCTGCTTTATTGACTATGCCAAAGCCTTTGACTGTATGGATCACAATAAACTGTGGAAAATTCTGAAGGAGATGGGAATACCAGACCACCTGACCTGTCTCTTGAGAAATTTGTATGCAGGTCAAGAAGCAACAGTTAGAACTGGACATGGAACAACAGACTGGTTCCAAATAGGAAAAAGGAGTACGTCAAGGCTGTATATTGTCTCCCTGCTTATTTAACTTATACACAGAGTACATCATGAGAAACGCTGGTCTGGAAGAAGCACAAGCTGGAATCAAGATTGCCAGGAGAAATATCAATAACCTCAGATATGCAGATGACACCACCCTTATGGCAGAAAGTGAAGAGGAACTCAAAAGCCTCTTGATGAAAGTGAAAGAGGAGAGTGAAAAAGTTGGCTTAAAGCTCAACATTCAGAAAACAAAGATCATGGCATCTGGTCCCATCACTTCATGGCAAATAGATGGGGAAACAGTGGAAACAGTGTCAGACTTTATTTTTTTGGGCTCCAAAATCACTGCAGATGGTGACTGCGGCCATGAAATTAAAAGATGCTTACTCCTTGGAAGAAAAGTTATGACCAACCTAGATAGCATATTGAAAAGCAGAGACATTACTTTGCCAACATAGGTCCATCTAGATAAGGCTGTGGTTTTTCCTGTGGTCATGTATGGATGTGAGAGTTGGACTGTGAAGAAGGCTGAGCGCCGAAGAATTGATACCTTTGAACTGTGGTTTTGGAGAAGACTCTTGAGAGTCCCTTGGATTGCAAGGAGATCCAACCAGTCCATTCTGAAGGAGATCAACCCTGGGATTTCTTTGGAAGGAATGATGCTAAAGCTGAAACTTCAGTACTTTGGCCACCTCATGCGAAGAGTTGACTCATTGGAAAAGACTCTGATGCTGGGAGGGATTGGGATGACAGAGGATGCTGGGAGGAGAAGGGGACAACAGAGGATGAGATGGCTGGATGGCATCACTGACTCGATGGATGTGAGTCTGAGTGAACTCTGGGATTTGGTGATGGACAGGGAGGCCTGGCATGCTGCGATTCATGGGGTCGCCAAGAGTCGGACACGACTGAGCTACTGAACTAAACAGAACTGAGCGCCAAAGAATTGATGTTTTCAAACTGTGTTGTTGGAGAACACTCTTGAGAGTCCCTTGGATTACGAGAAGATTGAACCAGTCAATCTTAAAGGAAATCAAACCTGAATTTTCATTGGAAGGGCTGATGCTGAAGCTGAAACTCCAAACCTTTGGCCACCTCATGTGAAGAGCCAAAAAGACCCTGATTCCAAGAAAGAGTGAAGGCAGGAGCAGAAGGGGATGCCAGAGGATGAGATGGTTGGATGGCATCACCAATTCAATGGATATGAGTTTGAGCAAATTCCACGATATGGTGTAGGACAGGAAGGCCTGTTGTGCAGAAGTCCATGAGGTCACAAAGAGTCGGACGTGATGGAGTGACTAAACAGCAACAACAATCATTTCCTCCATGATTTAGATTTGGATAAGACTGAAGTACCTGAGCAGGCATGCATGCACATGCACACAGGGCTTCCCAGGTAGTAAAGAACCCGTCTGCTAATGCAGGAGACATAAGAGATGTGGGTTCAATCCCTGGGTTGGGAAAATACCCTGGAGGATGGCATGGCAACCCACTCCAGTATTCTTGCCTGGAGAACCCAGTTGACAGAGGAGCCAGGTGAGCTACAATCCATAGGGTTGAAAGGGTCAGACACGACTGAAGCGACTAAGCACTCACAGGCACAGCACTAATTAGGACTGTGCATCCAGATGCTGTTACCATGATGCTACATTCTCCCTTCATATTCTTCTCAGATGATTCAACATCTTCATGATCTACTCTTGAAAACATTCCCTTTCTTAATAACTAGGTCTTCCACTTCCTTCCGGAGGAGAGACTGTTTCCCTGCTGGAGCTGGTGGAACCTGATTACTGTTATAAAGACAAAGAGATGGGAGCGATCTGTGGGGAGAACAAGGATGACCTCCCAAGACATCTGTTTCAGGCGAGGTCTTCGGGAGCCTCCGGGCAAAGGTGGGCTGTTTTCCTTTAGCAGATGGGCAGATGCTCATCTCTTGGTCTGGATGATTCAGAACAACTTGGAGGTTTGACATTTTCACACTTCTCCACTCAAATATCACCTTCCAAAGTTGCTCTGACCTTAAGCTGTGAGACAAGTCAAGTATATGCCAGGGTACCTCCTTTGTAGTTCTTATTCATGCAAAATGAAATTCAGGTGTAATTTTCAATGTAATCTTCCTTAAGCTTTAGGAGGTAGTGATTCCTTTAACTGCCTCTAGTTTGGCCCTCTGACCTACAGCAGGGGGCTTTGAGTTGATTGTTGGCTAATCTGATTCTATTATTGTCTTTTTAAGACAAATTAGCCAACAGTATAATCCTTATAGTTACCATTGTCTCTATATTGTCCAGGGCTACTGGGGTAAGCCTGTGAAGCTACACCTTCTACCTGTGACTCATCGCAGTTAGCACCAGTGAGACTTAGAACCTGTCATGTTATTGCATGTCAGGATAATCATTATCTCGCTTATCCTCAGCAATAGAGCCCTTAGTATATCTGACTGGTAGGTGAATCTGCTTTAGAATTATTTCCTGGCACTTTACTTTGAAAGATCACTTTGTATTTCCCAAAGCAGAGCCTGAGACAGGGGCTTTACACAAGCAACTTATATTGGGCAGTGATTTTGAGAATAGTTATAGGAAACTGGGAATGGTAGAAAATCCATACAAACAGGTATTATAAAATTGATCACTGCTATGGGAAACTTGGGCTTGTTTCTCAGAGACCTTCAAAAAAGACAGGAAGAGTGAAGCATAAATTAACTAAGAGGTGAAATTGGGTTATTTTTATTGATTAATGGTTGCTCCCTGGTATATTAACACCTTCCCACAGCACAGCCATGGGCATCTCCAGGTTTCACATTGCTGAGTGCCAGCTGGGTTCCTGTTGATGTCCTTGTCTTTCCCACAGCCTGCTCACATATCATTTGTCTTCAGACAAATAATCAAGGTCAATTAAGTGTGTAGCTTGAGTATGAATTTTTTGAGACCTCAGTGATACAGGAGGAGATCATTAAAGATTGGTACATGAAGATGTTGGAACAGCAGGGAAGAACACAAGAGAATCAAACCTTTAGCAATGATATCTGGAGCTAGTTGCTGTGCACTGTCTCAGAGGTGCGGCAGGGAAGAAACCAAGAGGATTTCACAGGTCAAATAAGGCCACCATTAAGAGATCTCTGACTTAATCCTGGGAATCCAGGAATATGTTAGCTTACACGGCAAAAAGGACTGTGAGATTTAATTAAGGTTATGAACCTTAAAATAAGGAGATTATCCTATACGGTATTATCCATGTTGGTCCAACTAATCACATTAGCCCTTAAACACAAAATTTCTCTAGCTGGAGGCAGAGCAGACCCATAGAAGAATAGCTCAGGGATATTGCAAGCATGAGGGAGATATGAATTATGGTTTTGGAATGCAGGGGCCCACATTCTAAGACCACAGAGATACCTCTAGGAGCTAAAGACCCTAATGGACCTTAGCTTATGGACCCTAGCTGACAGCCATTGAGGTAACTAGAAACTCAGTTTTACAACTACAAAGAGCTGGATTCTGCATTCAGCCTGCAGGAACTCAGGAGCACTTCCTTCTCAGAGCCTGTGATAAGAGCTCTGGTCATCAACACCTTGATGCCAGCCTTGTGAAACCTGGAGCAGTGAATCCAATCAAGGTAACATGGACTTCTGACCTACCAAATTGTAAGATGATATGTGTGCTGTCTTAAGGGGATAACCCTATGGTAATTTGTTCAGGCGGCAAATAATAATAATAATAATAATCCACAGAGAGACTAAACAGAGCTGAGCCAAGTTCTCAGGCTGTGCTCCTGCAAAGCTAAGTGCAGCAGCTATATTAGAGGTGAAAAGTGAGGCTGTGTGGTAGGAAGAGGTGTCTAATGCTAGGACTTCCCCACTGGCTAAGCAATAAAGAATCTGCCTGGCAATGCAGAGAGGAAGGTTCAATCCTGGGTTGGGAAGATCCCCTGGAGGAGGGAATGGCTACCTACTCCATATTCTTGCCTGAAGCATCCCCTGGACAGAGGAGCCTGGGGAGCTAAAATACATGTGATCACAAGAATCAGACATGACTGAGCATGCATGCATCCAGTGCACCATTAAAGGACAACATCTGGGGAAAAGAAAGAGGGCTACTTATCTGTGGATGAGTTCGAAGGATTGGAGACATGACTGTGGATAGGAGAGAGGAAGTGATATTCCCAGATATTGCACCCAGATTGATTAAGAGTTAAGGAGGAAACTAGCAGTTTAAAAAGGCATCTGACAAGAAGCCTTTGGCTCAGTCATTTGTAATCATCTCTAAAATACCTCAGAATATCCAAAAATATTCAAAATCAGTATGATACATAAACCATGGAGAGTTTTTAGCTGAAATAGAGGTATGTAACAAACAAAACCATTGGTAGTCAACCAATAATTTCTCTGGTGAAACTGTCTTTGCATAAAAATAATTAGAAAAGTGTTTTCCCCATTCTCAGCGTCAAGATGAAAGGCTTGAGATCTGTGTTAGAAAATGAAGTGGACAGCCATCCGTCTTGAGGTGGTCAGAACACTTCCCCTGTCCACGCTTCTACATTATTTCAAAGAGTGATGCTGCTAGAAAATAGGCCAGACCTGTAGCACTGCTTTCCAGAAAGAGAAGGGGTTCTGGAGTACTGTAAGCCTGGTGCTCTCCTAATGAATTCATGGAACTTTGTATCACAACATAGGATCAGGTATTTGGAGGTGCAGCAGGGTGTGGATTACAGGAAGAATCCCCATAATATAGCAAACAGGAGCACTGACATGCTTCTGCACTTTTTTTTTTTTTTTTTAAAGTATACTGGGACTTCCCTGTTGGCTCAGTGGTGAAAAACCCACCTGCCAATGCAGGGGATACAGTTTCAATTCCTAGGTCAGGAAGATCCCCTGGAGAAGGAGATGGCAACCTACTCCAGTATTCTTGCCTGGGAATGCCATGGATAGAGAAGCCTGGTGGGCTACTATCTCTGGGGTCACAAAAGAGTCAGACACATATTAGCAACAACAGCAAAAGATATATTGATATGAGAATGAGACTAATCAGACTGATTTTTAGAAAAAACCCTCTAGGGTATATGATGGAGAAATAGACGAAAAGTTACAGACCTAAGAAAGATACTTAAGAGGCATAAAATTGATGGGAAGAGTGGACAATAAATATTGTATACCCTGTCTGCTGGGAAGTACTGGAAGTAGAGTGTTTTCTCTTTAATTAAAATTTAGTGAATGGCAAATAAAAAATAAAAAGCACCTTGGATTATGCTTTTAAAAATTCTATAGGACAAGGATGCAGAAACATCATTCTCTAGATTAACAGGTTGTTGCAAAACAAAAACTTTGAAAAACTAGTTGATATAATGAGTAGGAAACAGGAAACAGATACTGTGATACTTCAGTGGAAAACCATGAGAAGAAAATACACTAAACAGGAACAATAAAAATCTAAATTAAAATGGAAGTTGAGCAAGGTAAGTAAGGACCGATCCCTGAGGCTCATGCATGCATGCACACATGTGAACGTGTGAAGAAGAGATTGAGTCTGTAGGGAAAAAAGTAACACAGGAATCTAAGCCAGAAACTTGAAAATCTCTTCAAGAATAAATGGAGAAAAAGAGAAAAAATACTGGCATTATTTTCTGTGGTAAAGAAAAATATAAAGATTTAAAGAAAATTTAATCTAAGAACCGTAGGCAAGTCTCTGTATCAAAAAAAAAAAAAACCACTTTGGAAAGAAGTGATAAAAACATCTTGAAGAAACTAATCTCAGCTGAAAGTAATTGTAGTAGATAGACAAAATAAACAAAAATATACGTGCATATTTGATAATGTATTTTAACTATAATTAGTTTTTGCTTTGTTTTCTTAAAGGCTGGGGAGAAAGAAAATACCAGGAAGCAGTGGTGTCAGTTCAACCTAACTTTTGAAAAAAGGAAAAATCTCCAAAATGTATATCCAGTTGAATTGACACTGGTATTTGAAGGCCTTAGAGAGACGTTTATATATATGCAAAAGTTCAGCAAATATACCACTTATTAAGGCTTTTCATTAGGGATGCTTCATGAAATATATCAATAAAACTTCAGTCAAAGAAAATTAAGGATGGAAGAATGATACAGTAATGAAGTGTTGAATTTTAAAGAGAATAATATTAAATGTAAAAATAGTTGAAAATATTCCAAATAGTTGATGGACAGAAAACAAAACATATAAAAATAGTACTTTTTTAATTTCAGTTAAAATACTTTCTTAATAAAACCACAAACTATATCAACACAAGGGTGAATTAGAAGAGTCTAAGATTGTTAAATTCCTCAATTTAAAGAGAAAAAAAGGCATTTTAGAATTCTATATTTAATTATATAGAGTATTTTTTAAGTTTAAAGAGTTTACTAGTAGAACAAATTATAAATATAAAATAATTTTCAAAGGAGAAAAATAAAACCAATCAATAGAGTTTCCATAGAATAAGCAAGAAATTGAATATAAAAGAGTAACTAAATCAAAGTGAAAGAAAGACATAAAACCAAATGTTTTAATGTTATAATGTTATATTTTTAAAGCAAGATAGAAAAATTAAATTTAAGCATGATTTAAAGCAAATTAATAAAATTCTCTTAAAACATAACTGGTTCTCTCTAGTTTTTAAAATTTCTAATAATTTCTATTTCTTCTTTACATTTATTTTCTGTTTCTTAAAAGGACTATTTTTGTTTACAATAAAATAGGCAATACAGGTAATGACAAAATAGTGAAAGATGAATATTGGCTTTCAGTAAGGTCACTTTGGATAGAAGAAAATAAGCAAATAAGGAGAGAGATGATGATTTGATTTTAAATAATAAGAAACCAGGAATTAATTACCACTGTGGATAAGTGTAATGATTTTTGTAATTACAAGCCAGGAAGATAAACATGATTAAAATTTAGGTAACATAGAAGAGAAATGCCATCTTTAGAATTAATTGGACATCAAAGCCAGCGTGTGAGAATATCTGAGTGTATGTGTGTGTACATATATGTTTGCATGTTGTTGTTTTTATGTGTTTATATAGATTTCCACAAACATATCATTGACTCTTGTAGACCATGGGAATGGAGGTTACTCCTGTTTGAAATCTCACTGTCCAGTTATTTTCTATCTAACTTTTGACATTATTCATTGAGAAATGAATATATCAAATCAATCAAGTCATTCTAAAGTTAGACTCTGTGTATTGTTTTTTAAGTATCTCCATAGAAAACCTTTTTTCAAACTTCTAAATTTTATTCTAAACTATATATTCACAGTTTATTCTGTGTAGAAAAATCATTTCTCACTTATTAATTTGTATATTACTCTCCTAAATAAGATGCATTTGGTTTTCACAATTGGCATTACATTTTGAAAATCTAGAAGAGTTATGTTATTTGTTCTCCAAAACACTACAGCATAAATAAGCTAGAAATCACCTTCTATCAGGAGGTTCATAATTTATGTATTAAAACTGCGAAAGAAACTACAGCTGAAAAATTAACTTGGAATGAATAAATGACTGAAGTCTCAGAATTGCATTTCTTAAGTTCACTGATATAAAAACCCTGTGCTAAAGGGGCAGACTATCCATCAGAGAGAATGAATACATCTAAGCATAGAATTTATCAAATAGACCATCTTTAGAAACAATTTTTCTTTTGGTTTTTGATGACTTTGGATACAAAAAATGATGGGATTCACTAGAAACTATTTTTTTCAGAATATATTGCAGCCAGTTAAGTGCAATATCTACAAGAAAAAAGTTAAACCAGAGAACTTATTTCATTTATTCTTCTTTTTCTAGACTAGATACATGCATCTTATGGCATGAAGTATATGTCCCTGGGCCTTTTGATATTAGCCTTTCGATATGGGTCTTTTTGATAAAATAAAAAACTACATGTTTTTCAGAATAAAACTACTTCTGAATATTTTCAATTATCTTTATCTTTGCTAGAGAGGTTAATTTTCTGGATATACTAAGTTAGCAGTAGATTTAGTAGTAGTCTTGAAAAATAAACCATTTTTTGGCTCTTTCTATTGTTGGTTTTCTCATATTCAAAATACACGGAAAAATAATTTTTGTGTTCTGTTAGTCAGTAGTCATCTCATAAAGAAGTGTTTGAGTCTCTTCTTTTCTTACAAGTAACAATTCAAGAGAATCTATTTGAATAATGACTCTAAACTACATTAAATCATTTAACGTTGAGAGAGCCATTGTTAAATAAACTAATGATAATTGGAATGAGGCATAAGTTGAAAAAACTGGTTAGCTATATTTTGCTCACTCAGCAGTATTTTAATTATCTTATATTTTAATCTTTTAAGTAAAACTACATGAAAAATTTGAAACTGTAAATAGTAGTATTCATAGAGAGGAAGATTTTCTATCTGTTTGAAGATATGAAGATAGGAGAGGATAAAGAAAAGTTAACAATATATATATTTTTTATATTTCCTTCATTACATTTACCAATTTTCCCTATTAGGGATTTGGGAACTGTGGCATTTTGCATATTATAGTTCATTTATAATAGCCATAATGTACACTGAGTGTTGAACTTCTTCATATGTCATCATAAAAATGGAAAGAAATATTCCTAGATGAAAAGTGCAAGCTGGTCTCAATCTCAAGATACAACAAAATAAGCATATAATCAAAACAAACCAAAATAACACATAATCATCAATGACATCAAAAAGGCCACAAATAAAACACATTTACATAAATGAAGATGGCCCAGTTTATGCAAAACCACACAAGTTTCTAAATGAACCTTTTCCCCTTAGTAATGAGTTTTTAAAACTACATAGGCACTTTCTTAATAACAAATTTCTGTAACTATAACTCATGCACCATCGACATTAAAGAATTAAAGTCAAAACTTGGTAATGCTATGATTTTGATGATGAGGGGCCTTTTTTTGATTTTTTTTTTTGACTCAGTTGACCGAGTCATTTAATAGTGGAAGAAAAAACAGAGTCCTAAATTGACATTTTTTAACAAGAGCAATATTGTTACCCAGGAGACATTTGGCTTTGTCTGCAGACATTTTGATTGCTGCAAACTTGGGTGGTGCTAGTTAGTAGTGATGACTGTATAGGAGACAGAGATACTGGTAAGTATTTTACTCTATAAAGGACGACAAAGGACTGCTGCTGCTGCTGGTATTTGGCTCAAAATGTCAAAGGATTTAAAATCTCTCCTTTGGATGGAAAGACATTCAGGTGGGAAGACTAATTTACCAGGAGGCATTCATTTTTAGACAAACTGTCCCATCGACACCTAAAGGGATACTTCAGGAAGTATTTTGTTACTGTAGAGAATTATATCCCTCACTTTCTAGCATCCAGGAGCCAGACATCCTGGAATGTGAAGTCAAGTGGGCCTTAGGAAGCATCACTCCAAAGCTAGTGTAGGTGATGGAATTCCAGTTGAGCTATTTCAAATCCTAAAAGATGATGCTGTGAAAGTGCTACACTCAACATGCCAGCAAATTTGGAAAACTCAGCAGTGGCCACAGGACTGGAAAAGGTCAGTTTTCATTCCAATCCCAAAGAAAGGCAATGCCAAAGAATGTTCAAACTACCACACAATTGCACTCATCTCACACACTAGCAAAGGAGTGCTCAAAATTCTCCTAGCCAGGCTTCAACAGCACATGAACCGTGAACTTCCAAATATTCAAGCTGGATTTAGAAAAGGCAGAGGAACCAGAGATCAAATCACCAGCATTCGTTGGATCATCGAAAAAGTGAGAGAATTTCCAGAAAAACATCTACTTCCTCTTTTCTGACTATGCCAAAGCCTTTGACTGCATGGATCACAAGAAACTGTGGAAAATTCTTGAAAAGATGGGAATATCAGACCACCTGACCTGCATCCTGAGAAATCTATATGCAGGTCAAGAAGCAATAGTTAGAGCTGGACACGGGACAATAGACTGGTTCCAAATCGGGAAAGGAGTTCATCAAGGCTGTATATTGTCACCCTGCTGATTTAACTTATATACAGAGTACATCATGAGAAAAACTGGGCTGGATGAAGCACAAGCTGGAATCAAGATTGCTGGGAGAAATATCAATAACCTCAGATATGCAGATGACACCACCATTATGGTAGAAAGTGAAGAAGAACTAAAGAGCTTCTTGATGAAAGTGAAAGAAGAGGGTGAAAAAGTTGGCTTAAAACTAAACATTCAAAAATCAAAAGTCATGGCATCCAGTACCAACACTTCATGACAAATAGATAGGAAACAGTGAGAGACTTTATTTTTTGGGCTCCAAAACCATTGCAGATGATGACTTCAGCCATGAAATTAAAAGATGCTTGCTCCATGGAAGAAAAGCTATGACTAACCTTGACAGCATATTCAAAAGCAGAGACATTACTTTGCCAACAAAGGTCATCTAATCAAAGCTATGGTTTTTACAGTAGTCATGTACAGATGTGAGAGTTGGGCCATAAAGAAAGCTGAGCGCCAAAGAATTGATGTTTTTGAAATGTGGTGTTGGAAAATACCCTTGAGAGTCTCTTGGACTGCAATGAGATCCACCCAGTCCATCCTAAAGGAAATCAGTCCTGAATATTCACAGGCAGGACTAACGCTGAAGCTAAAGCTCCAATACTTTGGCCACCTGATGCGAAGAACTGACTCATTGGAAAAGTTACTGATGCTGGGAAAGATTGAAGGCAGGAGGAGAAGGGGACAGCAGAGGATGAGATGGTTGGATAGCATCACCAACTCGATGGACATGAGTTTGAATAATCTCTGGGTGTTGGTGAAGGACAGGGAAGCCTGGCGTGCTACAGTCCATGGGGTCGCAAAGAGTTAGACACGACTGAGCGACTGACCTGAACTGAACTTCTAGCATTTACATGAGTTTTTGAAATAGAAATAGATAATAGATAATTGAAATAGAAAGAGTTAAAGTTATAGAAAAAAAACTTTGGGTTTTTGCCAATATCTTTGTTCTGTAAAGATTGAATGCAAAGTAATGGCAACTAGAAATACTGTGGCCTTCACAATGGACTTGCTTGAACCAGCCTGGTATGGCGAAACACACTGCAAAATAAGGGCTATGACAATGTAGGTGGGATCTAAGGGTTAAAAAGCACATCCTGAGTTCTCTTGATATAGCTTTAATTAGTGTGCTAGACAGAAAATAGGTCATAGATGCCAGGTATAAGTTGGTGTGTTGTATATTGCATAGGATTTGCTAGATAGTTAATACTAATGTTAGTTGTATTGAAGTCATTTCAATATGTGGGTTCTTCTCTTTCAAACAATAATTTCATTTGCAGTCATAAAGCTCTTATATATGAAGATCCCATCAGATAATGAAGCTCAATGATAGTTCTATTCAATCAGACCCTCCTACACTGTCATCTCTAGTCAAATACTCCGAGTAGCTACACTAGTAATCATTCCATTTAGAAAATAATGTCTACACAGCATCTAGTGGAACCGAAGTTTTCTATAAAGTACCTATTTTGAGAATGAGAAACAGGAAGAACTTTGGCTTATTTCAAAACAATTGTCACACTACTGTGTATATAACCAATCTTTCTACTGCAACATGGAGTCTCTGACAAGCCATGTGTATCAGGGAAAAGGAAAAAGTAAGGGACATGTTTCCACTTCATAAGAGAATGTTTCCACTTCAAAAAGAGAAATGCCTTCTCTATTGTGATTTGAAAAACGATGCAATGAAATCAGTGCTACCCCAGAGAGTATGTTCTAAAGATACAACAAAAATTACATCTCATGTTGACTAAAATAGCTTCCTAAGAAAATTAAACTCTGTAAAGACAAGAATTTTCTTTTTAAAAACTACCCAACACAAGCACTTAAATATGTAGAATTTCATTTAAATAAGTCAGTCAACAATTTTTTATAAAGTATTTAACACTTCATTGTAGAAACATAGGCAAAATGACTATTATAACCAAAATGAAAAATACTGTTCAATTTAAAAAATGTACTTAAACAAGAACCTGGAAAAATTTATGATATGCATAACATCGTTCGAGCAAAATTGCACTAGTATTACATAAATCAATAGTTTATAAAGGCCTCAATATGGCAAAGTTTAGAAATAGGTAGTATGCATGCACATAGTACAACAAAAAGTCTCTTTATAAAACAGCAGTTTTTTTTTTTTTTTTAATGCTTGTACAAAGGGATAAAGAACAGCCACAAACATATTTCATCTGTTAATACATTATGACAGCTAAAAGTCAGTCATGTCTATCAGAGGAACAAAAAGCCCTCCATACCTTGTGAATAAATCTTTTGTGCCTTTAAAGATATTTGTATAAAAATGCTATACTTTTTTTTTATACAACTTAAATAAATCGTACTTGTTTCCATCGAAATTTGAAAACAGGCAAGTGAATGGGATCCATGTGTTTTGCATAACCAGAGAAATCAGAGTAACTGGTCAGCATGTATACTCTCCACCTTTAATAATGGGCAGATGATTGTTCTTTCATAACTTGGAAAGTCCTTTAAGAACATATTTTGGATAGGGCAGATCATAGACCAGTCATATTGTATATGGAAAACAGCTACTGATTACTTTACACCATAACGGCTGCCTTGCTTATTCCTTTTGGCCTCACAAATAGAATGCATTCACATAATTGAAATTGTGTCACCAATTTGTGTGCTTATCTTGTATTCTTTAGTGTTCTGTGTGTTAAGGGGTTGGGTCAATCCTCCACAAAATGCATGTGACTGGGAGGAAATTCCTAAGACATGAGTGCTTGATGCCCTGTTGTGTTCTAGGCTGGTTATTGACCTCAGGACCAAGGGAAAACAAAATGTCTTATCCCATAGCAAGTGTGATCTTTCCACTTTCAATTATATTTTTGCTATGTTATATACCTAAATATAACTATTTTTATAGGGTGTATACTTTTAGTATATCACAATAGAGTCCACTAAATTTTGGAAAATGTAGTCATATGTGTTCATGCAAATTATTAGTTTTATAAATTCTTAAAGTTTTTTTTTTTTTCCTCAAAATTCTCATCTATCACTTGGCAACCTAAGACTAATTTCAAAGCTGGTGATGTGGAACTTGTGAGAGCTATATATTTTCAGCAGTCTGAATCAGTCTTAAAGGGCACAAAGAAGAGAGTTGACTATTCAATCGCTCTTCCATAAACTGAAACAGAAAATTAACTGATATTGTATTACAGCTTTCAGACCATATAATGAAAATGTGCAGAGATTCTCTTTGTTGATTAAATAGAACCAAAGAAGTTCATATAAAATAGATTGCTTATATTCACACTACAAAGGAATATGTTGTTTTTAATTTTAACAAATTCAAAGGTGTGTCATCAGCAGCATTGTTGTAAATTGTACTGTAGTGCAGTTCTTTTTCATAAAAATACCATACAAATGGTCAATCAAGAGTCATCAGCAAAAAATAAAACCCAGAAAACTCAGAAAACAATTGACCAGAAAAAAGATAAAGGAAGAGGTAATGCTGATGCCAAAACAAGTAGAATACTGTTGGAACATACAAAAGTAATCCTTATATTTTATACATTTGTACAGCATATAAAAGGTATCTCCGATTATGCCACCGTTTCTCTGATTCCAATTTCTATTTTCTTTGGAAGCAGTTCTTTCCTTTCATCGACACTTCCTAAGGAGTTTCGACAGTTTTGCCCATCCATATACAATTTCGCATATACCGGATTGGAGTAATTTGTTGGCTGAAGAAAAAAAAAAATGTTTTTATTACCTGTTTTGACTACCTTAATTTATCTTCAATGATATCTTTTCATGTTAACATGTATATGCACTGTACTTAACTTACTAAATAATAATTATATAAATATAATTTAAATTCTGTTTATATGCTTTCATCAACTTTAGTATGTATTAGATAAAAACATAATTGTGTGTTTCTCAGGTAACTTGTGAACCTAAGGGGAGCTCTGACATACTGAAAGCCTAAAGAAATCTTCATTAAAGGTATATTGACTGCAACTTTATATAAAAGCAGGAAACATTAAACCAAATTGTCTTATTAACTTAACCCAAGATTGTTACATAGTTGCATTTTAAAATTTTGTCTTTATAAAACAGAATGTTAAACCTTTATCATAATAAAGAAATATTACATTTTTTGATCCATGCAAATGAGACAAACATGATAAAAAATGAGAATGAAAAACAGCTGATGAGAGAGAGGTACAAGGGTGAGAACATTCAATCCTAAGAATCTTAATATCGTCTTTAATCCCTCTCCTGTCTAATATGAACCACGCAATTTTAGACAGGACTTCCCTGGTGGTTTAATGGTAAAGAATCTGCCTGCAATGCAGGAGACGTGGGGTTTGATTTATGGGTCAGGAAGATCACTCGGAGAAAGGAATGGCAACCCACTCCAATATTCTTGCCTGGGAAATCCCATAGACAGAGGAGTCTTGCAGTCCATGGGGACGCAAAAGAATTGGACATGACTTAGTGACTAAACAACAACAAACTTTAGACAAAGCCCTTTTCTCTAGAAACCAGTTACATAAAAAGTTTTTAAGAATGGTTTCATACACCATTTCTAATGTCTCCATATGATGCCACATTTTGTAGTGTATTTTTATTTAAAAGGACACCATATTTGCAGATACTAAACGAAGCATCTTAATAGAAAATAAAGCCAAACATAAATTTAAATGTAAACTCTTCAGTTTACATTTCTGGCTAGAGATTTCTATTCTAAGAATAGCAAATGCTCATGTTTATTGTTACAGAGCTTTAACATTTTCAAATTTTGGAGAAGAGATATTTCTACTGAATAGCTTGCCTAAAATGATAACGTTTTTTTCGCATGTAATCTTGCATAAGCAGGACACATAAACTCCCAAGTTTAATGCAGTTTTGAAACCTTTTGTTAATTAAAAATCATTAAAGCTAAGTCCCTATCTAGGTCTAGTAATCATTTTTGACTGTGAGGCATTCTGTGATGGAATGGATATGGAGTAATGAGTTTTCTCTCACCCCAGCAGTTAGTGGTCCTTTCAAATCAGAGTTTAGGTAGATGGGCGGCGCTGTGTGTGGAAGCTTGAAAACACTGGACCCTCCCCCTATGTACCTGGCCTGTGTGTAAACAGAGAATTTTAGTTTCTGATCTAATATCATGGAACTATTTTCATTGACACAAACTCATGTTAAGTCATAAAAATAACATAAGCTATGTTCTTCAGCCCTGGGGCATCAACAGTATATTTATGGTAGATTCAATAATTTATGAAACATCTATTAATATTAGATCCATACTTTACAGTAGACATTTCTCTTAGTCTAGCTTACTTATAACATGTACCTAGAAACCTACACCCATTTCCATTTATTTAACTTCATTCTCCCTCCCCAAAAAGCATATATTTGCTAAGAGCCCTGTGAAAAATGCATCAGCCTCCCTCACTTAAGTTTTCTGTTTGAAAAGTTCTGATAGGAGCCCCTTCCGGACACTCAAATATCTGACTGGCTCTAATTAAAGGTGCATGACTTCTATATTTTTAGAAAATACAGATGAAATTTAAAATGTGAGATATAAAAATGAATTTTTTTTTTTTTTGAGAAATCTGACTTTCTAGTTTAAAGAAAATTAATTTTTTGGCTCACTAAACTCCATGCAAGAACAATGGTTTTAGAGTTTTTTGGGGTCTAAGGGCAGAAAAAGTCAATCTGGTACACTCATATTCATCACAGAATACTTATTAGTGGCCAAAAAGGAAATAAAAAAGCTAGATTAAAAGTTGAGGGATTTTAATGAACATACATATTTTTAAAAATCTATCAACTCTTAACAATGAATCATCATAAAGTTTGAAACATGGACAAATATCTAAGGAAAAAGATTTTAAACATAAACTCAGGTCAATATTGTCTCTTTATTTCCCCACAAATTCTCACTTAGATGATATTAAAAACAATCTAAGTAAGGACTGAGATGAGTTTGTGTATAAAATCAATAGATACCAGTTCCTCTTTTCTGAGCTTTTCAAAGTATTCTGTGAATGTCTCTATAGACAAACCTTTTTAAAAATAAAATTTATTAATTATTTCAATTCATTTGTAAGGTACCATTGAGGGAGAAATTTATCCATTTTTGAAAATAACAGATACATTCTACAAAAGTCTTTACATGTCATCAAGTTTGTATTTGATTACATCATGAATATATCAAACAACTGTAACAAATGGAAAATCTATGAAAAACATTTCATCATTAAGGTTGCTTTGGTGTGGTCATCCACTTTTCAAAATTGTCTATACCTATAAACATATTTTCTACAGTTACTTCTTAGGTAACAATTCATATTTCTATTTCAAACATTAGAGCCAACTTCTAGAATAAATTCTAATAGAATCAGCCATCTAAGTCACATTTAATGAAATTTTGGTCAGTCAGTCAGAAAATTGGTAAATAAATATTTATTGAATGTTATTTGCTAAATATATTAAAATATACTCGAGGGGCCCTGAAGCATACTTTTATCTTCCTAGAGTAAACATTAAAAAATAAATGGAATATTAAAAAGCTATTCCCTTTAAGTATCAAAAATTGGCTTAATTCTATCAGTAGAAGTAAAATGATGGGGAAAATGAGAACTCTCCTGTTCATAGCAGTGCATGAGATATATCCTCATCAGCCCATATTATATTTACAGGTAATGTATTTTGTTCCTAAGAAAAAATTATTAGAATATGAGAAGTCTATTGATTAAGATCTCTTTCTCCTTTATAAAAAAATTATCAAACAACAGTATGGACAGCATGTATAGCTTTTAGTTTCAATAGAAAACACTGAAACTTAGGTTATGAGAATTTATTTCATGACAAAGTTCAAATGTAGGAGTTAGTAACTGAATTAATAATTTATAGTAACTGAAAATTATTTCTAATGAAGAAAACATTTACAACATCTTCTGATAGGATAACATTTTTTTCTATAAATAATGATTGATTTCTTTTCATAGAAATGAATACTTCAATTTCAGATCACCAGTTTTGGGCTTAGAAAGTCTGGCCATGTATTCAGAGTAGATTGAATGGAAGAGACCTTTTCAATTTCTTTGGGAACAGCTGTTGCTATGAGTACAGAGCCATGTGGTTAATATAATTATTTAATATAAAGGTGCATTTTGGACATAACACCTTTAATATATTAGAATGTAAAGAACCATTTAATTAATGAATAAATAAGCTTAGAATATCATTCCATATTAGCAAACTGATGCTCTTAATTCATAGTAAAATATTCTATAATTATCATGCAAAATATTTGGATAATAAAGTGAAGTAAATCTTTGCAAGTTTACCTAGATGTTGTATCATTTATCTATTTTTTTATAAAAACTTCCAAATTGAGCATTCAGTACTAACAGAAATTTTTAAAAAAGACTGTGGGTTTTTAGGATATAAATATCACAGATAAGTCTCAAACCAATAAGTAAAATGTTATAACAGGTAGAAAAATATTGTTTAAAAGTGATATGATTATAAACAAATCCAAGGACATAGCTTAGTGGACTCATCAGTGAAACATTACTGGAAATGAAGTACTTATTTTGGCAATGAAATGCTGTACTTTTTTTTTTTTTTTAAGTAAATTAAAAAAATAAATTTTAATAAAATTTAATTTCACCAGGCTTATATTTAGATGTGCCAGCACCTTAGTACATTTGACTAAGACATCTATGCTTGTAAATTAAGTGAATATATATTTTCTAAAATATGTTACATTGACTTCATGCTTCAGGTGAATGCAGTCCATAATTTTATTTTTTCTTTAGAAGAGACTATAACATTCAATAAATCCTAGTTCTTTAATCTAACTTCAGATAAAAGAAATAGTGATGAAAATCAGAACCATATTATAGAGAAATAACTCAATAATATTAGTGCTCATAGTCCATCATCTTAAAACTTTACCTTTGCTGGATCTACCATAAAGCCAGGATCTAAAAGACCTCCATCATTGTGATCATGGTCGACCTCATACATATTATAAGATGGATTGCCGATTTCTACATTTATTCCTCCATTAATAATAGGCTGTCTTCTTATAGTTTTTGTCCTATAAAATGTGAACATTATATGAGTTGTCTAAATATCACAACATGGTGTATGAAACTACTGTATTTGCAGATTTAATGACATTTTTATAGAACTGGTGGAACACTCATACATAAAATACATTGAAAATAAATGACAGTCATTGATTCACAGAGGGACAAAAAATTCTTACTGTAATACATCATTTTCCCAAATTATTTAGATTTACCAATAAAAAACGCACTTGGAACATTCGTTGTAAATAGCTAATACTACATTAGTTGAAACTGAATATAATTAATTACTCTTTTACTTTCTACTTTTCCCCTTTTGTTCCTGAAAAACATTCATAAAAAACAGTTACAAAGAAATTTTGAAATTGTTTTCAATCCCCAAGTCATGGGGCTAAAATTCCTTTACATAATGCAAAAACTGACTTACAAACTCTAGGTTCCAGATAATCACCCCACAGACAACTCACTGCTTAAAGATCTTTTTAATTGTGCATTCATATAAATTGAAATATATAAAATCAACAAATGTATAATTTATGAATGAAATACACAATTTGTGACATATAATACATAATCATTATCATTCTATTGACATTGATAATCTAACACATTAATATTATAAAATGTTCTTAAGAGGTTTTTGCTATTTGAAGGAAAAACTAACAAAATGTAAAATTCTATTGAAAGTTTAATATATTCCCTTGTAATTTTTGTTAGAATATATACAATAAATGTAACCATTCTAGCAATATAATATAAGAGAAAGTTTGTTTGAATTATAATTGCTTAAAATGAAAGAAGGATAAAATGGCTCAGAAAACACAGAATTATGCAGTTGGAATAAGTAAATCACATTTTAAGAAGTTTTTAAAAAGCACTGTTTCTATAACTACTTATGTAATTTATTTACTGTTAGTCTAGAATACTGCCTCTTACCTTCTTTTTCTTTTACAAAGCACTAAACCAATTACCAAGGTGGTTATCAAAGTCACCAAGAGGACGAGAGGCACAATGATGGCTATGCTTCCTGGAAAAAGAAATGAATGAACAGATCAACACACAAAATGAAGTCAAGATGGACATAACAACACTTTATTACATCAAATCATTTGACCATTGACATAATAACAATAAAGCTTAGGCCAAATGTCTATATTCCTAGTTCATCACTACTTTACTGCAAAGTCATTTTTCCTATTAAATATTTGAACTACTGGAAACATTTCTTTAGATATCTTTTATTTATATGTTATAATTAAATACCTGAGGTTAGAAATACTGACTTCTTTGTCAGTCTGAGTCTTGTTCTCACCAGACATCTATTTGCAAAGATATAAATAAATAAACTCTGACTGAATACACATTTCTGCAATTTGCCTGGCTATATTTCCATCATTAGTTGTTTTTTTTTTTTCTCCTTTAGGTATAAATATCTGGCCATAAGTACATGGCCAAGTTAGATGGCAGCCTGGGAAAGCAAAAGGGGCAACAGTGTCGGATTTGGATGGACACTGGAGAAGGAAATGGCAACCCACTCCAGTATTCTCGCCTGGAGAATCCCAGGGACAGCAGAGCCTGGTGGGCTGCCATCTATGGGGTCGCACAGAGTGCGGACACAACTGAAGCGACTTAGCAGCAGCAGCCTAAATAATAGTTTCACAACTTACCTGAATTGAAACCTTAGAAAAGTTATTTAAAATTTGAGGCTCATGCTCTCCACCCGTAAAAATAGAGACATGAAGACCTACCACATACGGCTTTTAGCTTGATTCTACAAAGTAGGGGAACAAAGAGGATTCTCTTTCTCAAATTGTAGCTCCAGAACAGTTTCAACAAACCATATCTGGGGGCTTGGCTTATGTTGTAAATGTCTACTTTCCCTTTTTTCCCATACATTTATAAGAATGAGCTTAGGTTGTATCACTCATTTTCCAAATGGAGTAAAAGTTCTATGGAATAGATTTTCAAAAGTGGTCATAGAAAGTGGGTCTTAGTTTTTTTGGCAAGAAAAGCAATCTTTTTTGTTTTTTTCCTAAAGAAGACAATACCTCTTTGCCACTGATGTGATCCATAGTAAGATACACCTAGGGTCATATGTCACTTAGGCAGGAAGAAAACAGAATGCAAGCATTGCCTAATAACAGGAGAGTATTAAGTAGCTCTATCAAGTACCCAATACCCACATTTCCAACAGACAAATATCTAGTACCCATAAGATAAAGCCTTTGCTTATTTGGGAAAAGCATCTGACTGAAACTGCCAAATGAGCTTAATCATTGTCTAAAATGAGAAACAAAGCAATACCCAAACTAGTTAAATTTTAATGTGAGGATCTTGAATGGTTCAGGAATAAAACATTAAGAGTTATTAAATATATGAATTGTCCTCTGCATATACATGTACTATGATAAAAAATTAATGGTGATATTAAGCACAATAAACAGCTGCTTCAGTTCAGTTCAGTTCAGTCTCTCAATCGTGGCCAACTCTTTGCGACCCCATGGACTGCAGCACACCAAGCCTCCCTGTCCATCACCAACTCCCGGAGTTTACTCAAACTCATGTCCATTAAGTTAGCGATACCATCCAATCATCTGATCCTCTGTCATCCCTTTCTCCTCCCACCTTCAATCTTTCCCAGCATTTGAGATCAGTTACTAAAATACCAAAAATTCTTTATTAAAGAAAGGACATATATAAGATAATCTTTCAATTTGAAACTTCAAAAATAGCTTGTCTGAAATAATCAAATAACTCTCTCTTTCATGTAAGGAAAAATATGGCTTTCTTTCTTTAGTCAGTTTCTGAAATGTAATACTCATTTTCTTTTCTTTTTTTATGTTGCTACCAGCACTATATAATTGAGTGAGGTTGATATTTTATTACCTTCTTGGACTGGGGAAAATGAACTATATGCACGTGCAATTATTAGTATTTAATAGAAGTAGAGAATCTGGCACCTTGGATAGTAATTAACATTTGTTCACAAATTTTAAATACCAGTGAGCAGCTTGGTTTCTTCATAAATTGACTTAATTAATCATGGCTTTATAAATATCCTCACTTTATCTTTTTTTTTTTTTTTCTGCTAAAATTTGTGGTAAATTTGTAGGTTTAAAATACCAATATTGGTTTTAAGGTACATAAAGTTACTCTCTCCTCCAAGCAATTGCAAATTATTTAGATACTTAGATTTTACTTGTTCTACATAGTTTCTTTTATTCCTATTAGGTAGAAATGCTGTTAATTATGCATGCTAGAAAAAAAAGATTAAAAGACCTTCGTTTTTCTTTTCCCCATGACAGATGGCTTCCAGTCCTTTACATTACAAGCACTCTGTTTAACAGCCTACTGTTCTAATATGTTCATATAACCTATCAAGGTAACTGTGATAATCTTCAATATAGTAGATAAATAATGCAGGGTAGCAATTTGGCAAGTTTTTCTCTTTTTTTTTTTTTTTTTGTAAAATAGTTTATATGCATGGAAACAACTGGAAACTACATATATTTTTAGAATATTATATAGGTATTTATCAAAAGAAGTATTTTTTCCAAGCAATGTACATGGCAGTAAATATCATATTGTAACATATAACAATCAAGGTCTATTACAGGTGATTTTTTTAACAGTATATTGTTGGTGGACTGTTCTAAACAGATTTTTTTAAAAAGTACACTCTGTACTTACTGGGTGAAGAGGAAATCTCAACAATTTTCTTATAGAAAATGATTCATGTCTATGTATGGCAAAAACCACTACAATATTGTAAAGTAATTAGCCTCCAATTAAAATAAATAGATTAATTTAAAAAAAGAAAATAGAGCCAGTCTTTCTTTGCAAAGTTGTTCTGAGGCCCCATTATGTAACGCTTTTCCATTTGAAAGAACTATATTATCAAATTGCTATGCCAAGAAGAAACATCTTCCATGGGAGAGGAAGTACAGCATCACAATTGAGATAGCAGATTGTGTATCCAGGCTACCTCTGTTCAAATCTCATCTCACTAGGACATACGCTGGGGCCAATTTTTTATCTTTGTCCGAGTTTACACATTAATAAAATGAGTGTTATCATTAACATATGCATCACAGTAATGTAAATAGAAGTGTGTCTACTATACAGAAAGTGCTCATACATGTTTACTGACTAATTCAAAATACATATTGCTGTATCACTCCATGCATAACTCTATTTTTCACTTTTCACAACATATTGTAGAGAGTAGTTCATTTGTAATTTGGGGGCATAAGCTATCTATCTAGGTTTTGTAGATAGCACAGTGCCTAAGATATCATAGGGACTGTCCATTTGGTTCTCAATTAGCAAATATATTTTTAAGTGTTGCTATGTCCCACACACGCAACACTTACTATACTTCTCAGTGGGGATAGAAATGTCCCTCCTCTCATGTTGTTTGATGTATACTGGAAGATGACAAACACATGGGTTTATTCACAGTGATATGCACTAGCCTAGTGAAAGTATGCAGCTCTGCAAACATAGAGGAGCCAACTAGATCTGGGATAGAAGAGGAGGGTTGGTATGTCTCTGAAACCTGATGGAAGTCCTCTTTATTCCCATGAAAGAGAATGCAGGTCGAGTGGAGGAGGAGATACTGAATTAATCTAGGGAGAGAAATGTGAAGACCTGGAGGAGAAAAGATTAAAGAACAGCCTGACTGGAGAGTAGAGTGGAGGGTGTTGGAGGGAGCTGTGACTGAAGAGAGAAGCAAAGGGATGTTAGGAAGGAATGTTCAAGCTGATAATGTTGAAGAAAATTTAGGAAGTAACATCTATTGAATAGATTGTTGAAGTCAATTTAGAAGGAAGGTTAAGAGTGACTCCTAAGTGTTGCTTGGGTAAATTTCTGTGGCCAGCTGTGTAGACAGGAAGGCAAAATAAGGTGCATTAAAATGGCCGGCTGATTGGGGAAGGGAATGAGATTATTTTGGGAAACACTGAACATCAGTTTCCTGTAGAATATAGATATACAGATATAGACAGAGATGACATTGATATGGATACAACAATTGTGCAGTGGTATACATGTCTCAAACTCAGGAGAGAAATCAGGATTGAAGACAGAAATTTGGGAGTAATTGGCAAAGAGTTGAAAACTGAGGTCAAAGAATTATGGATTGCAAAGCAGAGTGTATGGAGTAATAAATGAATTAACTAGAAGAGATCAAAAAGAAGTATCTCACAAACAAGACAGCTGTTTCAAGAGGTTAGGATGGAAACCAGAAGGCTTCATGAAGGTTAAAGAAAAGAATCTTTTATTTATTGGTTGAACTTATAGTAGAAAAATATAAGCATAAATTATACCATTACAATGACCTCTTTTGACTTGCTGCTATATATTCAGATCTCAAGTTTGTGTTTACGTATATGCATAAATGTGAGTGTATATGTGTATGTAAATATATAATAACTAGACTGCTATTTATTAACCATTTTGATAAAATATAATTTTAAAAATCATAAAAAAAATCATGTTCCAAACTTATTTTATCCTTCCAGGGATTTCCAGGAGGATGCTTATCATTTGGTCTTTCATAACCATCCTCACTTAGCACCATTCTCACTCTTGTCCCCTTTGTGCCAGGACACTGGTCTTCTTTCAATCCCTCCAGGATTCTTGTATCTGATACTCCTATTGTTTGAAATACCCTTAGTCTCTCCTCCCCTTTTTAATCATTCAAGTCAATTTAAATATCACCATCCCAGAGAAATCACTCTTGATATCAGTTCTCTTCTGATAGTCTCTATTTCTGTGCCTTTTTTACTTCCTTAATAGGTCCAATCAAGACTCACAATTATTTTCCAAAAGTTTACTTATTTCCTTGCTTTCTTTTTAAATTAATCCTCCCCTGCTCTCTGCTCTCTAGCCCCTCTCAGCTTCATGAGAAGAGGCACTGTTTGTTGTATGCACTGATTCAGCTTTAGGATCTAGACATTACTTGACACTTAGTAGAGGCTCAATAAATACTTGCTTTGGGAGAATTAGGACAAATGCATGATTTTGTAGCATTTTTATCTCTATATTTGCACGTTTATAATTCTCTGGTATAATCCGTATTTTTTGAAATATCATGGTTTAAAAAAGATAAAGTAGGAAAACAGAAGCTACGTATAACTCCCTAACAGATATCACACATTCCTTGTCACTACAATAAAATACAGCATCACTGTATTGCCCGACAAATGCTGTGGGTATGTTTATCCTCCTTAATCGTAGCAGATATGAATAGCTTAATCCAAACGTTGAGTATCCACTCCTTTAAAACTTCAGGTAAGTTTAAAATAGGAGTATATAAAAATATTTAATCATCCTTAATTTAAAACTCTTACAAATCAGAATTTTCAGACTAACTTTTTCAAGTAGAACTTAAGCGGGGTTCTAGAATAATAGATCTGCTTAATTCCACAGGCTGATCTTTAGACACTTCAAACAGCAAGGGCTAGAAAACCTCAGTATGACTACTCAGAGTTGATTAAGAAAGTTGTTCATCAATTAGAAAGGTAAATCTCCGTGCCAGCTGACGCAAGTGAGGCTGACAGAGGCAGTATATTCCTGATGGCACCAAGGCCCAACGATTATAGAATGCTTCACTGTGAGTAGAAGTGCAGGTTTGAGGACATGTTCCTAAAACATCCATCCATAAAACAGATGACTTCTGCCCAGGTTCGGGGAACATTTGACAACAATTCAAAAACCACTGGAGCTTACCTGACAGAATAAAAATAGCCCTCCTACCTTAGGAAAGATTGGCTTAACTACCTTTCCTCTCTTTTCAAAGTTACTGAGGCAAGTTTCTCTCAGCACAAATGTCTGACGATAAGTACCTTTTAATAGAGTCATTATTTGGTCAACTTCGCTCAAACCTGAGATAATTTGACATTTGCATAGCTAATAGTCCTTTCAATGTGCCTTGATACCTCCATTAAATTTAATGACTTTAAATCAGTGATGGAAGAATGAGCATCAGAATCCTTGAAAAAGGGGTTACCACTACTCGACACGCCTCCTTCCATGTGATGGTCCCCGTTTTAGAGCTGCTGCATGTAATTGGAGACATTTTTCTTATACGGGAGCTTGTTACTGATACAAGTGGTTGAAGACATCACCTTTCAACAAATACAACTGGCACACCCCTCAAGATCATCTTCCAGCACCCAAACTTCTCCCTTGTAGATGGGCCTTATATATAAACTGAAAATTCAATTGACATTCTACTCTGTTTCCTTTCAGAGTTTTATCAATATTTAAAATTGTTTTACCTCTCTAAAAGAATATTTTTTATTTATCGTACATAATTGAGAAATTACCATAAAAGGCTAAAATACTATATCTTCATTAATTATCAGTTTATTACCTCAGTGTGTTCTATAGCTTGGTACATCAAATGCATTTCTTTCCACTAAAAAATGCTTTTGATGATGACTGAGTCTTATAACTAGTTCACAAAATCATATACATTGGTATTTCCCAAGAATTATTGGTAATAATGTTAGTATGATCCTGGAAGAGAGATAGATAAGAGTATTTTTTTCTTTTGCTTTTCTTTTGAAATATTAAATTAGGCAAGGTATATTTTTACACCTCTACTATATTTTATGAACCCATTCATCAAATCCTGGTGCCCTATTCCTATAATTACATGTCCATATCTTTGTTAAGTTCTTCTCCCTTCCCTTTCTTAAGACAACACACAAATGCTAAGGTAATTAACCCCACATGTTCCTTGACTGGAATCACTTACCTCACATCTCCAAATTAAAGTACTCAGTTCTAAGGTTATTTGTTCTGTACTCAGTTCTAAGGTTATTTGTTCTAGGCCTAATTGTCATTTTTCAAAGATAGTCATCCCTATTAGCCCGAGTTAATCTCTAAGTGGTGGAACTTTGGATAGTGTCATTGGAAGAATTTCAAGCAATGATAAATTATTTGGGGACAGGTACAACAGACAAGTAAATCAGCAAACACTGGGAACCTTTGTCTAAGGTACAAAATCATATACTGTTTTTAAAAAAATTATTCCTTGATCAGAGGAAAATTGATTTACAATGTTATGTTGGTTTCTGCCATATAACCACAAAAATCATACACTTTTGAATTTGATAATATCTTTCCTTTTTCACAAATTCCATAGTATTTTATTTTCATATGCACAATACCAGCAGTGAAGTACTAGAAAAAATTACTAAGTCTTCATAAACCAGAGATACTGTTTTTTTCTCTTCAAGAATATATTTACTTACTTGATAGTTATTACAGATTTCTCAAAACTTTCTCATTCATTAGTGCTAATATGTGTGAACTGAGAAATTTTTCTTTCAGAGTTTTATTTTGAAAATCTTTATAAAATCATTTAAAGATATTGAAAGACACAGAATGCCTTCCAACACACACACTGTCTTCCAATGTGTCTGTGGAGACACAAAATGTTGATATAGATGAATCTTCATATCAGAGACATGTCCTAAGGCTACAGCTACACACACAAAAAAACTTGCAAAATACTGAACTATATTTTACTATACTTCAAAACCAGTACTTTAAAGATAAGGAAGCAGTAAAGCAACTAGGATCCTTATTAAAAATTGCTTGTTAACATACTTTATCACTTTGGGACTAACTGGTTAAGTTTGTTTTTCCACAACACTTTGAAATGCACTTCAAGAATAATACATTTTAATTAAAACATGAAATTATTTTTTTTCCTGCAGCATTCTCACATCTACTGTGATATTTGCATCTTTTGCAGCTGACACATTTCCTAAGAAAAGCTCATGCTAGGTTTGCAGGTGTGTGTTCTGACAACTGCCAAAGTTTGAGATGAACCCTCAGAACCTGAAAGAGTACCTAATGATTGATCCTGTCACCAGGTAGGAGCTCAGTGCTTCATCTTTCAAAAATCACCTGGATTGAAGTGGGTCTTTGGCAAAATTCCATGAAGCAGGTTTTCCAAGACTCAGTTCCCTCAGTTGATGGGTAAGAAGAAAGATGGGTGGTGTAAGAAGAAAACAATGATTTCTATTCTATGTGAGACACCAAAGATATTAATCTGAGAAGCTTACTTGTGCTGATATGGTCAGACTTGCTGCTCTTTGGGGCTGGCCTCTCACACTGTGTGCCTGACCAGTTGGTGGAGCACCTGGAAAGATAAAAACAACACAAAACAAATCAATGAGTAACAAAACTCACAAGTCTGCTAATGTGGTGACTTCAAGCAAATGAAATGAAAGAGAAACCAACTATCATAGTTCATGAATACTTAATAGAGATTTCTGCTTATTTCCCACATATTGTCAGTATGCTGAGAGTAACTTCCATTGGACTTCACTTGTTAAAATACTTTCTTTTAAAGTTTACATTCATTTTTCTTTATTATATGTTAAACTTAAATTTGGCAGATTTTGTAACAAAACTGAAATTTTAATTAAAAATTGAGGTTAATTTGAGAAATACTGAAAATTATGCTACTATAAAAATGGAGCTTGCCTGTCAAGCAAATCCTTGTTTATTAAATTTCTGTAATTTACTTTTGCTGCTTCTAACTCCAAAGTGTAACTAATTACCAAAGAGTAAGTGGTCATCTGTCTCATAGTTCAGACTGCAGAATTTTTACTCTTCTAAATCAAAGATAAGGAAATATAGTACTTTCCCATGTAAGATCATAATTCTATTACCATGAAATCAAGAGAATATGCTGAAATTTTCATTCAGAGAATTTGTCTTGCCCATACAGGAACCTTGACATTATGATGGGAAGTTTAACAGAGGATTAAAATAATAGATCTGATTAAAATTCTTCATTTAAACATAAATCATAACCATATAATTAGCTGATTGCATCAAAATGAATGCTGGAATGGTTTTAGCTATGTTTGAATAAGGTCTGCTGGCTAACACAGATGCCTCTGTGCATCTGTCAGAGGAAATCCATAGAGAAACCATTTAAATTGGCTTTGGTTCTTATTTAAAATGATTGTCAAATACCACCATATCAAGAATAGTTGTACACAACAAAATAATAGATTCCAGAGTCATTCCAAGTAGATCTCTTTGGGCATGGTGGCCAAACTAAATGACTGCAATTTCTAGGTCTCTGCCAATTCTGTCATAGCCAATTCAGATAGCTGAATCTGTTTCGGAACTAGGCTTCTATGATGCCACGTGAATTTTATGTGGTATTTGTGAAGACAGTATTGGGTGTCCTAAAACACAGGCAAGAGCTCATAAAATCATCATACTGACAAATTCAATTTATAAAAAATTTTTTTTTCACAAAAGCATTATTTTGTTTCATGAAAGGAATTATTCAAAATCAGAATAATTGACAATAATGCTACTATTCAAGAATATAGTTATTTGATTAATTATATTACATATGGAACATGATTTAAATGAAAATTAATATCATTATAATTATTATTTTGTCATCTTTTCATGCATTATCCAAATGTTTTATTCAGAACTTTTATAAAAATTAACATATTTCACATATATTTATCATATACTATATTACCAATAAATCATTAAAATAGATAAATAAATTTAAGGCCAGTTCTGACTCTGTCTATATTATGAAGTCAGGTAATGAAATGAGCATATTTCAAATAAGTATAATCAAGTGAAAAACCAATAAAATCATTGGTTTTAAAAAGTCATTCCTTTTCTTCCTTAGTTGTGTTTCTATGGATGAATGATTTAGAAAATCGTTCCAGTTCTTCAGTTTCTAATTGTTTATACAGTCCAAAGATAATTAGGCAGACATGTTTAGGCAGATTTTGCAAACATGTTGCTAGAATGAATTCTAATCATTGCAAAATTTGTTTTTGTTTTATGTCATTTTACATTTGTCGAATCTTTCTGATTGACCACTGAAGATATTTTCCATGCTCCGTTGAAAAAAATAATACTGATTATTTGGTAATTTTGTTATACAAGTGATGTATACAAAGATGTTTTGTGCAATCATGTTGAAATATTGATTAAAATATCAAAATTTGCTCCTTACATTACCTCTGCTGATTAAGAAACAGCAATTACAACAGCAATCTAAATCAGGGTTCAAGTTAAATAAGAGAAATGATCTGAGGTACATTTTATGTTACTAGAGATAAGAACCTCCAGGGCTCATCATTATACTGAGATGCTTAGAAGAAAGAAAATGGAATTGCTTAGGAACTGGAGTAAATGCTAATTGATCAGATGTTCTGATATGACATCATGTGTTTTATGTATTTTAGAAAATTATTAAAAATATGTCTTTAGAACTCCAAAAGGGAAGTGAGGGATTTTTAAACAAAGAGGATAATAATGCTGTAATGTTTTATTCCAAATTTTGAAATTATTTAAATAGTACAGCTGGTATTTGTTAACAATATTTGATTAATTTTCTATTTTATCCATAGCTTGGCACCCATTATTTATGTTAGATAAATTATATTGCTTGCTAGTGGTCATGATGCTCCTCTCTTCTGTTTTGAGGAAGTACAGTTAGATTCTTAATTTTCAAGGAATATTTTCTTTGTTACATACTGGAAATAAGTCTCAAAGACTGTGCTGGAGAAATAATTAATTTTAGCAATTCAGTTTCTCAAGCAACTGATGATCACCTGGCAATTTCCCCTATACTCCTTATAAAATAATGTTTTATGGCCAAAGATAAAATATGTTCCATTCATCTACATTTGTTCCAGTCTTAAAAAATAATCTTTTTTGAGATATTAAATCAAATAGAAGTCATTATTCTTGTTGCCTACCTTGAAAAATTATGTTAGGCATTTGCTGTTCCACAAGTTCTTCCAATGACTGATTTAAGATCGAGTATTTTTACCATCTTTATAGAAATTCATAAATCTTAATTCTCTAAGTAGACTACAATAATCAAAGCCATTAATGGCAGATCATTTAAGAACTGAAATGTGTGTGGATCATCAAAATTTCCTGTCAGATTCCCACTGAATTATTTGCATAATCATGCTGACTATAATAATTTCTGGCATCTGTCTCTTTGTAGTCTGTGCCCTAGTCATCTTTAACCTGTTCTATTGCAACACACTGTTTTTTGCTATTCATCTTTGGATAATAATCTTTGAGTTAGTCTTTCATGGCCCTCCAAATAAATCATTTTTTTTCTCTAGCACCATAAACATGTTTATCATTCCTTTTAAATTTATTCTACATTTCCCCCCACTGCCCTTTACTGTAAAACAATGAAAATCAGTTTCTTTTTATGTGTGATCACTATACCACTCTGAATTATTTAACTTTTTAAGTACTTTCATGAATTTTAGATTCATGAAATCTAAAATTCATGAAAGTATTGTTGGATCATGAATGTATAGGTAGATATAAAGTCAGATAGATTCTTATTTATTTGAACAATCATTTATCCCTTTCACATTATAGTATGAAGATATTCCACTCACAGTTTTTTAAAGTCAGTGGCTGCCTGGTATAGGGATATTGATTTAACAGTCTTTTCGATTTCTCCCCTTCTCTCCAAGGCCAGTGACATTAAAAAGAAAGACTGTTTATTGTTATGTCGTTTCCCTAATCAGATTCTTTCCTCTATGTTACATGTTAGACTAATGATTATCAAGCTGAAAAATGAAAGTTGAAATTCTGGAGGCCCATATACCAGAGCTTTTCATTAAGCAGCCTGGAGTTGTGGCCAGAAATCTGCATTTTAACAAATTGAGCCTGATGCAAGTAATTCATAAATCACATTCTAGGAAATATTTGTTCTTATATCAAATACTGTTCAATCATTTAAAAAAATAGGATAGGAATAATAATACGCATGCCCAGCAAGACTGTTCAAAAGGTTAAATGATAGAAGTTTTTAACACTACCTGAAAGTAACTGAGCGGCTTTTTTTTGGATAACTAATTCTTATCTGAATGCTAGTATATGAAATGCGTGAACAGTTAACTTATTGTGTTCTTTAACAGTGTGTGCAATTATTGTATAGTGCTAAGTTGCTTCAGTTGTGTCTAACTCTTTGGGATACTATGGACCATAGCCTGCCATGCTCCTCTGTCCAAGGGATTCTCCAGATATAGTCTGTCGTTAAGTCACTAAGTCCTGTTTGGCTTTTGGCAACCCCATGGACCATAGCTCACCAGGCTCTTCTGTCTATGGGATTTCCCAGGCAAGAATTCTGGAGTGCCCTGGAGAAAGAAATGGCAACCCACTCCAGTATTCTTGCCTGGAAAATCCCATGGACAGAGGAGCCTGACAGGCTACAGTCCATGGAGTTGCAAAGAGGTGGACACAACTGAGAGACTAAGCAACAAATAAAAGGACATAACTCAGGAGCAGCCAGATGGAATAGATGCATAGGACAAGGTATGGGGAAAGCCTTCATGCCCTTTCCGAGAACATCACTCTTCTCAGACTTCCATGTGTTTGCCAACAAGGAAGCTCTCTGAATCCTGTTCTTTTGAGTTTTTGTGGAAGCTTCATTACAAAGGCACAATTGATTGAATTGTGGATCACTGGTGATTGAACTCAGTCTCCAGCCCCCAAAAAAAAGAAAAAAAAAAAAAAAGAATTCTGGAGTGGGTTGCCATTTCCTTCTCCAGGGGATCTTCCCAACCCAGAGATCAACCCCAAATCTCTTGCATGGCCAGGTGGATTGTTTACCACTGAAGTACCTAGGAAGCCCCTAATTGTATACTTACAATATTCTATATTCGAATTGTAATTTTCTATAATAGGGAGAATTTTGCCTTTGTGTAAAGGCTATAATGTAGCATCTATTACTATATTATACACAATAAATATTTTCAGGCTATCAAAATAAATTTTGCATATATAAGGGAAAATGTTATCTTTAAAAAAGAACAGTTTTTACAATAAAACATAAATACAAGATACATAGTTAAACTGTTTGAAATAATAAGAGCTCTGAAGTAGTAGAGTGATTTTACAAAAAGAATTGAAATCAGATATAAAATACGGAAGGTATATTAAAATCTTAGGTATTGTCTTTCACTGTAACGATGATCAATATGTGGACTACTCATGTCATTTTGTGGAAATGTGGTCTAGAGTCACCTACTTTGGGAAGACTTCAAAATAAAATAATAAGATTAATATCTTCTTCCTCTTTTCATCAAATTTAAAGGTCACGCGACTCTTCTGACTAAAGTGAAATTCAAAGCTGAACCTTAAAGCAATTTGAAATTGAATTTCTCCTCTTATATGCTAGGCTGCCATTATTAACCATGATGATGGAGACATTCAGAAAGAAAAATCTTTTAATATAGCCTTTTCTTTCTACACATAGGGAAAAAATATGGCACATAAGGATTAAAGAAGCTTTAGAAAACTTGTGCATATTCCTATGCACGTTTTGGTGCTCCACAAATCTCACTCAATAAAAATTAAAACTATGATTGCATTTGTGCATCATATTTATAAAACAATATTTTCATACAGTGATAAAAATTCAAAAATTAAAAGTCACTTGCAAATGTTTTTCTGATTAATTCTGTAAATTTCATTCTTTTGGTGCACAAACATGAATGCATTTGTGTGACATTCCTGACTTTAAATCTTTACACTCTATATAGACCCCAGCACCTTTTATGTCCCCTCTTCTTGCAGACAGTAATGGTGGAAAGTGCAAAATGTTTTACTGCATTTGGAAAGGATACTTTTTTATTAATTGACCAGTTTGTTAACTTGACTTTTAAGCATTTTTTCATCCATTATTGTTCTACACTATTCTGAGATAAAATTATTTCATATATACATAAAGATGTCTAATTTTTAACATGCTTCAAAAATTTCCCATCCTATCTTTGAAGTAAAATTTGAATAAAGTTCAATTAATATTTGCTAAACTTTGTGCCAGGTTCTAGGATAAGTATTTTCATATGAAAAATATCCTTGTTCAGCTTCTATAATAACCCATGAATTTTAATTATTCATCTTATGTAATGAAGAAGTGTGTTCAAATGATTTTCCTGAAAAATCATAGCTCATAAATAGTAGAAATAAAATGTGGAGTTTTCATGATCCTTCTAATTCTAACACAGAAGTAGGAAAAGTGCTGTTCCTTACTCTTGCCTGCCAAGAGAGTATCAGTCCCTTAATAAGAAAGTAGAAATATTATCTGAACAAAAAGAGAATCAATGCATTTTTTGAGTAGTACGATTGTTAGAATTACCACATTAACTCACTACTGTGGTCAGTAATGTCTCTTTCTGGCAGTGACAGGGAGGGACATGTTATTGAATAGTGTTAATATTCTTCCTAATACCAACTTCACATTGTTGCATTGGCTCCAAAATAACTATGTAAGATCCAAGATTCATCAATTATAAATTCATCTATATCATTACTTGATGCGATTTTGAACTTCCATAACAATTTACTCTATATTTCATTCATTTGAAATATATTTTGGCTTGTATTACAATTTCTTTTTTTTTTTGCATTTTATTGGAATATAATTGCTTTACATTGTTGTGTTAGTTTCTACTCTACAGTGAAGTGAATGAGCCATATGCATACATAAACCTCTGCCTCTTGTACCACCCACCACCCTACCACCATCCCGTCCTTCTAGGTCATGAGACCATGATGACATATACACTGTCGTGTGTATATAAAGCACAAGAAGCTCAGCTCAGTGTTCTGTACTATAATTTCTATGTATTCAGTACTATTCTCTATCAAAATGACACTGTCATTTTTTACACAGAAATAGCTATGCATTACCCTGCTTTGCTTTCTTCAAAAAGCTTAAGGTAGTATCTTAAATTTATGTTTGCTCTAATAACTATACTTGATTCAACTCCATAATTATACATTAAAATGACTAGTTTTAAAATATTACATTAAATCATTGTGTTACTTGGTATGGATACAATTAGTAAGACAAAGCAAATCTTACTTTAATCTTATGGACATTTGGTCAGAAAGAATTCTTGATTTCTGAGAAGAGTTAATGTTATGAAGTAAAATAATAATGAGATATTCAATAAACTCTGACCAACAATTATTTTAGGAAAAGTAAAAATTAATGAGGAATTTCAGTTGAAGAAGTGGCCATGAAAGAAATAAAAATTAACAAAGTGGATTATTTAAAGTGATTTATTTTAAGAAATAAGGAGAAATAGAAAAGATAAAATCTAGTTTGCCAATAAATTATCCATAAAAGGAAGTATGTCAAGAATGGCTGGTCTTAAGTTAGAAATGTTTGACCACAAAATTCTGTGCATGCCACTTGAGCAGAAATGGCCACTGAAGTGTAAAATTATGATTCAATAAATATTAAAGAAAGAACAAAATTTCTAGTAAAGGAAAACTTTTACTTATATTCTATATGAAAATATATTAAAGCAGATCTGGAAGGCATAATGTGTGTTTTTTATAGAGTGAATAGATGATTTCTACTTGCATCAAATAAAAAGGAAAAGGACCAGTCAAAATTTTAGTATTATGTAGTAAAGTGTATGCTAATAGGTCTCCGGCGGTGTCTGTCGCTGAGGACTTTGAGCCTCTAGATGAGCGCAGGGCTCTAGGCCTTTGGACTGCCACCTAGCGGCCGATTCGGCCCTTGCCGCGGAGCCACCCACTTGGGGCCTGTGTGCTGGGTCTTGCGTGTGTCTCTGACTGACCCATCCTGCGGTGCCACCTCTGGCCTCTGGCTAACCCGAGGGCGGATATAATTGAAGACATACATATAGGATATTATATTGGAAACAGTGGTTATAACTCTCTAGCTAAAGGTGGGAAGAAAAACAATGTATCCTGTAATGCCAGTGGAAAGTTGTATCTACATGATGCCAAAATGAATAACCAATACCAAAATTGGATTAAAAACATACCAAGTCACTGCGGGAGGAGTGGTTGCCGGGGTGGTGGGATGAGGATGAAAATCTCTATGCTTAGTGCAGATACAGTAAATTGCCACTTGAATATTTTATGTTTTAGCACCAAATGCTGCTGCTGCTGCTGCTGCTAAGTCACTTCAGTCGTGTCCGACTCTGTGCGACCCCATAGATGGCAGCCCACCAGGCTCCCCTGTCCCTGGGATTCTCCAGGCAAGAACACTGGAGTGGGTTGCCGTTTCCTTCTCCAATGCATGAAAGTGAAAAGTGAAAAGTGAAAGTGAAGTCTCTCAGTCATGCCCGACTCTTAGCAACCCCATGGACTGCAGCCTACCAGGCTCTTCGGTCCATGGGATTTTCCAGGCGAGAGTACTGGAGTGGGGTGCCATTGCCTTATCCAAATAAGAGTAAACAAAAAAAATTTTTTTTTGAAAACTTAATGAGTATCCTTCATAGTTCTTAGGGTTTCTGTGGTGCAACATGGTAAAATCTGAAACAAATCATGGTGGGGATATTTGACATATTCATCCGCAGTCATTAAGTATTGTTCAAGGCATATTCAGTTCAGTTCAGTTGCTCAGTCATGTTCCATTCTTTGCAACCCCATGAATTGCAGCAGTCCAGGCCTCCCTGTCCATCACCAACTCCCAGATTTTACCCAAACTCATGTCCATCGAGTTGGTGATGCCATCCAGCCATCTCATCCTCTGTCGTCCCCTTCTCCTCCTGCCCCCAATCCCTCCCAGCATCAGAGTCTTTTCCAATGAGTCAACTCTTCGCGTGAGGTGGCCAAAGTATTGGAGTTTCAGCTTTAGCATCAGTCCTTCCAAAGAACACCCGGGACTGATCTCCTTTAGGATGGACTGGTTGGATCTCCTTGCAGTCCAAGGGACTCTCAAGAGTTTTCTCCAACAACACAGTTCAAAAGCATCAATTCTTTGGCACTTAGCTTTCTTCACAGTCCAACTCTCACATCCATACATGACCACTGGAAGAACCATAGCTTGACTAGATGGACCTTTGTTGGCAAAGTAATGTCTCTGCTTTTGAATATGCTATCTAGGTTGGTCAGAACTTTCCCTCCAAGGAGTAAGCATCTTTTAATTTCATGGCTGCAATCACAATCTGCAGTGATTTTGGAGCCCGAAAAAATAAAGTCTGACACTGTTTCAACTGTTTCCCCATCTAATTCCCATGAAGTGATGGGACCAGATGCCATGATCTTAGTTTTCTGAATGTTGAGCTTTAAGCCAACTTTTTCACTCTCCTCTTTCACTTTCATCAAGAGGCTTTTGAGTTCCTCTTCACTTTCTGCCATAAGGGTGGTGTTATCTGCATATCTGAGGTCATTGATATTTCTCCCGGCAATCTTGATTCCAGCTTGTGCTTCTTCCAGCCCAGGGTTTCTCATGATGTACTCTGCATATAAGTTAAATAAGCAGAGTGACAATTAACCCTACACAAATTTGGGGCAATGATAAGGATACCAGAAAGAGTTAATACAAAGTTTTGAGAATGTGAATGTGTTTATAAGTGAAATATATAGCTCTGATTCTATAGAAAAAAATTATTTCCAGTTGGACAGCACATATCCCCTTCATGGATCACAGCCTTGTCATGGTGAATGAGATTTTGATAACTCAATGAAGCTATGAGCCTTTTCATGCAGGGCTACCCAAGATGGAAGGTCATAGTGAAGAGTTCTAACAAAACATGGTCCACTGGATGAGGAAATGGCCAACCACTCCAGTATGCTTGTCAGGAGAACCCATGACCAGTATGAAAATGCAAAAAGATGTAACACTGAAAGATGAGTCTCCCCAGGTCAGAAAGTGTCCTATATGATACTGGGGAAGAACGAAGGGAAATTACTAACAGTTCCAAAAATAATGAGGCACTGGGCCGAAGTGGAAAGGACACTCAGTTGTGGATGTGTCTGGTGGTGAAAGTAAAGTCTGATGTTGTAAAGAACAGTATTGCAAGGAACCTGGAATGTTAGGTCCAAGTTGTTGTTGTTGTTCAGTTGTTCAGTCTTGTCCAACTCTTTGAGATCCATGGTGTGCAGCATGCCAGGCTCCTCTGTCCTTCACTAGTTCTTGGACTTCGCTCAAACTGATATCCATTAGATGATGCTATCCAACCATCTCATTCTCTGTCACCCCCTTCTTCTCTTGCCCTCAATCTCTCCTAGCATCAAGGTCTTTTCCAATGAGTCATCTCTTTGCATCAGGTGGCCCAGGTATTGGAGCTTCAGCTTCAGCATCAGTTGTTTCAATGAATATTTAGGGTTTATTTCCTTTAGGATTGACTGATTTGATCTCCTTGCTGTCCAAGGGACTCTCAAGAGTCTTTTCACACACCATTGTTTGAAATTTCGTGAATGAAAGTAAATTGGATATGGTCAAACAGGAGATGGCAAGAGTAAACATCGACATCTTAGCATTCAGTGATTTGAAATAGATGGGAATGGGCAAATTTAATTCAGATGACCATTATATCTACAACTGAATCCCTTGGAAGAAATGGAGTAGCCTCACAGTCAACAAAAGAATCCAAAATGGAGAACTTGGGTGCAATCTCAAAAAAGAATGGTCTCAGTTCGTTTCCAAGGCAAACCATTCAACATCACAGCAATCCAAGTCTGTTCCCCAACCACTGATGCTGAAGAAGCTGAAGTTGACTGGTTCTTTGAAGACCTACAAGACCTTCTAAAACTAATATCAAAAATAGGTGGCCTTTTCGTAATAGGGGATTTGAATGAAAAAGTATGAAATCAAAAGTTACCCAGAATAATAGGCAAGTTTGGCCTTGGAATATAAAATAAATCATGGGAAAGCCTAACAGAGTTTTGTCCAGAGAACACACTGGTCTTAGCAAACACTCTTTTCCAACAACCTAAGAGACATCACCAGATGGTTATGGAGACATGGACATCACCAGATGGTTAACACTGATATCAGATTGATTCTGTTCTTTGCAGTTGAAAATGGAGAAGCTCTGCTGCTGCTGCTGCTGCTAAGTCACTTCAGTCGTGTCCGACTCTGTTCGACCCCATAGACGGCAGCTCACCAGGCTCCCCCGTCCCTGGGATTCTCCAGGCAAGAACACTGGAGTGGGTTGCCATTTCCTTCTCCAGTGCATGAAAGTGAAAAGTGAAAGTGAAGTCGCTCAGTCGTATCCGATTCTTACCGACCCCATGGACTGCAGCCTACCAGGCTCCTCCATCCATGGGATATTCCAGGCAAGCGTACTATACAATCAGAAAAAAAACAAAACTAGGAGCTGACTCTGGCTCAGATCATGGGCTCCTTATTGCAAAATTCAGGTTTAAATGGAAGAAAGTAGGGAAAACTATTAGGCCATTCAGATAAGACCTAAATCAAATCCCTTATGATTACACAGTGGAGGTGACAAATAGATTCAAGGGATTAGATCTGGTAGACAGAGCACCTAAAGAACCATGGACTGAGTTTCATAACATTGTACAAGAGGCAGTGACTAAAACCATCTCAAAGAAAAAGAAACGCAAGAAGCCAAAGTGGTTGTCTGAGGATGCTTTACAAATAGCTGAGGAAAGAATAAAAGAAAAAGGCAAGTGAGAATAAGAAAGATATAGCCGACTGAATGCAGAGTTCCAGAGAATAGCAAAGAGAGATAAAGAGCCCTTCATAAATGAACAAAGCAAAGAAATAGAGGAAAACAATAGAATGAGAAAGACTAGAGTTCTCTTTAAGAGAACTGGAGAGATCAAGGAAGCATTTCATGCAAGGATGGGCATGATAAAAGACAGAAACTGTGAAGGCCTAATAAAGAAAGAAAGGAAGTGAAGTCGCTCAGTCGTGTCTGACTCTTTGCAACCCCATGGACTGTAGTCTACCAGGTTCCTCCATCCATGGGATTTTCCAGGCAAGAATACTGGAGTGGGTTGCCATTTCCTTCTCCAGAGGACCTAATAGAAGCAGAATAAATTAAGAAAAAGTGACAAGAACACAGAAAAACTATACAAAAAAGATCTTAATGACCTGGATAACCACGATGGTATGGTCACCCACATAGAGCTGGACATCTTGGAGTGTGAAGTCAAATGGTCTTAGAAAGCATTACTATGAACAAGCTTGTGGAGATGATGGAATTCCAGCTGAGCTATTTAAAGTCTTAAAAGATGTTGTTGCACTTTATATATCAGCAAATTTGGAAAACTCATCAGTGGCCACAGAACTGAAAAATATCAGTTTTTATTTCAATCCCAAAGAAGGACAGTGCCAAAGAATGTTCACATTACTGGACAATTGTGCTAATTTCACATGCTAGCAAGGTTATACTCAAAATCCTTTCAACAAGTATTCAACAATATGTGAACCTCCACATGTACAAGATGGGCTTTGAAGAGACAGAGAAACCATAGATCAAATTGCCAGCATTTGCTGGATCATAGAGAAAGCAAGGGGATTCCAATAAAATAATCTACTTCTGCTTCATAGATTATGCTACAGCCTTTGACTCTGTGAATCACAACAAACAGTGGAAAATTTTTAAAGAGACGGGAGTACCCAACCACCTTACCTGTCTCCTGAGAAACCCATATGTGAGTCAAGAAACATCAGTTAGAACTGGACATGGAACAACTCACTGGTTCAAAATTAGGAAAGGGGTATGACAAGGCTGTATATTATCCCCCTGCTTATTTAACTTATAGGCAGAATATATCATGTGAAACACTGAATGAGCTGAATCACAAGCTAGAATAAAGATTGCTGGGAGAAATACAAAACAACCTCAGATATGCAGATAATAGCACCCTAATGGGAGAAAGTGAGGAAGAACTAAGAGCCTCTTGATGAGGGTGAAAGAGGAAAGTGAAAAAGTTGACTTGAAACTCAACATTAAAAAATAAGAAGATGGCATCTAGTCCTGGTCCCATGTTCATGGAAATAGAAAGGAAAAAAAGTTGAAGCAGTGACAGATTTTATTTTCTTGTGCTTCAAAATTACTGAAGACAGTGACTGTGGCCATGAAATTAGACGCTTGTTCCTTGGAAGGAAAGTTATGACAAATCTAGACAGCGCATTGAAAAGCAGAGACATCACTTGGCTGACAAAGGTACACAGAGTCAAAACTATGTTTTTTCAAGACTATGTATGTCTTCCTGAGATCCTGGATGGTTAACATCTGCCAGTAGGGTCATAGCCTGAGATCAGCTCTCCAGAGGAGACATACGGCACAAATGAATTGGTGCTCTTGCAGCACACCTGGGAAACCAAGTGGCCAGGACCAGGGAAGTGATTAAGATGCATGGCCCACCTGGGACAGTGCACTTGCCAAGCACCTGGTCACCTGAGCTGCTCAGACCTAGGAAGGGCACAAAATGCACGCCCAACCCACAGAGACGGAGCCAGAACAGTGTCTGAGTGTCTCCTGTGAAGGTACAGGTGATCAGTGGCCTGCTGCAGGGGCTCTGCGTGCAGCAGACCTGGGTGTGGCAAAAGCCCTCTGGGAGGAAGTCACCATTAACTCCACCATAGAACCACCAAAACTTACACAGGACTGGGGAAATAGACTCTTGGAGGCCACAAACAAAACCTTGTGAGCACCAGGACCCAGGGGAAAGGAGCAGTGTCCTCATAAGAAACTGACCCAGACATGCCCATGAGTGTCCAGGAGTCTCCAGCAGAGGCATGGGTTGGAGGTGGCCTGCTTCAGGGCTGGAAGCACTGAGTGCAGTACTGCATGCATGGGGCCTTTTGAAGGAAGTCCCCATTGTCTTCATTACCTCCACCATAGTTTGGCCTCAGTCAAACAACAGGGATGGAACACAGCCCCTCCCATCAACAGAAAAATGGATTAAAGATTTATTGAGCATGGCCCTGCCCATCAGAACAAGACCCAGTTTCCCTCTCAGTCAATCTCTCCCATCAGGAAGCTTTCATAAGCCTCTTATCCTTATCCACCAGAGGGCAGACAAAATGAAAACCACATATCACAGAAAACTAACCAAACTGATCACATGGACCACAACCTTGTCTAGCTCAGTGAAACTATGAGCTATGCCATGTACAGCCACCCAAGATGGATGGTTAATGGTGGACCGTTCTGACAAAACATGGTCCACTGGAGATGGGAATGGCAAACTACTTCAGTATTCTTGCCTTGAAAACCCCATGAACAGTATGAAAATGCAAAAAGGAATGACAGTGATAGATGAACTCTGCAGGTCAGTAGGTGCCTGATATGTTACTAGAGAAGAGTGGAGAAATAGCTCCAGAATGAATGAAGAGACAGAGCCAAAGAAAAAACAACACCCAGTTATGGATGTGATGGATGATGGAAGTAAAGTCCGATGCTGTAAAGAGCAATATTGCATAGGAACCTGGAATGTTAGGTACATGAATCAAGGCAAATTGGAAGTAATCAAACAGAAGAAGGCAAGAGTAAACATCGACATCATTTTAGGAATCAGTGAACTAAAATGGACTGGAATGTGGAATTTAACTTAGATGACCATTATATCTACTACTGTGGGCAAGAATCCCTTAGAAGAAACGGAGTAACCATCATAGTCAACAACAGAGTCCAAAATGCAGTACTTGGATGCGATCTCAAAATGACAGATTGATCTCTGTTCATTTCCAAGGCAAACCATTCAATATCATAGTAATCCAAGTACATGCCCCCAAAAGTAATGCTGAAGAAGCTGAGGTTGAACAGTACTATGAAGACCGATCAGACCTTCTAGAACTAACACACCCAAAAGAGGTCTACTTCATTTTAGTGGACTGGAATGCAAATGTAGTTAAGAGCTACATGAAGTAACAGGCAAATTTGGCCTTGGAGTACAAAACAGAGCAGGTCAAAGGCTAACAGAGTTTTGCTAGAGAACACACTGCTCATAGCAAACACCCTCTTCCAACAACACAAGAAAAGACTCTACACATGGATATCATCAGATCATCAGTACTGAAATCAGATTGATCATATAAAGATGCAGAAGTTCTTTACAGTCAGCAAAAACAATACTGGGAGCTGACTGTGGCTCAAATAAAGAATTCCTTATTGCCAAATTCAGACTTAAATTGAAGGAAGTAGGGAAAACCACCAGACCATTCAGGTATGACTTAAATCAAATCCCTTATGATTATACAGTGGAAGTAACAAATAGATTCAAGGGATTAGATCTGATAGAGTGCCTAAAGAACTATGGAAGGAGGTTCATGACATTGTCCAGGAAGCAGTGATCAAGACCATCCCCAAGAAAAAGAAATATAAAAAGGCAAAATGGTTGTTAGAGGAGGCCTTACAAATGGCTGAGAAAGAAGAGAGTGAAAGGCAAAGGAGAAAAATATAGATATATCCATTTGAATGCAGAGTTCCAAAGAATAGCAAGGAGAGAGAAGAAAGCCTTCCTCAGTGATCAATGCAAAGAAATAGAGGAAAACAAAAGAGTGGAAAAGACTAGATATCTCTTCAAGAAAATTAAAGATACAAGGGAATATTTCATGCAAAGCTGAGCAAAATAAAGGACAAAAATGGTTGGACCTAACAGAAGCAGAAGATATTAAGAGGAGGTGGCAAGAATACACAGAAGAAATATACAAAAAAGATCTTAATGACCCAGATAACCAGGATGGTGTGGTCAGTTAACTAGAACTAGACATCCTGGAATGTGAAGTCAAGTGGGCCTTAGGAAGCATCACTACGAACAAAGTTAGTGGAGGTGATGGAATTCCACTTGAGCTACTTCAAATCCTAAAAGGTGATGCTGTGAAAGTGCTGCACTCAATATGCCAGCAAATTTGGAAAACTCAGCAGTGGCCACAGGACTGGAAAAGGTCAGTTTTCATTCCAATCCCAAAGAAAGGCAATGCCAAAGAATGATCAAACTACCGCACAATTGCACTCATCTCACACGCTAGTAAAGTAATGCTCAAAATTCTCCAAGCCAGGCTTCAGCAATATGTGAACCGTGAACTTCCAGATGTTCAAGGTGGATTTTGAAAAGGCAGAGGAACTAAAAGAATGATCAAATTGCCAACATCCGTTGGATCATTGAAAAAGCAAGAGAGTTCCAGTAAAATATCTCCTTTTTTTTACTGACTATGCCAAACCTTTGACTGTGTGGATCACAATAAACTGTGGAAAATTCTTAAAGAGATGGGAATACCAGACCCCATGACCTACCTCCTGAGAAATCTGTATGCAGGTCAGGAAGCAACAGTTAGAACTGGACATGGAACAATAGACTGGTTCCAAATTGGGAAAGGAGTACGTCAAGGCTGTATATTGTCACCCTGCTTATTTAACTTATATGCAGAGTACATCATGGGGAATTCTGGGCTGGATGAAGCACAAGCTGGAATCAAGATTACTGGGAGAAATATCAATAACCTCAGATATGCAGATGACACCACCCTTATGTCAGAAAGAGCCTCTTGATGAAAGTGAAAGAGGAGAGTGAAAAAGTTGGCTTAAAATCCATCATTCAGAAAACTAAGACCATGGTATCCATTCCCACCACTTCATGGCAAATAGATGGGGAAACAAAAGAATCAGATAGAGACTTTATTTGGGGGGCTTCAAAATCACTGTAAATGGGGACTGCAGCCATGAAATTAAAAGACGCTTTGTCCTTGGAAGAAAAGTTATGACCAACCTAGACAGCGTATTAAAAAAGCAGAGACATTACTTTCCCACAAAGGTCCATCTAGTTAAAGCTAGGTTTTTTCCAGTAGTCATGTATGGATGTGAGAGTTAGACTATAAAGAAAGCTGAATGCCAAAGAACTGATATTTTTGATCTGTGGTGTTGGAGAAGACTCTTGAGAGTCCCTTGGACTGCAAGAAGATCCAACCAGTCAATCCTAAAAGAAAATAGTCCTGAATATTCTTTGGAAAGACTGATGCTGAAGCTGAAACTCCAATACTTTGGCCACCTGATGGGAAGAACTGACTAATTGGAAAAGACCCTGATACTGGGAAAGATTGAAGGCAGGAGGAGAAGGGGATAACAGAGGATGAGATTGTTGGAAGGCATCACTGACATGATCGACATGAGTTTGAGTAGGCTCTGGGTGTTGTTGCTGGACAGGGAGGCCTGGCGTACTGCAGTCCATGGGATCGCAAACATTTGGACACAACTGAACGACTGAACTTAACTGATGTATGTATGTGAAAGCTGGACCAAAAAGAAGGCTGAGCACTGTAGAATAGATGCTTTTGAATTGTGTTGCTAAAGAAGACTCTTGAGTGTCCTTTGGATGAAACTAGTCAATTGTAAAGGAAATCAACCTGAATATTATTTGGCAGCATGATTCTGAAACTGAAGCTCCAATATTTTGGCCACCTGATGTTGAGAACCAACTCATGGGAAAAGACCCTGATGCTGGGAAAGATTTAGGCAAAAGAAGGAGAGGGTGGTAGAGGATGAGACAGATAGCATCATTGCTCAATGGTCATGAATTTGAGGAAACCTTGGGAAATAATGAATGACAGGATAGCCTGGTGTGATGCAGTCCATGGGGTCGCAAATAGTTAGACATATCTTAGTTACTGAGCAACAACAGCAACAAAAGTGCACATGTGCTGAGCTATTTATGTTAGTCACTTTAATTTATACTCCAAATCATTGGAAAATAATTTTAATATAAAAATAGTCACCTCCTCTTTAGTACTTAAGTTATAGTTATAGCCTTTGTTATAAGACTTTTACATACCCATCAAAAAAAGTAACACTAAAGTTTTCTAGAGCCAAACATTTTTAATTGATAAAGGTACATTGTATGGTATTAGTATTGATATCAACTTCCCAATTACCATCCATCAGCCGTCCTCAAAATCATAGATCTGCATTTCAAAAACTTAAAATTTTTTGTGGTTTTTTAAAACAAAACAATCAAATAGAGACAATGAAAACAACTGAGAATGACTTGTTAAAATCAAGTGCCAGTATGAATTAGCAAATTTGTCTATGCTGCATAAACGTTAATTAGTTGTAATATACTCATCAGATATTTTTATCATTTACAAGAACATGTTGCAAACAGAAGCATCTGAAGCCTGATTACAAAAGATAAACATTCACACACATTAGAATTTCTTTCTAATTCAAGTGTTATATGAGTTTCCTGACTCGAGGTGAGAAAGTTTATTACAGGCAGTAGTCTAAAAATTGGTTCAATAAGTTTAGATATACATCTTCAATAAATCTAAAATGCTATAGCATAGTATGGCAGTATCATTCATTATGAAGAATTGTCATTTGGGGGAAGTTATAAATATCTTTATAGATTTGATCAACATACAATCATAAATATAGTACATTCTGTTTTTGTGTTTTTCTATTATACATGCATTAATAAATATCTAAGTATGCATTTGCTGGTGACTATGCTAGACTGTGACTACTTAAAAGTAGGGATCATTTAGTATTCATTTTTATGTTTCTTCATTTCTTGAGCAGTGTCTAGCACATCATCAGTATGTATGGCTAGTTAATCAATATGTTTGTGTTTGACAAAATGAATGAATGAATGAATGCATGAAGGCATGGAGGATGCATGGCTGAACTCATATTAATACACATACATGTGTCATATCCCATTCTATGAGAACTACATAGTTCCATTCATAAGAACGTGCCTGCAGCTAGTTATCAGTCATTTCTCATTAAAAGGAATATTATTCCACTATGAGAAACACTTAACATTTAACAATCACAGTAATAGGCAGATATTTTATTCCCTTCTTCCTTCCTCCTTCCCTCTCTCCTTCCCTTCTTTCTTTTCTCCCTTCCTTCAGCTATTCATTAATTTTTCCTTTTATAAAATTAGATTATCACATTTTAGCAGCTTGGGCATGTAAAATTTTTACTTATTCAATTTGTAAATTGTGTGACACTTCTATTCTTGTCCCAAGATGCAGCCAACTAAGAACTATTGATTTTCTCCCCATGACAAAAATTCGAAATGGGCAAATTGACATGGAAACCTTACATAAAAATTGAACAAATATGTAATTAAATGTGATTTAATTTAATTGATTCATTTTAATTGTCTAAAAGTGCTGGCATGGTGTGACACAAATGACATGTGTGAGTTTTGGAATTAGAACTGTGTTGTAATCTAATCTACCCTCCTCACAAAGCATATATCTTCTAGTAATTCACCCACTTCAGTTTGTTAGTTTATAAAAAAGGGGAGAGTAATACCACCACTTTTGTTGCACATTTCCCACACATCTAGCCTCTAATGCTTCAACTTTGTTTTCCATTTAAATCCACTTCCTTTCTGATTTTATGTTTTATTTTTATATTGTATGTTTTCCTTTTACTACCTCAATTTTTTTTTCTTCTTCCATCTTTCCTTTGTTCCATTTTTTCTCTCCTTCTTTCTTTCATTCTTTTAGTTTTTCTTTTTGCAAGACAATTTGAATATCAAAAAAGTAAAAAAAAATCTGGTTTCCTGAAAAATTAAATGATACAATGTAGATAAAATTTACACATTAAGATAATTTAATTCAAATGATAAATAATATCATGAATACTAAATTTAAAAATTACATATGACACATCAGTATAAATATAATTTTTGTTTTTCTATCCAAAGGAAAAAGTGTGAGGCTAAAATTTCTATATACTTTTAACAAAGTGGTTTTCTTCTGCTAGTCTTCCAGTATGAAAAAGCAGAAAATATTTTCCTAACTGATGATAATATAACAAATTTTTCATTTTTTTTTTTTTACTCTTTAATCAATGTTGCTGGTTAATCTATATTCATCTAATAATTTTCTTGAAATTGTATAGGGTTAGTTTGGAATTATTAAGTACTAGGTTGGAGGTTTATTAATTGTTTTTTTTCACTTGTTCCATGGCTTCCAAAGTGGAGCTAGTGGTAAAGAACCCGCCTGCCAATGCAGGTAGATGTAAGAGATGTGGGTTTAATCCCTGGGTTGGAGATCCCCTGGAGAAGGACATGGCAACCCACTCCAGTATTCTTGCCTGAAGAATTCCATGGAGCCTGGTGGGCTACAGTTTCATAAGATCACAAAGAGTCAGACATGACTGAAGCAAGAGCATGCATGCATGCTGGGTGGAACTTGAGCAGGAAATAAACTGTTACTGTTAAAAGCATCTGAAATTTTTGCTTTTTCATAGCAGTAAAATCTGGAGAATGCAGTCTAATAAGAGTGAGAAAAATAATTTGGATTGTTAAAGAGGTAACAACTACACCAATTAAAGTACTATGGAGTTATACTGTATTTGGCTTCTTTGGTTAATCTGATGTAATGAATAGAGTTTTGCCAAGAGAACGCACTGGTCATAGCAAACACTCTCTTCCAACAACATAAGAGAAGACTCTACACATGGACATCACCAGATGGTCAACACCAAAATCAGATTGATTATATTCTTTCCAGCCAAAGATGGATAAGCTCTATACAGTCAGCAAAAAGACCAGGAGCTGACTGTGGCTCAGATCATGAACTCCTTATTGCCAAATTCAGACTTAAATTGAAGAAAGTAGGGAAAACAACTAGACCATTCAGGCATGACCTAAATCAAATTCCTTATGATTATACAGTGGAAGTGAGAAACAGATTTAAGGGATTAGATCTGATAGAGTGCCTGATGATATACGGATGGAGGTTCGTGACATTGTACAGGAGACAGGGACCAAGACCATCCCCATGGAAAAGAAAGGCAAAAAAGCGAAATGGCTGTCTGGGGAGGCCTTACAAATAGCTGTGAAAAGAAGAGAAGTGAAAAGCAAAGGACAAAAGGAAAGGTATAAGCATCTGAATGCAGAGTTCCAAAGAATAGCAAGGAGAGATAAGAAAGCCTTTCTCAGTGATCAATGCAAAGAAATAGAGGAAACAACAGAATGGGAAAGACTAGAGATCTCTTCAAGAAAATTAGAGATACAAAGGGAAAATTTCATTCAAAGATGGGCTTGATAAAGGACAGAAATGTATGGACCTAACTGAAGCAGAAGATATTAAGAAGAGGCGGCAAGAATACACAGAAGAACTGTACAAAAAAGAGGTTCACAACCAAGATAATCAAAATGGTGTGATCACTCACCTAGAGTGACATCCTGGAATGAAAAGTCAAGTGGGCATTAGGAAGTATCACTATGAACAAAGCTAGTGGAGGTGATGGATTTCCAGTTGAGCTATTTAAATTCCTGAAAGATGATGCTGTGAAAGCCCTGCACTCAATATGCCAGCAAATTTGGAGAACTCAGCAGTGGCCACAGGACTGGAAAAGGTCAGTTTTCATTCCAATCCCAAAGAAAGGCAATGCCAAAAAATGCCCAAACTACTGCACAATTGCATTCATCTCACACACTAGTAAAATAATGCTCAAAATTCTCCAAGCCAGCCTTCAGCAATACGTGAACCATGAAATTCCAAATGTTCAAGCTGGTTTTAGAAAAGGCAGAGGAACCAGAGATCAAATTGCCAACATCTGCTGGATCATGGAAAAAGCAAGAGAGTTCCAGAGAAACACCTATTTCTGCTTTATTGACTATGCCAAAGCCTTTGACTGTGTGGATCACAATAAACTGTGGAAAATTCTAAAAGAGGTGGGAATACCAGACCACCTGACCTGCCTCTTGAGAAATTTGTATGCAGGTCAGGAAGCAACAGTTAGAACTGGACATGGAACAACAGACTGGTTCCAAATAGGAAAAGGAGTACCCCAAGGCTGTATATTGTCACCCTGCTTATTTAACTTCTATGCAGAGTACATCATGAGCAATGCTGGTCTGGAAGAAACACAAGCTGGAATCAAGATTGCCAGGAAAAATATCAATAACCTCAGATATGCACACGACACCACCCTTATGGCAGAAAGTGAAGAGGAACTAAAGAGCCTCTTGATGAAAGTGAAAGTGGAGAGTGAAAAAGTTGGCTTAAAGCTCAACACTCAGAAAACTAAGATCATGGCATCTGGTCCCATCACTTCATGGAAAATAGATGGGGAAACACTGAAAACAGTGTCAGAGTTTATTTTTTTGGACTCCAAAATCACTGCAGATGGTGACTGTAGCCATGAAATTAAAAGATGCTTACTCCTTGGAAGGAAAGCTATGACCAATCTAGATAGCATTTTGAAAAGCAGAGATGTTGCTTTGCCAACAAAGGTCCATTTAGTCAAGGCTATGGTTTTTCCAGTGGTCATGTATGGATTTGAGAGCTGGACTGTGAAGAAAGCTAAACATCGAAGAACTTATGCTTTTGAAATGTGTTGTTGAAGAAGACTCTTGAGTGTCCCCTGGGCTGCAAGGAGATCCAACCAGTCCATTGTAAAGGAGATCAGTCCTGGGTGTTCTTTGGAGGGAATGATGCTAAAGCTGAAACTCCAGTAGTCTGGCCACCTCATGCGAAGAGTTGACTCATTGGAAAAGACTCTGATGCTGGAGGGATTGGGGGCAGGAAGAGAAGGGGAAGACAGAGGATGAGATGGCTGGATGGCATCACCAACTCAATGCACATGATGAACTCCGGGAGTTGCTGATGGACAGGGAGGCCTGGCATGCTGGATTCATGGGGTCACAAAGAGTCGGACACGACTGAGCGACTGAACTGAACTGAATGATTATATTAAAGGTCAAGAACATGTTCCGGAATCAAGGGAGAATAATGTGACTACATCAAGGCTTCATAACAATACTTGTCCAATGTATAATATGTAATGATTGTTTTCTGTTAGGCATGCCACCTGTACTCTCAAAGCACAAACTGGACTTTGAATTTTTATAGAAAAACATGGTATCTGCATTTTTTTTCTTCCCCCATGACATGATTAGCATGGCAAAAACTAGAACAAGCTATAAATTGTTACCTGGAATAATAAAGGATAGATATTGATGTGATAGATTTTCTTGGCCTTTACTTTTCCAAAAGACATGCACATTTCACATTTTGAGCTTTGGCAATATGCCAAGGGGCAGAAAACAAATAAGGGACGTGAGGTGGTGACCTAATTCTTGAAACGTGGACAGCACAGGCTGCTAAATCTGAATTGCTCAAAAGCCCTGCTGAAAAGTTGTGATCTGTTTGAAATCACTTCTGACAACTTCCTTGGGCTCATCTCAGATATTCTCTATGAGGCCACTGGGTCGCTCATCCGCAAGGAGGGGTGTTGCCCAGTCGGACAGCAGAGCTAGAGAAGACTAAACCCTGTCCTCTCCTTTCAGAAAAGCCAGCAGTTTGAGAAACCAGGGCCTTATTTAGTTGTTGTAATGTAGAAGAATGATTCCTACCTTTTAAAAATGTGTGACAGAAATAGAAATCATTATCTCCTTCCCTTAAACTCCAACAAAGGTTTCTCTAGGACCTGTACATTTCCTTATGTATTTCTCACCCTAAGGACCTAGAAAACAATGTGAAACTTTTAAGCAAATAATTAGATGGAACAATCAAAAAACCAAAAAAAAAAAAAAAAAAGACAAAATGCCTAATTTTCACATCATTCTCTTAATGAATTCCCTTCGGTACTTGTATATTAATTTTGCATCCTTCTGCGTTTTTAAAATCTATTTTGAAAATGTTTTGAAAGCTAGTTCCTGTGTATTTTCTGAGGTGTTCAAGGGTGGACCTGCTGCCCTATCCTTCTCTCTTGTCCCTCATGGGACTCGAGCTGGACTTTATTTATGTAGTTTCCTTTTTAGTCACTATTGCTATTACTATCATAGCATTTCTAATTATTTATTTATGCCATGTTTTGCTTATTTTTAATAATGAGCACTTTTTAAGAGCCTCACACTTTATTTTTTGCTTCCAAAGTCCCAAAAGTCCAAATAACGCCAAGCTCTGATCATATTATATGATCTGTTTCAGCAGTTTTATGATTCTATTTTTTTAAAAAATACTGTGTTGAAAACAATATTCTGGTTTTTTTTTTTAATTGGTATTACATTTTTAATCCTTAAAATAACTGTAGTAAGTATAGGATCAGTATTTCCCTATTAAGATACAAATGAGTCAAAGAGAAGAAAAGTAAAACCAACAAAACAAACTGCAATCTTGAGATGCAAGGTTTTCTATCTCTTGGCTCTTTTTTGTGCCCTGTTCACCAACAAATCACTTCTAAAATGCCATGTTTTTAATTAAATAATTGTCTTCCTATCCTTTGCAAATTGGGATTCATTTTAAAATCTGATTTTTAAATGCATTGCTTCTTATTCTAGCAGAGTACCATGTCATCACCTGACATCAGGAGGAGAAGAAGGAAAATGAAATGGTTGGATGGCATCATCATCTCAATGGACATGAGTTTGAGCAAACTCCAGGAGATAATGAAGGACAGGGAGGCCTGGCTTGCTGCAATCCATGGGGTCACACAGAGTTTCATACAACTGAGCAACAGAACAACAACTGTGTCATCATAACCTTTTGAAAATACTCACATGACTGAGAACATTTCTATGTCAAATGCTGTTAGTGTTCCCCTACTGCTTATGAATACATTTCAAATTTTAGCTAGACAGCCTATGTGCCTCAGAACTATTTCCGTGTATAACATCATTGTCCAACACTCCTCCAGAAGCACCACTTATCTTACACCACTCACATCCCCAGAGTTCCCACCATATTCTTTCCTGCCTCATCTCTTTGCTCAAATAGATAGGAGTCCTTGAAGGGCAGGGGCTATACCTTACTTTTGTCTCTTTCATTCTTTTCTTTTCTTTTTTTCTTTCTTTTTTGACAGAAAAAAACAGAGTAAAAACAACAAACAAAAAGCAAGGAGAAGAGAGAACAAAAATGAGTACAATTAAGTTCTAATAAGTTAAGATAGGTAAATTAAGCCTATTTGGTTTCTTTTGTAGAGAGATATTTAACCTCAGTTCCAGAACACTCAGGAAACAGTTTATAATAAAGAGTGGTATAATAGTTTTAGAAGATATCATAAAGATGAAAAGGAGAACCAAAAATCATGAACTCTTTTTTTCTGACTCTTGCAGTTTTTGAAAATGTATCAAGGAAGTAAGATGTGGTATTACAGTGATGACAGGAAGTTGCTCATATTATACGCTGTCAGATCTCATAATACAATACAGGCACTAGGACAGTATATTTTAGCAACATTAGTTAACACATATTACACACAGAATGCATGCTAGCTATGTAGCTTCAAATACAACTTCTTACTTGAAAAAATTTACAATCTGCCAGAGAGAAACAGACATATACATTTAGAGGGGCAGGAAGTAAAACAAGCAGTTCCCAAGTCAGTTTCAAAGAAATATGTTCCATGTCCAAAGACTAAAGAAAGATGAGAAGTCAATTCAATTCTAACCATAAAATATGGACTATCATATTATGAAAAATGTAACCACACACATGCAGATGATCAGAGAAAGGAGATAATTGCATGGAAAACTATGTTTCTCAAGAAAAAAAGAGAGAGAGAGAGAAATGATGCCCAAATAAATCTCACCAAACCAAAACAAACAAACAGAAACAAAGGGAAATAGTAATAGACTGGGGAAAATGCTCAGGCTCATCACAGGTTATTTTTAGCTTCTGCTTGAAATGAAGAAGTAAAACATAACAACTAACAGTGCTAAATTGTTTTTAACCACATGGAGAATTAGTCCTCCTATGGGCAAAAAGCAATAACATATTTTATGAGAAATGTCTTGAAATTCTGCCATACCATTATTTTCAAAACAGTGTGCACCTGAATTGATATGACTTCAAAGGCAGTGTAATATGAAAGTTAGACGTTTTTGGTTCTCCCTTTTTGGCTGACAAACATGATTTTAAACTTGGCTTTTTCTTATTCTTTTGAAAAAGAATGTGAATTACACAGAAACTTATTTTTAGAAAGTAAATATTTCCCAAGTTCCACCAATAACAGTAATCATTCATCTTTTAGCTTCACTAGTCAAATATTTTAGTCTGTTTCGTTCACTGATATAACCTTCAGTGCCTAGGTTGTTTTCTGAGACATCAGTTCAGTTCAGTTCAGTTCCTCAGTCATGTCCGATTCTTTGTGACCCCATGAATCACAGCACGCCAGGCCTCCCTGTCCATCACCAACTCCCGGATTTTACCCAAACTCATGTCCATCGAGTCAGTGATGCCATCCAGCCATCTCATCCTCTGTCGTCCCCTTCTCCTCCTGCCCCCAATCCCTCCCAGCATCAGAGTCTTTTCCAATGAGTTAACTCTTCGCATAAGGTGGCCAAAGTATTGGAGTTTCAGCTTTAGCATCAGTCCTTCCAAAGAACACCCAGGACTGATCTCCTTTAGCATGGACTGGTTGGATCTCCTTGCAGTCCAAGGGACTCTCAAGAGTCCTCTCCAACAACACAGTTCAAAAGCATCAATTCTTCAGTGCTCAGCTTTCTTCACAGTCCAACTCTCACATCCATACATGACTACTGGAAAAACCATAGCCTTGACTAGACAGACCTTTGTTGACAAAGAAATGTCTCTGCTTTTGAATATACTATCTAGGTTGGTCATAACTTTCCTTTCAAGGAGTAAGTGTCTTTTAATTTCATGGCTGCAATCACCATCTGCAGTGATTTTGGGGCCCCCAAAAATAAAGTCTGACACTGTTTCCACTGTTTCCCCATCAAATTTCCCATGAAGTGATGGCACCAGATGCCATGATCTTCGTTTTCTGAATGTTGAGCTTTAAGCCAACTTTTTCACTCTCCTCTTTCACTTTCATCAAGAGGCTCTTTAGTTCCTCTTCACTTTCTGCCATAAGAGTGGTGTCATCTGCATATCTGAGGTTATTGATATTTTTCCCAGCAATCTTGATTCTAGCTTGTGCTTCTTCCAGCCCAGCGTTTCTCATGATATACTCTGCATATAAGTTAAATAAGCAGGGTGACAATATACAGCCTTGACGTACTCCTTTTCCTATTTGGAACTAGTCTGTTGTTCCATGTCCAGTTCTGGGATATAGTAAGTGTTTAATACAAATTTGCTGATGAATTAATATAGCAAAAATGATTGCCAGTATTTTTGTTATTTAAAAAGGCAAGATGAGGAGAAATCAAGGGACGGACACTTGGGACTCTGGTTCTTATAGACTGTGGCTCTCCTAAACTAGGTGTTCATAATAAGAAATAGGTGGAAAAGTTAGGCACCAGTAAGCTACATATTGGGGAAGGCAACGGCACCCCACTCCAGTACTCTTGCCTGGAAAATCCCATGGACAGAGGAGCGTGGTAGGCTGCAGTCCATGGGGTTGCTAAGAGTCGGACATGACTGAGCGACTTTACTTTCACTTTTCAGTTTCATGCATTGGAGAAGGAAATGGCAACCCACTCCAGTGTTCTTGCCTGGAGAATCCCAGGGGCAGGGAGCCTGGTGGGCTGCCGTCTCTGGGGTCGCACAGAGTCGGACACGACTGAAGTGACTTAGTAGTAGTAGTAGTAGTAAGCTACATATATGCCCTGATATACTCTGGTACATTAAAGTATCAGGAAATAGATTATAAAATCACAGAGAAAAATTAAACACAAACATTTAATTGTGACCCCGCTGGAGGGTCTGAATAGAACAAAAAGGCAGAAGAAGGGGAAGTTTGCTTTTTCTGTTTGAGCTGGGACATCCATCATTTCCTGTCCTTGCATATCCATGCTCCTGATTTTTGATTCTTTGGACTTGGACTGGATGTATACTATCAATTCCAAGGTTCTTAGGCCTTCAGATTTGGACTTATTTATACCACCAGAGTTCCCTGATCTCTAGCTTATAGACAGTAGATTCTGGGATTCTTGGCCTCCATAACTGGATTAGTCAATTCATATAATAAATGTCTCTCTCTCCATGTACATATACATCAATATATAACATATGTAACGTATGATATATATTTATTCATTTTTTCTGGTAAACCCTGAATATTTAATTTTTCTCTTAAAAAAACTCAGTTATGTCTAAGTCAACTAATATTTACTACATATATACAAAGGGTAATCTTAACTTGAGATCAATGAGGTGATTCAATTGAAGTGGAAAAAGGCATGAGAGAAATTTTGTGAGCTATGTAAGCAAAGACATTTAGGTTGGAATGGTCCCATGGCTGTGTGGCAAGGTTGTTATATGCATCTGCGTCTGCAGTGATAGAGGCAGGGTGGCTACTAGAGGGTGAAATGTGCTGTGGGTGTTTCTGGGAAATAGTCCTGTGGCGGCTGGTCTATGCTTTAAAAATAACTTCAAGTCAATATAAATAAAAGTCTGATCCTAGGGAGAAATTTAAGAAGAAGGAAAACATAATTAACTTGCTATTGAGTTCACAGAATTAATAATTTCTACATCTCACAGCAAAATTTGTTTAACAATACATTGCTTTCAAAATAATACCTATTCATTTTTTAAAAAATTGGCTTTAACATTGCTCAATATATCTACTTTAATTAATGTCAACAGTCTCTCCAAATAAACCTTAAAAAAAGCATTAGGTTTTCATTTTTTTTCCTAGGCTTTTCTTTGGGGTTTTCTTTTTCTTCACACATAGTAATAAGTGAAAATAGCCATTAAGAGACAAAAGTGAAGGCTTTCAAAGAACAAATCTATTTCTTAAATTGAAAGATAAGGTAATAAAATTTCTATGTATAAAAAACTGTCAACCTCATAGATCTGAATGCTTTATAGATTTTCCAGAAAAGTATAACTTCTGTACAATTAAAAGCTTTCCTTCTACAAATAATAATAATAATAATGTAGCACCAATAAAACCACCATCTTACCTCTTTAAGCAATTTCTGTTTCCTGTAAAGGCTTTTAAGTGAAATAATACATACTGGCTTTTCATTAAAGATATATGACCACTACCAATTGAAATCTGAAGCTAAGATCTGTGCTTCCAAAAATTTCCTCTTATGAGGAAACTCAACCACTAGAAAGATGTCTGGAGGGCTTAATATTGTCTTAGATGGAGAATTTTTATATGAACACAGACACTTTATACTAAATTTATTTTTATTTATTTATATTTTAGTACCAAATGAATTATAAATACTTCAGTGTAACTAGGAAATTTTCCATATTCTACAAATTTCACCTCTAGGAAAAATGAGTATAAAATCTGAATAATCTATCCTTCATAGTTCCTTAACAATAGGCTTTAATAAATAGTGAAAGATCTTCTTGAATAGTTACATTTTCTTTGTCATAAAAATATTTTCCCCTAGATCCCACTTCCCCTTGAAATTACCATGTTTTTCGTTCATTTAATACACTGTCAAGGATTCAGAAAGGAATCTACATTTTTTTCTATTCTCTTTCCTTTCACTTTCCCATTTATAGTCTGTTTTCAACCAAATAGCACTTGCAAAACATCTCTCATAATGACCATTTACTTGCAAAATTCAGTAAATCACATAGAATTCTTACCCTCTTTGAAGTGTCTGGAGTTGATATTCTTGGACACCCTCTGTTCCTTTAACTTGGAGGTACCTACTCTTTGACAAGCTCTCTCCACATTCTATTTCTTATTTACATTTGTTGATTCTTCCATAACACAGAATAAAACACTGATGTCTCCTAGAATTCCATCCTTAATCCTCCAGTCTTCTTTCTATAAACCCACTCTTACATCATGCATAAAATATACCTCACAATCCGGCCCACAAACCTCTCATTAGTATTCTCCCCCTACCCATTATACCATATTGCTGTGTTCTACTCTCAACAACCTTCACTTTTTATTTGCAGACCTAGTCTCTGACTGTGCTATTCCTCTTTCAAGAAAAGTTTTCAGCCATTTCCCCCCATAAAATTACTAAACATTTTTTCAAAATACTGTTAAAATATCACTTCATCTGTTAAGCTGTTCTCTCTCCCACCAGTCATCATTAACTGATCTCTGTTCAGCTGTTTTTCCACAAACCTTCAGTCATATGTCTTTTATAACAATTGTCAAATGGTATTTTAACTTTTGAAAATCCATTCATCTACCCAAAATTAATTTCATGTTCTTCAAAAATAAAAACCTTATTGGAGTTAATCAGCACAAAGAAAGCAGTACAGAATAAGAGTTTTAACCAGGGCATGGACTTTAGAACCAATGAGGTGTTTACTAATCAGCTTTAGCTGTTATTAATTCTTCTAATTTTACACAGGGTCTCACTCATCATAGGTTATCAATACATATTTGTTGAATGGATTAATGAAGGAATAACAAAATATCATCTCTTCTATGCTTCTTTTCATGGCTTAAGTAGTTTGAGGAATTCAGTAAGCATTACTTGTACCATCAAAATAAATTTTAAGGTGTAGAAAATCACAACACAGACAAAATTTCAACTAAGTCCAAAGCAGATAAAAATGAAGGTACACAAATGTGTAACCTCTCCAATTAACATATATTTCCTGGCTGAATTTATCAGAAGCTGATTATATCTTAAAAGGTCCAGTGTCTCTGATGATACATAGGAAGAGTGAAAAGTGAAGGAGAACGTTAAAATGGGCTATTATGCCCACAAGAGATATTTACTCTGGTGTTGATACAAGGCATTCGCTAGATAGGTAATTTCCTGAGACCTATTGATGGAGCAGGGGTGCTGAAAGGTCATGTACACTTTGCCTGAGAATTGTGAGAAAGGGACAAGACATACAAAGACTGGGCCGCAGAGCAGGTATTGCCTGGGTCCTTAAAATGAAGTATTATAAGTACATAGACCAATGTTTGGCCAAGGATCTCCTTGGATTTACTAACTCTGAACTATCCACGGATCCACTATTTTTCACCTGAAATGTTGCCCCCACCACCAACCTTTTGGTGTGGGATCCCTGCAGCTGAACTCCAGGGCTTTCTTCCACATGCCACTAAGTCACTTTTAACAGCAAACTCCTCAGCTCTGCCTCAGATCACTTTGGCTACACATTCTTTTCAGCATCCTATGGAATCCTCTAACTTTGGCATAAATCAGGTTCCAGTGGCACTAGGGTAAAGAATCCGTCTGTCGATGCAGGAGACAAAGGGGATACAGGTTCGATTCCTGGGTCAGGAGGATCCCCTGGAGTAGGAAATGGCACCCCACTCCAATATTCTTGCCTGGAAAATCTTGAGGACAGAGGAGACTGGCGGCTATAGTCCACAGGGTCGCAAAAGTCAGTCTACAGACCACAGAGTCAGACAGGACTGAGCGACTGAGCACAATTTATGTTTCTGCTTTATCTCCTCATCCCCTCCCCAATTCTACAGTTACCTTTCATTCTAGCTGTATTAATCCACTCATAGTTCCCTAGAGTGGCCACTAAGTCTCACGTCCTTGTCTCTGTTTATGTTAATTTTTATTTTCAGGATGTTTTTCCCAACCTCTCTCAACCACCTGAACTACGTGGACAACAGGAGGTTGCCCTCTCTGTAAAGCCTTCCGTGTATTCCTATCTCCCATTCTAAACAAATCGCGTGCCCTGTTAAAACTCCACTGCCCTCTTTTTTTTTTTTTTCTTCCTCTGTTCTCACCTACACTATCATAGGTTAATTAGTTTCTTATGAATTTCTAAACCACCAATTAGTGGGCTGTTTGATGTTCAAGATAAATTTCATTCACTTTCATTTGTCTAAGATTTAGCACACTTTCAGGGTCTTATCAACATTTGCTGAATAACTGGAGGAACTTAGGTGGAGGCAGGACCGAGGTAATACTAAAAAGGTATCTCCTCTCTGTCTTCAGTTGCACAAGACACTAAACCTGAGTATGAATGAAAAAGTGAATCAATTTTTTTCATGGAGGTTTATATAGACTAATATTTAAAGGGATATTTCTGATTGCATTTTATGTAGGAATGAATATTTGTTTAACACATTCAAATATCTTCCAGAAAAAGAAAAAATATTTTCCTATATGATTATTTTAATCACTTCCCATTTTTTTTTCAATTATTGTGTAAAAAAGGACATTTACTTGAATAACAAAATGGATGACTATGAAAAAAATTATAGAGTTTTGAAAATGAAACATCTGAATTTTAATACCATGTGCCTTAAAACTACCACTAAGTACTCTGCTGCTGCTGCTGCTAAGTCACTTCAGTCGTGTCCTACTCTGTGCAACCCCATAGATGGCAGCCCACCAAGCTCCCCCGTCCCTGGGATTCTCCGGTAAGAACACTGGAGTGGGTTGCCATTTCCTTCTCCAAGGCATGAAAGTGAAGTCAATCAGTTGTGTCCGACTCTTCATGACCCCATGGTCTGCAGCCTACCAGGCTCCTCCACCCATGGGATTTTCCAGGCAAGAGTACTAGAGTGGGTTGCCATTGCTTTCTCCTCTGAGACACTGCCATATGCTGTTATTGGGGGTTGCCAATCAGGACTTCTGTTTACATGGGATATTAAGGAGAATGTCAGATATGGTTCATCTCTAAAGCTCAATGCAAGATGCAAAAATAACTTGCATTGTTATAAGGTTCATAGTTACCCAAAATGCAGTCCCTGAAATTTCTCAGAGGAAATGAATGTATTTGTTAAGAACCAAAACAATGTACGTCATTTGTACTTGAAATAAAAAGTTACTAAATAAAAGCCACTTTTCAAAATAAAGCATCTAGTATAGTAATAGAGTCTAGAAACACCTGCTCTGTCCTTGTCTAATTAAAAGCCACTATTCTAGCAAATATATTTTTATGAGACAGTTCCACAAGTATTTTCATTCCCTCCATTATTTTTCTAGACACTAGCTGACCACGGTGCATACATGAGCAAAGCAAAGGTTAAGTATGTATGACACAGATGAGCCCCAAGATTAAGTATACACTGTGAAATGCATGTGGATGTTCATGATTTAAACCAACGGACTGCGGCCTGAAATGATGTCACACAAAGCTTAGTGGTAAATGGAAGGTTAAACCTACTTGCATCTCGGCTCATTAAACGCAGTTAAAGTGCAAATCCCCTCATTCTGACAGTAGTGATCACAGGGGTTCTCTTTCTGGTCACAGCGCTGACTTTTAAACCCCACAGAGCATCTGCAGAATTTCAGTAAAATACAGCTAAATCAAGTGTCTGACTTTTTTTTCCAAATATATTTCAAATTTATTTCATACAGAGATATTAATAGTAACATATTAACACAGTTTTTCTTAGGTATGCTCACTTCTTTCTCATACACACTCATCACAGTCTACTCTTGACAGTGAGGGGAACAGAATGCAGACGTGAATCCTATGTGGGCATCATCCTTCTGGTTAAGCAGTGATAAATTCAAAATAGAAGTCACATAAGCTGAATAGTCTTATTTCAAGTTTTCCACTCTGGATAATCAAGTGTTTGAAAGAAAAAATGTTAAGTTCCAGATTTTCTCAGGAGTAGAGAATCTATAATACTTTCCAAAGATTTAGAAACCCAGATTCAATGTAATGTAATTCAAAAGAGACAAGGGCTTAATAGGTTTACATAATACAACACTCTAAATCTGACACAAATATCAAATAATACTATACTTTTGAAAAGACACCTTATGTACTTGGAAAAGAGTGGCCCTAAGTACCAAAGCATTTATAAATATGATTATGTCTGGGTTTCACATATCTAAATAAGATCAATTAAAGTAGAAGCATTTTTACAGGCATTTCCAAGTTCAAAGATCTCTGAATCTTTGAAATAGGTATGATGCTAAGGAGTGAATGATCTCTTCTTTATGAAATCAATAGCAAATTAATGAAGGGGAAAGTTCTGTAGTACATGAACCAATGAGGAACAATACTTGATCAAAGATGTTCATGAAACATTCATTTAGAATGTTAGCCCAAGAATGGAGAACAATAGAGCAGAGATTCCATGCACATCTAAAGTCATATCATAAAATGCCCACAGCATTATAAAATACTCACAAACACACAGGTACATTTGTCTCTGGGTCCAGCTGGCATGTGCCACCATTGTAACAGTAACCATCACATAGCTGGCAGCTAGAGGCAATCTTTCCATTAGTGCAGCTGCAGCAACAGAGAAAAAAAAAACCCTCATTGTTATTGGCATTATTATTGTTGAAAGCTCACACAAATTCTCTATAGATGAGGATATTCATCATAGAAGAGTAATGAAGCAGCTGGCTAAAAGGTTTACAGAAAGACTTGCTGGAGGCAAAGTTTTTTTTTTTTTAATAGAATGATGACATAAAATTTTTCTTTTGGTAATTTTCAAATTTTCAACCCATTTTTTTTAACTATAAAACATATTATAGTTAGATACAGGTGTGAAAAATATACTCCAGGATCTGTCATTTACACTTTAGGGAGATATCAGTATCTTATTTCCTTTTCATGCTACTTGAATTTGGTGACTTTTTTTGTTATTTATAAACCACATTATCAAATACTCTGGAAGCAAATGCTTCAGCTATCCCTTCTAAACTGAAAAGTTTGGTCCAAAGAACTATTATGAGTTTCAGACTCCACATTGTGCCTGAATGTATATAACTATCCTGTAGTCACTTTACACCCCTGTTTATCCCTGAATATGTACTGTAATTAATGTCAAACTCTATTTATGCTAAAGGAAAAAAGGTAAAAATTCATTGCAAAAATAAACAGTAATGTTACAGGAACAATATGCAATATGGCAACAAAGTAATGAGGTAGGCTTTCTTGGAAACATTTTGGAAATGATTCTAATTTACAGTACATTGCCTGTCTGAGATAAGAATAAAAAACTGTGCCTACTGCTACATGGAAAAGAAAAAGTATAACAATAGAAAAAGTACAGAAATTTCTCACTTGTCATGTTGCATTTTTAAATAAATACTATTAGATTGGACATTGAAAATTGTTGGGGGGAACAGTAAAGTGCATTGACATTCCAAATTATTGAGGAAATCTCTTCCATGAGAAGTATGGAAGTAACAGCCTTGGCTAACAGATCATGTCAATACTCTGGTTATGAGACGATGTTAGCACCAATTGCTATGAAGTAATCAATGGTATCACAATAAATCTGGACATAACCTCAATAAAGAAATCAGGCTGAAATATCATTGACTGATCACTTTGCTTCTCTCCATGACAGACACCTACTGCAGCACATCTATCAAAGGGTAATGCCCAGTGATGGGTTGAGTGCTTAGCTGCTCAGTCACATTCTACTCTTTGCGACTCCGTGGACTGTAGCACGCCAGTCTCCTCTGTTCATGGGGATTCTCTAGGCAAGAATACTGGAGAGGGTTGCCATGCCTTCTTCCAGGGATTTTCCCAACCCAGGGATCGAACCCAGGTCTCCTGCATTGCAGACAGATTCTTTATTGTCTGAGCCACAAGACAAGCCCAAGAACACTGGAATGGGTAGCCTATCCCTTCTCCAGGAGATCTTTCCGACCCAAGGAATCGAACGGGGTTCTCTTGCATTGCAGGCCAATTCTTTACCAGCTGAGCTACCAGGGAAGCCCAATGATAGGTTAGATATTTGCAATAATTGATTGACTATCTTACAGTTTATTTATTATTTGCATATTTATTTGACCTAGTGTAGGTGGTAGGGTTGCTGGAAATGTACTGAACTGCTTATACTTTCCCAGGAATTTGATTTAAATATTTTTTAAAAAGAACATGGATTTAAATATCACAGTTCTTTTCAAGATGAACAGAAGCAGTAAGTCAATTATGTTCTAGATGGGAAGTGGAGATATGTGAAAGTGGAAACAAATGTGGGGAAGAAGGCAATGGTTAAAGTTTCAAAGATTTAACAAAGAGTATCACATTCTTTATGATTTATACAGGCATTTGAATATGGAAGCAAAGTGAGGCAAGTACATATTTAATGGCATTGGTGTCTGATATGTTAAATGGGGCTGGGAGACTTTTCCTTGCTCTCCATGCCCAGCCTCCTTGAAAATCAAAGAACAGAAAGTTATAGTTTCATGTTCAATCAAAGGGACAACATCAAAGAGAAAAATTAGCTCATTATACATTAAAGAATTTTCCACAAAAAGATAACTATATACCAAACATGATAATTTAAAAGAGAAAATATTCTGTTTATTGATTGCATTTAAACTTCTGCTTCCAAGAATTGTAAAAGATGTTTCCCTGTTCTCCTTCTGAAGGTTTTCTTTGAATCCTAAACTTAAGACAGAATTTTGTATATAATTCAAATGTGAAATATAAGCTATCCAAATCATTGTAGGACATCAAATAGTACAGCTTATGTTTTAATGTAGTTTTCATTATAATTTAATTTCTTAGAATGTTATACGCATGCACCCATGCACGCACAATTTGTAATTAGCAGTTGCCCATTAATCAGAAAGAATTCTCATAACAATTTGACATCAGAGTGGTATAATTTAGGTTATTCAAAATTATGATCAAGCATTTCTTCATCAGTATTTACTAAGGAAGAGAGAAAAAATACACAATTAGTTCTAAAGATTATACTCATTATATTTGACAGAGTATCTATTTTCTACTGTAGTTGACAGCTTGTAGGCTTGGCATTAGGAACACATCAGTATTTGGAATCACAAATACACATACAGCTTGAATTTTTCTCATTTAAATAAAAAGTTTAACTCAGTTGTGATTTTTAGTATCAGTTCTTTACCCATGAAATAGAAATCCCAACATTGCTTTAAGCTTTATTTAATGCTAACATGAAAAGTATCATAGAAATAAAAACAAACTTATCTAATGTTTCAAGATACACAAGGAGTCGTTTTTGCATTGTCATGTTCATATGTTGTTATAGCCTATCTGGTAAATCAAATAATATACTCCTATTTTTAAACTTTCACTATCTACTCACTGCTGCTGCTGCTGCTGCTGCCAAGTCGCTTCAGTTGTGTCCGACTCTGTGCGACCCCATAGACGGCAGCCCACTAGGCTCCTCTGTCCCTGGGATTCTCTAGGCAAGAATACTGGAGCGGGTTGCCATTTCCTTCTCCAACTCACTGCTAGCAACTGTTATTTATCCATTCTTACAAATAGTTTTCCAAAAAGATATTTAAGTCAGGAACTGTAATGTGGAACCTCAAAAGTATATTCAGGTTATGCGTTCCAGTGTTTCTAACTTGGTTAAGCCAATATTGTCTGTACAGTAGGCAATAGTGAGGGTCCTAAGAATCCAACCCTTCCTTCCTCACATGGAACTGACCTATGTGACGGAAACAGTATGTGTCAATGCGTGTGCTTCTCCAAGATAAACTGGGTTGGAAACTATGCCTCTCAGCCTTTCTTACACGATAGTCTACAATTTCCTGGGTGAATGAAATGGGGTTGTAAAGAAGATTCTACAGGGCATTCCTGACATGGTACACTAGACATAAAGAAAGATGTATGCTCACTAACTGAAATCAAGTTCTGCCATGCTCAAGTTTCATCACAAAGAACTGATGAATTTAATGAGCAAACATGATTTTGATAGTTTAAATAAAAATGTATTTTACTTTTATGTACTTATCAAAGGCATGTATTATAATTAGTCATATTTTTCAATGACTTTAGTTGAAAAATAATGTACTTTCCAATGACCCAATTTGAAGGCTTGAGTAAATGTCATTTATAATGATAACAAACCATACATTGATTAATTCGAAAATGAGAGTAAATAAAAAAGAAAAAAATGATGATGTCTGTAATAAAATTTTATTGGACCTTGTTTGTCAGAGTAACATAACTCAGGGCTGGCACCCTCACAGAGGCTGTCTTGGTGGAAGCTGTGGCATGAACATTTGAAGGTGTGTTTTTCTATCACATATTCTCATTTATTATAGTCCTAGGGCAAATGATTGCAGAAGGAAATGGCAACCCACTCCAGTATTCTTGCCTGGAGAATCCCATGTATAGAGGAGCCTGGTGGGCTACAGTCCATGGGGTCAAAAAGAGGCGGACATGACTGAGTGACTAACACACACACAGAGGGCAAATGACCAGAGCCCAATCATTTATAAGCCCTTCTTTTAAAAGGTTGTGAAAAGAAGTTCAGAGTGAGAATTGATCTCTAACCTCTGTGGCATAAATCTGTTTCATGACAGAAACTGAATGCCACTCTTTAGCTGCAAAGTTCTGTCTTCCATTCACTTAATCTCAAAGCCAAAGAGCAAAGGCAGTGTTACAAAAATGTAATTGGATGTCTTAATTGTAGTGGCTTCCTAGGAAGCATCATTTCTTCTACTTATTTTCAACCATAATTTTCAAAGTCAGATAAAAAAATTAAATTTTGTTTCCATTCGACAGGTCTTTTGTTCCTTTCCCAGAGGATCACTTTGTAAAATCAGAAAGGCAAATACTCATTGCTGATAATAATGATGAGACAAAAGTCCAAGCTATTCTAATTTAGAAGTATTACATAAGTTTTTTGAAGGTATGTTGCATTTCACTTGTGCTTGCTTGCTATTAGGAATATTCTATACAGGGAATGATCTGACCACATTATTTCATGATAAGTGTTCATCTTTCCCAGAAGTACGTTAACACTTTTTGAATACATTTTGGTTTAATCAAAGTGAATTGAACTCTCTTTGTAGGAAAAAAAAAAAAAAGAGAGATAATGGAACACTTGCCATATTGAATTTCTGATTCATGTTTATGTTTGATGGAGAACAACAAAATTCTGTACAGCAATTATCCTCCAATTAAAAAATTAATTAAAAAACAATAATTTATAATGTTCTCATTTTTTGCCAGAATGTTATGTCCTTTTGGGTTCAAATGCTTTTATAAATTAAGTTAGCTCTCTACTTACTTGCAAGATATATCTTCACTGTCTTTATTTATAATGCAATGTCCCCCATGGCACCTTATACATTTGTCAATTTCACACTTTGATCCTTCATAGCGTATTGGACAGACACATTCCACACTTCCATCATCTCCAATGGTACAGGATTCAGAATTCACACAGTAGTGATGACACACATCTAGAAAGAATGAACAGTATAGAAATAAAATTGTGTTACAAAGTATTTTTCTTTATTTTTTTTACCACACTGTGGAATTTCTACAATCAGGGGTTGAACCCACATTCCTTGCACGGGAAGCATAGAGTCTGGACCACCGTGGAAATCCTACAAGATATTTTTTCTTGAGTCACAATAAATGTTACCATTCTACTTAATATTTTAAAATGGTCAATGGATAAGTGGATTAATTTACAAGAGCAACTTGTAATTGCATGTAACCACATTTCTTTAAGAATACCATTGATTCCTCTTTTTGCCTGAGTTTGCCATCATTTCATCTTGCTAAGAGTTATATTGATATACTATATCGATATAAATTGTATTGATATATTATATTGACATAATAGATGTAATATTAGTTATATTGATATAATACTAACTGACAAACTCTATTAGTCCTGAATTTTAAAATTTAAGTTCTCAAGTTTCCTCAGCTTTCCTTCTAAGAAGCAATATTTCTGTTATTCTGGAATGAACATAAATCCTCAAGATTTCTTTAGATGTCATCTATCTTTGTTCCTCCTTACATCTCTTTTCATCTGAAGAACAGAGTAAGTATGGGACTCTTAACTCCTTCGATAGCTTTTGGTGGAGTGGAAAGAAGCCCCTCTCTACATGAGCCAGGAGACCCAGATTCAATACCAGGGTAAGGAAGATCCCCTGGAGGAGGATGACAACCCACTCCAGTACTCTTGCCTGGAGAATCCTATGGACAGAGGAGCCTGGTGGGCTACAGTCCATGGGGTCAGCAAAAGTCAGACACGACTTAGAGACTAAACCATCACCACCACCACATGAGCCAGAACAGCCAGTATTTCCAAACACCTGAGCAGGTAAGCAGATAGAAGTTGTGCCTCTCATGGAGCCCCAGTAGAAACGTGGACCGGAAGACTAACAGATCCACATGGGTAGAAAGTGATAACAGAAGTCTAGGCCATTTCCTTCTCCCAGGTGAGAACCTGGAGTCTCATCAGTCAGAGGGAAAACCTCCATGCAGTCTGAACCCTTTGCTTTGTAAAATGTTTCCTACTGAGCACTTCAGACAATTTTCTCAACTACAAAGGAAGACTTCTTCAAATATTTCCATATCTCTTGAACATCAGTAATAAAAAGACCATTTAATAAGAACAACATTGACTTTGCAATTAGACGTTTTGCCTCAGTCTTCTGAAAAACAAACAAGTCTATATGTATATTGACACATCATTATTTTCTAATTTGCCACATTCACAATATTGAAATTTATAGTATTAATACAAGTAATCTTAAGCAGAAGAACTTACTGAATTGATCACAGACCTAGTGTTTGAAGTTGCAATTTCCTTATAGTTATCTAATTGTGAAGCAATATTAAGTGTGATTAGATGATGTAAAAATCACAATTTATAAACTTTAATCTGCTATAAGATGATTGTTGTGGGTAAAAAAAGTTAAAACATAATTTATAACTTTTATGCTTGTATATTTATCTAGCCTTTTATTAAATCAGACAGAAATTAAATTTATTGACAGGCTTGCTTCATATTTATGGAAATTTATTTCAAGCATTCTTATGCTTGCTGTTGCATTATGCCAAGTACCCTCATTGAGATTCAAAGCTTAAGTTTATTACTAAGGGTCTTGGCTATGTTTAAGAAAAGAAGCACTTTCAAAGGGTGAGAGACTTAAAGATCTAAAAATTAAGTCAATGTTAATGTCTGTCCATTACAATGTCTATTTGTAGTTGTTCTAGGCTTGGCAGGTAGATAATGCACACAACACAAATTCTGTTTTTTTTTTTTTTTTTAATATTTGTGAAGAATGTATTAACAGTAGCCTATATAATCATCTAATACCATCTGCTATGCAGAAATCTCTAAAGAGCAATTTTCCTTAGTCAGTTTGCTAGATACAACTTATCGACAGAGAACTCTTTTAATATTGTCTCTAATTGCTTTAATTTCATCCATTGGTCCTGGTTCATTTTTTCTGATGGGATATAGAAAACAGCTGATGTATCTTTCCAAGATCTTCATATTATGAGGTTTTTTTCACAATGGATAATTCATCAGAATCATGTAGGTGACTGACTTGCAAATGCAGATTCCAGTTTCTTTTCCTTTCATCCACTACCCCCACTCCTGAATTCCAAATTCTAGATCAGGTTTGAGGCCTGGGTGAAACCCATCAGATCAGATGAGTAAACAGAATTTGGAAACTAGGGAATGTAAGAAATCTGAAAATAATTTTACTGAGTAGCAAGTTGTCTAAGTTGTAAATAGATTTGATTTGATTGAAATAGCTTATTTCTTGACTAACTTTGGGAGCCCTAATTAAAATGTAATTTTAACCTAAAATTTTGAACCACGTTGTTTTTAAAATCACTTCATTGAGAAGACCTAAGAAGCTAGGAAAAGTTGAGTTAACATCCTGAGGGTTGATGATTGCCTTATACCATACTGTAGCAAGTAACAGTCTGCTTACACTTATCTTGCACGTATTTAGCACTTTAAGGTGCTAAAGGCCAAAGTTAAAAACTTACCTACAATTTACTAATTAAAAGTAATTGTGGATAATAAATTAAATCTGGTTTAGACTGAGAACATAAAGATGTGAGAATATACGGAACTTATTAGTATTCAAGGAAATAAAAATTAATACATCAAAGAAATACCTTTGCACTTCCACCAAATTGATGACTAAAGGCAAAAACTCTCATAGCACTAGTAGTGGGAATATAAATTGGTTCAATTGATACGGGAAATAATTGACAGTATCAGTTATACTAAATTTGAGCGGTTCCCTTGTGGTTCAGTGGTCAAGAATCTGCCTGCCAAGTAAGAGTCACAGGTTTGATCCCTGGGTTGGGCAGATCCCCTGGAGAAGGAAATGGCCACCTGTATTCTTGCCTGGGAAATCCCATAGACAGAGGAGCCTGGCAGGTTACAGTCCATGGGGTCGCAAAGAGTCAGACACAACTTAGCAACTAAACAACAATTAAATTTGAACATGCTGTGTGTGCGCTGTGTTCAGTTGCCTCTGACTCAGTTGCCATGCCCTCCTCCAGGGAATCTTTCCCAACCCAGGGATTGAACCCCCGTCTCCTGCTTTTCAGGTGGATTCTTTACTGCTGAGCCACCAGGGAAGCCCCAAATTTGAACATACCCACACTTTATGACCTAGCCTTTTTACTCTTAATATACTGTATATGCAAGAGAAAAGCACGTACGAGTGCACAAAACATGTCCATAATATGCACAAAAACCTTTTTAGAAATAGGCAAAAGCTAAAAAATAATCTAAATATCCATTATAAGAATATATGGAAATAGATAAATGAAAAATGAAAACATTAGTTATAAGCAACAACATGCAAGAATCTCACAAAAATAATAATGAGGGAAAAAATGGACAGAAAATACATGTAGTATGGTTTTATTTATGTAAAGTTCAAAAGGCAAAACTAATCTGTGGTTTTAAGTGTCAAAAAGGAGTTATTTGAAGAGAAAGAAAGGGATAGTGATGAAGAACACCAGGGAGCACTTGAGATAATAATAAAGCTCATTCTTGACCTGAACGTTGGTTTACACTGATGTGTACACCTGGAGATAATTTATTGAATTGGATACTTGTGATTTTAAACATTTCTATGTATATTATGCTTCCACAGAAAGATTTCTTTTTAAATCTAATGGCATATAAGCTACAATAAGAATATTTTATAAATTCTGATTAGTTTGCTAACTAGGCTAATAGATTTTCTCTTTAAGGATAATATTTTTAAAAGGAATTCATAGTTTGTTTTTTATGTTTTAAAGGAAACTCTCCATTTTCTAATGTTTTTAATATATTTTGAAGGACGTCAGCTGCACATTATTCAATGCTCTGACTGGCCTCATGGCCTAAAAATGTAACCTAAAGAATGTAAAAAAAAAAAAAAAAAAGTTTGCTTAAGATAAAATTGTAAACAGGTGTTAGAATATACAGTTAAATAATTACAAATTGCATACTGTTAAGCCATGCCACGTTTTCCCTCTAAAAAAGGCAGAAATAATTTTAGACTCAGAACCCTTTCTCTACGGATATTCAAATGGAAGACATTTCATTTTTTCCCAGTTTGTGTGTTTAGCACTCTAGGCAAAATTGAAGTTTAAGGACAGAGATTTGCTCACTATATTCTAGCCTGGCCAGAGTTGCTTCCTAATATCTTCCTATGAAAGCTTTCTATCTCCCATTATTAGGCTTAGGATGTGGAGCATGTAGAAGATGTTGAATTACATGTCTGCTGGATGGTTTTCTGCCTGTTAGCACTGTAGGGTCCAACACTTTGAATGTACATTCTCTCCCCTTTCTTCCTTCCTCTTTCACTCTTCCTTGTGTTCTCCCCTTCTTCGAACCTCTCTTTTTCTTTCTTCCTTCCTCCCTCCCATTCTCTCTTTCTCCCTCCCTTCCTTTCTCTCTCTCTTAAAGTCTTCCCTGTTTACTCAACTCCAACTCCAGATTTCTGAATACAGGAGAAAGTAGACCTTACTTGATAGGAGACTTCAGCAAGTCGTATTTAAATTATCACACAAGCATTGGGTGCTTGTAAGTTGGAAGTCAAAATAATTCCTTCAAAAACTCTGTTATTTCAAGTTTAATCATAACATGATATATGTAAGCCCAGGAAATAGTTTAAAACATCTGATGGTGCTCTCTATTTCCAAATTGGGTGACTCAACCAAAGTTCATGTTCTCGGTAATTGTCTCAATATCATGATAGGAATGCATAATAGGTCATAGGAAAGCTACATAATTTGTCATTCTCTTTTCAGTCATAATCCACTTTGAATTACAAGCATCTGTGTAAAGCTTGCAGAAATATATGTTGTATTTTTATCAGTGTCCTATCTCTGAAAGTGAAAGTCAGTGAAAGTCGCTCAGTTTTGTCCAACTTTTTGCCTCCCCATGGACTATACAGCCCATGGAATTCTCCAGGCCATAATACTGGAGTGGGTAGCCATTCCCTTCTCCAGGGCATCTTCCTGACCCAGGGAGCAAACTCAGGTCTCCCGCATTTCAGGTGGATTCTTGACCAGCTGAGCCACAAGGGAAGCCCAAGAATATTGGAATGGGTAGTCTATCCCTTCTCCAAGGGATCTTCCCAACCCAGGAATCAAACTGGGGTCTCCTACATTGCGGGTGGATTCTTTATTAGCTGAACTAATAACAATGACTAGGAAGCCCATATCTCTATATACTCTCAAATAATTACTACATGGTGTTCAGTCACTCATTTGTGTCCAACTCTTTGTGCCCCAATGGACTGTAGACTTCGAAGTTTCTCTGTCCATGGGATTTCCTGGGCAAGAATACTAGAGTGTGTTGCCATTTCCTCCTCCAGGGGATCTTCCCGATGCAGGGATCAACCCTTGTCTCTTGTGTCCTGTGCATTAGCAGGCAGATTCCTTACCACTGGCACCACTCATATTTAAATTCTATCTCTTCAGTTATTTGTTTGCTAAAAGGAATACTTCTTTAGCACTTCCCAATCCAGCAGAAATTTAACAAAGTATAAAGAAGAATATTATATGAGAAGGCTCCTATGGTATGCAATTGTTCATTTTAGTTCTAAAGAGTCTTTCTTGATAAGCTCAGAAACAGAGAGAAGTTAAACTGTAACTGGAAAAACATTTTTTTTTTTATCCCAGAGCACTGAAATTGCTTACCTTATACAGCTAACCACTTTAAACATTAAAAATACTTTAAAAACACTTTGAAAGTAATCTTTTTATAAGATAGATACTCATTTTCTTAACTAAAATATATTAGTATTTGTATTAATGATTCATTTATCATTCTGCCAATTATTTATTACAGAAGTTTCGTAGCCTTCCCCATTTTTTTTTATATTTCAGTTTTAAGTGAAATGTTACTGATTATGATTCAGTAGACAAATCTAAATAAAAAGCTTAATTCCTCCCAAAAAATAAAAGAGTTGGGAATGTTGGTAGTTGGTTCACACAAAGGGATCGTCTTCTAGTTTCTGACACATAGACACACATGCACTCACACACACACACACATATACTTTGCTTACAAAAACAAACATCTTTTATTCCTTCGAATTTTGTGTTTAGCTTAATAGTGATTGGAACTGAGAGAAAGTAAAAAAAAAAAAGTGTGATAAACTAAAAGAAGAAAGGTTCAAAGAAAATACAGCTGACAAGAGACATTTTGTTCAAGGGGATAAAATAGGGAAGGAGCTGAAGATTAAAGGTTGAAGATAAGAGTCTACTCAGATTGGCCTTTATGTATTTAACAGCAGCAGTCTGGAATTTATGGAAAGAAAAGCATGTGGGACAATATAATTGATTTAATTTTGAACACCATGTTGATAAAATGGAAGTGGTGATGTGTAATTGATTATTTACTGAGGACATGTATGTGACTAAGTGTATGTTGAGAGTTGTGAGAAAAATCCAGAAATACAAGACAGGACACTAGCTCTCAGAGATCTGACAACCCAACTGTGAGGTTACAACAGGAATTAAAAAGCCACTAAGACTGATCTGAATAATGTCTACTGTGGCAACAGCCTACATAAATTACTGCCAATGAAATCTTCCTTAGTTTGGAACATTCCAGCTCATAAGTTTTGATCATTTTACTGACCTGAATGGCATAGCAATTGAGATTTCTGCATATAGTAAGAAGGGGAAATAATGAAATGTAATTAATCTGTGCTAAGAAAGTAGAGATTACCATGAAATTATACAATAGCACTTTATATTCACAATATAAAAATTGTTATAACCTCTGTAGGATAATTATACTAAGAAGTGCATTGTAGCACCAAACACAATCATGCAATCTAAAGGACAACGGTGGATATACAATTACAGAGTATTCACATGGTAATTAGGTAGATAGTAACTGAAGGATAAGAGAATGGCTATTTTCTGCAATAGAAATGGAATAATTTTCAAGGGAGATCATTATTGCAGTCTTTCTCTTTTTCTCTTTCCTTTTTAAGCAACCAGAAACATGAGATACTTCTTCCTTTAATACTTTTACAATATCTTAATAGACTGCATAAAATATATGCATATGTGAGTATATATACAGGTTTATGAATATTCAAGGAGAGCCAGATGCCTCTAAAATTTCTAGCTGCATTTAACTTCTTTCCCAAATATTTCTTTCTATTGGAAAGTAATTGCCAAAACCATTTAGCTATTAACTCATATTTGCACCTGGGCTATTCACATTGTAATAGTTAGTGAAGTGTGAAATTTATTTAAAGAGAGGAAAACCAAATCAAAATATATCACCTAAACAGGAGATGAAGATACTCAATAAGAATAATGGGGAATCTGGAGAGTCTTTAATTGGTAATACAGGATGGCTATACAGGGGAGACTAAATTATACAACGTATGTACATCAATTGTCTTACATCACTGAATTTTTATCTGACCTTTCAAAAAGTGTTCTGTGAATTGGCTTTAAGATTCATAATTTAAATAAGTATTTGATAATTTAGGACCATACACATTCACATACACATAATAAATTAAAAGTAAGATGGAATTACTTTCACAACCCAGGCATTCTATTAACTGAGTTCCAGTTTTAGTGCAATGCACACTCCAAATTCACCATTATATAATTGTGTCCCAGGAGCAGTAGATTGCATGAATTTGGCTAATATTTTCCCTATGGGGAGGTTTGTAGTTGCTTCCACATATGTATAAAAGGCAGAAAAATTTCCAGAAGAACCAATAATGGTATTTTGTAAACTTTTGATGAATACTTCCACTACAGTGATATAATGAAAAGAAAGAAGAAATGAAATCAAGACCAAAATATGAAGGACTTGGAGGGTAAATTCAGCCCTTCCTCTGGCTAACAATGTGACCTCATCTGAGTTACCTGACTAACTTCTCCAAAATGCCCGTTAGTCATCTACGGACAGTCAGTATTTCTAAACACTCCTGAGACTGTGTCATGATTTCCTCCTCAGCCATCCATCTTCAAGAATGCCCTTGATTCCAAAAAGGCCAATGAGAGCCTATTTTGAGCAAAATTATGGAAATGACAATTACAATGATAATAAATGCTCATTTTTAGTTGTTTTCTACATGCCAGGCACATGTGTTTGTTTTAGTCTGGTATTTAGTCTGATAACATGGTATTATCCTCATTTTATAGGTCATCACACTGAGGCACAGATAGGTTAAGCAACTTGCCAAAGACGACACAAGAAAAAGTAAGAGAACTAAAATTCAAGCCCAAGTAAGAGAATAAACTAGAGAATAAACAAGAGAATAAACTCTTATTTTTCTTATTCAATTACTCACACTCAGGAAAAAAAATACACAAAGTAATTTTGAAAACCTTTGATGTTTTCTTTTCTTTACATGTGTCTAAAACTGAACAAGCCTCCATCTACATAGATATCTGAGGGTCTAACCACCTGTTGGAATGCTAATGGATGATGTCGGGGCAAGCCCAGGAGAGTTTCCTGATGCCATCAGATCTGCAAAATTATAGAGTTCAGAAACTCAATCTGGGTGCCTATGCCTCATCCAAATATTCACATTTCACGTGTCAGTCTCAGTCTCCCACCCCAACCCAGTGAATAGGTGCTTCTCTCGCCATTGGTAATCGGTGTACAGCACTAGACTCCTACCTGAAGGGAACACTTACTTATCCATGTGATATATTCAATATCAGGCAGGATCAGCTCTGAGCTAGTCCAGACAAATTTGAAACCAAAATAACAGTCAAGAAATCACAAAGTAAGACATTCCCAAGTGTCAGCATTTATTGATATTTAATTTAGCTAATTTAGGATGATAATATTTGAAAGGTTTTCTAGAAAGGTTTTCAGATTCTTAAAATGTTAACAAAAGTGATGGTGGCCTTTTTTCCATGAAGTCAGTTTTTTACCTATCATGGTTTAGGAGCAAAAAGGGAAAGTAACTTGTATAATTTGCTTAGAATTTTATGATTGTTTTCTTTAAAGTATTATATTAAGAAACAAAAACAAATTTAAAACTACTAGAATGTTCTTTTTCACATTCCTCCAGTGTTTTACACAGCCAGAGGTATTTTAATAATTAAACTTACAGCCTAGTCCTAAATATATCTTCTGATTTCAGAACTGAATTTAATAAAGTAGGCAAACATTGAATCCAAGTATGCCAATTAAACATTCACTAGGGAAAAATGTGGGCAAAACTCTGATTAGAGCTGATAAATTTTCATCAGGAAAGCATGCCTAGAAAAATTAGCATTTTCTAATGTATTACTAATAATAGAAATATATCCCAAATATTTTATAGAGAAAACTGCAAAAATTTAAAGAGTAAGATCTATCCTGAGCAAATAGTGCCATCTCTAAGTATCCAGGTAAAAGAAAATGTAAAATTCAGCAAGATGATTTAAAAAAAAAAAACTTTGATTTGAGTGAGACATATGGGGTGGGATTTTAAAAGTGCCAGTATTTAAATTTTCAACAGGCTGCTGTTTAAAAATGCACATTAACAATGATTGGGGTTTCCCTGGTGACTCAGTGGTAAAGAATCTGCCTGCCAATGCAGGAGACAAGGGCTTGATCCCTGATCCAGGAAGCTTTCACATGCCATGGAGCAACTAAATCCATGTGCCACAGCTATTCAGCCTGTGCTCTCAAGTGCCAGAGCCTCAACTACCAAGTCCACATGCCAATAACTACTGAAGCCCAGTGTACCTTAGAGCCCATGCTCCACAAGAGAAGCCACTGCAATGAGAAGCCTACTCACCACATAGAAAGTAGCCCGGGCTTGCTGCGGCTAGAGATAAGCTGGCAGCAACAAAGACCCAGCACAGCCATAAATAAATAAATAAGTAAATAAATAAAGATGGAGTCAATAATTTTAGCAATAATCAAAAATTCACTCATAAAACTCACAGCAGTGTTTTGTTTTCAAGTAAAATCTAAACAGCTTTTGTTTATAAAGGATGTTCTGGGTTAAATATTTCTCTATTTTTAAAGCAATCCAGCTACAGAAGCTTTGAGCAAGTAATATAAAGTGGGAGTGAATCATTTGAGACTGGAAAGCAAGCTGACTTGCAGACAGTAGCTAAATACAGTCATCAGTTCAGTTCAGTTCAGTCACTCAGTTGTGTCTGACTCTTTGCAACCCCATGAATCACAGAAAGCCAGGCCTCCCTGTCCATCACCAATTCCTGGAGTACACCCAAATCCATGTGCATCGAGTCAGCGATGCCATCCAACCATCTCATCCTCTGTTGCCCCCTTCTCCTCCTGCCCTCAATCTTTCCCAGCATCAGGGTTTTTTCAAATAAGTAAGCTCTTCACATCAGGTTGGCAAAGTGTTGGAGTTTAAGCTTCAACATCAGTCTTTCCAATGAACATCCAGGACTGATCTCCTTTAGGATGGACTGGTGGATCTCCTTGCAGTCCGAGGGACTCTCAAGAGTCTTCTACAACACCGCAGTTCAAAAGCATCAATTCTTCAGTGCTCAGCTTTCTTCAGAGTCCAACTCTCACATCCATAAATGACTACTGGAAAAACCATAGCCTTGACTAGATGGACATTTGTTGGCAAAGTAATGTCTCTGCTTTTGAATATGTTATCTAGGTTGGTCATAACTTTCCTTCCAAGGAGTAAGCGTCTTTTAATTTCATGGCTGCAGTCACCATCTGCAGTGATTTTGGAGCACAGAAAAATAAAATCAGCCACTGTTTCCCCATCCATTTGCCATGAAGTGATGGGACCAGAGGCCATGATCTTAGTTTTCAGAATGTTGAGATTTAAGCCAAAATTTTCACTCTCCTCTTTCAATTTCATCAAGAGGCTTTTTAGTGCCTCTTTACTTTCTGCCATAAGGGTGGTGTCATCTGTATATCTGAAGTTATTGATATTTCTCCTGGCAATCTTGATTCCAGTTTGTGCTTCTTCCACCCAGCGTTTCTCAATATGTACTCTGCATATACGTTAAATAAGCAGGGTGACATTATACAGCCTTGACGTACTCCTTTCCCTATTTGGAACTGGTCGGTTGTTCCACGTCCAGTTCTAACTGTTGCTTCCTGACCTGCATATAGGTTTCTCAAGAGGCAGGTCAGGTGGTCTGGGATTCCCATTTCTTTCAGAATTTTCCACAGTTTATTGTGATCCACACAGTAAAGGCTTTGGCATAGTCAGTGAAGCAGAAATAGACGTTTTTCTGGAACTCTCTTGCTTTTTCCATGATCCAGCAGATATTGGCAATCTGATCTCTGGTTCCTCTGCCTTTTCTAAAACCAGCTTGAACATCTGGAAATTCATGGTTCACATAGTGCTGAAGCCAGGCTTGGAGAATTTTGAGCATTACTTTACTAGCGTGTGAGATGAGTACAATTGTGCCATAGTTTGAGCATTCTTTGGCATTGCCTTTCTTTGGGATTGGAATGAAAACTGACCTTTTTCAGTCCTGTGGCCATTGCTGAGTTTTCCATATATGCTGGCATATTGAGTGCAGCACTTTCACAGCATCATCTTTCAGGAATTTAAATAGCTCAACTGGTATTCCAGCACCTCCACTAGCTTTGTTCGTAGTGATGCTTCCTAAGGCCCACATGACTTCACATTCCAGGATGTCTGGCTTTAGGTGAGTGATCACACCATCGTGATTATCTGGGTCATGAAGATCTTTTTTGTACAATTCTTCTGTGTATTCTTGTCACTTCTTCTTAATATCTTCTGCTTCTGTTAGGTCCCTACCATTTCTGTCCTTTATTGAGCCCATCTTTCCATGAAATATTCCCTTGGTACCTCTAATTTCCTTGAAGAGATCTCTAGTCTTTCCCATTCTATTGTTTTCCTCTATTTCTTTGCATTGATTGCTGAGGAAGGCTTCCTTATCTCTCCTTGCTATTCTTTGGAACTCTGTATTCAAATGGGTATATCTTTCCTTTTCTCCTTTGCTTTTCACTTCTCTCCTTTTTACAGCTATTTGTAAGGCCTCCCCAGACAGCCATTTTGCTTTTTTGCATTTCTTTTTCTTGGGGATGGTCTTGATTCCTGTTTGCTGTACAATGTCATGAATCTCCCTCCATAGTTCATCAGGCACTCCGTCTATCAGATCTAGTCCTTTAAATCTATTTCTCACTTCCACTGTATAGTCATAAGGGATTTTATTTACATCATACATGAATGGTTTAGGGGTTTGTCCACTTTCTTCAATTTCAGTCTGAATTTGGCATTAAGGAGTTCATGATCTGAGCCACAGTCAGCTCCCTGTCTTGTTTTTGCTGACTGTATAGAGCTTCTCCATCTTTGGCTGCAAAGAATATAATCAATCTGATTTTGGAGTTGACCACCTAGTGATGTCCATATGTAGAGTCTTCTCTTGTGTTTTTGGAAGAGGGTATTTGCTATGACCAATGCATTCTCTTCCTAGAACTCTATTAGTCTTTGCCCTGCTTCATTCCGTATTCCAAGGCCAAATTTGCCTGTTACTCCAGGTGTTTCTTGACTTCCCACTTTTGCATTCCAGTCCCCTATAATGAAATGGACATCTTTTTTGGGGTGTTAGTTCTAGAAGGTCTTGTAGGTCTTCATAGAACTGCTCAAGTGCAACTTCTTCACTATTACTGTTCGGGGCATAGACTTGGATTACTGTGATATTGAACAGTTTGCCTTGGAAACGAACAGAGATAATTCTGTCATTTTTGAGATTGCATCCAAGTACAGCATTTTGGACTCTTTTGTTGACTATGATGGCTACTCCATTTCTTCTAAGAGATTCCTGCCCACAGTAGTAGACATAATGGTCATCTGAGTTAAATTCACCCATTCCAATACATTTTAGTTCGCTGATTCCTAGAAAATCAATGTTCACTCCTGTCATCTCCTGTTTGACCACTTCTAATTTGTCTTGATTCATGGACCTAACATTCCGGGTTCCGATGCAACATTGCTCTTTATAGCATTGAACACTACTTCCATCCCCTGTCCCATTCACTACTAGATGTTGTTTTTGCTTTGGTTCCATCCTTTCATTCTTTCTGGAGTTATTTCTCCACTGATTGCCAGTAGCATACTGGGCACCTACCAACCTGCGGAGTTCATCTTTAGTGTCCTATCTTTTTGCTTTTTCATACTATTCATGGGTTTCTCAAGGCAAAAATACTGAAGTGGTTTACCGTTCCCTTCTCCAGTGGACCACATTCTGTCAGACCTCTCCACCATGACCCAGCTGTCTTGGGTGGCCCCACATTGGCATGGCTCATAGTTTCATTGAGTTAGACAAGGCTGTGGTCCTTGTGATCAGATTGGCTAGCTGTCTGTGATTGTAGTTACAGTCTGTCTGCCCTCTGATCCCCTCTCTCAGTGTCTACCATGGGGTCTCTCTTCACGGCTGCTCCAGCAAAGCGCAGCTGCTGCTCCTTACCTCTGATGCCGGGTAGCTCCCCTAGCCGCCCCTGCCCTCGGGCTAGGGGTAGCTCCTCTAGGCAGCACTCGTCTGCCTTCTCAACACTGGATGATGGTAACTCAAAACCATTCAAGTGAATAGTATGAGATGACTTAAAAGTAGAAGGAGTGAGTGAAGTTCACTCAGTCATTTCCATCTCTTTGCAACCCCATGGACTACATAGCCCACGGACTTTTCTAGTCCAGAACACTGGAGTGGGTAGCCTTTCCATTCTCCAGGGGATCTTCCTGACCCAGGTTTCTAACCCAGGTCTCCTGCATTGCAGGCAGATTCTTTACCAGCTGAGCCACAAGGGAAGCCCCAAACAAACATATAGGTAGTAATTTTTCACAATAAGCAAAGAATTTACCATGTTTTACCCTACTTTCTTTACCATGGCATTGAATAATATGATGGTTCAATTTATTTCAGTCTGATGAAATTTATTAACATCTACAATCATTGGTAAAGCATCCACCTGCAAGGCAGGAGATGCAGATTCAGTTCCTGGGTTATGAAGATCCTTTGGAGAAGGAAATGGCAATCCACTCCAGTACTCTTGCATTGGGAAATCTCATGGACAGAGAAGCCTGGTGGCCTACAGTCTATGGGGTCATAAAGAATTGGACACGACTTAGCAACTAAACAACAGCAATTGTATTAATAGTATCTATTGTGTTAATAGATCCATAAGGATAACTTCTCCATCAGAGGGCAGACAGAATGAAAACCACAATCACAGGAAACTAACCAATCTAATCACATGGACCACAGCCTTGTCTAACTCAATGAAACTATCAGCCATGCCATGCAGGGCCACCCAAGACAGATGAGTCATGGTGGAGAGTTCTGACAAAATGTGGTCCACTGGAGAAGGGAATGGCAAACCAATTCAGTATTCTTGCATTGAGAACCCCATGAACAGTACAAAAAGGCTAAAAGATAGGAAACTGAAAGATGAACTCCCCAGGTTGGTAGGTGCCCAATGTGCTACTGGAGAAGAGTGGAGAAATAACTCCAGAAAGAATGAAGAGACAGAGCCAAAGCAAAAACAACACCAGTTGTGGATGTGGCTGGTGATGGAAGCAAGGTCCGATGCTATAAACAGCAATATTACATAGGAACTTGGAAAGTTAGGTCCATGAATCAAGGCAAATTGGAAGTGGTCAAACAGGAGATGGCAACAGTGAACATCGACATTTTAGGAATCAGTGAACTAAAATGGACTGAGATGTGTGAATATAACTCAGATGACCATTATATCTACTACTGTGGGCAAGAATCCCTTAGAGGAATTGGAGTAGCCATCATAGTCAACAAAAGACTTCAAAATGCAGTACTTGGATGCAATCTCAAAAATGACAGAATGATCTCTGTTCATTTCCAAGGCAAACCATTCAAAGCATGGTAATCCAAAGCTATGCCCCGACCAGTAATACTGAAGAAGCTGAAGTTGAATGGTTCTATGAAGGCCTACAAGACCTTCTAGAATTAACACCCCAAAAAAGATGTCCTTTTCATTATATGGGACTGGACTGAAAAAGTAGGAAGTCAAGAAACACCTGGAGTAACAGGCAAATTTGTCCTTGGAATACAGAATGAAGCAGGGCAAAGGTTAAGAGAGTTTTGCCAAAAGAGTGTACTGATCATAGCAAACAGCCTCTTCCAAAAACACAAGAGAAGACTCTACACATGGACATCACCAGATGGTCAACACTGAAATCAGATTGAATATATTCTTTTCAGCCAAAGATAGAGAAGCTCTATACAGTCAGCAAAAACAAGACAGGGAGCTGACTGTGGCTCAGATCATGAACTCCTTATTGCCAAATTGAAGAAAGTAGGGAAAACCACTAGAGCATTCAAGTATGACCTAAATCAAATCCCTTATAAATATACAGTGGAAGTGAGAAATAGATTTAAGGGATTAGATCTGATGAGTGCCTGATGAACTATGGACAGAGATTCATGACATTGTACAAGAGACAGGGATCAAGACCATCCCCAAGAAAAATGCAAAAAAGCAAAACGGCTATGTGAGGAAGCCTTACAAATAGCTGTGAAAAGGAGAGAAGCGAAAGCACAGGAGAAAAAGAAAGATATACCTAACATTTAAATGCACAGTTCCAAAGAATAGAGAGGAGAAATAAGAAAGACTTCCTCAGTGATCAGTGCATAGAAATAGAGGAAAACAATAGAATGGGGAAGATTAGAGATTTCTTTAAGAAAATTAAAGAGGGGAACATTTCATGCAAAGACGGGCACAATAAAGGACAGAAATGTTATGAACCTAACGAAAGCAGAAGATATTAAGAAGAGATGGCAAGATTACACAGATGAACTATACAAAAAAGTTCTTCATGACCAAGATAATCATGATGGTGTGATCATCAATCTAGAGCTAGAGATCCTGGAATGCAAAGTCAGGTGGGCCTTAGGAAGCATCACTATAAACAAAACTAGTGGAGGTGATAGAACTCCAATTGAGCTATTTCAAAACCTAAAATGTGATGTTGTGAAAGTACTGCACTCAATATGCCAGCAAATTTGGAAAACTCAGTGGTGGCCACAGGACAGGAAAAGGTCAGTTTTCATTCCATCCCAAAGAAAGGCAATGCCAAAGAATGCTCAAACTACTGTACAATTGCACTATCTCACACGCCAGTAAAGTAATGCTCAAAATTCTCCCAGCCAGGCTTCAACAATACATGAACTGTGAACTTCCAGATGTTCAAGCTGGTTTAGAAAAGGCAGAGGAACCAGAGATCAATTGCCAACATCCAGTGGATCATCGAAAAAGCAAGAGAGTTCCAGAAAAAAATCTATGTCTGCTTTATTGACTATGCCTTTGACTGTGTGGATAACAACAAACTGGAAAATTCTGAAAGAGATGGGAATACCAGACCATTTGACCTGCCTCTTGAGAAATCTGCATGCAGATCAGGAAGCAACAGTTAGAACCAAACATGGAATGACAGACTGGTTCCAAATCAGGAAAGGAGTACATCAAGGCTATATATCGTCACCCTGCTTATTTAACTTATATGCAGAGTACGTTATGAGAAACGCTGGGCTGGATGAAGCACCAGTTGGAATCAAGATTGCCAGGAGAAATATCAGTAACCTCAGATATGCAGATGACACCACCCTTATGGCAGAAAGTGAAGAACTAAATAGCCTCTCAGTGAAAGCGAAAGAAGAGAGTGAAAAATTTGGCTTAAAGCTAACCATTCATAAAACTAAGATCATGGCATCCAGTCCCATCATTTCTTGGCAAGTAGATGGGGAAAAAGTGGAAACAGCAGCAGACTTTATTTTTGGGGGCTCTAAAATTACTGCAGACAGTGACTACAGCCATGAATTAAAACACAGTTGCTGCTTAGAAAAAAAGTTATTACAAACCTAGATATCATATTAAAAAGTAGAAACATTACTTTGCCAACAAAGGATCGTCTAGTCAAAGCTACATTTTTTCCAGTAGTCATGTATGGATGTGAGAGTGGAGTATAAAGAAAGCTGAGTACCAAAGAATTGATGCTTTTGAACTGTGGTGTTGGATAAGACTCTTGAGATTCCCTTGGATTGCAGGAAGATTCAACCAGTCCATCCTAAAGGAAATCAGTCCTGAATATTCATTGGAAGGAATGATGTTGAAGCTGAAACTCCAATATTTGACCACCTGATGTGAAAAACTGACTTATTGGAAAAGATACTGATGCTGGGAAAGATTGAATATGGGAGGGAAAGATTGAATATGGGAGGAAAAGAGGACGACAAAGGATGAGATGGTTGGATGGCATCACTGACTCGATGGGCATGAGTCTGAGTAGACTCTGGAAGTTGGTGATGGACAGGGAGGGCTGGTGTGCTTCAGTCCATGGTGTAATAAAGAGTTGGACACAACTGAGTAGATGGTGACTGCAGCCATGAAATTAAAGACACTTACTCCTTGGAAGGAAAGTTATGACCAACCTAGATAGCACATTCAAAAGCAGAGACATTACTTCACCAACAAAGGTCCGTCCAGTCAAGGCTATGGTTTTTCCTGTGGTCACGTATGGATGTGAGAGTTGGACTGTGAAGAAGGCTGAGCGCCGAAGAATTGATGTTTTTGAACTGTGGTGTTGGAGAAGGCTCTTGAGAGTCCCTTGGACTGCAAGGAGATCCAACCAGTCCATTCTGAAGGAGATCAGCCCTGGGATTTCTTTGGAAGGAATGATGCTAAAGCTGAAACTCCAGTACTTTGGCCACCTCATGTGAAGAGTTGACTCATTGGAAAAGACTCTGATGCTGGGAGGGATTGGGGGCAAGAGGAGAAGGGGACGACAGAGGATGAGATGGCTGGATGGCATCACTGACTCGATGGATGTGAGTCTCAGTGAGCTCTGGGAGTTGGTGTTGGACAGGGAGGACTGGCATGCTGCTTATGAATATGCTATCTAGGTTGGTCATAACTTTCCTTCCAAGGAGTAAGCGTCTTTTAAATTCATGGCTGCAGTCACCATCTGTAGTGGTTTTGGAGCCCAGAAAAATAAAGTCTGACACTGTTTCCACTGTTTCCCCATCTATTTCCCATGAAGTGGTGGGACCAGATGCCATGATCTTCGTTTTCTGAATGTTGAGCTTTAAGTCAACTTTTTCACTCTCCTCTTTCACCTTCATCAAGAGGCTTTTTAGTTCCTCTTCATTTTCTACCATAAGGATGGTGTCATCTGCATATCTGAGGTTATTGATATTTCTCCTGGCAATCTTGATTCCAGCTTGTGCTTCTTCCAGCCCAGCATTTCTCATGATGTACTCTGCATAGAAGTTAAATAAACAGGGTGACAATATACAGCCTTGACAAACTCCTTTTCGTATTTGGAACCAGTCTGTTGTTCCATGTCCAGTTCTAACTGTTGCTTCCTGACCTGCATACAAATTTCTCAAGAGGCAGATCAGGTGGTCTGGTATTCCCATCTTTTTCAGAATTTTCCACAGTTTATTGTGATCCACACAGTCAAAGGCTTTGGCATAGTCAATAAAGCAGAAATAGATGTTTTTCTGGAACTCTCTTGCTTTTTCCATGATCCAGCGGATGTTGGCAATTTGATCTCTGGTTCCTCTGCCTTTTCTAAAACCAGCTTGAACATCAGGAAGTTCATGGTTCACATATTGTGAAGCCTGGCTTGGAGAATTTTGAGCATTACTTTACTAGCATGTGAGATGAGTGCAATTGTGCAATAGTTCGAGCATTCTTTGGCATTGCCTTTCTTTGGGTTTGGAATGAAAACTGACCTTTATCAGTCCTGTGGCCACTGCTGAGTTTTCCAAATTTGCTGGCATATTGGGTGCAGCACTTTCACAGCATCATCTTTCAGGATTCGGAATAGCTCAAGTGGAATTCCATCACCTCCACTAGCTTTGTTCATAGTGATGCTTTCTAAGGCCCGCTTGACTTCCCATTCCAGGATGTCTGGCTCTAGGTGAGTGATCACACCATCGTGATTATCTGGGTCGTGAAGATCTTTTTTGTACGGTTCTTCTGTGTATTCTTGCCATCTCTTCTTAATATCTTCTGCTTCTGGTAGGTCCATACCATTTCTGTCCTTTATCAAGCCCATCTTTGCATGAAATGTTCCTTTGGTATCTCTGATTTTCTTGAAGAGATCTCTAGTCTTTTGCATTCTGTTGTTTTCCTCTATTTCTTTGCATTGATCACTGAAGAAGGCTTTCTTATCTCTTCTTGCTATACTTTAGAACTCTGCATTCAGATGTTTATATCTTTCCTTTTCTCCTTTGCTTTTCGCTTCTCTTCTTTTCACAGCTATTTGTAAGGCCTCCCCAGACAGCCATTTTGCTTTTTACATTTCTTTTCCATGGGGGTGGTCTTGATCCCTGTCTCCTGTACAATGTCACATACCTCATTCCATAGTTCATCAGGCACTCTGTCTATCAGATCTAGGCCCTTAAATCTATTTCTCACTTCCACTGTATAATCATAAGGAATTTGATTTAGGTCATACCTGAATGGTCTAATGGTTTTCCCTCCTTTCTTCAATTTAAGTCTGAATTTTGCAATAAGGAGTTCATGGTCTGAGCCACAGTCAGCTCCTGGTCTTGTTTTTGCTGACTGTATAGAGCTTCTCCATCTTTGGCTGCAAAGAATATAATCAATCCGATTTCGGTGTTGACCATCTGGTGATGTCCATGTATAGAGTCTTCTCTTGTGTTGTTGGAAGAGGATGTTTGTTATGACTAGTGCATTTTCTTGGCAAAACTCTATTAGAAACCAATAGTGCCTTTCAATTTAAGAAACACTGACATCTGAAGTTGAAAAAATTCTAGGTTAATAGTCATTTATAGTCTGGAAGTTATCATAAAAGTGACCTGAGTTTTCAAGTAGTCATTTAAATAAGCACTGTGCCACTTATTATGTTATCATCTCCACACCAAGCTGTTTCTAGCACTATGTTTCTTATTTATATTACTCATTTGCAAGGAAAGCTTGCCCACAGATCATTACAACATAGATTTTCTGAGTTCTTAAAATCAATAAATAAAGTGCAAATTACTTTCTCTATCTGAAAATTATATTCTCATTGTCATAGATTTAGTCATGGATCTTCGAATAGTAATGCAGATCTGAAAATTCGAATTTAGCTACTTGAACTTTGCATTGATATTTCAATTCTATTCTGAACTAAGTAACTTTCTATTTTGCAGAGTGTCCTATACTTATGATGTATCTGATTTTTTAGGGGCAATCCCTGATGAGTAAGTTTTGTAATAATAGTTCATTTTCATAATTAAGCATTTTCAAATTGCTCTGAAAGGAAAGTGGATCTTAATGAGCTAGTAAGTGAAGGTGGCCCAGAACTCTGGCTCTGCCTTTTAAGTGGAATCTTGTCAAAGGACAGAAAATAACTAAGCCAAACAGGCTGGAAACAGAACCCTTCTATTTGGTTTACATTCACTCACATACTTGACTACTAACATACTTGACACATACTTGACAAATACTTGATCTACTAAGTCTAGACAGTGAGTTAATTCCCAAGATTGATGAGATATGCAAAATACCAAGGCCTGTTTCATATTCTACTGGGATAGAGAGTTGAGAATATGAATGATGATATTAATACAGAGTGAAAGTAAACAGAGAAGTGCTGAATGTCCTAGAGCAAAGGGAAGTTAAGAAGACAAATCCAGGGAGTTAGACTTGGTAGATATTAAGAATACCATGTGTAAAGAAAAAGAGGTACACTCAAAAGGGGCACATTTTAGATACAATGAACAGACTCCTAAGGTTGGAAGAAAAGTGCATGAGGGAATGTGTTGTAATAATCCAAGCAAGAGATGATGAGGGCCTGAATGAAAACAATGCTCATTTTCTCACCAAGAGAAAAAGAATCAGTGGACAGGGTTCTGACATGCTTTCATACTCTAGGTGTGAGTATTCTAAAAAAAGGGAATACTTGAATATTAGGAACTAGTTAGTCCTAATTGATAATTCACTCTTAAGTCATGGTTCTTTCTTAGAGTTCAAGGGTCATTTCTTATTGTCTTTCATACTAATTGAAAAGAAAAGTTTTTATTCTATTTTTCTGGCCATTATGAAAGTCCACCCCTTTTGGTCTCTTCAGCCTGGACCTGCCATAGTCTTAATCAAGTCAAGATTGAAATAACTATTAACACCTCTCTTCAATGGAGTAGAAACATGAAAAGCCTACGTTGAGCCATTTGCCACCTGAGCTTTGAGGGTTCTCTTAGTGAGTCTAAAAAGATGCAACAGAGTGGACAAGCTATTAAATGACAAGTAAATACACCAGCAGACTCATGGAGTCAGACCTGCAAGGCTATAAACTGTGGTTCCTATGTTCTCTAACCTGGCAGATTAGGGAGAATGGCTTCATCTCAATTCTTGGCATTTGTAAAGTTGGACTAAAAATACTAACCTTACAGTGCTGTATGAGCATTTGCCATAAAATCATATATTCATATATCAGATAAAATTATGTATTACAACATATATCTCTGTAATCAATACATTATATATGTTCAATAATTGTTATTTCTCCTGCCAGCCCTCCCCTGGTAAAATCAAATAGCAAAAGAAAAAGTAAATTTCAAAAGGCTTTCCCTTCTGGGCCTTTGCAAATGCTGTTCCTCAGCCTGCATTGTCTCTTCATCTGGTTAGCTTTTGTTTCTTCTGGTCTTACCTTAGGTGATAATTCCTTCAAGAAATCTTTTCTATTGGCTAAATTCTGTGTTACTTCTTGAGTTTTGGTCTTTCTGTTTCCTTGAACTGCTCACTAAAATTATTGCTTCTTTTTCATAATCACACATTAGATTGTAAGTCCTTTGACAGCAAGAAATATATTGACATCTCTGTTTCTTCCATGTCTAACATAGTGATAGGTTCACTGTAAACACCAAAACATGTTCACTGACTAGCTGACTAACGGTATAAAATTGCTCTGAAAGGAAAGTGGTAAAAATAATTCCATGCATTTCACATATGGTAGGTTCAAAAGTATAGTTCATGACTTTTATAAGTTACTTGATAGACTATGGTTCTAATACCAGTTACAATAGATGATTTTGGATTATTGTCAGATACTCCAAATTTTATAAATTTGAGATGCTGCTTATGTTTGTACTTACTGGAATCAGTGGGAGTAAATCATACAGGTATATTTTTAATAAACTGAGTTCTAATTGAAATTATAATGACTTTTCTGGCAGGTCCTAGAGGACTTTGAAAACATCATTGAAATGACAAACAGATTGCCGTTTGATTTGAATACCTGGCACTTAGACATTGATTGAGTTGATCCTCATTGGCTCCGTTGCCCTAATATCATTACTGTTTAATTATAAATAACCTCAAATATTGTTGACCTCATAGTTAACATCCAGATTTAAATGAAAAATGTCATGCTTATTATTTTTTTGAAGTACACTAGAAATCTTTGCTCCAGAACTGCATGAATTGGAGCTATATTTGCTTGACTAAAAGAATACTTCATTTTACTTTTGCCATTATTTATCTATGTTTCTCCTCCCTGGGCGCTGGTGTTAAAATTAATTTGCACTTCAGACCTCAGGATTTTATATTGCCATTAGGGTTGTGAAATGCTTTTACTCAGCACAACTAAGAAATGATGTTTTTACCTCCCACTAATGGACCTTTAATTAGGCACTGTAATGAACCATTCTGTCACTTCTTCATTCATAGAGAGAAGATTTTGCATATGCAAGATACAGTTTTGACAGAACACCAGGTCCATTGAACCTTGTCTACTCACATCTAATAGCTCCTAAATTTATTATGCTTTTGTCAACTGTTGGATTTCTCATTTTGATGACACTGTCCACAGACTTATTTTGCTGCCAAAACCCAGCATCAACAAACTGCATGGATGTTTGTTGATATTTTGATCAACAAATCCTGGGGTCCAATTCTGACTGTGATATTACTTCTCTGGGACCTTGAGCAAGTTATTTAACCTCTGCCTAAGGATTAATTGGTTAATTTTAATAAGTGCTTTGCTGTAAAATGTGAGAAGTGCTATGACTGCTAATAGTGATAATAAAACTCTAATGCTGCCTTTTATAATGCATCAGGTTACCTCAGACTTTGATTCTATTAAGTTGCCAATTAAAATATAAGCTAACTGAATTTATTCTTTTCAAGAATACAAATCCTTATAAAGATGGCCACATAGTATTTTTTAAACTTGGTTTAAAAAAAAAAAAGTCAAGTATATTGATGCTTCAACTTAAAAAAAAAAAAAGACTGGTGTTCTATGATGATGGACCAATTGGGAACTGGGAGACAGCTCCACACAAAAATACCAGATGACTGTGAGGCAGATATTGTTAGACAGTATAGGACTCTGAAACCTTGGTTCCTTTTTTTATTTATTTATTTTTATTTTTATTTTTTTCCTTCTCAAGTAAGCTTCACACTTCTTTAATGGAAAACTAAACTCTTTGTTCCAATTTCCAGGCATTCAGAAGAATGCCTCCCTGGTCTGGTAAGTCATAAAACATTCAGACCCAGGATGAGACAATCATTAACTCCTGTCCAGATTATCAAGAACACTAGGGGGACCGTTAACTCTTAAATATACATCTGGTTCTTCGACAATTGCCTGGGGACAAGGAAAAGGGTCATAGGCAGATGACTCAATGTCAGAGAAAACTTAAAAACTGGGGATAAAAAAAGCCATAAAGATGTCAAATGAGGGACTGTAATCTTCAAACTGATTGGTCAAAAATGACATATATTAAAGTCACAAACCAACCACAGATGTACAGATCAATACTAGTAAAAATATAAACTGCTGTAATCCCACCTTTTGGGGCACTTCACCCCCTCTCAGTGTCTTTGCTGAAAGCTTTGTATCTCTATCCTCTAAAAATAAACTCTGCCTGTTTGAGTGTTTGTGAGTTTGCGAAGTTCATTCTTTGGCTCTGAGAACAGAACTCAGTTTCCCATTTCAATTGTACTCTGATTAAATGTAGCTTTTGTGCATTAAATGGATTATTCTTTTATAAACTTGCCTCCAAACTTCTCTCATTTACTTGTGTATGATTATATATCAATATTTGTTTATTAAACAAACACCACTGTTGGGTGTGGCCTCAGATAAGTGAACCCAGACAAGTGAAAATGAACAGAGCTAAAAAGAGAAATAAAGGAGCAGTCTTGAAAATTTAGAAGAGAGAGATTAGTTCAACTTGAGGGTGGTTATGAACAACTTCAAAAAATAAATGATTTTTGAGCTGGACAAAAAGTAATAGATAGGATTTAGCATTGAGAGATGAGGGTGAAGATAAATTGCATTTCAAAGGATGAGAAAGTCAACATGAGAAAGTGACAAAGCCAGGGAAGCTGACCCATGGAGAAGAATAATCCATGTGGTTTTACTTGAATAAAGGAGAGGGTGCAAAAACAGCTTGGATAGTAGGTAGGGTTTGTGTTATGTAGGATCTTAGTTGGCATTGCTTGAACATCATTCAGCATGCTCAGAACGTGCTTGGGTCCTATGCAGAGGAGATAAGCCCCCTTGGCTGGTTGGAAGACCCCTGACACTAACAGGCCATGGGAATCACTGCTCTTAAGAAGAGCATGCATATCGGCTTACCCCTAGGAAAGAGCGGAAAGGGCAGATTGAAGCCTCCTGGCTGCTGGCTGGCTTTGTTACTGCCTCTGTGCACGCTCCAGGCCTGCATGCTGCAAGTCACAGGGCAGAACTGGATCTGAAGCTGTCACAACTGGGGAGAAAACTCAACTATAGGAACAGAGGTGACAGGTCCCAGATCAGAGACCAGATGGGGCAGCCATGGCCACTGTTGAAGCTTACTCAAGTGGTGCATCAGAAGCCACCCAGGTCTCTAAGAGTGACTACTCCTTCACTGCCCATATCCCACATATGCAGAGAGTCCATGCAAACCCCAACTGCCCTACAGTACAATTCTACAATAGGCCAGGGACAATGGAGGTGATGGGGAGTATGAAATGAAAATATCTCCTGCCATATCAACAAATGAGAAATGTCACAGCTATCAGCATTCCCTGGCCTCCAAATGTGAATGAGGGCTCCCAAAATCGCGATCCAGCAGATGCCACCACCCACCATGTTGATTGCTGACGAGCTGGGGGAATGCAAGAAGCAGTCATCTGCCACTCCTTAAGGTAAACAAGGAGACAGGATTTGGCCCCATATATCTGAGATGCATATGAAAGGAATGAATTCAATGAGTGCAGAGGCTTGCATCTTCCCATACACGCAATGTTAAATTTCTTAATTTGATATTTGATCTTTGATGTTCAGACTGCCTGCTCCCTTTGTTATAAACTTGAATATAGCCTGACTCCCCATCCCACTTCCTTGGGGCAGTTTTCTCAGAGCTACTGAGATGCTGTCTCTTGGGTTCAGAGTCCTAAATATTCCCACCAAATAAAATAACTCTCTATTTTCAGATTATGACTATATTTTTTAGTTTTCAGGAATGATTGGCTGTCAGGGACAAATGCAACTCATACCCAAGGCTGCATCTGAGCCCAATAAGGGAAATAACTGCTGATACCTCAGGCAGAGCATTAGAGACAGCTCAAACCTCTGTCTGAGACATGAACTGAGAGCCCATGTTTGACCCTCATGCTTTGAGGCTACCTGACTCTGGGGAGAGGGTCCCAGTCCAAGAAGAGAGGGAAAACACACATGTAAATAAAATTGAGGTACTTTGGGGATGACCCTCCTAGCTTTTCCTTCAGTACCTTGGGATTGGAACGGATCCCTGATAGGGCCAATATGTCCATTGATCAAGGGAAAAACTTGCCTCACACTCAGCTTCAGATGAAGCCCCTCCATCTCTAGTCTGAGCCCCTACTAAGGTGATAGCTGCCAGCAGAACCTGAGGAAAGACATGACTTGCATACAAGACAAATCCTGCTATCCCACCAAAGACACTGAGCACACACAGCCTGTGCAGGAATGTTTCCACATAAGAATGCTCTCAAGAAGGCATCTGTTCCACATAACTCACAGAGGAAGAGAAAGTTAAGCAAAATGAAAAAGGAAGGAACTATTCTCAATTGAAAGAACAAGAGAAAAATCCTGAAAAAAACTAATGAGACAGAAATAAACAGTTTACCAGATGAATAATTCAAAATATTAGTAATAAGAATGTTAACTGAATAAGGAAAATAATAGATGAATACAATAAAAAATTTCACAAGGAATACAAAAGTATATAAAATATCCAATCAGAAATGAACAATTCAATAATAGAAATAAAAATGCAGTAGAAGAAATGAATAGTAGAGTAAGTAACAGAAAAGAATATAAGTTCTCTGGAAATAGAATATTGGACATCACACAGTCAAAACAGCAAAAAGAAAAATAAATTAAAAAAAATAAAACAGTTTAAGAGATCTCTATGATAAGGTTAAGCACACCAACATCTGCATCATATGGATTCCAGAAGGAGAAGAGTGAAAATGATTGAAAATGTATTAGAGGAAATTATGGCTGAAAACCTACAAAACCTGAAGAAGGAAACAGATTTCTAAATATAGGAAGCACAGGGTCCCAAATAAGATGAACCCAAAGAGACCTACACTAAGACATATAATTCAGTGTCACAAGTTAAAAAGATAATTCTAAAGGCAGCAAGAGACAAACAGTCATATATCCTGAAATGCCCCTAAAGCTATCAGAGAGGAAATGATAAAGATCAGAGGGTAAACAAATGAAATAGAGATCAAAATAAGAAACCCAGTTGAAAAAAATCAGTGAAACCATGAACTGGCTTTTTGATAAATATGAACAAAATCAATAAACCTTTATCCAAGCTCACCAAGAAGAAAAGATAGAGGACTCAAAATCAGAAATGAAAGAGGAGGAATGACAACTGATAACACAAAGATAACAAAAAATCTTAAGAGAATATTACAGTTATATGCCAACAAATTGGACAATCTAGAAGAAATGGACAATTTTTTAGAAACAAACCAGCAACCAAAATTTAATTAAGAAGAAACAGATAATTTGAAAGGAATGATCACTAGTAGTAAATTGAATTTATAATAATAAAAATTCTTAAAATTCTATAATTATATGTTCACAGGCCATATAAGGAAGAGGTAATATACATACCTCTCACGTTTTTCCAAATAACTGAGGACTCACTGCTTCCACATTCATCTATGAGGTCATCATTACCTTAATATTAAAACCAGACACGGACAAGACCAAAAAATTAAATAAGTAAATAAAAAGCCATGATCTTCGATGAATGTTGATGCAAAAATCCTCAATAAAATATTAGCCTGTCAAGACGGATTTATTCCAGAGGTACAAGCATTGTTCAATATTTGCAAATTGATCAATTTGATATACCACAAAACTAAAGAAAAATATTACATGATAATCTCAATTGACAAAGAAAAAGCACTGAAAAAATTCAGCATCCATTCATTATTAAAAAAAAAAAACTCTCATCATAATGATGAGAGAGCATATCTCAACATAATAAAGGCCATGTATGTCAAAGCCACAGTTAACATCACACTCAATAGTGAAAGCATTTCCTCTAAATTCAAGAACTGAAAATGATGCCTGCTTTCACAACTTTTATTTAGCATAGTATTAGAAGTTCTATCTATAGCGATTTTACAAGAAAAATAAATAAAAGATATCCAAATCAGAAGGGAAGGGGTAAAGCTGTCACTGCAGACAACATGATACTCTACGTAGGCAATCCAAAAGCCTTCACCCAAAACTATTAGAACTAATAAAGGACACAAATTAATATACAGAAATCTGTTGCTTTTCTATACACTAACAATGGAATATCAAAGAGCAAACAAATAAAATCCTGTTTACAATCTCATCAAAAAATAAAATATCTAAAAATAAACATAGCTAAGGAGGTGAAAGACCTATATTTTGAAAACTAAAACATCATTTAAGGAAACTGAAGATGACATAAGAAATGGAAAGACATCCATGCTCTTGGATTGGAATAATTAATATTGTTAGAATAGCCAGACTTCTCAAAGCTATTTACAGACATAATGCAATACCTATCAAAATACCTACCATATTTATCATAGAACTAGAACAAATAATCCTAATATTTATCAGTCAGTTCAGTTGCTCAGTTGTGTCTGACTCTTTGTGACCACATGAACCGCAGCATGCTAGGCATCCCTATCCATCACCAACTCCCAGAACCTGCTCAACTTCATGTCCTTCGAGTCAGTGATTCCATCTAACCATCTCATCCTCTGTCGTCCCCTTGTCCTTCAGCCTTCAATCTTCCCCAGCATCAGGGTCTTTTCCAATGAGTTAGTTCTTTGCATCAGGTGGCCAAAATATTGGAGTTTCAGCATCAGCCCTTTCAAATGAATATTCAGGACTGATTTCCTTTAGGATGGACTGATTTGATCCCCTTAACATTTATACAGGACCACAAATGAACCCAAATGACCAAAGCAATCCTGATTGGGGAAGGCATGGAGCGACAAGGCTGGAGATATAACCTTTACAGTCTTCAGACTATATTTCAAACTACAGTAATCAAAACAGTGCAGTATTGGCACAATGGCACAAAAATCAATGGAAAAGAAAGGAGGGCCCAGAAATAATCCCAAGCATTTACAGTTAATTTACCATAAATGAGGCGAGAACATACATGGAAAAAAGATAGTCTCTTCAATAAGTGGTGGTGAAAATGCTGGATTGCTACATGAAAAACAATGAAATTAGAACACTGCCACATACCATATGTAAAAATAAACTCAAAATGGTTTAAAGATCTAAATATAAAGCCTGAAACCATAGGACTACTCTTTGACCTAAATTGTAGGAATGTTTTTTGGATCTGTCCTAAGGCAAAAAAAAAAAAAAAAAAGCAATAAAACAAAATAAACAAATGGGACCTAATTAAACTTAAAAGCTTCTGCAAAACAGAGGAAACCACTGACAAAATGAAAAGACAACCTACTGAAGGGAGAAAATATTTGCAAATGATATGATCAGTTAGTTTATGTTGAACATATATAAATGCTCATACAACTCAATGTTAAAAAACCAAACAACCTGATTGAAAAATGAGCTGAAAATCTGAAAAGAAATTTTTCCAAAAAGACACACAGAAGGCTAACACAAAAAGATGCTGATCACCACTAAGTACTAGAGACATGTATATCAAGACAATGAGTTATTACCTCACACCTGTCAGAATAACTATCACCAAAAAGTCTACAAATAGCAAAAGTTGGAAAGGACATGGATAAAAAGGAGCCTTCCTACACTGTTGGTGAGAACGTAAATAGGTGCAGCCACAATGGAAAACAGTGTGAAGTTTCCTCCAAAAACTAAAATTAGCACTGCCATATGATCCAGCAATTCTAGACTGGGTATATATCTAGAAAAAAAAGATACAAGTGTTAATTTAAAAATATATACGCACCCCAATGTCCACAGCAGCACTATTTATAACAGACAAGATATGGAAGCAACCCAAGTGTCCATCAATAGAAGAATAAAGAAAAGGTATATATACAGTGGAATGCTAGATAAGAAAAACAATGATATTCTGCCATTTGCAGCAATATGGATGAACCTAGAGAATATTACTTTTAGTGATGTAAGACAGAGAAGGACAAATACTGTCTGATATCACTTGTACGTGGAATCTAAAGAATAAAACAAATAAATGCGTATAACAAACAGACTCATGGATATAGAAAACACACTGGCAGTTACCAGTGAGGACAGGAAAGGGGGAAGGGGCATGATAGGGGTCTGAGATTAAGAGATATAAGCTACTATGTATAAAATACACAAGCCACAAGGATACCTTATACAGCACAGGTAGTTATACCATTATTTTATAATAAATTTTAATGGCATATATTCTAAAAATTACTGAATCATTATGCTGTACATGTGAAATTAATATAATATTATAGAACTACTATATTTGAATTAGAAAAACAAACAATGAGCAGAGAAATAAAGTTGTATCTAGAAAGGGATGTGAGCACAAAGGAGTTTTTAAAGAAAGGATTAGGCAGTGAAAAAATATTGATAAAGCAAAAGAAAGAGGGACAGTTGTACAAGATGTGTCTATGAGTACTGGTTCAAAATTGGGTAAGGAGTACGCCAAGGCTGTACATAGTCATCATGCTTATTTAACTTGTATGCAGAGTACATCATGAGAAATGCTGGACTGGGTGAATCACAAGCTGGAATCAAGATTGCTTGGGGAAATATCAACAATCTCAGATATGCAGATCAGATCAGATCAGATCAGTTGCTCAGTCATGTCCAACTCTTCGCGACCCCATGAATCACAGTATACCAGGCCTCCCTGTCCATCACCAACTCCCAGACTTCACTCAGATTCACTTCCATCGAGTCGGTGATGCCATCCAGCCATCTCATCTGCTGTCATCCCCTACTCCTCTTGCCCCCAATCCCTCCCAGCATCAGAGTCTTTTCCAATGAGTCAACTCTTCGCATGAGGTGGCCAAAGTATTGGAGTTTCAGCTTTAGCACCATTCCTTCCAAAGAAATCCCAGGGCTGATCTCCTTCAGAATGGACTGGTTGGATCTCCTTGCAGTTCAAGGGACTCTCAAGAGTCTTCTTCAACACCACAGTTCAAAAGCATCAATTCTTCAGCGCTCAGCCTTCTTCACAGTCCAACTCTCACATCCATACATGACCACAGGAAAAACCATAGCCTTGACTAGACGAACCTTTGTTGGCAAAGTAATGTCTCTGCTTTTGAACATGCTATCTAGATTGGTCATAACTTTCCTTCCAAGGAGTAAGCGTCTTTTAATTTCATGGCTGCAGTCACCATCTGTAATGATTTTGGAGCCCAGAAAAATAAAGTCTGACACTATTTCCACTGTTTCCCCATCTATTTCCCATGAAGTGGTGGGACCAGATGCCATGATCTTCGTTTTCTGAATGTTGAGGTTTAAGCCAACTTTTTCACTCTCCACTTTCACTTTCATCAAGAGGCTTTTGAGTTCCTCTTCACTTTCTGCCATACGGTGGTGTCATCTGCATATCTGAGGTTATTGATATTTCTCCCAGCAATCTTGATTCCAGCTTGTGTTTCTTCCAGCCTAGCGTTTCTCATGATGTACTCTGCATATAAGTTAAATAAACAGGGTGACAATATACAGCCTTGACGAACTCCTTTTCCTATTTGGAACCAGTCTGTTGTTCCATGTCCAGTTCTAACTGTTGCTTCCTGACCTGCATACAAATTTCTCAAGAGGCAGATCAAGTGGTCTGGTATTCCCATCTTTTTCAGAATTTTCCACAGTTTATTGTGATCCACACAGTCAAAGGCTTTGGCATAGTCAATAAAGCAGAAATAGATGCTTTTCTGGCACTGTCTTGCTTTTTCCATGATCCAGCGGATGTTGGCAATTTGATCTCTGGTTCCTCTGCCTTTTCTAAAACCAGCATGAACATCAGGAAGTTCACGGTTAACATATTGCTGAAGCCTGGCATGGAGAATTTTGAGCATTACTTTACTAGCGTGTGAGATGAGTGCAATTGTGTGGTAGTTTGAGCATTCTTTGGCATTGTCTTTCTTTGGGATTGGAATGAAAACTGACCTTTTCCAGTCCTGTGGCCACCGCTGAGTTTTCCAAATTTGCTGGCATATTGAGTGCAGCACTTTCACAGCATCATCTTTCAGGATTTGGAATAGCTCAACTGGAATTCCATCACCTCCACTAGCTTTGTTCGTAGTGATGCTTTCTAAGGCCCACTTGACTTCACATTCCAGGATGTCTGGCTCTAGGTCAGTGATCACACCACTGTGATAATCTGGGTCGTGAAGATCTTTTTTGTACAGTTCTTCTGTGTATTCTTGCCATCTCTTCTTAGTATCTTCTGCTTCTGTTAGGTCCATACCATTTCTGTCCTTTATCGAGCCTATCTTCGCATGAAATGTTCCTTTGGTATCTCTGATTTTCCTGAAGAGATCCCTAGTCTTTCCCATTCTGTTGTCATGACACCACTCTAATGGCAGAAAGTGAAAGGGTGGTGGCTCTTGATGAGGGTGAAAGAGGAGAGTCAAAAAGCTGGCTTAAAACACAACATTCCAAAAACTAAGATGATAGCATCTGGTCCTATCACTTCATGGCAGATATGTGGGGAAAAAGTTGAAATAGTAACAGAATTTATTTTCTTGGGCTCCAAAATTACTGCAGACAGTGACTGCAGCCATGAAATTAAAAGACGCTTGCTCCTTGGGGAAAAAAGCTATGACAAACCTAGATAGCATACTAAAATGCAGAGACATCACTTCACTGACAGAGGTCTGTTTAGTCAAAGCTATGTTTTTTACCAGTAGTCATGTATGGATATGAGAATTGAACCATACAGAAGGCTGAGTGCCAAAGAACTGATGCCTTCAAATTGTGGTGCTGGAGAAGACTCTTGAGAATCCTTTGGGCAACAAGGAGATCGGTTTGATCAATTTTAAAGGAAATTAACCCTGAATATTCATTAGAAGGACTGATGTTGAGCTGAAACTCCAATACTTTGACCACCTGATGTGAAGAGTCAACTCATTGGAAAACACCCTGATGCTGGGAAAGATTGAGAGCTGGAGGAGAAGGGGGTGACAGGATGAGATGTTTGGATGGCATAATTGACTCAATGGAGATGAGTGAGCAAACTGTGGGAGACAGTGAAGGACAGGGAAGCCTGGTGTGCTACAGTCCATGGGGTCACAAAGAGTTGGTCATGACTTAGTCACTAAACAACAATGAGCAGTTAAGAGGTATCTAAGGTAGGAATGGACAGGATAGCATTGGACACAGTAGGGGCCCCTAGTCATAAGAAAGAAAACAGAAGGTGTAGCATAGGACAAAGTAGTTTGAGGGATATGATGGTGGGAGCTTGGGGCCATTTTGTGTATGTCTCTATATGTGCGTACAGTCACTCAGTTGTGTAAGACTCTTTGTGACGCCGTGGACTGTAGCCCATCAGGTTCCTCTGTCAATGGAATTTTCCAGGCAAGAATACTGGAGCAGTTTGCCATTTCCTACTCCAGGAGATCTTCCCAACTCAGAGATGGAACCCACACTCTTGAGTCTCCTGCATTGGCAGAAGGATTGTTTACAACTGCACCACCTAAGCAATGAAATAGGAAGGAAGCTCCTAGGCTGGGAATAAAGTTAGGGCACAGGTATTGGGGGTTTGAGAGGAAAAGAGAAGATGTGACATAAACATCTAGAAGGGTGAATGGATTCATGAAATACAGGAGAAACCATAGTAAGTGCCCATATGATATTAGCTACAAAAATTCCAGTTAGAGCAGTCTATTTTTTTTTTTTTTTTCCAGTTGCATTCAGCATAGGGAGCCAGTTCAGGACAGATAAGAATTGGATTTAGCAATGATTATGGTTTACTAGGAAAGCAAAAGAGTGGGGAGGATGGAGCAAATAATTATAATGATGGACCGTGGAATCTAAGCTAAAAAAAGAAGAAATGGAATGTTTAAAATAAGAGATGGGTGAGGAATAATGAACAGAATGACTGTATTTGGGGTGACGGGGGTCGGGGGGACCTGAAAATTAGGGGGTGGCTGAAATCGAGGTGATGAGATGACTTAATGAACACCTTACAGCATGTTGTCATACTGCCTCACGGGTGTTGTTTTTACTTACAGTACTGACATCTGTCTCCCGTGTGTTCAGGCTGGCAGTGGCAATAAGGCTGATTCCCAGCAGTAACACTGCAGGTCCCTCCGTTTTGACAAAAGTCCTCACAGACTGTCTTACCACAGTTTGGTCCAGTGAACCCCAGTGCACAGCTGCACGTGGGTCTCCCTATTGAAAAAAATAATAATGATGAAAAAAAAAATGAGTTGACAGAATTGTTTACTGACATGGAATCCTTGCTAGGTAAGAATCAGTAAGTCAGTATTCTGGGCAAAATTTGTCTACTACTTATTCTGTGACTTTATACAGTAAAATGACCTCTTTGGGCCCTAGCTTTCCCATGTTCCAGCGAATTCAAGTTCATATCAGGTAAAATGATCAGAGCTCATTTTATGAATAATTCTATATGCATATGTGTATTTTATGCTTTGAAGTGCTTATCTTATTCTTTTGTACTTCTCATGTCCATTTTACTTTTAAAAAATAATTTAAAGTTTTCATTTTGTATTGGGGTATAGCCAAACAATGTTGTGGTATAGTTTCAGATGAAGAGTGAAGGAACTCAGCCATATATATACATGCATCCATTCTCCCCCAAACTCCTCTCCTATCCAGGTGGGCACACAACATTGAGCAGAGTTATTCCATACCATAGGTCCTTGTTGTTATACCATAGGTGCTTGTTCATACATTTCAAATATAGCAGTGTGTAATGACCTTCCCAAAGTCCCTAACTATCCCTTTCCCCCAGCAACCATAAGTTCATTTTCTAAGTCTGTGAGTCTCTGTTTTATAAGTAAGTTCATTTGTATAATGTCATTTTGCTTTTTAAATTATTTTTGTCCTACTTATGTGGTAATGCAGATTCTTTTGGTCATTAAAATATGAAATAGAGACAATCATATTTCCCAGTGTTCAATCATAATGTACTAATCATTGCTATATCTACATAAAATATGAGCTTAAGTTTATTATAAAGAAATATTTTAATAAATTTAAAGTGGCCATATCATCTATAATAAGATTTATAAACATTAGTTATTTTATTTGATATAATAAATACATATATTGGCTCAGACGGTAAAGCATCTGCCTGCAATGCAGGATACCTGGGTTCGATCCCTGGGTTGGGAAGATCCCTTGGAGAAGGAAATGGCAACCCACTCCAGTACTCTTTGCCTGGAAAATCCCATGGACGAAGGAACCTGGTAGTCCATGGGGTCGCAAAGAGTCAGACGTGACTGAGCGACTTCACTTTCACTTTTCACCTTTAGTTTATAAGCACTTACTGAACCCTATTTTATTTCATTTTATATCTTTATTCATAGTTAAAGACTATCATTTGCAGTCCACTAAGATGAGTTAAGAAGTCTAATGTTAACAGCACACACTAGCAAATCTGACAGACCTTCTTTGGATATCTTACTTTATTTGTTCTATGGGAACTTACATCATAATGAAAGGTAAATAGTCCTTTCAAGTGTTTAGAGCATAACACAATTAACTGATACAGCAAAGAAAATCTCTCTAAATGCCTGGACTGTCAAGAACTGAGTAGAAAATGAAGTCCAGGGCTAGCTCTATAGGAGAGGTGAAGGAAAACAAAGCGAAATGAAAGGCTGCTATTTGTAATGGGGGCAGAACAAAGTTTAGAGGCTGTAAAAATATTAACACACAACATAAAAGGGAACAAAAAGGAAATTCAATTATAGATCTCAAATAACTATGATTCAGAAAATGTCATTCCATTGTCTAGTATCAGAGAATATCCAACCATCTCCTCTTTCGCCATTATAGACAAGCAACATAATGAAAATGGTCAGTAAAATGCATGAAGACGAGGGCTAAGTGTGAAAACTGATAACAGTTTTTTTTTTTTTGCTGTTGCCATAGATTCTATATTGAAGGACAATTCTACATATATATATATATTTGAAAACCATTATTCTTAAAATGAATAAAATAAAATGAATGAAAGTCCACATTTGGACTTTGAATTGAAGGTCCACAATTTATTTATTTTACTTTTGAAAGACTCTACATATTTATAAATGCTAGAAGGTATTGCTTCTCAATGAAGAAAGTTATATACATTTTTACAGTGGATACCATTGCTTTAAAACTTATTTACATGTTTTTAGTTTGGTGGCAGATAAATGCCTATTAAAAGGTTGAGAATCAAGGTAAATGATATACATAATAAAGCTGAGCAACCTCATATTTATTTATTGCCAGAAAACAGTTTAAAAAATTTTAGCCAAATATTTTCTTGTAAAAATAGTGAATTTTCCAGCTGTTGCTTACATACAGACAAGCTATCTTCATTGGAACAATGGTGGGTAAAAAGTAAGAGACACAAACGAGAATAAATAGTGGTAGAAGATGAAGAGGGCAGAGGATTGTTAGAACACCATCACTAAGGAAAATGAAAGACTTGAATAAAAGAGGTAATAACTCTACATCAACAGGGACCAATGGATGACTTACAGAGAAGCAGAACATATACTCAGGAACACAAATAATCATGAGTTAAATGTGAAACCAACAGTACAGAAAGCATGTGAAAAGTCAAAGTCAAAGTGTTAGTTGCTCAGTCGTGTCTGACTCTTCGCAACCCCAAGGACCATAGCCCACCAGACCCCTCCATTCCTGGGATTTCCCAGGCATGAATACTGGAGTGGGTTGGCATTCCCTTCTCCAAAGGATCTTCCCAACCCAGGGATCAAACATGGGTGTCCTGCATTGCATGCAGATTATTTACTGCCTGAGCCACCAGGGAAGCACAGAAAGTACAGGAGAAATCAAAATGCATTAGAGCAATCAGAAAAAGTCCCATATGAAAATAGGACTTAGACATTGTAGATTTATGTTTTTCTAACTTACTTTCTAGTTTTTTTTTTTTTAACTGGGAGTGAAAAAAATATTGTAAAATGATAGAAGTTTGAAAGAAATAAACCCAATCTGCTAAGGCACTTGAAAATTCCTCTGTTCCAGTTACTCAGAGAAATGACACCATGCTTTCATCTCATCTACAGCTGTTTTGAAACAAGGGCAGAGTGACCAGGTTGTCCCCCACCTAGCATATGCTTCACATCATTTAAAATCTATCTGACTTATTTTCAAAAAGCTCCTCTTCCTCTTCCTTTGAAGAGAAGATTTATTTTTGACAAGTATAAATCTTCATATTCAGGAGAATATTCTCTAACTTGAAACAGTGTGGTGATATAGCAGATCTTTTGTTTGCTGTTGGGAAATGAACCATCTGTTGCAGAATTTTCTAATGGGCTCCATCTAATATTTCCAAGAACTTCTCTGGGTACACCCTAACTAACTAGTTGCACTGGGTTCATTTTATAAAGTTTTTTTAGGTAGCTTAATTAGATTCTGACATTTGAAAAGGAAACAGTCCTGTTACAATGACTAAGGTATCAATAGAGATTTATAGCAGTGATACATGGGGAGTTGGGGAGTTGACAGCCTGCTTTAAAACTTATTTTCAATCAGAAAGAGCAACAACTGACCTGAGGAAGAAGTGGGAGGAAGAGCTTCCTGGCTCTAATCAGGCTAGTTTCTACAGCATTCTTAGCTCAGACTTTAATTGTGTATGCTGTCAGACTGCCTGGATTCATAGACTATCTGTGCCAGTCACTGGTGTGGAACCATGGGCAAATACCAGCTCTGTTTATTTCCTCATGTGTAATGGGGCTAATTATAGTACCTGCTTCATGAGGTTGTTGTGCAGAATCAGAGAGAAAAAGTGAGAAATACCCCTGTGCCAGGTACATAAGGCACTCAGTTGCATTTTAGCTCTGAATATTGTTATTCCTTCTGACATTCACTGCTTACAGGTATGACTTACTCAGTGGCCCCATCTACAAAGACACTGTACACATTTTAGCAAAATCATTCTGAAATTTTCCTTAGATTACACACTGTGTCTCCATTATTCATTTCAGATACAATTAAATGTGAATATCTTTGTATGGCAGTGATGGGGTAAAACAGGAATTCCACACCAACTTTATCTCACACTCTACATTTTTCAAACATTGATGAATGAGTCCTCTCTTTTTTCCGTCCAAACGTGTTTAATCCTACACATTAAAAGAAAGAACACACACACACAGCACAAACAAAAGCAAACTTAATACTTGTATAACCTCAAATATTGGTACACTCTCGAGCTTTTTTCAAAAGAACCTACACTTACTGCTTCCAACTCTACCAATATATGACAAATAAAATATTCAATCATAAAGTCACTCCAATCCTTCACTTGGTTTGTAGTTTTACTTTTTAATACACTTAACCTGTTGCATCTCTTTGTTCTCGCTGAAGAGAGGCCAGATCTCTCAATATCTAAGTGTCCCTTATACAATCATTTCTGATTCCTTCTTGGTAAGAAAGGGTTAGGAATGAGGAAGTTAATGTTGGTGTTGTCTTTATTGTATATTGATGTACCCTTGCAAAGCTACCCTTTAATCTCTTGATCGCTAAATCCACTGATTTCTTCTCAATCATCCTCCTCCTCAAATTTTCTCCATAATTTTACATTTATTAATACCTACACTTGAAAATTTTCTCTCTACTTGGCTTCTAAGACACTAGCATTGTTGATTTCTCTCTATATATTTTTCTGACTGCTCTGTAATAATTGCATTTATGTTCTTTTCCTGTCTAACAAAAAATATTTGTCCAAGCCTCTTTCTGGTGATATTACTCAGTTTCACAGCTGGGATAATCATCTTTCTATCTGAATGTCTTGGTATTGATTTTCTAACTTTGGGTTCATTCTCCTTAAATTTCCAAGACCTCCATTTTCACTCTGTTTTATGTCCCTGCAAGGATATCCCTAGCTGTTCAATAGGTTAATCTATTCTTCCCATGACTCGGTAAGAGAGAAAATTCTTCTTATAAACATTGTCCTCAGTGGCACACTCATGATTTCACTAGACTAGAGGCTTTACCAGTGCCACATTCAGGTCCATACTATATGTTAACAAAGTGTCTTTGTAGATGCACACATACAATACATAGAGGTTAATGGAGTTGCACTGGTCTTCCCTGGTAGCTCAGTAGTAAAGAATCTGCCTGCCAATGCAGGAGATGCAGGTTTGATCTCTGGATCAGGAAAGTCCCCTGGAGAAGGGAACACCAACCCACTCCAGTATTCTTGCATGGGAAACCCCATGGAGAGAGGAGCCTGGCAGACTACAGTCCATGGAGTTGCAAAAGTCAGACATGACTTGGTGACTTAACAACAACAATAACTATGTAGTTATGCTGCTTTGTTTATAAACAAATGAAAGCTTATACATTTCTAGAGGATTTCTTTCTGATGTGGACCATTTTTAGTCTTTATTGAGTTTGTTGCAGTATTACTTCTGTTTTATGTTTCAGTTTTTTGGCCATGAGGTGTGTGGGATTCTAGCCTCTTGACCAGGGATCAAACCAGCGCCCCTGCATTGGAAGGTGAAGTCTTAATTATCGACCACCAGGGAAGCCCCTCGTTGTTTATATCTTAAAACTGCTGCACCAACTTTTCATACAACATAAATTAATAAAAAAATAGAAATCGAACTAGGTACTGGTAATAACTTATGTCAAATATGGTAAATACAGAACTACAACCACTATCAGTTCAGTTCAGTCCAGTTCAGTTCAGTCACTCAGTCATGTCCCACTCTTTGCAACCGCACTAATCGCAGCACGCCAGGCCTCCCTGTCCATCACCAACTCCCGGACCTCACTCAGACTCATGTCCATAGAGTCAGTGATGCCATCCAGCCATCTCATCCTCTGTCGTCTCCTTCTCCTGCCCCCAATCCCTCCCAGCATCAGAGTCTTTTCCAATGAGTCAACTCTTCACATGAGGTGGCCAAAGTACTGGAGTTTCAGCTTTAGCATCATTCCTTCCAAAGAAATCCCAGGGCTGATCTCCTTCAGAATGGACTGGTTGGATCTCCTTGCAGTCCAAGGGACTCTCCAGTGTCTTCTCCAACACCACAGTTCAAAAGCATCAGTTCTTCGGCGCTCAGCCTTCTTCACAGTCCAACTCTCACTTCCATACGTGACCACAGGAAAAACCATAGCCTTGACTAGACGAACCTTTGTTGGCAAAGTAATGTCTCTGCTTTTCAATATGCTATCTAGGTTGGTCATAACTTTCCTTCCAAGGAGTAAGCGTCTTTTAATTTCATGGCTGCAGTCATCATCTGTAATGATTTTGGAGCCCAGAAAAATAAAGTCTGACACTGTTTCCCCATCTATTTGCCATGAAGTGATGGGACTAGATGCCATGATCTTCGTTTTTTGAATGTTGAGCTTTAAGCCAACTTTTTCACTCTCCACTTTCACTTTCATCAAGAGGCATTTTAGTTCCCCTTCACTTTCTGCCATAAGGGTGGTGTCATCTGCATATCTGAGGTTATTGATATTTCTCCTGGCAATCTTGATTCCAGCTTGTGCTTCTTCTAGCCCAGCGTTTCTCATGATGTACTCTGCATATAAGTTAAATAAGCAAGGTGACAATATACAGCCTTGACGAACTTCTTTTCCTTTGTGGAACCAGTCTGTTGTTCCACATCCAGTTCTAACTGTTGCTTCCTGACCTGCCTATAGATTTCTCAAGAGGCAGATCAGGTGGTCTGGTATTCCCATCTCTTTCAGAATTTTCCACAGTTTATTGTGATCCACACAGTTAAAGGTGTTTGTATAGTCAGTGAAGCAGAAATAGATGTTTTTCTGGCACTCTCTTGCTTTTTCCATGATCCAGCAGATTTTGGCAATTTGATCTCTGGTTCCTCTGCCTTTTCTAAAACCAGCTTGAACAACTGGAAGTTCATGGTTCACGTATCGCTGAGGCCTGGCTTGGAGAATTTTGAGCATTACTTTACTAGTGTGTGAGATGAGTGCAATTGTGTGGCACTTTGAGCATTCTTTGGCATTGTCTTTCTTTGGGATTGGAATGAAAACTGACCTTTTCCAGTCCTGTGGCAACTGCTGAGTTTTCTATATTTGCTGGCATATTGAGCGCAGCACTTTCACAGCATCATCTTTCAGGATTTGGAATAGCTCAACTGGAATTCCATCACCTCCACTAGCTTTATTCACAGTGATGCTTTCTAAGGCCCACTTGACTTCACATTCCAGGATGTCTGGCTCTAGGTGAGTGATCACACCATAGTGATTATCTTGGTCCTGAAGATCTTTTTTGTACAGTTCTTCTGTGTATTCCTGCCACCTCTTCTTAATATCTTCTGCTTCTGTTAGGTCCATACCATTTCTGTCCTTTATTGAGCCCATCTTTGCATGAAAATGTTCCCTTGGTTTCTCTAATTTTCTTGAAGAGATCTCTAGTCTTTTGCATTCTGTTGTTTTCCTCTATTTCTTTGCATTGATCGCAGAGGAAGGCTTTCTTATCTCTTCTTGCTATTCTTTGGAACTCTGCATTCAGACGCTTATGTCTTTTCTTTTGCCCTTTGCTTTTCACTTCTCTTCTTTTCACAGCTATTTGCAAGGCCTCCTCAGACAGCCATTTTGCTTTTTTGCATATCTTTTCCATGGGGGTGGTCTTGATCCCTGTCTCCTGTACAATGTCACAAATCTCCATCCATAGTTCATCAGGCACTCTATCAGATCTAGTCCCTTAAATCTATTTCTCACTTCCACTGTATAATCATAAGGGATTTGATTTAGGTCATACCTGAATGGTCTAGTGGTTTTCCCTACTTTCTTCAATTTAAGTCTGAATTTGGCATTAAGGAGTTCATGATGTGAGCCACAGTCAGTTCCCGGTCTTCTTTTTGCTGACTGTATAGAGCTTCTCCATCTTTGGCTGCAAAGAATACAATCAATCTGATTTTGGTGTCGACCACCTAGTGATGCCCATGTGTAGAGTCTTCTCTTGTGTTGTTGGAAGAGGGTGTTTGCTATGACCAGTGCATTTTCTTGGCAAAACTCTATTACTCTTTTCCCTGCTTCATTCCATATTCCAAGGCCAAATTTGCCTGTTACTCAAGGTGTTTCTTGACTTCCTACTTTTGCTTTCCAGTCCCCTATAATAAAGAGGACATCTTTTGTGGGTATTAGTCCTAAAAGGTCTTGTAGGTCTTCATAGAACCATTCAACTTCAGCTTCTTCAGCATTACTGGTTGGGGCATAGACTTGGATTACTGTGATATTGAATGGTTTGCCTTGGAAACAAACAGAGATCATTCTGTTGTTTTTGAGATTGCATCCAAGTACTGCATTTTGGACTCTTGTTGACCATGATGGCTACTCCATTTCTTCTAAGGGATTCCTGCCCACAGTAGTAGATATACGGAGCACAACCGGGATGAGCTACCCCACGTCTGAGGTCAGGGGCAGAAGCCGGGAGGACCCCATGCCTGAGGGGCGGTGGCCAAGAGGAGTTACCCTACATCCGAGGTCAGGGGCAGCGGCCGAGAGTGCCAGGCTGTGATGGCGCAGGAATGGCGAGAGGAGCTACCCCACGTCTGAGGTCAGGGGTGGCAGCTGGGAGGAGCTACCCCTCAACAGAGGCCAGAGGCAGTGGCTGGGAGGAGCAACCCCACGTCCAAGGAGCTGTGGCTTCGCGGGCACAGGAGGGCCTAGAGGAGCTATTCCACGTTCAAGGTCAGGAGGGGCGGCGGTGAGGAGATACTGGTACCTCGTACAAGGTAAGGAGCAGCGGCTGCACTTTGCTGGAGTAGCCATGAAGAGATACCTCACGTCAAAGGTAAGAGAAACCCAAGTAAGATGGTAGGTGTGCAAGACAGCATCAGACGGCAGACACACTGAAACCATAATCACAGAAAATTAGTCAATCTAATCACACTAGGAACACAGCCTTGTCTAACTCAGTGAAACTAAGCCATGCCCGTGGGGCCACCCAAGACAGGCGGGTCATGGTGGAGAGGGCTGACAGAATGTGGTCCACTGGAGAAGGGAATGGCAAACCACTTCAGTATTCTTGCCTTGAGAATCCCATGAACAGTATGAAAAGGCAAAATGATAGGATACTGAAAGAGGAACTCCCCAGGTCAGTAGGTACCCAATATGCTACTGGAGATCAGTGGAGAAATAACTCCAGAAAGAATGAAGGGATGGAGCCAAAGCAAAAAGAATACCCAGCTGTGGATGTGACTGGTGATAGAAGCAAGGTCTGATGCTATAAAGAGCAATATTGCATAGGAACCTGGAATGTCAGGTCCATGAATCAAGGCAAATTGGAAGTGGTCAAACAGGAGATGGCAAGAGTGAACGTCGACATTCTAGGAATCAGCAAACTAAAATGGACTGGAATGGGTGAATTTAACTGAGATGACCATTATATCTACTACAACCACTATGCTGCTGGTGCTGCTGCTGCTGCTGCTGCTAAGTCGCTTCAGTCATGTACGACTCTGTGCAACCCCACAGACGGCAGCCCACCAGGCTCCCCCGTCCCTGGGATTCTCCAGGCAAGAACACTGGAGTGGGTTGCCATTTCCTTCTCTAGTGCATAAAAGTGAAAAGTGAAAGTGAAGTCACTCAGTCATGTCCGACTCTTCGCGACCCCATGGACTGCAGCCCACCAGGCTCCTCCATCCATGGGATTTTCCAGGCAAGAGTACCGGAGTGGGGTGCCATTGCCTATAATCAATGGTAAATATTATTAACCAATATCCATCAGTACAACTAAATATGATAATGCTCAAAAGAAAAAATGGAAATACCTTGGAATTTCAGAGAGTTGTTTAAATTTAATTGTTCTTGCATGGCCCTTATATAGCAAAAATCACAGTCTCAATAGAAATGGTTGGTTCTAAAATATTTCATAAGAATACAGTACAGTGTTAGTTGCTCAGTCATGTCTGACTCTGCAACCTTACGGACTGCCGCCCAACAGGCTCCTCTGTCCATGGAATTCTCCAGGTAAGTATATTGGAGTGGGTAGCCAATCCCTTCTCCAGGGTATCTTCCCAACCCTAGTATTGAACCCAAGTCTTCCACATTGCAGGCAGATTATTTACCATCTGTCACCAGGGAAGCCCTTTGTAAGAATATTTAATAGCAATTATATAAATTTGTAATAAAGTTAAATTCCTTTTTTTTTAATGTCAGGTAGACCTAAGAAAGAAGCCTTGTTAGCTATTTATTAATTATGCAGCTTTGGAAAATTTAGATTTCCTCACTGGATCTCATTCTGCATCTCATTTTATAAAATGTGAGCAATGCCTACCATGTGCTGGTAAAACACTTGGCAAAATACCTGCCACATAACAAGTACTCAAAAATTGGTAGATTTATTATTAACAGTAATAGTAGTATTTGGTTTTGCTGTTACTATTAGTACTATACTTGCCTTTGTTAAGAAACTCCATACGGATTCCTGATGCAAATTTTTCCATATTCATTCTTTTGAACAAAAAATGTCTACAGGTGATCTACCTGTAGATCTATATACATCAATTCAACATAGCAAATTTTAATATAATAACAACAATGAAATCTTCTCTATTATATGGATAAGTAATTACATAAGTTTTATAAAAATTTATTAGTGAAAGTGAAAGTGAAGTCGCTTAGTCGCGTCCAACTCTTAGCCACCCCATGGACTACAGCCGACCAGGCTCCTCCGTCCAGGGGATTTTCCAGGCAAGAGTACTGGAGTGGGGTGCCATTGCCTTCTCCAGTTGTTTCCCTGCTGCTGCTGCTGCTAAGTCGCTTCAGTCGTGTCCGACTCTGTGCGACCCCATAGACTGCAGCCCACCAGGCTCCCCCGTCCCTGAAATTCTCCAGGCAAGAATACTGGAGTGGGTTGCTCTTTCCCTCTGCAATGCATGAAAGTGAAAAGTGAAAGTGAAGTCGCTCAGTCATGTCCGACTCCTAGGACCTCATGGACTGCAGCCTACCAGGCTCCTCCATCCATGGGATTTTCCAGGCAAGAGTACTGGAGTGGGGTGCCATTGCCTTCTCTGAAAAATTTATTAGTAATCCCTGTTAAATGACCCATTGACTTTATATGACATGGTTATGATTTACATCTAGATAAATGAATCTTTAAATGTACACTATCTTTAATTATATACTCACAGTAATTTGTCTGATATGAGCAGAGACAATGCTGATGATTTTCAGTGATCATAGATAATGTCTTAGGGAACTAACTCTGAAATAATCTAGATTCTCAAAATTAGTTTTCTTATTTAATCACACTCGCTAGCTTACATCTAAAATATGCCACATGGAGTGTTTCAATTTAAGTAAAACTACAATTTAGGAATTTACAAGAATCCTTGACATTTGAATTAATAATTCAGTTACAGTAGCCACTATAGTAAACATGACAATAATTATGTTTGTAAAATTTTCAAAATGGTATACTTATTGAATGTATATTCAATATAGCATTACCACATACTTAGTAATTTTAGAGCAAAATTTGCTGGGTAGCTTGACTAAAAATTATGTTTCTAAAAGCATGTATTTTCATTTGACTATTATTAAGGTATATGTATTATTAAGGTATATTTTTCAATAACTTTGTGTAATTCTGTGTGTCTTTAAAAGCTAGCCTTATTAAACAAACAGTTTTTAAGTTGGTTGTAAAAATGTTATTCATCAGTTTGATTTAATTGATATTATATGATTTTAGTAGGCAAAATAACCTTTCTGCTCACTATTGGACAAATAAATTATAACCCTTTTTTTCTACTTAAACTCACCATTTGAAAATATGTGTTTTACTAAATATTTGGTAGTAACCTATAAGGGAGAAGACTATACATATATCTGAATGACTTTGTTGTATAGCCGAAACTAACACAACATTATAAATTAGTTATACTTCAATAAAAAATTAAAAAATATATATGTTTAAGAAAAAAAATGTGTGATTGATTGCCATGAAGGAATTTTGGCAAAAGTGATTAAATGTGAATTTCTTAAGAGACTATGACTGTACTTGTTATTTTTGATAGGTAGATAACTGCTAGTGAACATCATTGGTTGGTTCTTTTTTAAGCAATTTACTTCACTCATACTTATTTACCTATGTGAACCACACTGCTTACCCTATTTAATTTGATCTTGTGCTTATAAATTTTTGTCCCTGGTTATGTTTTATACCTGACTAGTCTTCTATGTATACAGTCATTATTTAGTTTGACATACACATTCTGTCTGAGCAATAAAAGCATTTCATTGACATTGACATTTAAGCTGCAGAACATATTGAAACATATTTACATTCAATGTTCTTCTCTGAAAGTACTATGTAAAAGGTACCTATTCTTTACTCGCAAAGTCTTTACTATTTGGGCAAAAGCTACATTCTTATTTCTTCCCACAGAATAAAATAATAAGCTGAGAGATAAATCACCATAGCATTATTCAGTTACTTACTGCAATGTAATCAGAAAGCCTATCTCCTGACCTCTAATCCCCAAGACTACTCTCCTTTGTGAAATCTGTCTTCACTTCCAGTTAGATTCAAGTAATAAAAGTTTTGAATGCTTTAAAAAATCACTAGTCTTTTTGATAAAGAGGTTTGACATTCTATTTTCCACTTAATATAATGTTTTCTTGGACTGAAAGTGAGTGCCCATTTATACATAATTTTAGCAAGTTGACTATAGCTGTCGGGTTGTCTTAAGTATCACAAAGGTTACAGAGAACTATGCAGCAAAGCCTGACAAGGAAAAGAAAGAACTGGGCTTTATTGAGCTCCCTCCCAGTTACTACTTAATATATTCTGACATGTTTCAAATTGTAGGTCACAATCTATTTATACTTCTGGAAAGTTCATTCTCAGAGAGCATTGTGGAAATGAGATTGAAACATTTTTGTCTTTTCCATGAATACAAGTAAGCCGACTCAAGCCTTCTGACACTAAATAGTTTAGTGTTGCTCTCACCATATGGTCCAAATGAACCAGTAAATTTGACTTACACAGCCAGATGCATAATTAGAGAGAACCCTACTCTCATTCTCTCATAGGTCTGTTATAAAAATTCAAGGACTAAATACAGTGCATGGCACTTAGTAAGCAACCCTACATATATATATTTGCCTATATAAATTATCATTATCCTGACAATGATCATAACTAGTGTTATTTTAATTTTTAATAAGTATTGTCTGATTCTAAAAAGAAAGCATGGTGGAACATTTAGAAAACAACAGAAGTGTAATGAAGGACCTATTGTGTATGTGTTTTTTTTCTATATTAGATAAACAAGCTTTTTTCTTGTGCTTTTAAATTTTATAATACAATGTGATTTTTCTCTATTTTTCTTTATTATTATATAGTTTTCAGTTATGGTGTTTTTATCATATATCATTCATCTTTTAGATATGCTATATTTTATATATTAACTACTTGTATTCAGGTTTTTATCTCCAAAATTATTTTATGAACATTTTCACTTCCAGATATTTTGCTTTTTATTATGTAATCTTTGGAACATGTGTCTAAAAGTGACATTATTTATTTAAAGCTGCATATTCCTATGTCACTTATTTGTTAAACTATATGCACTATTTTATTTTTTCAGTTTTATACTTTCAACTTATTCTCTTGGGTTCTTAAAAAGCAAATAGGACCAAATATCCAGCTCTTAGAACTTTCTAAATATAATCAGTATCTATTTAATATGTTAAGGGAGTTAGAACATCAAACTTAATTTAAATTAAAAACAGCTCTTGTTTAAATAAAAAGTGAAAGAAAAACAAAGGACGGTTTATATGTATGTTCAACCTTTATCAAGATATCAATCAAGTGATTGTGTACTTCACATCCCAGGTACATAGGTGACTTGAGATATATTGGGATATAGTTTCATTATCAGTTTCACAATGTTTGAAGGGTGTTCACAAGTTCCTAGCTTAATTTGCCTTTAAGCAAATACTTTTAGGGCCATCAAACTTGATCATAATTGATGACAGTCATATACGTTACCATCAAATTTGGGGCATTGACCTGGACAGAAAGATCTTGAATGAATGGGATAGAAATTTATCTCCATCTACTTGTCTACTGTAAGGGCCCTTCCTATTGCAGTAAGACTTTCATTTAATTTTTCTTTCCTCAGTGGAGACTTCCTTCCTCCAGCTTCATTCTTGGGAATAAAATTTTCATTCCTAAAGTATATAGATGTGGTGACAGAGAGCACCACAAAGAGGGCCTCTGCATTCTTCTTGTTGAATTCATTTAAATAGCTCAATACCAATGTATTTCTTACCATAGAAAATTGCACAATTACCTCTTCATCTAGCCAATTTCATACATTTTCACATTTTCCAAATTAGAATTGCCTCCCTTTAGGCATAATTCTAAACTTTTATGAGTGGGAGTATTTGAGAATATTGCCCCAAATTTACAAAATTTCTTGCTCTATTCGTCTAAATTGACTGTGTAGAAAACGTTTATTCATTTTGATATAAACACTCAAAATCTAAATAACAGACCTGTAACAGTAAGAAAATATCACATAGTGTGAACATATCTTAGAGAATTAATATTCATAAACATGAAGATTAATTGTGCACATAATATAAATACCCTCCTGTAGCAGTGTTGAAAATATAATTTCATAAATTATTCTCTATTTTCCATAAAAAAATGACTGAATAAGTCAATGCTTTACTCTATTTTCCATTGCTCTGCCAAGGCAAACTTTATCTTAAATGTATCTTCCTATGAGCAGGTCACAGAAATGAACTACATGGACCTTTGTTCATATAGTCAATGTCAATCTATTTCATTTTGTAGTACCTTCCTATATGGATACAACTCATATATTTTTAGTTTTAGTTTTCTTCATTACAAAAACCTTAAGGAATGAGGAAAAACTCATTTCTACACGCAGAATTTTAATTATGCCTCTCAGATGTGTGCCTTTAATTAACTGGTGACATTTCCTTTGTTCAATTATTATAGTTATATACAACTGTCATAAACTTATAAATTTTAATTAAGGCTGCCCCAAACCCTAGATATATAGTGTCCACATAGGAATTTGCCAAAGGCTTAACTGTAAGTAAACCAACAATGAATAAATCCATGAACTGCCCACTGGGATTTGTTTTACAAATTAACACTTGTGTGGAGATAATGAGGTTCTACAGTCCATAATACCAAACAATGTTTTACAAAACCACATTTTTAAAAGTGATAAATGCATTGTAAAAGACTTAATTAACTATCATATTATTATTATTTGTTGCTATAAGACAATAACTACATGGCTATATATCAAGTTGAATTCATATGAGAACTCATTTGCATTATTAATTAGAAACATATATTTTTTCTGAATGTACTTTCTAGATAAGTCAAGATCTAATACACTGAATATTAAACTTAATAATGTATGGGTTCCAGATAAATGAATAGATAAACTTGATATATTGTGGATTTAAGAATGCAGCAAGGTCTGGACAAATGATTTGAATGAAACATTATAAGTTGTGCTGTATTTATATATAGCTCACAGAACAGTACAGTATTAGCCACTCAGTTGTATCCGACTCTTTGTGACCTTGTGGACTGTAGCCCACCAGGCTCCTCTGTCCATGGAATTCTCCAGGCAAGAATACTGGAGTGGGTTGCCCTTCCTTTCTCCATCTCCTCCACTGCAGGTAGATTCAGGGAAGCCCTTATATAGCTCAAGTCAGGATAGCAAGTTCAACGTTTCAAAGAGACTTTTCTCTTTGGATCCATCTCAGGTTGAATAGGTAGCCATAGTTTGGAGTGTCAGACCCTTTTGTTGGCTTAAATATTTCCAAAGATAAATATAAGAAACTCATCTGGTCGCAACCCAAAGATTATCTTAATGAGAAAATTAAGAGCTAAATAACTCTAAACACCTCATTTGCATAAAAAAGCATCTTCCCTAAAGCCAAGCAGTATGTGTGTTGTAAAATATAATTACAGGTCACACCCTCTTACCTCATATTCAATAGATTTTCATTTGCATATTCATTGAAGGTCTCAGTACACAGCTTTTCCAATGGCAATAGAATATACTTTGTGGACTGGCTCCCCCTCAGGCAGAATGAATATATGTAGTAAGACTCCTAATGCCTTTTTTAATTTAATCAACCTGATGAATTCTTGTTTAGAATTCTAATAAGTAGTTAAAATTATCTTAATTATCAATTAATCATATCAAAAATATTTATAAGCATAAAACTATTAAAGAAATAGAAATGTTTTTACTCTGAGAATGTAAGTCAGAAAATGGCTTGCTGCTCCTGAATGCCATTGAAAATACTTCTTCATGTGGCTCTTTCAGTTATCGTTATTCTAAATACCACAAAGAATAGCAAGCAATAGAAGCAGCGAAAATTCAAGTATGATGAAAATTAACCATGTAGTGGGTGTGAAGAACATATGAATTGATTTTCCATCTGACTATCTAAATCTGCACTTATTGTAGAAGAACTGAATGTGCATAGATTGCATTCTAATTGTTGCACAATCTCCTTTGCACTAATATTGGGATTTGAAAAGTATATTTTTATTATGCATTAGGGTTGATTCTTTTCCCAGTAGGAACATATTTTAAATGTAATACAAGTCAGTAGAGAAATATATGTTAACGTTCACTTATGAGCTGTAGAAAACACTTTTTCCAAGCACAGCTATAGCATAAATTAATAAGAATCTCTTTTATATCCAAATATGTAGTAACCTGATATTTCCAAAGCAACATGTTTTGAATATGCTAGATTGTAATATCAACAGAGTAGTTTTGATTTTAGATGGAATTTTTGATACTATAAGATATACTGATATAGTATGTATATATTTCAAATAAATCTAATTTTTAATGACATGAGTTTTAACATTAGGCAAACTTGGATTATAAATATATATATTTTGTAGTCAAAAAGATAAGGCTTGTAAAACTGATTTTGCCTCATCATTTTAAGCCAGAGTCAGAATATCTATAAGCCCTGAGCCCTGTCAATGATAAGCATTTAACACAAGATAGTGTTCATTATTATTATTAATTTTTGTGACTTGAACTTTGATATACTCAATTTAGAACAATTGCCACTGATTATTTTGAATTAATTATTAGACTTAATTTTTATATTTGTTATTAAGACACTGGGAATGATATTCATTATAATTCAACATTAAGTATTTTCTATATATTTTTCACATGTAAGGAAAATTGCACATTATTTGCACATACAATACCATTCAATTATTTACCCAGAACTGATGGCATACAAGTTCCTCCATTTTGACAGTAGTTGCTACAGTGGTTGATTTCACATCTTTCTCCTGAATAACTAGGCCAACAGTGACACCTCAAATCACCCTTCTCATTTAAAATGCATCTTCCTCCATTTTCACAAGTCAATTTGCATGAATCATCTGGTTATAAGAAGAAATGTACAAATTAGCATGCCATTCAGTAGATGGTAGAGTAAGAAAAATTCAAATAAAAATTAAATACTAAGACTTGACTTTTTTTTTTCATAAAATTCCAAAACTAAATACACCTAATATAAAAGTAGAAGAAACAAAATACTATCTGAAAATAGAGAATCAGATTTCAACTATTGTTGAAGGTGAACACAAGTGTTCAATTAACTTTTATTCTTTCTCAGGCTTAAAGCGCTATTTACCATTTTTTATATTTGTTAAAATATTAAACAATAAAACTAACTGAAACTTTCTAAAAATAAAATATTTTCCAACCAATAAGTGTTTTTTCACAATATGGGGAAATATGGCTTATTTTTCAAGGAATGTCTGATATTAAGCCAAACTGAAATATGTAAGCTAAATATTATAGTATATATAGCCATACATATAATATATATAGTATAGTGCTCATATAGAAATAAACAAATACATATATATATATAATTTATAGTATAGGGAAACATTTAAATGAAAAAATACTCTTTGATGTACATACTTATATTTACAAACACACAAAACAAAAAGTTACTTAGATTTGATAGAAGGCGGTGATAAGTGTCAGAAACATCTATTTCCATATATAAACTGATTAGGCATAATTTGCCTACATAATACATTTTGGCTTTGAAAAGGAAATGATGATCATTCCTTGAGGTCACAGACTTAGTTTTAAAAATATGATGAATCTGATTTATGATAAAGATTGGTTTGGAATCATTTTCTGGATTTTTTCTGTATGTATAGACATGGCTCTTTCTCCATTAGAAATACTGCTCTATGTAGACCAGGGCACAATGCCCAATGGAACAAAGACAATTAACAATAATTTAAGAAGCAGTCTATCCAGAAAATATCTTTTTCTAAAGTCATTCTTATTTTGTATGAAGTCAAAACAGCTTATATTCTTTACCCAAGATACACTGACCTAGACATAGCAGCAGCTTGAATATATGACTGCAATAATCACAAGAACATCTTAAAGAGCCTTAGTGACATTAAATGACAACAATTCAAGTATCATAACTACTGTCATAAATAGAGACAATCAGCAGTGTCAAACAAATTCTGATATTTTTGGCATTGCAAAACAGCTTCCAATGCTTTTTCAAGTAGGGAGGCTTCAGGTTGGCATTACTAAATTTTGCATTTGTAATATGAAGTACTCTCTCATGAGGCACTATATATATACGTGGTATAAACAAAGTGACAACTGATATAGTAAGATTTGGTTTTAGGTCCTAGTTCTGCTCCTTTTCATTATAGGGGACTGGAATGCAAAAGTAGGAAGTCAAGAAACACCTGGAGTAACAGGCAAATTTAGCCTTGGAATACGGAATGAAGCAGGGCAAAGACTAATAGACTTTTGCCAAGAAAATGTATTGGTCATAACAAACACCCTCTTTCAACAACACAAGAGAAAACTCTATACATGGACATCACCAGATGGTCAACACCGAAATCAGATTGATTATATTCTTTGCAGCCAAAGATGAAGAAGCTCTATACAGTCAGCAAAAACAAGACCAGGAGCTGACTGTGGCTCAGACCATGAATTCCTTATTGCAAAATTCAGACTTAAATTGAAGAAAGTAGGGAAAACCACTAGACCATTCAGGTATGACCTAAATCAAATCTCTTATGATTATACAGTGGAAGTGAGAAATAGATTTAAGGGCCTAGATCTGATAGATAGAGTGCCTGATGAACTATGGAATGAGGTTCGTGACATTGTATAGGAGACAGGGATCAAGACCACCCCCATGGAAGAGAAATGCAAAAAAGCAAAATGGCTGTCTGGGGAAGCCTTACAAATAGCCGTGAAAAGAAGAGAAGCGAAAAGCAAAGGAGAAAAGGAAAGATATAAACATCTGAATGCAGAGTTCTAAAGTATAGCAAGAAGAGATAAGAAAGCCTTCTTCAGTGATCAATGCAAAGAAATAGAGGAAAACAACAGAATGGGAAAGACTAGAGATCTCTTCAAGAAAATCAGAGATACCAAAGGAACATTTCATGCAAAGATGGGCTCGATAAAGGACAGAAATGACATGGACCTACCAGAAGCAGAAGATATTAAGAAGAGATGGCAAGAATACACAGAAGAACTGTACAAAAAAGATCTTCACGACCCAGATAATCACGATGGTGTGATCACTGACCTAGAGCCAGACATCCTGGAATATGAAGTCAAGCGGGCCTTAGAAAGCATCACTACGAACAAAGCTAGTGGAGGTGATAGAATTCCAGTTGAGCTATTCCAAATCCTGAAAGATGATGCTGTGAAAATGCTGCACTCAATATGCCAGCAAATTTGGAAAACTCAGCAGTGGCCACAGGACTGGAAAAGGTCAGTTTTCATTCCAATCCCAAAGAAAGGCAATGCCAAAGAATGCCCAAACTACCACACAATTGCACTCATCTCACACACTAGTAAAGTAATGCTTAAAATTCTCCAAGCCAGGCTTCAGCAATATGTGAACCGTGAACTTCCTGAAGTTCAAGCTGGTTTTAGAAAAGGCAGAGGAACCAGAGATCAAATTTCCAACATCCGCTGGATCATGGAAAAAGCAAGAGAGTTCCAGAAAAACATCTATTTCTGCTTTATTGACTATGCCAAAGCCTTTGACTGTGTGGATCACAATAAACTGGAAAATTCTGAAAGAGATGGGAATACCAGACCACCTGACCTGCCTCTTGAGAAATTTGTATGCAGGTCAGGAAGCAACAGTTAGAACTGGACATGGAACAACAGACTGGTTCCAAATTGGAAAAGGAGTATGTCAAGGCTGTATATTGTCACCTTGCTTATTTAACTTCTATGCAGAGTATATCATGAGAAACGCTGGGCTGGAAGAAGCACAAGCTGGAATCAAGATTGCCGGGAGAAATATCAATAGCCTTAGATATGCAGATGACACCACCCTTATGGCAGAAAGTGAAGAGGAACTCAAAAGCCTCTTGATGAAAGTGAAAGTGGAGAGTGAAAAAGTTGGCTTAAAGCTCAACATTCAAAAAACGAAGATCATGGTTTCTGGTCCTACCACTTCATGGGAAATAGATTGGGAAACAGTGGAAACAGTGTCAGACTTTATTTTTCTGGGCTGTAGAATCACTGCAGATGGTGACTGCAGCCATGAATTTAAAAGACGCTTACTCCTTGGAAGGAAAGTTCTGACCAACCTAGATAGCATATTCAAAAGCAGAGACATTACTTCGCCAACAAAGGTCCGTCTAGTCAAGGCTATGGTTTTTCCTGTGGTCATGTATGGATGTGAGAGTTGGACTGTGAAGAAGGCTGAGCGCCGAAGAATTGATGCTTTTGAACTGTGGTGTTGGAGAAGACTCTTGAGAGTCCCTTGGACTGCAAGGAGATCCAACCAGTCCATTCTGAAGGAGATCAGCCCTGGGATTTCTTTGGAAGGAATAATGCTAAAGCTGAAACTCCAGTACTTTGGCCACCTGATGCAAAGAGTTGACTCATTGGAAAAGACTCTGATGCTGGGAGGGATTGGGGGCAAGAGGAGAAGGGGATGACAGAGGATGAGATGGCTGGATGGCATCACTGACTCGATGGACATGAGTCTGAGTGAACTCCGGGAGTTGGCGATGGACAGCGAGGCCTGGCGTGCTGCGATTCATGGGGTCGCAAAGAGTCAGACACGACTGAGCGACTGATCTGATCTGATCTGATCTGATCCTTACTATACATAAGTTAAACACTCCAAGCCTTAGTTATTTCTACTTTAAGGTAGCCTTAATGACACATGTACAACTTAACTCATAGATTTGTTGTGAATATTAAATAAGACACTTGAAAGTAAAAGTAAAATTATAGAGCTTTGTAAATTTTGAGGTACATAAGTAAATACCATACACATACACACAGTTGAGAGTCTGAGTTCTAACCATACTGGAATAGTTCAAGGATGGAGACCTGCAATCTGGGTCTACAAGATGTATTGCTAAATTTCAACAGGAAATTGAGGCACTCATTTGGTAAATTACCAAGTGACAATCTTAGTGAGCATTATGTTCTGAGTGCAGATGAGGTGCACTGAGAATCCAGCTCACATGGAATGGAATCTATGAAAGCCAGAAGGTGAGCATTGGAAGGACTCAGTGAAAGTTACTAAGACTGGACTGGATTACAGAGTGTGAAGGAAGGAATTGAAAGACAAGTGAATTTGAAGAGATAAGCAGTGTGTCACAGGAGATTCTTGGATGTTGGACTTTTCCTCAAAAGTAGTGTTAAGTCTTTGAAAAGTCTAGAATGTCTAAGAATGAGTGTAATGATGTGGTTAAACTGAAAGCACGGGGACTATTAGGATTCTGTTTAAATTGTCCAGGCTGGATAAGATGATGGCTTTAAAATAATGTAGGATAGATAAAAGTAGACACATTCTAAAAATAACTAGAAGATAAAAATCACATCAGAGGGAAAGGAAAAACTAAGATAATCCTTTAGTTTCAAACTAAGGGGCAATAGGACCTAAAGTGTTTTATCTCTGAATGTATTAAATTGGAAATACCTATTTAAATGAAGTGGGAATCTCTAGCAAGTGTTGAATATAGACATCAAACTCTCAAGAAAGATCTGGAGTGGGAATAACATTTACTTAGAATAAAATTTACCGAAACATTTCTAACTCTTTTAGCATGAAACATCCTAAGTGGAGTTGTGAATGTGAATAGTGAAGATAACTATTAAAGGTATTATGATCACACCTAGGATTACTATGGGAGAGCGCAGTTTCACTGATGGATGGTCTATGCAAAACACATATATATTCAGAATCTCTACATGGTAGGATATGTGCATTTCTATAATGTGCCTCATTAGGCACCAGAAATTTAAACATATAACACTGCCTGTTGAAATGAAAGTGGAGTTACAGTCTTTCAAAACCTAACTGTAATAGTTCTATAATGAAAATGGAAGCTGCTTTTGTCAATATCTAAATTGCCCCCAGAAGCCAAGCTCCAGCAATTATAATCAACTGTAGGGAAGAGTAACTGAATACTTCTCCAAGAATGGGTAACATTTGAATTTCAAATTTCCTACATGAAGATTAAAAATACTCAGTGTGCTCATCATTTAACAATAGCAGCTAAAGAAAGGCAAGCAATTATAAAGAGCTGAAAAAGTTAGCTATATCAAATGTCAGGAAAAATTAATTGGCTTTTATCTATACTAATCAATAATTCTAAACTCCATTTATTTATATACTTAACCAAAGTGTTCCAAGTCATCCATTACCACAGCTTATATATATAAAAGCCAATGTGAATAATTTTAACACTTGCATTATTTAATATATAAGATTTTTTTTTAATTACAAAATAAATGTTGAGGTGTTTTCTGTAATCATGCCTTTCAGGTCGGGTTGAAAACATAAAACTAAAATTTCTAAAAGAGTTTAAGATTTTGGTTAAGTGTGTATTTAGATAAAATGCTTCCTCATTTAAAACTTGGGAAGTGAAAAGTGAAAGTGTTAGTCACTCAGTCATGTCTGCCGGTTTGTGAACCCATGGACTGTAGCCCACCAAGCTCCTGTGTCCATGGAATTATCTAGACAAGAATGCTGTGGTGGATCACCATGCCCTTTCCAGGGCATCTTTCTGAACCAGGGATTGAACCTGAGTCTCCTGCACTACAGGCAGATTCTTTACCAAAAAAAAATTACTTAATTTTTTTTGCGACCTTCATGACAGGTTTATATTAGAGTGCTGTATGTCTGCTTTTTGCAAGGCATTGTGCTGGGCACTTTCTGCAGGTTATTTCTAGTATTTTCCAATTACTCTGGACATGGATACTTTGGGTGGATTGGAGGCACTAGAGTGCATTATGATGATGAAGACTGTGGAATGCCTAGGTCCACCTTAGAGTACTACCATTATTAAGTATTGTTAGACAGTCAATTGAACCTCTCCATACTTCAATTTTTCATCTGCATATCTGAGGTTATTGATACTTCTCCCAGCAATTTTGATTCCAGCTTGTGCTTCCTCCAGCCCAGGGTTTCTCATGATGTACTCTGCATAGAAGTTAAATAAACAGGGTGACAATATACAGCCTTGACGTACTCCTTTTCCTATTTGGAACCAGTCTGTTGTTCCATGTCCAGTTCTAACTGTTGCTTCCTGACCTGCATATAGATTTCTCAAGAGGCAGGTCAGGTGGTCTGGTATTCCCATCTCTTTCAGAATTTTCCACAGTTTTTGTGATCCACACAGTCAAAGGCTTTGGCAAAATCAATGAAGCAGAAGTAGATGTTTTTCTGGAACTCTCTTGCTTTTTCAATGATCCAGCAAATGTTGGCAATTTGATCTCTGGTTCCTCTACCTTTTCTAAAACCAGCTTGAACATCTGGAAGTTCATGGTTCACATATTGTTGGAGCCTAGCTTGGAGAATTTTGAGTGTCTTCCTACGTATTTGTTGATTTTGGATTATTGAATTAATTTTTTGTATTATTGGTTTCCCACATGGCTCAATGGCTCTCAGAGTGAGGCAGGCTCACTCTGCCTGCCAAGTCGGAGATGCAGATTTGATCCCTGGGTTGGGAAGATGTACTCAAGAAGGATATGGCAACTCACTCTCGTATTCTTCTTGGAGAATTCTGTGGACAGAGGAGCCTGGGGGACTACAGTCCACGGAGTCACAAAAGAGTCAGACATGACTTAGTGACTAAACAACTACAAGGACATTCAGATTAAGTAAAGGGGCAAAAGGGAGGTTATATAGAAGAGACAGTCTTATTTATTTATAAAAGAGAAACAACAAAAGCTGTCTGCAACTTGGTAATTTAAAAAAAAAAAAAAAAAAAACTTCTAACACCCAAATCAATGTAAACGTCACACTAGTAGCATAAGTTGTGTGCTTCCACGCAGAGTACAAATCTCTCTCCCAGGAGTCTTTCCCACCCCAACAGCAGTGTAAGTAGACAGTGCACAGGAGGCTCTTTGAGAACACTGCTTATGGTTGTCTGGAACTAGTGAAAATGTGGTACATCGTCTACAAGGAAGGAGTTGTTGACATTTTGAAGAATCTGTTTCCGAGATGTTATGTAGAACTCACAAATAGGTGGGGAATCAATGGAAACAGTGAGAGACTTTATTTTGGGGGGCCCCAAAATCACTGCAGATCGTGACTGCAGCCATGAAATTAAAAGACATTTGCTCTTTGGGAGAAAAGCTATGACCAACCTAGACAGTGTATTAAAAAGCAGAAACATTATTTTGCCAACAAATGTCCATCTAGTCAAAGCTATGGCTTTTCCAGGAGTCTTGCAATTATGTGAGAATTGGACTATAAAGAAAGCCAATTGCCAAAGAATTGATGCTTCTGAACTCTAATGTTGGAGAAGACTCTTGAGAGTCCCTTGGACTGCAAGGAGATCCAACCAGTCCTTCCTAAATGAGATCAGTCCTTGGTGTTCATTGGAAGGACTGATGTTGAAGCTGAAACTGCAATACTTTGGCCACGTGTTGTGAAGAGCTGACTCGTTTGAAAAGACCCTGATGTTGGGAAAGATTGAGGGCAGGAGGAGAAGGGGATGACAGAGGATGAGTTGATTGGATGGCATTTCCAACTGGATGGACATGAGTTTGAGCAAGCTTCGAGAGTTGGTGATGGACAGGGAAGCCTGGCATGCAGCAGTTCATGGGGTCACAAAGAGTCAGACACAAATGAGCAACTGAACTGAACTGAAGTAGAACTCGTGACCATACACAGTTCACCTGCATGACTGTGTCAGAGTAGTGAGTGAAAAATGCACCAGATAATGTTTGAACATGTGCATATAATTCTATTATTCTGTCATCACAATTGAGATCATGCAAACTCTGACCGGGAGAAATGGTAAGGAGGAAGGGTTCCTCCTAGTACTAGGGAGAACACCCCTTTTCAATGACTGGCACTAAAATACTCTTCCAAAAGACCAATCAAGATTCACATTTAGCTTTCCATTAAGCATGTTCCAACCTACCATCCAACAGCAGACTTTGCACATCAGACATACTAACTGGAATAAATGACTCATTATTTTCTTTACATTCAATGGTTTCATGAGTTTTCAGACAGTTTCTTCTGTTTCAATGTCCTCTTCATTCATTCCTACCTAACCTAAATCTAATCTGTCTTTGCAGATCTTATTCTAAGGTCATATTCCATAGGAAATTCTAATCTTATCTCTAATTGGATAATCATCAAATTTTTCCTAACAGTTTGAACTTTGTCTCTTCTGTAGCTTATATCACCATTCCCATAAAGATCTATTTATTGGTGTTTGTGACATTCATCATTTCATCTTTGGAAGATCTTCAGCTATGGATATTCAGTACTTTAAAATATATACTAAATAAAAAAGCTATGACAGTTTTAGACACTGAGTGCCTTAGGAAATGCAAAAGTGTTTAGATGGCATATAACGCTCATCAGAGAACAAGGAGACAATGGTATGGGCATAGAGATGCTGACAGAGAACAAAGATTCTGTGTTCACACAAAGAGTTCATTCTAACAGAGAAATATTAATGCAACAGGTAGGAAGCCCTGCTATGAAGAGATCCTAAGTGTGTGTCTCATCGGAAAAACGTTTGCTGTGACCTGCAAGTGATTATGGAGCACTGTGCTTTTGTCTGTGACATAAAATCAATGTGTTGATTTTCTTTTTTCTTAGCATTTTTTCCCATTATGGCTAATGTCTTGAATATGAATAAACTATTGAAAGTCTGTCTGGATATCCCAGAGACAATTCTTCCCCCACCCTTTTCAACACACTATTTTTGTTTTTGATTTTTTATGTTTTGCTATTTAATACACTCCAGCATCTGAAATAATGTTTCAGGTTTTAAATGTTTGTTCCAACCGGTACCTTCTAAAGCATAAACTGAAACATTTGCAGTTTGCTTCTAACTTAGTTCTTGGTTTCTAAATTAATGCTATATTTGCTCATAAGTTCTCAAAATGTTTATTATATTTATTATTAATAAGAGTAGTAGTATTTATTATTAATCAGACTTTACAGAGGAAACTAAGTCTTAGTTTCTAAATAAGTGTTGGCACACAGAAGTTGTTAAATATAAAGTTACTAAATGGATAAATGGATTTGGTAGTTTGGTTTAAACTAACAGCTGAATGGTACCCTCAGAAATATCATTATCTTAACTGATACAAGAGCTATATAAAAAGGTCTCTTAATTTACTCTTTCATGCATGGTAGGTGCTCAATGCAGCTTTGTAATAAATGTACAATCAACTAATAGGAAGTCATTATCAGAGAAAATAATAGCTTATATAGGCACTCACGAACCAGTGATATCATGGAAATGATATCAGTGATTACTGAGTAGCTAATTCTGCTCACTTTCAGTAGTTGTGAACATTTATTCTACACAGTAATTCATTATTTACAGAATAATGAAGTTTACCTACCCAACAAGCTGTCATCATTGCAGGTACCATTAATCAAATATTTTCCTTCTGGGCATGCACAAGTGGCCCCAGAAGGATTCAGTAAACAGAGGAATTCACATGCTAGATCCGAGCATGGATTGGGTACTGATCAAAACAAAACAAAAAAAGAACATAACTATAAATACAATAGGTTTCAAAAACATAAAATTCAACAAGGTTAGATGATGAATTAGCAATGTTGAAAAGAAATAACATCAATTTTTTTTACCAGGAGTATATTATTTCAATATTCCAGTACTCCTTTATAGATGAAAAGAAATTACTAACTAATGTCTAAGGGTTTCCCTGCTGGCTCAGTGACAAAGAATCCGCCTGCCAATGCAGGACATTCGGATTTGATCTCTGGGTCGGGAAGATCCCCTGGAGAAGGAAATGGCAACCCACTCCAGCATTGTTGCCTGGGAAATCCCATGGACAGAGGAGCCTAGGGGGTTGCATGCCTCCATGGGGTCACAAAAGAGTCAGACATGATTTAGTGACTAAATAAAAACAACCCAGCATCTATTATTAATAGAAAATGTATCTTAATTTACATTTTCCATGAGGGAGAGGAAAATCAAACACATAATTTGTCACTTTTCCTTTGGCAAAAGAGTTGATCTGAGACACAGAAGTACAGTTTAGGACTATTATAAAAGTCAAGCCAACTGAAGTCTTGGGGATCTAATTCTCATTTTAAATAGTTTCAAGACCTGTTTAACAGACATAAACAACTCCCTCTGATATTTACAAAGGCTTACAATCCATATGTAGTTGTCTGTTAGAACACAAACAAAACATGGTTTTTTCTCTCTAGAAAACATGTCTATGTGGTTTCCTTTCCATCAGATGTGTGCATGGATAAATGGGTACCACATTTATTTTTGTCTAAATTTCTATCCAATCAGTATCCTCTATAGCAACAGCTGCTTTGTGGCTTTCTGTACAGAATCTGTCCTTAGAATGAAACAGAAATGACATTAAGAAAGTGAAATGGTGACTATGAAAGTCACTTTCATTGTGTAAGAACCACTACTCAAGTACCTATTATACTTAGGGCAGACTTTATAGATTTTTTATGAAGGTGGGAATATTTGACCATGAATACGAATCAGACAGAACTAGAGGTTGAGAGGGTGATGTCCTCATATTAACCTTGGAACGATATGTGTCAGATCATTGGTAAAGAGCAGCAAAAGTGTGAATAGAAGAAGGTTTTAGCGAAGTATATGTTGTTTTAACCTGATTCCAGAACTCATTTGATACAATTCTTACCTTTCCAGATCATACTGAATGAAATTAAATCCTTTTTATTCACCATAAGGGATAATTATTAATAGAAGTAAATCTTAAACAATATTTTGAAGGGTGAACTGATACATAAACTCAGATCACTTGAATTTCAGCTACATTTTATTTCTTTGCTCTTCAATATTTTTATGGCTGTGCTTGAAACATATCTTTCAAGATACCAATGTCAAATATTTCTCTCTTTTTAGGAGAGAAAGTAGCAGTAAAAATCATAAACAATCAGAGAAAATATAATTCTTGGGAACAATATCCTCAGATACCTTTAAAGATGAAATGTTAGATCTATAATTGTTACTTGGTTATCAGTGAGTGAAAAGGCTAATGATAAATTTCCTTACTTGCATGGTTTAACTATAGACATATCAGGTTTTATTAAGAATTTAGAAAGAAAAACATAGTATGAGAGAAATTTTTATAACAAATTTATTCTAATTCCAAGAAAACACAACCAAATCCTGAAATTTTCATATCTGTTATAGCGGAAATAGAAACTTTTGCATTATTTATATCTTGCCTTTGATAATTTGAAAAGTCTGGTGCAATCAAAATTAAAGTGACTTAACTTACTGGAGTTAAGCCACGAAAAGAGTTTTGAATTTAAAAATTCTTTATTTTGAGAATCATAAGAAAGTAACTTTGCCAAGATAGAAAATCGTATAAAATATTATACTTACAATCTAGTTGTTTATAGCGATGAGAAATCAAAACACCTTTTGTTTTGTCAACATTTAGAGCTAGGTACTCTACTGAACCATGGCCAAATTTTTGTACTCGAAACACACCATTTTTAGGACCTGCTCCATATATATAATCTTCAAAGACATCAATCCTATGTGGATGTAACAAACCTAGAATTTTTTAAAAGTGAAGTTATAAAAGTTGCAAATGTAAAGTCAGTCAGTCAGTCTTAAGAAAACTAAACTTATCAAAGATCATATCAAAAATCTTATTCCCGTTCATAAAAACTTTCAGAATTAGAATATTTTTAATATTAGCTATAAAATTGATGACTGATTTATTAGCAGTAAAAATGTGAGATATTAAACTTATCACTAAGAACATACCAAACATTTCCATCATCACTTTAATCAATTTTACCATCACAAAGCATTTCCTGGGGGGCTTATTAATACAGAGTAATCTTTTCTGTTGTACAGTTTGCAAACAAACATAAAGCTTACATAACATTGATAACCACTGCACAAAAACAGTTCACAAAAGTCTCATTTTCTCGTATTTCAGCTGCTCAGTTGTGTCCTACTCTTTGTGACCCCGTGGACTGCAGCACACTAGACTTCCCTGTCCTTCACTATCTCCTGGAGTTTGCTCAAACTTGTGTCTATTGAGTAAGTGATGTCATCCAACCATCTCATCCTCTGTCCCCCTGCTTCTTCTCCTGCCCTCAAACTTTCCCAGCATCAGGGTCTTTTCCAGTGAATCAGCTCTCTGCATCAGGTGGCCAAAGTATTGGAGCTTCAGCTTCAGCATCAGTCCTTCTAATGAATATTCAGGATTGATTTCTTTAAGGATTAACTGGCTTGATCTCCTTACTGACCAAGGGACTCTGAAGAGTCTTTTTCAGCACCACAATTCAAAAGTATCAATTCTTCAGCACTCAGCCTTTTTTCTGGTCCAACACTCACATTCATACATGATAACGGAAAAACCATAGCTTTGACTATCTGGACCTTTATAGACCAAGTGATGCCACTGCTTTTTAATATGCTGTCTAGGTTTGTCATAGATTTTCTTCCAAGCAGGAAGTCTAAATTTCATGGCTGCAGTCACTGTCTGCAGTGATTTTGGAGCCCAAGAAAATACAGTCTGTCACCTCTCCCACTTTCTCTCCATTTGCCATGAAGTGATAGGACTGGATGCCATGATCATAGTATTTTAAATTTTGAGTTTTAAGCCAGCTTTTCAACCCTCCTCTTTAATCTCTATCAAGAAGCTCTTTAGTTCCTTTTTTCTTTCTGTTATTAACGTAGTGTTATCTACATATCTGAGGTCAATTATATTTCTTCTGGCAATCTTTATTTCAGTTTGTGATTCATTCAGCTGGCATTTCACATGATGTACTCTGAATAAAAGTTAAATAAGCAGGGTGACAATATACAGCCTTGACCTACTCCTTTCCCCCTTTGGAACCAGTCCATTGTTTCATGTCTGGTTCTAACTGTTGCTTTTTGGCCTGCATACAGGTTTCTCAGTAAACAGGCAAGGTGATCAGGTATTCCCATTTCTTGAAGAATTTTCCATAGTTTGTTTTGATCCACACAATCAAAAACTTTAGCATAGTCAATGAAGCAGAAGTGGATGTTTTTATGGAACTCTCTTGCTTTTTCTCGAAAAGGCAATGGCACCCCACTCCAGTACTCTTGCCTGGAGAATCCCAGGGACGGTGGAGCCTGGTGGGCTGCCGTCTATGGGGGTCGCACAGAGTCGGACATGACTGACGTGACTTCGCAGCAGCAGCAGCTTGCTTTTTCTATGATCCAGTGGATGTTGGCAATTTGATCTGTGGTTCCCCTGCCTTTTCTAAATCCAGCTTGAACATCTGGAATTTCATGGTTCACACACTGTTGAAGTTTGGCATGAAGGATTTTGAAGATTACCTTGCTAGCATATGAAATGAGTGCAATTGTATACTAGTTTGAACATTCTTTGGCATTGCCTTTCTTTGGGATTGGATTGAAAACTGATCTTTTCCAATTCTGTGGCCACTGATGAGTCTTCCAATTGCTGATTTTAAAGTGCAGCAATTTAACAGTATCATCTTTTAGGATTTGAAGTAGCTCAGCTGGAATTCCATCACCTAACTGGAATTCCATTCCACTAGCTTTATTAGTAAAGATGCTTCCTATAGCAAAGTTGACTTCACACTCTAGGCTGTCTGGCTCTTGTTGAGTGACCACACACACCATCATGTTTATCTAGGTCATCAAGAATCTTTCTGTACAGTTCTTGTGTATTCTTGCCACCTCTTCTTAATCTCTTTTGCTTCATTAAGTTCCTACCATTTCTGTGTTTTATTGTGCCAGTCTTTGCATAAAATGGTCCCTAGGTATCTCCAATTTTCTTGAAGAGATCCCTAGTATTTCCCATTCTGTAGTTTTCCTCCATTTCCTTGGATTGTTTACTTAAGAAGACTTTCTTGTCTCTCCTTGCTCTTCTCTGGAACCCTGCATTCAGTTGGGTATATCTTTCCTCTTCTCCTTTGCCTTTTACTTCTTTGCTTTTCTCAGCCATTTGTAAGGCCTCCTCAGACAACCACTTTGCCTTCTTGCATTTCTTTTTCTTGGGGTTGGTTTTGGTTACTGCCTCTTGTATGGTGTTATGAACTTCTGTCCATAGTTTTCAGGCATTCTGTCTAGCAGATATAATCCCTTGAATCTATTTGTCACCACCACTGTATAAAATTAATGGTCAAATTAATTGTCTGAACATTAATTTTATCTATCATAAATTGGTTTTGAATAGTAAAATAATCCCCCTAAATCTGACATTCTATTGTCTATTTTAGAAATAGTATAAAGAAAACAAATTGGTGAATGTCAATCATATATACAATTAGTGTGGCTGAGAATAACAGTAATAATAATTTCTCACACTTTACAAAATGGATTTTTAGAGATTTTTAAATAAAAATATATAACTTTGGTACTGAAATTTATAAAAAGTGAAATAGCAACATTTATATTTTACTTATAATCTAAATGTTGTAAAACATAAAATGCCTTTTAATATGTATTTTTCTTTATTGTTTCTTGAAATAGTAAAATATACATTTGAGCTAAAATGGGTTAATTTTTGTAATCAATTACATGAATGTTGAATTTTTTTTTTTCCATTTAGTGTTATTAAACAAAAAACACACTCTTCTAGTAAGGGCACAGTGAAAATTCAATGCAATTATTCTTCTAGCAGCTTCTCTGCTTTTGCTTAAGAAAGAAAGAAAAAAAAAAAAAAACTGGAAGCAAAGCAGTAAGTAAAACTTATTTACTTACTTGTAAATTAGTATGCAAATATAAAACTTCAAGTATAAGTTGTGAACAAATTGTGGTAAATAGCTAAGGGGTTTTGGTAAGAAAGAGAAAGAGAAAATGAAGGGAAATAAATTAAGCAGAAAGAACTGAGATTCCCTGGCAAGGAAAGTGTGAGTCACAGAAGGGAGTAAAAAATGAGAGTGAAAAACAGAAGATAGACATAGAGATGGAGATAAAAAGGGTGCTATGAAAGAAGAGCACCAGTAGATTCTTCAGTCATTTATAGAAGAAGTACACTCTCAATTTTTACACATTGCTTTTCACATGGATGAGAGTGTCCCTATCAATTACCTATACTAATAAATGTTACTATGATGTTTTACTATAAAGTAACTCATTTCCTACTTATCACTGTAATTTGAAATAAAAATTAGTGTTCCCAGGCACTAATCTTGACTACTCGAAGTCTTCTGCTCAGAAAAGAACATCCACAGAAGCAACAAACAGAATGAATATTTTCTGAATCCAGTAGCAATGCATCACATTTGTCCTGGAGTCAAGAAGTTCTTCTGGTGTGGCCTCTTTGTTATTCTTAGTAGTAGGAATGAAAATTGCGATGAATATTAAGAGCTACAAGTTGAAATGAGATTCCCAGGTGGTAAAGAATCTACCTGCCAATGCAGGAGATGCAGGAGACATGAGCTTGATTCCTGAATGGGGAAGATCCCCAGAAGGAAGAAATGGCAACCCTCTTTAATATTATTGCCTGGGAATCCCATGGACAAAGAAGCCTGGTAGGCTACAGTCTGTGGGGTCATAAAGAGTTGGACATGACTGAGTATCCATGCAAACACACACACAAAACTACACAGTAAGTTGAAAAGAGACATAAATTGAGGAAATATAGAATGTAAGGCTTTCATAATTGTATCTATGTTTCATTATTTAATATGCTCAGTGGTAATTAAAGGCAGAAACTAAAGCACTTCACAAACCTTGTTTGCTGGTCACAGAGACTACAGAATCAGAACCATCGTACAGAACGCTGCCAATAACAGAGAGTTCAAGATCAGCCCAGTATATCCGTTCACTGAAATGATCCACAGCCAGACCTGTAAAATCAACACGCACAGACAAATGACAGCAATACATTTGAGATTATTTAAAATTATGTTTCTTCTCTTTAATGTATTGTTATAATTGAAAATTTGTTTTAAACAGCTTAGAAATTACCTAGTCTATATCATGATAGTGCAAAAATCAGAAAAAAATGAAATAACTTAATCTCTATCTGAAATATGTGTTAATAAATTACACAGAATTTATGTAATACAGTGTAGCAGGGAATATTTTTACTTCATGTAGGAAAAGCCATCCTAAATACCCCTCCCTTCTACGCTTACTGGTTTCTTAATTATGGTTGTTTTCTAGAAGACTTTCTTGTGACTTTTTTTTTTTAATCTTTATAGTACACACAGAATTAATTCATCATTTAAACCATTTATCCAACCATTGTTTCAAATAATTCCAGGTAATTAGCTATATTTTGAATCTTTTCATGAAGGTGCATTTTGCAGAAAATAAAAGGTTCATGAGCTTAATCATAAGATATTTTCACCACCTTGAGTTGGTCTATAGTGTTATGAGACACCTGTGTGCATGCTGAAGTTTAAATTGACTAAAGATTGATGTTTACAATAGAGAATAATGAATAGTAAATTCCTTAATTAAGTTTCTCGTTGTACTTACATTTTTCACTCTAATTTTTTACTCTAATCATTAATTTGCTCTGAGACTGTCATGTATCTCTTTTTATCAGTATCTGTTAATGAATACCACTGGACTAAAATGACATGCAGTAAAAAATAATGTTTTTCTATTTATTCAATTTTTTATTTCATAATATAATTGGGATCTAGTCAGTGTCTTGTTGCACAAATATCATCAACGCATAGAATTCCTTAGGTAAACTTCCTTCAGTTTAGAAAAGTAAGACCCATAACATATGAATTCTATAATAAATCTTTGTTGCTGTAGATATTCAATTTTTACAACGTAGCTAGACTATAGATATGACATATGACACACTTTGAAACTACAAGGCAGTCAAATTACCTTTGACATCTGCATGCTAAAAAGCTTTCTGAATGAGATCATTCAATGAAAAAAAAATTGAGGAAATTGAATGCCATCTTAAAGGCAAGGCAACTGAGTGAAAAGTAATTTTGAGTTTACACTAATTGTTCTTTCTTGTAGATGGATCATAATTTAACAATCAAAATGAAAACATATCATGGTGAAAATCATTTGGAAATAATTTTTCAGTAATGTATGAGTCTATCCCAAATATAATTAAACTAAATAAAAATATTTCTCAAGTGTAATATAAAAATGTTCTATGTCCAATCAACCTCTAAGAAATGACTTACCAATTAAAACAAGTGGCCCATGTTTTACTAGTTTCTGCTCAATGATTAATCTGCTATTTGGACTTATGGTGGATATTAGGTCTTAGCTTTTTCATGTGTAATTATGAGTAACGTGAAACATAAAATGATCCAAACTTCTTGCTGCCACCATTCTACTTCAAAATCATTGTCTACAAAAGATTTAAAATGCTTTTCTTTTCCTTCCACCAGTGTTATACAATAAAGTGGTAGATTAAAAAAAAAAAGTTGTTCTCAACCAAATTGATCTTTACATTTAAATATTAAATTTGCTAATCATAGAAATGAAGAAAACAATAGGTATTAATCTAATTTAATTACCAATATTGTTTTTTCAGATTCAACAGCAGTAAAATTTTTTCAAATGTGTCATACATTGCAGTATTAGTCTAGGCTTAAGACACATACAGCTATAGTCCCATACTGTACTATTTTGGATGAAATTACATCTAAGCAAAAATTTTACCACAAGCTTTTAGATGAGTGGGATTTATATTCCCCTAAATCAAGGAGATCCAACCAGTCCATTCTGAAGGAGATCAGCCCTGGGATCTCTTCAGAAAGAATGATGCTAAATCTGAAACTCCAGTACTTTGGCCACCTGATGCGAAGAGTTGACTCATTGGAAAAGACTCTGATGCTGGGAGGGATTGGGGGCAGGAGGAGAAAGGGACAACAGAGGATGAGATGGCTGGATGGCATCACTGACTCGATGGACGTGAGTCTCAGTGAACTCCAGGAGTTGGTGATGGACAGGGAGGCCTGATGTGCTGTGATTCATGGGGTCGCAAAAAGTCAGACAAGACTGAATGACTGAACTGAACTGAACTGAAATCCACAAATCAATGACTTTGATTTCTCCCTAAGCATTTAATAAAAGAGACAGTCTTTTAAATTAAAAAGTTAAAGAAGAAGTAAACTAACTTTTTGTTACAGAGGTAAGTCAAGTTTATATGAAAGAACAAGTCCATTTCTATATCTTTAAAATATTACATCTTTTTTGTCTTTAATAAAGAAGCAAAAATAAAGTGGGGAAAAAAATAAATTTCCAGGAAAGTCATTCTTATCTGAACTGGGAATGGTGAATATTTGGAACCAAGTCAGTGAAAGTACATAAAATTTAAAATAAAATGTCTACTTGTTCTAACTGAGCATAATAGAAAGACAATTTGAAAGTCTTATAAAAAAAAAAAGTCCTGATAAGTTTTAGGAGCACATGATAATGGCTCTAATCATTTTTTTTTAACATCTTCCATGATATCAAGACTAAGTTTACATTTTAGGGATTTTTTAATCTAACTTTTAACTTTAAATTTTTCCAAGATCCTCCTACTAGTTCCCTTATTTCCACTGTGGTCTAAAAAGAAGATGGAAAATGGCAGAAACAAAATCCTATGAGAACTGGCCATAATACCAATGTGATATTTAATAAAGAAGACCTGGAGAAGAGAAATAAATTATGTTTTCAGAAAGGGAGAAAGAGATTATGTAGCTTTCATGTTATAGCAAAGTTGAGATTTGTAAGGTAGTAATAACAAGCAAGTGTGCAATACCCTATTCTTGATTTAAGAGGTGATAAAAGGGGTCCAAAAAGAAGCTAAAGATATTTACCACTATGTCTAATTTATTTTAAAAAAATTTTTAAGTAATTTCTGAGAGAGGTTACCTATAAAACATTTTGGATATTAGTCTATGTTAAAGTTATTTTTACACATATATGTGCTTCTGTGTGAGTTTTTGTGCTCAGGTACTAGGTCCTGTCAGACTCTTTGTGACACCGGGATTATAGCTCACAAGGCTCCTTTGTCTATGGGATTTCCCAGGCAAGAATATTGGAGTGTGCTGAAGATCCCTTCTCCATAAGATCTTCCCAACCCAGGGATTGAACCTGCATCTCCTACTTGGTAGGCAGATTCTTCACCACTGAGCCACTCGGTTTCTCCCACATACATATCATTCCAATCCTAAAGAAAGGCAATGCCAAAGAATGGTCAAACTACCGCACAATTGCACTCATCTCACATGCTAGTAAAGTGATGTTCAAAATTCTCCAAGCCAGGCTTCAGCAATACATGAACTTCTAGATGTTCAAGCTGGTTTTAGAAAAGGCAAATGAACCAGAGATCAAATTGCCAACATCTGCTGGATCATCGAAAAAGCAAGAGAGTTCCAGAAAAACATCCATTTCTGCTTTATTGACTATGCCAAAGCCTTTGACTATGTGGATCACAATAAACTGTGGAAAATTCTGAAAGAGATGGGAATACCAGACCACCTGATCTGCCTCTTGAGAAACCTATAGGCAGGTCAGGAAGCAACAGTAAGAACTGGACATGGAACAACAGACTGGTTCCAAATAGGAAAAGGAGTACATCAAGGCTGTATATTGTCACCCTGTTTATTTAACGTCTATGCAGAGTACATCATGAGAAATGCTGGGCTGGAAGAAACACAAGCTGGAATCAAGATTGCCAGGAGAAATATCAATAACCTCAGATATGCAGATGACACCACTCTTATGGCAGAAAGTGAAGAGGAACTCAAAAGCCTCTTGATGAAAGTGAAAGAGGAGAATGAAAAAGTTGGTTTAAAGCTCAACATTCAAAAAACGAAGATCATGGCATCTAGTCCCATCACTTCATGAGAAATAGATGGGGAAACAGTGGAAACAGTGGTAGACTTTGTTTCATGGGGCTCCAAAATCAGTGTAGATGGTGAATGCAGCCATGAAATAAAAGATGCTTACTCCTTGGAAGGAAAGTTATGACCAACCTAGATAGCACATTAAAAAGCAGAGACATTACTTTGCCAACAAAGGTCCGTCTAGTCAAGGCTATAGTTTTTCCAGTGGTCATGTATGGATGTGAGAGTTGGACTGTGAAGAAAGCTGAGCTCCAAAGACTTGATGTTTTTGAACTGTGGTGTTGTAGAAGACTCTTGAGAGTCCCATGGACTTCAAGGAAGTCCAACCAGTCCATTCTAAAGGAGATCAGTCCTAGGTGTTCTTTGGAAGGACTGATGTTGAAGCTGAAACTCTAACACTTTGGCCACCTCATGTGAAGATTTGACTCATTGGAAAAGAGTCTGATGCTGGGGGTTGGGGGGGTTGGAGGCAGGAGGAGAAGGGGACGACAGAGGATGAGATGGCTGGATGGCATCACTGACTCGATGGACATGAGTTTGAGTGAACTCTGGGAGTTAGTGATAGACAGGATGGCCTGGCATGCTGTGATTCATGGGGTCGCAAAGAGTCAGACATGACTGAGCAACTGAACTGAACTGATATATATACATATATATATATATATATATATATATATATACACATACACACACACACACATACACACAGTTATTTATGAGTGTTAGCAAGATAATGTGTCAAGGAATTGAACAATAGTCCTTAAATTTTTAATCTATCTCATTTAATTAGAGATCTTTTGTTGGCCAAGGACAAAGAATTTGCTGAGTGCATCAAATAATTATGACTGTACCAGACCAGTATGTACTTCTTTATTTTTCTGTTTAGTCAGAAACTGCCACAATCTAAGAGGATCTAAAAGTAACATAAATAAGCTTTTGTATATCAAATAATATGGTATTAAACCAAACTCATGTAATTTTACATGCCCTTCTCTTGGAGGGAAAAATGAAAAGCATTCATTTTTAAAAGAAATTAATTAATACATATTTGTAAGGTACCTCCCTTGCACCACACACTGTCAGGTCCTAGTATGTAACAAAGATTGAAACAGATCATGTTCCTACTCTCATGGTACATCCTACTCACCCACCACACAGTTGACTGAATCAGAATATAGGTTATGCTTCTTGCATTTAATATTGGGCCTAAAACATTTGTGAAAAGAGAACTTAATACCATAACATAGATTAGAGTATTAAAAATGGTATGCATTCATATCTTCACTCATTCAACACATAGTTAGTCTTGAGGAGAGTGGTGTAAGACGGCGGAGCAGAAGGATATGTACTTATCTTCTCCTGCAAGAACTCCAAAACTACAATTCACTGCTGAAAAACCATCAGTTGGAGAATGTTAGATCCCACCAAAAAAGATACCCCAAGTCCAAGCGCAAAGGAGAAACTCCAACAAGATGGTAGGAGGAGAGAAATCACAATTAGAATCAAACCCGTTAACCACCAGAGACTCTCAGAGGGCTCAAACCTTGTGTACCAGGACCCTGAGACCCCACAGAGACTAAGCTAGAACTGTGTTTGAATGTCTCCTGCAAAGGTGCAGTTCAGCAGTGAGCCGCTGCAGGGCCAGGGGCTCTGGGTGCAGCAGACCTGGGTATGGCATCAGCCCTCTTGGAGGAGGTCGCCATTAACCCCACCATAGAGCCACTAGAACTTACATAGAACTGGGGAAACAGGCTCTTGGAGGGCACAAACAGAACTTTGTGTGTACCAGAACCCAGGAGAAAGGAGCAATGACCCCATAAGAGGCTGACCCCGACTTGCCCATGAGTGTCTAGGAGTCTCTGGCAGAGGCATGGGTTGACAGTGCTCTGCTGAGGGGTCAGGGGCAATGAGTGAAGCAGTACATGCATGGCGCCTTTTGCAGGAGGTCACCATTGTCTTCATTACCTCCACCATAGTTTGGCCTCAGGTCAAATAACAAGGATGGAAGACAGCCCCACCCGCCAATAGAAAATTGGATTAAAGTTTTACTGAGCATGGCCCTGCCCATAAGAACAAGACCCAGTTTCCCCCAGTCATTCTCCCATCAGGAAGCCTCCATAAGCCTCTTATCCTTATCCATCAGAGGGCAGAGGGAATGAAAACCACAATCACAGAAAACTAACCAAACTGATCACATGGACCACAGCCCTGTCTAGCTTAGTGAAACTATGAGCCATGCCATGTAGAGCCACCCAAGATGGACGGGTCTTGGTGGATAGTCCTGACAAAACATGGTCCACTGGAGAAGGGAATGGCAAACCACTTCAGTATTCTTGCCTTGAGAATCCCATGAACAGTACGAAAATGAAAAAAGGAATGACACTGAAAGAGGAACTCCCCATGTCAGTAGGTGCCCAATATGCTACTTGAGAAGAATGGAGAAATAGCTCCAGAAAAAATGAAGAGACGGAGCCAAAGCACAAACAACATACAGTTGTGGATGTGATGGGTGATGGAAGTAAAGCCTGATGCTATAAAGAGCAATATTGCATAGGAACCTGGAATGTTAGGTCTACGAATCAAGGCAAATTGGAAGTAATCAAACAGAAGATGGCAAGAGTGAACATCGACATCGTTTTAGGAATCAATGAACTAAAATGGACTGGAATTGGTGAATGTAACTCAGATGAACACTATATCTACTACTGTGGGCAAGAATCCCTTAGAAGAAATAAAGTAGCCATCCTACTCAATAAAAGTCAAAAATGCAGTACTTGCATGCGATCTCAAAAATGACAGAATGATCTCTGTTCATTTCCAAGGCAAACCATTCAATATCACAATAATCCAAGTCTATTCCCCGACCAGTAATGCTGAAGAAGCTGAAGTTGAACGGTTCTATGAAGGCCTACAAGACCTTCTAGAAATAATACCCAAAAAAGTTGTCCTCGTCTTTATAGGAGGAATGCAAAAGTAGGAAGTCAAGAGCTACCTGGAGTAACAGGCAAATTTAACCTTGGGGTATAAAACAAAACAGGTCAAAGGCTAACAGAGTTTTGCCAAGAGAATGCACTGGTTATAACAAACACCCTTTTCCAACAACACAAGAAAAGACTCTACACATGGACATCACCAGATGGTCAAAACCAAATCAGATTGATCATATTCTTTCCAGCCAAAGATGGAGAAGCTCTATACAGTCAGCAAAGACAAGACCAGGAGCTGACTGTGGCTTAGATCATGAACTTCTTATTGCCAAATTCAGACTGAAAGTAAAGAAATTGGGGAAAACCACTAGACCATTCAGGTATGACCTAAAGCAAATCCCTTACAATTGTAGAGTGGAAGTGAGGAATAGATTCAAGGGATTAGATTTGATAGGCAGAATGCCTGAAGAACTACAGATGGGGCTTCCTGACATTGTACAGGAGGCGGTGATCAAGATCATCCCCAAGAAAAAGAAATGCAAAAAGGCAGAATGGTTGTCTGAGGAGGCCTTACAAATATCTGAAAAAAAGAAGAGAGGTGAAGGGCAAAGGAGAAAAAAGATAGATATACCCATTTGAATGCAGAGTTCCAAAGAATAGCAAGGAGAGATAAGAAAGCATTCCTCAGTGATCAATGCAAAGAAATAGAGGAAAATATTAGCATGGGAAAGACTAGAGATTTCTTCAAGAAAATTAGAGATACAAAGGGAACTTGTCATGCAAAGATGGACACAAAAAAGGACAGAAATTTTATGGACCTAACAGAAGCAGAAGATATTGAGAAGAGGTGGCAAGAATACAACTAAACTAAAAAGACCTTCATGGCTTACCTCTAGAAAACCACAATGGTGTGATTACTCACCTAGAGCCAGACATCCTGGAATGTGAAGTCAAGCAGGTCTTAGAAAGCATCACTACAAAGCTAGTGGAGGTGATGGAATTCCAACTGAGCTATTTCAAATCTTAAAAGATGATGCTGTGAAAGTGCTGCACTTAATATGCCAGCAAATTTGGCAAACTCAGCAGTGGCCACAAGACTGAAAAAGGTCAGTTTTTACTCCAGTCCCAAAGAAAGGCAATGCCAAAGAATGTTCAAACTACCACTCAATTGCACTCATCTCACACACTAGCAAATTAATACTCAAAATTCTCCAACCCAGGTTTCAACAGTACGTGAACCGTGAGCTTCCAGATGTTCAAGCTGGATTTAGAAAAGTCAGAGGAACCAGAGATCAAATTGCCAGCATCCGTTGGATCATCAAAAAAGCAAAAGAGTTCCAGAAAAACATCTACTTCTGATTTATTGACTACACCAAAGCCTTTGACTGTGTGGATCACAACAAATTGTGGAAAATTCTTCAAGAGATGGAAATACCCGACCACCTGATCTGCCTTCTGAAATCTGCACACAGGTCAAGAAGCAACAGTTAAAACTGGACATGAAACAAAAGACTGGTTCCAAATTGGGAACAGAGTACGTCAAGGCTATATACTGTCACCCTGCTTATTTAACTTATATGCTCATGTGAAATGCTGGGCCCGATGAAGCACAAGCTGGAATCAAGATTGCTGGGAGAAATATCATAACCTCAGATATGCAGATGACATCACCCTTATGGCAGAAAGTGAAGAAGAACAAAAGAGCCTCCTGATGAAAGTGAAAGAGGAGAGTGAAAAAGTTGGCTTAAAACTCAACATTCAGAAAACGAAGATCATGGCATCCAGTCCCATCACTTCATGACATCCAGTCCCATCACTTCATGACAAATAGATGGGGAAACGATGGAAACAATGAGAGACTTTATTTTTTGAGGCCCCAAAATCACTGTGGATGGGAACTTCAGCCATGAAATTAAAAGACACTTGCTCCTTGGAAAAGCTATGACCAACCTAGACAGCATGTAAAAAAGCAGAGATTTTACTTTGCCAACAAAGGTCCATCTAGTCAAAGCTATGGTTTTTCCAGTAGTCATGTATGGATGTGAGATTTGGACTATAAAGAAAGTTGAGCACCAAAGATTTGATGCTTTTGAACTGTGGTGCTTGAAAAGACTTTTGAGAATCCCTTGGACTGCAAAGAGATCCAACCAGTCAATCCTAAAGGAAGTCAGTCCTGAATATTCATTGGACGGACTGATGCTGAAGCTGAAACTCCAATACTCTGGCCACTTGATTCAAACAACTGACTCATTAGAAAAGACCCTGATGCTGGGAAAGATTGAAGGTGGGAGGAGAAGGGGACAAGAGGGGATGAGATGGTTGGATGGCATCAGCAACTCAATGGACATGATTTAGAGCAAGCTCCTGGAGTGGGTGATGGACAGAGAAGCCTGGTATGCTGCGGTCCATGGGATTGCAAAGAATTGGACACGACTGAGCAACTGAACTTAACTGACTGATACAGCAAAGACATATATCATATCAATTATATATCATTAAAGCAATAGGTGATTGAGAACCAAGTATGGAGATAAGCAGTGCTTTCGACGCCCAGAGAATTGAGGTATTCTTTTGATTTTGGAAAGTAAGCAATGGCAGTGCTGGTGGTGAATAAACACAGGGCTACCTGGGTGGTGTGCCTATACAATCAGATAGTACAATTCTAATCTTTAAATGCACAGGAGTTAAAGGGATAGAGACGTTTATTTCTACTCCTACTGCTGTTCATGATACTAGTATCACTTACACTCTATTGAGTACAGAGCGTAACCAAATGCACTGTATCCTAGTGCACATAGTCTTCATGTCTGTGTAAAGGAAAAATCGCGTTTTCTGTTAACCCTAGATGTAAATAATAAGACATTACACTTGGAGAGAAAAAGAGGTATTATTATAGTTACTGATTTCAGTTTCATAACTTTGGAGTCAGGGCAAATATTTACAAACATACACCAAGAAAAGAGATAATATAGGTATACATAAACCTATGATGTTTCTAAGGAACCATAAGCAATTAATGTACTTGTATGGAAGGAAATCTTATAAAATATATTTGGATAAGTGCACATTTTCTCTAGCATATTAATATAATGTGTATATATATATGTGTATGTGTGTATATATATACCGAATGATCACCAACTTTCCCTTGTTACTTTCTAGCATTATGTTATTTATGAAATCTAAATTATCTATTATTTCCTAAAAATATTCTGATATTATTTTTTATTTATTTGTATATCAGTAACATTTGGCTTGCATTACTGAAGAGTTATTAATCACTATAAATTTAAGACAGATGAAAAGATAATAGTCAGAGATATTTCTCCTTGATGGAATAAAATCCTCCCTAATAATACAAGACTAGCATTTCCAATACTAGGAAATTCAATAAGCAAGTGCTCAATAGATACAGCAATAGATTTTACATGTAGCATATGGAATTTTTAAAAATCTTTTAGAATTTGAACATATAAAATGAGAATACTAGTCAACAAAGTATACTAAATGATATATATAAACATGGATAAAATTTTTTTTTAATTAATATTCAGGAGTTATGGGCTTCCCTGGTGGCTCAAACAGTAAAGAATCCACCTGCAATGTGGGAGACCTGAGTTCAATCCCTGGGTTGGAAGATCCCCTGGAGGAGTGAGTTATGGTGGATATATCTTATATCTTATATAAGATACAAATGTAAGGTTTTAGTATTAATACATGGTTTATTATTCCTATAGTTATTCTTAGCCTCTTAGATATTCAAGAAATTATACCAATTAATTTACATTGGTTTTAATATCTGATTTAAATGAATTATATCAATTATCCATAAGGTAAATATTGTCATATGCAATTTACAAGTGAGGACTTCAGTGCTCAAAGTTTATACAGGTTGCTCAATTTTAACACAAGCCAATTAAATTCAAGGCTAAGACTCTTTCTACTACTCTGTATTTATTATGTGTAAGGCACTATGCTATGTCCAATTGGGTATATTATCTTCCTTTTGAAACTTTTCTGTCAACTACTGTGACACTGAATTCTGTTGCTTTGCTCCTATTGCTCAAACACCTCTGTTGTCTGCACTTTTGACCTTAACTCTTCTAAACATAACCATCTCATACATTTCTGCCCTTTCTGCACTAGGAATCTTCTTTGTTTCACAGTCAGACGAGACTGAGCGACTTCACTTTCACTTTTCACTTTCATGCATTGGAGAAGGCAATGGCAACCCACTCCAGTGTTCTTGCCTGGAGAATCCCAGGGATGGGGGAGCCTGATGGGCTGCCGTCTATGGGGTCGCACAGAGTCGGACACAACTGAAGTGACTTAGCAGCAGCAGCAGCAGCATCCCTCTTAACAACTCCAGCAAGTTTCAGTTATCAACTTTCTGTTGCTAATTCCCCAAACCAAGTGTCTAGTTCTGCTTTGAGCTCCAGAACTAAAACTTCCAATAATCTGAGATAGCTTCATCTGAGGATTTCTGAGGTGGTGCTAGTTATAAAAAAAATCTGCCTACCAATGCAGGAGATGCAAGAGACATGGGTTCGATTCCTGGGTCAGGAAGATTCCCTGGATTAGGAAATGGCACTCCACTCTAGTATTTTTGCCAGAAAAATTTCATGGATAGAGGAGCATGGTGTGCTACACTCCATGTGGCTGCAAAGAGCAGAACGACTGAGTACAAACACACATACACACACACACACACACACCTCCATCTCATTGATTTAGGTTGGCCATGTCTACAACTGCAACACATGATAACCAGGGAATAGCATTCCCTTCATAAACAAACTTCCCAAGAACCCCTGTCTCAGGCTCCCTCCTAAGGATCTCAGACTGGCAATTCTGTACATTGCTTCCTGAGTCATACTTTAAAATGAAAATAATGTCATGTATACTATAACTATGACTTCCTGGAGAAGGAAATGGCAACCCACTTCAGTATCCTTGCCTGGAGAATCCCACGTACAGAGGAGCCTGGTAGGCTATAGTCCAGGGGGTCGCAAAGAGTCGGACATGACTGAGCGACTTCACTCACTCACTCACTCATACTATGATTATGAAAGTGAAAGTAAGTGAAAGTCACTCAATCATGTCTGACCCCATGGACTATACAGTCTTCAGGCCAGAATACTGGAGTGGGTAGCCTTTCCCTTCTCCAGGAGATCTTCCCAACCCAGGGATCAAACCCAGGTCTCCCTCATTGCAGGCAGATTCTTTACCAGCTAAACCACAAGGGAAACCCAAGAATACTGTGGAGTGGGTAGCCTATCCCTTCTCTAACGAATCTTCCCGATCCAGAAATCAAACTGGGGTCTCCTGCATTGCAGGTGGATTCTTTACCAAGTGAACTATTAGGGAAGCCTTTACTATGACTATGTAAGATGTTAAATCAGACATTTTTTTTTTAATCAACTGTCTGAATTTTATATAAGTCTAAAATTAGTCAAAAGTAAAAAAGTTCTTTAAAATTGTGTTTGAACAGATTATGCCACTTTCCTCAATATCCTCAAATGTCCCCCCTTAAAGCCAGAACAGAATCTAATCCTTATCAGAGTGTTTCAGGTCCTAGATGATCTGCCTCTGGTCAGCTTGTCATTCCCACTTATCCTGTTCTCCATATGCTCATGTGGAGCACACGCTCATGAGAATATGAGCACATGAGGATAAGCTTATATGCTCAGTCTCCAGTTGCTCATATGCTTCAAGGCATACAATCATCCCATGGTATCCACAGGACATTGGTTATAGGATCCTCTGTGGGTACCAGAACCCACTGATGCTCAAGTCTTTTACATAAAATGGCATATTACACTCAGCCCTCGGAATCAGCAGCTTCAGCAAATTCAACCCACCATGGATATGGAGGGCCCACTGTCCTAACATCACTGCTGTTTTCCTCACATGCTAGATTCATTCCTAACTCATGACTTACACTCTTTCTGCTTGGACAGCTCTTTCCTCACATAATCACATAGCTTGCTCTCTATCTTTATTCAGTTATCTTCTCATATATCACCTTTCTAGAGATGACGTCTCTGATAATCATAACTAAAATAGTACTCTCTCAAACTAGGCATCCCTCATGTTTTTTTTTCCCTATATTTTTTTTTTACATACATCTGACCTGATGTATCCTACATGTTCTATCCTATATAGGAAGGTCAGTTTCACGAGAATCGGAATTCTCTCAACAAGGGCAGGAACTATTTCTTCAGCATTTGGAACAATTTCTGCCACCAGGTGAGTCTTTAATTAGTGTTTGTTAAATCACTGACAAGAGACACATCTATATAAATTAACTCAATCCCAAGCGTTCCTACCTTCTGTATGGGTAAAAACAATCTATTTGGAGGAAAAGGCAGTAGGTACATTGAAAGTAAATATATACATATACACACACCAAATATAAAGTTTCTACTGTGAAAGGGACTGCAAAGCCTCACTGTTAAATAACATGTGCTATAGAAAATGTATGCTGTCCTTCTGATGCAGATGTAGTGGGTGAGTGGGAAGGGAGCAAAAATCTCTGAGGCTTCTACATTGTGAAAATGTTTTATTGAGGAAGGACTAAATTTAGACCTTACAAGACTGATAAAATTCAGGGACTTCCCTGGTGGTCTGGTGGTTAAAATTTGGTGCTTACAATGCAGGGGCTGTGGGTTTGATCCCTGGTTGGGGAACTAAGGCGCTTCCCAGGTGGCTCAGTGGTAAAGAATCAGCCTGCCAATGCAGGAGACATAAGAGACGCAGGCTTGATCCCTGGTTGGGGAAGATCCTCTGGAGAAGGAAATGGCAACCCACTCCAGTATTCTTGCCAGGAAAATTCCATGGGCAGAGAAGTCTGGTGTGCGACAGTCCATGGAATCACAAAGAGCCTCATGCAATTTAGTGACTGAGCACAGCACAGCGGGGAACCAAGCTTCCATATGCCATGAGGCCAAAAAAATTAGAAAAAAAAGAGCAAAAATGATTGGTAAGATTCAGCTAAGTTCATAGAAGTTGGAAGGGTACTGTACAAGAGGGATGTGAGAGGAAAAAGGCGTGGGAGAAAGAATAGGAATACAAAAAAAAAAAAGCTGAGTTCTGAAGCAGTCTGGGAAGTACAGAGTGTGGACTGGTGATTTAGATGACGTGCTGGAAAGGAGATTTAAGCTAGATTGAAAGAAGCTGTGAATGTCTTTCATACCTCTCTTTCACAAAAATTATGTGCATATTACCATCTCTCTGTCCATTTAGTCTCTCATCCTCTAGCAGTTTACCATCTCTCCCAATATCATTAACATATAGCTGTAAAAACATCCTAATACAGTGCTATAAACTGTCAAAATTTCATGCAGGTGAAGTCCTGATAGCCTTATAACTTAGGTAATTTTCAAATAACATCCCCATAATATCACCAAAAGTATGATAAGAACCTGAGTTTCAAGTTGGAAAACTATGACAGGCAATGTTAATGACTTTTATAAAGTCATGCTATAAATTATTTTGTCTGCTTTCAAAAATGACTACATTGCCAAATGGAACCAGAAAGCATGGCAACATTGTAATATTTAGCTTAGTATTTCATGTCATTTTATATTATTGGAGTATAATTGCTTTACAATGTTTTGTTACTTTCTGCTGTACAACAACATGAATCAGCTATATATATATATATACACACATATTCTCTCCTTCTTGATCACTCCTTCCACCTCTCCCATCCCACCACTCTCGGTCATCACAGAACACCGAGCTGAGCTCCCTGTGCTGTGCAGCAGCTTCCCACTAGTTATCTATTTTACACACGGTAATGTATAGATGTCAATGCTACTCTCTTAATTTGTCTCACCCTGCTATTTCATATTTTAGACAGTATGGGATACATGTCATACCTGTAGGTCTCTGTAAATTCTTTTGTACTAAAATTCTTCTCAGTGTACCATCCATGGCCGCCTCTTCTATGTGGGAGTGGTCCCCAACAACAGTCCAGTACATCATCCTGAAGAGATAGGTCAAGTTGATTAGCCTGGTGACAATGCTGGCATAGCCCCAAACAAGATCTGAAAAGATCCTGTGCATTTGAATCACCTTAGAGTCCCTGATAAAGGGACTAACTCTAAATATGCAGAGTAAAGACCTCCAAGAGAGGGCTGTGGAATCAAGGTTTTAAATAGTCATGCACTAGTCCCTGATAGCTCAGCTGGTAAAGAATCCCCCTACAATGCAGGAGACCTGGGTTCAATCCCTGGGTTGGGAAACTTCCTGGAGAAGGGAAAGGCTACCCACTCCAGTATTCTGGCCTGGAGAATTCCATGGACTGTATAGTCTACGGGGTTGCAAAGCATCGGATACGACTGAGCGACTTTCACTCACTCACTCACACTAGTGTTAGTCTCTCAGTTGTGTCTGATTTTTTGCAATCCCATGAACTGTAGACCACCAGGCTCCTCTATCCATGGCATTCTCCAGGCAAGAATACTGAGGTGGGTGCCATTTCCTTCCCCAGGGGATCTTACTGATCCAGGAATCAATCCCAGGTTTCCTGCATTGCAGGCAGATTCTTTACCAACTGAGCTACAAGGGAAGCCCATATTTCCTACTAAAATTTTAGAGTTACTGTTTAACAGGATAAAATGTAGTTCACTTGATTCCCAAAGCTCAATTTTGAAAATTTCTTTAGAAGAAGAATATCCTAACACTTGAAACCATCTTCTTATTGTGACAGAATTCATTTTACTATGGTTTATACAACAGTATGTTTTCTTTTACGATAAAGTAACTATTTCCTCAAACAGAAATAATTTTCTAACTTAGAAGATACCACACTGCTTAATTCTATTAAGTAAACAATTGCTTCTTTTTACTCAGGATCTAATGGTCCACTTTATGGATGATTAGGAATTTTATTTAACATTTCCCTATTTCTTTTTGGCCACTGCTCATAAATGAAAAATAAAATAATAAAAAATAAAAACAAATCAAGTAAAATAAAGGACATATTTGTATTACATTTTTAAAGTCTGTTTATACATATGCTTTCATTTTTTATTACCAGAAATAGCCAAAATCACTAATACTCTACACTTAAAATGGTTAAACATTATATATAACATCTCAAAAAATTAGTTTTAGATTAACAATAGTGGTTACACTTTTCACATCAGTTTCATTAATCTGAATGTATATACAACATATACAGACACTAAATGTATAAAGTACATTTATACAACTGTTCAGAGAAAAACACAAATTTTTCACCACCATTTGGTATGAAAAGAACATTCTTTTTTACAGAAGGAGTAGAGGGATTTTCACAAGTCTTGTGACTCTATGTTGAACACTTATCCAAAAACAACACTATAGAAAACAGGTGGGACAATCTCTAAAAATGGATAGTCATATCAAGAAACATCAATAACCATGTTATTAACCTACCCTCTTTTAGGATTTACAGCAATGGCATAGGGTTCTCCAGCCATATTTGTTAAGAGTCTGGTACAGTTGGGGCCACTCAGCTGCCCTACGTTGATAGAGTACCTCAAACTGGTCCAGTGAGTAGTGTAATAACTGAACCAGTGCATTCGAGAATGGTCGGTCCAATAAATATTTCCAGCAACCCAGTCAACTGCAATGTCCCTGGGCCTTCTAAATTCAGGACACTAAAAGAAAACAAAACAACAAACCACAGTATTTGCAAAAGCAAATTGGTGGAGTTTTCTATATCTATATATTGAGATTATTTGGGAATCAAATATGATCAGGTATTAATTATAATATAGATTTTTAAACATATTTTATTCTTACTTTTAATAGGTATATAATTTCACAAGTCCTAAGTATATAGTTCATTGGAATTTTACCTATCACTGCCCCTGTTTATGATACCACCCTTATGGCAGAAAGTGAAGAGGAACTAAAAAGCCTCTTGATGAAAGTGAAAGAGGAGAGTGAAAAAGTTGGCTTAAAGCTCAACATTCAGAAAACGAAGATCATGGCATCCAGTCCCATCACTTCATGGGAAATAGATGGGGAAACAGTGTCAGACTTTACTTTTTGGGCTCCAAAATCACTGCAGATGGTGAATTGCAGCCATGAAATTAAAAGACGCTTACTCCTTGGAAGGAAAGTTATGACAAACCTAGATAGCATATTCAAAAGCAGATACATTACTTTGCCAACCAAGGTCCGTCTAGTCAAGGCTATGGTTTTTCCTGTGGTCATGTATGGATGTGAGAGTTGGACTGTGAAGAAGGCTGAGTGCCGAAGAATTGATGCTTTTGAACTGTGGTGTTGGAGAAGACTCTTGAGAATCCCTGGGATTGCAAGGAGATCCAACCAGTCCATTCTGAAGGAGATCAGCCCTGGGATTTCTTTGGAAGGAATGGTGCTAAAGCTGAAACTCCAATACTTTGGCCACCTCATGCGAAGAGTTGACTCATTGGAAAAGACTCTGATGCTGGGAGGGATTGGGGGCAGGAGGAGAAGGGAAGACAGAGGATGAGATGGCTGGATGGCATCACCGACTCGATGGACGTGGGTTTGGGTGAACTCCAGGAGTTGGTGATGGACAGGGAAGCCTGGCATGCTGTGATTCATGGGGTCTCAAAGAGTCGGACACGACTGTGGGACTGAATGAACTAAACTGAACTGCCCCTGTTTAACTACCACCCTGTTACAATATTTCCAGAACTGTAGAAGGTTCATTTATGATGTCTACCAGTTAGTATTTCTCTTAGAATAAGCATAATAATAATGTCTAATGTCATAGATCAGTTTAAACAAATCCACATAAATATCATCGTACTCTTCAATGCCTGATTTTGATTCAACATCATGTCCATGTATCCATACTGTTGTGTATGTCAGTTTAATTGTTTTTATTTCTGGATAATATTTAATTTCATGAATAATATCAATTTGTTTACCATTTTACTGGTAATATATATTTTGTTTGTTAATAATTTTAGGCCATTACAATACAAATGATGAATATTCCTGTATGTATCTTTTGGTGGACATGAACTCTCATTTTATTGAATATTTAATAAGAAATAGAACTATTGAAGCTTAAGGTATACATATGTTTGCTTGAATAGATAGGGTTAGAATTTTCTTTCAAAGCATCTCTACCAATATGCACTCTTTTCAGCAATTTAATAAAGTTACAGTTGCTCTGCATCCTTACCATATATAATTTGATTTAAAATCAAAAAAGAATGTTAATACAAATAGGCACATTTAGAGAGATGCTATATTAAAACGTCTTTCGAGGAAAGTTACAAACTCTGTCATTTATATTAAATCTGCTAGCTTGGATTTTCTGTGTAATACTATATTACTGAATTATTGTGAGACAAAGGTAAAAGAGTTCATTGGGAATAGACAGCAAGGAAAATAACGTATGCTGTGTGCCCTTCAATTAACTTGATCACTTTGAGCTGAAGCTAGTGTAATAATTAATTTGACATGCTCAGGTTTATTGTGCATAGCCAAAAGTGAGAAGGAATTCTCAGGGGTATTATATCAAGACTAGAAACAATTATTTGAAGGTGATTATAACTAGACATGTCATCAATGTGTAAAAGCATCGTTAAGACCTGGTAACAAGTGGAAATGTGGGTTTTTAACAGATGACTGTTTTTTCTGTGTTTTACTAGTGAACACATTTTGTTAAATTGTGCTTGGGTTAAAAACAAACAGACTGAACTTCTCAAAAAGTACATGAGATGCCAAGAAATAAAAATTGCAAGTTGCCATCTGCTTTGTGATTACTGAGATCATAAGGAAGGAAAATATGGCTCAAATTAAACACAGAACCTTTAGAAATTTCTAATGGCCTTTATTATTAGTCTTTTAACTGATTGACTTAAAAACTAAACTTTTGAAATATTACAGTACCTTATTTCTCTACTCTAATTTTAAATACTACCCATCTACCCAGTGATATCTCATAGCTACCTAAAGTTAAATGAAAAGTACTCTGAAATACAACATTATCTAAACACTCCATACAAATAATATTTATAAACGGGTAAAATATAAAGATTTATCCTAGCCAAACCACAAAATAATTTTCAAGTGTTTCAGTATCATTTAACTTAAATGTAATTGCTGCTTCTGATTTGGCAGTATTTAAAAGTAAATTTATCAACAAATGGTATGGACATGTCAATGTAAATCTTAAATTTATAAACATGAGAGACAATAGGAGAAAATAACCATTATGAACTGTATGAAGCCTCTTGGAGCATATTTATCTTTTTTAATACCACTGGAGCAATCTTTTACCATGTACTTGTACAGCACGAACATAGAAGAATACCCTATTTTGCCTTTGGTGGTGGTTGCTGGTTTAGTTGCTAAGTTGTGTCCTACTCTTGAGACTCCATGGATTATAGACCATGAGGATCCTCTGTCCATGAGATTTCCCAGGCACAAATACTGGAGTGGCTTCTCATTTCCTTCTCCAGCGGATCTTCCCAACCCAGGGATAGAACCTGAGTCTCCTGCATTGCAGGCAGATTCTTTATTGACTGAGCCAACAGGGAAGCTCAAATTTGCCTTTATAAAATGTTAGTATACTATATGATTTTTCTGTCCTAGTGGTATCCTTGCTAAATAGGACATATTTTATGCAAAGTACCTCTTTTTAAATTTAATATTTTCATTTTGTTTCACTCATGCTCAAAAAAGAGCTGGTTATCTTTCCATTCTATATTTATATTCCTCTTCTGCTAACAGTTAAAATCTCAAATTCCTAATGATCATGGAACATTCAGAAGTCTGATTTTGTGATACTTTTCAGAAAAGCTGGCTGGAGAAAATTCTATTAATGGTGAATTCTAAGAGGATATATAGAATTTAGGTCACATTACTAGAATAAATGTTACTTTTAAATGCTGAGCACAAGAGATACTGATGAGTTATAGAGCCATTTAAATACATATAGTTATTCTCTGGTTCCTTGATCAAGGAATCTCTAATGTCATTCCCATATCAACTAAGGTAGTTAGAATATGGAGTAAAGGATGGTCACACCCAATAAATTCAACCTAAAGTCATGAATCATCAGTGACAAGATGATTCTCAGGGAATTATGGCAACCAGGTGAAGATGTTACTAGGTATTCATCCTTAATGACTCATAACATACTGAATGCTCAGTGATTCTCAACACTGAAAAGAGCAAGACTGAACAAAAGATGAACAAGAAGACAGAAATAAGATGGTCTTATTGTTAGGGAAACCGTGGCCAAATTAGGAAATCATCTTTATAGTGAGTTCTATAGAAATAAATAATCCAAAAAAAAAAAAAAAAAGAAAGGAAGAAATAATCCCTTTCTATTGCTCATGGCTTGACCAGGATTGCATTTAAAGTGAAAGTGAAAGTCGCTCAGTTGTGTCAGACTCTTTGCGACCCCATGGATTATACAGTCCATGGAATTCTCCAGGCCAGAGTGCTAGAGTGGATAGCCTTTCCCTTCTTCAGGGGATCCTCCCAACCCAGAGATTGAACCCAAGTCTCCCACATTGCAGGTGGATGGATTCTTTACCAACTGAGCCACAAGGAAAATCAAAGAATACTGGAGTCCTTCTCCAGGGGATCTTCCTGACCCAGGAATTAAACTGGGGTCTCCTGCATTGCAGGCAGATTCTTTACCAACTGAACTATCAGGGAAGCCCAATAGGGAGGATTATGTTAGTCATCTAAAAGGGAACCTCATATTGAATGAATGCTGGTTGAAAGGTGGAGGGCAAATTGCTGGTGGGTCTTATGGAGAAGTTCAAAATCAATCAGGTAAACACAAAAAGTGGGAAAACACAGGAAAAGTAAACTGAGGTTCTTGGCCTAGATTGGAGACTGAAATGAATAACAAAAACAGGATGGTTACGCCATTTGTCTCAAAAGAGATTGAAAAACAACCAAACACATCAGATTGGAAGCATGAAGAGAATATGAAACTCTAATTTGCCTCTTTGGCTCCCACTCTAGACAGAAAGACCAATGAACTAGAGGCACTAATGCAATATGTCGTGTTTAAGAGATTGCAGAGGCGTGTGGTTACCCAGACAACAAAAGGCATTTCTCATTTTTTTGCACAAAGTAGAAGACACATTTTGATGGCTTTCTCCAGACAAATGATTTCTTTCCTAATAAGCTCTCTAAATACACAGCCAAAGTTTTGAGTCCTGAGGCATTCTTCTTTATAGAGATATATTAGTTGAATGAATGAAATGCTTAAATCTTGCCAAAAAAATTGGCAGCTTGATTGTAACACAATTAGAGGTTACTGCTTTAAACTACTAATCCTTTACAGCTGCAGATTGTAAGGTATCTGTCACAGTGCCAGCTTCAGTAAACTAAAAATATAAGTCACTAAGACATTTGTTTTAAATCGAGGAAAGAGGAAAATCTATAAAAGGAGAATTCAAACATTTGAACTGTGGAAATACTGTCTTTTTTAAAACAAAATTCCTATAGTTAGCAATATAATTTGAGAAAATATAGTTAACACAAGGATAGATTGAAGTTGCCACATATTTCATTTGTTTCTGATTTTTTCATTTTTGTGTACATATAAGAAAATTCAGTCCATTTTGGTAAAGTTAATTATCCCCTGATGCAATGCTAGTAAAACACAGATATAACAACACTGTAAATAATTTGGGTGTGTGCTGGGATGGGGATGGGGGTATCCATCTGTCATGATAAGATTATTTATGTTTTTGGTTCACAAAATGTGAATCAGATTAAATTCTCATAAATTAGTCAATACCACATTGCAGGCAGATTCTTTACCATCTGAGCCACCAGGGATGCCCAAGAATACTGGAGTGGGTAGCCTATCCCTTCTCCAAGGGATCTTCCTTACCCAGGAATCAAACCGGGTCCTCCTGCATTGCAGGCATATTCTTACCTGCTGAGCTACCAGGGAAGCCCAATAATAAAGGACTACACAAATTCTGAACATTACTAAATTTCACAGCTTAGTAATAGTCTGCAATACCTAGATAATTGTTATTTAAATCAAGCTCATACAGCAATGGAGAAACCCTTCTCCCAAAACCCAAAAAAGTTATATTTAAGAGCTAGAATATATATGAATTCTAAAACCACTTCAGGGATGAAACTTCTGCTTCTATCAGCAATCTATTCTTAAGAAAAGATCATTTCAATCTGAATATTTATAAGGCTTAATTTAAAAGATTATTTCAATTTTAATAATTTTACTACAATTTGTAGTATTTATCTAAAGTGAAAATGAAAGTGAAAATTGCTCAGTCGTGTCCGACTGTTTGCAAACTGATGGACTATACAGTCCATGGAATTCTTCAGGACAGAGTACTGGAGTGGGAAGCTTTTCCCTTCTCCAGGGGATCTTCCCAACCCAGGGATCGAACCCAGGTCTCTCACATTGCAGGCAGATTCTTTACCAGCTGAGCCACAAGGGTTTACACTAGGACCACATCAACCTGGCATAAGCTCTGTTATAGGAAAAGGAAACCAAATAAAAGTACATAATTCTCAGACAGTATCCAGAAAGTAACAAATCTATCTTTGGATATCAGGGTGAATATTGTATGTGATTTATCATTTTTAAAACATACTCAGTGTTCTTTAAACTTATTTGTTATGATCTACCACCTACCTACCATAAATATCAAAACTCAGTCAAAACTTTCACTTGGACTACCAGCTAAACAAAAGATATTATGGAACCTAGAAAATAACATATTTGGAATCAGAAAGTTGGTTTAAGAACTAGTCCTAGTTTCTCCATAAATGATGAAAGTGAAAGTGAAGGTGTTAAGTCACTCAGTCATGTCTGACTCTTTGTGACCCCATGGACTGTACCCCACCAGGCTCCACTGTCCATAGAATTCTCCAGGCAAGAACACTGGGGTGGGTTGCCATTTCCTTCTCCAGGGAATCTTTCTGACCCAGGGATTGAACCTGAGTCTCCTGCATTGCAGGTGGATTCTTTACTATCTGAGTCACCAAGAAAGCCCATAAATTATGTGGCATATAAAAATAAAGGCTTTGGGTCAGATGATCTGTGAAAGTGTTTAACTTCTAAACACTACATTACATAACTGTTTAAAACCTTATCCATTCTGTATAAACCTTGAAGTGAAGTGAAGTGAAGTCGTTCAGTTGTCTTCGACTCTTTGCGACCCCATGGACAGTAGCCTACCAGGCTCCGCCATCCTTGGGATTTTCCAGGCAAGAATACTGGAGTGGGCTGCCATTTCCTTCTCCAGGGGATCTTCCCAACCCAGGGATCGAACCCGGGTCTCCTGCATTGCAGACAGACGCTTCACTGTCTGAGCCACCATGCTAAGTCGCTTCAGTCCTGTCTGACTCTGTGCAACCCCACAGACGACAGCCCATCATGCTCTGCCATTCCTGGGATCCTCCAGGCAAGAGTACTGGAGTGGGTTGCCATTTCCTTCTCCAATGCATGAAAGTGAAAAGTGAAAGTGAAGTCGCTTAGTTGTGTCCGACTCCTAGCGACCCCATGGACTGCAGCCTACCAGGCTCCTCTGTCCATGGGATTTGCCAGGCAAGAGTACTGGAGTGGGTTGCCATTGCCTTCTCCTGCTATGTATGAATTTTATGCATTAGTCAGTAAGCAAAAAAATTTGTTGGTACTTATGGGGGCAATTTTGACATCATCTCCCTATATGAGTAACCTGAAATTAAGAAGACAAGGTGCCTTATGATAGTTAATTTTTTTTTCTGATAGTTACAATTTAAACAAGCACAACAGCTGAGATGAAAATTAGAGCTATCTGAAAGAACAGGCTGCAAAATGGTAGGTTGAGTACTTAAAGTTTTGTTTTTTTTTAAAGTCTTTTAAAAGTAGATTCTAACTTTAATATTGATGCTTTTGAACTGCGGTGTTGGAGAAGACTCTTGAGAGTCCCTTGGAATGCAAGGAGATCCAACCAGGCCATCCTAAAGGACATCAGTCCTGGGTGTTCTTTGGAAGGACTGATGCTGAAGCTGAAACTCCAATACTTTGGCCACCTCATGTGAAGAGTTGACTCATTGGAAAAGACCCTGAAGCTGTGAGGGACTGGGGGCAGGAGGAGAAGGGGATGACAGAGGATGAGATGGCTGGATGGCATCACTGACTCGATGGACGTGAGTTTGAGTGAACTCCGGGAGTTGGTGATGGACAGGGAGGTCTGGCGTGCTGCAATTCATGGGGTCGCAAAGAGTCGGACGTGACTGAGCGACTGAACTGAACTGAACTTAACTGAACTGATGGGAATAACAGTCCACCTTACCTGTCTCCTGAGAAACCTGTATGCAGGTCAAGAAACAACAGTTATAATCAGAAATGGAATAACAGACTATTCAAAGGTGGGAAAGGAGTACAACAAGGCTGAATATTGTCACCATGCTTATTTAACTTATATGCCGAGTACATCTTGTGAAATGCCAGGCTAGTTGAAGTTCAAGCTGGAATCAAGACTATTGGGAGAAATATCAACAAGCTCAGATATGCAGATGATAGCACTCTAGTGGCAGAGAGTGAAGAGGAACTAAAGAGCCTCTTGATGAAGGTAAAAGTGGAGGTTGAAAAAGCTGGTTTAAAACTGAACATTCAAAAAATGAAGATCATGGATGGCATCTGGTTCCATCACTTCATGGCAAATAGAAGGGGGAAAAGAGTGACATATTTTATTTTCTTGAGCTCCAAAATTTCAGCAGACAGTAAATGCAGCCATGGAATTAAAAGATGCTCGCTCCTTGGAAGGAAAATTATGACAAACCTAGATAGCGTACTAAAAAGTAGAGACATCGCTTTGCCAGCAAAGGTCCATCTTGTCAAAGCTATGGCTTTTCCAGTAGTCATGTATGGATGTGAGAGTTGGACCATAATGAAGGCTGAGAACCAAAGAATTGATGTTTTTCAATTGTGGTGCTAGAGAAGACTCTTCAGAGTTCCTTGGTTGCAAGTCAATCCTAAAGGAAATTAACCCTGAATATTCACTAGAAAGACTGATGCTGAAGCTAAAACCCCAATCCTTTGGCCACCTGACAGGTAGAGCTGACTCATTAGAAAAGACCCTGATGCTGAGAAAGACTGATGGTTGGATAGCATCAGTGACTCAGTGGACATGAATTTGAGCAAACTGTGGGAGATAGTGAAGGACAGAGAAGCCTGGCATGATGAGTTCATGGGGTTCCAAAGACTTGGACACAACTTTTGGACTGAACAACAAGAAAGATTGTGAAGTTAAGTTGCATTATTGTAAGTGAAACATAATATATTTATGGCTGGAAAAAAATGTGTTTTTTAGGGTATATGCATACTCTTATGGGAGAAGGTGGGAGGGGTATGTTGGGAGATGAGGCTAAACATCATAGAGAGGTTTGTAAGACCATGGTTTTTCAATGGAAAGATTTAAGGAGGGAGATATGATGCTGAGGTTTTATTATAAGATTATTTTGTCTGTGGTATAATGAACGGCTTGGGACTGGGGACTAAGGGGATACCAGAAACTCAGACAAGGTTTATTCAATGGACTCTAGAGGAAAGATTGTGAAATTTTAATCTAGGCTTTTGTGAAACAAAAGTAATACCAAGGATGAGAAGCATAACTTGTAAAGGATAACTTTCAAGATTGATATGCTATTGTCATGTATCCCCAAGATTTTCAATTAATTTATTGCTTCTAATTTAAAAGGTGTATCTACTTCATAACAGGTCTTGTTCTAAGTTCTAGTATTATAGTAGTAGAATAGGAAAAAAGAAAACTGCCACTGCTTCTGGATATTTATTTATAGCGAGGTGAGACAGATAATAGGTTATAAATATAATAAATGAATAAATTATGTGGCAGTAAAAACGTACTATGGAAATGCAAAAGAGCAGGGCATTGAGGATCCCAGGATGGGAATGGGATAATAGATTGCAATTATCAGTAAGTTATGCATTCAGACGACATTTAAACAAAGACTTGAAGGAGTTCAGGAATTGAATCATGTAGGATATCTGGCTGAAAGGCATTTTAGGGCAAAAGACCCTTTTAGGAAAGGCCTTACTTTAGTAGGTAGTGATCGGTTTGAGAAATAGCAGAGCTTCCCTGGAGAAGAGTGAGTAAAGGGGAAAGTAGTGGAAGATAATCAGAGAAGTAACAGGAGACCAAATCTTTCAAATCCTTAAGAGATGGTAGAAGAATTTCAGTCTTTTTAATGGAAAACCATTGGACATTTTTAATTGAAGATATGATGTGACTTACGCTTTATACAGAGCATTGTAGTTACTGTTTTGTGAGTCATAAAGATAGCAAAGAGATCAATTAGGAGGGTATTGCATTCATTCAGAAGAAAGGTGAAGGTGGTTCAAAACTAGATCCTTGAAGTCAAGCTGATATTATGGTAATCAGCTCCTAGACATACTTTGAAGGTACATTCAATAATATTGTCTGATTTTGGAGTTATGGAAGAAGAAGAGGGGCCAGCAATGCCTCTAAGATTTTCACTTTGAGCACCTAAAAAACTGAGTTGCCATTAAATTACATTGGGGAAGCAGATTTTGTGGATCATATGAGAAGTTTATTTTTAGGCATGCATGCCACCAGAGAAGGCAATGGCACCCCACTCCAGTACTCTTGCCTGGAAAATCCTATGGATGGAGGAGCCTGGTAGGCTGCAGTCCATGGGGTCGCTAAGAGTCGGACACGACTGAGTGACTTCACTTTCACTTTTCACTTTCATGCATTGGAGAAGGAAACGGCAACCCACTCCAGTGTTCTTGCTTGGAGAATCTCAGGGACAGGGAAGCCTGGTGGGCTGCTGTCTATGGGGTCGCACAAAGTCGGACAGGACTTAAGCGACTTAGCAGCAGCAGCAGCAGCTACTCTGGAGATTTTTTTTTTTTTAACATCCAAATGGAAAAGCAAGCAGTTAGATAGAGCCTGATATCAATTAGGAAATTTTTAGCATGTGATTTTATGTTAAACCATGAACTCTATTAGGAAGTGAGGAAGATAGAAATAAGAGGATCATGGTCAGAGCCTGGGGCATTCCAATATTAAAAGGAAAGGAGAAAAGGATCTAGCCAAAGATACTGAAAGGTGAGGAAAAGGAGAGAACAATAAAAGAGTAATTACACTGGTGATTCATCTCAGAACTATTTTGTACTAGTTATTATTACATCAAATGAAGTAACAAACAAAAAGAGCTACTTAAAGGTTAACTGGACAGACTCTTACTGTTACTATGTAGAAAAAGATTTCTCAACTCTGGCACTATTGGTGTTTTGGTCAGAATAATTCCTTGCTATGCGGAACTAATTTATTCATTGTAGGGTGTTAAGCATTCTCCCTGGCCTCTACTCACTTGATGCCAGCAGCAGTCCACAACACTGAGAATCAAAACTGTCTTCAGACATTACCAAATGTCCTCTGGGGTGAAAGATCATCCCCAGTGGAGAACCACTGATGTAGAACTACTGAATGCTCTCTGATGATGCCTCTCCCTCCATGACTCTAAGCATTTTTCAAGGTCCTTGATGAATTTCTGTTTTCAGATTTGTTTGAATACTCCTTTGTTTTCCTTTACTTGATCTTTCAGCAGTATGCTAGAAATATAACCAAAACTTCCTTTTCAAAACACTTTTCTTTTTCTCTTAGTTTCTGTGATTCTACATTCTCTTGTTTTATCCTAATGCATTGGCTGGTCCTTGCCATAGTTTTAATCTAGTCTCCGAGCTTGGTTCCAGTTCCTTCTTAATTTCCCCTGGTAATCTAACCTGGTTTGATGGTTTTAGATATCCCCTCAATTTTTCTATTCCTTAATGCAATTCCAGTCCAGAGATCTAAGATAAAGCTTTGACTACATCACTGCCAACCTAACATTCTCATTGGATCTCTTACTGGACTTAGCATAACTAAAACCAAACCCACAGTTTTCCATTTTCAGTTCAGTTCAGTTCAGTTCAATTGCTCAGTCATGTACAACTCTTTGCCACCCCATGAATTGCAGCACACTAGGCCTCCCTGTTCATCACCAACTCCTGGAGTCTACTCAAACTCATGACCATAGAGTTGGTGATGCCATCCTGCCATCTCATCCTCTGTCTTCCCCTTCTCCTCCTGCCCCCAATCCCTCCCAGCATCAGAGTCTTTTCCAATGAGTCAGCTCTTCGCATGAGGTGGCCAAAGTATTAGAGTTTCAGCTTTAGCATCAGTCCTTCCAATGAACACCCAGGACTGATCTCCTTTAGGATGGACTGGTTGGACCTCCTTGCAGTCCATTTTCAGTATCCTTCAAATTATACAATCCAGGGAACCAGATGTCAGTCTGGAATCTTTTCTCTCCTCATTTTTCACATTCATTCCATTTGCAAACATTTTTTTCCTCAAGATTCTACTCACTACCTTTCACTTTATTGAGACTATAATAGAGCAACATACCACCATTTCTATGGGAGCATAGCCCTTCTATGTGGCCTCTTTCTGTTATAGTCTTTTCTCCCACCAAATCCATTATCCACAGAAAAAATAAAAGAGTTGTCTTAGATATAAGTAAGATGGCATTACTTCCTTCTCATTTCCTAGGTCTTAGCTCAAATCTCCTCTTTTCAAATGTGCCTTTATTAATCATCTTACTCAAACCTATATCATTCAAGTTTTTATCTCCAAGTCCATTTTTTTACTTCCCCAAATACACCTTTCAAAAATTGGATTTTTTGTATTTATTTATGTGTTTGGAGAAGGCAATGGCAACACATTCCAGTACTCTTGCCTGGAAAATCCCATGGACGGAGGAGCCTGGTGGGCTAAAGTCCATGGGTTTGCTAAGAGTTGGACACGACTGAGTGACTTCACTTTCACTTTTCACTTTCATGCATTGGAGAAGGAAATGGCAACCTACTCCAGTGTTCTTGCCTGGAGAATCCCAGAGACGGGGGAGCCTGATGGGCTGCCGTCTCTGGGATCGCATAGAGTCAGACATGTGTAAAGCGACTTAGCAGCAGCATGTATGTTTTAGTTTAGTTGATTTTGTCTTTGTTCCACAGAATATAAACTTCATGAGGACAAGATTCTGCTATCTTTATCATATTCCAAGAACCCATCACCAAACCTAACAAACAAAACTCTCTAATAATGCTTTGCATGCATGCTTCAGGCATGGCCAACTCTTTGTGACTCTATGGACTATAGCCCACCAGGCTCCTCTGTCTATGGAATTCTCTGGACAATAATACTTGAGTGGGTTGCCATGCCATTCTCCAAGGTATCTTCCTGACCCAGGGATAGAACCTATGTCTCTTATTTCTCCTGCATTGGCAGGCAGGTCCTTAACCAATAGGGCCACCTGGGATGCCCAAATAATGCTTTGGGTATGAATGAATACAACTTGATTGGTCACCTTAAGATGCTATGCAATCTGATCAATAACTTAGTATTATTAATTGCATAATTTTATATGGTCATAAAAGATTTATGTTCAGTAAAATTTTGACAATTGATCACAACTATTTTAGAACCATCAATTCTAATCAGTATGTATTATTGAATGCCTGTCTTATTAATCAACAACAATCAAGCCACAGAATGATAGTAACATAATAGCTGATAGATTCAGATCTCTTCCAAGGTAATCATAATACATTATTTTAGTTGTTGACTGATTCGAATAAACTCTGATGGTTTTAAAAGTATTCTAGCCAAGCAATTATATTTCAATTTAGTTTCAATTTAGATTTTAATGGTGTCTTAAATTTATAATGGGCTTCCCAGGAGGTGTTAGTGGTAAACAACCTGCCTGCCAATGCTGGAGACATTAGAGACTCTGATTCGACCCCTGGGTTGGGAAGATCACCTGGAGCGGGGCATGACAACTCACTACAGTGTTCTTGCCTGGAGAATCCCATGGACAGAGGGAGCCTGGTGGCCTACAGTTCATGGGGCTGCAAAGAGCCAGACACAACTGAAGTGACTTAGCAGGCATGCACGTAAATTTATAATACTGAAGAAAGAAAAAAAAAAAAAAAAAAACTATCAACTTTTACCACTACCCAAATGTCCTAAAACAAGACTTTGAAGTTTTTGCTAAAATTTATGTACACACATTTATGTCTGGGTACACTGTTGTTGTTGTTTAGTCGCTAAGTCATATCTGACTCTTTGCAACCCCATGGACAGTAGCCCTCTGGGCTCTTCTGTCCATGGTATTTCCTAGACAAGAATGCTGGAGAGGGTTGGCCTTTCCTTCTAGGGTATCTTCCCAACCCAGGGATCAAACCTGTGTCTCATGCATTGGCAGAAGGATTCTTTACTGCTGAAGAACCAGGGAAGCCCGTGGTTACATAGGAATACTAATAAATTTATGTATGCATGTGTGTATGTGTGTGAGATGTACACACAGACCCATATATTGGGTAGGAGATTTAAAGCTAGGACTCCAATTAGAAACTGAAACCTATTAAAGAAAACTTAATTGAATATTTTGTTAAAGTTTTTCAGGAAAAATGGTTCTAATCAACTTTTTGAGAAAAGGGTATGAGTATTAATGAATACAATTATATTTATTCTGAACAATTTCTTTTGCATAATGGGGAATATGCCAAGCATGGTATCTCATATTCACTTCTCAAAACCAGGTAGATCAGATGAACCATTTGTTTTGCTCAGGAATACAGCTCTTTAATGGTAAAATCTAATGTGGAGAGTTCAAGTTATTTGCATTTTCAAGCACTGACCTACTTTATAGTGCTTGCTATCATGTATCTCGCATTTCATACTAGAAATAATAAATTGCCAGAAAGTATGTACAATTGTTGAATAATGCTATCGTATCCTCTTCTGACTACTAAAATTCAAATTCAGAAATCTCATTATGCTTTACATACAGATTGAATCATGTCAGTCTTTTAAGTTTTAAATTATTTAATTTTCTTAAAGAAAAAAAATCTATCCATTTTGTATAGCTCAGGGGGTTAGAAAATCATAGGCATTTCTATCTATAAATAACTTAGTCTGCATCTGAATTTTAAATTTGCAATCCTAATTGCTATTCCAACCATTTTCACAGACTACAGAAGAGAATTCCCTTCATGATTTCTAAAAAAGATCATGTTAAAAATTATTTTCCTTTAGAATGGACTTCAGTTAACATTTAGTTGCCTGAGCAATATTTTTCTGATTTCTGATACAACACATTTTCTGCCCTTTCCTGAAATAAAAAATATTCCAATTTTTTCTGTAGCTTTGAATATACCTTCAAGATATCCTGTCATCACATGGATCACTCCTGCGACTGAACATGTGCTGTCATGTAAGGCTCTTTGTGACCCCACGGACTATAGCCCACCAGGCTTCTCTGTTAAAGGAATTTTCCAGACAAGAATACTGGAGTGGGTTGCCATTTTCTACTCCAGGGGATCTTCCCAGCCTGCATCTTCTGTATTGGCAGGTGGATTCTTTACTAGTAATCCACATGGGAAGCCACTGATAATGGAGTAATAACTACAGTGTCCATAGTTTGATTTGCATATTCTTTCTTTCACCTATTGATTCAGAGATAGAAATCAATGGACCATATTCAGCTCAGGGAAAAACTTTAAGTTTCATTTTCTGAGGAGTGGGGAATTCTCAGGTAAGTAGTATTTGTGCCAAAACTTAGAAGATGAAATAGACTGCAGGAAATCATAACCCACTCCAGTATTCTTGCCTGGAGAATTTCATGGACATAGGAGCCTGGTGGGCTATAATCCATGGGATCACTAAGGGTTGGACACGATGAACAACTAACACTTACTTACACTTCATTAAACTAATGGATGACTATGTGGTGACTGTTAAAAGAGCAAGTATCATACATTGCAGGGAAATTCATGGGGGTAAAAATCAATTCTTTATATACAACATGGATTTCGGAGAAATACATACAAATTGTCTAGGTAATAGCTGGATAAACATAAACTATGTCACATGTTTTATTTTAAACCACACATATTTACTATTGGAAGGGACTTTAGAAATTTTCTACTTCAAAACACTACTTAGTTTTCAGATGAATGGAGATGTAGCAGGTATTTAAAGTTAAGTCTAAAATTTGTCATGTTTTTGTTGCATGGCCATAGATAAGCCATCTAATCATTCTAGAACACACACTGATCATTAAATTAAGGTGGTGAGAATGGATTTATTTCATATTTATAATATTGAGATATCAGGGTTACAAGGTAGTTTAGGAATCAAAATTGAATAATTACCCTTATCAGTGTAGCCTTAAGGATATATATACACACACATAATGCACTGGTAAGAATTTATATGGAATGCTTAATGATTTGGAACATGGTGCTAAAACGCATGGCTCAGATATTCCAACCTTATAAGCATGACGTTTAGTTAGTCATAATGGGATTTTAGAAAATGTACCATTCTACTATTCACTTTTCTTCCTAGTGAATACTGTTACTCATGGGTAGTTCTAATAACAGAGAAACAAATGGCAAGAATAGATTACATGATACATCTAATTACTACCAATAAAATAATAATGAAGCTGCTTCAAATCCTTTTAGAAAAAGGCAAATAAATAACTTTGCACTGATGGTGAAAGACTCCGTACCACATTAATAAAATTATAAAAAATGTAAAATATATAAAGGTTAAAAATTTGCAAATATAATATACAAGTAAAATTTATACATTTGTGTTCTTGATGGTATAAAAATAAAAAATTAGCTATCAAGTAAGTTTCACTCCTGACTTACAATAAACAGTGACTGGAGGTTACTGGTTTTACTAATTTTTTTTTTTTTTTAAACAACCAGTTGCTCAGTCACTCAGTCCTGTTTGGCTCTTTGCGACCCCATGGACTGTAGCCTACCAGTCTCCTCTCTCCATGGGATTCTCCAGGCAGGAATACTGGAGTTGGTTGTCATTTCCTTCTCCAGGGGATCTTCCCGACCCAGGGATCGAACCTTGGTCTCCCGCATTGCAGGCAGTCGCTTTAACCTCTGAGCCACCACGAAGCTAAAGAATGCTCAAAATACCACACAATTGCACTCATGTCAAAAGCCAGTAAAGTAATGCTCAAAATTCTCCAAGCCAGGCTTCAGCAATACATGAACCATGAATCTCCACATGTTCAAGCTGGTTTTAGAAAAGGCATAGGAACCAGAGATCAAATTGCCAACATCTGCTGGATCATCGAAAAAGCAAGAGAGTTCCAGAAAAACATCTATTTCTGCTTTATTGACTATGCCAAAGCCTTTGACTGTGTGGATCACAATAAACTGTGGAAAATTCTGAAAGAGATGGGAATACCAGACCACCTAACCTGACTCTTGAGAAATCTGTATGCAGGTCAGGAAGTGAAAGTTAGAACTGGACATGGAACAACAGACTGGTTCCAAACAAGAAAAGGAGTACATCAGGGCTGTATATTGTCACTCTGATTATTTAACTTATATGCAGAGTACATCATGAGAAACACTGGGCTGGAGGAAACACAAGCTGGAATCAAGATTGCGGGGAGAAATATCAATAACCTCAGATATGCAGATGACACCACCCTTATGGCAGAAAGTGTGGAAGAACTAAAGAGCCTCTTGATGAAAGTGAAGGAGGAGAGTGAAAAAGTTGGTTTAAAGCTCAACATTCAGAAAACTAAGATCATGGCATCCGGTCCCATCACTTCATGGCAAATGGATGGGGAAACAGTGGAAACAATGGCTGACTTTATTTTTCTGGGCTCCAAAATCACTGCAGATGATGATTGCAGCCATGAAATTAAAAGATGCTTACTCCTTGGAAGGAAAATTTTGACCAACCTAGATAGCATATTGAAAAGCAGAGACATTACTTTGCCAACAAAGGTCCATCTAGTCAAGGCTATGGTTTTTCCAGTGGTCATGTATGGATGTGAGAGTTGGACTGTGAAGAAGGCTGAGCACCAAAGAATTGATGCTTTTGAACTGTGGTGTTGGAGAAGACTCTTGAGAGCCCCTTGGACTGCAAGGAGATCCAACCAGTCCATCCTAAAGGAGATCAGTCCTGGGTGTTCATTGGTAGGACTGATTTTGGATGACATGGGTTTGGGTAGACTCTGGGAGTTGGTGATGGACAGGGAGGCCTGGCGTGCTGTGGTTCATGGGGTCGCAAATAGTCCGACACGACTGAACGACTGAACTGAACTGAAACTGGAGGTTACTGATTGTGTTTATCCATCCCTCCAAGGACAAATATAAAAAAATATCAAATCATTTTCACTGCTAGTTATATACAAAATGAAGATATATTTTTAGCAACTATCAAATTCAGAAAAGAATAATTTGCAATTAATTTTTAATGTGAGATTATTCATTGTAGGGAAGAACATTTTGCCAGTTATCATCAACATCACTGCCATCGTCAACTCATCACTGTCATTATATCATTCTGTTAATCCATACATTGTATAGGAGGCGGTGATCAAGACCATGCCCCAAAAAAGAAATGCAGAAAGGCAAAATGGTTGTCTGAGGAGGCCTTAAAAATAGCTGAGAAAATAAGAGATGCTAAAAGCAAAGGAGAAAATGAAAGATATACCCATTTGAATGCAGAGTTCCAAAGAATAGCAAGGAGAGATAAGAAAGCCTTCCTCAGTGATCAATGCAAAGAAATAGACAAAAACAACAGAATGGAAAAGACTAGAGATCTCTTCAAGAAAATTAGAGATACCAAGGGAGCATTTCATGCAAAATGGACACAATAAAGGACAGAAGTGTTATGGACGTAACAGAAGCAGAAGATATTAAGAGGTGGCAACAATACACCAAAGACCTATACAAAGAAGATCTTCATGACCGAGATAACCACGATGGTGTAATCACTCACCTAGAGCCAGACATCCTGGAATACAAAGTCAAGTGGGCCTTAAGAAGCTTCACTATGAACAAAGCTAGTGGAGGTGATGGAATTCCAGTTGAGCTATTTCAAATCTTAAAAGATGATGCTATGAAAGTGTTACACTCTATATGCCAGAAAATTTGGAAAACTTACCAATTGCCACAGAACTGGAAAAGATCAGCTTTTATTCCAATTCCAAAGAAAGGCAATGCCAAAGAATGTTCAAACTACCGCTCAATTGCACTCATCTCACATGCTAGCAAAGTAAAGCTCAAAATTCTTCAAGCCAGGCTTCAACAGTATGTGAACCATGAGCTTCCAAATATTCAAGATGGATTTAGAAAAGGCAGAGGGACCAGAGATCAAATTGCCAATATCCACTGGATCATTAAAAAAGCAAGAGAGTTCCAGAAAAACATCTACTTCTGCTTTATTGACTATGCCAAAGCCTGTGACTGTGGATCACATTAAAGTGTGGAAAATTCTGAAAGATATGGGAATACCAGACTGATCTGCCTTCTGAGAAATCTGTATGCAGGTCAAAAAGCAACAGTTAGAACTGGACATGGAACAATAGACTGTTTCCAAATGGTGAAAGGAGTATGTCAAAGCTGTATACTGTCAGCCTGCTTATTTAACTTATATGCAGAGTACATCATGAGAAATGCTGGGCTGGAAGAAGCACAAGCTGGAATCAAGATTGCCAGGAGAAATACCAATAACCTCAGATATGCAGATGACACCACCCTTATGGCAGAAAGTGAAGAAGAACTAAAGAGCCTCTTGATGAAAGTGAAAGAGGACAGTGAAAAAGTTGGCTTAAAACTCAACATTCAGAATACAAAGACCATGGCATCTGGTCCCATCACTTAATGGCAAATAGATGGAGAAACAATGAAAACAGTGACAGACTTTATACTTTTGAGCTCCAAAATCACTGCAGATGGTGACTGTAGCCATGAAATTAAAAGACGCTTGCTTCTTGGAAGAGAATCTATGATCAACCTAGGCAGCATATATATATATATATATATATATATATATATATATATATATATATTTTTTTTTTTTTTTGTATTGAGGAAATTTCTATTTCATTGAATTTTTTTTTATCATGAATGGGTTTTGAATTTTGTCAAGTGTTTTTTATGCATAGTCTTCCTTTTTCCTAGGCAGCATATTAAAAAGCAGAGATATTAGTTTGCCAACCAAAGTCCATCTAGTCAAATCTATGGTTTTTCCAGTAGAGTTGGACTATAAAGAAAGGTGAGTGCCAAAGAATTGATGCTTTTGAACTGTGGTGTTGGAGAAGACTCTTGAGAGTCCTTTGAACTGCAAAGAGATCCAACCAGTCCATCCTAAAGGAGATCAGTTTTGAATATTCATTGGAAGTACTGATGCTGAAGATGAAACTCCAACACTTTGGCCACCTGATGTGAAGAACTGACTCATTGGAAAAACCCTGATGCTAGGAAAGATTGAAAGTGGGAGAAGAAAGAGACCTCAGAGAATGAGATGGTTGAATAGCATCACTGACTTGATAGACAGGAGTTTAAGAAACCTCCAGGAGTAGGTGATGGACAGGGAAGCCTGGTGTACTGCAGTCCATGGGGCTGCAAAGAGTTGGGCAGGACTGAATGACTGAACTGAAATGAAATGAAATCTATACAGTGCTTATTATGTGCCAAGAACTATTAATACTAACATACAGTATGTATGTGTGTATGTGTGTGTATTCCTCCCTAGAAACCTTATTAAATGGTGAAGATAGAGAAACTAAGAGGCTGGCAAAGAATATGAACATGATTAAGCCCTGGGTAATATAACTTCATAATACTTCATTATCACTTCATTAATACATAAAATTATTCGACAGGACCAATGTTTTTGCAAAGCAAACTTCTGTTTTAGATAAAGAAAACTAAAGATAATCAAGACTGTGCCAGTCTTTCATTCTAATAGGAAGATTGTATATGGGTGATGGAGAGTAGAGTCATCCAGTGAAAGTTTTGGCTTTATCCTTGACTAAGTGTCAGACTTTATTTTTTTAGGCTCCAAAATCACTGCAGATGATGATTGCAGCCATGAAATTAAAAGACACTTACTCCTCGGAAGGAAAGTTATGACCAACCTAGATAACATATTGAAAAGCAGAGACATTACTTTGCCAACAAAGGTCCATCTAGTCAAGGCTATGGTTTTTCCAGTGGTCATGTATGGATGTGAGAGTTGGACTGTGAAGAAGGCTGAGCACTGAAGAATTGATGCTTTTGAACTGTGGTGTTGGAGAAAACTCTTGAGAATCCTTGGACTGCAAGGAGATCCAACCAGTCCATTCTGAAGGAGATCAGCCCTGGGATTTCTTTGGAGGGAATGATACTAAAGCTGAAACTCCAGTACTTTGGCCACCTCATGCGAAGAGTTGACTCATTGGAAAAGACTCTGATGCTGGGAGGGATTGGGGGCAGGAGGAGAAGGGGACGACAGAGGATGAGATGGCTGGATGGCATCACTGACTCGATGGACGTGAGTCTGAGTGAACTCTGGGAGTTGGTGATGGACAGGGAGTCCTGGCCTACTGCAATTCATGGAGTCGCAAAGAGTCGGACACGACTGAGCGACTGAACTGAACTGAACTGAACACTTAATAGACCTTCATGTTAGTCATTCAGTTATGTCAGACTCTGTGCAACCCCACAGACTGTAGCTGGCCAGGCTCCTCTAGCCATGGGACTTTCCTGGTAAGAATACTAGAGTGGGTAGCCATTCCCTTCTCCAGGGGATCTTCCCAACTTGTGGATCGAACCTGGGGTTTCTACATCGCAGGAAGATTATTTACCATCTGAGGCACCAGAGAAGCTGTCTTATAACACTGGGTTTGTAAAAGGAGGAGTTAAAGAAATCACTTTGATATGGATGTATTTTTACTCACAGTTAATCTGACCTGAATTTAAAAGCTAATAATATAGCTTCTTTTAAAACCAGCTTATTGTCACCTACTACTAATAAAAAAATAGTGTTTCAGATTTACATCGAATGATATTTATGGAGTTCAAATCTATGGTAGATACCACACTTGACTTTTTGGTTGTATAGGAATGGGCTAGGGCTCTCTAAAAATAAGTAGTTTATCTGTTATTCTTTCCAGGTTACCTCAAAACATAAAATCCACAATAAATTGACATGACCTAAAACAAAAAAGATAACCTAAAACTATAACTCTAAACAAATGTTTTAGCTTATTTTTCTCTAAAGGAATAACCATGATAATCAATGTGTCTGTCATATACCAGCAAAAAACATTGCTCTATTTTGGATGTTCTCTGAAATATAGTTATTAGGAGTCAGAAGATATGATTACACTATTGAATTGATCTCTTTCCCTAGAAGATAAACAGATTTCTGATATTGTTAAAAATGAAACAATTTACCCTGTATATATTTGAGTTGATTTTCTAATGTAAAAATGAAGTGATGGTTTCTATCTCATGATACTATCTCATGATGAAAAACAAAACCTCATGTTCATAATTTATTAAATACTATAAAATATTAAATTTCTAGAAATTTTAGGTACTATTAATTTCCATTCTTATATAACTACAGAAAATATATTAAAGAAAAACATAAAATCATGCAATTAAAATGAAGTATATTCAGCTATGAGAATAAATGAGTAGGGATATTTTTATTTCTGTATAGGGAGAATATTGGGAGGAATCATTAATTAACTTACAGTCAAATATTGTGATTGACAAATTAAAAAAAAAAACAGGAAAAAAATAGGGGGAGATATGAGCCATGAGCCTTCAAATATTCAAATATTTACTTACAATCAAGCCACTGTTTGCTTGCCTTTTTTCTCTTCCAGGGATTCTTTTGTAGAAAATTCCGCCTGGATTAAACTGAGTACTCCAAATAATCATATCTCTCTGATAATATACATCCATCCCTGTTATTCTTGAATTATGTTCAATATGAGAAATTTGTTGATGATCGCCACTGTAGTTGAATGGATATATAAAACCCAGGATATCAGTGTCATTAGCAATGTAGAGAACTTGATCTTCAGAGCCTGGAGATTATTATAATAAAATACAAAAATAAAGTAAATTTCAACTAATGTAAAAGCAACAAATGTACTTTTAAATTGTCTTGAATTGTTATTCTTAACACAGTTTCTTGCTCCATAAAATTAAACCAGCTTTATACCATCATTTAGTCTTCATGACTTATGTATAAAACACACTTAAGTAACATTTCTAAGAGTTATTAATATATGTTTTCTTCAGTCAAAGCTTACCTTGTGGCTGGAAAGTTTTAGTAGATACCTTTTTTATGAAGAGGGATTTATGTTCGGTAGGTCACAATATGTTTCAATGCTTTGCATCTGAACATTCAGATACCATATTTTGTACTCCTGAGCCTTAGGCATTTCTGAGTATTTAGTTTATGCACCTAAGTGACCATTACCTTTGGCTAACAAATAAAAAATTATGAGATGAAGAGTCTTCTTCTAATAATCATATATCTCAACTGTTCTCTTATTTTATTATACAAAGATATCAGTATTTATTGCCATAATCTCAATATTTTCTGGAATCTTGCTAACTGGAACCACGTAGCCTGAAGTTTTGACACATACAAAATGATATTGATGTCATGTGCATACACAGATAAGAAAACCCTAAGGTGAATCCTGAAAATATTAATTAAAATATTAATGAAACCATAAAGAAAAACTGAATTCCAAATTAAAAAAAAAAAAAAAAAACAATACTAATACACAAGTTGTGGTTCAACTCTATAGGCTCAACAGCTCTCCCTTAGGGGATGTTTACCATGTGATAGGAGCTGCATCAAGCCTTTGACAATTTATCTCCTCTTCCAACAACATGGAAAGTAAGGATTTGGCCTCCCATTTTTATAGATGAAGAACTGAGGCTCTGAGAGTTTAATAACTTCCCTGAGGCCACACAATCAGAGGGAATCAATGCTGGATTCAAATATGAGTCTAACTCCATAGCCATCCTTGCTTGATTCAGTATATCAGGTTGTTTTCCTCTTCTAGTAACTGTCTTATTAACATTGTTAATCATGCCCTGTAGTTAACAATATTTAAATTATAATATTATTTAGTAAAAACATAAGTGCATTAAAATCCACATTGAAGAAAGCCATACCTGTCATTTAATTTTTTTAAAGTGATATTCTTAAGTAGAGAAGGTCTGGATTTTAAAACATAATTTTATTTTAAAACCTTTAAGTTCTTATTCAAAATTCCATTCTCCTTATAATGCTAACTTTTAATTTAACCTGTTATTTTCATCCCAGTGGTGCAATATTTCCTTGGGTATACTGAGAGCAGGCCATAAAGGAAGGCATTTCATATTCTATCACACTGGCTTTTGAAGTTCTACCCTCTTCTGACAAATTGTTTCAAACACAAATGTGATTTTAATAGTAGCCAAGTATTTGACAGTCATGTCTATAAACCTTCCCATATCAATTAACCATGATAATAAACAAATTGGCCAAATTTACCAGTCTTAACAAGAAATTTATTTTATATTGTCAGGCATTAAGCCATTGTTAAAATGCAATATATAACATTTTCCCCCATGTTTATACAGAAATTATAAAAACATATAAAATCATGGTTATTCATCTTTACCTTTTGCTATGCAGGTGTTATTTCTTTCTTGAAAATTCTGGTGACACACACATTTATATGATCCTTCTGTATTTATACATTGGTGGGAACACGTGCCAAATACCAAACATTCATTAAGGTCTAGAAAAGAAGAGCTCAAAATAGCATCATCATATCCCCAATTAGTACTTTCATTCTTTTCTCATTTCAACAAAGAAAAATTTATTTTGTGTGATTCAACTTCTTATTCCTATGTCTTTCATTGTCTTTTCAAACTCTTACATTACTCTGTGATATTTTCTGGCCATAACCATATTTTTTTCTCAATATTTTCACTATAATGACTCATTAATTGTGCATTGCTTGTTAATCCACTTAACATATTGAAATATTCATTTCAAACTTCCCTAGTATTTTCATTGACTCAAATAAACGTGTGTTGGTGTTTCTGATTACCTACCTCCATACATTTGGACATGTCATATGCTATTCTTTTGTCCTATAGTACCCATGCTCATTCTACATAGTGAATTTCTACTTATCTCTCAAGATTCACCTGAAGTGAAGCCTTCCTTTATTTCCATCAATAAATGGTAATGATTATCCATCTCATAGATTCTCCACTTTTTGCAACCTTGGGATTTCCCTCTTATGCCATTCTCACGCTATATTTCATATATGTGGTAACATATTCATATCCGCTACTTGACTGAAGTCATAAATTAGTATTTATTCATTGTTTTATTGCCAGCATTTTGGACAATTCATGACAAAGAATGAAGATATAGATAATACACTTCTGGCTTCATAATAGAAAGTGACAATGTAATAAGAAGGGCCAATAAAAAAGCAAACAAACAATAAAAATCCTGAATACTTGTATAAAAATGAATATATATATAAATTATAAATAATAAATAAATCTTAGGCAATAGTCAATGGCTTAGCACATGCCCCAAAGTTTAAAATTTTAAGGTGATTCTTAAAATTTCTTTTAAGAAATTTCTAATTTCTAAAATCACCTAATTTCTTTTTCTTTAAGTCTACTGCTGCTTTCAAACAGCAGAATTCCTCCGCCCCCCTAATCAATTATAGTTGCCCTAATAAATCTGTGAGATAAATCCTTCTCTTGAATCAGAGGAATTTAAGGATAAACACAGCGGTAGTAATTATCTCTTGTTTAGCACTCAGCAGAGTTTTAAAACCTCAATTGTAGAGATAAAGACTTTCCCAGTGACATTTGTAAATGACAGTGCCAAGGCTTAAACTCAGACTTCCTGATTCTCAGGTCTCTACTCTGACACTGCCCAAGGTGAACCTAAGCACTCTCAGGAGTGCAATTCTGCATTTAATTGCAATACAGGGTAAAGAGTGAAAACTGTATTTACTTGTTAACAAATGGTATACCAGGGGTAACTAAAATACATAGTACCAGTTCTCAGTCATCAAAAAAGTATTACAATAAGGAGTGGTGCATTGATAATATGGGGAAGAATGTTTGATGGCATGCTGTTAAAAGAATCTCCTTGAGGTGTCACATTGCAAGGATTCCCCAATGCTCTGTGACTTCCAAACCAGTTTGAGTCATACAAATAAATGTTTTCTAAACTTTTATTGTATTATTGCAATAAATCTTTTAACAGTTAAAAAAGTTTTACAATATTTTTTGTTTTGGCATCTGTAACTTTGAACAGGGAGTTATTTGTTACTGTGGTTTCTCTTTGAGAGAAAATCAAAATAAGCAAAAATCTGCATGATTGGATAAAACTTTTAGTTCCCTCACATGGCCTTGTATTGGCCAGAGTCACCATTTCCTCCTCATCTCCGTAAGCAGACAATGTGGAGAGCTTTTGAAGACAATGGGTGAATCTCACACATGTCTAGTACCCAGAATAGTGCCTGACATACAACCAGTATTAATCTATTTCTATTTCTTGATTATTGTCCTCTCAAATTTTTCTTCCTTATAGGTATTTTATTCAAAGTGCTTTGGCTTTAAAGTCAAATAGTGATTTCTTGTGCTTTTTTCAGCTACCTATAGTAAGGACACAAAAATTTTAATTCCTTGGATTACAAATCAAGGTATTCTCTCTTCCCTTCTCTATACCAAGTCAAACTGCTTTTGTCTACTATCAAAACTTCATTTATTACATGAAGATACAAATTTTATTAGAGTTCAGAAGTTACTCATTTACACAACAAAAATACTGGATTCACAGTGATTTAAAATGAATGTAGCTTGCAGGACATATTTGCCATGGCATGTTACTCAAAATGAAGAAAATTTCAAGAATACATTTTCTAAACTTAGTATATACAGTAAACAGAGCCTACTATTCAAAAATAAGCATTTGAAAATTAATGTTATATGAAAGTAAAATCTTGAACAGGTTTAAGTATGTGTTTTGACATAAAGTGTCTAGGAATGAAGAAATAATCTAGTTTTGAGAAATAATTCACTTTTTTATTAAAATAGAGAAATTTAAGTTGCCAGTTTTCAGCGTTCCCTGTTAATAAAGAGATAAAATGTCATGAATAATCCAAACACATATACAACTTAAATGTACAAATGTGACATATAAATATACATACATGACATATATATGACATAACTACAAGTATTTCCTCTATGGATGAGTGCAATTAATTTTTAAAATTCCATTTTGATTGACACAATGTAAAATCACTTTTATTTACCCAAGAATAACACAAGGTGACAATAGAGAAGAAAGCAGAGAGGTGAAAACATTTTACAACTTGAATTTGCCCTGCATAAACCAGACTTAGACACTTTAGGTTTGGCTCTAATTATAGTACCAATTTTAGTGGAGAAACTGGCAGAAAGTGCATTTAGGTCTGTATTTCGTGGCAGTAAAGCCCTAGTGTAAACTATATTTAGATAGAACTTACTATGAGGTTCCTGCTCCCCTGAATGCTCAATTTTTAAATGATCACAAGTAAGTTGACAGAGATTTATTTAAATCTTGTCTTTGAATTTTAGGAGACACTCTTGATAATAATATAAAGCACTGTTTAGGACATTGTGTTAGGATAAAAACCCACCGTTCTGTAAAAGCAAATTACCTATTGCAGTATTGCAAATGCCATAACTTAAGAAAAATGGGTCATCATAAACATATTCTTTCATGAATTGCTGCTAATTCTTCAATAGCTTCTGAACAAGCAATTTCGTTATTTGCATTTCAAAACAGAATTGTAGCAATACAATTGAAATTCCTTCAGGTCTGAATCTGCTATAGAAAAGGCTTTATAAGCCTCAGCAACGGTTAGCTTAGCAATACAAACAGGCTCTTGACCCCAGGGACTTTCACTCTCGTAAGTAAAATGGTATCCCACAGATAGGTACCATTCAGATGAAAATCAGTCCTCTGTCATCTCACAATCTAGCAGCCCTGGGAGTCTTTCATAACCTAAAGACTTAAGAGCAAGCTGTTGAGGAAATGTACTATACCTTCACACTGTCTGTTTTTCATGTTTCTCTGAAATCCAGGCTTACAGCGGCAGAAAACAGATGTTTTTATTTGATTACAATATGCATCATCTCCACATGGGTTCACATTATCTTCACAGGTATACTCACTGGGAGCTAGGATTTAAAAATATGATCAAAACTAATATAATTCTAATTCCTGAAATGGGAGTTTACTATTTTTCTTAATTTAAAATTACATTTATTGAAACCCTTTTTATTCCACATATTATTATTTGTGAATTTATAAAGTCATGATCTTCTCTCCATATAAGCCTTCATTTCTTATAAAGGAATAGAAGCCGATAAAAACCAAAATAATTTACACTGAATTTAGACCAAGCTACCAGCAGCTGATATTTATAGCTGTTATTAAGCTATACTACTTTCCAAAAGGTTTTCATGTCAATGGTTCTAATGACAGGCTATCTTTACCATGAGATCATTTTAATGTAGAAGAATCACATTCTTCTCTAAGAATGAAAATATTTCCTGGAAGCTACCTAGAGATGTAGGCATCTATTGTTAACTTAAACTTAGTATTCAGCAACTTGGTCAAGAGTGCTACCATGTTATTCAAGCAAGAGGTTAAATCATCAGTTCTTAAACATATACAGGGAGCAGCATTTGAGTGTGTATTATGCTCTGATGGACATGGGTTGCAATACAATTTAGGACAGATTATGTGTTATTTGCAGTTTCTAGCAGGGTATTTGCAACTTCATTGCTTTACCTGCAATTCAGGAAAACATTTTAGAGTACAAATAAGGGAGATGGAATATTATAGGGGTAATATTGAATGATCTATATTCTACTTAAGCAAATTCAATTACTGAGAAATATGAGAACCTTAATTATAAGAATTATAACTATTACTAAATCCCACTGATTCTTGGATATTTTGCAATTAATTAAGCTGTGCATGTACACTCAGTCATGTCTGACTCTTTGCAATCCCATGAACTGTAGCCCACCAGGCTCCTCTGTCCAAGGGATCATCCAGCAAGAATACTAGAGTGGGGTGCCATTTCCTTCTTCAGGGGATTTTCCTGACCCAGGGATTGAATCTGCAAGTCTTGCATCTCCTGCTTTGGCAGGCTTTACCAGCTGAAGGTTCTTTACCAGTTGAGACACCAGTGAAGCCCCATTAATGAAGATACACCAGTGTAATTATACCATGATTAAGATATATATGGCCATACCCTGGTGGATACTGCTTCATCAACCATTGAAGAACAACTTACATACAAATGAGAAACAATAAAAGACTCAAGAGTTGGAACTCTTTTGTGACTTTTATAAGCAATCAGAATTTAGGGTCACAAGCTTAATTATTTTTCTCAATATGAAAAATCAGATATCAAACATAAAACACAAAATTATTAATAATCAAGATCTCATGACTCAAGTATCATAACACTCTAATAATAAAATAATAATATCTTCTTTGAGAATGACTCAGCAATGGAGTGAGTTTTTAAAGCATTGAATATATTATTAAAATGTTTATCATCATTCAACCTAATATAACCATAAAATTCAAAAACTACTATATTTATATTTTGTAAATAATAAGGAATACAGATTTCTTTGATGATATCAGAGTCTGTATTCGGATACTGAGTTTCCAGCTTCAGCTTTAACAGCTGAAGGCAAAATCAGCCTTGCCTACCTCATACTTTCTGTTATTAATTTAAATGATATTCTAAGGTGACTTTGGCAAAGTCTTTTTTTAAAAAAGTATTACTTAAGCATGTTTTGAAGAGCAATCTTTTCTCACAGCAATAAAGAAAATTTTAGGCATGTTGAAGCAAAAATTAAACTCGCATGTCACTGCACTTTAACAGGAAACAAACTCACTTATTCTGCAGCCTTGTTCATCTGAACCATCTCCACAGTCATCAAGTTGATCACACTGGAGATCCACAGGGATACATTTTTTATTACTGCAAGCAAACTCATCTTTTTTACAAGGTCTTGCTTTATATGTAAGCTTACCTATAGAGTTATTAAAAAAATGATCAGTGTTTCACAGAATCAAACAAATTTACTGAGTCTATAACAGTTTTAAGATTTTTACTAAATGCTATGAAAAACATGGATCCATAATCCTTTATTTGAAGCTCTTGGGGCTAAATGAAAAAAATTCTGAAATTTTTGAACCTTAGAAATATAACACTATATTTGCCCTATAGTAAATAACTATATTTCCACATGAAAATGTTTGAATATTTACCAAAAATGAGATTCTTTTTTAAAGTAATATAAACTACCTCAGGTCACGTCAAGTCAGGTTCTGTCACCAAATGATTTTGCTGAATATTTTAGTAAGGCATTTAGGTTTTGAAATTTTAATTTCTGAATTGTGTAAAGGGGACTGTATACACACATACACAATCTATATAAACACCCCCACCCCAAGAAGTTGTTTAACAGAATATTTTAAACCACTATGTTGTTTCTCTCATGCAGTACTTTCTAGAATAAAATACCTATAACCAGTGGAGATTTACAGACTTGGAGATATTCAGTTGCACAGCTCTATTATGCATATGAAATCTAAGTGGATTATCTTCACATACTGTCAGAAAATCTAGTGCCTGATAATCTACCATCAGACATGCCACATGAAAGTATATATTTTTTTAAATTTCTTGAGCCCTAATCATTGTATTATCTGTAGCTCACATGGAATCAATTATTTTGCACTAAATGGATTTACCACCACAGGGATCTTCATCTGAGTTGTCCCCACAGTCATCGATCCCATTGCACATTTGCTCAGGCTGCAGGCATATTCTGTTATTTCTGCATCTGTGAGGTCTCGTGGGTGGGCAAAGAAATTTGTCTGAAAAGAAGAAAAAAAAGCAGCTCCTTTGGGTACACTAACTTATGAAGAACCATCTTTCTTTTGTCGTCTTTTTATTTTTTTCCTTTTCAAATCCATGATCTAGCTTTTTGGAATATCTCTTATTGTGGGAATTGCTTACATGCAGCTATTAGAAAAATGTGTGATAATAGAAGTTATGATCCGAGTTATTTATATTAATTACAGAAGAGAGTGCACAGCTGAAATGCTGAATGAAGTAAGAAAAAGAGTCAAACTTCACGGTCTTATTTACAAATGCCTTAGCTGAGTTTCTCTAGTGTACCAAATTAATTTATGCCCACATTTTATACAACATGGCAGGCACAGTTATCTGAAAGAGCAATTTCACACAGAATAGAGCTTGAGCAAGCATATGTTACATATCCAAAACTGAAAATAGGTCATTCAGGGGAAAAAAAAATCCCAATAACACTAGAGCTGTGTTTCTCAATCTCTGTCTCCTTGAACAAACAGGTAGCTATGTATTTAAGGCACATAAGGTGATCTTATTTATTCATGTTGTGTGTGTGTGTGTGTGTGTGTGTGTGTGTATGTGTGGGTGGGTGTGTGATTTAAAGAAGCAATGAAATCCAGGGAAGTTTATACATGTCCTTTTCATTACTAGAGAATCTGAAGACTTCTACCGCTAAAGTATGAAGCATCTTTAATGTCTTCTCTTCCTCACATGTAGGATAATCCAGGCTCCTATTGCTGGCTGGTCTCCTCATATTCTCACTCTGGAATTCTCTGCTTAGATAGTCTCATTCAGACTCATAGGTTTACTTGACACTATCCTCTGGAGACTTTCAATTTGCTATTTAATTTTAGCATCTCATAATTAATTATAGTATGTTCCCTGGGGAATTTAAAATTCAACAAGTTCAAAACTCAATTCTTCATTATCTTCCCTTGACCTCTGTCTCCTCAGACAAACTGTCTTATTTCCATAGTTCAGTTAGTGGCACATTATAGGCACAAGTTTGGGATTATCCTAAATGCACCTTCCCATTATTTTCAACTCTTATTAGTCAACAAGTGCAGTTGGAATTGTCCCCAAATTTGCCCTCTCATCTCCATGCACACCAGTTACAACTCCAGTAGCTCAGCTCTTCACTCTTTCTTACAGAGATGACTGCAGTAGAATCCTTAATGTCTATTTCATTTTTCAACCTAAAATCCTCCCAAAGCTACCAGAACAGCAATCTGATCATTTCTTTCATAGTTATTTGTTACTTCCAGAATAAAATGTATGGTATTTTATGTGGCATAATAGACTAATTATCTTGTCCATGCCACTCCTACAGACTCATCCCTTGTCACTCAGGATTCTAGCAATACCACTTTATTAGCTCCTTAAATATGCCACATTCCTTTTTTGCCTGACTTTCTTGCTTTAATTAAAATTTGGTTCACATTCTAAGCAGAATTCCTCCCCTGCAGGTTTTTTAGGAATGTCTCTTTGCTTACTGTTGTCAGTCGCATTCAACTCTGCGACCTATGGACTGTAGCCCACCAGGCTCCTCTGTCCATGGGATTCTCCAGGCAAGCATACTGCAGTGGGTAGCCATGCACTCCTCCAGGGGACCTTCCCAACTCAGGAATTGAACCCATATCTCTGGCATCTCCTGCACTATAGGTAGTTGGGAAATGCATTAGCATACTAAGACCCCCTAAACCTTGCTCCCATTAGCTCATGGTATCAGAATGTGGAGAAGCAAACCTACAGATCTCTCTCCTGACTACCTTCATAAGGCATGTAACTGGTCTGTTATCAACTGCACACAGGCCTCTGAATGTATGGTTTCTCCAGCCCTGCAGAGCCCCTTAAACTGCTGTTGTAAAATTGCTCAAATCTCACATTATCTCATAGTTTTCTGCTATAGCTTCCAGAATTCTGCTACTATATATTCACATTCCTTTTTAAAAAATAAACTAAAACCAAAAACTGTTATTTTGAGGTCCATGCATTTGGTTATGTTTTTTTTTCCTTGCATTATTTTCTCATCAATCTTATAAACATCACCCCCTTCCAATTCACTGAGTTTGTAGCACCTTTCCTCACAGTTCTTTCTCTCTATCCAAATTATTCCAGCCTCCTAGGGGACATCAAAATCCGTATGAGAAAACCAGTCAATAAATGCACCTCTTAGCTTCCTGAATTTTTTATACCACATATTCTTTTACTTTAATCCAGCTAGGCACCCATTCTTCTAGAATGTTGTGCACATGGGTGGACTTTGACAAATGTATCTTAATTCAGCCAATGACAGTTCCTGTTGCTTGCAGATAAGAGACATTTACTGATATAGCTCAAGGTGTTATTTCCAATTGCTTCATTTACAAAGCCACAGATTTTAGTGATCCAAATTCAGACCACAATCTTCAATTATCCAACTTCTTAATTCAACCAGTCTCATTAAGGACACTTTTTCAGTCTTACCTGAAACATTAGTCCCTTGATATGCCTAACTCTTCCGTATTCACCAATGCCTTTTTTCTTTTTATTTCCCTTTCTGCTGACATTAGATTCCAAATTCTATTTGTTTTTATGATTTTAATAGCTTTACTGAGGGGTAATTTACATTCTATAACATGTAGTAGTCATTTAAATGTACCATATTCTATTTCTTAATTTACTTATTTGATATTGATAACCTATTATATTTTGGACATTTTTCTAAGTACTAATACTTAGTCTAAATGATCTGCATTCTCTGGCACTTTTGCTTTTATCCTTCTTAATTATCTAACAGAATCCCTAAACTTAGGTAAATGAAGCCATCTGCTATCCCAATGTGTGCATTTGGGAAGCCTAGGAATGTTGTAGATAATCATACTGCAATGCTGACTGCTATCACAAACATGAATATTTATCAATGCCAGATAGGCCCTGAACACTACTTGGAAATCACTCATTTATATCTATGTTTATATTTTTTATACATAATGTCATTCATACCCTTTGAATCAATAATGATTCAAATCTATGTTCCTTTCAAGTCTCCCTACCACACCAACCTTTCACATTATATGAACATGCTCCCTTATTATAAACAGATAAATGGAAATAAAAAGATAAAAATTATCATATCATTAAATATCAGTCCATCACCTGCATATACATATAGTCTATCAACTAATTTCAAGGGGTCACTTTTGTTGTTGTTCAATTGTTAAGTCGTGTCCAAGTTTTTGCTACCCCATGGACTGAAGTGCCCCAGGCTTCCCTGTCCTTCACTATGTCCTGAAGTTTGCTCAGATTCATATTCACTGGGTTGGTGATGCTTCTAACCATCACATCCTCTATTGTCCCCTTCTCCCTTTTGCGTTCAATCTTTCCCAGCATCAGGGTCTTTTCCAATGATTCAGCTCTTCAAGGGGTCACTGCTGCTGCTGCTGCTGCTAAGTCGCTTCAGTTGTGTCCGACTCTGTGCGACCCCATAGACGGCAGCCCACCAGGCCCCGCTGTCCCTGGGATTCTCCAGGCAAGAACACTGGAGTGGGTCAAGGGGTCACTACCCTTATATAAAATGGATTGCTTTAACTTGCTCTGAAACTCAATTTTCCCTGCCTCTTCAGGAACCATTTCATCTGTCTTGTAACATTTTATTACCTTGGTATTTTTCTTGTCATACTTCATTTTTTTTTTCTAATCATCTTGTTATTACTCACCTGAGTCTCTGCTGGCTACTCATATTTATTTAGATGTTTGGTGGCCCTTGATATTCTATCTTAATTCCTTTCTTTTATGTTTTACTCCCTCTCTGCCTGAATCTTACAAATTCCATAGAATTTACTACTACATTTTCTGCTGACCCTCACATTTACATTTCTAGACCAGCTCTTTAAGCTCTAGAACCAAACATGTAGCATCTCCTTGTGATCTGTACTTAATGTCTCCTCAAGTACATCCAAGCCAGACTTCTAATCTTTACTTGCAAAATTTCCTTATCCTGTGTTTCCCAGCTATTCAAATGTACAAGCAAAAACAGCCTATAAATTACACTTGCCAACTTCCTCTCTCTTTCTCTTCCTATGTCCAACCCATTATTTAATCCAATTCATTTTGCTTTTTAAATCACAATCAAATTGTGTATACTTTGCCATCATGTGCTGTCATTATCTTAATCCAAGCTACCAGCATAGCTTGCCTTGAGTTCTGCAATTGTCTTAACTATTCTTGCCTCTATCTAATATCTGTGAAATAGAAATATGACTCTATGCCTCCTCTACTTAAAACTCTATAATATTTTCATTTGGTTTCAAGCTAAATCTAAAAATCCCTCCCCAGACTCACAAGGTTTCAAGTATCTCTCCTGTTAGTTCCGTTTTGTCCACTATCTAGCATGCTCTGTATTCTCCAAGCACACATATCTTTCAACTCCTCTAGTAAATTGTGGTTTGCTCTATCTCAGGGCCTTTCTACATCTTGTTTCTTTTGCCTAAAATACTGTGTCATCCATTTCCACTCCATCCCTTTCACCAACTTGGCAGCTATAAATCTCTCAGACTCAAACTCAATGTTACTTCTCAAAAAGTGAGACTGAATAAAATCCTATATAGACTAAAACTCCAAAATTCTTTATTTGTATAATTTGTTATACTTCTTTCAGCACATAAAGCATAGTTTATAACTATGTATTTTGTGATCATTAATATTCCTCTTCCACTAGATTCTCAGCTCTGTGAAGTAGGGTCCATATCTGTTTCTCTTATCATTATATCACCAAAAATAATCATTATCTCTAGTTTGAAGTGAAGTGAAGTGAAGTGAAGTTGCTCAGTCGTGTCTGACTCTTTGCGACCCTGTGGACTGTAGCCTACCAGGCTCCTCAGTCCATGGGATTCTCCAGGCAAGAATACTGGAGTGGGTTGCCATTTCCTTCTCCAGGGGATCTTCCCGACCCAGGGATCAAACCCATGTCTCCTGAATTGCAGGCAGATGCTTTAACCTCTGAGCCACCAGGGAATAAGCCTATCTCTAGATTAACAGCTATTAAATGAATGAATGATACTTTCCCCCACACTGTTCTCTACACCTATGGTGTATTTTAGTCTACCTCTTTTCATTCTCTTTCAGGCAGAGTTCATTTTATCCCTCTATGTCTTATCTTTATTTAATTCTACTATTGCTTGAAATATAATACCTGGAAATTATTATTTTAGAACCAGAAATTGATCTCCTTGTCAAAGAAACCATATTCTGTTTTTATCCCAATTACTTAGTACAGTCTCCATCACATAAAAACTTGACTCAATGTTGATACTTATGATTGAGGAGAATGCAAAAACATTCACAGAATTAAGCTGGATGTATTTTACAAGTTTTGCAACAGCTGTGCAGCATGTCCTTTAGAATCACTTCCTGGCCCTGGAAATGGATCTGCGGGGTGTGATCTGGAGCCCCACATGGTTAATTAGTTTCCAAACAAATCCTATTCTACTCACTAGTTTTTGTGCTGAAATGGAATACAGAATAGAGGGGAAAATATATTTTATTAAAAATAATAGTTTTTGGCTTGTATTGGTAAAATCTGAAATATTTTTAAATTTGAAAAAAAATTCAAGTAAAACACTTAAAATATTTTCAAGTATTATGATTCAGAAATAATACTATCTCTGGTGATTCTCTAGAATTCACTCTGTAATATTATGCGGAAGAACTGAAAGTGAAATTTAGTTACATTACTTATCAGGAGTACCTGTAGAGAACAATTCTCCAAACACTATCTTTTCCAAATTTTAAAACATGTTTAAAATAAAGCCACCTCTTTGCTTTTGAGCTTTTTATTCAACTGAGTCAATATCAACATCTATAAAAAATTAGTTTAGCTTGATTTACCAAATAGAACACGGAATATAAGTATATATATATACATATAAGTACACATATTTATGCTATATTTTCTTTAATTCACCTTATGTGGATATTTATATTTATATCCAAAGTAGTAGCATTTTTCTTCAAACTAAAAGTTAAATTTCCTTTTTATGTTGACTAGAAACAAAGAATGACATTAAGAATGACAATATTTACCAAATACATAAAATTGTTTAATTTGGTGATCTAAAGCTATGCATTTAGAGTTGTTGGTTGCATAATTATGCTTGTGACAAATGTCAGTCAGAAGTAACTTGAATTTGAATTAGAAATAAATTTTAAGATTTTTCATTTAAATGTTAAATAACTCCTAAATGTAGTTACCTGCCTAACTCTTTTAACAAGACAGATAGATGATTGATAAGTAAATAGATAAATGTGAAAGAGTTAGTTGCTCAGTCACATCTGACTCTTTGTGACCCTAAGAACTGTAGCTTGCCAGGCTCCTGCATCCATGGAATTCCCCAGAGAAGAATATTGGAATGGGTATCCATTTGCTTTTTCAAGGGATCTTCCTGACCCAGGGATCGAACCCTGGTCTCCCATAATGCAGGCAGATTCTTTACCATCTAAGCCACCTGGGAAGCCCCCAGATAGATAGATAGATATAGATAGATAGAAAGATAGATGTGTGTGTGTGTGTGTGTGTGTGTGTGTGTGTGTGTCTGTGTCTGTGTCTGTGTGTGTGCACGTGTGCTATCTCTTCAGTTGTGTCTGACTCTTTGTAACCCTATGGATTTAAGTCTGCCAGGCTCTTCTTTTCATGGGGTTCTCCAGGCAAGAATATTGGATTAGGTTGCCATAGATAGGTACAGATAAATAGATAGATAATATCTGTATATCTCTATGCATATTTATCTCCCTTCTCTGAATAACCAGTCTCAGTAGTGGGTGATTTGTGAAAGTATGTGATTTTATTATGCACATTTTTTCCATATTTATTTGTCAAAAAAATTGTTTTAACCTAAAACATCAATTGAGTATAAAGCTTAAGTCTTTATATGAACCTTACTCAATTCAAAAGGTGAACTACTCTAAATCCTCCTAGACAGTCCATAATCCGTCTTTTGAGTAGTGTTGACATGTGCAAGTTCAGATTTAAGAGGGCTCTCAAAGTCGTAAACTCTGAGGAGGGTTATTATTTGAGCAAAAGCTGTATCTGTGGTTACACGTTATCTACCTAACCCGGGGATGGCAGAATTTGCACCATATCATTGAATCATGCTGGCGCACTACATCAGGGGAGCAGAGTACAATCTAGAGCCATGGGAAATGCCATACCACACATGTCAGGGGCTTCATCAGAGTTGTCTCCACAGTCGTCTTCTCCATCACACACCCAGAAATGTAGTTTGCAAAGTGAATTGTTGCAAAGGAACTCATCTGCTCTACATATATTTCCTCCTTCATTTGAAAACAAAAGACAGATATACAGCATAATTAATTCCAGTCAGCAAAACACATATTCCTCTAATTCTTAGCACAGTAAAAGTTTCTCTCTTCCTGATTTTTTTCCTGTAAAATATTATACGTCCAAGCTTTTTAAAAATAGTATTCACTGTCAACTTTTCAAAGCATTTGATATTACCCTCACATGTATCATATTTTCTTTACAGAATATTGAGAATAAGATGATAGAATGAAGTTTTCTTTTAAAAAAAAATATTACTTGTTTTTTGTTTGGCTGTGCTGTGTCTTAGTTGCAGTGTGTGGAATCTAGTTCCTTGACCAGGGATCGAACCTGGGCCCCCTGCAATGGGAGCATTGAGTCTTAGTCATTGGACCACCAGAGAAGTCACTAGAATAAAGTTTTCTTCAATATAAATTTCCTTCCATTTCACATCATTTCTACATTATTGAGTGTAAAGAAACTTAGGTTTTAAATAGCACTAATTTTCGTTACCAAAAATTATGCTCTTCTGGGAAGAAAAGTTACTTTTAAAGTAATTTAATAATTCATTTGTATCTGAAAACTGACAAACTGAATCATTTAAACCAGAAAAACCAGTAAAACATTTTTATAGTCATAGAGAAACTACTAATTTCATAACAATTAGAAGTTGGTGGGTTTGACCCCTGGGTCGGGAAGCTCTTCTGGAGGAGGGCAGGGGGACCCACTTCAATATTCTTGCCTGAGAACCCCAGAGACAGAGGAGCCTGGCGGGCCACAGTCCATAGGGTCACAAAGAGTCAGGCACGACTGAAGCAACTTATAATGCATCCATGCATGCAGAAGTTGGTGATGTGGTGGAATACTGTGGTGTGTGCTTAGTCACTCAGTTGTGTATGACTCTGCAACCCAGGAACTGTAGCCTACCATGCTCTTCTGTTCATGGGGATTGTCCAGGCAAGAATACTGGAGTGGGTTGCCATGACCTCCTCTAGGGGATCTTCCCAACCCAAGGACTGAACCCAGGTCTCCTGCATTGCAGGCAGATTATTTAACATCTGAGCCACCAGGGAACTAGCTATTCTTATAAACACTGTACTATAGAATACTCTTACGAGCATTTTTAATTTATTTTAAAGAATATATCTTTACTTTCAATTTAATTTTTAATTTTTTGGCTGTACCACATGACATATGGGATCTTAATTCCTTGACCAGACCAGAGATTGAACCCATACCCCCTGCTTTGAAAACTCAGAGTCTTAATTACTGGGCCTCCAGGGAACTCCTTTGTGAGCATTTTTAAAATACTTGCATTCTTGCTCTTTTAAAAATTAAATAGAAAGCAGCAAGAATACAAGGACATTTGAACTTTAAATTGAATACATCTACCACAAGTAAAGAACACAGAGTACAAATAAACTTTAGTTATATATGTCTAGATACACAGCAATATATAGCAGAAACAGCAATGGTTAGGGAGTTAAGAACTTGCTTTGTTTTGCTTTGGAAAAGTGTATTAATTTCTATGGAGCTTAACATCTTCATATGTTACAAAAGAGGTATGATTAGGATTTATAAGACCATACTTTCAAAGAGTACCTGGGGAAACAACACAAAGAAATTTGATGGGAATGTAAAATGAAGATAAATGATTGCCTTCAGAGATTTATACTACCAACTTAAATTTCATATATAACATAAGAAATAGTGCTTCCATATTGACAAGATTTGATGGTTGAAGATGTTGACATGTTAAAAATGGATATGTTTGTTTATTAAAACATAGAGCTGCAGAGTGATACTGCTCATCCTTGCAAGCCTAGAAAAGTCCAAGAAAGAAGTATTGTTCATCTCGTGGATGTACTTTAGAGAGAATAATAACCCTAAGCTTGTTAGGGTCAATAAGCTCTTATTCTTTTGAGCTTTGACTTGCACACAAATCTCTAGTAATTCACTTTCAGTAGCAAAGATGTACTTTAGGAAATGGGGACAAAATCAGATTTGGGTTTTAGAATGACAACCTTAGCTACAGTGTGGAAAGTTTAAACATGAAAACAGGGAGAGTAAAGCTAAGACAAGAAAAAAGACCAGTTTGAAGAAGGCTTGCAGTCAATCAGAAAAGAACTGATGGTAACTTGATTTAGAGTAGTTGTTGATATATTTGAGAACTCTTCAGGAGGTAGAATCCTCAGGACCTGATGACAAACTTGATGAGGGGTAGAGGGAGATGAGTAGTCAAACACAGGACTCAATTTTTGGTTTATTCGGACCATTTGGTGAGTGCTGGCATTGTTCAATAAATAAAAGAGCATAGCATTTGGATCAGTATTAGTGGAAATAATGACATAATCCATTTAAGTTACTGGTAAGACAAGGATTTGGTGATATTTAACAGGCTAGTGGATAAACGTGTCCAAAATACAGGAAAGGTTTCTGACCTGTAAATGCATAGTTGAGAATGATCAGAATATAGATGTTACTTGAAATTTAGAAGATAACACAGAGGAAATTTGCCTTGAAAGATTAAATGAATAAAGCAAAACCTACAAAAAAGACTGAGAAGTAGCCATAGTGGTTGGATAAATATCTGAAAACTGTTCAAACAAGAAGGTAATAGTTAGCACATATAAATAATGCTAAGACAGTAGATTTAGTGAAGTGCTGGTGGGTTAAAGAAATGTTTGTAGTTGGTTATCATATATAAAGAGGTAATAGTTCCGAAGTTTGGCCTTAAAGGGAAGGAAGAAAAGAAGTTGGGTAAGTCAGACAGCTTGATTGCTTGTATGAAGTAAAACAGATATCGGAACAGGTATATAAATGCTTCTGAGAAGAATTCAGCAAATAAAGTAAGGTTGAGGATATGGCAGAGAGAAAAGGTAATTCATATAAGTTCTCTGAGAATCAAGAAAGTGTGAAGGATTTGAGATCTAAAACAAGTAAAAGGACTATCCTTAGACTGGAGATGAGACAAATCTATTTTAAGAGAAAAGAAGAAGGGCTAGGCATAAAAATAGGTAGCTTAATTAATTTTGTGTCCAGATGTTAAAATAAACTCATGATTTTTACTGCTGCTGTGAAGTAGAATGTGAGAAAGAAAATCAACTTTTTAAAAACCTGGTAGGATTAATGGTAGAGAGAGATGATTAAAAATATATAGGTAGAATGCTTAGAATCTTGAGTGATAGTTCAAGCTGAGACCAAGAATTTATAATGCTCTCAATCATAACTGTTCTAAGTTTTCCTACAAAATACTTGACAGAACTGGTACAGCTCACAGTGACATCCTTGAGCACTAACAAACTCTAAGATACAGATAGATTCAAGTCCTTAGTGAGTCCAGAATGATGAATTTCACCATGAGTCTTCTGACAGTTCAATATCTGGCATTGGGATGCCCCTTTCTTACAAACACTTGCAATGTTCAACTATACATGCTCAGAAAAGTCAGACATGTCTGACTTTTTGAGACCCTATGGACTGTAGCCTTCCAGGTTCCTCTGTCCATGGTATTTTCTTGACAAGAATACTGGAGTAGGTTGCCATTTTGCTCCAAATGTTCAGCTTTAAAATGCCCTAAACCTTAAAATAATCTCAATCATCAAAATCAACACAAGAAAACATATTGTCATTTAATAAATGTCTGAAAACAGACAAAAAAAGATAGCAAGAACAGTCTTTAGTATTAAACACATGAATAGCGGTATGAGGTAAGTGTTGGCTTAATTCAGTATCAAAATTCACAGGATATGAAATAGAGTTGTATTCTTTCGGAATAAAGATTCTAATGACACCACATTTTCCATTCTAAAATGGATGAAATTCAAACAGAATTTGTGAACATCCTTTGATTATTCAAAAAAAAAAAAAAAAAAAAAGATTGGTAGCACACCAGTTTTGTTAAAAGGAAAAATATGAGTTCCCAAAGGTTTTGAATTAGATAACATTATAATTGTCCCCATAAGAGTGTCAGACATTGCACTATTTTTATTAAGAAGAAGAGAAATACATATGAAATCATAATTATAACACAAAGGCAAAGGTTTTATGATAATTTACTAAAGGCTTCCCATTGTACTAGGAACAATTTGCATTTTAAAAAACGCATCAAGGGGTTCCAAGATATCCTAACTTAAAAAGCCTATTGTGAAATGGCAGGAAGCACACATAAACAATTTAAAATAGGCATAATTTAAAGAGATTAATTGGATTAAAATTCCAGTTTCCTAGTCATGTTCTTGATCAGCTCAATAGGAGGTTATTAGAAAAATAGAAACAAGCATTGTAATTAACAATAACCTATATGTCTAAATTTAATTGAGCTCTTGGCAATTTCATAGAAATCTGGACAAATATATCATCACAGAAAATAAGAATCAAGGGTTCTCATCTTAATTAGGGTTGAGATAAGCTTAAATGTATGATGAAATTTGATAGCTTCTATAATTAGAAGCTAATAATTGCTAAAAAGACTATCTTTTCCATCAAAATTGGTATAAAGTGTAAAGTTTGAAAGCTCAGGCCAATACAAACACCAAATTTCCTTGGGGTAACATGTTCTACCTTTAAAAATGTGAATGCTGCTTTTATTTATTTATTTCTTTGCTTATGAATCTATGTTTTATTGTAAAAATATTACTCAGAAACATGTATACATGTCAGTGAGATATTAGTACTGTATTAAATTTTACATTTTGATCACCAATTAGAGAAGTTAGTTTCATGAATAGATGCATTTTGTAAAGCTGAGATTCTTATAACCCTAGAAGCAAGTGTTACTTCCCTCATCAGGTATCCAACTATTTCAAATATCAAGGGCTTGAAGCAAAGATCTGCTGGAAATTTTATAATTAAAAATAAATCACCAATGAAGAGAGGCAGCATCTCATAAATATTGTGTTTTTGTTAAACTAATAGTTCAATTTTATTTGCTTACAGATTTTAAGTTTATTAGTTTGAGTCCAATTTTGTTAAAAATTATTTATCATTTTGAAGTCTTAAAATATCACTTTGTCAATTTTAGATTTTCACTTTTCTGGTTAAGGCTACTTCAGATATAAAAGGTATCAAACTGCCCAAAAATACTTTGGAGCTGTTGCTACATAGACAGTGTGTCCTTTTAAAGGATCGTCTGCATTTTGACTTACATTAGCTGATCAAATATTAATTTTTAAAAAATTATCAAAAGTTAGGTATTGCATTAATAAAAGAATCCATCTCAAAATGTGAACATGAACCTTGACAGTGATTCCATAATATTAGGGGTTTCTTTCCTTTTAAAGTAAACCAGTAAAATTGATTCACAAGGTAAATGTTCCATGTTTATCCTGTAGCTCTCTTACCTTCAACCCCTCAACACTTAGCCTCTGTTAGCTCATGTGTCCATATTTAAGATGAATGGAAGTAACATGTAACAGAAGAGATGCATATTCTGGCATTTTATTTCTTCAATGTCTTGAAGTGCTTTTATCCAATACTTAAACCAATTCCTGGAAGCAATCAAATGCTAGAAATTTGAACTTGGTCATATCCATATAGGATCAAACCACCAAGATATTTCACTGAAATTTAATTACCTGGGAGCAAGGAATCCAGGAAATGTTACACGCAGCCATAGAGAGGGGAGAGAAAATTTGACATATTTCTAAATGGTTTAATTCAAAGTCCTCAGCTCTGTTTTTTAGTCAGTAAGTTTAAACATTTAATTGAGCCATTTTAAAATTGAAAGTTATCCCAGATTTCAAAAGCTATGTTTAATGTTTTACTTTAATATTTGATTTTTAACCTAGAATTCTTTGTTTAAACACATTTGTATGAAATCCAATATTTAAAAAGTAACTAAATTCTAACAGAATTGTCCCCAACTCCGTACCCTCCCAGGTACAGATTCACTCTCTAGGTATTTCTACAGTTCTTGGAGAACTGGGGCTGGGCTTGATAGTATTAAAACATGAATACAGAAACTTCCATGGAGATAAAATAAGAAACAAGATTTCTTGCTCCCCATCATCTCAGTCAATTCTCTTTGCTATTACATAGTTCAAATCTTATCACCCTTTCCTTTTTTAATATTAGAAAACTCCTCAAAAGCCTTGGAAAATGCCTCAATATGCATAATATTAAAACTAAGTTCCACAGCATGACTTTTCAATTACTTGTGGCTCCAAAATGGATCAAGTTTCCCTCGCCTCTGTGACTTTGAACATAATGATCCCACTGCCTGGAATGTATTTCCACATTTTGTTTGTACAGAAACATATTCCAACAGGGAAATTCAGTCAAATGATACAGAAGGTGAAATGGGATCATTCTCTTATAACCCTGACTGCCAGGTTATGATATTTGTATCTAACCAAGAAGAGCTTTGAGTGAAGATTGACATAACCAGAGTTACACTTACATAAGATGAACATGGCAGCAGTGAGTAGGATGTATTGGTGACCAACTGGGTCACCAATAAGCCTACATAGGAAAAATGAGAAGAACAAGACTGGTGAGTGACTGAAGCTGAGGGGATGGAATTTATTAATGATAAAATACTAAATTATAAGAAATTTAATCTTGGACTTAAAGTCCTCCACTATGAGTTTTTGGTCCCAGAATGTTCACAAAGTTTGCTTTCTCCAGAGTAACCAATTACAGACAGCAAGTGTGAGAACGTAAGCAAAAGTAGAAACGGCTATTATGGAAGTTTAATCTTTTATGATTTTCTATAATGCACTTCAGATTCCAAATAAGAACTAGGGTTTCTTCTGCTGATATAATAATACTTTATCAGATTTGGAATAGAAATGTAGTAAATCATAAAGGTTTGATCTAATATTAAAGAAGGTAGAAGATATTTTTCCTTGACTGATTAGATATTTACAGGAGTAAATATTTTAGATCCATTTAAACTTTATAAACAGAGTGCTTGTTCAAACGCTTTACAACATATATCAATACTAACATCATCTCTGTTGATGTTTCAAATATTCTAAAATGTAAAGTTTAGAGGATCTTATAAGTAAAAATAAATTGTGTTAATTAATATATCTAACATTATGAAATTAATAAGAATGCTATAATTCATGGCCATTTTAAGATTCACCCTACAATTTCTTTGCTTTCCTCTTATTAACAGAAAAATAGCAATAATTTAATGTGGTGATTTGCAACTAAAAAGTTATATGTCAGGAAATATTTTCACATAACTAGAAAAGAATGATGCTATAAAATCAAGTTTCTTCCAGACTTCAATGTAGGTCGTTTTCTCAACCATATGGCAGGAAACAAATTTGGGGCCCAACCTACAACCTATCTATGATCTAGCATATTAGCATGTGTGATATAATACACCATATGTTGTTTCTATTCTTTCAGAAACAAGGCAAGCAATGTGGGAGGAAAAACGTGCCCAGAAAATACTTCGGTAGGAATGGCTATAGGGGATATGTTCCCTGACCTCTTCTCACATTTCCATCCCTGATCCAACATCTAGTCCAATGTCATACTCATAATAGATACTCAAAAAACACTTGTATTTTAGTTGTGTTTGTTATATGAAAATGGATTTATATTCTTGTCTGAAAATGATCCAGATTTTGCTTATTCAGAGCACTGTATTATGTGTTGAGAGGGTTTCCTGGTGGGTCAGTCAATAAAGAATTCGCTTGCAATGCAGGAGGCGGAGGTTTGATCCTTGGGTCAGGCAGATCCCCAGAAGAAGAAAATGGTTACCCACGCCAGTATTCTTGCCTGGGAAATCCCATGGCCTGAGGAGCTTGGCTACAGTACATAGGGTCGCAAGAGTCAGACACGACTTAGAGACTAAACCATCACTGCCATTATGTAATGAAACTAGAAAAGGAGAATCATTTTAATTATCTTATCTGCTGCCTTTAGCACATGATGTAAATATTCTGCACAGCATCTTAACTGCCATCCTCTTATTTGTAGACACACATATGCAATAGTACCTTACCTCTGTCACAGTTCTCTTCGTCACTGCCATCCACACAGTCATGAATTCCATCACAAAGCCATCTAATTGGAATACAGTGGGCTTTATTTCTGCATCGAAACTGATCTTCCTTACACTCAGTCACACAGTCCATCTGTTCAAATACAAATGGGGGCTGCAGTTTTAACTACTGATAATGATAGAGTCACAAGCAAAGTAAACATGCAACTGACAATACTGGAGATTTATTATGCTGTGTGGGCTTTGTTTTATTTTTAATTAATGAATATTGCCTTTGCGAAGGACAATACAGTTTGGTCTATGGGCAGCATGAAGATTCAGGCATTTGCTGAAATTACTGTATTCAATGTTCTCGTCTTGACATTTTAGACAGTGCTAAGAATCAAGATTCTGTCTCTCTATTGCTTATTACATTTGCTTTCTCAAATCTAATTCACATAATTCAGAGATTTTAATCAAAAGATAGATTTTACCTCATCTGAACCATCAGCACAGTCATATTCTCCATTGCATTTCAAAGATGCTGAAATGCATCCCCCACTGGCACATATATATTCACTTGACGAGCAAGTAGGAGAAGCTGAGTATAATAAAGTTGAGATTTAGATTTAGTGAACAGAATGAATGTTGATAGATAAAAGCATAAATAAGCATATGAAAATTACAGATAGCAATGAAAATAGTTTATACTGAATTATATTCAACATCTGATATTAAACACTGACTTAAAATGAGCTTTACAATATTTTTGTACTGTATTAAATATACCTCATGATGTAATGGTCTGTTCATAAGTATTCAACTCACTAAAGAAAAAAGGGCCGAGGGGGTGGGGGGAACCTCTCTATAACTTCTATTACTTTGATTGTTGAAGAGTTAAATATATTCTCTTATAATTTTGAATCTATTTAAAATACAAAAGCCTCAAATTATTTTCAAAATTGTAATAGGATTTAGTAAACTTTGAGGATATTATTAATATATGCATTGTATAAAGCTAAAAGTGAAAATCTTGGCATGGTCTCATAGACCCCATGGTATCTATTTGGCTATTTTGAAAAAAATATCATATTTATATAAGTTTTAAGAAGTCTTTTTTTTTTAACTTGGGGTTTTAAATATGAACATATGTATAATTAGCAGAGTCTGTAAAATTTGAAGCAATTCTTTTATGACATGGAAATATTTTAAATTGTAGATAAATAAGTTATAGCCAATACCTTATGTAATTAATTAACACAGGAATGATGATACCTTTCCATGTTGAGGGGCTTCGTTTGTTAAGCCTGCATTCAAATTCTGGGATTCTTGGCCTTGTATTAGATCACTAGGTAGCCAAATATACTTACGTAATGGCTTTGTGGTTTAAATTGCTGTGTCCTGGGATGCTAAAAAGCTTTTCCCTTAGGTTTTAATTCCTTTTAATTGGCAGTGGTTGCCTAGGGATCTGTATTAATGAGTCTGGGACTATGTCTGAATTCAGTAAGAACAGATGTGAACAGTTAGCAACGTGGACCATGGGCATGATCCTGGGCTATTAGTAAAGTGTGTGTGAGGTATCTGCAGTTCTGCCTTAGTCCCTCAAAATAATTATTACACTATGAAACTACTTACAACCATATACATGTGTGTGTGTGTATAATATGTTACAAAGTGATCTTCCCCAGTATTTTTTCCTGTAGAATAATGCTATTAAAATTCCCAAGTATAAAAGCTAACTAACTAACTATATATCTATATCTATATCTATATATTTAAAGTGATGTTTAAGGAATAGCAATATATGAACTGGGTATTTTTCCCCCTATACTCTTATTTTGAATCTTAATTTTTATTTTGGACCAAGATGTAAAAGAAATAACACCTTCTATATTCTATTTAATAATCTTAATTTCCGGAATTGAAACCTGACTTTTATCACACTTATAGTTTCAACCTTTTTCATTCCACTATCTTGGAAAAACAACTCCAAATGATATAGAAAAATATAGTGATCAGAAAATCAAATTTAAGGGAGTAATGCTTGTATCTGGAAATAATATCAATCTTGTCTAATAAAACACTTTCAAAACATACAGAAGGCACACCAATTAATTTATCTACAGATATTTCAGATTATTTCTTAAAAACAGCAAAATGTCATTATTTGCCACTGTTTTATACATATCTTTGCTGAAATTTAAATTCTGAGTTAAAACATTACTTAAATGAAATATTGTCTCAAGCATTTTACCTGGCTCACAGTTTTTCTCATCTTCTCCATATTTACAGTCTTCATGGCCATCACATTTCCATTTTGCTGATATACACTGACCATTGGAACACTGGAATTGATCTTTGGAACAACTTGTTTCACAATTTCTCTGACAAAAACAACACAAACATAATTAAAATTAAAATTTTAGATAAATGTCTTCAACCCCAAAAAACACATACAAGAATCTCAGATGATCACACTTAAGCTCATCACTATAAAACATTATAATCATTTTCCAGTTTCATTTGTCTCTATTAGTCATAATAAAACAGAGAAATATAAAAAGAACATAAATCCCATGGCTTCATCAAGTAATAAAGTTGCTCTGAGTGGATCATACTCCAAACAGACAGTTGTGGGGTAATGCAATTTTAATAGTTATAAATGACAATGAGAAATGTCAATAACCTCAGATATGCAGATGAAACCACCCTTACGGCAGAAAGCGAAGAGGAACTAGAGAGCCTCTTGATGAAGATGAAAGAGAAGGTTGAAAAAGCTGGTTTAAAACTCAACATTCAAAAAAAGAAGATCATGGCATCCAGTCCCACCACTTCTTGAAAATAGATGGGGAAACGATGGAAAGAATGACAGACTTTATTTTCTTGGGGTCCAAAATCATTGCAGATGGTGACTGCAGCCATGAAATTAAAAGACACTTGCTCCTTGGAAGAAAATCTATGACCAACCTAGACAGCACATTAAAAAGCAGAGACATTACTTTGCCAACAAAAGTCCATCTAGTCAAAGCTATGGTTTTTCCAGTAGTCATGCATGGATGTGAGAGTTGGACCATAAAGAAAGCTAAGTGCCGAAGAATTGATGCTTTAGAACTGTGATGCTGGAGAAGACTCTTGAGAGTCCCTTGGACTACAGGGAGATCCAACCAGTCAATCCTAAAGGAAATCAATGTTGACTATTCATTGGAAGCACTGATGCCAAAGCTCCATTACTTTGATGTGAAGAACTGACTCATTGGAAAAGACCCTGATGCTGGGAAAGATTGAAGGCAGGAGGAGAAAGGGACGACAGTGGATGAGATGGCTGGATGGCATCACCGACTCAATGGACATGAGTTTGAGCAAGCTCTGGGAGCTGGTGATTGACAGGGAAGCCAGGCATGCTGCAGCCCATGGGGTCACAAAGAGTTGGACATAACCGAGGGACTGAACTGAAGTGACAACGATGATTGTGGGGAAATAAAAAGGCTAAAAGATATTTCTAATCAGTATAGCCAGTTCCTTGGGAATGGGGTGAAAAGATTAATGTGAAACAAGAAAAAATCCTAGGGTAATTCTGTCTTGCATCAACAAAACTTCCCCTGTGTTATTTCTTCCCCCTATCCCCACTTTTCTCCCTCTGTCCTTGTTCTTTCATACTTTGCTGTTCATATTCCTTTTCCATTCTTCTGCTATTTGTTCTTAGAGAACTGTGAAATGAACTGCCAGAATTGTCATTTTTGGCTAGCTAGCATCCAGATTTTATTTGGAAATCAAACAAGATAGTAGTGATGCCTTTGGGGGCCTTTCAGTTCTTTATATGAGATCAATGAAAGGGAAATTAGAAATTCACTTTCCTTGGGTCTGACCACTCTGGTTGAAATGGGATGCTCCAGTGAAATGTCTTGCTGAGATGATATTTTTCTGTTGTTTAGCAGTTTCTATTGTTGCCGAGATTTACTTGTCTGTTCTTTTCACAAAAGGTGCAGCACTCTTACAGCTTGTGAAACTTCCAGTGAATGAAGCATATGAACTGTTACTCCCTGCTTTTTCTCAGTTTCATCCCATGTAAGAAATAAGAGCTTATTTTCTGAATTCCTATAGTTTTCTCTTTGCTGATGACAGTTTAATTAGACTGCCTGCTATATAACTGATTTTCTTCTTTCCTTCCCCACTTCTTTTCCCAAGTATTGAAGATTTACCATTTACTAGAGTTTCTTAAATAATAATGTTGGTAAAACTGGCTAAGTGTTACTCACTGTGATGTCAGACTCTTTATGACTGCATGGACTGTAGCCTGTCAGGCTTCCCTGATTGTAGCCTGTTAGGCTCCCCTGTCCATGGGATTCTCCAGGCAAGAATTCTGGAGTGGGTTGCCATTTCCTTCTCCAGGTGGTCTTCCAACCCAGGGATTGAACCTGAGTGTCCTGCAAGAGTTTCTTAAATAATAATGTAAATAAAAGGATGATTCCTCCCTGTATTTGGTAAATTCAGTTCAGTTCAGTTCAGTCACTGAGTTGTGTCTGACTCTTTGCGACCCCATGAATCGCAGCACACCAAGCCTCCCTATCCATCACCAACTCCCGGACACCAATGGACACCAAATCTATGTCCATTGAGTCAGTGATGCCATCCAGCCATCTCATCCTCTGTCGTCCCCTTCTTCTCCTGCCCCCAATACTTCCCAGCATTAAGGTCTTTTCCAATGAGTCAACTCTTCACATGAGGTGGCCAAAGTACTGGAGTTTCAGCTTCAACATCAGTCCTTCCAATGAGCACCCAGGAGACCTCCTTGCAGTCCAAGGGACTCTCAAGAGTCTTCTCCAACACCACAGTTCAAAAGCATCAAGTCTTCGGCTCTCAGCTTTCTTCACAGTCCAACTCTCACATCCATACATGACCACTGGAAAAACCATAGCCTTGACTAGATGGACCTTTGTTGGCAAGGTAATGTCTCTGCTTTTAAATATGCTATCTAGGTTGGTCATAATTTTCCTTCCAAGGAGTAAGCGTCTTTTAATTTCATGGCTGCAATCACCATCTGCAGTGATTTTGGAGCCCCCCAAAATAAAGTCTGACACTGTTTCCACTGTTTCCCCATCTATTTCCCATGAAGTGATGGGACCATGTAAACTCATAGACTAATAGAAGACCAGCATTTTAACCAACAATTTCAATAAAATATACTGCCAAAATAAATGAATATGCTTCAAAAACATGAGTTCATAAGGGTTTTAAGAAAGACTTCACAGAGGAATTTTAAACAGAATGAAACTAAGAAAATATTTTTCACACATAAGGATAAATAGAACTGTGATGTATCCAAGGGGTGAGCTATGTAATGGTGAATGACATTGGAAAAATAGCCCATGTACTGGTCATGAGGAAGTAATTTCAGATTTTGTTCACCACTTTCCTTTTCCATGTCCATTACTGTACCTGGGACATTTAAGAAGTAAGTATTCCATTAAAATTTGCTGAATAGATGATCGAATGAATGAAGTAGCAAATGTAGAAAATGAGGAATATATATTAAAATATTTTGTAATTTATGGCAACCCACTCCAGTATTCTTGCCTGGAGAATTCTATGAACAGAGGAGCCTGGCTGGCTACAGTCCATAGAGTTACAAAGAGCCAGACGTGACTAAAGCAACAGCATATATGTACCGCACGTATACACAGGATAGAAATAGTGTCTATGAATCAAGAACCTAATATCATGCAATGATTATAATAACTGCTCAGTATATTTTGTAGAATTAATTAATGTTTTTCTCAGCAATAGGGCTAATTCAAGTAAAGGAGCTTAGTAATCAGTGACACTGTTCTATCTGTATTGACAATAACACAGAAGGTAATACTTCCGGATATTTTTTCTACCTTCAGAAGAGTTTAATTTATAATATACTGCATATAGTTGATGCATGTGTCTGTGTCTATATTTGTGGGGTTTTTAATCATTATCTTAGACATCTTAAAACACACAGGAAAACAGAGAGAACAGAATAATAAAACCCATGTGCTCATCATGCATATTTAACAATTATCCACACTTAGCTATTCATGTTTCATAAGCCTCTCTCCCAGTTTATTTATATTTTGAACTTTAACATAATGACAATAGCTTCAGAAAATTAATACTATGATGGTATTAATAGAAAATTTTTAAAGTTATTCCCAATCCACTTTAAAAATTTCCTAATTTTCTCAACTGTAGAAAAATACTGTTTGATAAATGAAAAATCTAAAAGAACCTATACATTGAATTTGATTTGAGTTTCTTTTAATGTATAACTCTTTTTTGAATGCCATTTACTACTTGGGAAAAACAGGTCATTTGCTCTATAGAATGTCTCACATTCTGAATTTGGCTAAGTAAATACTAATAAAGTTACTTAGAAACCTCCAAAGTAACAATTGAGCTTTTTGTTTAAATATTATTATCAACTCATATATTTGTATACATTATTATATTTCAATACATTACAGTCATTTTTTATTTTCTTTCTAAGGCTCAAATTGTCCCTTTTGTATGTAGAAAACCCTGCAATTTTGCTCCTATGTATTTTGGACACTATCCCAATAGTCTTGTTTTCTGGCTTTACAAGATGTTAGTGGCTCATTTTGTCAATTTCCATTCACAGATCTAGAATTAAACATTTCTCAACGGAGTTTTGATTCTGTTAATTGGGTAATGTAGTTAGAGGTCATGATATGAATGCTAGAGATAGTCTTTAAAGCTGGGATGTCATTGGTTTTAGGATTTTTCAGTGGCAGAGCTAAAAACATATTTTTAAAAACAGAAAAATAAATCAAGATCTCAAGCTGATACTTTTGAATTTAATTACAGGGTTTTTATTTACTTGCATTTTTTCTACGTTCATATCTCCTTTATTTTACTTAAAAATTTTGAGTGTTAGTAATTTTAAAATAATTTTACATTGGAACTACTGTACTCTCTAAGACACAAATTTCAAATTAGCAAAACCAATGTTATTTAAAAAACACATGTATGAATATAATTTAAGATTCTTTTGCATTTCTTTTGGTTCTTACAATATGTTATACTGGACACAGAGGTCAAATATATTCTAAATTCACTTTAAATAGTTCTTCTCTGTGTTTGCCACTAACCTGATACACAATTACATTGATCCAAGTTTTTGATTTAATGTTTTGGCTGAAAATTAAGAAAGTAATTCAGTTAACATTCATACAAAAAGTAATCCTTACAATTTTCTCTTTTGTTCCCAGTATAAGAATATCCTGTATGTAATTATGCTTTCTAGCCATCTGTTCAGCTCACTTTTTTGTTTGTTGACAATGCAACCCGTCATTCCAGATTTTATAAAGGAAACAGAAATCAACTGCCTGTAATGTTAGCCACTTAATTACATATAGACAGTATCAAAAGTCCATAAATGTGGAGAAAGACTACCTTTAAGAGAGTTAATTTCATTCCCTAGGGATATTAGCATAAAAATATATGGATAGTGGAGATATATTCAGCCACCAAGAATTGCATCCATTAACCTATAGCATGAGAGAAACAGCATGGATAAGGATGTCTACTTTCACATGAATAACATTTAGAAAAAAGAAGTGTTTAATTTTGTTTATGTATGTTGGACATCTAGTGAAAAACATGCAAGATGAAATCACAAGCCTTCAGTAATATATCCCCACCTTTTGATGTTTCACAATTACATGGTGCTGTTGGAATATATATATATTTTTAAAGAAAACAAAGACAAAACATTTTAATGGTATGGAAGAATTTATATGAAATATATTTTCCTGATTGTGAAACATTTAATAAAATTCTGAATAAATATAGATACTAAGTAAATATGTAGCTGGGAATTGTAAGACTTTAACTTCTCTGTGGATTTTTAAAAATTTTGTTTGACTTGTTTTGTGACTAGCCCAATCAACAGAAGTAATATTTTTCACCTTCTCCTAAGAGACCTTTGCAGCCTCAAGTTTTAAGGTTTCAGACCTTCAGGTGAGAAATAAAGTGCATTAGGTTCCAAAATCTAGACTTGTACATGATTAGGGGGACTTTTCCAAAATAGTGAGAGAATGGGGAAGAATTGTCCAATCTTGATAAGACTCCCTGAAGGTTGGGGAATATCTGGTTTGTGTGGATTCTATAACTAGTAGAGACCTTCAGGGTCTTCTGAAGAGGCAGGTAATCAGTGGATACTGGAGGAAGCTGAACTTGAAACACAGAAATCTCCAGAGCACCTGGGAAGATTCTTCCCAAGTCGATAGTCAGTGGGAGGCCCTTTTTGAAGCTGAGTACATATTCGTGTCAATCAGAGTAGCAGAAGTCTAGGCAGTCATTGTGCGTCAGGAGGAGCCATGGTGGCCACTGAGGACCAGAGACCTCATTTTCCCTTCTGTGGCTGGACTTGATTGTACAAGTGCTGCATTCCTGATAGTAACATGAAAAATCACTAACTGAGAAAACCATGTAAAGTGACTATTACTGTGTGTCATGTATTATTTTTTAAAGCATCATGGAGTAATTAATATCTGAAACCCCAATACACAGATGCATAAATGATAAATTGTGTGAAGGTTTATATAATATTAGCACAACCTGAGATTACAGAATTATCCAGAGAAATTCTAAACTTCTTAACTGTGTGTACATAGAACTTATTATAAATGGATTGTGAGTCATCATCTAAGCAAAGCTAAATCTGCAGTTTCATAAAAATTGATGACCCACATCTAAGTCTGTAAGACTATATCTACTGAAGAAGGAGTCTGGGGAGAACAAACTGTTTAAAATGCATAAAAATATTAGTCCTGACTATAAATACTGCAGCAAATTTACGAACAAATTCACAGATGGCAAAGGCATCAGCTATAGGGAATAGGGTTTCCAAACATCTTATTCCCAATCCAGCCATTCACTACTTGAGGTAAAACAGACTATAAAATTAACTGTCAATAGTAGCACAAGAGCTATTCCCTGTGCTGGATGTGTGCAGCACAGAGCATAGATATAATACATATCTTAGTGTGTCAGAAGCAAAGTGCATTCAGAGCTGTCCCTGTCACACTCATTGAATGGAATAATAATTATGAATGAAATTTTAAGGAACCACTTTATTTTTTGTTTGATTTCTCAAAAACGCCTACCTCATCCGAGCCATCTGCACAATCAAAATCTCCATCACACCAAAACCTTGAAGAAACACAGTCCCCGTTGGCACAGAGAAAATCTTTCAGTGTACAGGTCTGTGGCTCTGGGGACAGAAAAATAGCACAAGTTTATTCTATTACATGCAACTTCATTCTAAAATTTATATGACATACCACGTGAGGTAGCATTGAGAAAAAAGAAGTTAGCCAGGCAGAACCAATAAATTGTTTATAAAAAAAAAAGAGAAACATTTCATGAAGCATCTGTGGTATATAATATAATGATTTTTCACATTTATTTTTGAAGTCATGAATAGAAAGTGGCATTAGATACAAATTGAAAAAAATGCAAAAGATAAATAGCTTACTGTTTAATGAAAATCCAGTAGCAAAGTAAAAGAAAAGGCATAAAAATCTACATATTAAAGTAAAACAACAATTTTTCCAGTTGAAATTCTAAATCATATTATGCATTTACTTAAAGGATGTAAGACATTTTGTTACTCTCTATGGGTACACAGGACTATTTATTAACTGAAGAGTCTAAACTTTGGTTCATGACTTTTTATTATGTATTCTAATGACTTTCTAATTCTTCAATTCTGTCCCTGGAAAATTCAGAGCTCCTAGAACTAAAAGGATATGTGGAGATATTATTGGACATGATTGAAGGAGATTCTTTTTTGAAAACGGCCTATTTATTTATGCAGTTATTTGCTTATGCCTTAACCTCATTTACCTGCCATTTCAGATAATTTGCTAACTGTTAATTTAATTATGCTTCACCATGTTCCATATAGGACCTAAGCCAAATATTGTGACTTGTTATTTGGCTCAACTCCTGTGCAGGATATGTTTCATCTGGACAATAAAGCAGGAGTGCAGAAATTTTCCCTAACAAGTAATCAGTATAACTGCTGACCGTCACCTCTTGCTTGGTTTTGATTCTCTAAACAGAACTGATATCTGGCATGATGAGAGACCCTCCTTACCCCTCTCATTAACTGTATTTACAACGGTCCTGTTTCACACACAATAATATTCTTGTTCAGGTAAAACAGAAATTGGCAACAGAAATAAAATTTAAAGAATATTCATATGAAGCATAATTTCTACATAAAGATTCTGCATAATTCAGCCAGTATTTAAATATCACTCTATGCAATCACTCGGGTTCTCACTATAGGGTAACATATGAATGTTTGATATCATGAAGGCTCTTACATTTCTATATAAATATCCCTTCTGAGAACACTGGAAGAACTTTGAAAAATGTAATATGTATTGAACATTTTGTTCTGTTCTGGGTCTTTATTTTAAAAATGTGAACTTCTGGCTATGAATAAGATAAGATGCTTATCAATAGAATGAAAAAGAGCCACTAAGTGGAGGGTCTCCCTCATTTTTAAATACTCCTTTGTTTAGACAGCATGACAAGAACAGTTTCTCTTTTAGTCTTTGTACTATATTCGTATATATGACACTTTAATTTTAAAAACAACTTAATTAATAGTAATATTGATAACTATAACAATAATACAAAAATACCAGCTACTGAGTGTTCATTGGAAGGACTGATGATGAAGCTGAAACTCCAATACTTTGGCCACTTGTTGTGAAGAGCTGACTCATTTGAAAACACCCTGATGCTGGGAAAGATTAAGGACAGGAGGAGAAGGGGATGACAGAGGACGAGATAGTTGGACGGCATCACCAACTCAATGGGCATGAGTTTGGGTAAACTCCGGGAGATGGTGATGGACAGGGAGGCTTGGCGTGCTGCAGTCCATGGGGTCACAGAGTGGGACATGACTGAGTGACTGCACTGAACTGAACTGAACCAGCTACTGATATTTTGTTTGCTGTTAAGCACTAGGTGAAGATAATGCCAAATAGTTGAATTAGCTCACCAGTTAATGTTAACAATTCTATAAGATAGGTGGGCTTCTCTGGTGGCTCAGACGGTTAAAGACTCTGCACGCAAGAAGGAGACCTGGGTTCGACCCCAGGGTCAGGAAGATCCCCCGGAGAAGGGAATGACATAAGTTAGGTATTATTGTTGGACCCTTTTTTAGATGAGTAAATTGAAGCAGAGAGAGGAAAAAACTTACTCCAAATCACCCAGCAGGTAAAAGAGCTAGTATTAAACTTGAATCTAGATAACCTGACACCGGGATCTATATTTTTACTGCAAAGCTGTATCATTGCCTCCCATACTACTGAGGAAGTAATAAGTGTTCACATATTACAGGGATTGACATTAAAGCCCTTGAAAAGTCAAGTTAATTGTCCAAGGCACACAGCTAGCAATGTCGACTTTACAGTAATAATAAAAGAAAACCCTTTTCCTCTTTGTATCCACCCATGCTGAATCTGTTTCACTCTCCTTCCATTTGCAGAAACACGTGGTTTTATTCTCAGGGAAAATAAATTCTATTAAATAAATAAATAAATAAATAGATGCTCAATTTTTGAATAATGGTGAATAACATTGGATATTAAATACTAAGCAGACAGTGCCTTTAAAATGTATTATATTTAGATATTTAAAAAATAGCAGTACAATCTTTAATTTCATGATTTGAGGGTATTGAAATATGATAATTCTTCCTTTAATATTCTCATTTGCTTTTATTCTAATTAAGAACAAGTGTGTTTATCATGTGCTAAATAGCAATGGCCTCACAGGCTTTTACACACTCTGCTATGGGCAGGGCTGGATGTTGTTAGTTCAAGGTTATAAATAAAATTGTATAGCCAGTAGATCAAGGTATTTGCCCAACAAATCCACAGAATATTTGATCTATAGAGACTTGCTTTAACATTTTTAATTATTCTGTTCCAATAGAAGAGTAAAGGAACTGAGAGACTTTGCTTAGAAAAGCATTTTTCAGTACAAATGGAAATTCTGTATGTGCTACCATGTTTAAAATAAAAAAGCCAGAAAAAATAATCCTGAATTATTTATATATACACAAATGACATCAAGGAATGGGATAGCTAATGTGTTTCTAACTCTCACCTAAATGCCTTAGAATATTTTCCCACTAGTTCTCTCAAAAAGAAATTCTCTCTTGGGGAAAATGCAATTTTGTTATCAGAGAAGATCCTAAGTTATTGTATTCTCTTATCGTTTACTTTGCCTTTAATCTTTTTGGGATAAAGTAAAGAATGAATTTTTAGAACTTGGCACAATAGCATTTTTCTTGTGGAAAAGAACCAAAAAATGACTACACCTGGACCATAACCCGTTTGGAAAGAAAATTTGAATGTGGCATTTTCCCTAATATTTCTAAAATGTTCTTCTTACACTACCTTGGTCTGATATTACCTGTTCCTGAGATCAAAGGAGATAGGGAATCCCATAGATGAAGGATTAACCAGGTTTTTCATAAATCTTATCTAAACAAGCTAGACTGACAGCCAAGAAGCCTTTACAGAGCATGTTTCAGAAGGCTGATCTGGATTCTATAATAAGGATAAAAAATAGGGGCATTGTATAAACTGGTCACCCCCTTTGATAGTAGTGAAGGCATAAACATCCTGCCTCGGAACTGAAAGGAGCTATAGGAGACGACTTCACAAAATCTAAGAAGCTATAGTCAGAAAATAAAAGTAACTTTCAAAGCCATAGAGTTAGTGGCAGAGAATAAAAGCTTCCAGGCTCCAATTTCTCTACTCAGTATATTATCATAAACTCTTGGTGATAAGTTCAAAAATTATATCAGTGTGAGTGTGAGCATCTGAGGAGAATTTTTAGAATACAATTAGTATAACTGTCATGCTATACAAATAATCTTCTGATATAAATTCAGTGTGAAAGTACTAGAAATTCAAATAAGGCAGATGCAGCTTGTCTCTACATAAACCTATATCTAGTTGATCAAATTATTTGGTACTTTAAAATCCATTGGAGTGCCAGTTACTTTTTAATAATGCAAAGTTATGAAATAATTTTATTTTGTACATCAATTACTTGGATGGCAGACATACCATATATATTTGTTGCTGATGAAAATAGTACAGATGTTGAGGTTTTAAAAATATTTCCAAACCTTTGCCCCAGATTACTAAATGACTTCAATAACAATGAAATTTTCTTATTTTTAAGAGCAGAAATCATTGCTGAAGTAAAATGTCCCTGCTGAACACTTAACAAGGGAAATGATCATCATCAGATGATGAAATGACAATGGGCTAATTATCCTATGTAGATGTAAAAAATTAGAAGGCATATTAAACTAAAACATAGCTGGCAGTTAATTGCTCTGCTGCTATTCCAACTCTTTCCATATCTATGCCTGGAATATTTCCAACTCAATTTAAAAAGTTAATTCATTATAAGAGATTCATAAACAAAGAGGCCCAAAAGCAAATTTTATAGTAAATTGCTAATATTATAAATATGTGTCAGGCACTGTGCAGATCATGGGACATTGTTCTACTTCTTCAACGATCTTCAGACATTTAAATAGGAATTCAGATACATATGATAAATAAATGAGACAATCAAATGTGAGTGAATTTTGCATAATAGCATGTGGGCCTTTAAAAAAAAAAACATGTTGCTATTGTGTAAGACTGACTATCTCTGGTATGTTTCAGTACTTAATAAAGGCTAACAATAAATGACAAATGTGGATTAAAAGGCGTATCTTTGACTAATGACATTTAGAAAACATGATACCACTGCCCTCTCGAGCATACTGTTGTCATCTATATATAACTATATATAAAATTATGACATGTATGTAATATGTAGTCATAATTACAATACATATATCATGTGTATATAATGATAATAGTTTTGTTGTAGTTATATACATATTATTTTAATAGTTTCAATATATAATAAGACATTGGAAATATTTTGAAAGCATTTTAATACAGCAACAGTATATTTTTCTAAGGCTGACTTCTACAGGACTAATCTCTTGGTGCTCCCTATAGATATACTGTGTTTTCTTATTTTTCAGAGACTCAGCTTCTGTCTATGTAGAACTGGTGGCATTTTCAATGCTTAAATCTTCCCATTTTTCTGGCTTAGTCAAGATGGTATATTCAAACACCACCTAATGATCTACAGCCCTTGATCCTTACACTTAAACATTCTTCCATGTTTAACATGCTATCTACTCTGACGTTTATCCTGTATACACCTTCTATTCTTCCATGTCACAACTATAATATGCTTCATTCTCGTTCACTGCCACTTTTTCTTGCCAAATTCATCAATATTGCTTGTCTTAGTAGGAACTAAAAGCGATCCACACATAATTGGGTATTTTATACTGCAATGCTTGATACTGCAGTCTATTTCCTTGCTTTTTCTTAAGGGCTCTGTGACTACAGTAATTTATCACTAAGTTTCCATGGTGACAAGTGAGATGCAATTGTTCCTTCTCCTAGCTTTCTTGCATCAAAAGATGACTTTTAGGAGATGTCACCAAAATGATATTTGGCCACTTAGGAAACCCCAGGAGAAACCAGCTATCTCTGCTCTTCATTCTTCTCCTTCCTGTCTCATTAAAACAGCAACCTAACTTCTCACACCATTTAAATAACCACTTGAATAAAGGGTCTTCCAAGATGTGAGTCTCCATGTTACCTTTCCACTTCCTTCTCTTGTTTTCAATATCCTTTAGTCACAGATGCTTCCTTTCAGGTATATTATTTATGAAAGTGAAAGTCACTCAGTAGTGTCAGACTCTTTGTGACCCCATGGACTCTACAGTCCATGGAATTCTCCAGGCCAGAATACTAGAGTGGGTAGCCTTTCCATTCTCCAGGGTATCTTCCTAACCCAAGGATTGAAGCCAGGTCTCCCACACTGCAGGCAGACTCTTTACCAGCTATGCCACAAGGGAAGTCCAAGAATACTGGAGTGGGTAACCTATCTGTTCCCCAGAGGATCTTCCCGACCCAGAAATCGAACTAGGGTCTCCTGCATTGCAGGTGGATTCTTTACCAACTGAGCTATCAGGGAAGCCAAACTTACATTGATAATTAACACTAAATTTTCCAAAACTAAGCTGAGTAGTTAATATGTTAATTTAAGCTCTGAAATGAAATTAAAGTAAATAAGAAGTACATACATAATTGTTTCTTTTTTGAAATCACTCCTCTAGTCTTACCACCATTAGATCTTTATTTTAATCACTGGACAGAATCTGAGAACTGCTATATAATTTTTTTTTTAATTAAAGATTAAAGAAATCTAGAACAATCTAATAAATCTCTGCAATGCACTTTACCTTTCTAAAGAGTATAATCAGTTGGGAGATATTTATATGAAGATGGAGTAATAAAGGTTTCTATATTCAAAGTATTTCATAATCATAATTATCCAGAGATTGCATACTTAAGGTCCCTGATCCTCAAATACTGGTCAGATTAACTTTTGAAAGTGACTCAAACCATTAGCTGATATTTTGCAAACTGAATATCCAAGTGGTTTATTAAGGCTGTGATTCCACTAATTGTATGCTTTTATATAATATATCCCAACACTTTAATATAACAGTTCCTATTTTGTCTCCTGCATCATGGGAAATGAATGCTCTAAATCCAATGTATAAAGTAGATATTATTGTTATCATAAAACTCTTTTGGGAAGTAGAAGAATGTTAATATTTAATAATGGAATTTTATTATTGTCTTACTTTGAACATGATTATATTGCCTTTTTGTTTAAACAGCCCTGTAAGAAAGTGCTGGTAAGAAATACACTCAGAAATGAATGCTAGAAGATGGATACTGTCACAATTTTACATACTGTCATGCTTTGTAGAAAATAAAATTGCTGGCTAATTAATGTTTTTTAAACTTATTACATAAAAATGCAGAAGGCAGATGATGAAAATTGCTTTATTCTATTTTCAGAGAAAAGCATCCTGAATACATATGGTGTTCACCACTCCAGAGAGAATAAATGATATTTCACTGAAAGATGCTCATGGGTGAATTTGTAGTGTAAATGGGTCTGAGACTGAAATAAAATGAATACCATCGGTTAAAGAATGATATGTTTTGTGTCTCCACATCATTCAGCTCTTTCTATGAACTTGCGTCAAGGGTTTCTTTCATTGCATACTAACGGGTTGCATTAAACCTCATGATACTTTCATAGCAATTCTGATAACTGTAGGAAAATAACTCCCAGGATGAGTCATTTCAATAATTCTACCATTTGAGATTCAGGTCAATTTAGTCTGAATATTCTTGTTCAAATGTGAATATATGTATAAAAATGTGAGCTGCAAGACAGGTTCAAATTCATATCTTAACTAAACTAAAAATTGCTATCCTGCTTATTGAATAGGCTGTCAAGCTTGCAACATTCTCAAGCAAGAGTTACTTACTACAGTTTTCTTCATCTGAATTATCACTGCAGTCATTTTGGCTATCACACCGCCAATGATCTGGAATACAGTTGTTGTTTTTACACTGGAATTCATGAGGACCACAAGTCTTTTTATCTGTAATGGAAAGAACCAGAATTTGCATTGTTGGCTTCCATAAAGATATCCCTCATTGTGTCCTCACTGCTGTGTGAATCCAGGGGACATGACATTTCTTAGGACCTCAAGTCAGTTCTTAACTGAGAAGCATTCCTAGGAAAAATTGAAGGCAAATTCTGACTAATATTTCATTGTGAGCTAATTACAAAGCAACTGACTGGACCATCCACTCAACACAAATCAGTCAATAAAAATAAAGATCAAGATTATTGAAAACTATCCTTCTTTAAGATACTCCTCTAAGCCATCTTCTATTTTTGCTATAAAGTAGCAGCCATAAAGAAATAGTTATTAACCAAACTGTGTGGTTGCCATCTTGTCTTCCTTCTTTAGAAGTTCTTATTCAAAATTTACCTATGGTCAGCTGATCTAAATGTATAGATTACAATAGTGCCTAAGTAAAGACCTTACAAATTGTTAAAGTGCCAGCGTATCTGAACCTCTAAATAACCCCACTGAGTATCAGGAAATGTATTAACTAGCCCTTCACTTTACAAATGCTAAGGCAGATATTCTTAGAAGTTTAAGAACTTGATGCATTTTCACTACCACTAAATGACACAGCCAATTAAAAAAAAGAAAAGTGTGCATTGACTCCTGATTTGCTGTTCTTTACAAAAAATCTAACTGTGTCCATTGGATCCAGAATAAAAATTTACATAATAAGAATTTATGCAAAGTTTAGATCAGATATTTAAAAATTTTCATGACTAATATCCAACTGTTTATAATCTACTCCATTGCTTCTTAAACTGTAATGTGTGTATATATTAATTATTGGGAATTTTGCTAAAATGGAAATTGTGATTGAGTACATCTAGAATTCTAACACATTCTCTAAGTGATAATATCATCTTTCTATGAAACACACTGAGTTAGGAAGGTCAAAGCATCAAGATGATATAAATTCAAGTACATAAAATAATAAGAGTATTGATGTCAATGCACAATTTAAGATTTTCCTTTCACAGACTTAGATCAACTCTTTTTTTCCACAGCCATGTTAGAGATGGATAGTGAAGTGTTAAAATGATTGAGATTGGTAAAATAAATTTACTAAGGGAGAGGAGAAGCTATTTGGTGGCCATTGCTACTCTTTACTGCAAATTGCATTTTAAAAAATTCATATTTAAATAATATTATGAAAACAAAAGTGATTTAGGTTTAATTAAGAAAATCAGGAAATGATCATATATTGAAGATCCAGGCCACCTGCTGGGTAAGGATTTTCATAAACATGATCACACTCAATCTTCATAACATTCCTAGGAAGTATCATTACATGCATTTAAGTAAATGAGACATAAATCTTAAGAATTTAACTGATTTCTCCAATTTTACAAAGGTCTTAGATGGCAAAGGAGGAATTTTTATCCAATCCTTCTCCAGAAACATTTTGCATTTTTGTAGAAATTCTCATGATAGACCTCAAATGCACTGTTTTACTAATATATGTGTATTAGATAAAGACTCTGATGCTGGGAGGGATTGGGGGCAGGAGGAGAAGGGGACGACAGAGGATGAGATGGCTGGATGGCATCACTGACTTGATGGACATGAGTCTGAGTGAACTCCGGGAGTTTGTGATGTACAGGGAGGCCTGGTGTGCTGCAGTTCATGGGGTCGTGAAGAGTCAGACACGACTGAGCGACTGAACTGAACTGAACTGAATAAATATATGCATACAGATAGAGAGAGAGGGAGAGATAATATTTCCCTCCCCCTCTTCCATTCTGCCTACATACCTGCCTGTCTGGTAATGATTACTCAGAATTTAACTGTGTCACTGTGTTGAGTACAGTGTTTCATAATATATCCTTTTTGCCTGTGCTCTATACCTAACTTCAGATTCAAAAATTGGTCTAAAATTTACAAAAGTTCTAATGTAGCATTATGCACATCTCAATCAAGCAACATGTTAGGATATTGGAATTTAAATAACCCTTGAAGATATTGTATCCGATCAGATCAGATCAGATCAGATCAGTTGCTCAGTCATATCCGACTCTTTGCAACCCCCTGAATCTCAGCACGCCAGGCCTCCCTGTCCATCACCAACTCCCTGAGTTCACTGAACTATTTAGATAGTTACTTCATTTTGGAAATTAAAACAAACTCCTCTAAAACTAATACTATAGGTAACAGTAGTTTTATTTATTCCTTGCCATGTGTTGCTTGCATTATTTAAAATATTGTTTAAATTTTTAGAATAGAAGAATATAAGAAAGCAATCTGGATCAGAGAAATAGACTATTTAACTTAGTATTACATTGTACACAGGCAATTCTCCATGATTACAAAAAGTTAACAATCAGGACTGAGTATCAATACAATGGGTTTTTAAGTTTTCTCCCCTAAACTGTATCATATTTTGTGTTTGAAAAGAGACTTACACTTACAAGTTACAATAATAAGTTCATTACAGTTCATTGCTAAGGTTTCCATTTGGGACATTGCAGAAAGAGTCACATGAAAATGTTAATTGCCTTATGTAAGGTTATTTGAATTTTATGTTTCCAAGCTATTTAACTTTTTGATCCATGACACTGTTTATAAACATTACAAATATAAACTATATAGGTATAAACAGCAGTTCTTGAATTGGCTACATATTAAAGTCACCAAGGAAATGTTAAAAAATCCCTCTGCCCAGTCCATCTCCATATCAATAAAATCAGATTCTCTGGGGTGGAACCCACATATCAGTATTTTTATTAAAGCAAGCTGAATGATTCCAATGAGCAGCCAATACTGAAAATCACTGAACCTCAAAACCAATTGTAGAACAGAACATATATAATTCCAAATTGTAATACTCCAGAAAAATACTCACAATATGTAGAGTTTTCTATTCATTCATATTGTTGAATAGAAATGGAACAATGTTTTCATTTTTTGATATTATAAATTTAGAGAAAACAAATATAGTATTTGAAAACTTTTCTTTGTTTAATACATTTTCATATGAATTGTAGATACTCAGAAACAAATTGGATCCTCCCAGAAAGGTGGAGTGAGGGACCATCAAAAGATAAAACTGTTTGTAATATATACTATATGGGGCTTCTTTATATGTGCACTGCCTATTTCTCAAAAGAGAGAAAAGAATCTGGTTCTGTGATGCCTTGTGGAATAAGAACTGAGGACGTGGACTGAGAAACAGGGGTGAAAGATAGATTTAGTTTTCTCCTTATACCAAAAGGAAGCCAAAGGAAGCTATAAACTGCTGAATTAATAACTGAATTTGGAATGTTACCATGCGATGTGTCAGATAGAGAGTTTCAACAGAGGAAGTCAACTGGAGTCCCCGGCCAGCAATCTCGGACCTTGCAATAGAAGCAAAAATTTGCAAACTACCACTTCAAGCTTAAGCTCAAAGGCAAAGTTTATTAAAGCATAGATATACTCACAGAGAGAGAGTGGGGATGTTTCTGGAAAGTAAAACCAGCCCACCTATAAGGCTTAGGGGCTTCCCAGGTGGCACTAGTGGTAAAGAACCCTCCTGCAAATGCAGGAGACATAAGAGATGGAGGTTCCATTCCTGGGTCAGGATGATCCCCTGGAGGAGAGCATGGCAACCCACTTCAGTATTTTTGCTTGGAGAATACCATGGACAGAGGAACCTGGTGGGCTGCAGTTCATAGAGTTCCAGAGTCAGACAGGACTGATGTGACTTAAACACACATGCATACAGGCTTCAGCTTGTTTATAAGTTGTTCTATGAGGAGGTGGAACGTAATCATGGGTGAAAGACGGGGAACAGCTATTTGATTGACTGCCCTGATATCTGTAACTCACTCATTACTGCTCATGTCCCTATCCTCGGTTCACTAAGAAAAACCCATCTTGGGAGTGTGTATGGGCTAGATTTTATTATAATGTTGGTATATATTAAGTCTGAGTTTACTAGAAGTTACATGCCTGTCTAGACAGGGCATGCAATGCCCAGGGCCTTCTCTTATGATACTGTGCTCCCTCTTTATCAGGATAAGTTGCTCACCAACCAACCAGAGTTTCACAGGTTCTGGGTGAAGTCAGAGGAGGGTCTCCAGATGGTTGCGGCCTAACTGGTTGTCCCCCAAGCGAGGGTCCTCAGATAGTTGGTGCTTAGCTGAATTATCCCCCTCTTGTTTCTTTCATCTCTGTCACTTCCTTGTTGCTAATGTCTAACTACCTAATAGGAAGGGCACAGGATACAACATCATTGTATATGTCTATTATATATCTATATATCCACAATAACAGAAAATTAAACTTTTACAATGGTATCAATGAAACAACAAATACCCAGGAATAAAGCTAGCAAAATTTGTGCAAGACCATACTGAAAACCATACAGCATTGCTGAGAGAAAGTTAATATGTCCAAGAAAATGCAGTGATATCTATATTCATGGACTAGAAAACTCAAATTACTATAGCTTTCTCTAAATGAATATACAGAATTAATAAAACCCTTACTAAAATTCCAGCAAGTTACTTTTGAAGGGTTAAGTTATCCTAATCTAATTATTCTTAAGAAATTGATTATCCTAAATTTATATTTGAATGCAAAGGATCTAGAACAATCAAACAATACTGAAAAAAGAACAAAGCTAGAGTATTTACAGTACCTGATTTTAAGTTTAAAGTTACAGTATCAAGAGAGTATTAAACAAAATGAAACTAGAAATATAAGTCTACACATACAGTTAACTGATTTTCAACAAAGGCTCTAAATCAATTTAATGGGAAGAGGAAACTCTTTTTTAGCAACTATTACTGAAATAAGTGGCTATCTATATGAAAAAGATAAATCTCAACCCACCATACCCATACACAAAAATGAATCTCAGTTGATTGTAAGTGTAATATAAAGCTTCTAGAATATTGGAAAATATTTTCATAATCTTGGAGTAGGCAAAGATTGCTTGCTTACTAGGTCGCTTCAGTCATGTCCAACTTTTTGGGCCCCCATGGACTAGGGCCCTCCAGGCTCCTCTGTCCATGGGATTCTCCAGGCAAGAATATTTGAGTGAGTTGCCATGCCCTTCTCTGATTTCTTAGAACACATAAAACAATAATCAAAAAAATTGGCAAATCGAACTTAACCAAAATTAAACTTTTTTATTCTCTAGAAGATATCATTAAGAAAAACGAATTGACAAACTTGTCTTCATATTAAAAATTGAAATATTGAAATACGGAGTTTTTGTTGATCATGTTAATATTCTGTAATCATCACTATCTATCTTCCAGTTCAGAAAACATAATGATTACAGGCAGCTGGGTAATATGCAATGATTCTTGTTACAAAAAAGTAATGTAGTCACAGAAACACTGAAGCAAAAAGAATTATGATAACAATGAAACTCAGCCTCCATCATGGAAGCTCCTTGTTTCCTCCTCCTGACTCTAACATCATAGAGTTAGAAGTATGGGGTTAGAATTGGAGTTCGCACTTTCTTTTCTACTGATAGAAAATCTTGTCTACTACTGGGGTCAGGATAACTGTTGGTTATCAAAACATAACCTGTTTATATAGACATCATTATGTTCTTTCTTTAAATAAACCTTATACAGTTTGTATAAGACCCTTATGGCAGAAAGTGAAGAGGAACTAAAAAGCCTCTTGATGAAAGTGAAAGAGAAAAGTGAAAAAGTTGGCTTAAAGCTCAACCTTCAGAAAACGAAGATCATGGCATCTGGTCCCATCACTTCATGGGAAATAGATGGGGAAACAGTGGAAACAGTGTCAGACTTTATTTTTTGGGGCTCCAGAATCACTGCAGATGGTGACTGCAGCCATGAAATTAAAAGATGCTTACTCCTTGGAAGAAAAGTTATGACCAACCTAGATAGCATATTGAAAAGCAGAGACATTACTTTGCCAACAAAGGTCCGTCTAGTCAAGGTTATGGTTTTTCCTGTGGTGATGTATGGATGCGAGAGTTGGACTATGAAGAAAGCTGAGCACCGAAGAATCAATGCTTTTGAACTGTGGTGTTGGAGAAGACTCTTGAGAGTCCCTTGGACTGCAAGGAGATCCAACCAGACTATTCTGAAGGAGATCAGCCCTGGGATTTCTTTGGAAGGAATGATGCTAAAGCTGAGACTCCAGTACTTTGGCCACCTCATGCGAAGAGTTGACTCATTGGAAAAGACTCTGATGCTGGAAGGGATTGGGGGCAGGAGGAGAAGGGGACGACAGAGGATGAGATGGCTGGATGGCATCACTGACTCGATGGAGGTGAGTCTGAGTAAACTCCGGGAGTTGATGATGGACAGGGAGGCCTGGTGTGCTGCGATTCATGGGGCTGCAAAGAGTCGGACACAATTGAGCGACTGAACTGAACTGAACGGATACAGTTTTGATCTCTTAATCTAAATCTGCCTCCAAGTCTCTATTAGCATCATATAGAAATGAATATACCTATATATGCTGCTAGCAAATATTCTAAAGCTCATTGGCTGGTTATGAGTTCCTCAACAGTGATGATGCAAGTTGACTCTTCCTTATGTTCTATAGTAGGGAGAGTTTACTGACCCATAACTTTTTCGTTGACGTAAACATAGTAGATATATAACATTATTATTGGCATTTTTTGTCGTTTTGAAATTACTATATCCACCACTGGTGAAGCTATTATTCATGGACCACTGCCTCCTCTGTCATAAAGGGAAGATCTGTGACCCAAGGTGGACTCTTCCCTTAGAACACAATTAGTCTGCAAAAATAACATGTTACTGATGTTTAAAAACATTTATTTTATAACTTAAACCTAATAGATGATTATTCTCTTTTAATATTAAAGAAGTATGAAGGAGGGCAGTGCAGGGATTGTATGGTGGCTAGATAGTATCCTGAGGAACACAGATTTCTATCATTCTGCTCCACCATCCTAAGTAACGGCTACCATTTTTCTTAGTCACTTCATGGCCCAAGATGACTACTAGTGCTTGAGTCATTACACTGCAGGCCTGAAAGAGGACAGAAGGGCAAAACAAGAAGGCTTTTTAAGAAAACTCCCCCAAAATATTCATCCTGAAAGTCCCACCCAAGACTTCTGGTTACATTTCAAAGGTCAGAGCTTAGTCACATGACAATATCTAGCTTCAAGGGGAGATGGGAAATGTGATGACTTACTCTGAATAACAATGCATCAACAAAAGATTTAGGCTTCTGTTTTTAAAGGGGAAATAAAAATGGGTAGATTGATAGGCAATTTAGGAGTCTCTGTCAATAAGTAAACGAAACCAATTAAAATCATTTGAGGTGATCTCCATGGCTGCTGAAAGGGAGAGGATTTCATCTCTTTCATGATTGCAAGTATTATAACCTCAAGTTGCCATGGGTCATTTAAAAACCATGTAGAATACACCCATCTAAGAAGTCAAAGTAAGTAATAGTTCAAAACTGGAGGAAAAGATAAGCCTCTGATGACTATGTGAATTCTTAAATCCAAATTGTGCCTGAAGTCAACTCTATCCACTCCTTGAAACTGAGGCAGAAAATTTATGTCCCCACTGGTTTGTGCTGAATTTCTGTTATTTACAGACAAGAGTCCTAACTGATATAAATACCATACTATATTTTCCTTAGAAATAGTATGGACTCCTAATAGTAATATTCTTTTCTGTATGTGATGATTTACATAATTTCCAAAGTATTTCATTGGCTTATAATTACTTGGGAAATGCAGTCTCATTCTACAAGAAGTCTCAGAATTAGGCTCTATTTAAAAACAATTTGCAAACTCAGGCTTCCATGAAAATGGGAATTGGTAAATGTTTTTTGAGCATATTCTCTACATGACAAACGTGATTATAGCATTTAGTGATATTGATTATCTAGAAAGGTGCAGGTTGCCTTGCATTGTAAAGTGTCTGGTAGATCTGAAAATTAATTTCATGTTACTTCTCATCAATCAGGGTAATATTCCTCAATGAGCACTTACATGCACAACCTGTTCTTCTAGGGGAAGTGTAAATAATATGTGAATGCACCAGCAGTTGAGAATAACAATGCCAGCTGTAGCTTGTCCCAGTGGGATTCTCTTAGTTCTGTTTTGCTTTTGAATTTTTGATTTTTTAAAACTTTTACATTAGTCTTCCAGGTAGAGAAGATAAAGGCTTTTAAGTAAAACAAATTAACAATGACATATTTTCTTTATAAAGAGGTGAATCTATAATAAGCTAGCTCTCTAGAAGCTCCAATCATAGCATTTTAAAAATTGCATTTTAATGCAATGTATGTAATTTTCAGCAAAAAATTTTTGAATGCACATTACGCAGTTTTAGAAATTATCATATTACATTCTGTAATGCCATCTATCACACCTGACAAGAATTTGTGACTTGTTTTTTAATTTAGAAACTCATATTGTAAACTTAAGGGGGTGAAGTGAGGGGAGCTTGTTCTAGTATGCATCTAAAACACAGTTTTCTTTTATTTTATCTCCAGTACCCTAAAACCTTAAAGTCACAGTTTATATCATTCACAATGCTTAGGAGAAATACTGCTTTTTGTGTGGAGGAAAGGGTGTGTGAAAAGAAGCATGTTTTAGCAATAGCATTGTCTAGTGGCCAATTTCACTTTATGCTAGCCTACCTAAAGTCTTTATTGTCATATCATCTTTTATTTTCATATGAAAAATCATTTCAATAGAGAAGATAATGGAAAGTCATGATAACAGCCTAGACTCTATTTTTAAGGACTCAAATAACAGCTGTAAGGAAGTTACTGGAAAAGCATAAAAAGAGGAAGTAGATATAGTTGTGCCAGATGAGAGTGATCAATGGTTGTCAGTCTTAGACTCTAACCTAATTATGGGGATATATGGTAGGATGCTCTCTTGCCCCTTACATACTTAGACAATCTTTAAGATCCCCATCTTTCAATTTTTTTTCCTTTAAAATGAATTTAATGAACATTTATATCTGATATAAACTGAAAACAAAGGTTTTGTTGTAAATTCATGGTGGGAACAGAAGAGAAACAACACGTTGAGCTATTCAGGGTCCCTCAAATGGAGGGACATCCTCAGATTCTTGAACCCCAAAGTAATGAAGTCTTTTTTGGTGTATGGGTTTTTGAAATGCATGGTGTCAGTGCCCCATCTACAATCTTTGGTACTCATCACCCCTGCCTATGCTAAGCCAATGACTTTCTTTAAAAAAAAAAACACACACAAAAAAAACACTGGAATTTCTACAGCATTGTGCTTCTGTTGCACAATGAGGTGAATCAGCTATATGTATACATATATCCCCTCCCTCTTGAACCTACCTCCCATCTACCCCTACATCACACCCCTACATCCCACCCTGTATTTCATCACAGAGCATAGCAGAGCTCCCTGTTCAGCCAGTGGCTTCTAACTACAAGCATGTGGGACTCTGCTTGGCCCTGATCTGGAAGTGCTTTTCAGGGCACTTATGCCCTTCTCTTCCTTGGAGCTGTTTAAACAAATGACTGACAGGATCTGGTGAATAAAAATCTCAGCTCTCTCCTTTGTTTGGGGTAACTGATTATTCTAAACTATCTCAAAGAATTTCCTTGTAGAATGGATCTCGTTCCTGCAATAAATTGCTCAATAATATACTTTCTATTCCCCCTTCCCTTCCTTGGTTAACTGATCATCATTACTGATTTGTGGAATCATTTCCCCAATAAACCACTTATATTCAAAATCTTGTGAATGCAAGTTCTAATTCTAGGAAAACTCAACTTAAGAAAGGATGTACTGTGCTGTGCTTAATCGTGTCTAACTCTTTGTGACCCCATTGACTGTAGCCTGCCAGGCTTCTCTGTCCATGTGGATTTCTCTCGGCAAGAATACTGAATTGGGTTGCCTTGCCCTCCTCCAGGGGATCTTCCCAACCCAGGGATCAAACCCAGGCCTCCCACATTGCAGGTGGATTATTTACCTTCTGATCCACCAGGGAAGGGGTGATGATATATGTTGTCATTTAGTCAACAAACATGAATTAATGCTTATCATGTACTTGGCACTGTTCTGAGCTCATAGTATTTATATTAATGAAGAAAACTGGCATAAATCCCTACCCTCATTGAATTTATATACTAATGGCCAAGTGGTAATTTAAGACTAGAAAGAAAAAACAATAATAACAACAACAACAACAAAACGTTGACTGGAGGGTAAAGAGTGCTATAGTGAGAAACAGAGAAGAGAATATAGAATGTGTGTGGAAGCGGGGATTTCAAATGATAGTCTGCAAATGTTATATTAAGAAAGTGACCTTGGGATTTCTCTGTCGGTCCAGTGGCTAAGACTCTACACTCCCATTACAGGGGACCAGGGTTCAATCCTTGGTCAGGGAACTAGATCCCACACGCTGCAACTAAAGATTCTATTAGCACAGCCAAATAAATAAATACTTAAAAAAAAAAAAGATATTTTAACATAAAGTGACTTTCAAAATTGGCAAAGAGAAAAGGATTGAACCATGTTACATCCCAGGAAGAAATAGGACCTGAAAGAATAAGCAGGCCTGGAAAGACCAAGAAAACAGGGAGATGAAGGTGGCTGAAGGAGAGGAAACAGGTCAACTTCAGCAAGAGTGCTGGGAGAGATCAGGAAGATGGTCCATTGGTGCAGATGGGCACTGACACTAATCAAGGCTTTGTACAGAACTTCTCTTGTCTCTATTCCTTGGAAGAGAACATCTATATTTGGCCATTTCTTTTTGGCAAATGAATTTCAAGTACATTTTAACATTTATGCCAAAATAAAGACAGAAATTTGAATGACTGCTAAATGGTTATAGCAATACAGAAACCCCAATCTTAGAAATACCATGATGGATTCTTTGGTCTGCATATATTCTGGATAATTACCTTTTTCTCAGCTTTTGTGCTATACTTACAAAGCTAGCACGGTAGCATACACTGATAAAGGTATGCTAGGTAAAAACAAGCCAAATTCATCTCTGAAAGAAAACTGTGACTCCTACAGAATGAAATGCATCTAGGGACAAGATTTATTGACTAGAGGTCAATAATTTGATTTACTGACTAGATTTACTGCATAAAAATACCAAATAGGTTTATCATTTCAACCAGAATTGTATTTCCTTTTTTATAGCACTGGCATTTTTTATTTCATTGTGGTTGGTACATCAAAATTTGGTTATACAAAAAGATTTCTAAGTAAATATTGTTATGAGCAATCTTTTAAAACTGAGTACTTTCAGATACCAGTTAGAACTTTATGTTTTAGTTTGAAAACAATAGCACCTAGTATTTGTTGAGTGTTTTCTCTAAGTTCAAGGCTAAGCTTGATTCATGTGATCCACTGAGCAACTCAGAAAGGAATGTATATTGAATAGCTGAGAATACTAAACCTCACATTATAATAAATGACTTGTCCCAAAGCCCACAGCTCTTAAACTGCAAAACCAGGTCTTGAATTCATATAATCTCATTAATACTTATACTATAAACCATACTGAAATAATCCCTTCAAGAAAAGTTCTCTACTGCTTCCTTCTTTCGCCACTTTATACCAAAATCTTAGTTTTATGGACTAAATGACTAAAATTGCATACATGTCAAAAGTTGGGCTAAAGTGAACTCAAGGAAAACACAGTTGCCTTTATAAAACCCTGTAGCTGTAAAAGGTCTAACCTCAGAGGGAAAAATATTATATTCATGTAAGGAGTGTAATTTATACTCAGAGATAAATATGGATAAAAAATTCAAAGTCTTCAGTGAAAGGATTTGTTATTTCTGAACTGTGTGAACTTAAAAAAAATAATTTGGCATACATTCTAATTTGAGGAAAACAATTTGGCTTATTAAAAAAAATATGGGGGTCTGTCTCTCTCTCTCTCTCAGTGCAGAATGTGTCCCTTACTTGACTTACAGTTCAACCAGGTGCTGTGTATCAGTAAATGATCATATCAGCCTTTATCTCATCATTCCTCATTGGCTGCCTAGTCAGCAAGGTATTGATTTGTTTTTTAAGATTCTGCTTACAGTACATGATTGTTTACTTGGCTTACTCCCAAATGTCTTTAAAAACCTTAATAGTGCACTTCCATGTTAGATGGCTTTATTCACCTTTTAATAAGCCTGCTTGCCTTCTATATTAATACTGCATCTGCTTCCAGATACATATTTCTCAGAGGGACAACAGGTTATGAAAAGAAATGCAAAAACAAACAAAAAACACAAAACACAGTGCTTGGGCTGAATTTAATATGGGGATTTAAATAAAGGAATTCAAATAAAATTCACATTTTAATTCAGACATTAGACCCATGCAGAAAGCAAAGTATCTCAATGGAAAACATGAATCATCATTAAACCTGCATTAATTTAGCTCACCCAAATATTCCATCAAGTTCTGATGTGTCACTATAAACAGTGAAGAATCAGAATTGCTCTTTATATTACACTTTATTAAATCTAAGAAAGAAAAGAATCATCACTATAAAACATATATCCATGATGGGATATATCATCAAATTAATCAAATTATTATCCACAGTGGAGACGAACTACAAGTATTTTTACAGGACAAGGTTAAAACCTCTGACTGGGAATAGCTACTAACCAGAAGGGGAAACAAGAGGAACCCACTGACTTGGGGGTTGGTTTGATTCATTAGAGACATGGTTTCCAATGTATCCATTCACCTACCACATTCACTAATTTACCATTTTCCAGTATCATCTATACGATATCATCTATTAAATGTATCATTTAATACATGTTTAAATGGCTTAACTTGCTAATATTAACCTTCACCATGAGCCACAGATTATTGATATCATGATCTGATATGCTGGTGTCTATATTTTAAATCTTTGTAAGATACAAAATTACTTTGTGTAATTAGCATCACCGACTCAATGGACATGAGGCTGAGCAAACTCCAGGAGATAGTGAAGGATAAGGAAGCCTGGCATGTGACTCCATGGAGTCACAAAGAGTCTGACACAACTTAGCAGCTAAACAACAACAATTACTCTGTGTACTATGTGAAATCATGCCTTGTTTAGATGTTATGTGCTTGCTATAAATCCAGAATTATTCCTTTAGGGCAGTTTTTTCCAAGTATTTTAAAGAGTAAAACACACATACAAACACACACTTATACACACACACACAGAAACATACACGTGAATTAGAGACCTCTTGACAATGTGTGTGTGCTTCTAAGTCACTTCAGTTGTGTTTGACTCTTTGCGACCCACGGATCATAGCCTGCCAAGTTTCTCTGTCCATTGGATTCTACAGGCAAGAATACTGGAGTGGGTTGCCATGTCTTCCTCCAGGGTATCTTCCCCGCCCAGGGAGTGAACCCACATCTCTTAATCCCCTTCATTGTCAGGGGGATTCTTTACCACTAGCGCCACCTGGGAAGCCCCTTTTTGAAAGTACTTGTGAAAGTGAAAGTCGTTCAGTCATGTACGACTCTTTGGGACCCCATAGGCTATACAGTCCATGAAATTCTCCAGGCCAGAATACTGGAGTAAGTAGCTTTTCCCTTTTCTAGGGGATCTTCCCAACCCAGGGATCAAACCCAGGTCTCCCGCATTGCAGGCATATTCTTTACCAGCTGAGCCACAAGGGAAGACGAAAAGTACTTGTAGTTTAACACAACTATCCTATATTATATACTTTAGGTGCTACTGTTGACTCAACAGGATTCTTATAATAACATTTAGGTGTTCTGGGTCTACAACTGATTTTCTTTCCCCAGGGAACTGACATGTTTCTCTTGCAAAAGAAACTTATCAAAAGAAAAATAAGCCAAGTTCAGTTCAGTTCAGTCACTCAGTCTTGTCTGACTCTTTGTGACCCCATGGACTGCAGCACGCCAGGCCTCCCTGTCCATTAGCAACTCCCAGAGTCCACTCAAAGTCATGTCCATCGAGTTGGTAATGCCATATAACCAACTAACCTTCTGGTGTCGCCTTCTCCTCCCATCCTTAATCTTTCCCAGCATCAGGGTCTTTTCAGTGAGTCAGCTATTCGCATCAGGTGGCCAAAGTATTGGAGTTGCAGCTTCAGCATCCTTCCAATGAATATTCAGGACTGATTTCCTTTAGGACAGACTGGTTGGCTCTTCTTGCAGTCCAAGGGACTCTCAAGAGTCTTCTCCAACAACACAGTTCAAAAGCATGAATTCTTCAGTGTCCAGCTTTCTTTATTGTCCAACTCTCATATCCATACACGAATACTGGAAAAACTATAGCTTTGACTAGATGGACCTTTGTTGGCAAAGTAACGTGTTTACTTTTTAATACACTGTTTAGGTTTGTCATAACTTTTCTTCCAAGGAGCAAGCAACTTTTAATTTCATGGCTCCAGTAACTGCTGACCATGATATATCATTACACAGATCAAGCTTCTGATTTTTGGAATTTAGTAATTTTTGGAATTTGTGACTGTGGTAATTATTCTTTATTATTGCCCATTTAGAGCACATTGTTGTTCAGTAGTTAAGTCATGTTCAATTTTTTTCAACCCATGGACTATAGCACACCAAGCTCCTCTGTCCTCCACTAACTGCCAGAGTTTACTCAAATTCATGTTCATTGAGTCCATGGTGCTATCTAACCATCTCATCCTCTGCCACCCTCTACTTATTTTGCCTTCAATTTTTCCCAGCATCAGGGTCTTTTTTAATGAGTCAGCTCTTTGCATTAGGTGACCAAAGTATCGCAGCTTCAACTTCCAGTGAATATTCAGGGTTGATTTCCTTTAGGATTGACTGGTTGGATCTCCTTGTTGTCCAAGGGACTCTCAACAGTCTTCTCTAGCACCACAGCTTAAATATATCAATTCTTTGGTGCTCAGCTTTCTGTATGGTCCAACTCTCAGATACATACATGACTGCTGGAAAAAGCATAGCTTTGACTATATGGACCTTTGTTGACAATGTGGCATCTCTGCTTTTTAATATGATGTCTTGGTTTGTCATAGCTTTACTTCCAAGGATCAAGTGTCATTTAATTTCATGGTTGCAGTCACTGAATGATTTTGTAGCCCAAGAAAATAAAATCTGTTCCTGGTTCCACTTTTTCCCCTTCTATTTGCCCTGAAGTGAAGTGATGAAACAAGATGCCATGAGCTTAGGTTTTTAATGTTGTGTTTCAAGCCAGCTTAAGAGCACTGTTATGTGATAAACATTCAACTGAACAATGGGTAGGAAAAAAGTCATCAGAATTTTCACCAAAATTATACATGTAGACAGATGCTTAATCACTGGAATTCTGTGTTTTTTTCCCCACCAATATTAGATAAAGATTTTCCTTTTGGTAAAAGGAATATGCGTATCACTCCTAATGAAGGTAGAAGAGATTCAGAATTCAATCATCTAGGTAACATATTTGAGTAGGGAAAGATATTTATAATGACTACCGGACATGGAACAACAGAATGAATCCAAATAGGAAAAGGAGTATGTCAAGGCTGTATATTGTCACCCTGCTTATTTAACTTATATGCAGAGTATATCATGAGAAAGGCTGGGCTGGATGAAGCACAAGCTGGAATCAAGATTGCTGGGAGAAATATCAATAACCTCAGATATACAGATGCCATCACCTTTATGGCAGACAGTGAAGAAAAACTAAAGAGACTCTTGATGAAAGTGAAAGAAGAGAGTGAAAAAGTTGGCTTAAAGCTCAACTTTCAGAAAACTAAGATCATGGCATCCAGTCCCATCACTTCATGGCAAATAGATGGGGAAACAGTGGAAACAATGGCTGACTTTATTTTTTAGGGCTACAAAATCACTGCAGATGGTGACTGTTGCCATGAAATTAAAAGACACTTACTCGTTGGCAGGAAAGTTATGACCAACCTAGACAGCATAGTAAAAAGCAGAAACATTACTTTGCCAACAAAGGTCCATCTAGTCAAGGCTATGGTTTTTCCAGTAGTCATATATGGATGTGAGAGTTGGACTATAAAGAAAGCTGAGCACTGAAGAATTGATGCTTTTGAACTGTGGTGTTAGAGAAGACTCTTGAGTTTCCCTTGACCTGCAAGGAGATCCAACCAGTCCATTCTAAAGGAGATCAGTCCTGGGTGTTCATTGGAAGGACTGATGTTGAAGCTGAAACTCCAATTCTTTGGCCACTTTATGTGAAGAACTGACTCATTTGAAAAGACCTTGATGCTGGGAAAGATTGAAGGTGGCAGGAGAAGTGGACGTCAGAGGATGAGATGGTTGGATGGTATCACTGACTTGACGGACATGAGTTTGTGTAAACTCTGGGAGTTGGTGATGAACAGGGAAGCCTGGTGTGTTGCAGTCCATGGGATCACAGAGAGTTGGACATGACTGAGCAAATGAACTGAACTGAGCTGAACTATATTTATTGATTGACATCTTATTAGTATTGGGAAGAAAATAAAGAAGGAATGAGCTGCAAAGAGAAGCTGAAAGGAAAGAACCATTATGAAGAGATAGAAGGTGAAGAGGAGAAGAAGGAATATGGCGGAAGGAGAAACGAGTTAAATTTCCTGGAAGAAGTAAAGAGAAAAATTTCTTACTCTATTCAAACTGAAGAATATTTGAAAGAGTTAAGAAAACTTAGGTTTGTAGGTCTATGAATTAAAGAAATTTATCAACCATTTTGTTTTGTAGAACATTAAATCTGAGTTAAAGGTAAACATAGGTACATAGAAAACTGAGATTTTCTTGGCTTACAGTGCTAATAAATAAACTGATAACTCAGCAACAATGAGTCAAATTTTGTTCCACCAAAGAGACCTGAACAAAATTTCTTGTATCTAGATGAAAAGTGTTTAATAAATAAATATAATATGTACATCAATTTCTATAAAGTTTCTATATCTACATGAGAAAAAAATTTGTTGAATTCATTATTTTAATATAAACTTTTAAAACAGTTTCAGTTAACAGTAAACTGATATCCTGCTTAGTTATGAATGCATTCTTTGTGTTATATAGTTTCTCTCCTTTTAGGTATAGAAATGAACTTTAATAAAAACTGATCATTAAAAAAATGTAAACAATTTAGGTGGCTAATTTTAAAAAATATGATTATACTCCATTGGTATTATTATGTGGAACATATTTGGATTTTTGTTATTTACACATGTTAAAGATGCTATCTGAGGGGAAGGAATCTTATAAATAATCATATCTAAACTTCTACGTTTAGGGTGTAGGAACAGCCTCAGAGAACTTATGTCACTTCCCCAAGTCACACTAGTCCAGTCAGTCAGCTGAGTCACTCAGTCATGTCCGAATCTTTGTGACCCCTTTGACCGCAGCACGCCAGGCCTCCCTGTCCATCACCAAATCCCAGAGTTTACACAAACTCATGTCCATCGAGTCGGTGATACCATCCAACCGTCTCATCCTCTGTCGTCCCCTTCTCCTCCTCCCCTCAATCTTTCCCAGCATCAGGGTCTTTTCAAATGAGTCAGTTCTTTGCATCAGGTGGCCAAAGTATTGGAGTTTCAGCTTCAGCATCAGTCCCTCCAATGTATATTCAGGACTGATTTCCTTTAGGATTGACAGGTTTGGATCTCCTTGCAGTCCAACGGACTCTCAAGAGTCTTCTCCAACACCATAGTCCAAAAGCATCAATTCTTCAGTGCTCAGCTTTCTTTATAGTTCAACTCTTATATCCATACATGACTACTGGAAAAACCATAGCCGTGACTAGACAGAATTTTGGTGGCAATGCAATGTCTCTGCTTTTTAATAAGCTGTCTAGGTTGGTCATAACTTTTCTTTCAAGGAGCAAGCATCTTTTAACTTCATGGCTACAGTCACCATCTGCAGTGATTTTGGAGCCCCCCAAAATAAAGTCTGTCACTGTTTCCCCATCTATTTGCCATGAAGTGATGGGATCAGATGTCATGATCTTAGTTTTATGAATGTTGAGTTTTAAGCCAACTTTTTCACTCTCATCAAGAGGCTCCTTAGTTCTTCTTCACTTTCTGCCATAAGGGTGTTGTCATCTGAATATCTGGGGTTGCTGATATTTCTCCTGGCAATCTTGATTCCAGCTTGTGCTTCCTCCAGCCCAGTGTTTCTCATGATGTGCTCTGCATATAAGTTAAATAAGCAGGGTGACAATATACAGCCTTGTAGTGTGACAATATACAGTCACACTAGTAGTTGGTATGGAAATATGATTTTCCCTGACCTAGGGAGAATTGTCTCCAAACCCATGCTTACCAATTCATTGGTTTGACCTTACCTTTCTGACTTTGTTTCATCATCTGTTAAATAACAATAACAATTAGAATAATATTATCGATTCTACCTAATTTAAAGATTTCTCTAAGGACTACAAAAAAATGATTGACTCATCTTAGACCTCCGTTGGTCTTCTCCAATGGCTTAGCAGGCAAAGAATCCACCTCCAACGCAGGAGATATAAGGAAACATGGGTTTGAGCCTGGGTCAGGAAGATACCCTGGAGTAGGAAATATTTGGCAACCAAATCCAGAATTTTTGGCTGGAAAATTCCAAGGACAGAAGACCCTGATGGGCTATAGTCCATGGGGTCACAAAGAGAAGGACATAACTGAGCACGTGCATGCACACACATACACACACAGGGCCTCAGTTAACTTTAATTATCTCATCATTTCTTCCTGTTGCCCCAGTTTCTAATTTTCTATCTTTACAAATAATGGCCAGAAATGAATCCCACTAGTCAATCAAGACTATTTGTTCAAAACTCAATAAATAAACAAATTTGAATATAGGTAAAGAGACTGGGGGTACAAAAGAATAAATGTAGGAAAACTTAAGTATCAGTATCTCACAAACCTCTGTCGCTAGTTTCTGGTTACCTTTGAATATCCTCAGTAGCCATACCCTCATCCTCTTTTAGCTCAATACTTAGCAAAGATCTTCCTTCAATATTGCCCTTCCACTAATCTCCAAATCTTATTACAAAATTAAAGTAAAACAGTAGACTCCAAAAGGGACAAATGCATCATTGTGTTTCTCAAAAGGGAAATTTCTCTTCTCCAGAAAGGATTTTAACTGTAAATCCTTCCCAAAATCCATCAAAGAAAAATTAATTCTCAAAGTTTATCAATGATTTCTCCACTTTCCAAGTCTAATTACATTGATTATAGACAACTTCTGAATCATTCACAATGTTTGACCTTAAAATGACTTTATATAGAACCCCCCTTTTCTTTTACACTCACAAATGGGCTTTTGCTCATCTGAACAAATTAAAATAAAAATATATATGTAAATAATTAACATATATATATTAAAAATATATATCCAAATATATCTCAATAAATATATGAAATATAATCTAAATCTGCTAGATAAAAACAGAGTATTCCTCTTCATATTTCTAGATTAGCATAAATGCTTTATTGGCTCAATGTCAGAAAAAAAGTTATTGCTTTCAGGAGGAGAGAAAATTTTAAAGAAACATATATGTGTCAAATATGTTATAAATCATTTTGAGAAGGTAAACTTAATCTTCTTAATAACTTTATGATAGATATTGCTTATTTTATACATAAAACTGAAGCAAATGGTGGTTAATACACTTAATATTATTAATAGTCAGAAAATCATGAGGCCAAATTATTTACTGATCTTTATATTCTATCATACTACTAGAGTGATGTCTACATATTCAAAAGCATTTATGAAGGCATACTTAAAGAGTGATGGCAGGATATTTAAAGTCCTGAAAATATGTTATCTTACATCTTCAGTTCAGTTCAGTTCAGTTCAGTCGCTCAGTCGTGTCTGACTCTTTGCGACCCCATGAATCACAGCACGCCAGGCCTCCCTGTCCATCACCAACTCCCGGAGTTCACTCAGACTCACGCCCATCGAGTCAGTGATGCCATCCAGCCATCTCATCCTCTGTCATCCCCTTCTCCTCCTGCCCCCAATCCCTCCCAGCATCAGAGTCTTTTCCAATGAGTCAACTCTTCGCATGAGGTGGCCAAAGTACTGGAGTTTCAGCTTTAGCATCATTCCTTCCAAATAACTGAGTATTAGGAACTGTGAGTTTTTTTTTTTAATATATTCTGTAAATACTGTAAAAAATAATTTTTAAATAAGTAAAAAATGAAAACAAATAAAAAATGAGTTTTAAAAGAAGCCCTAGAGATGTTATCGGCAGGCAGTACAATAATGTAGAATAGTTTAATTATTTTAGCTTTAAAGAAAGAAAAATTTAATACACTTAAACACACAAACAGAAACACAAATGCTATCATACTGGACCTAAAATATTGGGTTGATATCCCCAAGATTGTATTCTGAAGCCAAAGAAAAAAGTAAAGTCATCTTATTTTTTATCTTCTGCCTTAAATTCCTGATATACTCCAGATATATTATCACTGGTTTTCCTTTTTCTGCCAGTGTTAGAATGTTTGCTTAAGAGAAAATCCCCTTAGAGACAGATCTGAACTGAGGTTTCCAATACGAAATCTGTCACTGTGAACCTCTGATATTCCCTGCTAAAATGTAGCACTTCCCTAGGAAGGTACTAGAACAATCTTACCTTTCTCTGACATGTGGCTAGAAAGCCAAAGGAACTCATTTTTACTCTAAACTAAAATTCTCTAAATAAGAAAATTTGTCGTTTTAAAATTGAATTGTGAATGCCATTACGAAATAATTCTGAAGGAAAAAGACATTTGGATTCTCTTTTGCAGATATTCCAGGACCATGCTCCTTATGGTGTCATTTGTAGAACTATTTGTTCCACGTTAAGCAAAATATCTCCATCTCAGCAGGAAGTCTTGGCACATAATTAAGTTGATCCTTTTCAGAAAGTCTGCAATGGTGTTGTCTGTTTATTGATAAAAAGAGAATCCCATCTCTAATGGGATTTAGAATCTAGTTAGTTTTTTTCAATCCATTAAAAAGATAGCTAATACTTTTCCTGAAGTACTCTCCAAAGGCCATCTTTCTTTTATATTAACTGTAGAAATCAACATCATTTCTGTATTCAAGACTTGGAATATATTGCTTTTAATTCCAAAAGACATTTGAATCAAATAGATTTAGTTTCAGCTTCCTCTTTGATTTCCACAGTTCAATTCCTGGCCCAAAGCCTAACATAATAAAAATAAAATAAAAGAAAATAAGATTAACCTTATCATTCATTTTGACCAGTTTAAATAACATAAATAATCAACATTTTCAGAATGTCAACTGCATGGAGCAGTGACATGTGTAATAAAAATGTGCCCTGGGTGAAGCAATGCCTGCATGGAAAAAGAATGCATTCTCACCCAAGAACAGAAGGAGGATGCTTCCATTTCTCACTTACTAAAGTGTCTCTGCCTTCTTTCTTGAAGCCTTGCCTAGGACCCCTCATAGAAGCTGAAATTCTGCCTCTGTTCACATTTCCCCAGATTCTGGCTCCCACTTTTTCACCAAACTTTCCTCTAGTCTTTAAGGGATGGAGGCAGCAGCTGCATTGAGAATATAAATTATGGTAGTAGGCCTTGGTCCAGTTATAATAGTTGCAGATTCAGGTTTGGCTGAATTTCACCCTAAACACTGATTCATTGGCCCTGAATGGCCCATGGGATTGTTGGGCCATGCACAGGGCTGAATTTGTCTCCTTTTGTGTGAAGAACTACCACTCTTAGTATCTTCCTCACATAGATAAATTTTCAGATTTTGAAATAACTCATCTCATCTGACCTTGTCTCTGGACCAAAATACATACAATGCAGATGTGCTTAACAACTCAAAGATATTTCACATCATTGTTACTCAGGGAGACATTTCTGGGCACTAAATATAGGGCAAAAAGACAGAGTATAGGGTATTCATCCTCAGAAGTCATGTAAATGAAGGAGAAAATGCCTAACTCACTGGTGATGCAGTCTTACCTACAAGCTTTATAATTTATCCTGAGTACAGAGTCATGATTGACATATTTCTATAAAAGTTATTACCCTAGAGAATCTAAAATGTGTGTGCTATAGTCAGCTCCTCATCTGTACTTTCCTTTCTAAATATTTCCCCAAACCCTTCTGAAAACTGCTTATCTATTTAGCTACCTACTTATCTATTTAAAACTGCAATAAAATTATAAGAAATTTCACCACCTCTCTCTCTTTGTTTACATACACCTGATAAACAAAAGTGCACTCCTTATAGACTGTATAAGGCAAAATGAAGTTGTATTAGAATAAAGTAACTGTATGGTAAGAATTCTGTCTGTCTAGAACTATATTCAAACAGAAATCATTACTTATGTTAACTTCTCTGGATATATGGTAGTACTAGAACTAAACATCTAGAACTAGTACTAGAACTAAGACCTGGAGAAATAAACTGTGATTAAAAGAATAGATTATGACTTAATGGGACATTAAAGTAGAAATGTCACAGGAGGGCAAATAAAGCAGAGCATTGAAAATTTGTCAAAGAAATTGTGTGTGTATATATATATATATATATATATATACGAACAATGGTTATCAAGACATTTGACATCAGGCAACAAAGTACAGTGATCTCTGAGTGAAAAGAAGCAAATGAGATAAGCTCTGACAATGCCAGATCTTATTGTCTTGACAGAATTTTCAGGCTGCAAGATGAGAAAGGGAAATGTAGGGAAAACCCAGAGGGTTCCATGAGTTGACAGCACTGAGCAGAGAGTCCAAGGGATCACGCAGTTCTCAGGACAGTAATGGGGAAGAAAATACAACACAGAATGTGAACCCTGAAGATTTACAGAGGGTCTTCCTTATGTATATAGTAGAATACCAATCAGCATATGCGTATAAGGAAACTGCTAGATGTTAGCAAAAGAACCATCTGAAATATTATAGGGACAGTATCTGCAGCTCACACTCTGCAGAATACATCATGTGAAATGCCAGGCTGGATGAATTACAATTTGGAATCAAGATTGCTGGGAGAAATATCAACAACCTCAGATATGCAGGTGTTATCACTTTAATGGCAGAGCGTGAAGAGGAACTAAAGAGCCTCTTGTGATGGTGAAAGAGGAGAGTGAAAAAACGGGTCTTAAACTCAACATTAAAACAATAACAATAAAAATAACAAGAAGATCATGGCATGTAGTCCCATCACTCCATGGCAAATAGAAGGGGAAAAACTTGAAGCAGTGACATATTTAATTTTCTTGGGCTCCAAGATCACTGCAGATGGTGACTGTAGCCATGAAATTAAAAGATGCTGATTCCTTGGAAGGAACGGTATGACAAACCTACGCACAGACATTAAACCTAGCAAAGATATCACTTTGTCAACAAAGGTCTATATAGTCAGATGATGTGAGAGTTGGACCGTAAAGAAGGCTGAGCACCAAAGAATTGATGCTTTAGAATTGTGTGCTGGAGAAGACTCTTGAGAGTCTCTTGGACTGCAAGGAGATCCAACCAGTCCATCCTAAAGGAGATCAATCCTGGGTATTCATTGGTAGGACTGATTTTGAAGCCAAAACTCCAATACTTTGTCCATCTGATTCAAAGAGCTGACTCATTTGAAAAGACCCTGATGCTGGGAAATACTGAGGGCAGGAGGAGAAGGGGACGACAGAGGATGACATGGTTGGATGGCATCACTGACTCAATGGACATGGGTTTGGGTGGACTCCAGGAGTTGGTGATGGACAGGGAGGCCTGGCGTGCTGCAGTTCATGGGGTCACAAAGAGTTGGACATGACTGAGAGACTGAAATGAAAAGAATAAAGGAAGATATACCATGTTAATAATAAATAAAAGACCAAGTAGTTTTCACAGAATCTTACTAGGGATAAAGTTTATTTCCTGTTACAAATGGGTCAGTTCATCAAGAGAAACATGACAATTCAAAAGCACTAGTAATAAAATTTCAAAATATATGAAGCAAAATGGGGTAGATTGGCAAAGAAAAATGGACCATAAGTCAGAAATTTTATTATGCTTCTTGCAATAAATAAGAGAATTGTGCACAAAAAGTGCGTAAGGATAGAAGACCTAAACAGCATTATTAATCAACTTGGTCTAAGGAAATATATGGGCTTCTTGGGTGGCTCAGTGTTAAAGATTCCTCCTGCCAATGCAGGAGACACAGGAGATGTAGTTTCCATCCCTGGGTTGGGACAATCCCTGGGAGGGGGAAATGACAACCCATTCCATTTTTATTGACTGGAGAATCTCATGGACAGGGGAGTCTGGTGGTCAACAGTCAGTTGGGTCACAGAGTTGGACATGACTGAAGCGACTTAGCGCACACACACACACATGCAAGGAAATAGAGATCCAACAAGAGCAAAATATACATTCTTTTCAAAGGCACATGGCATCTCTACCAAAATTGACCAAACCATGAACAATAAAAGATGTAAAACTAAAAGATGTGTGAGATGCTACTAACACAGTATTTTGGTGAACTTTGAAATAATGAAACACCTATATTATAATGAAGAAAGTTTTAGAATCAGTGACCTCAGCTTCCACAATAATTAACTAGCACAAAAAGAGCAAACTGAACCTAAAGTGAGAAGAACAGAATGAAAAGACAAGGCAAGGATTGTGAGAAAATGTTTGCGAAGCATTTATCCAAAAAACAACTTGCATCTAGAATGTATAAGAACATGCAAAATTCAACAATGCAAAAGCAAATATTTCAATAAAAATGGGAAAATTATTTGAATACATACTTCAGGTATATCCAAGGAGGATATATGGACAGCAAATAAGCATACAAAATACTATTCAATAGTATTAATTATTAATGAAATACAAATTAAAATCACAGTGAGACACCATTACATATCTATTGTGCTCAGTCGCTTGGTCATGTCCAATTCTTTACAACCCTATGGACTGTAACCCTCCAGACTTCTTTGTCCATAGGATTTTCTAGGCAAGAATACTGGAGTTGGTTGCCATATTAGAATGATTAAAATTTAGAAGTATTGGCAAGGATGTGGAGGACTGGAATTCTCCAGTACTGCAAGGGAAATGTAAAATGGTACAACCATTTTGGAAAAGAGTTTGATATTTTTTTTTTAAAGTTAAGCATACACTTTATCATGTGATCTAGAGAAAAGACTAATACATGAAAGTTCATAGCAGCTTAATTTGCAATAGTCTAAAACTTAATTCATTCCAATCCCAAAGAAAGGCAATGCCAAAGAATGCTCAAACTACCACACAATTACACTCCTCTCACATGCTAGTAAAGAAAAACTAATACAATTATGTAAAGTTTAAAAATAAAATAAAATTAAAAAAAAAAAAAAGAAAAGAAATTCTCAAAATTCTCCAAGCCAGGCTTCAGCAATATGTGACCCATGAACTTCCAGATGTTCAAGCTGGTTTTAGAAAAGGCAGAGGAACCAGAGACCAAATTGTCAATATCCTCTGAATCATCAAAAAAGAAAGAGAGTTTCAGAAAAACATCTATTTCTGCTTTATTGAGTATGCCAAAGCCTTTGACTGTGTGGATCACAATAAACTGTGGAAAATTCTAAGAGGTGGGAATACCAGACCACCTGACCTGCCTCTTGAGAAACATGTATGCAGGTCAGGAAGCAACAGTTAGAACTGGACATGGAACAACAGACTGGTTCCAAATAGGAAAAGGAGTACGTCAAGGCTGTATATTCTCACCCTGATGATTTAACTTCTATGCAGAGTACATCATGAGAAACGCTGGGCTGGAAGAAGAACAAGCTGGAATCAAGATTGCCAGGAGAAATATCAATAACCTCAGATATGCAGATGACACCATCCTTATGGCAGAAAATGAAGAGGAACTAAAAAGCCTCTTGATGAAGGTGAAAGAGGAGAGTGAAAAAGTTGGCTTAAAACTCAACATTCAGAAAACGAAGATCATGGCATCTGGTCCCATCACTTCATGAGAAATAGATGGGGAAACAATGGAAACAGTGTGAGACTTCATTTTTTTGGGCTCCAAAATCACTGCAGATGATGACTGCAGCCATGAAATTAAAAGATGCTTACTCCTTGGAAGAAAAGTTATGACCAGCCTAGATAGCATATTGAAAAGCAGAGATATTACTTTGCCAACAAGGGTTCGTCTAGTCAAGCTATGGTTTTTCCAGTGGTCAAGTATGGATGTGAGAGTTGGACTGTGAAGAAGGCTGAGCGCCGAAGAATTGATGCTTTTGAACTGTGGTGTTGGAGAAGACTCTTGAGAGTCCCTTGGACTGCAAGGAGATCCAACCAGTCCATTCTGAAGATCAGCCCTGGGATTTCTTTGGAAGGAATAATGCTGAAGCTGAAACTCCAGTACTTTGGCCACCTCATGCGAAGAGTTGACTCATTGGAAAAGACTCTGATGCTGGGAGGGATTGGGGGCAGGAGGAGAAGGGGACGACAGAGGATGAGATGGCTGGATGGCATTACTGACTCGATGGACGTGAGTCTGAGTGAACTCCAGGAGTTGGTGATGGACAGGGAGGCCTGGTGCACTGCAATTCATGGGGTCGCAAAGAGTCAGACACGACTGAGCGACTAAATTGAACTGAACTGAACTGAAAACTTGATTCAAGGAATTAAGAGCTACACAAAATTATTAGATATTAAATTAGCTACAAAATATATGTTATATCATGACAGATATAGCAAATATTTTATAATAACTATAAATAGAATATAACCTTTAAATTGTGAACTACTATTGAGTATAGTTGTAGCATATAATATTGTATATCAGCAATATTTCAATGAAAAAAATCTCTTTGAATCAACCCAAGTGATCATAAATGGATAAACAGATTGAAAATATTGGGGTATATTCATAATTATAATTCTTCACAGCAAGATACAGGAATGAACACTTGATACAATGAGCCACATAAAAGGATAACCCCAAAATAATTTAGCTGAGTTAAATAAGCCAGACAAAATGAATACAGACTGTATGACTCCCGTTTTATCTAAATACACACTAATCTACAGTGACTGAAAGCAGGTAAGCTGTTATCTGCGGAGACAGGGATGCAGGAAGACATGTGAGGGAGACAATTGCAAAAGGAAATACATTTCTAGGAGTGATAAATATGTTCATTATCTTGAATGTGGTGACGATTTAATCACCTATTCAAATAAAACTGTAAAACCTATCAAACTGTACATTTTAAATGTATACACTTTATTGTATGCCAATTACATTTTGAAAAAGCTTTTAAACCAAACAGGATTCACAGGAATGTGTAAGGTATATACAGAACTGTGATTCTAAGGCTTCCTGGATACCCTGTAACATATACCTGAAGTTTCATACTAGCCATGTGCTATTTAACATTTATTATTACACTGAGCATTCCCTGGAGGCTCAGACAGTAAAGAATCTGCCTACAATGAAGGAGACTCACGTTAGAAAGATCTCCTGGAGAAGGGAATGACTACCCACTCTAGTACTGCCTGGACGGTGGAGCTTGGTGGGCTACAGTATATGGGATCACAGAGTCAGACACGACTGAGTTACTAACACTTTCACTTTTCATTATTATCTAAAGTCACAAACTTTCTATTATTAATTCAATATTTTATTGTTTTCCTCTTTTCTGACAAGAAATGCAGAGAGGTGGCTCAGCGGTAAAGAATCCACCTGGCAATACAGGAGACACCGAAGATGTGGGTTCGATCCTTAGGTAGGAAAGATCCCCTGGAGGAGGAAATGGCAACCCACTCCAGTATTCTTGCCTGAAAAATTCCATGGACAGAGGAGTCTGATGGGCCATAGTCTATGGGGTAGCAAAGAGCTGGACATGACAGAGCAACACAGCATGACAAGAAATACAAGATTTCACAGAACCATTTTTTCATGTGTTAGAAAATTTCATAGTAGTGTATTTGTTCCCTTCTGTCTCCATTACAGACTGTGTAATTGTTTTAGCCTATATCAATACTAGATATCTAGCATGATGTGTTGAAAAAAGGGACAAAAATTATTTGCTGAGGTTCTATTATGTACTTATACATTGATTAGGTACTCTCATATTTTTATTTAACACTCTCATTAGATTTCTAAGGACAAAAAATATTATATCTGTTTATAATGAGGAAATGGTAGAGGCCTGAAGAAATCTACTCAGTTCATGAATACTGAAATCAAGAATGGTGCTCTGTTTCTAGTAATCCCAGAACTGTGGCTCTCTTTTTGCAAAGCTGCCTGGTGGTACTGCCGTAACATGTTTACCTTCCTATAGGTGGGGAGGGACATCTCATGGTATAACTTTGACAGAATATGTCAATTTTTCTATATATTGAAATTTCCTTACAATGTTAGTCAGTTTTGTGTACTAGTAAAGCCTGAAATATTGGATTGCACAGGAGGAAAAGCAGTTTCTACACAAATACAAAATGAAAAAAAAAAAATATATATATATACAAAGAAAGAAAACTAAGCTCCAAAAGCTCAGGTTTAATGGAGAAAGGTATTATATCTGGCTAAACCAAATAAAATCTTTGTGACCCTGTGGACTATAGCCTACCAGGCTTCTCCGTCCATGGGATTTTACAGGGAAGAATACTGGAGTGGGTTGCCATTTCCTTCTCCAGGGGATCTTCCCAACCCAGGGATTGAACCTGAGTCTCCTGCATTGTAGGCAGATGTTTTACCATCTGAGCCACCAGGGAAGTCCAAATCAAAACTTATATTTAAAAAAAATTTCCTTCCATCACTCATTTCTCAAATACTTATCCATGCTAGATTCTGTACTATGTACTGGATATTTTAAGGGATAGAAGATATATGGCTCCTACTCTCAAAATTTAGAATTTGGCAAGATAGATAGTCGACTTCATTAGAACCTTTAAAAATGCAACAACATAGAAGCAGCTCATAAATACATCACAGTGAAAGCTGGTAGAAGGTGAAATCTCCAAAGCTGGTAATCATGTAAGTTAGTCACAGATAAACAATATGAATGTTGTAGTTGTAATTGCTTTTAATCAAGCACTATATTAGAATACACAAGTGAGCATACAGTAATGGAGAATGGGAGATACTCAGCAGTTATATAACTAAAAATGCTGCATTCTGTTTCATAGATCATAACCAAACCAGAGAATTTTTAAAGGTTTTAGGAGAGAGCTATACAGCTGATTATCAGAATGCAAAAATAGAACACAAAGCAGAGGGATTAAAGAAAATGAAACTAATAGACCAGAAGAAAGATGTAAAAATTACTTTGCAAACACTTAAACAAAGGACTTTAAATAGTATGTGGTTACTCAATATTTCCATTGAAAATATTTTTAAAAGAAAAAAAAAAGGCTTAATTTGTAGTATGAGGATTTTACCTAGACAAAAATAAATGTTTTTGTTTGTATCATTAGAGATGATAGACATGGCCCTATTAAAATAGGTGAAAACCAGATGACCTCTAATGATCCTTTTCCTTCAAAGATTCTATGATTATCATAACAATATATGCACTCTAGATGAAACAGAGTGGACTTGACATATTCAGCTCCATCCTTTACTGTGTTTTAGAAATGCATTTCATGTTAATTCAGCAACATGGTTAGTGAAAACTTTCCATCTGCCAGTAAGATGCTAAAAAAAAAAGAAACTGGTGAATGAATAATTTTATACTATAAGGAAGTAGTAAATTCCAGCTGTGAAAGCTAAAAAGCACACAAAAAAGCTCTGGAATTCAAGATTGGCTCTGCCAATCTTCCCCCACACCTGATAGTTTTTTAATAATAGTCATACCTTTAGTCAATAGAGTCACATGTAATTACTTTTGTGTTAAGTATTCCAACCCAGAGATTTTAGTATGTTCATTTCTTTCATTTGTTTCACTGCCAACAAATACAGCATCCTGTGCCAAGACTTAACAGTATCTTCCAAAAAAGAATCTGGATGGTTCATGCCCAGTGGTTAATTACAAAATTTCACAAAATAAGAAAAAATACTTTCTTATACTGAATTTCAAAAAAAACTGAAAGCAAAGCACAACTTAAATAACCCTCACTTCTACACAGTGAAAATTTTTTGAGAGAATTCTAAGAGTATTTGCTCATTAGCATGAGCAAATATTCTCTTCTCAATAATCATACAATCTATTTAACTCATGCTAATAATACTCTTACAATATTTTCAAAACTTTCATCATGCAAGTAAAGGTATTTCACACTGTGCTTAATCTCAACATTTTGAACTTCATATTATCAGTTAATCAAGAGGAGGACAATATTTTCAAATGTGTGACATGCATGGCATGGCTGGCAAGCTGTGGATCATGCACCAAATGGTTTAAGCAGTGTATAAGTAGGATGTTGATGGGACCAGATGCTATGATCTTAGTTTTCTAAATGTGGAGCTTTAAGTCAACATTTTCACTCTCCTCTTTCACTTTCAAGAGGCCCTTTAGTTCTTCTACATTTTCTGCCATAAGGGTGGTGTTATCTGCATATCTGAGGTTATTGGTATTTCTCCCGGCAATCTTGATCCTAGCTTGTGCTTCTTCCAGCCCAGCATTTCTCATGATGTACTCTGCATATAAGTTACATAAGCAGAGTGACAATATATAGCCTTGACGTACTCCATTCTTGATTTGGAACCAGTCCATTGTTCCACGTCCAGTTCTAACTGTTGCTTCCTGACCTGCATAAAGATTTCTCAAGAGGCAGGTCAGGTGGTCTGGTATTCTCACACCTTTCAGAATTTTCCACAGTTTATTGTGATCCACACAGTCAAAGGCTTTGGCATAGTCAATAAAGCAGAAATAGATGATTTTCTGGAACTCTCTTGCTTTTTCGATGATCCATCCTATGTTGGCAATTTGGTCCCTGGTTCCTCTGCCTTTTCTAAAACCAGTGTGAACATCTGGAAGTTCTCGGTTCACTTATTGCTGAGGACTGGCTTGGAAAATTTTGAGTATTACTTTACTAACGTGTGAGATGAGTGCAATTGTGCAGTAGATCCCCTGAAGAAGGGAATGGCAACCCACTCAAGTATTGTTGCCTGGAGAATTCCATGGACAGAGGAGCCTGGGGGTCTACAGTCTATGGGGTCACAAAGAATCGGATATGACTGAGCAACTAACACAACACACACACATTCATTTATGTACAGTGTAATCAGATATAGGCTTCCCAAGTGGCTTAATTGTAAAGAATCTTCCTGCCAAGACAGGAGATTCAGGAGAAGTAGGTTTGATCCTTGCCTGGGATCAAACCTGGCAAGGAAGGTTTGATCTTCTAGGGGAGAAAAATAGCAACCTACTCCAGTATTCTTGCCTAGAAAATTCATGGACAGAGGAGCCTGGTGGGCTACAGCCCATGCTGTTGCAAAGAGTCTGACACGACTGAGGGCAGAGTACAGCATTTAACAAATACACATGGTAGAAAACAAAACTAAATACTGACTGAAAATAAAAATAATAGAATATTCTCTTTGGAAATTGCCAGCCCAAAGCATATGAGAACAGAATTTTACAAACTGAAAGAAGTACATATTTTTTGTTTTAAAGGTAGTAAAAGGAGGCAAATTTTTAAAGTTCTGCATTTCATATTTATTTTTTAAGAAAGCACCTAATACTTCCTATGTACTGCTATACATCTGCAACTAGGGTTTGTGTGTGTGTATGTGTGTTATTTAAGTCAAATGTAGTTGGTCAAGGATAAGGGGAGCAGTATGATAAAGATGAACTTTTTCAAGCAAAAATATCACAGAATGCTACATTTGTGATTCAGTTTCTTTAAAAAAAATTGACTGTTTCAACCCAGATATTAAAATAAACCTGTAGTTCCTCTCCTTTACAAATTCAACTGTAGCCTTACTAACAAAAAGCTATTTTAGGTCTCCTTGCTTTTATTTCAGATCAATTCAGAGTCTGGAATATTTGGTAGGTCTCCTGACTTATTGTATGGACTCCTTTCTAGCTTTCTGCAATAAAAATTAAATCTTACAGCTTCCTCTTATTGAGAGGAAAATAATAAAGCATCACCAAATAGTTTCACATTCTTTTGTTTCAGAGACAATCAGTGCATAAAAATTACTGCAGATAGTTCATAAAAAAAAGACTAAATGTGTTCCACTTAGACTATTTAATGATTCACATGTAATTCATTCATTTATTTGTACAAAAGCTAGAAGACAATTTCCTGGCCCCATTCCTGCAGACAGGCTCTTCCTCAAGGGCTCTATTGGAAGCACCATTTTTATCTTTGGGAGATGCCAAGCTTTGAGGAGAAACATCTAGCATCAAGTGTATAACACAGTCAACAAAACTCAGGAAGGGCTGATTTAATGACATTAAAATTGGGTGTATATACATCACTGCTGATTGTACAATAGATAGCTAGTGGAAAGCTCTGTATAACCCAGGGACCCCAGCCTGGTATTCTGTGATGACCTAGAGCAGTGGGATGGGGATCAGGGTGGGAGGGAGGCTCAAGAGGGAAGGTATACATACATATATATGTATATAGTTACAGTGATTTGTGATGCTGTATGGCAGAAACCAATACAACACTGTAAAGCAACTATCCTCCAATTAAAAATAATAAAAATAAAATGAAAAAGTGGTAATAGCTAAATAGATAAGCATGAGGTAGTCTCCCTGGCACCTGACATGACCTGGAGATTTGCAGGATCATGTGTGTCTGAGAAGATCTTAGGTCAAGAGTTTTTATATACAGCAGAAATTTATGAGGTTGTAGCTCACCCAAGAATGGAGTCATAGAGAAAAATAGCCGAACCCACACTTAGGCAATGCCAAGGACAGGAGCCTGGCGGGCTACAGTATATGAGGTTGCAAAGAGTCGGCCACAACTTAGTGACTGAGCACACACACACTTAAGCAAAGAGTAGAGAGACCAGCACTACACAGCATGAGTTAGTTACAGTAGAAGAACTCATCAGGTAGCAGAGACCAAAAGGGGTCCCAGAGAATATGAGGATTAGAGGCCTTTCTCCTCACGACCTGCTAACATAAACATTCAAAGTCCACCCTTCCAAATAACTAAGAGATATCATAATGCTACATATCTGAAAATTTAAAATCAGTCTCCCATCAGCCTGCTTTGGCAATCAACCCCCTCATCCCACCCCTCGCACAAAAGTCACAGCCACTAGCAGGGTAGAGGCACTGGATGATATTCAGATCATTTGTTACTAATCAGAATACATAAATTTGTAACCTATATTTAAATTCAGGAAACATGAATTAAAACAGTAACAGATGTCTTAACCAAACATATTAACATATAAGTGTGGATTGTTTCCCAAGAGACAGAACTTAGTGTATCATCCTTTCTTGCATATGTGAACAAAGGTATTTCCTCCTAGATGATCTTGAAATCATGGAACTAACATTTACTAAATGTTATTCTAAGTAGAATTAATAAAAAGTTTGAAAATAACTAAATTCCCAAGTCACTAAACTCAAATACCATGACTTTTTTTTACTACAATCATCAGTATCAGAGCTTTCCTCTTCAGTCTCATTCCCAGTCCTCCATCCTAAGTATAACATTTAGTCTAATATTGCCTATAGGATTAACAGCTTCCTGCCTCTAGGCCCTGTCACATCTGCTTTTAATGAACTTTCATGCAAGGTGACAATTAGAGCAACTGTGAAGAGAACTGAAACTTTGAGGGGTTTATAGCACAGTTTGAATAAAGTTTTTTGTACTTTGCTGCTGTTGGTGCTGCTGCTAAGTTGATTCAGTCATGTCGACTCTGTGCAACCCCATAGACGGCAGCCCACCAGGTTCCTCTGTCCCTGAGATTCTCCAGGCAAGAATACTGGAGTGGGTTGCCATTTCTTTCTCCAATGCATGCATGCATGCTAAGTTGCTTCAGTCGTGTCCGACTCTGTACGACCCTCTGGGCAGCAGCCCATCAGGCTTCTCTGTCCATGGAATTCTCTAGGCAAGAATACTGGAGTGGGTTGCCATTTCCTTCTCCACTTTTGTACTTTATTTGCCAACAAATCTGTAATAATTGAAATATGTAGAAATTATCTTTATATGGAAATATATTATTCACATGAACACACTATACTACTACAATACCTTAAGCCTCAAATTAATATAGAAAGTGTAATACCCTCTTTTATAAACTTTTCAGTTCAGTTCAGTTCAGTCCCTGAGTCGTGTCAAACTCTTTGCGACCCCATGAACTGCAGCACGCCAGGCCCCCCTGTCTATCACCAACTCCCGGAGTTTACCCAAACCCACGTCCATTGAGTCAGTGATGACATCCAACCATCTCATCCTCTGTCATCCCCTTCTCCTCTGGTCCTCAATCGTTCCCAGCATCAGGGTCTTTTCAAATGAGTCAGCTCTCCGCATCAGGTGGCCAAAGTATTGGAGTTTCAGCTTCAACATCAGTCCTTCAATACTATAAACTATTAGGTACATATTAATAAATGAATACTAACATGGTAAATTTTTTAAAATACATGCAAATGATATATGACTACTTCAGGACAAGGGGAGGAAGGGAAAGGGGAAGTATAGAGATGGGCATAAGTTGTTATTGTGGGATTTGGATGTTTTAAGAGACAGCTTAGGCCAAATGTTAAAATGTATTAAAAATGGTACATGGTATATAACTGTATAACTTTTTGTACAAGTCTGTATGTTTGGAATAGCTTATAATTTAACATGTACTTTCTTTAACTTAAAATGTCTTTTTTTTTTTCTTTATTCTCACAGCATGAGGACCTTATTCAAATTTCCTCAACAAACATTAAAGGGAAAATAAAAGCAAGCACTGACAAATTCTGTCTTTTAGTTTGAGTGTGTTCAGTGTCATGTTCGAAATCCAGGCTGTGGAAAGTACAAGGCTACTATGGGAAAGCCAAATTCCTCTCACAAGCCCCAGCTAGTGTGATTATAACAAATTCATTAATAAATATAATTAACCAAGCAGCAGGTTGGTTTTATATCAAGATGGCTCAAATGCAGCAAAGGACTCTGAACCAACGTGAAAGCAAGACTCTCTTTGATGAGACTCTCTTTTAAGTAAGGTAAAAAGATGTAGGAGACAAGAGAAGAAAGTAGGAAAGGCAAGTGCCAGCACAAAGAGCTGATTCCAGAGAGTGGAGTGGTGAGTACAGAATTGACCAGGAAATCTCACACAGAAAACTGTTTCCTAGGGTTCTAGGAAACACAGATTCTAAACTATAGATCAGGAAGATAGAACATAATGGAAAGACATATTTTGATATCATCTTATCAGAGTCAAATTGTACAAACGTTTCAACTCAGATGACAGAGCAGAAGTATGAATCTAGTACAGATCTGTCAAATCCCGAAATCTGTACTTAAAGGGAAAATGGCAGGCAGGAGGTGGAGGAAGTTTGAAACTAAGATTCCGAATGAAAACCCCAGCACTGCCACAATTGGAACAATCCACTTGTTGTGGTCAGGGTTTCAAATGTGGCATTGATCTAATGTTGTAATACACAGTGAAATAGCCTTCCAAGAGTCTAGTAAAAGTGTGTATATCTACACACTTATTTTAAAAGATTTGTTTACCTTTGGGCATAGAGTGAGGAAAGAATAAATAACTTAGGGCAAAAGGAAGTAATTTTATAACTATTAGCAACTCACAGAATAAAGTTACCACTACAATATTCCCTTGGTACCCAAAAGGGATTAGTAACCCTACAGATACCAAAATCCATGGTATCTGTCCCTCATACAAAATGGCTTAGGACAGTCAGCCCTCCATATCTGCTAGTGTGGAACCTGAGGATAAGATGGACCCACTGCGTTTGCTATGACTGTGAAGGTAATATATATATAAATCTATCTTTACACAGAAATACACTTAAAAAATGTTTAAAAAATATTTTTAATTTTAAATCCAAATGTGCCAAATGTAGCTTTCATGGATTTAAATTTAACCATCTCAAAAACTAGGTGTACAAGATGGGAAACTATATAGTTAATTTAATTTTTAAATTTAAAATCTCACCATGACGAGTGTACTGGAAAAGACTCTTAAACTATTAATATATTGAATCTACATGTATTCAAAGGGATTCAAAATCTGTTTATGCTAATATAGAAATGATTACCATATAATTTTTATACATATTGAATATTAGTTGTTAAATTTGCAAGTACTCAAGATCTCAAAAATTACACTGGGTTGAATTCAATAGATATGTAGTATTTTGGTAAATATACTAAAAGCCAAATAATTTTTAAAATATTTATACATTACTGGTTATTTATTTCCCTATTTAACATGTATACATTGTTTACTTGTATGTGTGCTTCTATACTATTCTTATTTACAGTTAAAAGCAAAAAAATCCAAACTGTTTAGGTCAAGTTAGAACAAACTATAATACTGGAACTTTGGAACGGACAGAAGCCAATTAGATATAAAACTATAGATAAATACAAATATTGGTGTTGAAAAATAAGATGTAAGGACTAGGTGATCTTCAAGAGTGAAATAGAATCTCCCCCTAAACTAAGCACAGGGCTAAGAAAATACAGAAAGCAATTGCAATAAAAACTGCTTGCATATGGAGGTGTTGCAACATTTCCTTAATGGCACTTATTGCAAGCCTATGATTCATTCTGCTAGGCCACTTGATATGCAATAGTGAAGCTCATCCCTACTTAGAGGCAAGGTGCATTCTCTCCCACAAGAAACACATAACTCAAATTCAAATAAAAAGGCCTTGGCATGATAGGGTTAATCTTTAAGGAGTGATACATTTCTTTCTGACTCAATAAAGCATCAAAAATGAACTATCCCACCAGGGTGTTAACAGAATTAGTAAAAACACATTGCCTTTCTATATGTATTGAAGACAAAAGAAGGGAAAATTTGGTCTTTTAGCTCCTTGTAAAATAAGGATTGACAAATGCCCTGCTAAAATATGATGAAGTTTCTTTTAATTAAAATAGCACCTGTCCACAATAACATTTTAGAGTGGGTTTAAGACAAATTAAATGGTAATCCTTCTTCAATCTATCTTCTTCTTCCTGTGTGTATGCAAGTATTTTTATACTGGTCTAGAACTTAAAGCAATAATTGTGGCTAGGAGAATTCTATATAAATTTATAACAGAAAATATTTAAATATCTTTTTCTTTATATAGAAAAAATGAGGTGGATTCATGCTATGTTCATAGAGCAGATGCTTTCATGTAAAATAACTTTGCATTCAAGTTCCCTGTCTACCATTTGTTAGCTCTGCAATTTGAAGCAAGTTACCTCTGGCTCTCATTTTTCTCATCCATTAAATAGGGATAATAAAGACTTTAAATGAAGTAATCACTGCAAAGCTCTGAACACATTTCTTGGGCCATACGATGGACATCACATAAATAATAGGCATTATGATGATGATTAATAATTATCAGTTTGAATACTATACTGTTCCAAAACAGTTAAATCACATCAAAGTGAGGAACAAGAATAAAATTTTAAAAAATTCACTCAGTAAATTATTCAGATAGGTAATATAAGTCACTATTTCATGTTCGTTTGGTAAACAAAAATACAAAATACAACAGAGTAAAATAGCCAGTAATGTAAACTAGTCTGCACAGTAGTCTGCAAAATTGATAACTGTTATAGACAAACTGGTGATGGATGTAGTTTGAGGCCATGTGAATTGATTAGGAAGACCAATTCCACATAAGTGATGAATGGTGGTTTTATGATACTATAAAATGAATAAGCCACAGTGGTTGCATGTCCTGAAGACACAGGAGACAATATTAAACAACAACAACAACAACTCTTAAAGATACAATATTGCTTGTGATTATCCATGCAGCTCATGAGTTTTTTTCAATATAATGAAACTTCAAAGAACCTAAAGGTTTTTCATTATGTTGATTTCTCCCAGAAGAGTGAAAGAGTAAGGTGGGATCTAGACGATACATTTAAGACACTTTTATCTTAGAAGCCTGGAAGTTCTTTCTTTAGTTTAGACAAAATTTGTCTTTTCTATTCAATTACTATATTAAATGCTTTTTTGTCTCCCTCAAAATGCAAAGTTTTTTGGATTCACCTAAAGTGATTAGCCTCAATTAATATTTACTAGATGTTGATAAAAATGAGTTACACATAACAATAACTTTCATTTTCTGTTTCACATTTTCAAGATAGAATAAAATGCTTTAAATAAAATGAATACATATTTATTTCTGCAATGTTAATAAGAAATAATAAATTGTAAATAAAACAACTGACTTTAAGTGAAAATATTAATGTTTCAGAAACATGCTATCTTAAGTGATTGCTGTCACCTACTGAAACAAGAAAATGCTTTTATTGTCTTTTTTCTTCCCCCCACCCGACCATGTTTAAGAATGAACAATAATCATTGGATAAAAGGACAATTATATGACATTTAAGGAGGAAAGTGAAGTCTAGAACAAGAAGACGAGGAAGGCAATGGCACCCCACTCCAGTACTCTTGCCTGGAAAATCCCATGGACGGAGGAGCCTGGTGGGCTGCAGGCCATGGGGTCGCTAGGAGTCGGACACGACTGAGCGACTTCACTTTCACTTTTCACTTTCATGCATTGGAGAAGGAAATGGCAACCCACTCCAGTGTTCTTGCCTGGAGAATCCCAGGGACAGGGGAGCCTGGTGGGCTGCCATTTATGGGGTTGCACAGAGTTGGACACGACTGAAGTGACTTAGCAGCGGCAGCAACAGAACAATAAGAAAATAGTTTTATTGTTTCTATTCATTAAATGCTAATAGCATGTGCATATGCCTGGAGAATCCTGGGGACGGGGTGTGCTGCCGTCTATGGGGTCACACAGAGTCGAACACGACTGAAGCGACTTAGCAGCAGCAACAGCAGCATGCTAACATAAGATGATAGTTCTATCTTACCTTTTAGATCTACCTTTTAAGAAAGTTTTGATTGATGCTAAAACAATACTTACCCTTCTGCCTTAACCCTCCATGCTTTTTAGAAAATGGCTAACCTGAGGTTACTGACCCTGAGAACCCAGGGATAAAACTTTTAGGGACTCTTTGATACCATAGTTGTATCCAGAATTGTGTTCAAATTTGCCTCACTCTGGTCATTTCAGATGATGAGATAAATACAATAAGTAAGATCCGTGGTCACAAAACACTCACCACAGTTAGCCTCATCTGATGCGTCTGCACAGTCCGGATCCTCATCACAAACCCACAGCTTGGAAATGCAATGTTTTGTGGTTTTACACTGGAAGTAGTCTGGAGAACAGCTGTTTTCAGCTTAAAAGGAAAGCATCTATTAAAATGCAGCTTTGACAAGAATAGATGTTTTAATTTTTTAAAAAATAAATAAATTTTAAGTTAATCAATTGAAAATGTATCTTCTCTTAATTAATAAGCCCCTGACGGTGATAAGTTTTAACTTTTAATTATCTGCAATGTATTCCTTTATCTAATCCAGTAGAAATAAATAAAACATATTTCTTCAATGATGCATTTGATAAAAATAAGAGTTTTCAAAATCACCCTACCCTTGATTAAATACCTTGAAACTAAATTTAAAAAATAATTCAGGTTTTTTTCAAAATATGTTTTTTCAGATAAATTTAAGAATTTACACACATTTTTATAAATAGGAAGACATAAATCAGAAGATATTAGTGAATGAGAGAATAAAAAGCATAGAATTTATTAAAACCTCTAGTTGTGCTGAGGTTTTGAGAGATGAGGCGAACATCTGACTGAAACTATAAACTGCTTCACAAATCTTCGTCAGTTTAATAGATCCGCTCCTAGAATGGCTGACCATAAAGAACTGGCACTGACTTTATTCTGAATGCACCATCTTAATCAAATTGCTGGATGACTGAACATTATTTACTGATAAAAGTTTTAGAGGAATAAAATAAAACTTCAGCAAGACAGAAATGTTGACAGCAGTTCTGCTGAAAGCTTGAACTTGACAGCTGCCCTATGGTTCAGATCCTGTGTGTCCATGTGTCCATGCCTGCCTGCCTATGGGCACATATGCATATGATGTAAACTGTTCTGCCTTCCATTTTATGATTATTTATTTTTCATGAGATATTGAAATAAGAGGTGAACAGAAGTAAAAATATTTTACTATTGTTTTTTGAAGTACCACGTTAAGATATTTTAGGAGGAGCATTATTTAGTTTCTAATAAGTAATTTTGTTCAGATATTTTGCCCAGATTTTTGTTTCTTTTCATACACTCAGTATGTTATTACTAGGAAAAAAGCAATCTCTAATAAAAATGGTGTTGATTTCAAGTAACTAATTAAATCAACAGAAGAAAATTACATGTAGCTACTTAATAAGGTAAAATATCATTTTTAAAAAAACACTATAATCACTGATAATTTGTTTTTGTTGCTTCTCTTAAGGATGATGTGGATGAATGCATGTTTCTTTGTGTTTGTCATAATTTCCAGGTAGCTTTTTAGTAAAGATCCACCCATTTAAACTTTCTATTTGGTTTTATATAGCATTTCTTAAATAATCCATCCCTATAGATATCTATGTGGAATTATTTTCCCATCATTGCAGTTATATTTTCTACACAGTATATATTTATGATGAACAATAGTAATTTTTAGAGCAATTTCAGTTGAAAGACATAAGACAGAGCAATTAGAGGTGACTTACGACAGTCCTTTTCATCTTCCTCATCCCCACAGTCATCTTGCCCATTACATCTGAGGTTTACTGGGATGCATTTCTGGTTCTTGGTACACTTGAACTGACCTGAGAGGCAGACATGTGTGTCTAGAAGATAAAAAGAATGAAAAATGTGCGTTAAAGTCTGTATCTGAATTTAAACCGGTGCAAACATAATCAGTTAAGATTTCAATTTATGTTCAGTAGCTATGAATATAATCACCTACCACAGTTGAGTTCATCAGAATTGTCCCCACAGTCATTCTCTCCATCACAGATGAAAGCAGGCAGAGCACAGAGCCCAGTTCCACACTGAAATCGGCCAGGCTGACATTTAAATTCGGCTACAAGAGGAAACATAACAGGTATCATGGAATGACAACCTTAGCTCATGAGTCTTATAACAGAGCTTTTCTGGCATTCAACAGAAAATCTAGATAGATAGATAGATCGATCCATAATATATATACATACATATATATATATATTATATTACTATATTATACATATCCTACAGCACAATATGACTGTCTCATAGCCAAATAGCTATCAGATTCAGAAGGGCAGTTAAGCTTTGATCAACTCAGGTGGCCTCCAGATTGCATTTTATAAACTAACAGTAAGAACAAAGATATTAACAACATATAAATGTAAATATATATATGTTATTGAAAAACATTTAAATATCTCTTCATTTCAAAGACATGGTATTAGGAGGTTAAGTGGCAGAACATAATTTACTGTAAAATTTTTAAAAGTTATTTCAATATCCCTTAAAAAAATTACTTCTCTTTGATTGCTTTACTGCCTATAATGTGTTAACAGAGGAACATCTGTCCTCAATACATATTCCCTAGCATTATTTAAAGCAAATGCTTTCTATAACTACATATTTTAAATAAGAATGGTTGATATTTATTCCTATAATCTTACTAATACTTATAAATATATTGTTTATAACTATAAGATATAACTAGTAAAGAACAATATAACTAGTAAAGATTTTTATATATAATACATATGTTTTTATAATAAACATCTTCTAAAGGATAAAGCAGTTTTTGCTATATTCTTTGGTTTTATATAAGCAAGAACAACAACAAAGTAGGAACTACTGAATATCTAGTTTGTGTGAGGCACTGGGCTAGGATCTTTCTCACATACAGTTACTAATTGAATTTCATCATAACCTTGTCACCTTGGCATTACCCTAGTAGCTCAGACAAGGAATCTGCCTGCAATGCTGGAGATCCGGGTTTGATCCCTGGTTTGGGAAGATCCCCAGGAGAAGCAGATGGCTACCCACTCCAGTATTCTTGCCTAGGAAATCCCATGGACAGAGAACCCTGGCAGGCTACAGTCCATGGGTTGCAAAGAGTCGGACATGGCTGAGTGACTAACACTTTCTCATCCTGACATCACCATGTTCATTCTATAAATGAGGGAAGTAAGTCTCAAGATACTAATAATTCACCCAAGAATATACAAGTTTCAAGTGCCAGAGGTGAAGTTTAAATCCATATCTGACTCTGAAGTCTTCTCACAGACTATGTTGCTTTACAATAAACACTTACCTTTTGACTGATAATCTTTATGTATGTTAATAATCACTGACTTTGAGATTAATAATATGCTGTTTATTAGTTCAAATCAGTCAATCAAATGTTCATAAATTATATTTAGAACTTTCTTTGGAAAATAAATTATGCCATTGTAAATAATTAAATTCTTCTTAACATTAAAAAAATCTCTTAATATATGCATGGCTTCCATAGAAGCAAGTTCTTAAAGTGTGGGAAGTCATTTACCTTCAGTTTACAACATTTATTAATTAATCACACTAATGTTTAAACTGGGTGATGCTTAATTTTCTCTAAACGTGCATTTCCTCTATTTCCTGTTGCTTCATATATGAATTCCTTAAATATTTATTTGCCCATAATTGCTGTTGTATTTTTCTTTATTTTATAACTTTTTGGTGTATGACAGCAATTTTTAGACAAATTTCAGTTCATAGCCATAAGTAAGACAAGACAGAACATTTTGAAGTAATTTATGACAGTCCTTTCCATCTTCTTCAGTCTCACAATTATCTTGCCCATTATAAATGAGGCTGTCCAAAACCTTTCCATAAGTTGGGTTTAACTCTTAAAGGAGTTTCACTGTCTGTTAAATAACTGAGAAGCCTATGTGACCTTTAAATTGGTCTTTAGAATGATCCTTGATATTTTGGACTACTATAGGATGTATAACTACAAACTTATGATGCCAGAGAATTCTTGATGCCTCACTTTAACTTCATTTACATAAATAATATTATTGAAGTTTGAAAGTATGTGAACCTGTAATCAAGTTTCTCTGCTTTTTCAGGTGAAATTATCAGTATTGTCAGTGGTTCTTAATATCTGCAAATTTTGATAATGCGGCTACTCAGAAATGAATCCTATTAATAAGCATGCCACAGACTCATGTATATCATTTTCCATCCCACCATGGCTCTCAAAATAAAGTGTCATGCCTACAGATGTTCTGTGCTGTTAACCTGTCAACTCTAAGTAATAGATCATTTACTAAAAGATCAGAGAGATAATATCACCAATAAAAACGTAGTATTGGTATTTAACCAGGGTAAGGATCATACAGAGACTCTTAGATACTAGATGTCTCTTCAGTTCCTCTTGAAAGACATTAAAGTTATATTTGTTCACCAAATATTCTGAAAGTGGATAAATATAAAAAGTTTGTTATACTAAATATGTAGTTTATTTTTCCTATCAGTATGTCTACAACATGAAATCTCAGTCAAGATTAAAATAAGAGTTCAGAAGTTGTAAATATTTCAGAAGGGGTGCTATTGATTTAATCTGCAGGTCATTATGGGATAATTCTTTAAAAAACACTTCAGTAAAACTGGCCTGGAAAGGTCACCTTAATATGAGAACTAAACTAACTAATAATTGTGTATTTCTGCAAATTACAAAAATAAGTTGTATTTATTTTACTATAACACAGGAGAGTTTACTTTATTGTGAGAACATTAATACATTTCAATATGTAAATCTCAATCTCAACCATAATTTCTTATTCCTTGATTCTTGATTCTTTTTAATTCAATAACTTAAGAAAGTGATTCATACATAATTGTGTACCTATGCCTCATAGATACTTCTCTTCATATGTTGTCCATCATAGTGAAAACAAAAGCTATATTTTAAAAAATCAAAGGGTAATTAACTTTTCAGAAAAAGAAAAATAATAATAGAAAAACAATGACTTTTTTCCTTCTCATTGAATATATTATTTTATGCTTTTTTCCTTCTCACTAAAAATATTATTACTGCTTGCCCACACATAAATGAAATATATGACAAAATCTTCAAATGTTTGATACACTTGGTAGTGACCAGAGAGATGTAATATAGCTCATTTAAGTAAACATCTAGAGGTCTGAACTTCAAAACAGTTTTCAAATTATTTGCTGGTGAGTTCTATATCAGAAAATATCTAGCTTTCACTAAGACAATGCATTGTCTTTCTTTAGTGCAGGGATGTTGATCTTGAATTCAACTGTCAAGTCCAAATCATGGCAACAATCCACTGAGATGCTGAGTGAATTATCATGATTGACTGCAAGCATCTTCAACTTGACAGGTCAGTATTAAAGTGGCCTGTGGAGTGAACTATAAAAGGCTATCAAGGAAAAGTCTCCTGATTGTCTGTTAAAAGGTTTTATTTTAAAAATAAAAGTTTTCAAAAGACTTTATTAAAAAGTCTTTTAATAAAAAGTCTATTAAGAGACTTTATTAAAAAGTCTCTTGATTGTCTATCTTAGGTTACCAAGGGAAAGGGAAGTCGCTCAGTCGTGTCCGACTCTTTGCGACCCCATGGACTGCAGCCTACCAGGCCCCTCTTTCCATGGGATTTTCCAGGCAAGAGTACTGGAGTGGGGTGCCACCACCTTCTCCAATGAATGAGTCTACCTATTTGTAAAAATGTGGCTGATGAAAACAGTGCAATCACTAAGGTATCACACTGTGAGAGTTCAGTTGTCAAGAGGGAGCAACTCAAAGGACATCACACAATCTATAAACCAGCTGGAAGGAGTCATCCAGACTTTGCCCTGCCTAACCCTTTCTGGGTGATGATTAGACAAGTCCTCATAGATGATACACTGTGTGCAGAAGTGCTGATCAGAATCAGGTTTGGCATGGTACGCGACTGTATTGATGGTTTGAGTCACATCACTGTCTGGCTTGGGCTTTCTAATAAGGATCTGGCCCCCACCGGCAGCGACAAGCTTAATAAGGTTGTCCTTTGGATGGTTACCAAAGATAGATATAAATAAACAAAAAGCACCTAACCAAGCCAGGAGCTTCCCTGGTGGCTCAGAGTGTAAAACATCTGCTTGCAATGAGGGAGACCTGGGTTCCATTCCTGGGTCGGGAAGATCCCCTGGATAAGGAAATGGCAACCCACTCCAGTACTCTTGCCTGGAAAATCCCACTGACAGAGAAGCCTGGTAGGCTACAGTCCATGGGGTTGCAAAGAGTCAGACACGACTGAACGACTTCACTTCACTTAACCAAGCCAAATGTCAAGATATAATTGATAGCCACTTTAAGGCAACTATTGAGAGCACTATAAATTGCCTAAGAGCCAACTAATGACTTATACTGGAAAAATCTGACTTTTACAGACTTTTCAGTATTTTTAATACTGACAGGAAAGTTGAAGGGCTGTAGCCTTTAAAAGCAAGATTTCAGTCATTGAGTGGCATGCTGAAAACCTGCCCATTTTTGTTTCTAACTTAATGATATATCAAGTCAAAATCATGATGATTTTTCCTTTGTTGATCATTACATGAAGAGTTTAGTTATTCCACAAGTAAAAAAAAATCAAGAAAGTGAACACCAACACAAATTGCTGAGGTGTCACTGTAAATGTAATAGTGATCAGAGACATACACAAGATAATGCCAGAATTTTTGCTGTATTTTTAACTGGCAACATATAAAACCTTTCTATTCCAAGTTTGCAAAACTATCAGAAGCCAAAACTTATGATCTTGCTTCTGTTTTCCAGGTGGGGGAATTTAAGCTCTAAATTCTAAATTCCTACATCGGCCAGTGTACTCACGGCAGTCGTCTGGTTCATCAGATCCATCACCACAGTCATCCACGGTGTCACATTTCCACCAGAACGGAATACATTTATCAGTTTTGCAGCGAAACTTTGAGAAAAAGAAAAAATAAAGATTATAGAACTCAACTCATATATAATGGATATTTTAAAAACTCACCAGGACACAGCAGCCTAGCCTACCTTCCTGCTGCAAACATGAATGTAGTAGTCTTAGAGCATTCCACCATAGGAGTAATCGTACAGCAAGAGCAAAATGACCAGTGAGGACAGCACTCTGTTCAAGAAAACCTCCTGAGATTTCCTGAACACAGACATGTTCATGAATTTACATATTGTCTATGGATCCTTTTCACCACTACAACAGTTTAGTAGCTCCTACAGTGACCATGTGATTCACAAAGCCTAAAATAGCTATTTTCTGACCCTCTACAGAAAAAGTTTACTGAACACTGAATATGGCTAAAAATCATCAGAGATGTCAGGAAGAGGTATTGAGTTGAATTCATTTTGCTAATTTGAATTAATTTAACTAATTTAATTTAGCAAATTTAATTAATTTGAAACGTTGTTCCTATTAACTTCTCACTGGCCAACTATACACAGTGACCAAGAAAACTCAGCCAATTTATTCCTTAGTGATCTCAGACCGCAACCTTGTCCTTTTGTCAGCAACATTCAGTTACAGTATATACTCATAAGATAGAAGGAACTAAAGAAAATCACATTTTCCATATAGAAAGTACATGCATCATAAATAGTTGCCATGAAAAAAGTCAATACACTTAGTAGATTTATTCTAGCACTTCAGATTTTTCCTTCTTCTGAAATTTGAAAACATTAAGATATTTTCTAAAATTTATTCCTTTTCAAAAAGAAAACAAATTCTATTGTAATTCCCATGTGAGTAACTAAAGTAAGGTGGCATTTATCTTAGCATGTTGCATGCCAGACAGATTTGTAACACAGAAATATATAAGCTAGGTTCAATTTTCTCTAATGAAAATGGATTACCAAGCTAAAGTTTGCTCATTTTAAATACTGTTACTATCTTTAAATAAGGCAGAATTTGATGCAAGCCTTTACTGAAACTGTCTGGATATTCTGGAGCTGAAGCATATATATATTTATATGTAAAGAATCTACTTGCAATGCAAGAGACCTGGGTTCAATCCCTAGATTGGGAAGATCCCTTTGAAAGGGGAATGGCAGTCCACTCCTGTATTCTTGCCTGGAGAATCCTGTGGACAGAGGAGCCTGATTGGCTATAGTCCATGGGATGGCAAAGAGTTAGACACAACTGAGTGATTACCACACACATACATATATTATTAATATATATTAATAAAAGAGTAAGTCGCCCCCACCCAGTGGCAATATAAGAGAGAACAGAGCACTGAATTCAAGCGAAAATCTCCCAGTTCAACTGAGTTTCCCATATTTACTTAGCCTGTGGTCATGTTTCTTGTGGTTTTCATAAACTACCAGAGGAAGAATGTTACTATTATACATAATGACTGCTGGAGATATAAGGCTAACTCCAAAACCAATTGCCGTGAACAGTAAACATTTCCAGTCATTGCAGTATATCAAAGTACATTAGTAAGATGATTTCAAGTCTCCTGAGTATATTTCAAGCCCCTCTAATCAAGATTTAAAAAATACTTAAATGCATTTTTTAATTTTACTAAATATTTCTGGTTTAAATAAACATCCACTGTTGGAATGATGTACAACATGATGATTATGCTCGCCACTTCATTTTTAATAAGGACATAAAAAGGTTTTGAGTTAAGGGAAGGCTAGGCTAAAATATATTTTATTATTTCTTATGCTAAACTACATCATTTTATTCATTAGTCTCAGAGGAAGATTTCTTCTATTTTGTGTCTGGGTGTTTTTTTTTTTTTCATATTTAAATATAGTTACTTTAAAAAGATAAATGATAAATATAAATACAAAACATTCTTCATGGCAAATGCTCTTCAAGACTAATATCTTCATAAAATAAATTGCAGAATGCCAATTATGCACAAGAATAAGCTATAAAAAATCTAAATGTTCCTACTAAAATGGATACATGGATAAAATGTAATTACTGCATGTAGTGAAATTTACTCAAAATAGGAACTGTCTCCACTAAAAATAAGTAAATTCATTTAAATTTATTAAAAATGTTCTAATTAAAAAGATTTAAATATAATATTTAAAGTGATTTATACTAGAAGAATGGGACCTAATTTTGATTTTTTTATCAGATTTTCATATGTTCATTTTCAATCCTAACAGAATTCTTAATGGTGTGATTTACCTATTTTATTTTTTTAAATCAATGATACTTGGGCATGTGTAATTGGCTGCAGCCACTCAATGATGACAAATAAAAATCCCTTAGTAAGATACATATCAAAATGCTTAAAGATATGATTCTGAAGTACACAAATTATCTGCTTCATTTGAAAATCTACCTCACTAAATATGGTGTTTTTATGAATTGATTTTTATGCAAGAAGTATACAGTATATCTTGTTTTCCTCCCTTTATATCAGAAAAGAATCAATGATAAAATGACTGTGTAAACCACAAGACTTATAGGGACAGCCACTCATTGACAATGCAGCTGAAATGTTACTCTTCATTAACTTTTTTCTTAAAAATGAAGCAAAGTGATAACTGTTTTATTCAGGAAGTACTGAAAACAAAGATATCGGATCCATGATGTTCTGTTGTCACTGTTCTGCCTTGCTATAGTTTTTTTTTTTTTTTTTAATTCATGGAAAACTCTATTGGGAGTATTTGAAAAATTATAAATATTTCAGTCATATAACGACTGATGCCAAATTGAGAAGTAATTTAGTTATATGAATAATACTTTTCTAGGTTCATTTATGTTTTCATTGAACTGACTAATCAGACTTTTTGCCATTGAGTATATATAATTCTAGGCTTTACTATCTTAGTAATTTGAATGTCACCACCTCAATGGACACGAGTTTGATCAAGCTCCAGGAGTTTGTGATGGACAGGGAAGCCTGGGGTGCTGCAGTCCATGGAGTCACAAAGAGTCGGACACGGTTGAGCGACTGAACTGAACTGAATTTGAAACATCTTACTCCTTTTCTGACTATAGCAAAGCTCAGGTTTTACTACATATGTTTTGCTGTTGAAGATTTTCATCCGTGTGTCAAGCATCCTTTGGCTTTATTTTCAGCTGGGTAAGAAGGCTCACCACATTGTAAGTGGCTTAGACAGGCGTCATTCCTAAGTCACCTACAACCTCAGTGTTGGGCCTCAATAGAGGGACTCTGATCAGCTCCAAATCAAGAGAATAGAGGTTATTTCAGAAGAATCCAGACGTTAAACTGAAAATGTGTCTAAATTAAGCAAAATTAACAAAACTTATAATTTTTTTCTTTAAAGATATGACTTCTCTCATATTTTACCTCTAGGTTGCTTATTTTATCTCTCATTGTGACAAATTTCTAGTTTTATAAAAGTATTGAACTTTGCTTATATAAGATTATAATTAAAGTGACCCTTTTTGCAAATAAAACAGAGACTGTGACATATGTTTTCAACTAGACATCAGACCCTCCTGATGGCAGCTCACACTAACTGCACACATACTCAAGTATAATCCAGTTGCACTGTAGGGCTAAGGTAAGAACAACAACACTTACTTTTCCCATGTAATCTTTATAACACATGCCTGGAAATATCATCATTCCCATTTAGAAGATGAAAAACCTGAGTCTTCAAGAAGTTAAGTATCAAAGCCAAGGTATTAAATAATTCAGCTTACTTAAAGCAGTCAGGGTTATCATCATATTGAGTCTGGCTTCAGAGTCTGCCCCCTTAACCACTCTACATATTGCTGAGAGGTTCGATCTTTTCTCTTGTGTAGTTCTTTAATGGGTGATCCTCATAGTCATAACTTAAGAGGCAAGTTGAGCTAGGATTAGCTTCTCTCTTTGAAAATAGACACACCCTAAGAGAAATTCAGTCTTTTGCCATAATGTCACTGCCACTGCTAGAATTGGAAAACAAACACATGCAAAAGACAGAATCCTAAGAATAAATTTAGTCACTCTTAAAAGGAAATCACATGATTTTTTTGACAATTTTATCTTAAACAAGATAGTTACTCAAATATTAAAATCAAATGTTATAATGTCATACGACTTTTCTTCAAATTTTGGAAGTAAAACAGCTAAGTCTATGTAACTGCCATTAAGTAGAAAACATAACTTCTGAAATATACTGAAAATTATTACATTTTGAAGAGAAAGATTTCAGAAGGAAATTATTTAGATCATATAATTTTTAAATAAAAATATCTAGAAAATACTATAAAAACTATCTTTTCCATACCACTTAACTCTGTGGAATGAGACAGGGGTAGAGATGGTGATAGAGAACAGGTTACCTAGGAATTTTGTTTTCTTATCCTTAACCGTATGTCTCAATCACCCTGGCATCTTGGAATAGGTCAAATCTCTTCTGATGATTCTGCTGTGAGTGGACATTCTCCTATATTCACTCATGATTTGCATAGTTATTCTATGTAGGTCAGTGTAAGAATGGTCTCCATGTTTGTTTTGTCTTCCAATTGAACCCTATTTGTATTTCCTAAAGTCCCATTTTAACAATATGCATCAAATTGTTTTTCCCTTACTCTGTGGCCCTCTCTATAATGTATGAAATATTTATCTGATGTTATACCAAACCAAAAAAAATGATGTTTCAAAAATGGTTTAAGTAAACAAAACTCAGGCAGAAACTTTATAACAATTTGCTCATACAGGCCATGAACTAATTTCTAGAAGTCCACTCACCTGACTGGCTGTGCAGTTGGATAAGCAAGTCCTGTTATCAGCTGCAAGATAGAAGTTGGTGGGACATGCGCAGGTGTGACTCTTTCCAGGGGCTAAAAGGCACAGATGACTGCAACCTCCATTATTTATCGTACAGAGGTGTTTGAAGACTACAAGTAAGAAAGAAACAAAAAAAAAAACATGATAATCAAGATTAATAACATAATATGCAATTAGAAATAAGACATTTGAGCTTCATAACATGTATTTGAATAGAATGTCATAATCAAGAACTCATCAATATTATAAATATAATTTTATTTTGCTACAAATTCTACTCATTATCCTATGACATTATTTTACCATTAAATAATTTTAAAAATGCATTTCTACTATAGTGAGTATCTTAGTAGGAAAAAAGTGTCCATCAGAAAAATAAACAGAGACTGGAAGTATTTTGGATGATTGTATACATAGGATTAGAAATATAAATGTAAAATAAAATAATGAAATGATGATCTATATCTGAGAGTACAGTAGCTCTCTTTTCCAAGCCAAATTTATGTTTTCAGCAAAATAATCAAAACTTTATTCCATATGGCCTGATAAAATTCCTACTAGACATATGCTTGATACATTTCTCATTTTTGGATCCCCAGAACTACTTAAATATAGTTTCTTTCACCTAGCACTCAAGAAACTGGAATCCTATAACCATTTTATAAATATATGATTTCAATAATGCAGTATTCATTTCTCCAGCTATATGTACTCATGTCATTTAGCTTAATATGATTTCAACAAATCAACATTCCTTGCAGTTTTATTGATCTTGAAACCATATCCCTTAACAGCAGCTTTTGATATCAGATGAATTCATTCTATACAATTATTCTACGCAATGAAATCTAATAATCTTTCTCAAAAATAAATTTACTCTTAACCCTAAAGGAAACAAAAATGGAATGTTACTAAAAGATGTTGATGCATTTATGGAAATCATGGAAAGAATAATTACCATCAGGTTGTCTATAAGAATGATACACCTGGATATCTGTGATGGCATGCCATGAGTTAATCAGTGAGAGTCTGTCTGCTCCCGAGGTTTTATGGGCACGGCTGAGTGACTTGGTTTTCCCATCAGTCCAGTAGATGTAGTCTTCAAACAATGTTAGTGCAATCACCCCTGGAATATCTTGATTAGGGACTGTAATAGGAGATGGTAAGATTAATGTTCAGTCTTGGAAGACTGCCAGTTAAAATATTCAATACTACATGGGCTGACAGATACAACTGCGACAGAACTTCATGTGAATAATTGCTGTGACAACCTGTCAGGCCAGCAAGGTTCTTTATTACCAGTTAAGAGAATGCAGGATCTAGTGCAGGAAGTTGCTTTGCTCAGGTTTAGATTGGTCCAACCACTGGGAAGAAAAATGAGTTCAGTCTCGCTTAAAGGTAAAGACTGCTTCACCAGAAACAAATAACATCCAACATTTAAAAACTATATATATGTATATCTCCATCCAGTTGTTTTTAACTAAAATCCTCCTTAAATCCACAGGTCACTGTACTGCTTCTGACACTTTTAAATGGACTAAAGTATATATCCAGGATGAAACATCTATCTACCTGGAGACAGAGTGACTACGAGACTACTATTAACCATTTTAGTCACTGAGGTTTTATGACTATTTTTACTTGCAAAATAAGCCAGGATCAGGATGGAGAAATATAAATGCGACAAATGACAATGTATCATGCAGATTTAACTATCATAAACCTGTATAGTTGCAGATTAAAATTGTTTTATAGTTATATGTTCATTACACAACTGGGTTTAAATGTCAATAGTAGATTGAGCATCACAAAAGTAAATTTTTCACTCAGAAGATTCCAGGGTTCTATCAGGTAAATAAGATGCAATAAATTTGTTTGGTGGTTTGGAGTTAAATCGTTTTAAAATGTGATAGAGGTTTCTTCAATTCTTTTTTTAAAAAACAATAAATAAAGAAAATGGAAATTGCCTAATTTGCACAAACATTCCAAAATATTTCTCAAGATAAATTTTCAGATCTACTTTTAGAAATCCTGCAAAGTGTTCATTAATGAAAAAGGGTACTATCTAGGTAATATGTTTAGATTAGATTTTAATGATAGAATTAATGTTTGATATTCAAGTCACTGAAAAACTAAAGAACTTAAAATATAATTCACTTTTTCCAGGGAGGTTTATAGTAATACTTTTTAAATGCTGGGTAAATTTATATTATTAACTAGAAGCAGCCATTTTGATCTAATAATTTGCTATTTTTACTCAGGTGGACCAAATATGATCGGAGAATTCACTATGACTAAGAAAATGTAGAAACAAAAGAAATAAGACTCACTGACTACTATAAATAATGCAGTGTCTAGTCAGAAATCCATCTCAGAACAGACTGTGCATATGAAGGATGTAAAAAAATTAAGAAAAATTCAGATGTGCACACTTTGATCAGAAACTCAAAGTGAATTATCCATGTAACTCCCAGACATGGAACCCATTGCCACAGTGATAAGTAAAATTGGATAAAGAAAGATGAACAGTAGGACATTTTACCAAAATGAATTATGTCTGAGTCATTTATATAAGCTATGCCCATTCTCCCCCTTCAGTTATATAAGTTCATTTCAGAAAGATAAACAAATATAGAAAAATGTTAATAATTGGATGACTCTTGGTGATATGTGATCATCAAAACAATCTTTCAATAAATGTGTTTGCTTGAAATTTTCCAAAATATAAACATTTTCAGAAAAAATGAAAGTCTCAGAAATATTCAACTCAGATTTCCTTAGATGACAAGAAAGTAATTACATCATTAATTAGGGATACAAAAGTTAATCACCACTTTAAAGCAATCTCAGTCCACCAGAGATTTGATTAATTTCTATACAAAAGTGAACTTATTGTAGGAACTTGTCTTTTAGCATCTCAAAAGTAGCATAGTCTGTTGAAGTATTCAATAAGTAACTAAAGCTCACATTTATTCAGCCCATGGGTGCCAGAAAATAGGCCTCTGGTTCTCAATGAGTAGAGGAGGCAATTCTAGTCCCAGAAGGAAGATCAGGCCCAAGCATCGATAGTTCTGAGACTGAGAAACCTTGTAGAAAGATACCAACTTTGTACACCTATTCATTTAATACTCAAAACAGCTCCATCATGAAATAGTTGACCTCACTTTAAGATTAAAAAAAGCTAAGATAAAATCTGGAAAACAAGTAATTTGACCAGAAAGGATGGGGGGGAAAAAAAAAAACTAGTAAATGAAGATGTTGGTATTTGAATCTAATTCAGATTTGCAGGCTTCTGAGTTCTTTGCCACTTTAGTTACTAGCCATGACTTAGAGAAAGCCATCTGAGTGAGGTAAAGTATGGTTATGAACTGGATTGTGTCCTCTCAAAATTCATATGTTGAAACCCTAGACCTCAATATCCCTGTATTTAAAGATAGGGCCTTTAAAGAAGTAAGTGAGGCTAAATGAAGATCCTATGAGTGGGACCTTAATTCAATATAACAGTGTCTTTATAAGAAGAGAGCAACACCGGATGTGCACATACTGAGAAAAGGCCACGTGAAGGCCCAGCAAGAAGACAGTTAACTCACACAAGCCAAAGGCAGAGGCCTCAGGAGAAACTGAGCCTGCCACAACATCTTGATCTGGGACTTCCAATCTCCAGAACTATGAGAAAATACACGTTTATGGTTTAATCCTCCAAGGCTATGGCAGCCTTAGAAAACCAACACAAGCATTTAAAACAATGGGACTAATTTCTTAAGCTCCATGTGAAAATCATTTTTATTTAATTACTTGAAATCAGTTCCATTACTATCATTTTCAGACATGGGACAATTTAAGGTAAGGGCAAGTTTGCTACCTCTAAGTGTGCAGTGACTGCCCACCAGAAACCCTGTTATCAGATAGTCATATAAGTAAATAGAGAACAGAAAGATGAACTCTTATTTCAGAGAAGAATGGCATATAGCTGAATGTGCAAAGCACATAGAAAAGTCAGGTGAAAGTGAAGAAAAGTAGTCCATTTGACCAGTGACCATCTGTTTGATTCAATTCCTTGTGTGATATTGACAAAGAATAGGACTATCACTAGTGGCTTTAAAAGCTCACTTCAGGCCTATTCATTGGGTTGCTGCTGCTAAGTCACTTCAGCCGTGTCCGACTCTGTGCGACCCCATAGACGGCAACCCACCAGACTCTGCCGTCCCTGGGATTCTCCAGGAAAGAACACTGGAGTAGGTTACCATTTTCTTCTCCAATGCATGAAAGTGAAAAGTAAAAGTGAATTCGTTCAGTTGTGTCTGACTCTTTGCGACTCCGTGGACTGAAGCCTACCAGGCTCCTCCTTCCATGGGATTTTCCAGGCAAGAGTACTGGAGTGGGCTGCCATTGCCTTCTCCAATTCATTGGGTATGCATGCTTATTTCCCAAACCACAAGCATCAAACACAGCCATCAGAGTCTCTCTTCTAGAGAAAATAAATGAAGTAAAAACATCAACAATGAAATCTAGTCTCACACCTCTGTAGCAATATAGTGGCTCCACCAAGCCACTAAGACACAGTGATGTGTTCCCTAATACCACAAACAATGCCAATAAAAATTAAGAAAAACAAAAGAGAGCAAAACAAACAAAACCCTTTACATATTGCGTTTTCCAGGGTTTGGCTCATAACTTGGCAGTATGCCTTCATTTCTTATTTAGAACCTAAAATTTCTTCACAAGAGTTATTTGACAAAGTTTCTGTGAAAAAATTCCTATTAACTGATAAATGATAAGCATAAATGAATGAATGCTATGCTTATTTTTCCATCAATTCATGAAGAGTTCAGACTACACTGGGAGTTAATAAGGTATTCTGAGCTTTATATATTTTGTTATGAGAAACATTCCTGATTTAGAATGAGAAAAGTAAAATTGCTTATTTTGGGTTGTATCTCTATTTACTTATTTTTACCTTATAGATACGTATGTACATGTATACATATATATGTGTGTAAGTCTATAACATATCTGTAATATATATGCAAGTGTGTGTTAGTCGCTCAGTTGTGTCTCACTCTTTGCGTACCCCGGGACTGCAGCCCACCAGGCTCCTCTGTCCATGGAATTCTGCACAAAAGAATACTGTAGTGGGTAGTGATTCCCTTCTCCAGGGAATCTCTTGACCCAGTGATTGAACCCAGGTCTCATGCATTGCAGGCAAGCTCTTTACCATCTGAACCACCAGGGAAGCCCACAATATATTTGCATAGTATATACATATATGTATTTTATATACATATACATAATACAGAGCAACAAAAAGATGTCTTGCAATGTAATTTGGTAGTTAGCAGAGCTGACAAAATTATATATATATATTTATGAAATATGATGTTGTGAGGGAAACATTTAACAAACAAATTCTTACTAAGATATCATTGATTTTATGAAAAAAGTAGTCAATGTTTTCTCAAAATGATAATGGTTATCCTTTTCAAGAGAAAAATAATATGCCCCCCTTTCAAACATAAGACTGCCTTTGTTTAATTAAAAGAAAGATGCAAAAAATAAATGCAAAGAAACTTTCATTTTACAGGTATTCAGCAGACATACAAAAGACAGAAAAAACAGAAGTGTTGTGTGGGCTGCAGTTTAACAGGTACTTATTATATATTTGAAAACTATTTTAAAGCTGCTTTCTGTAGTGAGACCTCTGTTCTGTGTAACAGCATTATTTATTGTACTGTTCCAGCATTCCACTCAAGCACTAGGCTCCTAATTTTTATTTCATATACTACATGTATCAGAAGAAAGAATTTGATATTTGGCAAAAAATAAGGAAATATTCTTTTGTGGAGTTTTTCCCTGTTAGTCTAGCTGGATGCAATCCTGATTAGGTTCCTAGTGATTACAATAAACAGAAAAATTGAAAGTACAGAATATGCTTTCAGCTTATCTGTTGCCTCACAGTTAGAGGTACGCTATTACAATACTCTTGATTATTATTATTCATTTTTTTGAATATTATTTATCATGCTAAATAATCGCATTCCTGGATAATACCAATCTAATTTTATATTTTGGACTAACCTAGTTTAAATACTTAAGAACAAAATGAACCAATAATACAAAACTCATCTTTGGTTGGTTTAAAATCTCATAGTTGGTGTTTGGGGTAAGATATTGCATTGGAATAACGGCAGACTCAGATCAACCTTGAATATTCATTGGAAGGACTTATGCTGAAGCTGAAGCTCCAACACTTTGACCACTTGATGCGAAAAGCCAGCTCACTGGAAAAGACCCCGATGCTGGGAAAAATTGAGGACAAGAGAAGGGGACGAGACAGGGGAGATGGTTGGATGGCATCAACAACTCAATGGACTTGAGTAGACTCTGGGAGATAGTGAAGGACAGGGAAACCAGGCATGCTGCAGTCCATGGGGTCACAAAGAGTTGGACATGACTTAGTGACTGAATAACAACAACAAGTTTTGATCTAAAATAGAAATTATAGTTAGTACTTAAATAGAAATTTTACTACTGCTGTATGTTTTTTCTTATTTTTTCTCTAAGATTTACTTCAAGGATATAAGTGATATTTTAAAATATTATACAGAGCAAATTTTACTTTTTTTATTTAAAAACTATTATAAATATTTTTAAAAGAAGAAAAAAATTCATAGAATGTAACCACCAAATTATGTAGTTATTTTTATGAAAGAATTAAAATTACAGAGTAACTTGAATGATGATTTTTTCTTTTGGTTATAAGAATTTATGTATTGTTTGGAAAACCTCAATGATCTGATAAAGTCAACCTGACCCTCATGCTATACTTACAGTTTGGAAGCCTAATGTCATAAAACTTTAAAATCAATAAACATATCAAATAAAATATTTATGTTAAATTATATCATGTTTTGATTTTTAATATATTTTAAGACTTTCCATTTTTCTTAACTTTGGTGCCATTGCACATTTCTTCACACTTGAAACATAACAAAATTAGTCTAACTCCTCTCATTACATTTAAACTCTTCCAGTCTTTTTGTGTCAGCCAAGTTTCCTATAGTAAACAGGGAACACATTTTTTAATGATAATTGAGAAGACTTTAATTGAATGAAGTCCGTCTTTGTACAAGGGATTATATTATTTTCTCAATACAATTTACAGAAGTGTGGCTAAGGAACTGATGATAGATTAAGACCTTTCCTAAATCTGTTACCAGAAGCTGGTGAAAACTGTAGTGAGGGTAAAAGAGCCACCTACCCAGAGAAGACCTGGGAGAGGGCATGGCAACCCACTCCAGTAATCTTGCCTGGAGAACCTCACGGGCAGAGCAGCCTAGTGGACTACAGTCCATAGACTGGCAGGCAATGGGCCTACAAAAAGTCAGACATAACTAAAGCATCTAGGCACATGTGCACCAATGGCAGAGGACAAGTGGTGGAGGAGCTCAGCCCCTGCTAAACCATTGTGGTTGAGAGCCGGGGTGATGCACTCCACAGAAGTCATCTTTCTAGCACACGGAGCATGGAAAAGATACAAAGGTAGAGAGACTAGAACTCCCTCCAGGTAATGCTTCCAATAGTTTTTTTTTTTTTTTTTTTTTCCATCTCGCATATCTCTTCCTGAATGAAAACCCTCAGTGATAGCCATTTTCCATGCAGTACTATACAAGCTATTTCAGTTCAGTTCAGTTCAGTCGCTCAGTCATGTCCGACTCTTTGCAACCCCATGATTCGCAGCATATCAGGCCTCCCTGCCCATCACCAACTCCCAGAGTTCACTCAGACTCACGTCCATCGAGTCAGTGATGCCATCCAGCCATCTCATCCTCTGTCGTCCCCTTCTCCTCCTGCCCTCAATCCCTCCCAGCATCAGAGTCTTCTCCAATGAGTCAACTCTTCGCATGAGGTGGCCAAAGTACTGGAGTTTCAGCTTCAGCATCATTCCCTCCAAAGAAATCCCAGGGCTGATCTCCTTCAGAATTTAGCTTGACTGAAATAGCCTGACTCAGAAGTGAAGATCAGGATCTTCACCAATCCTCTTTTCTGAGACCTTGACACTAACAATTTCCCCAACTTCTTTCTAAAAGGATAATGTGCAATACAGGATGTAGAGAAGTCAGAGCATGAATTTAAAAAGTAGAACATGAAAACCAAAAAGGAAGAAATTAAACAAACAAACAAACAAAAAAACAATTACCATTCAAAAAATGAGGTGAGATGAATCAAGGGCTACAGAAGGAGTGTAGGCTGATAAACAGATGATGAAATAGAAGATGGAAGAAACTGGTTTAACATGTCAAAGAAAGTGGAAGATTCATGACTGTGGTGAGTATATGGGTGAATAACAGTTTTTAGTTTATGAAGAGTAATGGAGGGGAGTGGGTGGAGTGCAAAATGGCCACCGTATACTAATTTCCAGACAATGACTGCTGCTGAGTCAGTAGCTTTAGTTACAAATGTCCCATCAAAAACAGTATGCTTTATGCACCCTTTGGGTCTAGGACATTCGTTCCTTTTTAGTAATTATGCATCCACTTCAGTGTTATTATCTTGCAGAAGATTTTTTAAAAATAATTATTTCCTCAGAACCATCTACAACAGGCTACAAAATGTTCCAGTTAACATTTGCTCCATGAACATTTGAACATTTGGCTACTCTTTAATACAACCATACATAATGGAAACAATACTTAAAAAAAAAAAATTCAGGCAAATGCATCCATAATCCATTGTTAAAAATGAAGAAATGCATTAAAAAATGGTAGAAACTAAGAATAATCAACATTAACAAATATGATGACAAAATGTTCAAAATTTCTTTTTTCCAACAAAAATAGCATCTTTCAATAAGTTCATCCATCACTGAGGCCCTGAAGAGGAGTAAAACTAAAGTTCTTCCATTCAGCATATGTCATAACATAGCAGATATGAGCTAATTCTACCAGGGTGTCTATTATATGTGGCTGATTTTGAATACTGATTAAATGTCCAAATAAAAGTTATGTGTTCCTCTTTAATGCAGTAGTTTACAGTGGGACCCTTACATCTATAAACTTTTTAAATAAATGTAATATATGGTGGTAAATTATAGAAATTACTTAGAGCCCTTCCTTAAATTAAAGCCATTATTAAAAGGCAGAAGGCATTGTTTGCCTATCCTTTTCCAGAATTCCTTGCCTCCTTTTGTCTACTCATCGCCTCAAATAATATATACTTTCTACATAGATTAGGAATATTTAGCTTAATATAATTTAATCCTTTTCCCTTCCTCACTTGTTGTTCAGTTACTAAATTGTGTCCAACTCTTTGTGACCCCATGGATTGTAGCCAGCCAGTCTTCCTTGTCCTCCGTCTCCTGGAGTTTGCTCAAGTACATATCCATTGAGTCGGTGATGCTGTCTAACCATCTCATCCTCTGACACCCTCTTCTTATTTTGCCTCCAATTTTTCCCAGCATCAATGTCTTTTCCAATGAGTCAGCTTTTTGCATCAGGTGGGCACAATACTGGCCTCACTTGTCCCTTACTTATATGTTTTTAAATTATTCATGATATAAGCTTATATATGTGCTTCCCAGGGGATGCTAGTGATAAAGAGTCTGCCTGTCAATTTAGGAGACACAAGAGACATGGCTTTGATCTCTGGGTCAGGAAGATGCTTTGGAAGAGGAAATGGCAACCCCTCCAGTATTTCTGCCTGGAAAATTCCATGGGCTGAGAAGCCTGGAGGGCTACAGTCCATGGGGCTGCAAAGAGTTGGACACGACTGAGCAACTTGCACCTTTCACCTTTCAGATGGCCATTTTAATATTTAATTTATAAAAAGGGCATTTTGTTAATAAATGTGAGAATGTATCAGCATGCAACATAAATTATAGCTCATTTATTTTGAAAACTGGACTGTGCCTATAAATACTTTCTCTTGATGATGACACTGCTTTCCAATCTCTGATGTAAACACTGCTATATGCACTTCATAAAGATATATTCCAGTCACTTTGAAACTCTCTGGACTTTTCTACTGGTGATACAAAACTTTATAGATACTTGGAAATGTATTTTCAGAGCAAATATAAGTTATGACATTCCACATATGTATGCGTTAGGAATGTTTTTGTTTGAGAGTCCTAATAAAAGCTGAAGTCTTTGAAAAGCACTTTGCCTTTGGGACAGATTATCAGGTAAAGTCATTTGCATGAATGTAGTATCTGGTCTTCACACATTCCTACAATTATGAATATGCTTCTAGAATAAAAATGGAGGAGAATGTAATGTATTACAAGCATTTTCAAGTGTGATCTAGTAGTTCTAGGAATAACTAGGGATAAGTGAACTAATTGGTAGAACAGACCTCCTCTGTCCCAGTTCCAACCTCAGTCAATTCCTTTAAGAAATATTAGAAGATCACTGACTGGTTGTGTTTTATGGATAAGAACTTTGAACCTAGTTTGGCAAAGCAACTTGCCTCGATTAGAGAGTAACCTAACCAAAACTAAATTTACTAATCCCCAAGGCTGTACCATGTCACAGTTGGGATAGATAACGCTGTTGAAAGTGGCTGAAAAAGTCATATTATGGTAATACTTGACATATTTTAAAATAGTATATGGAATATATGTGACATTTGCAAACTAATAATCTATTTAAACATATACACAATTTAATGTAACATGTTCTATTTAAGAAACAAAAGTAAAAGACATGATTGACACTGAAACTCTAAGACTTTTTAGAAATGGCAGTTAATTTCAATTTATTTTACTGGTTCAGGAACATTTCTATAGTAACTGAATTGCATTTTGCTCCCTTCCATTAACTTTTATTGTATTGTAAACAGCAGCACATCAACACCGTTGGCATAAAATAGCCTGTGAAGTCAACTGTTTGTAATGGACTGTGAATGATAGGGAACTTTTTTTCAAAAGTACTATGCAATATCTTACCGAGAAAGAAACATTCTAGAATATTGTAAAATTGGATGATGATGTTTATTAGATTCTCTGCCTTTTTTCAGTTGGCTTCAATGAATATTTACATTTTCTGAAAACCTAAGTGCAACAGCTACAGAGTTGCAGGATATATAAGCACAAAATACTCCCTTTGTCTTTTTCAGTGTTTTTCCCCCCTCAGAAAAAAACCTTTTAAATAGACTTTCACTATTTCACCAGTAGCATGCTGAGATCTGGATTATTTTCCCAACATTGATTAGATGATCGCTGCATGGGTTAGGATTCGGATTTTTAAGTCCAAACATAGAACTGCCCCCTCAAAACACAAACTAGATTCCCAGAACAATAACCAAGCAAAAGAGTTGGACTACAATACTGACCCTACAACATGAGGATTCAGGTCTAGGAGTACAGAAACTATTATTGTCAACATAATCACATGAATTTTAAACAATTTTTCCACAAAATAAAAGACAATTCAGTGATAAACTGTAGTTTAGAATCATAACCAATGATTACTCTTCTGAGAAATTAGTAGTTATGACTGTACGTTTCTTTCAGTATGCTGGATTAAAAATGTACATGGCCAACTGATTTAACACAAGGTTAAATCATTTAGTGACCCAAAGAAGAATATTCTGAAAAAAATTACTAGAACAAATAATTTTTAAACTCAAGGTCAACAATGTTTCTTTTAGCTCACCCTTTTGTTATTGCTGTTTACACAGTATTTTCAATCTTTTTGTCAAGAAAATACCTCTCTATCTCAAGTTCAATGGCAACTCACACAAAATGAGGAAAACTAACTCTGAATCTATGTTCTTTGATAAAAGCAGGCAGAATGAAATTGTTATCTAAATGTAATTTTCTGGTATTTCATTTTCTTTTTATTAAATGAGAAACAGAATCTCTAACACGAAGATGAGCAGAGTGAAGACTGACATTTTTCTCAGAAGATATTTGTAACCTATTTTATAGACATTTTATTCAGAGAAAGCTATTCTTTCAACACATAAAATTAATGACAAAAGATCTTTGCTGTGTTCAAATTTCAGAATTGTATAACATAAATTTTCAAATAAGATTTAGAAGTTTTCCCAGTTAGTTTGGAAAGAGCAAACAGTAAAATCAAAATGTCCCTATGTAAAGCAAGGTGTACCTTATTAACAATATGACTGCTTTCTTCACCTCTCTAAATAAATATACAAAAATTAGATTTAATAAGATATATAATTTCATTTAGAATAATAATGTTCTGATGGCTTAAGTTTTTGTTTACTAATTGCTCAAATGTTTTGTAACTATCTATGTCTACTTTGTACATCAATCTGAAAAAATTCAAGTATGGATATACTTTTATTTGTGTAACAGTGCATTTATGCTGTAACTGTTGCTATTAGAAACTATAGCAAGCAGACAACAAATCCATCAGCCAACTTTTCAAAGAGAAGGGGGACCTGTGTGAGAGGTTTTGGAACCAGTTAGATCTGGGTTCAAATTCTAGGGACAAGCTCTTTGACTTTGGACAAATTACTTAATCTCTGTAAACCTATTTCTTTGCTGCAAAATGACTTTAATGACACAGTGCTCACTTGATGGAATGACTAAAAAAGCATGTGTTGTTACATCAAGCAGTTTCTTGAACATGGTAGGCTTCTGATAAAGTATGAGTTTATAAGGGGTTGGTTCCAGGTCTTGGAACAACAGTAGTAAGTCAAGAAAATTTCCACGGAAAATCAACAATGATAGTAATAATAGTACATGCAAAACATCTAACACAACATCATTATCAAGAACATAAGTATTCTCCTCTCTTATCAATTTCATAAGGTCATAAATAACAACTTTAAAAGATGTTAATAACTTTTGCAGTAACACTCAGAGAAAACTAAGTATTGGATAGGCAATTTGATATTTTAATTAAGGAAATACATATGATTTTTAAGATTTTCAACCCCTGTCTGGGTTAAATTGAAGACTAACCTGAAATTAAAACTTTAGAATTTGGCAAAAATTCTAAAGTGATCCACCTAACTCGAGGCTTAGAACTTTAGTTCTGGAATTCTCCTTTGATGCCATTTCCCCCAATACCCTTATTTCTATGCATGAGGCAACTGAGACCCAGTGAAGCAACACACACATTTTAGGATGAAAAAGTTTTCTAGCAGTGGATACCACCCCAACCCACCCACATCCTTAGGTTCTCCAACATTTAAAGGTTACTAAGGGTTTTTCTTCTCCAGTTTGAAACTCAAACTCCAGTTTGAGACTCAAACCCAAAGATTTGTGCTCCAATAAAGGTTTAGAACTTCTTATCAAGTGTCAAAGCCTAAAATTCTCAGGGGAGGATTATGGTTTGGGAGTGGTGAGAAATCAATCCCCAAAATATAGATCTATAAGAATGATATTATTATTTAGAATCACTGTGATTAGAATATATTTAGAATCACTCTATTTTTGTATAAAGACAGATTTAAACTTAAAAACAGCATTTCAATCTGGAAAACACTGAAATTGGCAAGTTTCTCACTGGACATATTTTATATATCAAGGGATAGTAGGAGGAGAGAGATTCACTCTTTTGCACTATTTCTTCTAGGTAAATTGTCAGAATTTCTTTGATGTTGACCCTTCTGTTAACTAAATGTACCTCTCATTAAGTCAGGGCTTTTTAAGAAGAATCTCTAAGTATGCTTAGTTTGGTGCCTTTTATTTCTTTAAAAAATGTAGAAATATATGTGAAATTAATAAGTTTTCAAACTGTAAGTTATTTCACCCTAGTTAAGTATATAAAAATACAAATCATCATTTTATGTTTGCAACTCAACCACCAATATTTTTGCTATTTTAACTTCTCAGATCTGTCCTCCTTATTCTGCTAAATAACTACTGAATGCAACACTTTATCCCCATTCCCACAGCTCTAATCACTTCAAATATGTTCTCTAAAATATTTTAACAGCCTCTAAATTGGTTGCCCTTCCAGGGTCTTCCATTTTCCATGTGGTTGTCAAATCTAATAATGGCATTCTATCAACTAAATGCCATCAATGGCTCACTATGACCTAAAGGATAAATTCCAAATTACCTAGCATACAAGGCCTGTCACAATCTGGCAGCAATTTGCCCTTATTCATCTAGTGTCATTATTTTTTTCTTATATGACTTCTAGTTTACAAATTATGTAAACCCCATGCTGCTTCAAAACTCTATTATATCTTTGCACATGCTGTTCCCTCTGTGTGATTAATCCTCCCTACATTTCCCCATATGGAGAGCTTGTCCTCCATCTTTGAGACTTTTCAAAGATCCCATCACTTCACCAAACACTTCCTTACTCCAGCCTGAATTTTGGCAATATTATACATATACCTCTAATCCCAACCTGATATATGTTATTATCTGCATATCAGTCTCCCCACCCCCAACAACTAAACGGGTACTTTGAAGACAGGGACTTATTCATCTTTGTAACTCCAGGGTCTGAAATAATACATGGCATGGAAAGAGACAATTGTAAATGTTTGTTGAATGAATGAATGGGCAGATCTAACAACAACAACAAAAAAAATCAGAGAAATTTAAAAAACGAACAATGAAAATTTGATTTAAAATAAACTGTCTCAATTATCCAGTAGTATGCATACTATTCTACAGTATTATTATATCATTTTATTATGTAATTATTGAAGTAAAAACCAATAGAATAATCCACACAAAATTAGGGAAAGATTCATGGGACTAAGACTGCACTTAAATGTTCCCAGGATAGCAAATTCTCTCCTTAAAAAAATAAATTATTACTTAGTGTTTGGACTTGTTAAGAAGGTGGGTTGGGTTAGAAGAGGTGGCAGAGAAAACTGGATGTAGATTCTTAAGCAAACTGCAAGTCACATGTCTCCCGGAGGTAATCTGATCTATCAATTAGGGCACAGTATGCAGAACTTTCAGAAATTCTTAGGCTGGATAAATAATAATACAATGATGCTTTATTTATGAAAATACTGTATGGTTTAAACCAGGATATGTTTTGGAGGGAAAACCTTCTAAACTCTAAAGTGACATTCATGGTTTAGTTTTTCTCCATTATTCAAATTTGACTTATAAAAAATAATAATTATGAAATTTGTATACACCCTTTTTATGCTAAGATTACTTTGATATAACTGATGTATCCCATTCTTTGATGAGCTCCGGCTGTACTTTTAATAAAAAGAATAAATGGGAGCGATAATACTAGTCTGGTTAAGAGAGAAGAGAGGTCAGTGACCAGCCTAACACAAAAGTTATTCTTGTTATAAAAGTCTCATTTTCCAACTCTAAATATACAAATAGAAAATCACAGTGTTTCTGATGTCTTTAGGGGACAAATTCAAGGAGTTGAAAAATCCTATTCCTCTTTACAAACACTGTAAATGATTGACGTTTTTTCATTGGCTGTGGAGATGGCATAATTAAGGCTGTCTACAATTAGTAGCTTGTTAGTAACTACCACATAACTATTGGCTTGCATTTAGATATTGGCAGATGCCTAATAAGACACTTAATGAATTTTTCATTAGTTTTTCTGAGAAAGCCTTCAGGAGGAAATATTTCTGAAGACAGCAACTACTTTTACTTTCCTTTTCTCCCCACCTAGAGCCTCAAGGGATTTTCAAAAGTCAAATTTTTAAATGTTAATATAATCATATCTGAATATCTTTCAGTCAAATATTTCACTCTTTAGTAAATTTAGTTTCACTTCTTACTATATATGTCCATCTACCAAAGCCATCACAAGACTATGACTGAAAGATACTTCATTTACACACATTTGTTTCGAGTTTTCAAAGCATTAATTATAAACATATCTGACATAATTTTAAAATAATGGGACAGGGATAGAATCAACAGTTTCTAATAGATAATTTAACTACAGTTTTTGTTATTCAAATAAAAGTCTCAAATAAAAATAGGCAAATATTTGATGCTAGAATATATTTTAAATACTCACCTATCTAAACAAAAAGTGTTTAAATTTTATTGTACATTGAAATTTTAGCGCAGAGAACTACATTTATAACAACTTAGTGCTTTATATACATGCCAAAAATGGTTATGTGGGGAAATCACTGATTGCTACAATAAAACTTTCAATTATATCATCTATGAATGTTGCAGAACATTTCATTATTGATTCTTCAGAGGAGATATAACTGCTGAATGCTAAATGTAATTTTGATTTGTCAACATTATTTTTGCTGTAATTAAAACCCTAAAGTGATCTTTAAATAACTCTTCATTCCAATTGCATCTTGATGAGTTTCTTTATCTCTGTAATTGGAATGCCAACACCTCAATAAGTGACTCATCCAACTACACTTGTCATACTTCAATGTTCCACACTTAAAAAAGCACCTCTAAGCACTTTCTGTTAGTACGTTTAGTTAGAAGAACATATTTGCTTAAACAACAACTGAAAAATAACTTGGGCAGAATTATGAAGTGATGTGATTTCAGTGATGTAAATCTCCTTTACTATTTATTTTATAAATTTGTTTTTTATATGGTATAATTGATTCACAATATTATATTTGGTTCAGGTATACAACAGAGTGATTCAATATTTTATAGATTATGCTTTTAAAGTTGTTATAAAATATTGGCTATATTCCCTGTGCTATAAACTATATCTTTGTAGATATTTTATTTTATACATAGGAGTTTGTACTTCTTAATCCCCTAATTCCACTTGCCTCTTCCAACTTAAAAAGTTTTCTTTTTTAAAACTTGGTTGCTTCATCCTTCTCCACACTGGCATAAATTTGCAGAGCCTCATCTGACAGTATTAAATTATAAAAAATCCTCTCTTTCTTAACAGCTCATCTCTTTTCTTCTTCCAGATGCTTTGATCTAAGCTTACTGCCAGAGAAGAAATCAGTCTCTTAAGAGAAGCCATACAAATGTATAGGCTTTGCTTGGAACCTCCCACTGAAAATTAGCTTCCCTGGTGGTTCAGCTGGTAAAGAAATCACCTGCAATGCAGGAGACCTGGGTTTGATCCCTGGGTTGGGAAGATGCCCTGGAAGAGGGCATAGCTATCCACTCCAGTGGTCTTGTTTGGAGAATCCCCATGGACAGAGGAGTCTGGTGGGCTGCAGTCTATGGGGTTGCACTTGTACTTACTTCACAAGATATCTTAAGATGAAAACATCTAATAACAAAGGTGACATTAGGTCACTAGATATTAAAGAGATTACTCTTCATTGTGGGGAAAATTTAATCTATAAAGAGCCATCTGCATCTAAAATATTTTGAGTTGTTCATTTGAATTGTTTGTGGTTTCTGTTGAATTTGTGTCATCCTCATCTGATACTGTTCTTTTGTATTATGTCCTTCTCCTCTGCTCTTAATTCCTTTATCCTCAGATATTTTTTCCTCTAAGACCTTTTGCCCATCCCTAATTCCCCTCATATCAAATTGCTTCCTTCATTTGTTTTATGTTTAGAGTCTTATAATCTACTCAGAGTTATAAAAAGTGGAAAAATAAAGTATATGTGTTATTTCATATTTTTTCGTATTCTAATAATTTCTTAAATGTTATTCTAACTTGAAAGCTATTTTTAATATTACTTTTTGTTGCTGTTGTTCATTAAATAACAATAAATTTAGTCATGTATGTAATCTGTTTCATAAAGTAAATAATACTGTTTCACTGTCTTTAAAAAGTTTTATTTTAACTTAGTATTTTTTTTAAAAAAAAACCTACCAGATTGTAATAATAACCTTATTTTTACAAACAACTATTCTTCTGCTTCAATTCCATTGGGATATATGTATATATTAACTTATAAAAGTATCATCTACTTGCTATAAAAACTATTTAGAAAAATGCAATTAGAGAAAACATTGACGATGTTAATGATTTTTATGCATGATTATACAAGTTCTGAATAAACAGATCTAGTTCTTATTTACCAACATTGTCACAAAGGAATATAATAATGTAATATTAAATTAAGAAATGAAAGTATATAAAAAAAGTATATATATATATATATAAAAGTATATAAAAAACTATATATATATATTTTTTTTTTTTTTTTTTTTTTCCTAAATGAGTATTTTATGAACTGGTGAAATACTGAGTCATTTGTGCTACTGGACTAACCTTTGTGTCTGTGAGATCCATCCATGTTGCTAAACTCGATATGATTTTCATCAGCCCAATAGAGTCTATGGTTGACATAATCTATTGTTAGTGCCATAGGTCTAGAAATCTTGGTTTCTATGACAACACTCTGATTGGTTCCATCCATTCCAACACGGCCAATGTGAGGGTACTCACAGCAGTCAATCCAATACAAATACCTAGAAAAGAAAATCAGCAGGCATATTATTCACAATCACTCAGGGAATAAAACACCATACAGTATTTCTCTTATTTACTCAGCTATTCCCAAATTAATTCTTGTATCTCTCTAAATTGCAGTTTGCAAAAGCATACTCTAGTGCAAACTTTTGCTATGATTTTGTAAAAAATATGTAGTATACTTTGAAATATCCAGATAATTTTAAGCATGTTTCCTTTAGCAATTTTAAGCATGTCATGTATATAACATTTCAGGAACTGTTAACAAATTACAGATGCCCAAAATGAAAGATGTAAACTTTCAAAATGCATCTATAATGTTAGAGGAATAAAACAACCTAGATGTATTTTTTTCTTTTGTTTTACCTATGAAAAATTCAAAATGAATTATGGAGGAGTAGATTGTACTTTCTTAGATGTTCATTGTTCAATGTGGTAGCCACAAGATAATTGTGATTCTTTAAATTAATTAAAATCATATAAAATTAAGGGAATTACAAAAGTGAAAAATAATTTTCTCCATTAAATGCTGTCAAAAAAGTATTACAAATTTTTGGAGATGAATATAAAGTTTTTGAGGTCATTAAATTATGGGGTTTCCCTGGTGAAGCAGTGGTAAAGAATCCACCTGTCAGGAGACACAGGTTTGATCCCTTGGTTGGGAAAGTCCCCTGGTGAAGGAAATGGTAAATCACTCCAGCATTCTTGCTTGGGAAATTCCATGGACTGAGAAGTACTGTGGGCTATAGTCCAGGGGGTCAAAAAGAGTTGGACATGATTTAGCAACCAAATAACAGCAACAACATAGTAAATTATGAATTTCAAATAATCTGACCTCTGTGTAATAGCAAATCTAAATTTTTGTTTGTATTCTGAACTTTTAATTTGGCTAATAATATCACCATCTTGAACCAAGATATCGGAAAGAAGAGGAAGAACATATTTTATGGAGTCCAACAGCTCTTACATTACCCTCAGAAAGTTCAGTAAGAGTTTGAGGCTTGAAATTCTCTCCTTGATATTCAAATTTTTCATTATGAGACACAAACAGACTTCTACAGATGACTTTCCACTTTGAAATGTGTGAACTGAGCTCTACTTGGAGAATTTATAGTCCTATAATTTTCACTTCTGTGCTTTCATCATATCATCTGCCTTGCTCCTGTCTCTTCAATTATATAGATATTTTCATTCAGACATAACTTATATTGTCTCCTCTGTTCTCCACAAATTTTTCTCTGATTTGTGTCAGTTCACATTTTTCAGGGTATGTTATAAAATTATATATTTGAAAAATGGTTTTGTTAAGCAAAGTAAGCATCCTCTTTTTAATTATAGGACTTCTCATAGCTGTTAATATGGTATACATATAATGATTGTCTAAGATAGAGCTATGATATCCTTTTTTAGCACATAGTTTTGGGTAATACCATTTATTTTCCTAGAGCAGGTTGCAGGAAACAAACTTTATGAAACTCTGCTTTAGCTCTTTCTGGTCTACAGAATTTCTTTATCATCTGTATAATTGAACAACACATATATCATGCACATAGGAACCCACAAAGCAGTAATGACACAGGTTCTTGTGCTTCAGATCAGAGAATCTAACTCAATAAATCAGTTGGTGGGGCATCTCTGATAAATCCCCAAGCCATTCTTAAGTGGATTGAAAAATGTGTCTTGAAAAAGTGATTCACTGAGGTCATAATATATCAAACATAACTTAGCACTGAGAACACAGAGGTAAACATATAATTTTGCTATCAAAGATCTCTCAATGAATACAATAGAGGTGAATATTAAATCAAAGATTTAAAGAATATTATGATGAAAGATTTTTATCATGGAGGTGCCAATGAAGGAACAACAATTTTACCTAAATGGAAAATGACATGGAAAATCTTATTCCCACTAGTAGCTCTTTGAGCATAAATCTTATCTTCAAAACGACTTTACAAATTTCTTGATAGCAATGATCTTTCTCCTCTTTCAGAATTTAGAATAAAGTATAATTTAAAGATTTTAATGCTACAACAGGTCTTGAAGATCACATAGCTTCAGGCCTTCACTTCATTATTCACTTCATTATAAATTGAAACTGTAAAATATTATGAGCTTTGTCCTAGTCTGTTACAATAGTGATAGCCAGAACAAGGGCTCAGGTCTCAAGATTTACAGACTAACTTTTTTAAAAAAGCATTTTTAGGTCGACCTAGAGGGATGGTATGGGGAGGGAGGAGGGAGGAGGGTTCAGAATGGGAAACACATGTATACCTGTGGCGGATTCATTTTGATATATGGCAAAACCAATACAATATTGTAAAGTTAAAAAATAAAATAAAATAAATAAAAGTTCTATTAAGACACTATTAAAAAATAAAAAGCATTTTCATATTTCAGATAAAATTCTTATTCCATGAATAATGTTGTTTTGTCATTTTTTTTTCTAATCAACATTATGTAGAGTCTTAAAACAAAACCAAAAAATAAAAATCCTAGAAACAGATTATTGAGTTCAAATATCAGGTATACCCATGTGAATTGAGCACTCTAGTTAACTACCCCAAGCCTGGATTTACTTATATATTCAAAAGGGATAATAACAATAATTTCTCCTCACAGAGAAAAGCATTTTGAAGCATATTTTGTTTTTCAACTCTAATTATTTACAATAAATTTTATACTTGGATAATATTTAATAGGTTGCATTTTAGATGTAAAATGACAAGAATGTCTAGTACAGACTTACTGAGAAGCTTAAATGTATAGTAATGAGGCTTAAGTATGGAAAAGGTAATGAAATTAAGCCATCAGAAGTTGACCACCCATAAAGAGAGATGCACAGTAAATCCTGTGCTTGTGAAAGCTCATTTGTGCTCATCATGTCTGACTGTTTGCCACTGCATGTTCTATTGCCTGCCAGGCTCCTCTGTCCATGGGATTCTCCATGCAAAAAAACTGGAGTGGGTTGCCATTTTCTCCTCCAGGGGATCTTCCCTATCCTGGGGTTTAACCCGGGTCTCTGACATCTCCTGTATTGGCAGGCAGATTCTCTACCACTGAACCACCTGGGAAGTCCAATTTAAAAATTAGGCATGCTTGTAATTATTATGCAGTTTCTTTAATTTCTCAAATAACTCATACTATCTATAGTAATTTAAATTCTGTAAGAAGGCAAATTGTCAAAATAGGAAAAATTTTTGTTCTCTATGCCTTGTTTGGATGACTCTTGGAAAAGCTGTTCATGGCTCAAGGTAATTTTGTTACTGTAAACTCTAATGTGATGCAATAGAGAAAAGAGCTGACCAAATCTTGGAAACTGAATTAAATTCCTAGTTTAATATCATACTACCTAGATGATCCTGAGAAAATCACTTAGTCATTTTGGCTGAATATTCTTTGTGAGTGTGTGTGTTCGTTGCTCAGTTATGTCCAACTCTTTGTGACCCCATGGACTGTAGCCCACAAGGCTCCTCTGTCTATGGAATTCTCCAGGCAAGAATACTGGAGGGGGTAAACCATTTCCTTCTCTCGGGGAAATTACCAACCCAGGAATCAAACTCAGGTCTCTCACATTGCGGACAGATACTTTACTCTCTGAGCCACCAGGGAAATCTGTTCTTATTTGTACTAAAAATATAATAATAAAGACAATCATGTCTTTTTCAGAGATTCTGAGAAAGCAATATAAGCATCTAAAGTGATATAACAAAGACAGATTTTTCTAATTTGTAAAATACTATAGAAGTGGTAGTGATCATCATTATCATTATCATTATTATTATTTGGAACTCCAACTCCCAATAGGTCACCGCACTTTCTTATATCCGCCCCTTTTCCTATGTTCCTCCTATTCTGAGGAAGTCATTTTTCTGTTTACCTGCCTTGCCCAAGCCACAAGTCTTGTAAGGTTTGTTTCATTGCTGTCGTTGTGTTGCATTACATTTTGATTTATCCCTAGCTCCTTTTTACTCTATAAACTGGTATCAAAGTTCCACAATTATATATAGTTAATTTTCTCCCTTTGTATGAGTTTTTTTCAACTCTTTGGATATGCCATGCTGTCCTATATGTCTTTACTTTTCCATAAAACTTCTTTTTGCCTGAATTGCGTCCTGCTCTGAAGTGGATCACATAATCTGGCTAATTCATACTTCACTAGTCTTGTCCAGGAAAATCTCACTGATTCCAGTTGAGACAGACACATGTTCTGTTTTCTTGACTTTAGAGGTACTGCATTGTATGATAATTATTTGCTCATCTGCCTACTAACTGAACCAGTACTTTGAAACAGGGGTTGTATCTTTTATTTTTATACAAAACCTAGAAGAGTGACAGATGTACTCTGGAGAAATATGAGTTGAATAAATGAATGAGCAGATGGATTTATTTTCTGTTAACCAGTCATAACATACTTCAATTTAATGTCTATGACAATGAATTTTTGTTATGTTGAAGTGACATTTTAAAGATAAAAGTATGCTCATTCTAATCCCAAAGAAAGGCAATGCCAAAGAATGTTAAAACTACCACACAATTGCACTCATTTCACGTGCTAGAAAGGTAACGATTAAAATTCTCCAAGCCAGATTTCAACAGTAAGTAAACCGAAACTTCCAGATGTTCAAGCCCAAATTTAGAAAAGGCAGAGGAAGCAGAAGAACCAGAGATCAAATTGCCAAAATTCATTGAATCATAGAAAAAGCAAGAAAATTGCAGAAAAAAAAATCTACTTCTGTTTTATTGACTGTGCCAAAGCCTTTGACTGTGTGGATCTCAACAAACTGTGGAAAATTCTTAAAGAGATGGGAATACCAGACCACCTTACCTGCTTCCTGAGAAACCTGTATGCAGGTCAAGAAGCAACAGTTAGAAGCAGGCATGGAATAACGGACTGGTTGCAAACTGAGAAAGGAGTACGTCAAGGCTGTATTGTCACCCTGCTTATTTAATTTATATACAGTATACAACATAAGTAATACTGGGCTGGATGAAGCACAGCTGGAATCAAGATTGTGGGAAGAAATATCAATAACTTCAGATATGAAGATGACACCACCATTATGGCAAAAAGTGAAGAGGAACTAAAGAGCCTCTTGATGAAAGTGAAAGAGGAGAGTGAAAAAGCTGGCTTAAAACTCAGCATTCAAAAAAAAAAAAAAAAAAAAGATCATGGCATTTGGTCCCATTATTTCATGGCAAATAGATGGGGAAACAATGACAGACTTTATTTTCCTGGGCTCCAAAATCACTGCAGATGGTTACTACAGCCACGAAATTTTTAAGACACTTGCTCCTTGGAAGAAAAACTATGACAAATTTAACAGTATATTAAAAAGCAGAGACATTACTATGCCGTCATAGCCAAGGTCTGTCTAGTCAAAGCTATGGCTTTTCCAGTAGTCATGCATGGATGTGAGAGTTGGATCATGAAGAAGGCTGAGCATTGAAGAATTGATGCTTTTGAACTGTGGTGTTGAAGAAGAGGCTTGAGAGTCCCTTGGACTGCAAGGAAATCAAACCAGTCCATCCTAAAGTAGATCAGTCCTGAATATTCATTGGAAGGACTGATGCTGAAGCTGAAACTCCAATACTTTGGCCACTTGATGGGAAGAACTGACTCATTAGAAAAGACCCTGATGCTGGGAAAGATTGAAGGCAGCAGGAGAAGGGGACAACAGAGGATGAGATGGTTGGATGGCATCACTGATTCAATGGACATGAGTTTTAATAAGCTCTGGGAGATGGTGAAGGAGAGGGAAGCCTGAAGTGCTGCAGTCCATGGAGTTGCAAAGAGTTGGACATTACTGAGTGACTGAACAATAACAATAACAAGCATAGTTATTGTTTTATATTTTATATTACAGTTTTATATTTTATATTCTACTTTAAAATGCATCTATATCTCTTCTGTATAAATTATTGTTTATAAATACTAAATATATATGATATTAATCACCCCAAATTTATGATTAAATTAGTACACTGATTCCCAATCAATAATAGAATAACTGGGATAATTGGATTTCAGCTGAATTTTAACATAATAACCAGAAAGATGATCTATTTTCTTTTCCATTCTTACTAACCAACATATCCAAAATGATACCATTGACGTGCTACCATTATAAGAAAGTATCCCCAAGCTACCTTTTAAATGTTTATAGATGCTTTATTAGATTAGACATTCCAATGATCTTTATCTTCCCTAAACAATCCTTGCTCTATTCTTCACTAAATATTGGAACAGAGATTACACTTCTCAAGAAAACAGGGGTAGTAGTAGTATTGGTATATTCAAAACATATGCAAATTATGATAGCAATCAGACATAGAAAAGTTAAATTCCACCTTTACTGAATACTCAGAATTTAAGCTGTCATTTTTGGAGCAAGATTGTATAATAATTTATACAGCTATGGCATTTCCATCCTGAAGCTCATCTCATATAAACTAAAATCCAAGTTGCCCTATTGTCTCACTCTGGGGAACCAGGAAAACAGTATGAATAAAAAGGTGTCATTAAATTTTATTTGTTAGAATCTGTTTATCTGTTGTTATACGGCTTTAATCATTTCATAAAAATACCTGATTTTTCTGTTTCTTGGGTTATAATCGGATTCCATATCATACCTCAAATATTATTTAAAATGGAATCAAAGGAGTCTTTCATAATATCTGCAATAGTTTAATATTTTATCATCTTAATTGACACTTTTGGCAGGTTTATATTGATGATAAGTTCAGACTGCATCAGTTTATGGGTTAATAACTCCCACCTGGGAGAAATAAACCTTAATGCTAGATTCAGATGTGTTCACTAGGGTAGGATACATTTTGCTTTATAAATAGGAAATTTCAAAATGCTGTTATTAACAAATAATGCTTCTTTTACTGTTATTAACAAATAATGCTTCTTTTATTTGGAAAATAAAGCATCTTGAAAATTATGAGATGAGAGCTAAGACAGACATACTGATTTGAAGAAAAGGACAATGGACAAACTAAAATATCTTCTGATAAAATACCAAATGACTCAAATATACATATTCTTTTGAATGAATGATGATGATAGCCAAACAGTATCTGACCATTATTTCTTGTACTATCTATAGAATCAGACTCCATTGTGACTCTGTTTCATTTAAAATAGAATTGATACTCTTTTGTTACTATGGTAAAGAAAATATTTTATTTTATTTATTTTTTTTAAGAAAATATTTTAAAAGGTAACAAAATAGTCCACATAATTATATAGTGAAAAGTTAAAACTTGCACCACTACCTTGGAAACAATTTGTAGTATTTACAGTACAAGTCTTCCCCATTAAGTATTGCTTTTACCCAAATTAATATTTAAAATTAAGTTCCATGCACATTATAATATGATCACTTTGTTAATTATAAACATGAGACAGTAAAATAGAGATACATTATATTAGCAAGAAGTAAAATTTAATTATTGCATATGGTAAAAGCAGTGATTTGGTGAACTATTTAATGGGAAATTAATTAAGACAGCAGAAAATTCAGAGCACTAGAGTTAGTATAATACTTGTTTATTGCAAATGTGTGATATTTTTAAAAAGCAAATTTTCTCTAAATTTGTTACTTTAAAAACATGTTCAATAGGTTGAACTTCTACAGAGATCATTTTGGAGTATGTAATCACTCAAATTATAGTGTTAAAAAAAGAGAATGATATGCGTTCTCTACCTACCAAAATAACATAATTGAAAGTAAATGATAATGGTCATAAAATATAGAACTTTAGCAAGCAGCTTTGACACTTCAATGTGTGTTCATCCCTTATCTAAATTCTCCAGCCAGCTGTCCTTGATCCTTATGATGACTTGTTCTTCATTCTCACAAAGAAATGCAAATAAAATCCAACACTAATATCATTCTTCCCTGATATTCCCACTACGCTTTTCCCCTATGAATGCGTGGATAATGCACTGCTATTTATTATTCATAGATACTACTTATGTCTCCTGCTGTAAAGTTGTTCAGGAATTGCAATACCTCCATTCTTGACTACTACAAATGCTGTAAAACAGTATCTAAGAGTTTATCTTTGCTTCTCTTTCCTCCAAGATTTAAAGGCATTATAATTGGATAAAACTGTGTTTTATTCATTTCATACACTTATTGGTTTGTTAGAAAAGCTGTGTTTAAAACCTTAAAAAATACTTGCTCTAAAATTCCATCATCTTAATTTTCTCTTTCTCTGTGATAGTCAGATTTGTATTTTTGATTTCCCAGTTAAAACTTCTACACATTTACACTTTTCATTGGTTCCCAGGTTAAAGTCTACAGACCAGGATTTACCATATTGAACATAATCCACAGTCTTAAGCTTTAAGATTTTCAATGTTTGTTACAAACCCAGCACGAGGATCTAAAGACAGGTCCCTGGGAAACTTCAGCCTTTTGCTAACAAGTATAGTAGGGTATAAGCCATTAAGTTTGGATACTTCAATGATCCTTTTTTCTGTGTCAGACCAATAGAGGTTTTTTCCAATCCAATCGACAGCAAGTGCATTGGGGACGGCTGTGTTATGCACTACCTAACAAAATAAGAATTTAAAAAGTTAACATTTTAAATGCCTAGAATAAGAACAAAGCAATTACTTCTTGATTTTTTTAGAGATACATAATTGTATTTAAACACTGAAAAGGAATTTAGATAAGCACAACATATAGAACAATTTACCTAATAAAATTACTTGTTTGTGAGATTACTCAATATGTAATCAGGCCCCTAGAAATTCCATAAAGGTTTAATGAAAGAAACACCAAAATAGAAAGTTGTTGGATGGCTACACAGTTGTTTATTATATTTTCATTACAGTTTACTTATTCTCTCAAAATTTGGAGCAAAAATTCTATTACAGGTAGAGGCACACCTATACTAGCACGAAAAATAATTGATATCATCTATTAATAACAGGTTCTTGGGGAGGTATCAATTAATTCAACACTCCCCCAACTGTCTTTGCCCTACTTAAACTACCTATTACAAAGAAAGAAAGAATATAAGCAAAAATATACATTAAGTATTTAACCTAACGAAAGGGAAGTAGAAATGTATTCATTCAACAGTTGTGTTCAGTTGCAACCTATGTCAAATATAATAAGGATATAGGCTATGTATGCACAAATATGCTGTATTAAAAAAACCAATAACATTTATTCTGAATTATGCAACCTACTGATTATTTTGGTATTATATATATGTGTGTGTACATATATATAAGTATATATATAATTTCAAGATTTCATTAATATTTTAAAAATTAATTGCTTCCACCAAAGCTCTATATACAATATTATAAATGGCTTCAAATATTTTTAAGTAATAGAAGGGTTCAATCTACTTGAATTTGAACTTCTTTTAATATATTTTACTACATATATACAGTGCAAATGATTTTATTTTAAAACCCAAATTAGCATAGAAATGGTGTCAAGTAGAGTAGTTCACATCTAGAATGTGACGTGTTTAATTTTGATGTTCTCCACTCAAAGCATTCATGATTTTACACAAATGTATTCAACTATTCCCTTCTATAGCAAAATAATAGTGCTATAATTTCAATCTACATTCTAATAATTATTTTTTTCAATTACAAATTCTCTAACTCAACATTTTCTTTCATATAAATCAACACAATTAAATCTCAGGCACTAATCATTCAAGCTGAAAGTATTCCTCACATTATATATGGTTGTGAATATAAGTTTTCAGATTCATTTACTCAATTTGATTTTTATCTTATAGCAATCATGTTATAATGAAACATGGATAAGAATCTCCAATTTCATATTTAAAGTATACGTTAACACACTGTACAAATGTGAAATTCAAACCAACCTAATACATTCTATGAGTCATGTCATTACCATCAAATAACATTTTCTATTCAATTTAACCATACCAATACAATATTGAATTATCTCATCATTGTAATATCTAGATACCTTAATATCACTTCCATTTAAACACATTCTATTTATGCGACTGCCATTCGGTCGACTGGAATCAATCCAATAGATAAATTCTTCTCTGTAATCAAAGTCTATACCAATAACATTGTTTAATCCCTAAAAATAAAAAAGAATATATTTGAATAATAGTTAAGAGAAATCTTCTTACAATATTTTAGGAATTCATAAGAATCAATATTTCCCTTTGAATCTAAATAGTTACAGTTTTACAATAAAAAAAAGTCTGTGACCAATTCTTTGTAAAAGCATCATATGTTTACATTTTCTCTATATCATACACATAAGATGTTCCATAGTTTATGTGAGCATATTTCCAAATAGGAAAAATATTGGAGTGTTTAAAGAAAACAGTTTAAGTAAATAGTCAATAATATGGGAAAAATTTCTTTTAGAGAGAAAAAGGAAAAGATTTTCATTTTAGGTTAATATTAATTTGATGCTATTATGAGTATACATCTAAATTGAAAAGGTAGACAATCCCCAATAATTTAAGATAAGATTTTGATAGATATCTGATGAAAGTCAGAAAAGATTTTCAAAGTTTACTTTCCCTAACAGCCTTTGGTTCAACAACATACTAACAGTCTCTGTTTTTCTCATGCTTCAAGCAGCCTGTTAGGCAATACAGTGCCATATTCGAATTTAAAAGTTAAAACTTTAGTGAATATTTAACCAAAGAGGAACTTGGTTAACATCTTTTTATTCCACATGGTAGAAATGTGAGGAAATCCTTCCTTTCAGACTCACAGTTAGTGCATTTTTTAGCAGATAACAAAATTGAATGTGAATTCAGCTGATGGATTTTGGATAACACAGCTCCTTTGGCAGTTTCACTGTTTCACTGATTTGATTTGAGGATTGTTCACTAGGATCTGAGAATCTTCTCAGCTGTTGAGGCGTACAAATGATTGCCCAGGGGTTGGTTTAATTCTGACCTATTGTTAAGGCTCATAGATTTAGCATCCCAATGAGCTAACAAAACTTGAATCAAGATTGCAATTGTGTTAACTCACTTTGAGGGTTGAATATTAATTTATTAATATATAAACTCTTATATATTAAAATGAGTTGACATCACAGACATTTGGGAAAGCCCCAGAGATATTTGCCTTATCTTTATATCTGATGTAAGATTTTTACATAAATATTTACTCTGAAGTTGTCATTAAAGTCACAAATTGGTTTAGGGGTCGCTTATGAGTATTTATAATCCTGTAGGTAAGGATTAGCATCTCCAAGGCAATTGTTTTTTGTTGCTGCTGTTTTGTTTTGTTTTCCTGTGGTTTGCTTTGATTAATTTGGGAAAGGATGTGTGCTCAGTTGCTCAGTGTGTCCAACTCTTTTCGACCCCATGGACGGTAGCCCATCGGGCTTCTCTGTTCACAGAATTATTCTGGTTAGAGTACTGGAGTCAGTTGCCATTTCCTCCTCCAGGAGATCTGCCTGACCAGCGATTGAACCTGCATCTCCTGTGACTCTTGAATTGGCAGGTGGATTCCCACTTGAGCCGCTTGGGAAGTCCTTGGGGAAGGGTGGTTAATTCCTAAATCTGAGTTCAGTTTCCACATTTATTCTCAAAATTCATAATTTTATAACAACACTGCATCAGAGATACACACTTTTTAATAAAACTCTGCTGCTGTTGTTTCTGCTAAGTCGCTTCAGTCATGTCCGACTCTGTGCGACCCCCATAGATGGCAGCCCACTAGGCTTCCCCGTCCCTGGGATTCTCCAGGCAAGAATACTGGAGTGGGTTGCCATTTCCTTCTCCAGTACATGAAAGTGAAAAGTGAAAATGAAGTCGCTCAGTCATGTCCGGCTCTTTGCAACCCCATGGACTGCAGCCTACCAGGCTCCTCCGCTCATGGGATTTTCCAGGCAAGAGTACCTGAGTGGGGTGCCATTGCCTTCTCCATTAATAAAACTCTGGCAAAGGCTAAATTTTTGCTATTCAGATTTTACTTCTTTCCAGTGACCTCCAAGACTAAAAATCACCTATGTATGGAACTCAGAGCAGGTTCTGGCAAAAACTGATTTTTTTCTTCTCATAGTCAGGCTAAATTCTCAGCATGATGGTGTTGAAAATCATAGGCTCATATCTTATGCTTTCATTTGTCCTAAAAGAAGCAATCTTTTTTTCAGTTCCAGATTATAAAGTTAACCCTAAATAGCCTAAACCCACTATGCCCAGATGAATAAATACAAATATATACTTCTTTCAGATGGCATCACTAATCAAGAATAATGATTATAAATGCTAAAAAAATGCAACTAACATTCAGTCTCAGATTCAAAAGATTCATTAAATATTCATTTGCACACTAAAATTTGGAGGACTCCCTAACTAAATACACATAAGCCTTCAATCTAAGAAGTTATCTATGCAAAATCAATCAAGATTCTAAATCATAAATTGAATATATTCCAAGTTCTGTAGAGCACTTAATAAATTCAATAGTAATCTATGATCTTCTTTCTGTTCAAAAGCACTTTTCATTAAAAGAATAAGGTATGGGTTAGGGTTTTGTGATGGACTGGCAATGCAGATAGGTAAATTAGAGCTCTTTAAGAAAGATATGGACAGAAACTTGTTTCTCACTTTAGCAAAGATTTACCCACAATCTCCAATCTTGGCAGAATTACCCTATTCCATTCTTTACAATAATCAATTTAGATAATGAAAATCCAGTTCCAAATTTAGCAAGTCAACTATAATAAATTAAATCCTTGGATGCAGAGGTATTGAAGCTTAGAATTCTGACATATCTATCAAGACAAACTAGTTATTTTCCTACAGCTTTATTCTTAATCTCTACAGAAAACAGTGCAAAACTCTTTTTGCAGAATCATATGCAAGGAACATTAAAACAGTCAAGGGCATGGTCAAAATAATGTCAAAAAGCTACAGTCATCCCGTGGTTTCAGAGCTGAAAATTGGTTTCATCAAAATCCTACTTGCTTCTTTTATTTCTGTGGTTGAAGATTTGTACCCTTTGATTCAAGATGATTAATTTAGAAAATTATGTTTTGTTTCTTTATACAATTTTACTGGAATTAAAGGCACTGCTAGAATTGAATTGGATAACATATTGGAAAGCTACTTGATTAATTTTCATTTCTAAAATCCATGTACATTTTTTAAATGTGTTGTATGAATTTAAGTTATAGCTATCTTAGCTACAACTGCATTTTAAAATATATAGGGTAAAAATGTTCTACCAGTTGTTATAATTTTATGCTATAAAGCTTCATGAGATTGCTACTAATACAATAAAGAGAACTTGTTCTCTTTATTATATTCAATAAAATTAAGGTATTAGAGTAAAATTTAAGGTATTATAGTAAATTATTCTTCCTAATTAACTATGCACAAAATTTCCAAATAATTAAGGCAAGGATGTTGTCCTTTGATTTATTTTGACTGGGAACAAGTGAAGAGAGCCAATTACTGATATTTTCTACTTCAGTCTACATATGTAGAAAAATCTTTGAGGAAAAAAAAATGGTTTTACTCTCTAGAACTCCTTGAAACTTTCTATAATGCTATGATGAAATTGTGGTTAAAAACAAATTTCCTAACAAAAATGGTATATTTCAAGCAACCCACAGTCAAAACTTTAAAGCTTGTTTTTAATTTCTTGGGTCATTACATCCTTCCTCAGTGGTCACCACTAACAAATGCTCTGCAAAGACACAGGTGTCCAGGGTCCGCATGGATTTCTTTATCTTCCTCATACCCTCTTCATTTCCATAAACTACACTAATTGTCTGAAATTCATACCGCCTTAAGTACTAGTGATTCAGTTCAGTTCAGTTCAGTCACTCAGTCATGTCCGACTCTTTGCTATCCCATGAACTGCAACACGCCAGGCCTCCCTGTCCATCACCAGCTCCTGAGTCTACCAAAACTCATGTCCATTGAGTCGGTGATGCCATCGAACCATCTCGTCCTCTCTTGTCCCCTTCTCCTCCTGCCCTCAATCTTCCCCAGCATCAGGGTCTTTTCAAAAGAGTCAGCTCTTTGGATAAGGTGGCCAAAGTATTGGAGCTTCAACTTCAACATTAGTCCTTCCAGTGAACACCCAGGACTGATCTCCTTTAGGGTGGACTGGTTGGATCTGCTTGCCATCCAAGGGACTCTCAAGAGTCTTCTCCAATGCCAAAGTTCTAAAACATCAATTCTTCAGCACTCAGCTTTCTTTATAGTCCAACTCTAACACCCATACATGACTACTGGAAAAACCATAGCCTTGACTCGACGGACGTTTGTTGACAAAGCAATGTCTCTGCTTTTTAATATACTGTCTGGGTTGGTCAAACTTTCCTTCCAAGAAGTAAGCGTCTTTTAATTTCATGGCTACAATCACCATCTGCAGTGATTTTGGCACCCCCAAAAATAAAGTCAGCCACTGTTTTCACTGTTTCCCCATCTATTTGCCATGAAGTGATGGGACCAGATGCCATGATCTTAGTTTTCTGAATGTTGAGCTTTAAGCCAACTTTTTCACTCTCCTCTTTCACTTTCATCAAGAGGCTCTAGTTCTTCATTTTCTGCCATAAGGGTGGTATCATCTGCATATCTGAGGTTATTGATATTTCTTCCAGCAATCTTGATTCCAGCTTGTGCTTCTTCCAGCCCAGCATTTCTCATGATGTACTCTGCATATAAGTTAAATAAGCAGGGTGACAATATACAGCCTTGATGTACTCCTTTTCCTATTTGGAACCAGTCTGTTGTTCCATGTCCGGTTCGAACTGTTGCTTCCTGACCTGCATGCAGGTTTCTCAAGAGGCAGGTCAGGTGGTCTGGTATTCCCATCTCTTTCAGAATTTTCCACAGTTTATTGTGATCCACGCAGTCAAAACTTTAGCATAGCCAATAAAGCAGAAATAGATATTTTTCTGGAAATCTCTTGCATTTTCGATGATCCAGCGGATGTTGGGAATTTGATCTCTGGTTGGCAACAGTCTAATATTTTATCACCAGTAAGTTAAACACTAAAAGAATGTGTACATTAAAATGGTTTGGTTGTACAAGATGGATATAGATAATGCACAGAGAAAAAATCATTTTGATCCATTAAGAACAATCTCTGATAATATATTAGCCAAAATATGAAAAAGATAAAAAATATATATATAAAAAAAGATAGCAGCAGAAATGTCTCAAGTAACAGGGTTGGATAATAAAGTAAGGAGCTGCCACTGAAGCTCTTTTACAGTTCTTTCATGATGACAATAAATACTTTTACTGTATTAGTTAAATTTGTGGTTTTCATCTAAGCTTATAAATAGAATATTCTAAAAAGAGAACTTTTCTCCCTTTGAGAGAGAGTCTAAAAAGAGGAAATGCTGAAAACAAGCAAAAATACTGTAAACAGAAAATATAAACATGTCAATACAAGATACATGTCAATTCCAGAGACAACACAAGAAATTCAATAGTTTGTACACCTAACTTCTAAGGTATAGACATGCTTACAGAGGGTGTGGGGATATACTCTTAAGATAAAAAGATAATTTTCAATATTTTTTAAGCTTGATATAAGCTTAAAATGTTATGGTGGCTCAGTGGTAAAAAATCCAACTACAATGCAGGAGATGAGGGTTTGATCCCTGGGTTCGAAAGATCGCCTGGAGGAGGGTATGGCCACCCACTCCAGTATTCTTGCCTAGAGAGTCCCATGGACAGAGGGCCTGGCAGGCTCCAGTTCATAGAGTCACAGAGAGTGGGACATAACTGAAGCAATTGAGCGTGCAGAAGAAGTAAGTTAAATAATGTAGAAAACATTGGGGAAATAAAAACAATGCCAGTTTAAAGCAGTTATGTAAACTTAATACCTATGGATATTACTCGTCTCTTAAAGAAATGGTTATCTAATGCTTATATTTTAAATATATTTTAGTTTTTATAAAAAACACAAAAATATTGTATATTTTACTCAATCTCTTAAGGTGCAGAATTAGAGACAAGAGGCAGTGCAATACTGTGGATATTGGTGGCATCCTCCAAACTCAAGAGCAAGAGTCTAAACCTCAAATACATTCCTGAATAAGACAAGTATACATGTAAGCACACAGAAAGTTTGAGGACACTGGTGAATTGAGAGCATGGGTTTTATATCAAAGTGGCAGCTGCCACCCACCTGGGATTGTGCCTGTTCAGGGATGTGAGCCCAGCAATGCTACACTGTCCTATTTTTTCATGAATAGCCAGAAATCTGGATTTTCATGTGAAAATTTCATTTTCAATCTGTGACTTAGAGAGAAGCTGGCAAATCAAACTCTTTTTGGAATAGCCAACATCACACTTGCTAACAAATATTTGCACTTAAAGTAAGACTAAATTCCTAAGCAGTATGGATGAAACTCTAACAATAGGAATGGAGGTACCCATGAGAGAGTGAAAAAAATATATTTAGTTAAGCATTCTTTATGTTGTTGAAAAATCCATACATGGATGACCTTTATCATCTAATGCCTCATGCAGGCATAAACATACTATGAGAACATGAAACATCCTTATTTTGGGCACACTTGTTCTAGACAGTGCTATCACATAATCGTGTCACTACTGCACATTTTGGGGCAAAGACAAGCTTGCAGCAGGACAGATACAAGCCCAATCATTCCAAAGAAGCTACTTTTCCTGACAATTAAAGATAGGCTAAAATTAACTATGATTTCTCTAGCCCATGTAATAACCAGTCTAGTTCAGTGATTTGATTTTATGTTATTTTCACTGTAGATTGAGAGGGAAAAACAAAAAGGTTGAGGTAAGCAATTAACATTTCTATTCTGTCATAAGTGAAAATCATTCCTTTTCATCCCAAATAGTACGTATAAACACTGACAATGGAACTTAAGCATCACAACAGATTAGCAGTTCAGATTCTCGAAGTAGATGGGTTGAGGGATGACCACGGTAAGGCTAAATATATGCTTCTCATAACCTTTAAACCACAACTGGATTACAGTCATACTTTTACTCCTTTGCTAATTCCAAATTTTAAAGGCTAGGAATCATCAGTCCCATGTTAGTCCTTAGTTCTATGAACAGAAACTTAAAGTTCTGGAAAAGATGTTTATTTTTAAATCTCATGGATGGGGTGGGGGGCAACTTGGTTAATGCACAAAATATCTTAAAAAAGAATTTTACACCTTCTCTAGCTATTCTTAAGACAGTATTTTAGATATTTTAAGATAGTTTTTTCCTTGCATTAATTATATTTTGCATCTTATACTTTCCTTGATATGGTGTGATATTACAAGTTGGAAGACTCGGACAATTCAAACAAAACAAAGTTTATGGTAATCTTATAGGCATACATGCTTCAAAAGTTCTGATTATGAGGTATTGCTACAGCTCTAACTATATCTGGAGTGACCATATTAAATATTAGCAGATTATCATGGAAATGTCATACCTGTTTTAAAAGTGTGTAGTTGGAGCCATCGGTGCTAATTTTCCTTATCTCATGATGATCAGCAAGAATTAGAAAAGGCTCTTCATCTAAATACCAAGACAAAAAACATGTTAGACTTTTAGTAGTTTTGGTTTTCAACTTGGCTTAGTTTCAGTTTAGTTACTCTAGCAGTGCAACTTCAAATGCAGTGCCCTCTGTAAATTAATGGTTAAAAAATTCATACTGAGCACCTCTGTTGATAATACTATGAAAAGAAAGCAGATACCTGTGCAGTACAGAAAATCTAGACAATTCCAAATCCCTCTCTTTCCCTCAAGTTTCTTGAATATTAAATTATCTAATTTATTTGAAATTAGTGGAAAATACTGCTAAAATCTTGCTTTTTGTCATTCTTTTTAAATTGGAATACAGTTGATTTACAATGTTGTCTTAGTTTCAGGTATACAGCAAAGTGAATCAGTTATATATATATATATATATATATATATATATATATATATATATACATATACACACACACATACATATACATATATCCATTCTTTAAAAGATTCTTTTCCTATATAGGTCAATACAGAATATTGAGTAGAGCTTCCTGTGCTGTACAGTAGGTCCTTATTAGTTATCTGTTTTTTTCTTGTAGTAGCACATAGTAGTGTATATGTCAAACCTAATTTCTCATATGATACAAATGAACTTAGTGACAAAACAGAAGTAGAGGCACAAATGTAGAAAACAAACCTATGGTTACTGGGGGAAAGGGGTGATGGAGGGGGACAAAATCTTATTTTTAAATGAAATTCTGAGAAGTATAATCTTCACCTTAGAAATCTGTAGTACAGCTAAACATTCCTACTACTGAAAAGTGAAAGTCACTCAGTCGCATCCGACTCTTTGAGACCCCATGGATTACATAGTCCAAATGGAATTCTCTAGGTCAGAATAAATCTGAAAATTCCTTCCTGATAACCATATAACTGGCTTATGCTCTCAGAATAACTTCCAAGAGTTTCACTGCCTATATGAACTTTTTCCATGTGCCTGGGGGCTTCTTTTAAGTAGGAGTCTATATCCTTCTTATTTGTTCAACATGCTTTAATATCTTATTTGTTCTAGAATCTAGGAAATACAATAAGAATAATCTAACCATGATTCGTTTATATAAAGATAAAACTCATTTTAAACATCTTTGTTTCTAAAATGCTTTATATACTTAGTCCCTGGTGAGCAAATTTAATATCAGCATATATTAGAAAAAACAATGAAAAAGGTAATCACTTTAATTTTATGAGGACTTTATGGCAGAAAGTGAAGAGGAACTAAAAAGCCTCTTGATGAAAGTGAAAGAGGAGAGTGAAAAAGTTGGCTTAAAGCTCAACACTCAGAAAACGAAGATCATGGCATCTGGTCCCATCACTTCATGGGAAATAGATGGGGAAACAGTGGAAACAGTGTCAGACTTTATTTTTTTGGGCTCCAAAATCACTGCAGATGGTGATTGCAGCCATGAAATTGATGCTTACTCCTTGGAAGAAAAGTTATGACCAACCTAGATAGTATATTCAAAAGCAGAGACATTACTTTGCCAACAAAGGTCCGTCTAGTCAAGGCTATGGTTTTTCCAGTGGTCATGTATGGATGTGAGAGTTGGACTGTGAAGAAAGCTGAGTGCCGAAGAATTGATGCTTTTGAACTGTGGTGTTGGAGAAGAGTCTTAAGAGTCCCTTGGACTGCAAGGAGATCCAACCAGTCCATCCTAAAGGAGATCAGTCCTGGGTGTTCACTGGAAGGACTGATGCTGAACTGAAACTCCAATACTTTGGCCACCTCATGCGAAGTTGACTCATTGGAAAAGACTGATGCTGGGAGAGATTGGAGGCAGGAGGAGAAGGGGACGACAGAGGATGAGATGGCTGGACGGCATCACTGACTCGATGGACATGAGTTTGAGTAAACTCTGGGAGTTAGTGATGGACAGGGAGGCCTGGCGTGCTGCGATTCATGGGGTCGCAAAGAGACAGACATGACTGAGCGATTGAACTGAACTGAAGACTTGAAATTTGCTAAGATCCCAAATGTTTTAACCACAAAAAAGAAATGGTAATTATGTGAAGTGATGGAAATGTTAACTATTAATAATACTACTGTAGTAATAATACAGTAAATGATAATATAGTAAGCAGTGAGCTGGCAAAAAAAAAATTAAAAAATGGTATCCTGGCAAATAAAACAATGGGCTTCAAATAATATGCAAATTGCTTCAGAGGTGAATACTCCAAGAATAAGTAAGAGTGGAATGAAAAATTTAAAGGAGTTATTGTTTTCTCCATGTGTGCAAAATTGTAATCAGTTAAAAACTTAACATTTTAATTTCTATCCTGTTATTTATTTGATAAAAGTGGATGAGAAAACATCTATTGCTTTAAATGTCATCAACATAAATGTATATGAGAAACTGGCAATGCTATTTGATTCATTATACTCATTATCAAAGCAAGAGGAATAGAGACAAGTTAACACCATTTTTTGCCCTTTTTAGGTTATTATTATATACTATTTTGCATCATTTTAATGAGCATGGTTTTATCCCCTGATGAATCATAATTTGTTTTAAGTTATAGGACATGTTTTATTGAATTTTCAGCCTTACTAAGTTTAACACACTACCGGAAATAAACATAAGTTTAATAATACTTGTCTAATCATGGGAAGAATTCACATAGTCTTACATGGATGACTTATTTCTACTGTTTTCATCATTATAACTGTTATTATTATTCTTATTTACGTGTTTTCTCCTTGGCACACATATATGAAGGTGTGTGGTATAGGGAGAAGAAAAAAAATTATTAGGACACTGTCACAACAGGTTCTTTAATAGTTTTGGCCAAACCTGCTCCCAAGAGCTTGTTATACAGCAGAAAGCAGTGCTAGTTTTTTACTTGTTCTCACAATCTACAAAACACTTAATAATTCACAAGACCAAACTGTAATGGTATTACAAACCGAGCAGTGTGTGGACAACACACAAAATCAGAGCGATGGATTCTCAATCAAGGTAAGTAGAGGAGAATTTTGACTTATTAGCAACATCAAGGAGGAATGAATTCCATAAGAATAGCTATGCAATCGAGGATTCATACGTATAACTGGGGCTGGATCAGTGGACAAGTTCAATTCAATACCTGAGAGTGACTTGCAGCCATTTGGATTAGCAGGTTGTATTTCATATCCATCTGTACAGAGGCACTTGTAGGTTCCATATGTATTGATGCATTGCTGGCTACACGGAAAGCCCAAAGAGCATTCGTCAATGTCTACACATGTTTTACCATCATCCTTCAGTTGAAATCCAGGCCAGCATTTGCACTGGAGAATGAAAAATGAGCATAATCAATTTATACCATTGTCATTGTCTCTTCCTATTGGATGTCCATTTAGCATGATTCAAGCAAGAAAATCATTGAAGAATAGACAATGCCAAGTTTTTCTATCCTGCAGCAATTAAACATTAATCAGAATTACATATATGGTGTACAGCTTATGTTTAAAAAGCATTCTCCCTAATATCTTCATTTGACCTTCTGAGGTTGACAAGATTACAAAAGTTAACTGGCGTTAATCAGCAAGCCATGGTGGCTAGAGAATGGCAAGGAAAAACTAAATCATCAAATTCCTGTTTCTTTTTCTTTTTTTGCATTATATTGAATTTTTAGAAGGCTGTTTTAACAACCATAAGGATTAAGCATTATATGGAGCTCTAAAGGTTACTAATACTGTCACATATGTTTAATTTCATTAGAGTCTTACAGAAATCTATGATGTAGACACTATTATCAGTTAACCCATGAGAAACCTAGATGCACAAGGATGAAATTGTGTAGATAAAGCCAGTTGGAGAGCTTGCTCTTGCTGTAATTTTTAACAAATATTAAGGCTTATTTACTATCTATTGGCAGGGTCTGATTCCTTTATCAAACATGTTGTTGCCTGGAGAAATAATAAAATTAACAGTCTCTCCACTAAAATTAAATCAATGTGCATCATCAGATATTTTTTCTTGGTATCTCTATCATGTTCTATACAACCCTCTTATGTGATACTTACTAACTGGCATATCAGTTCTCAGTACAATGTCATGCAATGTACGTCTTTGCATTCCTGAAAATAATGAGGGGTTATGATTGGTCTTTCAGTTGTATATTCAGCACCTGCCAGGTAGCATATGGGAATTATAATTACACAAAATGAACTTATAATTGGTCATACGATTATGATCATATTAACCTTAAGACTATCCTATATAGCCTTTGAATAAAGGAACCTGTGAGTACCGAATAGGAACATGAAGTCGGAACTCTAAATTGTTAAGAAAAGCTAGTATTCATTACAAACATTTGAACCTATGTATCTATTTGCAAAATATTAGAGAGAGACATGTGTGCTTATTATTAAATAATCATCAAACAAATAATTGAAGGGTAGAATTTCGAAGTACAAAAAATGGTGTTCATTGTGTGGAGAAGGACCATTAGCTTCACCTGAAAGTGCTCAAAAGATAAATGAATAATGTTTCCAAGTCCTTTTACATAAAAATGAATCTCTTTACTTCCTTGGCACTTTTATCTTCAATATTTATACCAATATTTATCTAATAATTCTAAACCATTACAGAGGATTTATTTTGTAATCTCCAGAATCCATTAGCAAGCCAGCAAATCAAAGCAAAAGCCACAACATAATTTCCCAAATTCTCCTCATCAGATCATAGCTTTTGACAGTATTACTTTCCTTGAGAAGACTCATCCTACCACCAGATAAGGAAGTCAGGGGAATTGGTGCTTATGCTATGTCCAAAATACAAAAGAGACTGTGTGTGTGAGAGAGAGATGCTAAATGTCACTGAAATATAATTACAAATAGTTAAAATGGTAAATTCTAAGTTGTATATTTTACACAATGTCTTATGGACTCTATGGGAGAGGGAGAGGGTGGGAAGATTTGGGAGAATGGCATTGAAGCATGTATAATATCATGTATGAAACGAGTCGCCAGTCCAGGTTCGAAGCATGATACTGGATGCTTGGGGCTGGTGCACTGGGACGACCCAGAGGGAGAGTATGGGGAGGGAGGAGGGAGGAGGGTTCAGTATGGGGAACACATGTATACCTGTGGCGGATTCATTTCGATATTTGGCAGAACTAACACAATATTGTAAAGTTTAAAAATAAAATAAAATTAAAAAACAACAACAACAACAAAATTTTCAAAAGGCAATTGACAGGCTGCAAAAAGATATCACTGAAACAATTGAAAATTAGATCATGTGATCATATGGAAGCCAGAAGACACATAGGCAGACACAGGATAGAGCTGAATTCAAGGGGCACTTAAGGAAAAGTGAAAGGACGTGTTATAGAATGCATTACATTCCTCTCAAAAGAGTATTGTATAAAGAAACAAATAAGTGTCCCGATTCTAACAGGGTTTGGGGAAACTACTTTGAATGGCTAATGTCAGGTTATAGAACTACCACACTAACTAGCTGGTTTGATAAAAACATATTTATGGAAAATTAATTTCTTGAAGGTAAAATTTGTAAAAGTTATCAAGTGTAATGGGTGGGCATTTCTATAAACAAGTTAAACTATATTTAACAGCAAGTTTTTTTAAGTGTGAAAGAGATTTTTTTAAATTATTTATTTTAATTGGAGGCTAATTACTTTACAACATTGTTGTGGTTTTTGCCATACACTGACATGAATCAGCCATGGGTGTACATGTGTTCCCCATCCTGAACCCCTCTCCCAACTCCCTCCCCATCCCATCCTTCAGGGTCATCCCAGTGCACCAGCCCTGAGAACCCTGTCTCATGCATCGGAAACTGGACTGGTGATCTGTTTCACATATGATAATATACGTGTTTCAGTGCTTTTCTCTAAAGGTCCATTAACCTTGTTTTACCAAAATCATTTTTACCCCCAAATAATTAAAAGGCATTTAAGAGAAATCCTACTAACATAACTTTCATAAATTGAATGAAAAATTAATAATAATCATTTTTGTCCACAAAGATAAAAGATGAAAGATTCATCTATATTTAGTTAAAAAAGAATGGTTTCAAAATGTTTCACTTTCATTTAAAAATATAGTCTTTATGAAAGTGAGACATATATTCAATGTCAAGTTAATATTCCTCATAATTAAGAACTATTTCTGATTGTTTTATTTATATTAATTTTTTAGAGAAACATATTACTAGAAACAAATATAGCTGTCCAAAGTTTTCCTATAACATTCAGAAAAATTTCTTTGCAGATTTTTAAGTGATATTTGAAAATATTGATTATCTTGTATACATTAAAATTCATTTATCTCCCTAAAGTACATTTATTTTCTCATGGTAAGTTACCCTTCCATCAAAATAAGATTCTTGCTTTTTTAGTTAAGTGTTATTATTCCCTTTTGAATAGTTGGATCGATTGTTATTTGTTTTACAGCAAATGTGCAAGTTATTCACAGTCCAGAAGGTATAAATTTTGCTTTTATAAGCAATTTTCATTTTATTGGATAATTTGCAGTAGGATTTGTCTTGTTTTGCTGATACTGTAAAGAGAAATAGTTTACTGTAGAGTTTTCCCCATTCTCTGAAAAAAGAGAAATCCATCAGCTAACATTTTTTCTCCAAAATAGAGAATTATTTTGTAATTAAGATTTTTGTTCAATCTCCTATAAATTAATATTCAGAAATATAACATATAACAGATACATATTAAATTTTCATATATAACATAAAAGTGTGATTATTCTTAGTTGCTCAGTTGTGTCTGACTCTTTGTGACTCATGGACTTTAGCCCACCATACCTTTTTGCTCATGGGATTCTTTAGGCAAGAATACTGGAGTGGGTAGCCATTCCCTTTTCCAGGATATACCATAAATATTATATATATATATGCATGTATATACATATATATAACACAATATATAAAATATTTTCTTTGAATATTTAAGTTTCTTATTCATTATTCTCAGTTATTTTCGTTTTTTATTAATCTATTTATTTTAAATTGAAAGATAATTATGATATTGTGTTGGTTTCTGCCATACATCAACATGGATGAATCATAACCATATATATGGCCCTCCCTCTTGAACCTCCCTCCTACCTCTCATTTTTTAACTGGTTTTGCTTCCCTCAGTAGATGTTTTATTTTATCCATTACATTAGTTTTGACATGTGTTTATATTAGAGAGCATATACATAGCAATTTTATCAGGTATTATATATACTGACTTTTAAAATAATTAGTATGTCTATTTTAACTCAGATTCTCACTTCATTCTATGACTCCAGAGAAGTCAAACAGAAAATACTGATATTTTAAAGGTATCAATAAACAATTATTTCAGTGTGAGGAATCTTATAAAGTAATTAAAATAGTGTAATTTAACATGATTTTCTGGGTAAGAACTATTTCTACCAAAAGTAGTTTTCCACATATGGAATCTTTAAGAAGTCAGCACTCTTTACATGTAGCCATTAAAAAATACTAATCCTTACTTTTAATGTTATGTCAAAGGGTGACCATTTCATATTCTATATTTTTTTAATTTTATCACAATATTGTTATGATAGATTAAAAACAAATAAATCTACTTTGAAATTTAAGTTTAGGCATTTAAATAGATGAGTGAATGGATATACATAATATATGATAGAAATGGATTATTATTTATAACATGACAAAATTATAGCCATTGCCTCTTATAATTTTATAACACATTTCCTGATTTGGGGGGAAATATTTCTGCATTGAAACATAAATCACCAATAATATTTTTTCTGCTTCATCAGGTTTCAAAATATGTACTACCAAAATTAATTATCTGGTACCTACTCAGCTCATTAGGAGCTGTCCTGGCTCATCTGTCTTGCTTCCTTCTACCTACAGTATAGTGTGATGAGTCTGTGCATTTGTGTTTTAAGTCTTACATGCATGGGTGGTTAGTTGCTTCAGTTGTGTAAGTCTTACAATTTGAAATAATTCTTCTTAATACAGTATTGGGTCTAAAAACTTTAAAAATAAACATAACTTTCTTAGTATTTTACTTTTCATCTCTATTTTAACACAGGGGAAATGATTATTATACTTTTTAGGTTATATCCATATACAGTGACCAAAGTAGTTAATTAAGTTAGTCATAATAACAGAAATTCAGATATTATAAATGACAGAATGGTTGTTTGGCTGAATTTACCATTAGATAGAACTGACTGTCATAGAATGTCAAGGCTGGCAGTTAAAAGCCCAAGCATCTTTGTAATATACTTTTTTTTTTTCTCGCATCTTTTAAAGAAAGTCACTTAGGCCCAGATGAAACACTTAGACATAAGAAAGGTGACAACTCCTTCCAATATAAAGAGTTTTGATGTTCAAAACATCTTCCTTATATTGAACAGACTCTGTTTCCCAACTCCTAATTCCAACCTTTGAAACAACTCAGACAAGATATGCTCCCTATTCTAGTACTTCATATATTTATGTATTTATTAATGCCATTTTTATTTATTTGACTCTTTCAAAATTATTTTTCAAACTTTAAAATTTTTATTTTGTGTAAGAGTATAGCCAATTAACAATGTTGTGATACTTTCAGGTGAATGGCAAAGGGACTCAGCCATACATATACATGTATCCCTTCTCCCTCAAACCTCTCCTCCCATCCAGGCTGGCAGGTGACATTGAGCAGAGTTCTAGGTGCTATATAATAGGTTCTTGTTGGATATCCGTTTTGAATACAGCAGGGTAGAATTTCATATATTTAAATACAGCTGAATAGCCATTTTGCTCTTGGTGCAATTTCTTCCAAAGGTGTGTTTTCCAGACCCCTGATGCCACTGGATGCACAAATGTGGATACAGTAAAATTTGTCAAAATTCCTCTTAAAGTGTCATGTCCCTAGATGTGCATAGTACCCCAGGTATGTCCTGATCATCACAGAATTCAGTAGAACAAAATTCTACTGATATCTGTACTACTCCTAACTAGATTAGGTGGCCTCTGTGTTTCACTGAAGCCATGTTCTTTTGCTGATTCATACAGAGCTATTGTCCAGTTAAAATCACTAATTTCCAACTGAATTGCTTTTACTGAGGTTTTCCCATATTTACATAATTGATTTTAACCTAAAATACCACTTAAAGATTTAGTTTGTATGCATCCTCCATTTCAACATACTAAAATAGAGATGTTTTCTAAAGCTATTTCTGTCAGTCAATTTGTCAGTGAATCACCTTCTTCAGGAAAGTGGTACCAACAAAAAGCAATTAGGATATTAGACATGATTTATCTTTTAGTGTACCTGCACTCAGTCCTAATAATTCATGTACTCTGTTTTTTTCTTCCTGTTTATTTGAAAAAAATATTGCATTCTCCTGTGTTGTGATAAAATATAAATGATCAGCCCATTCTACTTCAAAGATGTATGAGAGGGAAAATGAGGGAAGAAATAGGAATTTCAGAGAGCAGTATGCATATTTACCCAGCTATTAACAGCAGTATCTTTCTCAAACACTGACCTTTCTATACTTACATTTTTTTCTTTATGATTACCATTTATTTAGAAAGCTGAACACTTTGAATTTTTTGTCTTCATGATTATATTCTATTTATATACCACACTATTATTATGGTTCACTTGTATAGAAACTCTCCATTTAAATACTTTTAACTCACAATAATCTAATCACTTGCAGTCTTACAGCTATATTGAATTAAATAATTTTTATTATCTCAAATTCTAACCTATCACATGATTTTCTATTTTTGATGAGTACCTACCTTATAACTGACAGGAAGGTCCTGACAATCTTGAGAACATCCACTGACCTTCTTACTCAAACACTCATTTATATGGCAATTCCTCTCATCTGAGCCATCACCACAGTCATCCTTATTGTCACAAAGAGCTCCACTGGGAATGCACCTGCCATTTTTGCACATAAAAAATGAACTGTTGCATGACTGTTCTGGAAAAAGAAAATAAAACAAATGGAACATAAAGGGCATGCCATTGTTTTATACTGCAATTGCTGAAAACATTCACAAATATGATAACTTGTTAGACAAAAATTATAGTAAATATAGGTATATATAAAGTGCTTTATATTCAGTGTAATATTGTATATACAAAGAAAATCAAGGGCAAACAGTTTCATGTTCAAAACACTGCAAATATAGCTTTATATTGAAAATTAGCAATCAAAATAAGCATCAATAGCAAAATTAATGGAGTATTTCTGTCTTAATTTATATTGTGAAGAATGAGTTCAAAAGTGTAATGATAGCTTGACATTTTCCTCAAGTCATAGGTCTCTGAGAAATTGCATTTCACTGAAAATTAAGAGTCTGGAATAGGTAGATATTCCTAAATTCCTTTTTTTTTCCTGGAAATATAACATTGACATTTTAAAATCTGGGCATAAAAAGACGCTTGTGGTGAATAATAGTTGTTTCAAATATAGCTATGGAAAGGAGTTCAGGTTTTGCAGCTATTCAAAACCTGATGATTTAAACATTACTCATTATAATACATGATACAAGAATGCCTATTAACATGTAAACTATGTGAGAAAAAAAAGTAATTGGGTTTATTCTAAAATTTATAACTAGGTATTCAATCTTTGGAATGGTAAAGTGAAAAATAGACCAAGTTTGGCTACATATCTATTTTCTGTTCAAATGATATGCAATTTATTTCATTTTGCCTAAGTTTGAATAATACTGACTTTATCTCAGTAAATCTCAACCTTTTTGATTAAATGTTCTATTTAAAAGGTCCATACATGGAAAGTAACCAAATAGGTCCATACATGGAAATTATCTTCACATTAAATAATGTATTAAGAAAAATGACTTTTTTAAAGCAACAGGATGATGGATGCATATCTGTGGCACAGACTCACATTTCTAAAACTAACTCCAAAACAAGGTGGATTACCAGGATGCTTCTATTGCATGGTGTCAGTAGAAGTATCACATAATTAATTGCATTTTCTCTCAGTGAATACCTCATGAACCTAAAAATGAGTCACAGTATTGCCTTAAAAAATCAATTTTGGAATAAGCATAGTATTGTACACATTCTGTACCTGCACTTTTACACTTTGGGTTTATAGGTGCCTCATCAGAATGGTCTGTACAGTCAAAATCTCCATCACACTGCCACTGAGTATTTAAGAGACATCGCCCATCAGCACAGCTAAACTCTTCTGCATTGCATTGTCGGTACCCTGCAGGCAAAGAAACATTTTACTTCACATAACAGATATTTATTAAAACTTCATTCATAATGTGCACTGAACCAAATTAACCATGTGTTACCCAGGCATCTTATGGGAGATATTTCCTTTTTCTTTATAGGGCAGTTGTAATAATTGCAAGAGATATTTGTGGTTGGAAAAATAGGATTAAAGACCAGAAAAAGAGCTGGAAACAAGGCACTCCTATTTTGTTTTGACCTAAGGGAAAAAAATACATATTGCTAACAAAATGTATATATATATATATATATACACACACACATAACAAAATACATATGCAACATGGGTGTGTATATATATATATATATATATATACACATATATACACATATATACACACACATAACAAAATTTATAATGAGTATATAATCTCTGTTTACTTATTGTCTATACCCTAAAGATTTTCCTTAGAATGGAAAACAAAATCAAAGCTATTATAAATTATTTTCAAGACTGAACTTGGTTAGGTAGAATACTAGAACATATGGATGAACTGACTCTGGATTATAATGATAATTTTCAGAAGCTATAATGTCATGTTTATGTTTGGGAAGAAGCCCTGAAAGTGTAAAGAAATTGTTAAAATGAGAAAATTAAAAGCCAATTCATAGAGTAATAAGCAGAAAACTATTGTAATTATCCTACATATTGATTGTTAGAGGCATTAAAAGGCTTTACTCAAATCATAGTATCAATCCATCAGTTGTTAATGTTCATATCTATGTCTGTTTATAAGTAAAACTCATTTGATTTTAAATATTATGAAGCTTCAGATTTGATTTCTTCCTGAGTTTGTAAGCAATTAAAAAAAAGTCATTTCTTTTGCAAACTTTCTGGTAAATGTGGGCAAACATTTTACTTCTGAAGTGAGAAAATAAGATTTTTATGGCTTAAAAATAAAATTTCAACAGAAAAAAAATGATTCAATAATAATTATTTACTTAAAATGTTTATTATACTGCATGGCAAAACTAGATAGTTCTAAAAAACCCTCTGATTCTCTAGTATTTCTTTCCTCCTTCTCCTTCACTTGCTCCTCTTCTTTATGCAATACCTATGTTCAAGTGTCTTCCAGTCCAATAATAATAAAAATCTATTTATACAACTCTCAACAACAATGACCCTTCTTCCCTGCTCAGTCCAGTCCCTACTCAATCTTACTTTCACTTACTTATCTCCAGTTCAACTTTCATTATTAATGTCTCATTTCTGCAACTTCTACACTCTGAAATTCCTCTTAGAGCTAATAGATTTCAAGTGATAGTTGGTAAATTTATGTGTCTCTGGCTCCTATCTGCTTCATCTTTCTGCAGTGCTTAAAGGTATTGTCTGTTCTACCTTGGAAATAGTTTTCTGACTTAATATTCATAATACACTCTCTCAGACTTCTAATTTTGCTTTTGCTATTTCCTTTCCCCCCTCTTTCTGTATGAAGTTTTCTCCTGTTATACCCTAAATTGTTAGAGAAGAAGCCCTTATTTCAACCCTCAGTCTAGGGTTTTCCCCTTTTCATTTCTACAATGATGGGTATTCTCATTCTTTGTCGTATTTTTGAATATCACCCTTATGTTGATGGTCACTAGGGTAATATTATTTGTCCTGATCATAATCTAGAAGTAAAATTTCAAGTACTCACTGTATAGCTTCATGTGATTATCTGAGTAACACTGCATATTCAAAATGTCCAAAATTAATTATTTGATACATCCTTCTTCTCCTGCATCAGCAAAACTGCCTCCTAACTTCATTCTAAAACTCATTAATATCAATGCCATCCTCCTAGTCATCCAAGATAGAAATTGTACTTTACCCTCCATCTGTAACTGTAAATGAATTCTGACCCAATTCTCCATTTTCCATTCCATCATTTCTGCCTTAGTTCAAAATCACAGTGCTAATTATCATAACTCTTTATGGTACCTCTCCCTCATAGCACTGTTTCATCCACTCTGCTGAAAAGGATGGTTCTAAAGTTCAAATTTAACTGTGACATTCCCCTGTTTTTAAAATGTGTGCTTGCCAAGTGAGGCAAAATAATTAAATACAAATTCTTTAACATTGTATTTGAGACTTTTTAGAATCTAAAACTTCTAACGCCAACTGACCTCACCAAAGACTAATTGCTATTTCACAACCATGTCAATTTATAGTTTTTGTAAACATATATAGGATTTACTGTGTTTGGAACTGTTTTATGTACTTTACAAATATTAATGATTTAATTCTCTTAATGGTCCTAAGAACTAAATAATGTTACTATATATATTTCTGCAGATAAAGAAATTGAAGTGCAGGGAGATAAAAGTCATTTTTCCAAGGTCACACAGTTAGTAACTGGCAGAATCAGGATTGGACCCAGGCCATTTGGCTCTAGGGTCCATATTTTTAACCACTATGTCATGTTCTGTAGCATCTAAATATGATTTCCACTGACTAACACTCCCTGTCTCTGTTCTTTACTGCCCCCAAAATTATTTTTTCATCTCTGACTTTATGTATTGTGATTGTTATTATTCCCATATGACTATGAATGTTATTGTTCTATATTGTACTCTTGATTTTCCTGTTCATCTATAATTTTTTTTTCTAGTGAGATTTCTGTCTCATTCATTTCCATATGAACCAAGCATAATGTCTAGCTGAGAAATATATTCAATCAGATATAACTCTAGCATCAGATTTACATCTTGAGTTACGAGTTAGCTTTTAAAATATCACATTGAATCCATGACTTAATGGTGAATTGATATAAAAACTGATATCCACTGATCTCAAGGAAGTTTATATCAAAAGCCAAGGTTATAGCTATTGGATAAGCAGGACATAGGAAGGAAACTAAATTATTGCCTTTCATAGGTATATGTGGATTTATTCCATGGATTTTCATTTTGTATTTATTCATGCATACATTTAAATATTTTACAAAAGTACTAGGTTTACATAACATTTCAATTTCACCTGGAAATTTTTAATATACTAATTTTATCACAGAAGTTATATATGTGTTCATATACACATTATAAACACATGATAATTAGATAAATATATGTGACAAGATAAATTTCAAAATAACAATATTAATTTTTAACAAATATAAACATATGCAAACAGATAAAAGAAAAATGTTAAATATGTATATTTTCTGGTAGCTATGTGAATTGTATTCTTTTTTTCTCACTAAAATATTTTATTTGGCTATAAGACTGAACTAGCCAGCCATATATTGTTTTTAAAGTACAAGATACTTCACAAAGTTCTGAAATTGAAAGATGTTTTTATAAACATTTTCCAGTATGGTTCTTGTAAGAACACTACAACCATAGGTAAAATTTTCAAATACATGTGTAATTTTGGTAGAGTTTAAAGAGGCTATATGCAGTAGGTCTATATTACCAAATTTGCATGTCCTTAGTGACATTAAGAAATGCATTTATTTGTTTTTGTTAAAGACTGGTATTCAGCCTGAGAATCTTGTCCATGAAGAGTTCATATATACTTACCACACTGCAATGACTCATCAGAACCATCTCCACAGTCATCATCGTGGTCACAAACAAATTGCTTGGGAATGCACACTTTATTATGGCACATGAAAGCATTTTCATCACATGTATTATTGGGAGCTAAGGAAGACATCAGAGAAAAATAATTTAAATGAGCACTTACTTCATCTTTTCCTACATTAAGAGTTTGGGGAATGTATGTTGTCATACTCAGTACACTCAGTAATTCCTGGTCTTTTTAAAAAGGAATGTTAGCTAAACATTCAGTGTATCAGATAAATTAATAAAATATATTAACATGCATATTTTTATATAAGTAGTATTCTAATGTATGAATATAAATATATATAATTCTAAATTTCAGTGTTAAAATGCTCAACAATTCTAGATTGACCTTGAAATTTCAGAACATTTAGCAATTTGTGAGTTTGCTGAAGGATGAATTTAAAGGTTCATATGTGATAAAAAAAAAAATCACTCAACTCTAACAATGTTGTTGGATATTTTTTTTTCCTCTCCTCATGGCTGCAGTAATGTTAGCAAGGTGATAAAAACCTTGCTTCTTTGTGAAAAATGGACATGAAAAGACCACCAAGTGCTAATGCTCATGATGGAAGTGAAAAGAAAATCAAAGAGGCTAAGGAAGTTACTTTTTAAGAGGAAAATAAAACTTTGGGGTGACTTCTAGAGTAGATGTTGAAATAGGTTAAGATCTATAGCGAGATGAGCCCAACCATAAGTACCACACCAAATAAGGAATATTGATCCATGAAATGGAACATTGATCCTTTTGGAATACTGATCCAAAAAAGTATTCTCTATCAAGGGCCCTAACCAGTGAGGAAAATGATTACTTAAAATGTGCAATAAAACTTGAGTAGAAGTCCAAAAGATACTGGCTTGTAGAGAGAAAATGAGCTTTAACAGTAGACGCATAGCATCATAGAGGTTTGATCATTTAACTATTTTTAGTTACCTTTCTTACACGTAAAGGGTAAATGCTAGGATCTGACTCAAGGTTTGCAGTATTTCAAATGTTAAGACTCTGATATATGATGGATGTTAACTAAGTTCATTGTGGTAACCATTTTGCAATAAGATATAAATACATTAAATCAATATGTTGCACACCTAAAATTAACACAATATGTAGGCCAATTATATTTTATGTTTTAAGTGAAAAAACAATCTTTTTAATTATGGTACACTGGAAAAAATAAGACTTTGCAAAAAAGTGTTTAGCACCTTAAATTTTTATCCTAAGTAAAGCTATTAATATTTACCTTCTTGCTACATATGTTTCTTTATCTGCTTAATGAGGATAATAAAATTTACCTGATAAATTTCTTGTAAGAACTAGATAAGGTATATGAAGCAGATCAGTTCATTTTAGATATTCAATAGATGCTCTTACAATTCTCAATCTACACAATTATTTTTGGCAGATCTCCAAAGGCACTTTACTAAAATACTATGGAAATTCAATAATGTAAATAAAAACACCTACCAAAATAATTGAAGTATAATGGGCACTTGAAAAAATGTAGAGGCCTTCCAATCTGTCCCCTTCATGTCTTAACTGGCACTTTCCTCTACCTTCAACACTCCTCGTTCTTCTCTATGTTCTTCACAATTCAGATAATGTTATTGCTTTTCTTTGAAATCCTTCTACAAGACTTCTAGGCTTTTTTACACAATATTTATTTGTGATGATCTAGTATCTTTTGTATGTGTCATTCTGACACTTAAGGTATTATAATTATTCTTTTATATGCTTATCAACTCCCGATCCCAAATCTGGCCCAGACTACATGAAAAAAGGAAAACCTCTCTGCTTTCAAAACTCAGTAATGACTGAAAAGAGATATTAGCAGGTGAAATAAAAAGAATTATTTGAATTTAATCAAGTATGACATTTTCAACAAATGTATTTTCAAAAATGGTACAGAAGCCACATAAAAGCAGAGTTAAAAACTGCTCATTATAATCAAAGTAAAACTCATTTACTAACCACTATTGTAACTTTGAACTGTGTGACAGCTTATATAACTCAAGTGAATTATGCCAATTCTAATATATGAATTATTCTTTAAAATGCTAAGCAACAGAGACTTATTTGGCATTAATGCTTTCAGGTCACTTGAGTACAATTTGTTATATTTTAACATAATTTAGTTAATAACACCCATGTGGCCCAAAAGTGTTAATATGCCTCCCAGAGTATTAACTTGCTACAATAGCAACAGTATACAAGGACTATATGGATCCTTGAATTGATGCCTAATCCTTTATTATGTAGCCCTCAATGGCCCCATTGACCTTTACAGACACATATCAATTTGAAGATCAAAGTGATTTATTCTACAATAGTATGAGTTCTGTGCACATTTAAGCCTGCCTCAAAGTCTTCCTTTTCCTTTTCAGCTTTAACTATACCCCATATGCATGCACCCATTTATACATATTATTACATTACAGCTTCAAATACAGTTTTAAAGACCTGAAGGTAGGTCATCTGAGAGATGACCAGCAGACTTCATTTTAATAAGCAGAGTCCATAGCACTCTTCCTAATACGTTGCTCTGCTCAACATATCCCCTATGTGGTGACCTTGGGATCTGCATTCAAACATCCAGGCCCTTCATTCTCTTGATCACGCAAAGGAATTTATCTAAATTTTTACTACTGAGTAATTCCCTGAAAATTTCTTGAAGTGACCTAGAGTCAGAAACTTAGTAAATTGTCTGGCCTCCAAAGCTGTTCCTCTGATCCCCTAGCTTCATTCAGCTATATCCATACTATTTTTACCTGACCTAAGGGTTAATATCCTATCTGTAGGACTAATAGGTGTTTACTGACCTTCTGGTCAGTAGTTATTTAGGATCACAGCAGCCATTTACAGAGTATCTGTAATGGGCAATCTAAAAGCCTTCAAGGGGAGTACAGGGTCGCGGAAGATACTAAAAAGAAAGTAACAACCCCACCACACAAATATACGTAGGGTGGTTACAGTATCGCAGAAATGAAGTGAAAATTTTTCACTCATCAAAATGATTTTAAAATGTGTAATCCCACTGTGCATGTTGGAAACACTCTGAACAGCGGTGTGAGGGGTTGCTGAACTACTATGATTGACAACATCCCACCTGATTAAATCCGATACTACCTATGAGTCCAGGGGTTGGGAAAGTGAGAGAAAGGGTGATATGGTGAGTACTACAGAAGTAAGTATCTGAGGATGCTGCAACAGCATTCTTTCATAGACAGCCCCGTGCATGTTCATACCACAGCCTGCTGTGGAGAGTTCATCACTTCCATTTGGACAGTCCCTTTCACCATCACACAGCCAGTGTCGGGGCACACAGGCACGGGAGCCCTGGCAGCTGAACATGTCAGCTGCACAGGTGATGGTACCTGAAAACCACCAAAAAAAATGCCATTAGGATCATAGCAGGTCCACTGAAAAAAATATATCATTTATATTTCCAAAAGATGAGAAGAGAAGAAGAAGAATGTCACTGACAAGGAAGAAACTGTAGTTTTGGGAATCACCACGTATTATCCTTCCCCTATGGATAGTTTCCACTCAGAATGCATTCCTTCTCAATGGCAGTGGTGGTTTAGTTGCTAAGTTGTGTCCAACCCATTGCTACACCATGGACTGTAGCTCACCAGGTTCCTCTGTCCATGGAATTCTCCCAGCAAGAATACTGGAATGGGATGCCATTTCCTCTTTCAGGGAATCTTCCTGACCCAGGAATCAAACCTGCTTCTCCTGGGTCTTCTGCATTGGTAGGTGGATTCTTTACCACTATGTTACCTGAGAAGACCATTCCTTCCCAATAGCAAGAATTTTATTTCTTAAAGGTATATGGTAGAAAAATAAAATAAAATAAAAGCTATATGGCAGAAAATAATAATAGTATTTTCTCCATGTAAAATGTAAAAAGCCTAAAAGTGTCATAGAATTTTCAATAAATTGAGATAAAGTTTCAGAAGGACTGAACCGATAAGGATAATAATAATAATAGCATTTTTATCACTTAATATATGCTAAGCACTTAGCATATTAACTTATTTAGTCCTCACAATCACCTACAATAGTAGAACTATTATTAGTTTCACTTCATGTAAAAGGAAATGGAGGCTCTGAGAAGCTGACAGCTTGCAGGAAGTCTCAAGTTGCATAAAGGGTCCTGTGGTGAGCTGGGAGGCCAAAACCTTTTTGGTTCCTAAGCACCGTCTCTTAACCAGTAAGGTAATTATTGTTACTCCCCACCTTTGTCATTGAAAAGGATGAATGTCCGCATGTACCCTTTGTTTTACACACTTAATAAACAGAATCTATCTTTTCTTCACTCTGTTGATTCAACATCCTTTTAATTGCATGATGTTTTCAAATGTATTTTTTTTAAATCAGTTTCCACACAAAAAAATGCTGTTTACTCTACATTCAAAGGGCCTCAGGGGTTGGCTCTTTGCTTTTCCTTCTATGGGTATAGAATAATCAAATAAAATTAGGAAATGATTCATTCTCTTGATATTTACCTAACCCCAAGTACAGTTGTACATATTGAATGGTTTATTTGTTATGTATATAAAATATATATTGAGTGAATCAGTAACATGTCTCCCAAATCTAACTTCTCTTTAATTTCACTTTCATGTGACCAAATCGAAAAGGTTCAAAAAAATAAGTTGTAAGAATTATTTTAAAAACTACTAGTATCTCCAGGAAGAAAATATGACTGCCTAGATTGGTGAAAGACAGTTGTTTCTAAACATTTAAAGCTACTTCATTTGGATTATCAATTACCATCTTATTTCTCAGTCATAGAGTTGTTATGAGAAGAAACTGCTTTCAATGCAATGTTTTCAATATGGGAAGACAGCAGGGTGACAAATTGAAACCCCCTGCTGATCTTTGCAACATAAACATGCCCATTCCTGATATACATTTAAATTAGGAAGACAGGATGGCAAGTGAATGTTGAAAAGTCCCCCAGGTAATTCAGATTTGCTTATCTGATTGAGGATCAGTGCTAACAGAGTGAGATTTAGTATGATATCTATTACTGGAAGAAATTATAAAGAAAATCTATTAAACAGATGTAGTTTTAATTTAAAAATGAATTTACCTGCTACCTATTATATCTTTAGTGCTTTCTATAATAAAATTCTTTCCTTACAAAGTTATTTTCACATCATTCCTCCTTTTTATCTATTTTTTAAGCTAGTCATAAATACAGTGTCACTTTCAGTATTAGATTCTCAATTAGTGCTTTAATTTCCATAATATTTTTATTATTTAGCTAGAGATGTAAAAAAAAATTCATTCTTTCTGCTAAGGAAGTTTTGATGCATTTAAAACTCCTTTTCTGCTTTCTTATTATCACTTCAATTTATTTTCAATGTACGTATAACAAATATAGCATTGATTTAAGTGTTGAGAACTTTAATTCTGTATGACCTTGAAGACTAGTGTCTGAGTTTCACTCTAAATTGAGGGGTATGACTAGATAATTACTAAGATATCTAAAACTATAAAATGGCACAAAGCTATTTGCAGCTAATTTTCTGGCTCCCTTGAAAGTGGTTCAACAGATTCTGTGTTAAGAGCATTCCAAAATATCATGGTCAATTAGAAAGAAAATGAGCCAAAGAAAAAACTCATGGCTTCCTTCCATAGTTACATTTTCATCTGGAGACACATTGCCATTCACAGGGAAATGAATCCCAAGGGGGAAGGAAGACAGTAGAAGGAATTCTACCAGATCCATTTTGTGTACCTGTGCTGTGCTATGCTAAGATGCTTCAGTCGTGTTTGACCCTTTTGTGACCCCATGGATTGTAGCCCATCAGGTTCCTCTGATCATGGGATTCTCCAGGCTAGAATACTGGAGTGGGTTGCCATTTCCTTCTCCAGGGGATCTTCCTGACCCAGAAATTATACTTGCATCTCTGATGTCTCCTGTACTGGCAGACAGATTCTTTACAACTAGTGCCACCAGGGAAGCCCCTATGTACTTACTCAGATATAATATTTGATTGTTTTTATATCTGTTTTAGTAAGTATTTTAGAAACTATCCAATTTTGTACATATTTTAGAAATATGAATTCTGGTTCTAGTTCTGCAATCACTGATTCACTGAGTGACCTTGGCAAATTTATCAACCTCGGTGAGTTTTTCTTTCTTCATCTATTATATGACAGAGGTTAACTAGACTATGATTTTCAAACTGAATCCTCAAATCCCAAGTCAGAACCACTATATGCTTATGAAGAAAGAATATGTCTACATTAGAATATTTTGAAGTGAGGATTAAGAATCTATTTATTTTAACAACCTCTGAATAGGTGTTTTTGTACACTAAAGGTTGAAAACCACTCAGATAAGTTATTTATAAAGTTCCTTTCCAATTCTAAAATATTAAGTTTATTCATTGACTAATGCTTGGTTTAAAGCAGTAATTTTTATGCAACAACAGCTTGGTAGTATATAAAATGCAGCCTGTGTATATATTTAATAGCCTGGGTGTTTTGATGACAGGTAAACATGTCCATTATCATTAAATCCTTTAAAAAAAAAAACAAAAAAACTTATCAGGACATTGATAAACACTGACACAACAACACTATTCTGAAAAATAAGGGAGGGAGCAGAAATGAAAGAGAATGGGAATAAATTAAGAACAAAAGAGAATGGGAATAAATTCATTAGATATTAACCATTGGCCATGTCAGATGATCATGATAATTGTATAAGGTAAATGTCTTGTAACCATTTAATAAGAAAGAAATTGGAGGAATAAGGAATAAAATGGACCAGTCCATGATTACACTGCTGGAAAATGCAGATGCAGGAGAATTCAACTCTGTGTCACTTTAGAATCTTTACCAGTTCTAGTATGCTGTGTCCACTTAGAAAGCATAGCAATATCAAGGGAGCCATTTAATGTAGAATTATACAAAGGGTCAAAAGCGAGATAATTTTAGAGACTGAAAATACGCTTAACCTGTTGGAAGTTGGTAGTTAAAATTAAACAAAGAACTCTACTCAATACTCTGCAATGTCCTATGTGGGAAAGAATCTAAAAAAAAAAAAAAAGAGTGGATATAAGCATATGTATAACCGATTCACTTTGCTATAAACCTGAAACTAACACAATGTTTTAAATCAACTATACTTCAATTAATGTTTTAATAGAAATATTTAATAGCAAAGAGAAACAAAGTACATAAAATAGATTGGTCAGTCATCAGATTACTGATTTCTTTTTGCTTTTAGAGGTCTTTGATAGTAATCTTTCTACATTTATCTTTATCTGTTCCATAACTAAATTGTTTTAGTTTTGTAAATAAAAAGTAGATTTTAGGTGGGTTAATATAGGAAAATAAATTGTCTACTTTCCAAGGATATCTCCAATTTTATGTTACATATAAAGAACCTGATTTTAGTGTGAACATTATTAATCTTATATGCATGTTTCCATGATGGTGACCTAAATAGAGGCCACAAATCCCGAAAATTTTAAAAACGTGTTAAGTACACTTTACTTCATAATTAAGCCTTATTCTGACTCAGGTCCTTATCACTGTAAAATGAGGGTGGTAATAGTTATGAAATAGGATATAATAGGCAAAGAATATAAAGCTATAGGTACAAACACACATGTGGAAACAGATCAGAAAGATAGAAAAACAGACATATGAATAATTTAGTAGAAGGCCTGGTCAATTATAATAAATTTATAAAGGTTAGGTTGCTTCCTTTTTCTACTTCTTAAGAAATTCATTTATTCATTTATTTAAAATTATTTGTTAAATATCTGTGATTAATCAAAAGAAATCACACGACTTTGTAGAAAATATAGTTGATGGATAGTAAACATAGACATTTGACGGTATAACTTTGATCATATATAGCTGAATTTTAAAGTACATTTTAAAATCACATACAATAGCCTGTTTCCTTACTTTCCATTTAAAACAATTCAGCAATAGTGATTACTATAATACACATACACACAGCCTGTGTGGCTTATGACAATACAAGCAAGTATAATAAACTTGGAGGGGAACTTAGCAATACTTATCAAAAACAATGAAAAAGTTTTCAGTCATTTTATCCGAGTAATCCCAATCATAGTGATTTATTTGGAAGAAGTCACTGAAGACTAGAAATACAATCATGTGTCGATATTCAGGAAAAAATCCTAAAACCATAATAGTAATTGTGTATATATATATATATATGAAATATAGATTAATAAGTTGTTATAAAAATAATGAAAACAGTTACATTGAAATGTATATACATATAAACTTCATATTAAGTTTAACAGAGTAGAAAAGAAAGTTCTCTGCATATTCTAAAATGACAGAGCATATGTATTATACTCCTAAGAATTGGATAAGAACACAAAGGAGACAACTCACCACAAATGCTATCACTTTCATCTAATCCATCTTCACAATCATCCTCTCCATCACAAATCCAGTGTTTAGATATACATTTTTCTGTGGAACATGCAAATTGGTTCCAAGAACAAGAGGCATCTAAAAAATACACAAGAAGGTTTGTTTCAGGTGCAAAAGAAAAAATGAATCTTTAGAGACGATCTTAGGAAAGATCTGATAGTGAGGAAAGTCTTCTTTAGACTTCACTAAAACCAGTCATCCCAAATAAAAGAAGCCACTTTCCTCTTTTCTATGCTGCTGCTGCTAAATCGCTTCAGTTGTGTCCGACTCTGTGCGACCCCATAGACGGCAGCCCACCAGGCTCCCCTATCCCTGGGATTCTCCAGGCAAGAACACTGGAGTGGGTTGCCATTTCCTTCTCCAATGCATGAAAGTGAAAAGTGAAAGTGAAGTCGCTCAGTCCTGTCTGACTCTTAGCGACCCTGTGGACTGCAGCCTTCCAGGCTCCTCTGTCCATGGGATTTTCCAGGCAAGAGTACTGGAGTGGGGTGCTATTGCCTTCTCCATGACAGTACAATAAAATTTTGACAATGGCTTGCATATTCCCTCTGAGTTATTCAGGTCATACAACATTGTTTCTTCAACATAATCTCATAGGGTATGACTCCAAGTTAGTCAATATGCTAGTCACTCTTCCTAAATGTATTCCTGTTGTTTTCTAACATGTAGGGTACAAAAAAAGAAAAAGAGTCCAGGTGTGGTATTCTTCTAACTTTTAGTCTGTTATTGAACAGCTGGAGAAAAAAAAAAATTACATCCTAGGCAATGTCACAAATATGGTGAACTCACCACTATACACATTTGTTTTTAAAAGTCATGTGACTCAGGGGGTTTTAGCTCTATGATAAGCTGTCAGTTTTCTATCTGTACATACTTAACATACTATACATACTTAAAACTTTGATGTTTTTGTTTCTCTCCCTTGGGAACACTTAAGTCTGACTAATAACATACAGATTCATTGGCATGGTGGCTGGTATTTTATTATGAAATTATACATTTATGATAATATACTTAATTTATTTACAAAGTTTGTGACTGCTCTCCTTCCTTTATCCTCAGTTCATTTATCACCAGCAAACACCCAAGAATAAAATTCTACTGAATTAGTACATTAAAATATAAATGACTATAAAATAAAATTTGATGTTTATCTTATAAACTTATTTAAAACTTTGCATTTTTATTTAAAATATTTACATACATGAGCTGTGAAAAGAGAGACATTCAGAAAAGCCGAAACCAGAAAAAATATTAAAGAAGATACAAATGTATAATGGCTTCTGTTCCAGAAATCATGAATCTATATAAACTATTTAAAGTTCTCCATTAATCTTGTTCAAAATCTGGCTCTAATATAATCAAACAAAATGCACTTTCACATTTTGTGATGATATTTACTTTTATGGGAATTTGACTTTTCTTAGACAACCATTTTTAATCCTTGTCTGTTCACCCTGGTGTATGTTATTTGAGCTAAATGAAAATAGAGAATTATATGCTTTTAAAAAAATTGGCCTGGATATCATAAATCTCATAAATTAACAAAAAAATTTAAATATTTTCTTACCTTGCCAAGTGAAACGAAATGTACACAAACAGAAATTAGGAGGTGGATGGGGAGAGATTTTTTGAAGAAATGCAAGTTTTAGTATACTATTTAAACCTATACATGTAATGAATGGAAACATTTAGGATAATAATAGTCAATAACAGGTAGGAAGAATATCATGGGTTGTGTGAATTAAATCCTTATTTTTCACAGCAGAAGGTAAATATATTAGCATCTAAAGCAAATAAGTCAGGAAATTAAGGTATAAATATATCATTTAGATTGATGGAGGTATCCACTAGCAAAAACAGAAAGGTTAAAAGAGAAGGTTTGATGGGAGATTATTATTCTCCATTATAAATTTTTTCTGTTCTGTTTTAATTTTTACCATTTGTGTTATTTCATAAAAATAAAAATTGATGTTAAAACTGTTTAGCAATATTTTGTGTAAAATTCCTATGTAAGGTAACATCAGTATATAAATGATAATATGGTTTATAAAAGTAAAGGAAGATATAATGTCTCACCACAGTGGAATTCATCAAGTCCATCCTCACAATCTTTCTGACCATCACATACCCAGGTATTCAAAATGCATCTTCCACTAGGACAACCAAAATAATTTTCTTCACATTTGTGTTTGTTTTGAACTGTGATAAAATATAGAATGCAGTGTCAAATAAATTACAGACAAGTAAATAAATTAAATGTCAAATAAATAAATCTTAGACTTCTGCAATGCAGATAGATATCAAAACAGTAATATTCCTTGAACTGGAAGAGATAAATAACAAGAAAACTTAAATAAAAAAGAGCTGAGATGTTCTTTTTTTTTTTTTTTTTTGCTTTCTTAAGTGTTTAATAGGAATAACTTTTAGTTGACAATAAATTTTATATTGACATTTTCATATCAGGAGAATATTTATTTATTTATTTATTTTTCCAGATAAAACATTTTATTTTATTTTTTTAATTAATTTTTAATTTTATTTTATTTTTAAACTTTACATAATTGTATTAGTTTTGCCAAATATCAAAATGAATCCGCCACAGGTATACATGTGTTCCCCATCCTGAACCCTCCTCCCTCCTCCCTCCCCATACCATCCCTCTGGATCGTCCCAGTGCACTAGCCCCAAGCATCCAGTATCGTGCATCGAACCTGGACTGGCAACTCGTTTATTACATGATATTTTACATGTTTCAATGTCATTAAGAATGTCCAGATCATGAAAACCAAGGAGAAATTAAGAATATGGAACAGAGGAAATCAGGGAGACATGATAACAAATCCCATCTAGAATTGGATCCTGGATCAGAAGAAGGATATTAATGGAGCAAGTGTTTAAATACAAATAATGTAGAGTTAACAAAAGTAAAATAAAACAATTGAGATGACTATAAAATAAGTAAACCTAAGGCCAAAGTATCATTTTATGTGGAAAATATTTTAATTCCATACTCAGAAAAAAATAATTACAAAATTATTAGTAGGTTTTTGCTGAGCAAGTATAAACTTTATGTTCAACAGTTGAAGAGTACATATGCTTTGACAAGATTTATATAAGCGTACTCTATTTTAGCTTCTCCCTGGTGGTCTAGTGGTTAGGATTTGGTGCTCTCACCATCAGGGCCCTGATTTGATTCTGGTCAGGGAAGTCTTTCCTCTTCTTGTGCCTCTGCTCCCTACCAACTTCCCAGGACTGACCATATCACCTTTTGGGGCTTCCCTGATGGTTCAAATACCAAAGAATCTACTTGCAATGCAGGAGACCTGGGTTCAATCCCTGGGTTGAAAAGTTACCCTGGAAAAGGGAATGGCAACCCATTCTAGTATTCTTGCCTGGAGAATTCCATGGACAGAGGAGTCTGGTGGGCTACAGTCCATGGGATTGCAAAGAGTTAGACAAGACCAAGAGACTAACACTTTCACTTTCTATTTTAAGGAAGAAAAACAAGTTGCAATAGAATCTCTGAAATTGTTCTACCTTAAAAATTATCATGAGACTAAAAAGTATTTGTATATAAAATTATTCTGTATATTATATATTTTTCAGACTATGGGGTATTGTATTATTATGACCTCCAAAAGCACATACAAAATACTAGATTTTTCTCTTTACTAGATATCATTGGTCTCCTTGCACCTTCAGGTTTACATAATTTTAGAGTGACTGACTCACTATTAGAGTATACTTGTTAATATCAGTACAGTAATGCATGACTATTTTAAGATACAAAAATTACCTCCATTTTATTTTTTTAACACCAACTTTGTAGATCTAATTAAAGATGAAAAATCACTTTTGAGAGAGTCCCCTGATGGCTCAGATTAGATAAAGAATCTGCCTGCAATGTGGGAGACCCAAGTTCGATCCCTGGGTTGGCAAGATCCCCTGGAGAAGGGAAGGCTACCCACTGCAGTATTCTTGCCTGGAGAATCCCATGAACAGAGGAGCCTGGTGGCTACAGTCTATGGGGTTGCAAACAGTCAGGCACGACTTAGCAACTAACACACACACACATACATAATGAAGAATAAAATTTTATTTAAAATTGTAGAGGATTTGCAGTGAGCTGCAGTTCAGTGCCTCCCGTCAAGTTCTCTAGTTCCTCCTAGGACATAGCAAGTCTTCAAACCCAGAAGGAACATCACAGAGTGTTACACACTGATGACCATGGGAGGAGAAAGGGATCTGTCATTGCCCAATTAATTGATAGATTATGTACTATTAAGAATATCAATTCTTTATAGTAGACTGTGTGTGTGCACTTGTGGATAACAAACAAATATGTGTGTGGAATACCTATGAATATCATATCTTAAAATATTTCAAAAAATATTACACATCAACAAAATGTGGGAAAAGTGAGTGTAGCAGCAGGGGTAGGAGAAGGAAATAGCAGGATGAGAAGACATGTAGTAGAATCCTACAAGCATATCTACTTTCAGTTAGTAATTTACCATCTGTCTTTCTGATACTATTATACATTTTTAAAATTTGTTTCCTCAAATAGTTGGAAAGAAACAAGTTCATAAGCTTCTCATGGAAGGCAATTTCCTAAGACTGCATATGACACTGCTTGTATAGGTAAAGATGGCTAATAGATACCAGTATACCAGCCTGACCTTTATGCAGTAATGATAACTGTTACCCATATTACTATGCTGAAAGATTATACAGCTGCACCAATAGCCTAGTATGACAATACAAGCATAATACAAGTAAAGCAGGTAGTGAGAAACAGTCTCCCTCTTTTAGTCTATTGATAGTTTCTCTCAGTATATACTGCTTCTATGAAAGCTTTATAAATTACACGTTTTAAAATGTTATCACCAATGTTAAAAGGATTAACGAAGAAATGAACTTGAAAAAGGAAACTGATCCAAATATAGAACAGATTTCTTGAGTATCATTCCATAAAAGTATAAAGTGGTATGTTTAGAACTGGATGATCATTTTTAATTTAGTCTACAACATTTGTTTTCATCTTAACCACTGAATATCAAGAATGAAATTTAGTAAGTTTGTGCTATACAACATATATCTTCAAGGCAAAGACTGTTGTTCTTTCTAGAATTACCTGGGCATTTTAATTCATCTGAGTAGTCTCCACAGTCATTAGACCCATCGCATATCCAGGCTGGCAGAACACACAGTGAGGTAGAATTGCATCTTATGAACCCTGTGGTTTTCACTCCAAGTTTATAGAAATATGTACAGTCTGTATTATCTATAAGGAGGTAAACAGAAAAATGAGAAACACCTCATCTGCAAAGATTATGAGCCTTTTATGTAGGTCACAGAAACAAGAAATGCTAACCTCATTTGAAGAAGTAAATATGCAATTATCCTACACCACAGGGGTTAATTGCATATCAATTCTGGACAAGGTTCAGTGAGGAGTTGGACACTGTTCAGTGAAATGTCAAAGGTGCACAGGCATGCACAAACAAAAGGTAATGGAATATCTTACTGCAGTTCTTTTCATCTGAAGCATCTGCGCAGTCTATGTTCTGGTTGCATCGTGCTGATCTCGGGATGCACATCCCATCTGTACAGCGGAACTCAACAGCAGCACAGGTTGAAACTAGAAAAATAGATAAATAAGTAAATGGATAGGTAAACTAGATAATGATTTCTTGCTTTTAACGTTTTGAGTGCTTTAATTCTTATATTTTGTTTGGTTTTGCTTTTCAAACTCTGGGCAGTTGAACTTGATCCATGACTCCCAATCCCAAGCTTGGGTTAGATGCCTCAGATATTCTCCCCTGTCACACAGTTCTTCCCTATGTTGTGATACTTATGATACTGCATTGCAATTGCCTGCTTGGATATCTTTCCCCCTATTAAATTGTAAGCTCCATGAAAGCAGAGGCCTGTGCCTTATTCTACCTGATTATTCCATTTCAAAACTAAGCTAACAAACAAACAAAAAATAAATAAATAAATGCTGATGAAATGCTCTTTCTTTTCAGCTTCAAAAGTACAAGGTTATGACTCTAAGCAAATGCCTGAGTGTATACAGAGAAATCCTAACTTGTTTGCTAAGAAATGGAATGTTTCCTACTATGATAAAAAGAGATGGACAGAGAGAGACTGAGGAGGAAATCACTGAGTGTTTTCTTTATTACTCAAAGATGAAATAGTTTAGCACTGCTAGAAAGTCATCATACTATGTTATCTTCCTTTATATGCCACATCACTAACATTTGGTATAGGAAATACGGATGCCTCACGCCAAGGAACATATAAATGTGGTATGACTTGTTTCTGTTATTGGAAAGTAAGGCTTTCCAATTCCCTGCTATGCTTAGATGAAAATCAGTTTTGATATGCTACCATCATTATATATCCTTTGTACAGAATTGCTTATTCTTAATCATATATTCCTTTCTACTTTGCTTACACATTCATTACCATATAATGTTTTCCAGCAATATGTTGTGAACAGGTGCATGGCTTGCTTTATGTGTTAGATTAACTTAGGTGAGAATTTTATTCCAAATTCAAATTTCCACAGGTTGATTATGTTAATGAACAACCTGAAGGGCTCTTTGATTATGCCATTTTTACTAGTGTTGATACTCTAAAGAGCCTATTTAATTATAAATATAAATTATATCAATTGTAAATGGTTAAAATGCTATCTTAAAATATGCAAATTTTACTCAAGGGTATGTATGTCATTTGTATTTCAAAATGCACTGCTCTTATATTTAATTGTATCTTGCAATTGTATCCTTATTTACGTTTAAATGATGATTAGAATAAATGTTTTATTTACAATTTGCAATTATAATTGCTTCACTGTTTTCTTCATTAAAAATAACATCTTATCATGTGAAAAGATAATGCCATTATAAGCTGAGATAAACACACTGTTTCAAAGAGGAAAAATAGATATTTTTCTTTTATGCTAAATAAACCATATTCTTTTCTATTGCTTTTCAGTACAATATTTTTCTATGGAAATAGTTAATGAAATACATAATTTAGAAAATAATCATGATGAGTATATACATTTTGCTTCTGACTTTGCTGTCTTTCAGCAGTCTCCTATTAAGAGGTTGTGTTCCAAAAAATTCCTTATAAACACTATATTTCAGAATTTATTTCTCTGTGAAACAATATTCTGGATAGTGGTAATATTCCTAATCAAGTTTACAAAGATTTATTGCACAATGCACTTTAAATTTTATCTATACTTGCAGTTAGAGTTTGGGATGCTAGAAATCCTAATGCTGATGTACTGGGACAATCACAGTCCATTCCACCATCTCCATCTCCCTCCAAACTTCCACAGATAATCTGTGTACATTTCATGGAATCCACCAGAGTGGATATTGGTGGCAGATAGAGAGAAGAGGGCAAGTCATGACTCCATGAATAGGGCGATGGCATTTCAGACAGTTAAGAGGACTGGAGTTTCAGGGATTTCACGGTAATGGAGTTTCAAAAGTAGTGTTGGGTGCTCTCAGGTGGAAGTGAGTGTAAAGAATGGCTAATGAAATGAGTGGAAACATTGAGCAATTAGAACATGGGTCTTGGATAGAATTCTGGGAAGAGGAAAAAATAAACAGAGGGACTCTGATCTAACTAGATGAAAAGAAACCATATCTTTAAAGTTGAGAAGAGTGGTTAGAAAATGGTATTTAAGAGAAAGGTAGGGGAAAAATGAAGTGTTGGGGGGGGTGTCAGGAGAACTGGAGAAAGGATGAAATACTTTTTCTCCCATTTTTGCAATGAAAAATAGAGCTAATGAATCTTGGTGGGGAGGGCTAGGAGAGCATATTTGAGTGTGTGAGATGTGCAAATAGGAACCAGTTGTGTCTTCACTCCTCATCTTATCTCCATAGATTCCATGACTTGATTTAGAGTTTGGGAACAGCCAAAGGATTATGTAGGGTGATAAGTGGTATTGGAATTGGGAATATTAAGTAGTTACACAATTCCATAAACAGCAGGAGCAAGGTGATTGTGGGGATCAACATCTCCAGCACTTGTAGACAAGAAAGGAGAGTTGTAAAACAGGAGAAATCCATGGTAATAGAGAAAACATCACTTAATTAGTAAGCAAAATCTTCTTGTGCCAAAACCTCTTCCTTTCTGTTCCCTCTGTCATATTCCCTTCTATGTTGTTTTGGTCAATCAAATACTGAAATTTGTTTCATCCTAGGGTGAGTTTGAGGGAAAAAGATAATGCGATCTTTAATTTGTCAAGTGAATATGACAAGTTTCTGACAACTTTTTTCCAGGCTAAAAGTCCTGGAGAAAAAGAGAAGAGAAAATAATGTAGTCCAAATAAAGGTAAACTGAGTGAGAAATACTATAATTTTTCCTCTAGATGTGCCACAAAAAAAAAAATAATAAAGCCTACAAATTGTGAGTGACACCAGGAATAGCAATGAGACACTATGAAGGAAGATCTGACAAACACTGGATCAAAAGTAGTAGCAAGAGAGAAATTAGAAGAATACACTTTCTTTCCTTTATATACTTTCTTAATTCTCCTAATTAATCCACTTCCTTCGCTCCATGTTAGTTAAAATCTTTAATTTGATAGCAAAGATATAAAATTGATCAGTCTTTCCCTGGTTCTTAGGATGATTCTTATAACTAAGCTAACTCACTGTTTTTCCAACTCCCTTACCCAACCTGTAGCAAAGGGGAAACTGACAAGGAAAAAATATATTAAATGCACCGCCACATCTCTTCTGTTTACTTTCGAACCACATCTTTTATTTCTTATACTGCTTAGGTTCCAAGGGTATGTGAACCCAGAAAGAATGATTTCTCCTCCAGGTAGGCTTATCCTTTTCCTTAGCTTGTTGTTTGTGGAATCTTCAAAGTTTTACTATGAATTTGGGGAAAACAGAAAAAAAACACCAGCTTCCTCTCCTCTAGGTTGCCTTAGAAGTGCTTATTTCTCCAGTCCACCTAAAGGTGTTCAGGCGGCCCAAGGAAGTTCTTTTCAGAGGGAATATATTCCTCTTAACAGGAAGCGAAGGAGGGATATGATGCAATCTCCATAAATCTATTCACTCAAACAGAAGAAGAATGAAGAATAACAAACTTTCTGAACAACTCCTCAGATCCCCACCAGACAGCTTGATGTCTAAAGCTCTCAGTTATGAAAGGAATTTTACAAAGAGGCAGTAATAAAAGATTGATGAGGATTTGGGTTTTCACTTTGCTTCCAAAGACAAGAAATAAAAAATAATTCCTTACAATATTTCCACAAATAGATTCTTTGACTATATGCCATTAAAAACATGTTATTTGCTATTAACATCTAAATTAAACAAACAGAACTGTAATAGTACTTCAGATGATTCTACCATAACTTTTCTCCAAAGCCTATTAAAATCTCTCTATATTTATTGATATTTTATTGTACCACTTAAATTTTGTTATTTTTTACTTTATTTACATTAAACAGTAACATGATTTGTGTGTGTGTTCATATATACATGCAACAAAGCACTGTGTCCCCAAGTGGCAATGATTATAGAAAAAGGGAGTGACTAGAGAAATAATTCTTTTTTCATTCTTTCTAAGACTATTTATGTTCCTTTTCCTTCATGACCTTTTACATGCTCTAAGTGTCCATGTGTTTGATGGACATACATCTGAATTAATGCTTTATAAGAAACTGGCTTATATAAAAAGTACCCAAGTTAGTATTTTCCCTATGGCATGAAAGAATACCATGAGAACAATCTTAATATGAGAGGAAAATCAAATCTAAAAGATGAAAATATAATAAGTAAGCTTTCATCTAAAAAGCTACCCATGTGTTTATCCTACAGAAGCTAGACCATTTACTTAAATTTGTTAACTTATAGTATGTAACACAGCATCTCCTTGAGCATGTGTAGTTTTAAATGTGCTACATTATATAGGAAGAAGTTCAAGGCATACAATTTTGTTGTTATTGCTTCACAAGATATCCAATTGTCATGATCACTACACTATTATTATCACAAAATAAAAGTTTTGACAAAAACTTGAATCTCAAATATGGTAGTTCTGTCTACAAGTATATGGCGGAGATAGTTATAACACAGAAACTAAGAGTTTAGATTAAAAAGGGGGAAATAAAATTTTGAATTATTTATATTGTTATTCAGCTGATACTGATATCATTAAGCAAAATGAAACCTATCTATACTTTTAGAAGACTTATGGTTTCAACCAGCCACATAAGAGTTTAATAAACACCCACCATGTACTGGGTATTATATTTCATAAACCCAAATGCACTAATTTGCTTACTGTTTTGTTTTTTTTTTCTTACTGTTTTTTAAAAGAAACTATTTTCCAAGAAACTCCACAGTAACTTATTAAATTTACATGACTTCTTTTGCCATGGAAATTTATATTGAAATCTACTCTCTGCATCTATTATTCAGTTCCTTCATATTCTAGATTTATCTTTTAATTTTTATCCCAGCTTACTATTTTCATGATAGTCTTTCCACCTTGCATAATAACTAATAGAACATATCTATTTTGGGGGTTTCTTTCTACTTTCCTGTTCTTTCTTCCAAATGCTTTTCTGTTTCTCTCCACTAACTACCAATGTCTTATTACAATTTATCAATTTTAGTCTTTTATAGATAATACAAAACCACAGTTAACTTTCAAATGTTCTTGGCTCTTTCTAAACTACATCAACTTAGATGGTAAGCTTCTCAAGCGGTTGGCCAAGATCATATACTCTAAGACAACAGAGTAACTTCTCAATCCTTTATCAGCTACAAAATAATTTGTACACATTCTATCTTCTTCCTTAACATTTTATAGTTTTCTCATTACAACTGTACTTCATACATCTTTTCTCTACCACCAACCTTTTTAAAAAATCTGAATTCACTGTCTTTACTCTTTCACCATTCATATTTGTCTCAATCCAGTGCGATCTGGTATTTCCTTCCCATTCCACTGAACTGACTCTTGAAGGTAACCAAGAAATTATTATCTATTTGCCAAGTATAGTGGACTTTCCAGTCTATGCCTGCCCTCTTGCCTTCTCTGTAACACTAACTTATCCTCCTTTCTTTAAAAAAAATAATTTCTTATGAAGCTCATTTTATTACTCTTGTGGTATATGTTTCATTTCTTTATTAGTATCTTCAATTTTAATTTCAATAGGTCATTTTGATGCATTCTCATAAAACAACTTCTATTTCATACCTCCTTTGAGTTCTCTCTCTTTAAGAAATCCAAGATCAGTTTTTCTGATCTAAACCTACTGAGCTCCATATCTCTGCTTATATATATAACCTTTGAACAGTTCCATTTGAATGTCTATAGGTACCCCAACGTCAGAATGTGGACCATTCTTACTATCTTATCCCTGTTTCACACAACAAAGGGCACGCAAAAATAAATTTAAAAATTAATGAAAACAAATAATATTTTAAAAGCTGGCAACACACACACACACACACACACACACACACACACGTGCCAATATGCTTCAATCATGTCCAACCCTTTGCATGGACTATAGCCCACCACGTTCCTCTGTCCATGGGATTCTTCAGACAAAAATACGGGAGTGGTTTGCCATGCCCTCCTCCAAGGGCTTTTCCCAACCCAGAGATTGAACTCGAGTCTCTTATGTCTCCTGCATTGGCAAGTGGTTTCTTTACCACTAGCACCACCTGGGAACATCCCCTCTCGCCCCCACCAACACATGCTTATCTTCTATTACCATGTTTCTTACCCCAAAATACCTGTTATGCTACCACTTAAAATTCTGTTATATCTGTCTTTTTCCTCTTTATTCCTAGCTTTCACTGCTGTAACAGCCTTCTATTTTGTCCTTCTGTTCTCAGTATTATAGTTTTAATTCTAAAAATCAGTTTTTTTCCTCTTTTTTTTTTCCTTTCTGGTGACTACAAGATAAAGTTCATGTTCTATAACATGACACCAGAAAACACCATCATATCCCAGTTCCTTCTAAGTCAATTCATTTTTGTTGACACTCCCCAATATGCAATCTGGCTCTAATCATCAAATTACTTTCACTTTTCAATATTGGTCCCTCCACTTGGAATTCTCTTGTTTTGAAACCATTCCACTGTTTTAGACTTTGACATTAGTCTATGAAGCCTTTCAGGTTACCTCCAAGTTAAAAAAAAAAAATTCTTAATAGTGCAATCATGGCACCTCATATGCATCTTTACCTATTTAAATGACTATTGTAGAGTTTGATCTAAATTGAGGGCACACACAGAACTTACAAATTTTATGTCTCTATTCTTAAAGAATTTCACCCAATAAAGTATTTTCAATAAATGGAAAGATTTTTAATGGGAAATTGGTTTGGAAAGATCTGTTGATTCCAGATTTTAGGATACCATAAATGTCAGACTAAAAACTTGTCACTTATTCTGCAAACATTGGGATTCTTTACCTGAGGAGTAATTAAAAAAAAAAACTAAATCTTTACATAGCATTTACTATATGCCAAGTTCTGTTCTAATACTGATACACTTATTTAACTATTGTCTCTTTTCTTATAATTTGGAAAACTGAGGCACCAGTTGGTTAAGTACCTTATCCAAAGTTTCACAGTTAGTGATAGGGCTGGGGTTCTATTCCAGGTAGTGTGGCTGCTGATGTGTTCCATGGTAAAATTTTAAATTTAACATGTAAAATGTTAAATTGTGTTAGCATGACTAAACATTCAATTGATTGGAAAGAGTAGCAATCGTTCCAATTGACTTCCAAAAGGAGACCAAATAAAAGGCTGTTAAGCTTACTCTGTTAAGCTAGGCTCAAAATAGGCTGAAAGGGAATATATTTCAAAGAATTGGAAGATTTGCTGATGATTGGGCATGTGGTTAATAAAGCATGGTGGAAGGAGGAATAAAGAAGAATACCAAGGTTTCCTTTCCAATAAGTAGGAAAATGAAGAGATCACATGTAGGAGGTAGGATTAAGGAATGAAGGGGAACATTTTGGAGCAATAAATTCAATATTATACTTTCTGGTAGAAATGTCCCAAATAGGGAGGTTGAACTGAAAAGGTGAAAAAGAATCTTGAAGTGAGCAAAGAAAGAAATAGAAACCAGAGACAGAAAAATAGTCATCAATTTTCAATTGACTCTAATAACTCTCTTCAACAGCATTGACCAAAGCATGGTCCGTAGATGCTAGTCAGGGTTATATATCAAAAAGGTGAAACTCCAGAACTCTCAGGAATACACTGTAGAAGAGTTTGGGGAACACTTAGCATGATAATATTCCTAGGCTGATGTGACATGTGTTTACCTTTACAGTCTAATTCATCAGAGTTGTCTCCACAATCATTTTCACCATCACATAACTTGCTGTGAGGAACACAACGGCGATTGTAGCAGGGCTTGAAACCTCTTCGACAACTTCTGTTTTCTTACATGGAAAAGTGAAAACACATACTTGGAGGGCTTATAGAAATATTTTTACAAAAAGAAGATTACAGGTAAGATCTCATTCACAATAACCGGATTGTGGATCTAAAGAACAGATGCTGTGTGGCATTCAAGTTCTGGATTAGAATATCTATGAAAAAACTCTCTTTGACTATTTTAACTTCAATGATTCACACTTGGAGGTCTCGCCAAATTATACCCACTTTATTGCTTCTAGGATTTCTGTCAGGTAGGACAGAAATAAACTTGTATCACATATTCAATGAATCTCTACCTCAAAAGTAACAAAGGCACTCCAACACCTATCCCCTATCTCCTTTGCACCCCACAAGTATTTTAAATCAAGAAAAAGAAGAGTCAAACAAAACATTTATTCCTGAATCAGTGAATTCAAGAGTCACCTATTTATCCATAAATTTCTCTTAAAAATCATCTTAAAGGATCTATTAGAATTTTCAAAGCAGAAGAATAATTGCCTTCTGAAATCTGTTTACCTTAATCAGAATCTCCTGACATTTTCTGATTTGGGGCAGAAGGTACCACTCACAATAATAATAGCTGCCATTTACTGAAAGCTTCTTTTGTGCCAGGCTCTGTATTGAGCATATGTAAATACACATACGTTTATTTAATGTTCCCAACCACCATTCCAGCTAGGTGCTTGTAGTGTGCTGTGTTGTGCTTAGGTGCTCAGTCATGTCTGACTCTGCAACCCCATGGAATGTAGCCCTCCACGCTCCTCTGTCCATGTAGATTCTCCACATAAGAATACTGGAGTGGGTTGCCAAGCCTTCTACCAGGGGATCTTCCTGACCCAGGGATCAAACCCAGGTCTCCCACATTGCAGGCGGAATCTTTACCAACTGAGCCACCAGGGAAGATTTGTAGTGAGAAACTAAAATATAAGAAAAGTAATGGCCTTTCCTCATACTAGTCACAAACTAAAAGATTTGGGAACAAACATTTAAACTCAAATGTGATTCTAAAATCTGGAATCTATGTCTGAAATTGTCAAACTATAGTCCACAGGCCAAATGCAGCATGTGAACCTGATTTTATCTGGCTCTGGAACTAATAATGATTTTTACATTTGTAAAAGATTGTTTAAAACACTAGAATATGTGACAAAAGCATATATGACCCACAAAATCACAAAATAGCAGCATACCCTTTACAGAAAAAGCTTGCTAGCCCCTTTTCAGACAAATATTATCTGCCTTCTAAGAAGATAAAAATAATGTGAAATATATTTTCAAGCCAATTCATAATATATTAGTATCACATAAAATGTAATTATTATCACATTTTTATATGCTTTATTTTCATGATGTACAGGACATAGCTATTGATTTTGGTAAACACATTATTTGAGGTAAATTCCCTAAGATTTAGTTACATGTTGATTACAGACAAATTACATTTAACTATCATTTTAGCCAAGGATGTTTACTCTGCAATATAAAAGAGTGACAAAACTTCCTGTGAATTTCCCCAAATCCACCTTACTCTTGTTTTAACTTTCTTTGACAAGAAATAAAACAAAAGAGAAATACAGAAGCCAAATACAATTCCAGATATAGATACCTAAATTTTGAAGAGCATATAATACCAATACTATACAGCATAAGAATAAATCAGACTACTTTAGAAATATTCTAGATCAATTCTACCTCAACTATTAATGATTGCATAGATGCATGCTTTCAGGAACAACATTGTTGAAATGAAGGCAAGTAACAGTTGCTTACTATAGAGTCCAAAAGCCAGTTTATATTTCTATGGGAGAGGGAAAGGTTGACTATCATTTGCTGTCACCTACAGAGGCACAACAGGTGGAATTCCATACTTAATGGACACCAGGGCTAAAGCAATCAGCATTTGTACCTAAGGGCAATAGCCCTGGGATAATCCGAGAAGCAAAATTATTTAGAATGAATAAGACCTTGATATCAATACAACAATATACCATTGACTGATGGTGGACTTTTGCTGCAGGTTAAACCTGCAATATCCAGCCAATAACTAATACTTCTGACATCTTTAAATGTAAGCCTAAAACCTTTGCTAATGAAGAATAAATATGGAGCTCAAAAACAGGCTCCTGTGTATTTAAATTTATACTTCAAGCATGGAAACTATGAGGAAATTCTTCAATTAATATCATGTGTATTTGGGTAGGAAATAAGGTGCCCAATTTGAATAAGAACAAGCCAAATCAATTGTTAATCTACATGTTAATGAGAGGCAGTAAGAAAATCATACATACAAACCAAATGGAGACATTCATACCAAAAACTATAAAAATAATTGCAAACTTATCTCTGAAATGAGAAAATCACACACTGAAAACTTACCACAGTAGAGCAGTTTTTCATCTGATTTATCCTTACAATGAGGAATGCCATCACAGGTGAGCTGATAATCAATACATTCTCCATTTCCACACTCAAATTCTGAATAAATATTGCAGGAAGAATTTTTAGCTGAAAGGAAAAAAGGTCAATATTTCGTATAATAACAAACATTTTTGATGTCATAACAATTGTTTCCTTTAATCTTAATCATAAAAATACAAATTTGCTTATATAAAAATTAATAAAGGGCAATTGTTTATGGAATTCCTTTACAAAAAAAATTAAGAGGGACGCTTTTATTGTGTTGTTTTCAAGCTCGCTTTGCAAATGTTCATAAGTTGCCTAACTTTATCTTTGTGTTTAAAGTATGGTACGGGGAGGGAGGAGGGAGGAGGGAGGAGGGAGGAGGGAGGAGGGTTCAGGATGGGGAACACATGTATACCTGTGGCAGATTCATTTCAATTAAAAAAAAAATAAAGTATGCTTGTGGATTTTGTTAACTATTTGGTGACTGTACACGTGTGGAAAGAAGGAGGGGCTTAAATTTGGGTGACTATATTTATGCATCTTGCTTAGCACTTTATCCTAAAAATAAATGTTTAAGAAGAGCCAGTTAAATAAGCTCTGTACATACTGATAGTGTTTTTGTATCTTGTTATTCAAATCTCATATATTCTTCCATACACTGAAATTTTTCAGCATATAGAATTCTCATCTTGGATGCCTTGAATTGATTCATTTCACTGAAGTCTCACCTCCAAATGTCCTTCCTCTCCAACTACCTGCTGAAAAAAATCTCTTTAACAATTTCTATCACTCAGAAGTACTAGAGTTGCTGAAATTATTCTCTATAGAATAGACAGAGCCTCTTGTGCTATTTACATTGTGAGAGGTACCAGGGAGAAGACCGTCTCTTCCTGCCACATGTGATCAGTACCTACTCCTTGAAATGCATGGGAGTCTGTAGGGGGTGCTGGTAGAAGACCAAGATAAACTGAAAAGCACATGCAGCAGATGCTTATGGGCTCCAGTTAACCACTGCCCTATTGTCCCACTTCTAAGTGCCAGGATTCTTGTAAGAAATTTAAAGTCCGAGTTTTTTGTGATTTGACCAACTTGTGAGTACAAAACAGCCATGAGTACAAAGAAGCTTTTCTACAGCTAGATTTCATCCCTGGAATGCCAATATGTGACCTCTGTTTTAGAATGATCTCTCTTGGGGAAAATAGACATTTTTCAAAAATTTATTTATTTTTAATTGAGGATAATTGCTTTATGATATTCTGTTGGTTTCTGCCATACATCAACATGAATCAGCCTTAGGCATACATATGTCCTGTCCCTCTTGATCCTGCCTCCCACCTCCCAAACTATCCCACTCCTTTATTTTTATTCTTAAACAACTGATTTACTAGCAAGCTTTTGGAACACAAGGTTTCTGCTGCATTTTGTGCTGTCTGCTTGCGTATACTCAGTCTATTGGGCTTCCCAGGTGGTGCTGGTGGTAAAGAACCCGTCTGCCAATGCAGAAGATGTAAGAGACGCAGGTTAGATCCCTGGATCGGGAAGATCCCCTGGAGGAGAGCACAGCCACCCATTCCAGTATTTTTGCCTGGAGAATCCCATAGACAGAGGAGCCTGGTGGGCTACCACAGTCCTTAGGGTTGCAAAGAGTCTGACACAACTGAAGCAACTTAGCACAGCACAGCACCCAATCTACTGCTTGTAGAAAAACCATACAGGGAAAGTAAGTCATATTAATTATGTTGGAGGTAATTAGAATTCATTTATCTCTACTAATGCAGGAAATATAGTTTAACTTTATAATTTGCTATCAGTTTTTAGGATTTATTTCAGGAATATTCGATTAAACAGACACTAATACTCTTTGAAGTTCCCAGTGTTTTGTTTCTTTATTATTCCTAGAATGTAACCATTTTTACAGAATATTTATATTTTCTCTATCTACCTATTAATGACTTATAATTTAACTTTTTAAATGATAGCAGCCTTCTCCAAAGTTAACTTTGTTTTTCTTGGTGCAGTCTAATTTCACTAGTCAGTAGCTAAGGTAGAATGCCATGTTAGAGGAAATAACAAGAAAATAAGAGTCTAAAAATACCACTCAGTTTAAAGAATTATTATCTTTAAGAAGAGTGCTGACTTACTGCCCACAATCACCTTAGATTATGAACTGAATAAAATTCATCCATTTACTGAGAGTCCATTGGCATTCCTAACTTGTTTTGTCTATTTTAAACACATACTGTTTAATTTCTCATTTCCAGTGAAAAATAATTGCTATGATAGAAAATGTCATATTTTGATTTTATAATCATCATACCTTTGAGGAAAAGTTGATAATATTTATAGTAAATATGGTTTATTATGCAAAAAAACAAATAGTGTATGAGCACAATTCTTATTTAGGTATGTTCATTTGAAGAAATAGTAGTGAGTATTTTCTGCCTCTCTCTAGAAACAAAAACTGTGGTTCAGCTGTCTTCCATTCTCTTACAAGGTAATTGCTTTATCTAATTATATTTGCTATTCTTATTTCTGTTATGGGTGTTAATAAGGTTAGCAATGTCATGTAAAATGAAATTGCCTCATCTTTTTTCTCAAGAGTTATGATAACAAATGGTTTTCTCTCCTTTGCCCTCAAGTAGATGTTAGTAAATAACCTTTCACCCTTGTTGCCATTAACATTCATAAACTGCTCTGGGTGAACTAATTCAGATGTGGACCCCGATATTCCAGAAACATCATCATTTCCCAAAGATAGATTTGACAAGAAGAAGCCAAGAGTTACTTTTCAATCTCTCTGCTGGACCACAGAATTTCAATATGAATGCACAATGGATACAAGATACTTCTGTAAAGATTTGTCAGCTCTGAAGAATCCAGTATCACTCTGCAGTTCCACGTGAATACAACTGTGCTTGTTTTAACACTACAGTTTTCTGTCTGATTCATCCCCTCTCATCAATAGTGAGACGCAGGTGGCTTAGTAGGGACAGATGTATTTAATCTATTTTGCTGCAAGGACAGGAATCTACTGTCTACAAATAAGCCTTGCTGTTTTGACTAGAGGCATTGGTTTACTATTGGCCTGTAGTGACCTGTGAAAGCAACATGAGTGATTCTAATGCATGGCTAACACTCCAGGCTTACAGATGGCGTCGGATCCAGACAATTACAGCTGAAACCACAAAGGCAAACTGAAATGGAGAGTTTAAGCAATTGCTTGAGAAATTCCGGGAAATGTTAGGTAATGAAAAAACATTGGAATTTGTGGCCCAAATTATTGAAATTAACTGTCTACTGGCCAAATACATCACTCCCTTGTTTGCCTCAGCACATTCTTAAAGTCTTTTACTATTTTGCTAAGAAATGCCCTTTTGGATTATGTGCCAACACACAAAGTGAGAAAATATGTATATGTTCTTGCATTAGGTGTAGTAGTTCTCCTGGTTAAAAAAATTATGTCAAAGTGTTTGTATTAGAAAAAAGTTTCCAAGTGTACATGAATCCAAGAATCACACTTGTTTGTATTAAAATAAGAACAGGCAAAAGAGAAGATCCTTCTGGTATACAAAGACTGAAAGAAGACAAAAGATGTAACTGAAAAATACTTTCAGCTTATGATTCTTATTTTTATAATGTAGACATATACAACTCTATTGATTTTCTAAGATGAAAGATATGAGATGAATATACAGATGAGGAGAAAAAAAAACTGAACACATCGTAAGAGTTTACCAATTTTAGTTTTCCAAAATGCTTCTCTCCTGTCTTTCTTACTCACAACTAGTCTTGATGTTAAAGAGAAATTAACCCTTTTTATGTTGCTGGATAATTTTCATGACAATATTAGAAAACTTGAACCGTTATTTACAGTAGAAACAGTTTGGGAAACTTAGCTGTTAATAAGTATATACTGTAATGGTACTAATTAAAGATTGTAATGCCTTTGGGAGGTATAAACATCACACAAGGCTGCAATGTTACATTTTTAATTAACAGTTCAGAAATGACTACAAATAAATTGTGTGAGACATTCTTTCTCATTTACATACTCTGACCAACTGTGAGTGGGTTCACTACTAAGCTACTGTCTGTACACTGGTTTATTTTGGCTTTAATTAATTTTGCTATTGATTGAATTCTTAAAATCATAACTCCTAAGTTTTCAGATATCATTGTGTATAGGTATTTCTCCAGTTTACCCAACATCTTCCAGCCATAATCAGAGGATACAACATTTATCACTCTTCGGGTTATTATTACCTATCACATGGTGCTATAGGTAGAATGGTAAACAGCTCTTCTTAGAATAGAGAGATAAGCCAACAGGGTCTCTAATAATGGAGAAGAGTACAACGTCAAACATATGCTAAAACAATTCCAAAGTCCATGTGTGCCATTTTGAACAGTTATGTGTCCCATCACATCTTAATTCTCTTTACTTACTCACACATCTGTTGTCTTCCAGCAATATTCGATCCCCTCTGCAGGAACAATTCACTCTGCCATTAGGAGTTAAAAGGCACAAGTCATGGCAACCTCCATTCAATAATGCACATGGAGAAAGTTCACCTGCAATGAAGAGGTTTTATTGGTGACATTTTATACTGAATTCCTGTACTGTGTTACTATAGATTAGCAGTGAACTGTCAGACAACCTCAATCTCTCAAAATATCTCATGAACAAGGAAGATACAGGGCTTTTGAAAATCTAAAGATTCCAAATAATAAGTACATTGAAAAATATGTAACAAATCTCTACATTTTCTAACATATTTGTCATTCAATACACTGGTACCTCCAGAAACTACATAAATACTGCAAACTGCAATTCTGTAGGTATTTCAGTGATTAAAAAAAAAAAGTTTAGGCCAGATGCAAAGCTTGTAAAACAAGTATTATTTTCTTGAAAACAACTTGATTTGAATCACCAAAAATAAGAGGAGTGAGAAAGTGTGAAATAGATATCCAGAAACTAATAATTAAAAGTGAATCATTCCTCTGGTGATAAATTAAGAACTACAAAATTTCCATAAAATGTTCAATTTCAATATATTCAATGATCAAAGCATGAATAGTAGCCCCAGAAACAGTAAGAAAACAAAATCCAACTATTACTTATATATATATACTTATATATATATATATACACACATATATATGGGTTTTTTTTTCACATATATATGTTTTTGAGAGACTATATCATTAAGGAATAAATTTGCTTTCTATGGTAACTTACAGCTATTGGTGTCATTAGCAACAGCTATGATACCCATTGGTTGATGTGGAATATCAGAACGAAGAATTTTTGTATCTCCTCCTGTGTACTTGTTAGAACGCAGGATAGCTCTTCTTCCCCAATCTGACCAGAAGATATAATTGTCATATACAGCCAGACTGAGAAAAGTTCCTGGCCCAGATTTGACAATCACCTAAAATAAAGTAAAATATCATATTTTTAAAAATGAAAATTTCTGCATATGTTTTTGCTCAAAAAAGATATTATTCATTTATTTTAATCAATTGAAATAATCAGATAAAAATACATTTCACTAACTGTATTAAGGTTTATTTTAAATATCATAACCATCCTTACCTTTTGTAATGTGCTTACTTAATATTTTGAAGTATATTTCTATTTAGTAGTCATTCACTTTAAGCAAATGTGTACTTTTAGTATTATAAACCAAAATCAAGACAAAAATATGAGATTAACTGTTATTACTATCAAATATTTTTATTAAGAAATCATTAGATATGTAGTAAATACTCATTAAGCTTTCAGAACTATATACAAAATACACAATACAATTTGATCCAGGTTATTCCTTTAGACAACACAAATGGATTTAACAGGTTATCCACGCATTAGAAATAAAAATTTAAAAGTAAAGACCAACAAGTTTCACTCAGACGAAGATGAAGTAAAAGGGACTAGATTTCCCTTCCCAATAAAACAACTAAAAAACTAACCAAAATATATAAAACAAGGCTTTTCAACAAATTGGATATCAGGTAAGAAATGACAGTGATTCCTGTGTAACAGGAACTAACCACGTGAGTCCCATAACCTCCAGAGTTTATAGCCTGAGATAGTGACCAACAGTGACATCGTGCAGAGGGAGTGTGAAGTTAAGTGGGCATTAGGAAGCATCACTAGGAACACAGCTAGCGGAGGTGGTGGAATTCCAGTTGAGCTATTTCAAATCCTAAATGACGAGGCTGTTAAAATGTTACACTCAATTTGCCAGCAAATTTGAAAAACTCAGCAGTGGCCACAGGACTTGAAAAAATCAGTTTTCATTCCAACCACAAAGAAAGGTAATGCCAAAGAATCCTCAAACTACCACACAATTACACTCATCTCACATGCTAGCAAAAGTAATGCTCAAAATTCTCCAAGCCAGACTTCAATGGTACATGAACCATGAAATTCCAGATGTTCAAGCTGGATTTAGAAAAGGCAGATGAAGCAGAGATCAAATTGCCAACATCCACTGGATCATAATAAAAGCAAGAGAGTTCCAGAAAAGCATCTGCTTCTGCTTTATTGACTATGTCAAAGCCTTTGACTGTGTGGATCACAACAAAGTGTGGAAACTTCATAAAGAGATGGAAATATCGGAACACATGACTTTCCTCCTGAGAAAGTAGGCAAGTCATCTGAATGCAGGTCAAGAAGCAACAGTTAGAACTGGACATGGAACAACAGATTAGTTCCAAATTGGAAAATGAGTACATCAAGGCTGTATATTGTCACCCTGTTTATTTAACTTATATGCAGAGTACATCATGCAAAATGCTGGGCTGGATGAAGCACAAGCTGGAATCAAGATTGCTGGGAGAAATATCAATAACCTCAGATATACAGATAACACCACCTTTATGGAAGAAAGTGAAGAAGAACTAAAGAGCCTTTTGATGAAAGTGAAAGAGGAGAATGAAAAAGTTGGCTTAAAATTCAACATTGAGAAAACTAAGATCATGGCATCTGGTCCCATCACTTCATGGCAAATGGATGGGGAAACTTTGGAAACATGACAGATTTTATTTTCTTGGTCTCCAAAATCACTGTAGATGGTGACAGCAGTCATGAAACTAAGATGCTTGCTCCTTGAAAGGAAAGCTATAACCAACCTAGATAGCATATTAAAAAGCACAGACATTACTTTGCTAATGACATTACTTTGTCCATATGGTCAATGCTATGGTTTTTCCAGTAGTCATTTATAGACGGGAGAGTTGGACCATAAAGAAGGCTGAATGCCGAAGAATTGATGTTTTGAACTGTGGTGTGGAGAAGACCCTTGAGAGTCCCTTGGACTGCAAGGAGATCCAACCAGTTGATCCTAAAGGAAATCAGTCCTGAATATTCATTGGAAGGACTTGATGCTGAAGCTGAAACTCCAATATTTTGGCAACCTGACGTGAAGAACTGACTCACTGGAAAAGACCCTGATGCTGAGAAAGATTGAAGGCAGGAGGAGTAGGGGATGACAGATGGTTGGACAACATCACCTACTCGATGTACATGAGTTTGAGTAAGCTCCAGGAATTGGAGCTTGCTCAAACTCATGGAAGCCTGGCATACTGCAGTCCATTGGGTTGCAAAGAACCAGACATAACTGAGTGACTGAACTGAACTGAAATGAATAAACACCTCACATGTGCATGAGGCATTCAAAAGGATTAGAGAAAAGAGTTTCCAAAATTTACATGGGTCCAAGAATCACATTTACTAAATTAAATAAAAGTTGGAAGAGAGTACAATAAATAGGAAATAGGAAATAAAAAATTAGGGGAAAATCAATGAAACTAAAAGATAGCTTTTTGAGATCAACAATATTAGCAATACATAATGAAGCAACAGTTAGAACTGGACATGGAACAACAGACTGGTTCCAAATAGAAAAAGGAGTATGTAAGGCTATATACTGTCACCCTGCTTATTTAACTTATATGCAGAGTACATCATGAGAAACACTGGGCTGGAAGAAGCACAGTTGGAATCAAGATTGCCAGGAGAAATATCAATAAACTCAGATATGCAGATGACACCACCCTTATGGCAGAAAGTGAAGAGAAACTCAAAAGCCTCTTGATGAAAGTGAAAGAGGAGAGTGAAAAAGTTGGCTTAAAGCTCAACATTCAGAAAACGAAGATCACGGCATCTGGCCCCATCACCTCATGGGAAATAGATGGGGAAACACTGGAAATAGTGTCAGACTTTATTTTGGGGGGCTCCAAAATCACTGCAGATGGTGACTGCAGCCATGAAATTAAAAGACGCTTAACTCCTTGGAAGAAAAGTTATGATCAACCTAGATAGCATATTGAAAAGCAGAGACATTACTTTGCCAACAAAGGTCCGTCTAGTCAAGACTATGGTTTTTCCAGTGGTCATGTATGGATGCGAGAGTTGGACTGTGAAGAAAGCTGAGCGCCAAAGAATTGATGCTTTTGAAATGTGGTGTTGGAGAAGACTCTTGAGAGACCCTTGGACTGTAAGGAGATCCAACCAGTCCTTTCTAAAGGAGATCAGTCCTGGGTGTTCTTTGGAAGGAACGATGCTAAAGCTGAAACTCCAATACTTTGGCCACCTCATGCAAAGAGTTGACTCATTGGAAAAGACTCTGTTGCTGGGAGGGATTGGGGGCAGGAGGAGAAGGGGATGACAGAGGATGAGATGGCTGGATGGCATCACTGACTCGATGGACATGAGTTTGAGTGAACTCTGGGAGTTGGTGATGGACAGGGAGGCCTGGTGTGCTGCAATTCATGGGGTCGCAAACAGTCGGACATGACTGAGCGACTGAACTGAACTGAATGATGCAGTGAGGTTTTCCAAGGAATACAGGTTTAGTTAGCATTTTTAAAGCCTATCAGTATAATTTATCACATTAACAGGCAAAATAAGAAATCCCCTAGGAATATCTCAATGAAAGCAGAGAATTTATTGGTTGGATCTAGCATCCATTCCTGACAGAAACTCAGACTGGAACTAGGAATGGAAATAAAACTAGGAATGAGACAGGAATAATCCTTCATACTATTTCTACCAAACATTATCCTAGGGTTAATAGCCTGTATAATTAGGCAAGAAAACAAAATAAAAAACATTCAGATTGGGGATCAAATTCTTATCACCTAAGTCTCTCTTCACCAAGAATCATGTTAGGTCACTTTAGCCAGAATTTTCCCTTACCTCTGACATTTCCTCTTAGTAATTGTCCATCCACTGATGGCCTGTTTGCTTCCTGGCTATAAATGTCTACTTTTCCTTCTATTTATAGTTGAGCTCAGTCTGTCTTCTACTGCAAAACCCCACTGTAGTAATCTCTATATCTATCCTGATAGTTCTGAATAAAGTCTCACTTACCATTTTGACAAGTGTCATATATACTATTTTTCCTTAACACATTCAATGTAATACTACTGAGAAATAAAAAGGATGAATTATTGATGTATGTCACACTGTGCATAAATTTCAAAATAATCATGCTGAGTGAAAGAAGCGAGACAAAAGGGAGTATAAAGTATATGCTGCCATTCATATAAACTTCTACAAAATGAGAAATAATCTGTAGTAACAACAACAAAACAATAACAACAACAACACTTTCTGGTGATAGAGTGGGAAGGAGTAGAGTGGGAACAAAAGGATTAAAAAGGGAAATAACAAAATCTGTAGAACTTATTAATATGTTCATTATCTTGATGTGATGATGACTCACAGATTATGTGCACGCATATGTGTGTGAAGATTTTTACAATTTAAATTTTTAAATTTTAATGTATGTAAATCATATCTGAATTTTTTTAAATAAAGGCCAGAAATTTTTAAAGAGTATTTTCAGAAATAACATTAAGTATATATGACTGCAACAGCATTTAGAAGGACAAATCAGAAAATAGACATATTTGTTGTCTAGTCGTTTTTTCTTAACTTTTGCTTCTTAATCTAATCCATAAGGAACCTATCCAAATAGCTCCTCTGAACTCTGGAAAATCAGTGAATGATCTAAGGGATGGTTTAAAATTTAAGCATACCTCTTAGGTAAATGAAGTACTCAGATTTCTAGAAGAGAGAAACCAATATGAATTTTCTCTTCTAGCAAGGAGATGAGATATAATTTTAGTAACTGAATAGTAAACATGCAAAAGAAGAAGGAAAGAAAGGACGCTAAGCCTTAAAGAAGTGAAGTCTATAATAATTTGCCTCTAAGACAGCAAAAAGTTCAAAGAATACCTTTCAAGGCATTGATATAGATTATTTTGCTTGGTTTCATTTAGAAGAAATTTTTGTCTCCTTATTGTGGACAAAATACATAAATGGTGATGTTGGAGCATATTTTGAATAAAGGAATTGGCTTTTTGCTTTTCAACATCACAATCAGGAGGGCTTGATAATCAACATCCAATTCACAGATACAGAATTTACTCAATTATCTCTATTTTGGAAATCATTGTGTTATAATGGGAAGGGCTCATTAGGCCCACATACAAATGGAAGCATGATCATTCTTGAGCAGAGTGGATTTGGGGAAGATGCTTTACTTAAAAAAAAAAAAAAAATGTAGCTTTTTCATCTTTATTATGGAGGTGATTAAAACATGTTTCAACAATTTCACAGGGCTGTTATAAGGATATATGCAGAAATGTTTTGACTATCTTATATTGCTGCTGCTAAGTCGCTTCAGTCGTGTCCGACTCTGTGTGACCCCATAGACGGCAGCCTCCTCCGTCCTTGGGATTCTCCAGGCAAGAATGCTGGAGTGGGTTGCCATTTCCTTCTCCAATGCATGAAAGTGAAAAGTGAAAGTGAAGTCGCTCAGTCGTGTCTGACTCTTTGTGACCCCATGGACTGCAGCCTACCAGGCTCCTCCGTCCATGGGAGTTTCAAGGCAAGAGTACTGGAGTGGGGTGCCATTGCCTTCTCCATCTTATATTGCTATATATATTATATTTGTCTAATTTACCTGTCATAGATAAGTTTAAATAGTAACTTTTGTAATTTGTGCCTCCAGGTCTATTATAAAATAGTTATTTTTATATAAAAATCAAGCTAAGAAAACTCAATAGGAATATTTTTGTAGAAATAAACAAATAAATTAGATTCTTTGGCCTTGAGATATTAAATATGTTAAACAGAGACCTGGATATATTACTTTTCCAGTAATCAGAAAAAATAAATAAATTATAAAGGAACTTTCACATGAATGATGACTACATGGGAATGATCCTTAAGAAACAAATACCCTTCGTAGTGCCACATATTGCCTTCTTAGGAATTAAAACATTCTTAGGGTTAAACCATTTACTAACCACTAAAATTGATGTGATTTTAAGAAAACTGATAATCCTGAGAATGTGATAATTTAAAAAAATAGTCCTCTTTCACTACTCCATCCTATATCAAACTCTAAATTAGTATGAGATAATTAACAATGTCACCTTCCTAATTTCCAAAATTTTCCCTCATCCATTCTTAACTGACAATTACTCTCTTATAGAAACAATTCATTTTTATTCTGATTATACAAGTAATTTTTATTCTATAGGACAATGTTTCTCAAGTGGAAATGTACATACAATTCACTTTGAGATTTGTTAAAACTCATATTCTGATTCACTAAATTAAGATTGGAACCTCAGATTCTTCATTTCTAACAAACTTCCAAGTGTTGCTGAGGCTGCTGTTTGGGAATTCACTTTAAAAAGCAAGAATTATAAAACAGAGAAAAGCACAAAAATAAAATAAATAATAATCTTACCACACAAATCTAATTATTTATCATTTTGGATTAAATATATATATGTATTTATATTTACAAATTGACAGACACATGAGCTATCTAAAGTTTGTTGAGATTAAGTAAAATCAATTTTAAAAGTTTAATTTAAAAAAAGCAACTATATCCAAAATTTATTTCTTTTAAAGATGATAAAAAGATGTCTTTCTTGATCTGTCACATATTAGAACCCTTTATTTTACAAAGGGACAAGAGAATTCTATAATGTTCTTCTGTGCTCTGTGCTCAGAACAATTTTAGTGATCTAAGTGAAAGACACACTGCTGTATAATAGTGGTTTCACCCCTCCAAACACACACACACACACACACACACAAATACAGAACATGGAAAACTAATGTTAAAATGGACTTTTTACCCTGTGTGCTGTGCTGTGCTTAGTCATTCAGTCACATCTGACTCTATGGACTGTAGCCCACCAGGCTCCTCTGTCCATGGGAATTCTCTAGGCAAGAATACTGGAGTGGGTTGCCATGCCCTCCTCCAGAGTTTTTACCCTATAGCAAATCTGAAAAGACTTATGATTCTTAGCAAATGTAAAAGTTTAATTTAACATTCCTCATTTGCATTTCTTTGGGAATAACATGTTACTCCATAGTTAATATTTCAGAAGTATAAAAGATCACCTAAAATAATGTTATGAACTGAATGTTTGTGTAGTACTGAAATTCATATGTTGAAATCTTAACCTTGTAACCCACCATGTGATACTTGTAGGTGAAACCTTTGGGAGGTAATTAAGTTAGATGAAGTCATGAGGGCAAGGGCCCTGTGATGGGATCCGTGCACTTATTGGAAGAAGGAAAGATCTCTCTTGTTCTTCATGGGAGGACATGCAGCAAGAAAGGAGCCACTGCAAGCCAGGAGGAAGGTTGTCACTTGAACCCAAACATGCTGGCATGCTCAGCTCAGATTCCTCAGCCGGAACCATGAGAAATGAACACCTGTTGTTTAAATCACCCAGTCAATGGTACTTTGTTATAAGGTGCACAAGTTCTAAGTCACTTCAGTCAAGTCCAACTCTTTGTAACCCCATGGACTGTAGCTCACCAGGCCCCTCTGTCAATGGGATTCTCCAGGCAAGAGTATTGAAGTGGGTTGCCATTTTCTCCTCCAGGGGATCTTCCTCACCCAGAGATTGACCTGGCTGTCTCCTGTATTGGCAGGCAGGTACTTTACCATTAGTGCCACCTGGGAAGCTTGGTATAGAAACAGTAGCCAAATAAGACTGCTTTACTTTGTTCCTTTTTGAAGAGTCAGGTTTTAAGATTTATATCTACTTAAACTTCAATAAATATTTTTAAATCAACAAAATAAAGGAAAGATTACAAGTTATGATAGAAATATAACTAGAAAATGATAACTTCTATATTGCGCTACCTGGGAAGATTTTCCTGAGAGAAGTAAGGATGAATAGGTAGTGGGATGAAAAGAGAAGGCAAAGCTTTTGACAGTGGGGATGCATGGTGCAAAAGCTGAGAGGAAGGGGGAAGAGGAAGTGCTGAGAAAAGGAGAAGAGGTTAAGTGAGCATGATTATCACTCAGACATCTGGGAAGAAGAGCCAATGAGGAGCCTGGTGAGAAGGGACAGAAGGGCAAATATGTAGGGCCTTCCTTCCTATAGGCCAAGGTCGTGAGTGTGTTCTGAAAGTAGTAGTAAATTATTAATTTTCAAGCATACCAATGTCATTATTGCTTTGTAGTTTAAAGATTATTCTGCCTCTGGTGTAGACAGTAGATTGCTGCTGCTAAGTCGCTTCAGTCGTGTCCAACTCTGTGCGACCCCATAGATGGCAGCCCACTAGGCTCCTCTGTCCCTGGGATTCTCCAGGCAAGAACACTGGAGTGGGTTGCCATTTCCTTCTCCAGTGCATGAAAGTGAAAAGTGAAGGTGAAGTTGCTCAGTCGTGTCCAACTCTTAGTGACCCCATGGACTGCAGCCCACCAGGCTCCTCCGTCCATGGGATTTTCCAGGCAAGAGTACTGGAGTGGGGTGCCATTGCCTTCTCTGAGACAGTAGATTAGATAAGAGCAAAAAGAGTTTCAGGGAGACGAGCTTAGATCAACTGCATTTGTCCAGACAAAGCATAATACTTTTGATATTTTGAGCGAGAAAGATGAAGAATACAAATATTAGGGAAATAATTGCAAGCTAATGATTCTCTATTAAACTTTTTATCAGAACTCACAAGGGTTTTCGTCACTCACCATTCATTCATCCTTTTACCATTTTTTTTCAAACAATGGTAGTTAACTCTTATGAAGAGTTAACACTTCCTGAATGCTTACGATATATAGGATATGCATGTATTGTATGCATCATACCAAATTTAATCTCAAACTAACTTATGTGGTGATTACTATTTCAGTTCATATTTTATTGATGAGGATTGAAGCTTAATAAGTTTATGAAATAAGCCCAAAGCCACATATTTACTCAATGATTTGAGCCTATTTCAGACCCAAAGCAACTAAGATCTGAATTAACTTGTATATATAAAATCTAACTTGGTTAAAGAGATAGGAGAAACTATTTGATATTATCAGATGTATATGTATATATACTGCTCTTATTATTACGTATATGCTCCTTAAGTTAGGGACTGCAGCAATTTCCTCAATCCCTTTTTCTATTCAGCATCATATTTTACATGAACAAAATAGTAAACACTGCTAAATCATTAAGAATGAAAACATAAATTAAAAGTTATTTTTTATGGATAGGAATAGTTATTCTTATCACAATGAAAGTGTTTTTTTTTTGGTTGCTACCAAAAGTAATTTGGTATATGGTAACTTTGTAAGTTTTCATACTGATTGAGCTTAGTAGTTTACTTCTTTACTTCTGCTGACACAGAGAAAGGGGAAAAAACATTCAATTAGTCTATAATTATGCATGTTACTTTCAGAGTACAATAGTTTCCACTAAGAATTGAGCTGACTTTAGACATTTCACTGGTGAGAGTTCCATGTGGAAAAGAGAAGTGAAATCCACAAATTATGCTTTCTCATCTCTGTGTTAAACATTTTTATTATAATTTCTTAAATACTGTACCTTGCAAGCTTAATCAGCATTTTTATTTACAACATAGAAGCTTTGTCATCATAAATCACATGCTACCATGTTATGTGGCAGTACACCATTATGACATTATTTTCAGGTACTTTAACCTTGAACCTATAAACAGGTTCATGTTTCAAAATAATAATATCAATTCAGATAATGTATTTCTTGACACTATCACTTAATCTCATGTGTGTCCTCATACGTGGACAAGTAAATTGGTAATCCACAACTGCAATTGACTTAAAGCTATGTGTTGGGAATTTAGAGACTAAAATATGCCTTTTCCTATCTTGAAACTTTACTGGGATTTTATTGGTAGAAGTGCTTGAACTAATCAAGGAATAAAAAAAATTCAGTTTTATAAGCCAGACAACATATTTCCAATACCCAGATGATAAATATTAAATCAAACAATTTAAAAGCCAAGCAAACAGGAAGCTTTCCAAATATCCCATCCGATTACCTCACTGACAAGATCATAAATGATCATTATGAGATATGACAACTTGGCCCCCACCATAGTCAGGCATGACAAAGTGTTACAGATTGCAAAGAAACAATTGCTTTTTTTTAGCCTGGGAAAAAACGGCGATGAGGTAAATGAGCAACTTGAAACTGAGAAATATTTAGCTTACGGATAGACATCTATATTTAACTTGTCTGTGTATGTTTGCAGGACAAATATAAAATGTTTAAATGTCATTAGTGTCCAACCAAATTTGAAAAGAACAGCATTCACAGCAATCATCTAAAAGGCTACTTATTGTGTGAGAAGAATTACCAGCCTTTTTTAGAGGGGCGGACTCTTCAGAGAGAGATTAGAGAATGAATTATTTTGATTTTATACTCTCTCTTTCTGATCTCTCTATTGATCACACTCAACCAAAACCCAGAGGACAGGGAGCCATTTGACTACATAGCTAAGTCTTTAGGGGGAAGAGAACAATGGAGGAGAATGGAGAAAAGATCTGGTAGATATGCTTGAGAGAAGTAGTAGAAAGAACCCTATTATGAGACTCATTATTTTTCCTTGAATAGGCTTTTGGCTTCCTGGGACTCTTACTCTGTAAAATATGATAGTAAAAGGCAATGACTCAGCTCCCTTCCCAAAGAAACAGGATGGATAATATATTCTCTTAGATCACTCAATAGACTAATGAGGAAAAAACAAAAACAAAAAATTGTGATGTTCCTGAAGTGTTACAGCCAATGCTAAATGGACTTTGAGCAAGTCTTGATTATCTTGCCTTCATATATGATTATAGTTACTGAAATTACAGTTTATCCAAAATTCTGATTTAGATATATTTAGACAGTTTTTTTGGAGAAGGCAGTGGCAACCCACTCCAGTACTCTTGCCTGGAAAATCCCATTGGACAGAGGAGCCTGGTAGGCTGCTGTCCATGGGGTCGCTAAGAGTCGGACATGACTGAGCGACTTCACTTTCACTTTTTACTTTCATGCATTGGAGGAGGAAATGGCAACCCACTCCAGTGTTCTTGCCTGGAGAATCCCAGGGATGGCGGGGCCTGATGGGCAGCCATCTATGGGGTCGCACAGGGTCGGACACGACTAAAGCGACTTAGCAGCAGCAGCAGCAGACAGTTTTTGGGCTTACCTTGTGGCTCAACTGGTAAAGAATCTGCCTGCAATTTTGGAGACCTGGATTCGATCCCTGGGTTAGGAAAATCCCCTGGAGAAGGGAAAGGCTATCCACTCCAGTATTCTGTCCTGGAGAATTCCATGAATTGTATAGTCCACAGGGTCACAAAGAGTCATACATGACTAAGCGACTTTCACATCACAGTTTGGGACTCATAAACTGATTTGTATCCATAAAGAATAAACTTTTAAAAAAATAGTATATTTTTTAGTTAGTTCCTTCTGCTTTGAATTCCTTCCAAATCCTTTCATTGTGAGACCCAATTCAAGAGTTATTTCTTTTGGGAATCCCTTCCCAGCTGCCTGAAGCAATATGGCTTCTTCAGCATATTCAGACAGTTTCAACACACATTCATTACAACACTCATCAGGGGCTATCATAAGAACATTTTTTTTTCAAATCTATATATAAATAGATTTTTATGCATAGATAAGTAGAATAGAACATATTTAACATTCAATGATTGATCATTGATCAAATTGATCAAATCAATCAATAAGTGATTAAAAAGACATTTCCCTCTATATTTTTGTTTTTTTCTTCCCACATTTGTATTTATTTATTCCTTTTCTGTTTTTAGTATACCTTTATATGAACTTTGAATTCAACTTTGTACTTTGTTATGTACAGAAAGATAAACTCTTTTCTTTATAAAATGGTATTACCAACATGTCTTACTGAAGAATGATAGACATCATCTTCTCAGGATTATATCATGCATTTGACAGTATTACTCTCTAGGTCATTGTCTAAATAAAACTGTCCATACTGAATTACTAGTCTTAATTTTTCAAATAAATACCTACTATCAAACAAAATTTAAATATTATTTTAAATGCTACATTGTAAGAAGTTAAAAGTTATCCTGCATAAAAGGATGATTATTTGTTTGCATGAATATATATTTTTCAATGTATGTGATTATGTGACTACAACTTAACACTTCCTGTATCCTGTCAGACTCTTTATGACCCCATGAATCGCAGCATGCCAGGCCTCCCTGTGCATCACCAACTTCCGGAGTTCATTCAGACTCACGTCCATAAAGTCAGTGATGCCATCCAGCCATCTCATCCTGTCATCCCCTTCTTCTCCTTCCCCCAATACCTCCCAGCATCAGAGTCTTTTCCAATGAGTCAACTCTTCGCATGAGATGGCCAAAGTACTGGAGTTTCAGCTTCAGCATCATTCCCTCCAAAGAAATTCCAGGCTGATGTCCATCAGAACGGACTGGTTGGATCTCCTTGCAGTCCAAGGGACTCTCAAGAGTCTTCTCCAACACCACAGTTTAAAAGCATCAATTCTTCAGCACTCAGCTTTCTTCACAGTCCAACTCTCACATCCATACATGACCACAGGAAAAACCATAGAGTTGACTAGACGGACCTTTGTTGGCAAAGTAATGTCTCTGCTTTTATTTATTTTTATTTTATTTAACTTTACAGTATTGTATTGGTTTTGCCATATCAAAAGAATCTGCCACAGGTGTACATATGTTACCCATCCTGAACCCTCCTCCCTCCTCCCTCCCCATACCATCCCTATGGGTCATCCCAGTGCTTGGTCATAACTTTCTTCCAAGGAGTAAGCATCTTTTAATTTCATGGCTGCAGTCATCATCTACAGTGATTTTGGAGCCCAAAAAAATAAAGTCTGACACTGTTTCTGCTGTTTCATCATCTATTTCCCATGAAGTGATGGGACCAGATGCCATGATCTTCGTTTTCTGAATGCTGAGCTTTAAGCCAACTTTTTCACTCTCCTCTTTCACTTTCATCAAGAGGCTTTTGAGTTCCTCTTCACTTTCTGCCATAAGGGTGGTGTCATCTGCATATCTGAGGTTATTGATATTTCTCCCAGCAATCTTGATTCCAGCTTGTGCTTCATCCAGCCCAGCATTTCTCATGATGTACTCTGCATAGAAGTTAAATAAGCAGGGTGACAATATACAGCCTTGACATACTCCTTTTCTTATTTGAAACCAGTCTATTGTTCCATGGCCAGTTCTAACTGTTGCTTCCTAACCTGCATATAGGTTTCTCAAGAGGCAGGTCAGGTGGTCTGGTATTCCCATGTCTTTCAGATTTTTCCACAGTTTATTGTGATCCACACAGCCAAAGGCTTTGGCATAGTCAATAAAGCAGAAATAAGACCTGGCCCCTTTACCTCTCTAATATTATCAGCTACGGATGCTTACTCCTTGGAAGGAAAGTTATGACCAACCTAGATTCAAAAGCAAAGACATTATTTTGCCAACAAAGGTCCATCTAGTCAAGACTATGGTTTTTCCAGTGGTCATGTATGGATGTGAGAGTTGGACTGTGAAGAAAGCTGAACCAAAGAATTGATGCTTTTGAACTGTGTTGTTGGAGAAGACTCTTGAGAGTCCCTTGTACTGCAAGGAGATCCAACCAGTCCATTCTAAAGGAGATCAGCCCTGGGATTTGTTTGGAAGGAATGATGCTAAAGCTGAAACTCCAGTACTTTGGCCACCTCATGCGAAGAGTTGACTCATTGGAAAAGACTCTGATGCTGGGAGGGATTGGGGGCAGGAGGAAAAGGGGACAGCAGAGGATGAGATGGCTGGATGGCATCACTGACTCGATGGACGTAAGTTTGAGTGAACTCCGGGAGTTGGTGATGGACAGGGAGGCCTGGAGTGCTGCAATTCATGGGGTTGCAAAGAGTCTGACACGACTGAGGGACTGAACTGTACTGAATCACCTTCATGCTCACCCATTCTCTCTGTTTTAGCTACAGCAGACTCTCAATTACGTCTCACATATGTGTCTCACAAAGTCATTAAGTCTCACAAAGTCTTCACAGTGGCTGTTGTCTATGCCTGAGAGACTCTGCTTCCAAAATATCCACATGGCAAACAAGCTCATTCCTTCAAGAATTAGCTCAAATATCACTTTTTCAATGAGAGAGGTTTATCTTGAGTTTGTTACTATAACCTGTATACCTCTGCTATGTCACATCCAATTCCCCTATGCTACTCTATTGAAGGCAGGAGGAGAAGGGGACAACAGAGAACGAGATGGTTGGATGGCATCACTGACTCGATGGACATGAGTTTGAGCAAGTTCCCGGAGTTGGTGATGGACAGGGCAGTCTGGCGTTTTGCAGTCCATAGTGTTGCAAAGACTCGGACATGACTGAGTGACTGAACTTAACTGAACTGATGCTTTTCTACTTTGTACTTAGGTTTACTACTTGCTATCTGTCTTCTCCTGCTGGAATATAAGCTTTCTGAAAGTGGGTATCTTTATCTATTTTGTTCACTGATAAATGCTAACCAGTTAGATCAGCATTTTGTACATATTAGACAATCAATAATATCTGTTGAATGAAAGAATGAATTGATTGACCTACAGGGAAATGCAGATTAAAACCAGAATGAGATATTACCTCAAACCTATTCAGTTGAATATAATCAAAAAACAAATAATAACAATTATTGGCAAGGATGTAGAGAAATGAACCCTCATACACTAGTTGTGAGAATGTAAAATGGTACAACCACTTTAGAAAACAGTCTAACAATACTTCAAATTGTTAAACAGTTTCTATGTGACACATCAAGTCCACTATTGGTATAGAGAAATGAAAATATATTTCCACACTAAAATTTGCACATGAATATTCATTGCAACACTATTCATAACAGCCAAAGAGTGGAAACAACCCCAACATCCATCAACTGATAACTGATGAATGGATAAACAAAATGCGATACTTCTATACAATGGAATATTGTTCAGCAATGAAAAGAAATGTTGTATGATATAATATTAATGAATACTGAAAACATGCTAGTTAAAGGAGCTAGTCACAGAGGATCACATATTGTATGATGCTATTTATAGTAGATATCCAGGATAGACAAATCTATAAAGAGAGTAAGTGGATTCATGGTTGCCTAGGAATGGGCGAATGGGACTGGAGATGCATAGCTAAGGGATACATAAATGAATATTAAAATTCAAAGACTGCTTATTTCCATCAGCTGCTTATTAATTTCATAAGGGGGAAAAAGAGTATAGATGTCTGTCAAGTTATCTGAGTGATCAAACCAAATGATTATCAAGTTAATATAACCATTAATAAGACATATCAATGTGATGTTCACCTTGATATAATACTGTTGAAAGAAGAAAACATCACAATTGTAGCTTTTCTCCCAAAAATTTTAACCAGAATTTAACTATGATGAAGTATCCTTCAGAACCAAAATTGAGGGATATCCTAAAGAAAATGGAACAATACTTATTAAAAGTATTTGTAAAAAAAGAGAAAATACAGTTAGGGCACGATCTCAGATTAAAGGCAAATAAGGAAACATAACAACCAATTGCAATGTATATTCCAGGATTGTAACCTGGTTACAAAATAGATGTCAGTTGTACAACGTAAAAAATGTGAAAAATATCTGTATATCAATTAATATTTTATATAAATCACAATTGTATTTTGGTAAGAATTTTGTTATTGGTAAAGGATATAATTGAGCTCTATATTATTTTTAACTTTTTTGTAAGTCTAAAATTACTTCAAAATTTAAAAATTATATCTATAATAATAAATATGAAATACTTAAAATATATTTAACAAAATATGTATAAGATCTATATACTGAAAACTGACAAACATTAATGAGAGAATTAAAGAAGACCTTAATAAGTCAAAATATACCATATTTATTAATCACAAGATTCATTACTATTAAGATATCAATTCTCACATAGTTTGTCTATAAATATATTGAAATCCAAATCAAAACTCCAGCAAGGGAGTTTGTCGGAAATATCAAACTGATTCTAAAATTTTTATGGACAGAACGGAACCCCAAATAGCCTATTCATGATATATACATAATTTTTGACAAAAGTACAAAATTAAATCCATGAGGAAAGGGTAGGCATTTAAAAAATGAAACTGGAGTAATGGATATATATATATATACACATATATATAGGAGTGCGTGTGTACAGAAAGAAAGGAAAGAAAGAGGAAGAAAGGGAGGGAGGAAGACCTCCAGACCCAGATAATTCATTCCAATGGTGAATTCTCTCATAGAGGCAAGAAAGAAAGAACACCTACACAAACTTTCTAAGAAAAGAAAGGAAGAAGAAACACTTTTCATCTCATTTCATGAGACTAGAGTAAACCTACACCTAAATACAACAAAAGTATTATAAGAAAAAAAAATATCTACAGGTCAGTATTTCTTATTCAGATCAATGAAAATATTTTAAACAAACAAAATAAAATAGCAATGCAAATGTAATTTCATGTATAAACAGTGACAATGATGGTCAAGCTTGGTTATTCTCATGAATGTCATGTTGCTTTCATATTAAAAAATCAATTAGTATCAAATTTGACAAAAATCAACACCCATTCATGATAAAACAATCAACAAATTAGAAACAGAAGGTAATTTCCTTAAACTGATTAAGGAATCAATGAACAATTTACAAGGTATCTTAATACATAGTGGCAAAAATCTGAATAGTTTTCCCCTAAATTATAAAACCTCTGGAAAAAACAAAGCAATACCATTTTGACCTTGAGATGGGCAAAAATTTCTTTGATAAATATAAAAAGTGTGAACAATAAAAGAAATAATTGATAAATTGAAATTCTTCACAATTAACACATTTTGCCTTCAAATATATAATTAAAAAAAAAAGGCAAACCACAGACTAGGAGAAAATCTACACATCATAATTATCAGGGAAAGTACTAGAACCCAAAGTAAATTTTAAAGCCCAGGACTTCATCATAAGAAGGCAAAAAATACAAATACATAAAAATCAGTAAAAGACTTTAACAAATATTTCACAAAGAAGATAGACATGTGGTTAGTAACAACATGAAAAGATGCTGAACAATATTATAATAGGAAAATGCAAATTAAAACCACAAAGGGACACTAATATTCACTCCAATGGTGGTGAGAATAGAACTTTCATAAAGTGCTGGCAGGACAGTAAGATGATGTACAATCAGTTTGGAAAGCTCTTTGTTTCCTAAAAATTAAATATGTACCTACCATACATCCTAGACAGTAAAAATGCATGAGGAAAATTTGTGGAGTGCAGAGATATGCTATATATCTTGATTGTGATGGTAATTATATGACCCTATATATTTTTCAAAAGTCATCAAATTGCATACTTACATTAAGTGACTTTACTGAATGTAAATTAAAATTCAATTCCATTGATTATTCCAAAAAATTGCAATTTGGGTAATTTGATAAAAAAGAAGTATTATTTTTAAGGTACAATAATGTTATTTTGTATATAAAAACAAAATATAATTTCCTATCATTTATATACTAAAATACATATAGAATGTTTTAATGGCTAAGATTTGTTTCAAAATAATCCATAGAGTAGAAGCATGTATTTAAGAAATAAAACTTATCCTAAGTGAGAATTGTTGAAGCTAAGAAACCAATAGGTAGGACACACTATACTATTACGTCTATTTTTCATAGCCTTTTGAGATTGTTATTTTAAAAAGTAAAATAAATAAATAAAAATGTAAGAGAAGTAACTTAAATTTGTGTTATCCTTTAACTACCCCATAAAATAACACTATTTTTAATGCCAGCAGATTTCAAAGAATTTAAGTGATTTCTTGGAGAAAGGAATGGCAACCCCAGCATTCTTGCCTGGAGAATTCCATGGACAGAGGAGGCTGGCGGGCTAAAGTCCATGGGGTCGCAAAGAGTCGGACACAACTGAGTTACTAACACACTAAGTGATTTCTTAAAGGTTAAACATCAAGTAAGCTGCGTAAATTTGATGAAAGTGAAAATGGAGAGTGAAAAAGCTGGCTTAAAACTCAACATTCAGAAAACTAAGATCATGGCATCTGGTCCCATCACTTTATGGAAAATAGATGGGGAAACTCTGGAAAGAGTGACAGACTTTATTTTCTTGGGCTCCAATCACTGCATATAGTGACTGTGGCTATGGAATTGAAAGATGCTTGTTCCATGTAAAAAAATGTGATGACCAACCTAGATAGCAATTGAAAAGCAGAGACATTACTTTGCCAAAAATGTCTGTCTAGTCAAAGCTATGGTTTTTCCAGTAGTCATGCATGGATGTGAGAGTTGGACTATAAAGAAAGCTGAGCACTGAAGATTTGATGCTTTTTGAACTGTGGTGTTGGAGAAGACTATTGAGACTTGGACTGCAAGGAGATCCAATCAGTCCATCCTATATCCATTCCATGACTCGTTAAATATTACTACACATACACATGAGTGCGCAGATATGCACATGCATACACACACACACAGATGTAAGATGACAGATAAAGACTCCAAAGATAATTATCAGGGGAATAGGTGGAGTCACCAAGAGGCTGTAAATAGTAAAGGATTCCAAGAAGTAATCTTTTACCTTTTTTATTCAGCAATTACTTAATGAGGTCAGGCTATGTAAATACTTTTTCTTTTCATCTCTCATTATCATCTTTTAAACTTTTCCAACAAAATATTATTTTAGATGACAAAACTAATCTGAAAAGCAACACTGTTCTGAAAGTCCACAATCGCGCAGCTCCACTTTGAGGAATAGGGTAGCGTCTTCTTAGTGATGCAACCAGTCTCCTGTCTACTGGTGTCACCATGTCAATTGAAACCTGCTGAAAAGGGTGTTACTCAGAAAATAGCATAATTTTATCAAAAAGATTTTATGAGAAAATTGATTCATCAGGCCTGCTTTTTATGGGCAGCCACTTTTATGGGAGGCCACCAGTTTCAGTGGTGTTTTAATGTTAACAGTGATGCTTTCTTTGATGGTTGTATCTGGATTACATTCAAAACAAAGCAATCCAAGTTGGAAACTGTTGTGACCATTTATTATATCTTAATCCAGGGCAAATTATTTTAAATCAAAGTACATACTTCATCCACAATTTATCAAAAAACAGAAAGAGTGAGAAAGAAGAAAGGTTTGGACAGCCCAAAGCCTATGGTTTGTTGTTTTCTGATATAGGAGTAACACTCTGATGCTTCTTCATTAGTAATAGAAGTATAAAATTTTGGAGGAAAGTGGAGCGGATAACATACCAACAGAGAGAAAGCTGTTTTGGATGTTGTATCAATGAGTCAGTAACATAAGAGTTAACTTATTCTGTATTTGCTAAAGAGCATTAATTAATTAATAAAGATTAAATAATTAATTTATTATTATTAATAATAATTATTAATTAAAGAGTAAACTAATTAATAAAGATTAAATGATTAATAAAGAAATAAATTTCTTTATTCAAAGAAAAAGCAAATTTAAAGCACAATTGGATTTAGGTAATGGAGCCTAAATGAGTACATGAACATATATCACATTGCAACAAAAACTCTTCTTATATCTTTTGATTCTTATGAGTTAAGATTTTCTATTGTACCAATTTGTAATGAGCCTAAAACATTCAAAGTTTTCTCTAAACTTTTATTGCAACCTGGGAATAAATTAGTAATCCTTCAGCAATATATGTCACTTTACACATAAAGCATGCTTGACTGCTGTGATTTCTCTTAGAATTTAATACTGTTTTAATCAAATAAGTCATACATATGCCATTTCCAACTGTTACAGGAGGAATTTTCAGACACGTTATCGTTTGTTTTCTATACCACTTTGTGTGTGCATGTGTGCTAAGTCACTTCAGTCATGTCTGACTCTTTGTGACCCTATGAACTATAGCCCGCCAGACTTCTTTGTCCATGGGGATTCACCAGGCAAGCATACTGGAGTGGGTTGTCATGCCTTCTCTAGGGGATCTTCCTGATCCAGGAATCGAAGATATGCCTCATGTCTCCTGAATTAGCAGGGAGACATGCTAATTTCTTTACCACTAGCACCACCGGGGAAGCCCTGTGTACAAACTTCAATGTGGAAATACTAAAAATATGAATATTCAGCTAGTCAGTATAATGATTTGTATTCCATGCTAGGAGAACAAAAGTCAATGAAAACTGCTTCATATTAAAGAAGACCTTGTTGACTTATGAAATACTTAACTTCTACAACATAAAAACTGAGATAATTTTATTCTAGTCAGTGGCTCAAATAAAATCAGTGGCTCTTCCTCATTTAAACTAAAATTTTTAATGATGGATATATAAATACATGCAGAATTATAGGTATTTCTTGCCATGAACATACTCTAATTAAAAATAAAAAGAAAGCAGACCAAATCATAGTTTATTTTTAACATTTTTAAATTTAATTTAATTAAAAAATTGAACTATAATTGATTTAAAATGTTGTGTTAGTTTTTACTTACAGCAAATTGAATGTTTTATATATATATATATATATATATATATATATATATATATATATACACACACACACACACACACACACACATATCCACTTCTTTTTACATTATTTTCCCACAGAGGTCATTATAGAATATTGAAAAGAGTTCTCAGTGGCATACAGTAGGTCCTTATTAGTTATCTATTTTATATTTAGCAGTATGTATATGTCAATCTCAATCTACCAATTTATCCCCGCTCCTTTCCCTCTCTAGTAATCATAAGCTAAAATAAATATTCTGAGAGTATTGTCTGTCATACAAGTTCAGAATTATTTCAAATGGAACCTGGACTGCAGTGTAAGAAAGATCAGTCTAAATTAACAACTAGTAATTGTAAATGTTTGAGAAACACTGCCATCCTGAAAGACCTAGTTATATATTTTTTAAAAGTGCATATTTCAAGAAACATTGGTGTACTTTAATACAATATAAAATGATATGATTACTCTTTGAGTAATAATAATACATAATTGTAATAATAAATAATAAACACATTCTATGTGTGTTTTAGTTTTCAGAGGAAAAACTAAGGCACCAAGAAGAGAACAGTTTTTTTTTTTTCACCCCAGATTCTAAGTGAAGTAACAGTAGTCAGAAAATCATGGCAGACATACTCCATTTTCTTATAATTATTTGTTGTGTATATGCATATTCAATTCTCTTTTATTTACACTTTTAATTATATATAAATATGTATAAATTAAATGATAAATTTATAAATGTATATAATATAAATGATATAATTATATCATTTTTTTCTGAATTGGAATTTTTAATAACTATACTATGACCCACAGCATAATTTAGGCTATGTGAGAGTAAAATAATGAAGACTGAGGAGACTTCTAAACAGAAATTATAAAAACAGCTAGGTTCTTGTTCTGTTCCAGATTGGATACTTTTAAATTTAATGAAGGTCACTCCACAGAAGAAAGGACAGAGATTAAGAGGCCTATCTCCCAATCCTGGCAAAGTTGTCTTTTGCAAAACAAAACAAAACAGAATCTACATGAAATCACTACATCAGCTGCTTCCAAGTATTCAGTTGATGGTTGAAAGGCTGTCAGAATAACCAGCTTCTGCTGTTAAAATTGGAGAAGGAAATGGCAACCCACTCCAGTGTTACTGCCTGGAGAATCCCAGGGACAGGGGAGCCTGGTGGGCTGCCGTCTATGGGGTCGCACAGAGTCGGACACGACTGAAGTGACTTAGCAGCAGCAGCTGTTAAAATGATTACACAATTGAATAGTTCTCACTCCTGTGATTTTTCAAACAGGCATTTCAACCAAGAGGGTTTCGGGCTAACAAACTGTCACACTTGGAAGTATTTTGCTTAAAGACAGATTAGGGTAAAAATAATTACTTAAGCTGCACATTTTAAAATAGCTTTAACTACTAATGCCTCTTATGGTCTGAAAATGAGAACTTTTGTAATAAAACAGAGAAAAACGTGGGGATGAAGGGAATGATTTCCATCTTTTGTACTTAATTTAAAATTCAATGCTTCACTCTCTCTACATGTTAATATGTATTTATCTACATTTCCAACTGTGACACTTTGCATTTATTTCCCTGTAATTGATTTAATTAAGGATTTAAAAATAAACATAACATGTAAATATTCTATGAAATGCCATGTTCTGTTCTGAAACAACATTGCTTCAAGTAATTGTTTATTTTACTGTCATTTGCCATGTATTTTAAGCTATTCAGTAAATCCATATTAAAGATAGGTTTGGAGACACTGTTCATAGAGGCAGCCTTCATATATCTTCAATGTGTTTTTGCACTTCAGTTAATTATTGAAACCTTATTTGGTAATTTCTATGAGCTAGTAGCAGCACTTTGACCACTGTACTCAATATGGTATAAATGGTATGAACACCTGCACAAAGTTATAGTTTTTCCATTTGCTCAAAAAAATACGTATAACTTAGTAATGAGAGGGTGTCATTGAATTATGATTAAGTTCTGTGTAAATGAAGGCAATATAATCAGCTCCCTTGTACCAGGCAGGTATTATGTTTTTCCACAAGGATTCATTTTAGTTAATTTATGTTGAATAAGTAAGCATTACAATTTGGCAGCTGCCAGAGAGATGACAAAAAATAAGCATTTACAATTGTTCAAGGACATACTCTGAAGTATTCAGGATATAAGTCACTTCCTGACATTCATGCTAGATAATAAAACCTTCTCCCTTTAACAGAATTTGGATAACTAACTGGTGGCTTTAGTATAACTGAATAAGCAAGTATTCAGTATAACTGAAATAAGCAATATTTCTCAATGGATACTTTATGAGGTTTTAGATGTAGTACATAATAAAAAGGAAACATTCAGTACTCATAGAAAATGTCTAGATGGTAACTTGTACATAAAATAGTTTCTCTAAATATTTCTGGCAAATTATCATATTGACACTTTGTAACTTGGCTTTTCACTTTAGTCCTGATGTTTACTATGGATGGACAAGTCCTGTATTTGACCATGGGGTGCTTTTATAACACAGAAAATTTCTGGTTCTGTAATGAAGTAAAAGAAAGTTCTAAACTCTATAGAGATTCTGAGGAGTAAAGGTGTGAATTAGTTCCACAGCTATGAGCAAATTTTGAATCTCTGACATGAGAGGACTTGTCTGGATAATCTCTAGGAGCATGTCTAGCTCTAACAGCTAGCTATATTACCTAAATTAAATTCTCTTTATAGAGCCTTATGAGGTCTTCCTAATTTCTCAGACATGGGCAGTCCATATAGACATAATTAATTTAAGTAAATTAATTTTTTGTGTATGCTGTATTATTGATTCACGTAAGGCTTGTTTTCCAAGAGATTAACTTCATGTATGTTATTCATGCTATGATATCTCATATTTAAGCTATCTTATTTTTAGTTCCAAGTATTTCATTATTGATTACTTTCAATACTCTGTGTGCATTTCATTAAGAAAGCAAGGGAAATAGTAAAGGAAAAGGATTTTAACCCAAGAAAAAGGCTAAAAAGAATCAGAGTAGGTTTAGCAAAGCAAGGTGACATGAGGGGAAGGATTGCACGAACAAGGCTTTTGATTTTGGTGCTCTTGATCCTTTGAAAAGATGTCTCTCTGCTAAACCAATAGTAAGTGAAAACTTCTCTTAAGTCCCCATATTTTTTGATGCTGCAGATGTCCCAGGGAAATGCCTCTGGGATTTAAAAGCCCCTGGGCCCATGTTTGTGGCCACTTGAGCATTTGTGTTGTTATAGCTGAGATATAAACTTCAAAGCCTTTCTTTTCTACTCTTTGACTTTCTTTGTGAAGATATGAATCAGAGAAAGGAAATAAGGAAGCCGACTAACACAAATGCTAGCAATGCAAGCCAATCCAGAAAGTGTTATAAGAAGGAGGTATTCCATTTTAAGATGGTGGTGACTCAGACTGTTATGAGTGTAAATTCATGAAGTGTAACCATGCCATTCGGAGAAGGCGATGGCACCCCACTCCAGTACTCTTGCCTGGAAAATCCCATGGATGGAGGAGCCTGGTGGGCTGCAGTCCATGGGTCACGGAGAGTCGGACATGACTGAGTGACTTCACTTTCACTTTTCACTTTCATGCATTGGAGAAGGAAATAGCAACCCACTCCAGCGTTCTCGCCTGGAGAATCCTAGGGACGGGGGAGCCTGGTGGGCTGCCATCTCTGGGGTCGCACAGAGTCGGACACGACTGAAGCGACTCAGTAGCAGCAGCAGCGGCAACCATGCCATTAAAAGACACAAGACTGTATTCCAATCAATCTTGAGGTCACTTTTCCAAAACAATTTTATCACCATTTATATTCTAAGATCAACTTCTAAGATGATCCATTTCCTGCTAAATACACACTTCCTACTTTCTACACCCGAATTCCTCAGGAAAATTAGCTAATACTCATTCCATCTCTAACTATTGTTCATTTCAACTGTTTGTGACATTTTTCATTATAACGTTGCAGGGGAGCAAAATTTGCCACCCCAAAATATCTCTGTGGCAAGTGAATTATTTTGAACTGAAAATGTGAAAGATTCAGGAAAACTCTTTGACCTTCTCCCTAACTTCCTAAAGAATGTAGATAGAGGACCTATTCTAGGAAGGGAGCTGAGAGTTATCACCATAGATAAAATAGTTTGAACTAGGTATGTAGACAGGGAGGGACCCAGCAAAGTTTGTCTGTTAAAAATTCCTCTCTTTGTCCCATTGTCTTTGCCCAGCCCAGCATATATCTGTTTACCAAATATTTGCTTTTCCATCTCCAACTCAATTACCTTTCTCCCCTTTAAATTCTCAAACCACTATCCGTAACATACTTTTATTTATTTATTTATTTTTGCCTTTAGCTGAAGATGAATTTTAAGATGAGGGTTTAAACCAGCTTAGTGAATTAATTTTCCTGGGTCTCTCATATATATGTTTTTAAACTTTTTTTTAAATTTTCTTCTGTTAAACAGTTTCATGTCAATTTCATTCCTAGATGAGTCAGAATAATCTAGAAGGGTAGAGGAAAATTTCTCATTCCTGGAAAATATTATCCTAAACATGGTCTATACCTGTGGGGACTGGCTGTGGTTTAACCCAGTTCAGTTTTAGCCAGGTATTTTCTTCAATAGTTGAACCTCAATTATACTATTTACTCATCTCATTCTTTTGCTTCCAGAACTAAGCACATTGAAGCCTCTCTTTTCTTTCTTACAGGATTCTATTAGTTTACTTGCTTTTTCTAGTCTACATATTCTCCCTAATTTATTAACTCAGGAATTTTTTTTTAATTAAACTTATTGCAGTTCTCTTCTTCAATGTAAAAATTCTTTGTTTTGAATAATATTTCAGTGCAATTAGTATTGAATGGACAAATGATGTCACACACAACTGAACTTACCACACAAGTTCAGTTCCATGTATCAATCTACTCAGCCTGTGATTAACAGAGATTTGCTGCTGAAAAAAATAGAGATTTCTTGAGATAGCAATTTTGAAAACTGAGCTGAGTACACTGCTGTTAAGAAATCAGATGCTCTTGGCATTGATCCATTTGCTTAAATTTTTGGATTAGTTTACATTTCCAGTGCTGTCTCTCAAGGTAATGAGCCTTATAATGTCATATTTTTGTAACATTCTTATGATGACATCTTGTATTTGTGTTGTACTTTGTCCAATATAAACTTTAGGATTTGCTAAAAGTCCACATTTACTTTATGCATTTTATTCCTTATTTTCAAGATTTTGATCTAAATGAATTCTTACCCTTCAAATTTTTAGATATTTGTATTAGGAAAAAAATGATACAGTGAACATAATTATATCAATTTAAAAAATCTTAAATATACAAAATCTTAATAGATAAATAAATATGATTTAATCATTTTATAAAGAAGGTTTAATCTTATATAATTTTACTCAAATTAAATGATACTTAAATATTTAATCATAAAAATTCATCAATAAGAAAAATGATGACTTTAAACTTTAAAAAAGTGGAGAGTCATCCAGCTCAAATGTTCATGAAGAATATGCCCAATCTCTTATTTGATCACTTAAAATTAGCAGTGAACATAATAATTTGGTGAGTAAAGCAAAAAAAAGAAAAGAACTAGTTTTAGGGACTAAGTTGTTATGAAGGAAAACACAAGTTGACAGAGCGTAATTATGTAGTTTAAATTTTTCTCCATAGAAGTCTACTCTATCTCAGCCAAGATCCTCACAGTTTTTCTTCAGTTCTATTCTCATCTACACCACTAAAAATTCTTCAGGTGAGGGCAGATGAGTTGAATCAATTCTAACGCAACTAATGTGTTGATATTGGTCATTCAACATGGTATCATGCAAAGTGCTATGTGAAACTGACAAGGAATATGAATGTTGAATAGGAAATAAATTCTTTTATTGCTCTCCTCTTTCACTCTTACTCCAGCTAGCCAGGCCTCCTCTTACCAGCTATAATCCCTCCTCAAGGTCTTTGCACTTGTAGTTCTTTCTGCCTAGAATGACTTTCCACCAAATATCCTTTGGCTAGCTAGCTGTCTAAATTCCTGGAAGAATTTACTTCATTTATTCTCAAAGTGAAATCTTCCCCAATCATGCTCTCAAATTATCAATCTCTTTTTCCCAAGATGATTTTTTGCTAAGTATTTATCACTGCCTAACATCAAATATTTATGTAATTGTCTTACTTAATGTCTGCTTTCCACTAGAATATAATTTCTTAAAAGGGAAAACATTTTTATCTGTTTTGTTTACTGCTTTACTTTGGCAAGAGAACAGAATTTTTTTTTTTAAGTGGAGGGTAGAGTCTGATGGTGTCAAGGAGACAAGAAGGGGAGAAGAAAAGGCAAAGGAGAATATTAAAAGTAGATGAGAAAATTGCATTCTATGACTTTGTGGGAAAATAGAACTCCTTGGATTTATCTGTGTTCCTGCCAAAAGCCCTAGCCTCCTGAGATGCTGAAGTGCAAACAACATAGAGTATTTGCTTTCACTTTCCCCAGAAACACTATACTTTTCACATATCACAAAAATTAGATTAGTAGCTGTTTTCTAGCTAATTTATGTGATCTGAAAGGATAATGCAATTTATCTCCCCAAGAGGGCCAAATAGCAGCTTGACCATGTCCCTGTATTAAGCTGCAAGGTATGAGAAAGACTTGACCACAATCTCTAAATGCCAAAAGGGACACATTCCAACATTTTGTGACATTTCTGGGTCTTAAAGGTTGGAGACTTTCAGGTTTTACCTGGTCCTTGAAAATAGGTATTTACACTTTAAAAGGTTAGAATGACATCCCATGAATCTTTCCACCCAATCTCAAAGGAGTAAAATTTTTGTTTTTTCCCCACTCTTGCTGGGAGGGAAAGGTGATGACTTTCTCTGTGCATTTATAAATGAACAAAAATCACTGTTCTCCATTCCCCATTTATGGGCTGTAACTTGCCACCCACTTTGAAAGATTTTATCAGCTCTCATTGTTTTGCTGCCAGTTCAGACAGGACCAATTCTTTATTTTTAGTCTGGTTATTGATCTGGTTGTAAGTGACAATAAATAACTATTTTCCTTGATTCAATGTCTTGTATTTCTGCAAAATTCACACATATAATGTATATAACTCTGCAAGTGGAGTAACATCTCAGAACCTTCACAGTACTTGACTAAAGACTGGTATTCTTAAATGTTGATTCAGTTCAGTTCAGTTCAGTCGGGACAAAGAAATTCTTCTAATCAAATAATAGCGTGCATTTCGCACAGCTCTCCAGATGGATACAAATTCCAGAGAAACCAGATGACCACAAGGATCCATGATAAAGCTTAGTTTCAACCATGAAAGTAAAGAGAGAATTTACACCTCAGCAAAAATTCTAAGTTTGAGAAAATAATTGGACTCATTCACAAGAGAATAAATGCTTTCCTTTTCAAAGTAGCTGTATAGCAGCCTATTAGGTAATTACTTTGATTTTAATGTCTGTAATTCCAATTTCCATGATAGCTCATAATTGCTTAGAGAAAGAATAAGGAATTGAAGATGAAGTTTGTCACTGTGTATTTACCATCAAAAAAAAAAAAAATCCTACAGCTTGATTTCAGAAAACCTGGCTCACATGAGTTCATATTTTTTTAAAAATCTTTTTGTTTAAACAGCCTTTTGAGGGGAACTAGAAATAAGAGCACTGGGACTTCTTAACTTAAAAGCTACTACTTCAAAAGTCTATAGGGAAAGCTGCTTCAGAAACATCTCCCTGCATTTGTCATTGGTTTTCTTTCTTACTTTCCAAACTAAGCACTTGAAAAATGAAGAAAAAGAAAGAAAATATCATGAAGTCCAGCTATCTATGGGACACAGGTCTATGTCAGTCATCACTCTCATGATCTATTGCAGTAATTAATCAAAAGAAACACACCACTTGTGTAATTTATTGCAGCAATATATCGGCAGGTTAAGGCCTCCAGGAGTTGAGTTATGGACATGAACCTTGCAGTGCTGCTTTTATTTACTTCCCCTATTTAAATTTGATATAAGAACACAGAGTAGGAGGACCAGAAGTCAGAATTGAAAAAATATTTGCCTAATTTTCTGAATGGCTTCAGACATGTAAACCAAGGTAACATTCTTATATTCTTAATATTCTTATGACTTGCTTTTTATAATGGTGGCATGATGTGGCTCAGTTGTTCAGTAGTGTCTGACTCTTTGCAACCCCATGAACTGTAGCCCACCAGGCTCCTCTGTCCATGGGATTCTCCAGGCAAGCATACTGGAGTGGGCTGCCACTTCCTACTCCAAGGGATCTTCCCAACCCAGGGATTGAACCCATCTCTTATATCTCCTGCATTGGCAGGTGGATTCTTTACTGCTGGGTACCTGGGAAGCCCTTTTCTATGGTAATTATTGATAATTAAATGTCTTCCTTTCATTCAATAAAGTTATTGATCTAGGTAAAATTTATTTCAGTCACTAAATCTCTCATCATAAAGTTGGGCTGTTTGACAACACAAGGGTATTTGTAGCCAAACTTTCTGCTCCCCTTTGAAACCACTCAGGACCTTGTGGGGCTCCTGGGTACAAAGTCTTCCTGTTTCCTTTGTTTTCCTCTGTTTCCTCTGTAGGAAATGATTTTCATTCAGCTTCCACCACCTTCCCTGAGTTCCAAAGGGAACTCTTGAGTTGTAAATCAGGGAAGGGAGAGAATGCAGAAACAAAGAACAAGAAACAATGGCAAAACCTTGGCAGGGTGCTGGTGCCTCCTCAAGGAATATACAATATCTTTGAGCTTTTCTGCATAACTAAGACCCCACCCAAGTGGAGAATGACAACTTTTGGCTGAGCACAAGATTCCTAGAGCACACCGTGTTTTACCATCAACAAATCAGAAGAAAGTCACATACTCTGCAGCCCTCACCCCAACGTTTGCCTATAAAACCTTCTCCGCCAAAACCATCAAACAGTTTTGGGGTTTTGAGCATGAGCCACTTATCTCCTTGCTTGGCTCTGCAATAAACCTTTCTCTGCTTCAAACCTCTGATGTTTTGGTTTGTTTGGCCTCACTGTGCTTAAAGCAGAGGAGCTTTGTTCAGTACACCATTTCTCCATGGCAACCCCTTAACTTCTTCTGGTCTGATACTGATGCTGCTATTTCCTTCCCCTTGTAGGAGTTTTAGGATTAAAAATTTTAAATATATTTAGAGTAACTCTGTCACATAATATTTGTGGATTGCCTCACTACTTGTATTACTAGTACAGATAGCCTATAATTCAATAAAACATTTTGTCAATAATAACGTTTATACCTTTGCTACTGAAAACTTGTAAACATCTAAGGAATATATGAGTTCTGGTTCCAAACAAGACCTAAATAAATCAGAATCTGCACTTTAATAAGATTACTAGTTGATTTGAATTCATATTAAAATTCGAGAAGCACTTGTCTATTAAGTAACATATTCCCCCAATCCTAGTTCTGTGTATCTTCCAGTCTTAAGAATAAGATCAATACATTTAAAACCACTTAAAAGTGGTAATTCTTCCCTGATGGCAAGACTGTTCTTAAAAAAGGTAGCAAATTTACAAGGACATTCATTTTTGGAAAGATCATGGATTGTAAGATGATACATTGCAGATGAAAGAATTTGGACCTTTGTGTCTTATGAATGTGATTTAATTTCTGACCTCAGATTAGCTAACTTTTCAGTGCCTCAACTACTTTACTGTCAAAACAAATAATGATAGATGGTTTGGGGATAATTATGTCAAATGAAGACCAAAACAATTAGGCAGCCACTAAATTGCAGCTATTATTTAAAAACCTTTTATGAAACAATTCAAACACACAAGAGTAATCTTCATATAAAATTTCGGTTTTTCAAGGCTCAGAATAAAGCGCCGTGACACTGTCCCTGGTCCTGAATGAACACTCCTTGTCAGGGCAAAATTTCCAAGTCTTTAGGCATTTGAATGCTGTTGTATTCAACAAGTCTTACTTAACATCTCAGATATTCTCATCTGGCTCTAGAATTTGTGATTTTTTTTTCATTTTTCCTTTCTTTTCTTTTCTTTATTTCTGGCTAGGTGGTTTAGTCACTAAGTTGTGTCCAGCTCTTGCAACCCCATGGACTGCTAGACTCCTCTGTCCACAGGATTCTCCAGGCAAGAATGCTGGAGTGGGTTGTCATTTCCTTCTCCAGGTGATCTTCCGACCCCGGAATATAACCTGAGTCTCCTGTTTTGTAGGCAAGTTTCTACTGACTGAGCTATGAAGGGAGACCCTTTTTTTTGGCTATAGTTAGTGTGAGAAATCATTGACAGATGGACATGAGTTTGAGCAAACTCCAGAAATAGTGAAGGACAGAGAAGACTGGTGTGCTAAAGATCATGAGGTCACAAAGAATCAGATATAACTTAGTGACTGAACAGCAACATTGTTGTGATAAACAACTTCATACTGGCAGAGCACCCTCACTTCATGACCACTCCCTAGGATCAGTCAGTTCAGTTCAGTCTCTCAGTCGTTTCCGACTCTTTGCAACCCCATGAATTGCAGCAAACCAGGCCTCCCTGTCCATCACCAACTCCCGGAGTTCACTGAAAATCATGTCCATAGAGGTGGTGATGCCATCGAGCCATCTCATTCTATGTCGTCCCCTTCTCCTCTTGCCCCCAATCCCTCCCAGCATCAGAGTCTTTTCCAATGAGTCAACTCATCACATGAGGTGGTCAAAGTATTGGAGTTTCAGCTTTAGCATCAGTCCTTCCAATGAACACTCAAGACTGATCTCCCTTTAGAATGGACTGTTTGGATCTCCTTGCAGTCCAAGGGACTCTCAAGAGTATTCTCCAACACCACAGTTCAAAAGCATCAATTCTTTGGTGCTCAGCTTTCTTCACAGTCCAACTCTCACACCCATACATGACCACTGGAAAAACCATTGCCTTGACTAGATGCACATTTGTTGGCAAAGTAATGTCTCTGCTTTTGAATATGCTATCTAGGTTGGTCATAACTTTCCTTCCAAGGAGTAAGCATCTTTTAATTTCATGGCTGAAAATCACCATCTGCAGTGATTTTGGAGCCCCAAAAAATAAAGTCTGACACTGTTTCCACTGTTTCTCCATCTACTGCCCATGAAGTGATGGGACCAGATGCCATGATCTTTGTTTTCTGAATGTTGAGATTTAAGCCAACCTTTTCACTCTCCTCTTTCACTTTCATCAAGAGGCTCTTTAGCTCCTCTTCACTTTCTGCCATAAGGGTGGTGTCATCTGCATATCTGATTGATATTTCTCCCAGCAATCTTGATTCCAGCTTATGCTTTTTCCAGCCCAACATTTCTCAGCAGTGGGCACAGGACTGGAAAAGGTCAGTTTTCATTCCAATGCCAAAGAAAGGCAATCCCAAAGAATGTTCAAACTACCACACAATTGCACTCATCTCACACGCTAGTAAAGTAATGCTCAAAATTCTCCAAGTCAGGCTTCAGCAATGTGTGAACTGTGAACTTCCAGATGTTCAAGCTGGTTTTAGAAAAGGCAGAGGAAGCAGAGATCAAATTGCCAACATCCACTGGATCATCGAAAAAGCAAGAGAGCTCCAGAAAAACATTTATTTCTGCTTAATGACTATGCCAAAGCCTAAAATTCTGAAAGAGATGGAAATACCAGACCACCTGACCTGTCTCTTGAAAAACCTATATGCAGGTCAGGAAGCAACAGTTAGAACTGGACATGGAACAACAGACTGGTTCCAAATAGGAAAAGGAGTATGTCAATGCTATATATTGTCACCCTGCTTATTTAACTTCTATGCAGAGTACATTATGATATACTGGGAAATTAATGACCCATGGGGCAAATCTTTGACCAAGAAAAAAGGGTCAGAAGATGTATTTTCTTGTTTCTTTGACACTACTTGCCAATGGTCTATCTTAAATTGCAATAGACTATGTGATCTCTCTGAAGACGGTCTCAGGAGAAGAAGAAATCCATTGTAACTGACACTAAGAAGCAGTCAGTGTTGTTGCACAGTTCAGTTCAGTTCAGTTGCTCAGTTGTGTCTGACTCTTTGCGATCCCATGAAGCTCAGCACACCAGGCATCCCTGTCCATCACCAACTCCCAGAGTTTACCCAAACTCATTTGCATCAAGTCGGTGATGCCATCCAGCCATCTCATCCTCTGTCATCCCCTTCTCCTCTTGCCCTCAATCCCTCCTAGCATCAGAGTCTTTTCCAATGAGTCAACTCTTCGCAAGAGGTGGCCAAAGTACTGGAGTTTCAGCTTTAGCATCATTCCCTCCAAAGAAATCCCAGGGCTGATCTCCTTCAGAATGGACTGGTTGGATCTCCTTGCAGTCCAAAGGACTCTCAAGAGTCTTCTCCAACACCACAGTTCAAAAGCATCAATTCTTTGGTGCTCAGCTTTCTTCACAGTCCAACTCTCACACCCATACATGACCACTGGAAAAACCATAGCCTTGACTAGATGGACCTTTGTTGGCAAAGTAATGTCTCTGCTTTTTAATATGCTATCAAGGTTGGTCATAACTTTTGTTGCACATCTCTTCATACATATTCTCTCTTCTTATTAGTCAATTCTCCTCTTGCCTCATTACTCCTCCTACGCAATTGGGATTGCATATCTAATAAGGAATCAGAACATAAACTCTTGCCTCAAGGTCTGTTTTTTAACAAATCTGAACTGAGGAAAATATTTTCACATTTTTTTTTCCTTTCCTGAATACAACTTCTACTATCATTTATTTTGAATTTTTCTCTAAATTGACTCATCAGCATAAAGGGAAATAAAATATGAGTTAGAAATAATAGACTGCAAATCTAAAAGTATTTACAAAGAAATAATGCTATCAAATCACAAATAAATACTATTATCCATCAAATTTTAGTTTGTGTTCTCTTCCCTTTCTCTCGGTTTCTGTCTCTCTCTCCATCTTCCTCAGTAACAGTATCATAGGGACATTAAATATGTATAACAATACGCTTAATCTTTCTTCCAAAGTTAGAGGATTGAAAAAAAACATTAATAAAGGAATGGTTTTTCACACTCTGTCATTAAATCAATGCTTTTTCTGTGTACCACTTGATAACAATGATAAGAGTCCAGTATTTAGAGGAAAATGTACTAGGCACTGAGCTTCCTAGGTGGTGCCAGTGGTAAAGCACCCACCTACCAATGCAGGAGACGTAAGATATTTGTGTTTGATCCCTGAGTCAGGAATATCCCCTGGAGTAGGGCATGACAACCCACTCCAGTGTTCTTTCTTAGAGAATCCCACAGAGAGAGGAGCCTGTTGGGCTACAGTTGCTTCAGTCATGTCCGACTCTGTGCGACCCCATGGACTGCAGCCTACCAGGCTTCTCCATCCATGGGATTCTCCAGGCAAGAACACTGGAGTGGGTAGCCATTTCCTTCTCCAGGGCTACAGTCCATAGGGTCACAAAGAGTCAGACATGACTGAAGTGACTTAGCACGCATGCATATGCTAGGTACTATCAAGACAAAAATTGGGATAATTCCTATGGTAACTCTTCCAGAAATTCAGAATCAGGAGAGGAGACCCAAACTAGGATTTAAAATATATAGATATAAATATGGATATATAGATGTTCTCATTTAGTATATATTCAATTACACCTTGAATAAACTCTCCTTTATATTTCTAAAAGTCCATAAAGAAAGTTGAGCATGGAAGAATTGATGCTTTTGAACTGTGGTGTCAGAGAAGACTCTTGAGAGTCCCTTGGACTCCAAGGAGATCAAACCACTCAATCCTAAAGGAAATCAGTCCTGAATATTTATTGGAAGGACTGATGCTGAAGTTCCAATACTTTGGCCACCTGATGTGAAGAACTGACCCATTTGAAAAGACCCTGATGCTGGGAAAGATTGAAGGCAAGAGGAAAAGGGGACAACAGAGAGTGAGATGGTTGGATAGTATCACCAACTCAGTGGAAATGAGTTTGAGTAAGCTCCTGGAGTTGGTGATGGACAGGGAAGCCTGGATTGCTGCAGTCCATGTGGTTGCAAAGAGTTGGACATAACTGAGCAACTGAGCTGACTGATTATGATAAGTCTCAATTTTGACTATGCATAAAAATCAACTGGAAACTAACATTAAGATCCATGCCTCTTCTAGGAATTCTAATTTAATTGTACTGGAGTGGAGGGCAGAGCTCATGTATTGTATTACACAAAAGCTCCCCAGGAGATTCTGCTATATATTTTCCCATTAAGAAATTGTTTTGCTTCTTTGAACACCCCTGACAAATTAAGGTTTGTATGCTCTTTTCTTTCACCCCAGGTCATGCTACTCTGGGGTGTTTATTTTTTATTCAGCTAATAAGCCCTTTAATGTTCCTTTCATTCAGCAGCCCCAGAAGTTGTAGTTCAGGTCAGCTGAATATGCTCAGCTTTTCAAGGTAGTCAGAGCCACATGAAGTGATCTACTCGTCTTTCCTCACTGCGCTCAGCTCCAGTGCCTGAGTCTGGAGAAAAATACTTGGACACTTTTCCCCTAATTGTCTAGAAATTATTAGTTTGGCAGGATAAACTATTGACTATACACATTTGTAGCAGCTACATCAGTGGCTATAGCATTCTGTTTTGAAACCTGGTGGAAAAACAAGCCTAAGAATCTACAGTTCTGCTTGTTTTTAACAGTTCTTCCTTTCATATGAATAACTGTTTAGTTTTACTTCTCTCTAAGATATACCTTTTGGAGAAGGCAATGGCACCCCACTCCAGTACTTTTGCCTGGAAAATCCCATGGACGGAGGAGCCTGGTAGGCTGCAGTCCATGGGGTCGCTAAGGGTTGGACACGACTGAACGACTTCACTTTCACTTTTCACTTTCATGCATTGGAGAAGGAAATGGCAACCCACTCCAGTGTTCTTGCCTGGAGAATCCCAAGGACGGGGAAGCCTGGTGGGCTGCCGTCTCTGGGGTGGCACAGAGTCGGACACGAATGAAGCAACTTAGCAGCAGCAGCAGCAAGATATACCTTTAGTCAACATTGTTTACATATCCCCTCTATTTTTCTTTATTATTTCTTGATCTTTAATAATTACACAATAACTCAGCTCATTCATCTTACTAACTTCACTTAGTTTTAAATATTAGCTTGCCCTTTTTGTAACTGAACAACCTAATTGAAGATTATTAAATGCATTTTATATGTTGATGGCCAACCATATTTATTTTGATGATTTTTCATATATGCCAGTAGAAATTACTTAGCATTTTAATTTTCATTAGCTTGTATATATTTTCAAAGCTCCTCATATAAATGAAAGATTTCATTACAATAACCATTTAAAACTTAGGGCCACAGGGAAACATCTATTTTCTTTGCTAAACAATTTTGTTTCCTTCTACTAAATCAAAGTACTGCATAACTTAATAGGTTGCCCTTAATATTTTGGCTGCTGGGAAGCTCAGGAATAAATTTATGTTTTTGCTGTTTATTTACAGTTTGATACATGAGCTTTTATTATAAACTAGTTTAAATCATTTTTTAAATAGTTAAATAGTTTCAACTAGTATGTTAGCATTCTAAATGCATTCAAGAGCCAAACATGGAAAGAAAATTCAAGATATTGTCTCAAGCTTAGATAAATTCATGTTGGTATTTGTGCATGTGAAACTTTAATAAGAAACACATTAAAATCAGCTAGAGAACAACTCTTCCAACACCTTCTTCCAACAACACAAGAGAAGATTCTACATATGGACATCACCAGATGGTAAATACCGAAATCAGGTTGATTATATTCTTTGCAGCCAAAGATGGAGAAGCTCTATATAGTCAGCAAAAACAAGACCAGGAGCTGACTGTGGCTAAGATCAGGAACTCCTTATTGCCAAAATCAGACTTAAACTGAAGAACGGAGGGAAAACCACTAGACAATTCAGGTATGACCTAAATCAAATCCCTAATGATTATACAGTGGAAGTGACAAATAGATTCAAGGGATTAGATCTGATAGACAGAGTGCCTGAAGAACTATGGATGGAGGTCACTGACACTGTACAGGAGGCAAGGATCAATTCCCAAGAAGAATTGCAAAAAAGCAAAATGGTTGTCTGATGAGGCCTTACAAATAGCTGAGAATAGAAGTGAAAGGCAAAGGAAAAACGGCAAGATATACCATTTGAATACAGAGTTCCAAAAAAATAGCAAGGAGAGATAAGAAAGCCTTCCTTAGTGATCAATGCAAAGAAATAGAGGAAAACAATAGAATGGGAAAGACTAGCGACCTCTTCAAGAAAAGTAGAGATACCAAGGCAACTTTTCATGCAAAACTAAGCACATAAAGGTCAGAAATGGTATGGACCTAGCAGAAGCAGAAGACATTCAGAAAGGTGACAAGAAAACACAGAACCATACAAAAAAGATATGCACGACCCAGATAATCACGATACTGTGATCACACACCTAGAGCCAGAAATCCTGGAATGCGAAGTCAAGTGGACCTTAGGAAGCATCACTAAGAACAAAGCTAGTGGAGGTGATGGAATTCCAGTTGAGCTATTTCAAATCCTGAAAGATGATGCTGTGAAAGTGCTGCACTTAACATGCTACCAAATTTGGGAAACTCAGCAGGGGCCACAGGACTGGAAAAGGTCAGTTTTCATTCCAATAACAAAGACAGGCAATGCCAAAAAATTGTCAAACTACAGCACAATTGCATTCATCTCACACACTAGTAAAGTAATGCTCAAAATTCTCCAAGCCAGGCTTCAGCAGTACGTGAACTGTGAACTTCCAGATGTTCAAGCTGGTTTTAGAAAAGGCAGAGGAACCAGAGATCAAATTGCCGACATCTTCTGGATCATCAAAAAAGCAAGAGAGTTACATAAAAAAACATCTATTCCTGCTTTATTGACTATGCCAAAGCCTTTGACTGTGTGGATCACAGTAAACTGTGGAAAATTCTGAAGGAGATGGGAATACCAGACCACCTGACCTGCCTTTTGAGAAACCTATATGCAGGTCAGGAAGCAACAGTTAGAACTGGACATGGAACAACAGACTGGTTCCAAATAGGAAAAGGAGTACCTCAGGGCTGTCTGTTGTCTCCCTGCTTATTTAACTTCTATTCAGAGTACATCATGAGCAACGCTGGGCTGGAGGAAGCACAAGCTGGAAGCAAGATTGCCAGGAGAAATATCAATAACCTCAGATATGCAGATGACACTACCTTTATGGCAGAAAGTGAAGAGGAACTAAAAAGCCTCTTGATGAAAGTTAAAGAGGAGAGTGAAAAAGTTGGCTTAAAGCTCAACATTCAGAAAACTTAAGATCATGGCATCTGGTCTCATCACTTCATGGGAAATAGATGGGGAAACAGTAGAAACAGTGTCAGACTTTATTTTTCTGGGCTCCAAAATCACTGCAGATGGTGACTGCAGCCATGAAATTAAAAGACACTCCTTGGAAAGAAAGTTATGACCATCCTAGATAGCATATTGAAAAGCAGAGATATTACTTTGCCAACAAAGGTCCATCTAGTCAAGGCTATGGTTTTTCCAGTGGTCATGTATGGGTGTGAGAGTTGGACTGTGAAGAAAGCTGAGCACCAAAGAATTGATGCTTTTGAACTGTGGTGTTGGAGAAGACTCTTGAGAGTCCCTTGGACTGCAAGGAGATCCAACCAGTCCATCCTAAAGGAGATCAGTCCTGGGTGTTCATTTGAAGGAGTGATGCTGAAGCTGAAACTTCAATACTTTGGCCATCTCATGCCAAGAGTTGACTGATTAGAAAAGACTCTGATGTTCAGAGGGATTAGGGGCAGGAGGAGAAGGGGACAACAGAGGATGGAATGGCTGGATAGCATTACCGACTCAATGGACATGAGTTTGAGTGAACTCCGGGAGTTGGTGATGGACAGGGAGGCCTGGTGTGCTGCGCTTCATGGGGTCGCAAAGAGTCAGACACTACTGAGCGACTGAACTGAACTGAGACATTATATTAAAAAGCAGAGACCTTAGTTTATTAACAAAATTCCATCTAGTCAAAGCTATGGTTTTTCCAGTAGCCATGTATGGGTGTGTGAGTTGGACTATAAAAATGCTGCCCTCCAAAGAATCGATGCTCTTGAACTGTGGTATGGGCAAAGACTCTTGAGAGTCCCTAGACTCAAGGAGATCTAATCCGTCCATCCTAAAGGAAATCACTCCTGAATATTCATTGGAAGGACTGATGCTGAAGCTGGCCACCTGATGTGAAGAACTGACTCGTTTGGAAAAACCCTGATGCTGGGAAAGATTGAGGGCCTGAGTAGAAGGGTACGACATAGGATGAGACGGTTGGGTGGCATCACTGACTCAGTGGACATGAGTTTGAGTAAACTCCTGGAGTTGGTGTTGGACAGGGAGGCCTGGTGTGCTGTAGTTGCAAAGAGTCGGACACAACTGACCGACTGAACTGACTGAACTGAGAGAGTTCTGAAAAATTTAATCAGGAATTCAGAAAAGAGTAAAATATATGTAAGTTATTTCAGAATTTCCTGAACTTAAATATAACGTTTTAAATCTCTTACTTTTTCTCATATCTACTTATTTATTTCACCAAATAAAATATGTTTGGAACTTTCTTATATGCTTGTCCCTCTGTTCAGTTAACAAGGATAATATGGAAGAATTTTGCTCATTTATATGTATAGATTGCTTCCCCGATGGCTTTAGCAGGTGAAGAATCCTAAGATGCTGGAGACACATGAGTCACAGGAAATGGCAACTCATTCCAGGAAATTTTTTTTTCCTTTGCCAGGAAAATTCCATGGACAGAGCAGTCTGGCGGGATACAGTCCATGGGATCATAAAAAGCTGGACAATACTCAGCACCTGGCACACACACACATAGATATGTAAAATAGAGATATGGATAGATAAACACACTCATATGTGTGTATGCAGGGTGGCTTTCCTTAGCTATCTGTTCTTTTCATCTCTGTATTTAAATTTTTACAATGAGGAAGGTAGGAGAGGTGGCTGCTTTCCAAAATTCTTTCTAATGCCTAACAAATTGAAAGCTTCCAAGAAATACTCAATCAATCCATCATTATCAGTATCACATGCTGAAGGGACACCAGTTATTTTCTGGGTGAATACACTAGTTGCCCTGGATTCTGACCATTATTCTCCTCTCTTCTTAGAGAGTCCAGCTTCAGTAATACATTCATTTACACGATTAACCAAGCTGAACCATCACTGAAATGTATGTGGATTTAAATCAAAGGGAGTATATTAAAAAATGAACACCATTAACCTTACTGCAATAACATTCTTACCTTACCAAACAGGCATATCAGTTGTACAGATTCCAGAAAATTACTCTGGATGGTTGAGCCTTTCAAAATTGATAAGTTTTGATTTTCATCTATTTTTTAAAGTTGTTTTTCATTTAATTCAGAGAAACATTTTTATAATTTTTCTTTCAGTTTATTTATCCATTTCCTCAATGGATCAGGAAATATTTGCTGAATACAGCAATGTACCAGACTTCAGGCTACTTACTTTTGGAGATACAAAGATCTCCAAACAAATTCTAGTCTTCAGATGCTAGTAATCCTATAAAAGAGGCAATGAGGCAGTTATGATTTATTGCAATTTCTGTAATTAATGCTCATATAAATGCATATGTGTGTAGTGACAATCATTACACAATTATTGATTTTGTTTATTTTTAAATTTTTATTATTCAAGGGGAATTTTATAAGATTTAATATTTGTTGACTATCGTCAGGTAATAAGAAAGAAAAATAAAAAGAAAGAAAAATATCTCTAAGTCGTGTCCGACTCTTGCAATCCCAAAAACTGTAGCCTGTTAGGCTCCTCTGTCCATGGAATTCTGCTAGCAAGAATACTGGAGTGGGTTGCCATTTCCTTCTCTAGGTTGCATACAATAAAAAGTAGCCCTTCAAAAATATATCCTATGAGGCATAAACTATTAGTCTTATTTTACAGAAAAAACTCAGGCACAAAAAGAACAAGAAGATGCCCTAAGTTTATTAAACATACCCAATGGTAGGGTCGTAAAATGTTAAAGTTGGAAGAAAATTTTGAACCTAGCTCATTTACATAATGAGCTGAGATTGAAAAAGACACACTCAGTTGCTGGAGATCACACAACTCTTTATAACCAGAGTCAGGAATCAGAAACAATTTAACATCAATTTCAGATTTTTTTTTTTCGCTCCCTTCTTATTCTCACTTGGCCAACTGTATTTGGCAATGTCATATCATCACATGCACTTTATTGTATTCACTCAGTGGTAATGTGTACGCATTGTACAGTTAGAGATGATAAAATTTAGACAACACAATCCATCATTTTTATTTTCACAAACTTTGTGTTTCTCACGTGGAGGGCAGGGTTTCGATGTCTTTGTGTGTTCAGTCACTCAGTCATGTCTGACTCTTTGTGACCCCATGGATAATAGTCTGCAAGTCTCCTCTGTCCATGGAATTCTCCAGGTAAGAATACTGGAGTGGGTTGCCATTTCCTACTCCAGGGGATACTCCTGACACAGAGATTGAACCTGTGTCTCTTGAGTCTCCTGAATTGGCAAGTGAATCCTTTACCACCTGTGAAGCCCTTCAGTGTCTTTGGGTTCTAGTAAATCATGTCACACCATGTGTGCTAAAATAAATCTTACCACATTTAAAGCCACTGTCAATACACAGATAAACATTTTGCTGTTTTTGAGATTTGTAAAGCATAGCTTATATTAATATACTTTAAAATATTTTATAAAACAATATATATAAAGCATATCCTTTTTTCTATTCTGAATTTCCAAAAATCTATAAGCATACTGATTTCTGCTTCTGGCAAGATGAAGGAGACGTTTTCTTGATTACTCTCACTAAATACAACTAAAAAGCTGGAAAGCATATATAAAACAAACGTAAGAAGACTGAAATTAGAGAAGGTAACTCAGCTATTGATCTTGGGACCAAAGGCCAACATGGCGGTGAGTTCCCTGGCTCTTATTTTTGTTTCATATACCTCAGACTTGGAACTGAATAAATGGCAACCCAAGAATGCCAAAATGAACAAAAAGGAAAAACAAAAACCTGGAAAGATTTTTAAAGCCAAAAGACCAGGAAAAGATTTTAACTCATAAGGCAGAAAACTTTTAGACAGTAATTGCTCTACTCTAGGCAAATGCCACATAGAAACAAACAGTTAAGCAGACTGTGACCCATCCTACCCACAGCAGCAAAGGCCTAGTGGGAAGTCTGGACTCCCACCCATAGTAATGGTGTCCCCTCTCCCTCCCCTCCGTAGTGATGTCAAAGGAAGCACAGTGGAGAATCAGGATTTTCAAGTAATCCAGCGGTAATGAGGCCACCTCCACAGCAGTGACAGTGGAGACCTGATGGGGAGCAGGAGCTCATATGCCCATCCTGCCAAGTGTCTACAAAGGCTACATGAGGAACTTAGCCTTTGACTTCCACAGAGCAAGAGCCCTTACTTTCCTCTACCAGAATGACATCAGAGAAAGCCAGTTAAGGCAAAAGTTTTAAATAAGATGCCGAATTTCACACAATAAAACAATAAAAATTCCAGGTTCAATGGAAAAGTCACTCATCAAAGCACAAATCAGGAAAATATTAAAACATCTAGTGTGAACTTGTAAAAGCCTGTTTTTCACTTCATAATACTCTCCCATGAAATAGCTATATTTTATGTCATCATTTTTAGTAGATGTATACAATTCTATTATGTTATTTTTTATTTTTGTATTTCTATTTAACCACTTACCATTCTTAAACATTATAAAGTAATCTTATTTAAATATTAAAAAGTTGTTGAGATTGTAATTTGAGTAACTATTAATATTTAGAGACACTTGAAACATATTAAAGATAGTACTGGATGTAATAACCTGCATATTGAAAGGTGTCTCTTGAATTCAAAGACACATCAGGCAATAAACATCTGAGTTTTTAGAATCCCTACAGGATTCAATAGTCAGTGGACTCGTTTGTAATATACTTGATTGCATGCTTATTATATACTAATAGCAGATGACAGATATAGTCATTTCCTTATATTCCATTGGCTCATCTGTTAGAATTCAACTCCACAGAATGCTTTCACTAATAAACATACACTCTCCTTCTTGACTATGGCTCATTTAGCTGTTGATAGGCCCAGCACCCCATGTGTTTGAGACATTAGAGTTGAAAGGTCGCTTGCTGTCAGGAGATTTCTCTTCATGTCTCATTTAAAACAATTTGCCATCTTAGTGGTGCAGGATGGGGGCAGTCACAATCCATGTAAATTGAGGGATGGCTTCAAATGCATTACCAGTTTTGAAAATCATACCCCCGAAGGCAATGCAGCTCCTAAGTGTTTGAGTATCCAATACAACACCCCTAATATGAGTCTGCCTTCACAGCTGTCACATTCATGGTGGTTCTTCACTAGTGAAAAGATCTTGATCATTTCCTCATTTTTTCTCTGACTTTTGCAAATTTAAATATTGAAATATGTCCTATTTTTATTATGAATTACTTTAGATTTATTTATAGTTACTTATACTTAGATATTAATTTGGGCTTCTCTGGTAGCTCAGCTAGTAAAGAATCCACCTGCAATGCAGGAAACCACAGTTTGATTCCTGGGTCTAGAAGATCCGCTGGAGAAGGAATAGACTACCCATTCCAGTACTCTTGGGTTTCTCTGGTGGCTCAGACTGTAAAAATCCGCCTGCAATGTGGGAGACCTGGGTTCGATCCCTGGGTTAGGAAGATCCTCTGGAGGAGGGCATGGCAACCCACTCCAGTATTCTTGCCTGGAGAAACCAGTGGACAGAGGAGTCTGGCTGGCTATAGTCCACGGGGCTGCAAAGCGTCAGACACAATTGAGTGACTAAGCACAGCATGGATCTTAATTTGGCTTTTAAAAAGTGATCTACCTATATATATTACAAAATTTCACTTCATAATAGATAGGAATGGGAATGCTATAGAACATTTGTTTTTAACGGGAAAAAAAAAAAAGGCAGCGCAGGGGTAAGCACCACATTGGGGGACTTCCCTGGCTGTCCTGTGGTTAAGACTCTGAACTTCCACTGCAGTACCATTCCTGGCCCCCTGGTCAGGGAACTAAGATATCTCATGACACACAGCTCAGCCAAAAAATTTAAAAAATGAAAAAAAATAAAATTAAAGGACATTGATTCTAATAAAGAGTTCGGAACTATGACTGGCATTCAGTATTGGACAGAAGAATGTTAAACACCAGTGTAGCCTTTTGGGGCATCAGTTTCCTAATCTGTGGAATAATACTGGATTATTCCAGCTAATGGTGGAAAAATTTCCAGTTTACTGAAATTTTTAGTAACTGTTTATCCTAACATTGATTTTTTTAAGTTTTATTTTATTTTTAAACTTTACATAATTGTATTAGTTTTGCCAAATATCAAAATGAATCTGCCACAGGTATAGTCAAACATTCAAATTGTTAAATTAAAATGTTTTACATTTAAAAATATTGAAATTGCAATGCCTTTTCTTTGGTGATAGTATGGCTTTGACTTAGCTAAATAATTTAAACTTAGCATGTTGTCAGAAAACTCACTTTTCTGGGCATCAAAACCTACTGCCTAAGTTTCACAGTTCAGCATAAAACTATATTATCAAAACAAGTGGATAGGATAGGCATTTATAGACTGGGTAGAAGATATAGATAGATAATAGATTCATTAGATAGATAATAGGTAGACATATTTATTTCTTGATTCATTTATGGTATGAAATAACTGATTCTATAAGGAGAAATAAAGAATTTGGTGCCATAAAAATAGGACATCAAATATTCTTGTGCTTGATCTTACTTTGAATTGACTAATTAAAAACAAACAAACAAATAAACAAAAACCTGCATTCCCTGTGTCAGAAGGAAAAACTTCTTTTCCTTTCCAGTCAAAAAAGTTTATTTTCAAAGTGTGTTTATCCTGCATTCTTTTCATTCTAAGGATAGGTCTTAAGACTTAGTATTTCTGCCTGGGAATATACTCTAAACAAACAAACAAACAAAAACTCTGGACAAACTTTCTAAAAGAATGTCAAAAGTAAGAAACATCAGCAATTGCAATTTCTAGGAACATAAACAACATCTATTCTGGAAGGGTTTGTGTCACTCAGGTACAGCTGCCTTCCAAGAAATGATTAACACTTACAGGGTAACACCAGGGAGAAAGGTTATAATCAAGCTGTCTTAGCCCCTGTCAACATTAGTTATTGTTTTATCTACTGGAGCAGCAGATATAGAATAGAAATAAAAGTGAAATAGAATGAAATTATGATATGTTTTCCCCCTAATAACAGCAGCATTCAATTGTGTATTGCTAAATAGAGAATGCTCCCCTCAACAAAATTTGCAGGTAGGACCACCATACATGTTAACATGCTTTTAAAATTCAAAGAAAATAGCCAATCATTATATTTTTATCAATATAGGTCACATTTAAACTGTGTGTACTTGTATTTTCTTATGACCTCACTCCAAAATAAAACAGGAAATTAAAATCTAACTCTATTTTGAATTTGTATAGCTAAATGAATTTGTTTAGCTAAATATTATCACATAAATAAAACAAAAAAGTAAAAAGTACTTTTAAAAACACAGTTTTTCCAATTTTTCTTTTGATGTTTGAGGATCTCTCTCCTTAATCTACTGATTAGTAATGAGATCTATATATTCCTATAATAAATTCAGTTCAGTTCAGTTCAGTTCAGTAACTCAGTCATGTCCGACTCTTTGCGACCCCATAAATAACAGCACGCCAGGCCTCCCGTTCATCACCAACTCCCGGAGTTCACTCAAACTCATGTCCATCAAGTCGGTGATGCCATCCAGCCATCTCATTCTCTGTTGTCCCCTTCTCCTCCAGTCCCCAATCCCTCCGAACATCAGAGTCTTTTCCAATCAGTCAACTCTTCGCATGAGGTGGCCAAAGTACTGGAGTTTCAGCTTTAGCATCACTCCTTCCATGAACACCCAGGACTGATCTCCTTTAGGACAGACTGGTTGGAGCTCCTTGCAGTCCAAGGGACTCTCAAGAGTCTTCTCCAACATCACATTTCAAAAGCATCAATTCTTCGGCACTCAGCTTTCTTCACAGTCCAACTCTCACATCCTCACATGACCACTGGAAAAACCATAGCCTTGACTAGACAGACCTTTGTTGGCAAAGTAATGTCTCTGCTTTTGAATATGCTATCTAGGTTAGTCATAACTTTCCTTCCAAGGAGTAAGCATCTTTTAATTTTATGGCTGCAATCACCATCTGCAGTGATTTTGGAGCACAGAAAAATAAAGTCTGACATTGTTTGCACTGTTTCCCCATCTATTTGCCATGAAGTGATGAGACCAGATGCCATGATCTTAGTTTTCTGAATGCTGAGCTTTAAGCCAACTTTTTCACTCTCCTCTTTCACTTTCATCAAGAGGCTTTTTAGTTCCTCTTCACTTTCTGCCATAAAGGTAGTGTCATCTGCATATCTGAGATTATTGATATTTCTTGCGGAAATCTTGCTTCCAGCTTGTGTTTCCTCCAGTCCAGCGTTTCTCATGATGTATTCTTTATGTAAGTTAAATAAGCAGGGTGACAACATACAGCCTTGATGTACTCCTTTTCCTATTTGGAACCAGTCTGTTGTTCCATGTCCAGTTCTAACTGTTGCTTCCTGACATGCATATAGGTTTCTCAAGAGGCAGGTCTGGTGATCTGGTATTCCCATCTTTCGAAGAATTTTCCACAGTTTACTGTGATCCACACAGTCAAAGGCTTTGGCACAGTCAATAAAGCAGAAATAGATGTTTTTCTGGAAATCTCTTGCTTTTTTGATGATCCAACTGATGTTGGCAATTAGATCTATGCTTCCTCTGCCTTTTCTATTTTTTTTAAATTTTACTTTATTTTTAAACTTTACATAATTGTATTAGTTTTGCCAAATATCAAAATGAATCCGCCACAGGTATACATGTGTTCCCCATCCTGAACCCTCCTGAACCTGCCTTTTCTAAAACCAGCTTGAACATCTAGAAGTTCACGGTTCACGTAATGCTGAAAACTTGCTTGGAGAATTTTGAGCATTACTTCACTAGCTTGTGAGATGAGTGCAATTGTGCGGTAGTTTGAGTATTCTTTGGCATTGCCTGTCTTTGTTATTGGAATGAAAACTGACCTTTTCCAGTCCTGTGGCCACTGCTGAGTTTTCCAAATTTGCTGGCATATTGAGTGCAGCACTTTCACAGCAACATCTTTCAGGATTTGAAATAGCTCAACTGTTCCATCACCTCCACTAGCTTTGTTCCTAGTGATGCTTATTAAGGCCTGCTTGATTTCACATTCCAGGATGTCTGGCTCTAGGTGAGTGATCACACCATCATGATTATCTGGGTCACGAAGCTCTTTTTTGTACAGTTCTTCTGTGTATTCTTGCCACCTCTTCTTAATATCTTCTGCTTTGGTGAGGTCCATACCATTTCTGTCCTTTATCGAGCCAATCTTTGCATGAAATGTTCCCTTGGTTCTCTAATTTTCTTGAAGAGATCTCTAGTCTTTCCCATTCTGTTTTTTTTTTTTTTTCTCTATTTCTTTGCATTAATCGCTGAGGAAGGCTTTCTTATCTCTCCTTGGTATTCTTTGGAACTCTGCATTCAGATGCTTATATCTTTCCTTTTCTCCTTTGCTTTTCACTTCTCTTCTTTTCACAGCTATTTTTAAGGCCTCCTCAGACAGCCATTTGCTTTTCTGCATTTCTTTTTCTTGAGGATGGTCTTGATCCCTGTCTCCTGTACAATGTCACCAACCTCTGTCCATAGTTCATCAGGCAGTCTATCTATCAGATCTAGTTCCTTAAATCTTTTTCTCACTTCCACTGTATAATCTTAAGGGATTTGATTTAGGTCATACCTGAATGGTCTAATGGTTTTCCCCACTTTCTTCAATTTAAGTCTGAATTTGGCAATAAGGAGTTCATGATCTGAGCCACAGTCAGCTCCTGGTCTTGTTTTTGCTGCCTGTATATAGCTTCTCCATCTTTGGCTGCAAAGAATATAATCAATCTGATTTCAGTGTTGACCATCTGGTGATGTCCATGTGTAGAGTCTTCTCTTGTGTTGTTGGAAAAGGGTGTTTGCCATAACCAGTGCGTTCTTTTGGCAAAAATCTATTAGCCTCTGCCATGCTTCATTCCGTACTCCAAGGCTAAATTTGCCTGTTACTCCAGGTGTTTCTTGACTTCCTACTTTTGCATTCCAGTCCCCTATAATGAAAAGGACATCTTTTTTGGGTGTTAGTTCTAAAAGGTCTTGTAGGTCTTCATAGAACCATTCAACTTCAGCTTCTTCAGTGTTACTGGTTGTGGCATAGGCTTGTATTACCATGATATTGAATGGTTTGCTTTGGAAACGAACAGAGATCATTCTGTCATTTTTGAGATTGCATCCAAGCACTGCATTTTGGACTCTTTTGTTGACCATTGTGGCTACTCCATTTCTTCTAAGGGATTCCTGCCCAGAGTGGTAGATATAATGGTCATCTGAGTTAAATTTACCCATATCAGTTCATTTTAGTTCACTGATTCCTAGAATGTCGACGTTCACTCTTGCCATCTCCTGTTTGACCACTTTCAATTTGCCTTGATTCATGGACCTGACATTCCAGGTTCCTATGCAATATTGCTCTTTACAGCATTGGACCTTGCTTCTATCACCAGTCACATCCACAACTGGGTATTGTTTTTGCTTTGGCTCCATCCCTTCATTCTTTCTGGAGTTATTTCTCCACTGATCTCCAGTAGCATATTGGGCACCTACTGACCTGGGTAATTCCCCTTTCAGTATCCTATCATTTTGTCTTTTCATACTGTTCATAATAAATTAAGTGACTGTAAATAGCTTATCAGTATTTTTTCGAATACCTACAAACTCTTGGATTGGATTCTCTGGTGGCTCAGAAGGTAAGGAATCTTCCTGCAACAGGGGAGACCTGGGTTCGATCCCTGGGTTGGAAAGATGCCCTGGAGAAGGAAATGGCAACCCACTCCAGTATTCTTGGCTGGAAAATCTCATGAATGGAGGAGCCTGGTAGGCTACACAATCCAGGGGGTCGCAAAGAGTCAGAGAGGACTGAGCGACTTTACTACAAACACTTAAGCCCATGGCACACCATGTTAAAAAAAAAAAAAAAATCCTGGATAAGAGTAAAGCTACACAGAGTGTTCCGTTCTAAAGAATGTAGAAGAGCATTTAAAGGTTTTAAGTTGTAATGTAGGAATTAAGCCTATCAGACTATGTTTAAACCATAGCTTTTGGAGAAGGAAATGGCAACCCACTCCAGTATTCTTGCCTGGAGATTCCCATGGATGGAGGAGCCTGATGGGCTACAATCCATGGGGTCGCAAAGAGTTGGACACGACTGAGTGGCTTCACTCACTCACAGTTGATTCAAGAGAAGACAGGCTCTTTAAATATATTGTGGGACAGCAATGGCACTGTACTGAGTTTGTAGACTCAAAATGCCCAGATATACAGTCATCTTTCCAAACTTTATCAATTAACTTAATAGATTGCTTGCTTCCTTTTCATTAAAAAAGATGTACTCTCAAATATTTCAGGTTGTAATGTGCAGGTTTATTCCGCTCTGTCAACTCCCCTGGGGATATTTGATCTCTGTTTCAGTAACTGCTCTCCACTCACTTTTGTGTTATTCAGAGCTAGGAAATACACAACTATGGGAGGAAATGTTTCTTTCTGAAATGATTGTTTCTCTGGTTACTTCTTTATATTACATTGTCTCAGCACAATTTGACTTCATAAATTGAACAATGTTTTATATCTCTTACATTTCTTGGCATAGTCTTTCATAGGCTATTTTAACCTCCTATATTTTCTACTTCCTAAACATCACACTTTTGACTCTATGATTTTACATTATCACACATTTTTGCAATGCCTTCTATAATGCATTCTAATATGTAAAAACGAAATCCGTTATGTTGGTTGCATGCATGCATGCTAAGATGCTTCAGTTGTATCCAACTCTGTGCAACCTGATGGACTGTAGCCTACCAGGCTCCTCTGCCCATGGATTTCCAAGGCAAGAATACTGGAGTGAGTGTCATGTCCTCCTCCAGGGGATCTTCCTGACACAGGGATCGATGGAAGCCAAGTCTCTTATGCCTTCTTTTGGTAGGTGGGTCCTTTACCACCAGCGCCACCTGGGAAGCCCCATTATGCTAGTTATCTGATCCATTTAAAATATATATAGTGTGTGTATATTGTTATTGTTGAATTACTAACTCATGTCTGACTGCTTCTGCAATGCCATGGACTGTAGGCCACCAAGCTCCTCTGTCCATGGGATTTTCCAGGCAAGAATACTGGAGTGGGTTTCCATTTCCTTCTCCAGGGGATCCTCCTGACTCAGGGATTGAACCCAGGTCTCCTGGCAGGGATTGAACCCAGGTCTCCTGGCAGATTCTTTATCACTGACCCATCAGGGAATATATATATATATATATATATATATATATATATATATACACACACACACACACACACACAATTGAATTGATATATATATATATATATATATAATCAATTACAATAGTATTGTTGCCTGAGGGAAGTGATATAGGAACGAAGAACAGACACAGTAGGAAAAACACACAAACATGCACAGAAGTGCCTGGCACAGAGAGATGTACTGAACTGAAAATTAGAATGAGTGAACTAGTCACATGTACATTTTTCAAATAAGGAACTCTTAGCTTCTGTGAGGATTTAAAAAGAAATCTGCAACCAAAAAATACTCTTTGATTTCTAAGACTTCAACTAAAATGGACAGGTACAAATCAAATTAATAATTGATATTGTTCACACTTTTGTACATACAATTAATAATATAAAACTGAGAAGTGAATGGATAAGGTATTAGACAAACTGGTCTACTTGTTCAACAATTATCAGATGAAAGAAGAATTTTTAAAGCTTCCAGGACTTCTAAAACATTATAGCATATCTGTAGAATTTTATTTCAGAATAAGTTGTAATTTTTTCTTCCTTAGGAAATATCCCTTTTTAACATCTTGAAACATAAGGCAAGTTACATATTTATACTTTTCTAAAGACAGTAGGAGATGACCCAGATCCTCAGTTATACTCTCAGTCTCAAAATTCTATAGTTATATTTGTAATAAATTACATAAACAGCTGAGTGGTCACAAAGATAGGCAAAAGTGTAGTAAGTATTCAGAGATTTAGGTCAATTTAGAAATGAAATTCAGGAACAAATAACAAAACTCTAGTTGTAAAATCATGATTTAAATATAAGAAACAGTGGATATCACAAGGATGGATTAGTGGTAAATTCAACGTAACCATGATGAACACTGGTGATAGAATCTGGATAACCAGTAAAATAGTGAGATGCATGTAAGAAGGTAATAAACTTTGAAATAGTTTTTTCCTCCAATTTTCAAGCCCAACCAACTATAATAAAGTTAGTTAATATATCTATCACCTCACATAGTTAAAAATTTTTTTTGTTGTTGTTGTTGGTAAAAGCTTTAAAATATACTCTCAGCAACTTCAACGGCAACCTACTCCAGTATTCTTGCCTTGAGAATCCACTAGATGAAGGAGCCTGGTGGGCTACAATCCATGCTGTTGCAAAGAGTCAGACATGACTAAGCGAGTTCACTTTCTTTTTCTTCTTTTCTTAGCAACTTATATAATACAAATAAATATACAGTACATTATTTTTTACTACAGTCAGCCATAAACTATTCTGGTTTGGATAGAGATGAGAAATGGAAAGTTGGAATCATAACTATGCATATGCATATTTTTTAATGGCCAAAAAATTCTTTAAATTAGATTAGAACTATTAGATTGCTGGACCACCTAGTGTAGCTATAATTGCCACACATAATAAGAGACTGAGGAGGGGAAAAGAAAACCAGGTATATAAAAAATAAGTGAAAGGAGACTAAAAGTTATGATGAGGTGTTATAGAAGTATTTTCTGTATTGGGCCATAATAGAAAATTATACCATATTCAGGATAATAATTCACCTATCTTTTCAAAAGCATTAACCCACTAAGTTCATTTAGGATTTCTTTGATGTATTCTGAGACAAACTTTTATATTACATTCTCATAATAACCCTGAGAATTAGGAAGAAAATTTATGTATCAGAAAAAAAAAGAAAAAGAAAATTTATAAAGACTAAGTAATATGCCTAAAGGCACACAACCTTTAGTTGGAAAAGTCAGACCAAGGATTTAAGCATAGAATTCTTCAATTTTTTTTCAGAATTATTGCCTTCTGGCATCACCAACTGCCGGGAGCCGGCATATTGCATATTGAGTGCAGCACTTTCCACAGCATCATCTTTCAGGATCTGGAATAGCTCAACTAGAATTCTATCACTGCCAGGAGCCAGCGTGAGGCACTCCGTCCGTGGCAAAGGTCATGAGGAAGGAGGCTCGGCATACGCAAAGGCGGGATCGAGCCTCAGGAGTCCCCCTGGAAATTCTTGAGCATCTATCCCCAAAACCAGAGTCTGCCTACTTTCTGCTTTGTGCTTTCACCTACACCTCTGACTTTACGGGGGGCTGTCCCCCACTACCTCTCTCTGAAAAAAGAGTTAGCTTACAGCTCCAGTTAATAATTCCTGGGTGTGACAGTGTTTCAACCTACAAACTCCTTTGGCAATCCTCTAGCCTGCCTGAATAGGTTTTTCCGGCCACATGTGATTGTTCAGAGCCTCCCAACTGTGAGAGGCAGGAGATGTTCTAAACTGTCTAAACACAGATTCTTTTGAGTAGTTAAAAGATTGATTAGAAATTGTATTGGTGAAGAGTTTTTCACTTATTGGGCCAACGTTTGCTGCTAAGTCTCCATACTCCTTACCTACTGTGTCCTTGGCAGTGTATTGATTGATATAATGGGTGTATAGAAATGTAAGTAGTAGCCTCAATGTTTGTAACCTTGGACCCTTGAGTTAATTCTTTTCTTGATTGAGCCCACCTCACCTTTGTCCTATAGGAATGCAGCTTTGTCCAATGCTTTTTGGAGGCTGGTGCCTGACTTTAGAATAATCACCTTTAGAGAAAAATAAGTTTCTTAAAATGTTAACAGGCCTCTGGGCCAGAAGATGATGCAAATCACCGAAACTTTTGCATATGATAAGTTTGCAGAAAGAAAGCCTGGCTTACTGCATGACTCTACCCCTTCCCCCATTATCCTCTATGCATAACTTAAGGTATAAAAACTACTTTGGAAAATAAAGTGCGGGCCTTGTTCACCGAAACTTGGTCTCCCCATGTCGCTCTCTCTCTCACTCTGGCTGAGTCTCCATCTGGAGCGCGGAACCCACCATGCTTACTAATTATGCCTGGGCTTCTAAGATCCGATCGGGGAGGCCTCAGTGTCTCTTCTCCTTCGGGAGAACGCAAGGATGCCTGCGGCCTACGTAAGTGGTGCAAACTTCTTGTCTTGAAGTTTTATTGGGCTCCCGCGTAAACCAAGTTACTCAGCCTCTTTTCTCCACTGAATTTCCTCACTGAGCTATCCTCATTCTATTACTCTTTATATCTTTGATAAATATTTAGATAAATAGATCGCCTATGCCGTCTCTCCTTCGAATACCCTGGATCAGCCGGGGCTGGAGCCCGGCAACCAACACTATGGACATGAGTTTGAGCAAACTGCAGGAGTTGGTGAAGGAAGCCTGGCATGCTGCAGTTCATGGGGTTGCAAAAAGTTGGACATGACAGAGTGACTGAACTGAACTGATGGCCTTTAGCACAAACTGAACTCATCAGGTTTTAGCTGATAATTTCAGTGTTCCTTAAGCATTCAACTTTCCTATGTCTCTGCTACTCTAACGAAGTCCCTATACTAGAACTTAATGCACTTCTTTCTTCAAGAGACTTACACACCTATACATGCACATACACACACATCTATTTGTATACTCATAGGCAATATATGTATGTTATATGTGAAGTGAAGTAAAGTGAAGTCTGTCAGTCGTGTCTGACTCTTTGAACCCCATGAACTGTAGCCTACCAGGATCCTCTGTCCGTGGGATTTTCCAGGCAAGAGTACTGGAGTGGGTTGCCATTTCCTTCTCCAGGGGATCTTCCCGACCCAGGGATCAAACCCCAGGTCTTCTGCATTGTAGGCAGACACTTTACTGTCTGGGCCACCAGGGAAGTTATTATATGTACATATACATAAATTTATTTAGTTGTCCTCAGACAAATATTTATATTTGTCTATATAATATAATGCATATATATTTAATATATATGTATATGATATAGATCTATACGTATTATATAATATAAAGGACAGAAATGGTATGGACCTAACAGTAGAAGAAGATATTAAGAAGAGATGGCAAGAATACACAGAAGAACTGTACAAAAAAGAGCTTCACTACCCAGATAATCACAATGGTGTAATCACTCACCTAGAGCCAGACATCCTGGAATGTGAAGTCAAGTGGGCCTTAGAAAGCATCACTACGAACAAAGCTAGTGGAGGTGATAGAATTCCAGTTGAGCTATTCCAAATCCTGAAAGATGATGCTGTGAAAGAACTGCACTCAATATGCCAGCAAATTTGGAAAACTCAGCAGTGGACACAGGACTGGAAAAGGTCAGTTTTCATTCCAATCCCAAAGAATGGCAATGCCAAAGAATGCTCAAACTACTGCACAATTGCACTCATCTCACATGCTAGTAAAGTAATGTTCAAAATTCTCCAAGCCAGGCTTCAGCAATATGTGAACCGTGAACTTCCTGATGTTCAAGCTGGTTTTAGAAAAGGCAGAGGAGCCAGAGATCAAATTGCCAACATCCGCTGGATCATACAAAAAGCAAGAGAGTTCCAGAAAAACATCTATTTTTGCTTTATTGACTATGCCAAAGCCTTTGACTGTGTGGATCACAAGAAACTGTGAAAAATTCTGAAGGAGATAGGAATACCAGACCACCTGATCTGCCTCTTGAGAAATCTGTATGCAGGTCAGGAAGCAACAATTAGAACTGGACATGGAACAACAGACTGGTTCCAAATAGGAAAAGGAGTTCGTCAAGGCTGTATATTGTACCCTGTTTATTTAACTTATATGCAGAATACATCATGAGAAATGCTGGACTGGAAGAAACACAAGCTGGAATCAATATTGCTGGGAGAAATATCAAAAACCTCAGGTATGCAGATGACACCACCCTTACGGCAGAAAATGAAGAGGAACTAAAAAGCCTCTTGATGAAAGTGAAAGTGGAGAGTGAAAAAGTTGGCTTAAAGCTCAACCTTCAGAAAATGAAGATCATGGCATCTGGTCCCATCACTTCATGGGAAATAGATGGGGAAACAGTATCAGACTTTATTTTTCTGGGCTCCAAAATCACTGCAGATGGTGACTGCAGCCATGAAATTAAAAGACGCTTACTCCTTGGAAGGAAAGTTATGACCAACCTAGATAGCATATTGAAAAGCAGAGACATTACTTTGCCAACAAAGGTTTGTCTAGTCAAGGCTATGGTTTTTCCAGGGGTCATGTATGGATGTGGGAGTTGGACTGTGAAGAAGGCTGAGCACCAAAGAATTGATGCTTTTGAACTGTGGTGTTGGAGAAGATTCTTGAGAGTCCCTTGGACTGCAAGGAGATCCAACCAGTCCATTCTGAAGGAGATCAGCCCTGGGATTTCTTTGGAAGGAATGATGCTAAAGCTGAAACTCCAGTACTTTGGCCACCTCATGCGAAGAGTTGACTCACTGGAAAAGACTCTGATGCTGGGAGGGATTGGGGGCAGGAGGAGAAGTCACACATTACTGAGTGACTGATCTGAATATATAGATATATATGTACAGATATATTTTCAATTGAATTAAACAGCATACTTAATGGTACAGATTAGGTGTTAGCAAATATGGCCTGTTGTTTGGTTGCCTGTTTTTATAAATAAAGTTTTATTGAAATACTGTCCCAGCTCAGTTCAGTTCAGTTCAGTCACTCAGTCGTGTCCGACTCTTCGTGACCCCATGAATCACAGCACGCCAGGCCTCCCTGTCCATCACCAACTCCCAGAGTTCACTCAGACTCACGTCCATTGAGTCAGTGATGCCATCCAGCCATCTCATCCTCTGTTGTCTCCTTCTCCTCCTGCCCCCAATCCCTCCCAGCCTCAGAGTCTTTTCCAATGAGTCAACTCTTCACGTGAGGTGGCCAAAGTACTGAAGTTTCAGCTTTAGCATCATTTCTTCCAAAGAAATCCCAGGGCTGATCTCCTTCAGAATGACTGGTTGGATCTCCTTGCAGTCCAAGGGACTCTCAAGAGTCTTCTCCAACACCACAGTTCAAAAGCATCAATTCCTCACAGCTATTCATTACATATTCACTATAAGGCACTGTAGTTGTGATAAGAGACAATATGGTCCATGAAGCTCCAAATATTTACTATCCGGCCCTTCAAGAAAAAGCAAAGAGCCTCAGGATCATTGTCATTCAAGCATGCACTGGTGCATGGTGCAGAGATGCTGTGGTAGATTCCTCCAGGTACACCCAGATCTACCCTTCTGAACTCATTTTTTCAGTTGCCAAGGGCTACTGTCTTCATAACATAAGGTAATGGTGCTGAACTTTCACCATCCTACACGCTCTAAATATCTTCTGTAAATGTTCTCCAGTGGCAGCATAAAGATTCTCCCATTAATATTTACTTGGATTTCAGAAAAATGTGACTGAGAATGAGCCTGACAATGAAGAGAATTCCATTCTTCTCTCTTCAAAGCTTCTGAGGTTGGTTTGAGGGCCCAAATACAGAAGATAATTTCATTATTTTGCAATGTTCTTTTATCCTAGGACAACTAATCAATTTCATTTCATAATTAAAAAAATTATAAATAACAATGAAGTTTATACAAATCACTCTAACAATACCAGTTCAATTAATAACTATAAGAAAATCAGTTATTATTTCTCCAGAAGAAATTTTACAATTTGGACTGTCTCTGTGGTAGTGAATGCACTTAAAATTTTCAAAATATTATGAGCAGTTTCACTTTTCACTGAATAGATTATCCAATTTGGTTGGTTCAAATAATTAGCCATTTTAAAACCTCTTAACATGCATACTTTAGCAAGTATAAAGCACATATATTTCAAATGTATCATTTTTCAAATCTATAATCAGGAAATTCTAAGTTTACTTACATGTCTCTGGGATCCATCATATTCACATCTTTCAATTTTTCCTAGGCTGCCGTCTGAGAAATACAGCTTCTCTGCACGGTGATCAATGGTGAGTCCATTTGGAGTGAGTATGTCTGTACTGACCACCACTTGAGCATTTTTCCCAGTAAGAGTTGATCTCATGATACTTGGATGCTGTTCATTCCAGTTGGTCCAAAACATTAAACTAATTAAAATGAAAATTGTGATAATAGGTTAAATTTTTTATCAGTCGTTAACAATATTAGAAGAAACATGGCAATGTCAAACTATTTAAAATAAAGCAAAATTGTCTCATAGTTTCTGACCCTTGAGGAAGTCTAATAATAAGGAGAGATATGTATATTATATTTGCATATTTTTCCAGTTTCTTAAATGACCTGGAAACTATTTTTGAAAAATAATTATCTCTCAAATAGCAATTTAATTCAATTGAATCAGTTTGATACACAGTAAAGATTTATTTGAATCAAAGAAAAATAGTTATCTTAAATTTCCTATGAACTGCAAATATACTCTGATTTATTATTATCATGTTTCAGGAAATCCTGTGTTATAATTTTGAATATCATTCTTAACCCAGCAATATTTCTCTTCTTCAGTTGGTAAAAGTAAAAATCGCTTTCTCTTTCTGGATTTTCTTTTTTTAATATTTGTATACTGGCTGGGCTGGGTCTTCGTTGCTGCACAGCCTTTTTCTCTAGTTGTGGTGAGTAGGGGCTACTCTCTAGTTGTATTGCATGGGCTTCTTACTTTGGTGGCTTGTCTGGTCATGGACACTGGCTTTAGAGAACCTGGGCTTCCGGGGTTCAGCACATGGGCTCAATAGTTGTGGCTCAGGCTCTGAAACACTGGCTCAGTAGTTGTGGCACACAGGCTTGGTTGCTTTATAGAAATCCAAGACCAGGGATTGAACCTGTGTCTCCTGCACTGGCAGGTAGATTCTTTACCACTGAGCCACCAGGGTAGTCCTAGGTTTTTTTTTTTTTAATTCTGGATTCCTCTCTGTATATGTTTTAGAAAGACACAATTAGTAAACTCCTGTATTTCTTTAATGGCTTTTTTCTCCCTCCTCTGTCAGGGTGATTTTTCTGTATATTATAATGCTGTTACTAGAATTACAGGGGTTACTCTCAATCCTTAAAGGTAAGATTTGTTACTTACAGTCTTAACAGAATATTTTAAATCAGTATTTGTCAAACTATTCTCTGAGGAAGGCCAAGGATTCTGTTGGCACTTAAAGGTTACCGGAAGAGCAGAGAGGCTGTAGGGTGCTAGTCTCCAAGGCCTATTTTATTTCATCAGCTCTTCTTTCTCTCCCTTTAAGACTATACCTAAGAGTTTATTTGAAGATCAGTTTTTGAACTGAAGGAAGGCAGGCAAGAATGGAAGGCATCAGGAAGAGAAGGAAAGAGAGAGGAAAGAAGGAAGGAAGGGAGGAAGGAAGGAAGGGAGGGTGGGGGAGAAGCCAGGAAGAAAAGGAGGAAGGGAGAAAAGAAGATGGGAAAGAGAGAGACAGGCAGGCCACTTTACATTTTTAGAAAGTATGTTTAATAAATATTTACAAAGAGAAGCTATTTGAAAATATTTCATATTTATAACAAGATAGCATGTATCATCCTTATGTATATCCTGTAAAGACAAGGTAATAGCCAAACTAATTATTCAACATTTAATTTTGGGTATTATTGGACAATACACAACTTTACAAAAAGAAAAACTTTTCTTCTTTCTTAGTTTTCTGAATGTTGAGTTTTAAGCCAACTTTTTCACTCTCCTCTTTCACTTTCATCAAGAGGCTTTTTAGTTCTTCTTCACTTTCTGCCATAAGGATGGTGTCATTTGCATATCTGAGGTTACTGATATTTCTCCCAGCAATCTTGATTCCAGCTAGTGCTTCATTCAGCCTAGCATTTCTCATGATGTACTCTGCATATAACTTAAATCAGCAGGGTGACAATATACAGGCTTGACGTACTCCTTTCCCTATTTGGAACCAACCTGTTGTTCCATGCCAGTTCTAACTGTTGCTTCTTGACTTGCATACAGATGTCTCAGGAGGCAGGTCAGGTGATCTGGTATTCCCATCTCTTTAAAAATTTCCCATAATTTGTTATGATCCACACAGTCAAAAGCTTTGGCATAGTCAATAAAGCAGAAGTAGATGTTTTTCTGGAATTCTCTTGCTTTTTTGATAATTCAACAGATGTTGGTAATTTGATCTCTGGTTCCTCTGCTGTTTCTAAATTCAGCTTGAACATCTGGAAATTCATGGTTCATGTATTGTTGAAGCCTGGCATGGAGAATTTTGAGCATTACTTTACAATGTGAGATGAGTGCAAGTGTGCAATAGTTTGAGCATTTTTTGGCATTTCGATTCTTTATCATTGGGATGAAAGCTGACCTTCTCTAGGCCTGTGGCCACTGCCAAGTTCTCCAAATTTGCTAGCATGTTGAGTGCAGCACTTTCACAGCATCATCTTTTAGGATTTGAAATAGCTCAACTGGAATTCCATCACCTCCACTAGCTTTCTTCGTAGTGATGCTTCCTAAGGCCCACCAGACTTAACATTCCAGCATGTCCAGCTCTAGGTGAGTGATCACACCATTGTGATTATCTGGGTCATGAAGATCTTTTTTTGTATAGTTCTTCTGTGTATTTTTGCAAGCTCTTCTTAATATCTTCTGCTTCTCTTAGGTCCATACCATTTCTGTCCTTTACTGTGCTGATCATGCATGAAATTTTCCCTTGGTATCTCTAATTTTCTTGAAGAGATCTCTAGTCTTTCCCATTCTGTTGTTTTCCTCTATTTCTTTACACTGATCACAAAAGGAGGCTTTCTTATCTATCCTTGCTATTCTTTGGAACTCTGCATTCAAATGAGTATGTTTTGTTTTTTCTCCTTTTATTTTCACTTCTCTTATTTTCACAGCTATTTGTAAGGCCTCCTCAGACAACCATTTTGCCTTTTTGCATTTCTTCTTCTTGGGATGGTATTGATCCTTGCCTTCTGTACAATGTCAGGGACTTCCATCGACAGCTGTTCAGGGACTCTGTCTATCAGATCTAATCCCTTGAATCTATTTGTCACTTCCACTGTATAATGGTAAGGGATTTGATTTAGGTCATACCTGAACGGTCTAGTGGTTTTCACTACTTTCTTCAATTTAAGTCTGAATTTGGCAAAGAGCGATCATGATTTGAGCCATAGTCAGCTCCCAGTCTTATTTTTGCTGACTGTATATAGCTTCTGCATCTTTGGCTGCAACAAATATAATCAATCTGATTTCTGTATTGACTATCTGGTAATGATCCTATGTAGAGTCTTCTCTTGTGTTGTTGGAAGAGGGTATTTGCTATGACCAATATGTTTTCTTGGCAAAACTCTATTAGCCTTTCCCCTGCTTCATTCTTTACCCCAAGGCCAAATTTGCCTGTTACTCCGGGTAATACTTGACTTTCTACTTTTTGCATTCTGGTCCTCTATAATGAACAAGACATCTTTTTGGCTGTTAGTTCTAGAAGGTCTTGTAGGTCTTCATAGAACCATTCAACTTCAGCTTCTTCAGCATTAGTGGTCGGGTCATAGACTTGGATTACTGTGATATTGAATGGTTTGCCTTGGAAACAAACAGAGATTATTTTGTCATTTTTGAGATTGCATCAAAGTAGTGCATTTTGGATGTTTTTGTTGAATATAATCATTACTCCATTTCTTCTAAGGGATTCTTGCCCACAGTAGTAGCTATAATGATCATCTGAGTTAAATTCACTATTCCAGTCCATTTTAGTTCGCTGATTCCTTAGTTCAGAAAACTAAGATCATGATATCTTGTCCCATCACTTCATGGCAAATCAGTGGGGAAAAAGTTGAAACAGTGACAGACTTTATTTTAGGGGGCTCCAAAATCACCGCAGATGGTGACTGAAGCCATGAAATTAAAAGACCCTTACTTCTTGGAAGAAAAGCTGTGATCAACCTAGATAGCATGTTAATAAGCAGAGACATTACTTTGCCAACAAAGGTCCATCTAGTCAAGGCTATTGTTTTTCCAGTGGTCATGTATGGATGTGAGAGTTGGACTTTAAAGAAAGCTGAGTGCCTAAAAATTTATGCTTTTGAACTGTGGTGTTGGAGAAAACTCTTGAGAGTCCCTTGGACTGCAGGCGATCCAACCATTCCATCCTAAAGGAAATCAGTCCTGAATATTCATGGGAAGGACTGGTGCTGAAGCTGAAACTTCAATACTTTGGTCATCTGATATGAAGAACTGACTCATTAGAAAAGACCCTGATGCTGGGAAAGATTGAAGGCAGGAGGAGAAGGGGACGACAGAGGATGAAATGGTTGGATGGTATCACCGACTCAATGGGCATGTGTTTGAGTAAACTCCAGGAGTTGGTGATGGATAGGGAGGCCTGACATGCTGCAGTCCGTGGGGTCACAAATATTCGGACACAACTGAGCAACTGAACTAAACTGAACTTCTTCTATCTAATCTAAAAAATAACTGCCACAAATTAAGGAAAACTGGGTCCTCTATGCTCTTTATTAAAATACTTCAAAGCATTTTAATCTATTCTATGGAACCTTAAAGTGTTCTAAGGATTGTTGCTGTTGTTGTACATTTGCTCAGTCGTGTGACTCTTAAATGTGAAAGTAGTTTGTACTATGAATCAGTAAATTTATGAAAAATAAAAAACACATGACATTCCACTTTCTTAAATCATGGAATAGTTTTAACCATATCCTGTGACTTTTTAAAAAAAAATTAGTTAAAAAGTTATGCAAATAATATGAGATAGTAAACAAACAATTTATTTTCAATAATTTTATAGATTGTGAGCTTTAGAATTATAGAATTTCCAAGGAATTATTACTCCTTTAATTTCACGTTTCATTTCAAAGACGAGAAAAAAGAGGCCAGAGAGCTTGAGTACTATAGTTATTGAGTCAAATTTTGAACTCAAGTAGTCCTTCATCTAGAAATTGATTTGAAGATTTCTGTTAATCAACAGACATATAAAAGTGACTCATAGATGTCATTAATATGCTTAATGATAAAATATTTTTATACTTTAAACATTAATTACATACAATTTTCCAATTAAAATATTTTGGTGTGTTTAATTATAATTTTCACTTTAATGCAAGAGGAAAGTATAATTTTAGCCTCTGTAAGAAGTAATTATAGGGTAAAGCATTTATCACTTAAAGTTAATCATGTATAATATCATCAGTGACCTCCCTCATGTTTGTTTGAAAATTGTCTTATAGATTCCTTTGATAAACTTTAGGGTAATTATTATTGTCCTAAGATTCTTCGGGTGGACTCTTAGGATCAATGTAGCTGACGCAACAACCAACTGTATAGTGATACGGCAGTGGTAAAAGCAGAACCAGCTCTGCCTACATATCTGAAGGCCTGTGTCCATCTCAGCTAAGTAACCAAACCTGTGTAAGCAGGCAACCTCGTTTTCACCTGCATCTCTCAACCTTTAGAGTTTTAATTTTCAAGTTAAGTATGTTTAACTAAGTAAGTTAATTCTCATCTCTAGTTCTATAATATAGTAATTCGTATAGTCTTTTCATCTCTTAGGTGATCAGGGCCAGTGTTTTTTATTCTTCCATTTTTATTCAACACACCTGAAATAAGTTTTCTATTTCTGCTCAGTGAAACCAGATTTATGTCTGTGCCCTTGTTTCATTTAAGAATAAAAAGATTTTCTAGTAGTTAGCAAATATTCCTATCATATTGTAAAAGAGTGCAACTCTATAGGCATATTTGTCTTCTACTTAACCTAACCTTTGTTCTTCAGTTTTCATATAATTCTTTCTTAATAGCATCATCCAAAACATGACTTTTTTATAATTTGTTTTTTTTATACATTTTATATTATAGCCTGAGCAATTTTTCTTGCTATGAATTCTTCATAAGTATTATAAATGCTTACACAATGTATCATACCAATGTAGATCACTTGACTATTGTCAGGTATCGAATGTTGAAAATAAAGCTGCACACAAAGGTTTATTTTTACTTCCTCTGATTTCAATTGGAGTGATCTCCAGTTGTTAAAATTACTTAATTGAATTATAGAAACACCTTTTAGGTTTTTATGCTTTTTAATAGTCTTTTTTCTTTTTCAAATTTATCATTTCAATCAGTGATGCATTAATGTCTTTTTCATATACTTATTCTATCACAGTATTGACTCTATTTTCCCTTTCATCCTTTAATTTTGCTTTTACTGACCTCTCATAGAAATGATGCCTAGCCTTTAAAGAGTCCAGGTTTCAATCATTCACATTTCCAATGCTCTCATAAACAATAATTTTATGAATTATGAAAAGAGAACTTCAGACGAAATATTTATTTTTAAAGCTAATTATAAGGTTTTGACTTATATTAAAGAAATAGAAATTTCTTACTTTTGGCATTCATCGAGGGCTAGCACATGAGGATGGTCATCTTCCGACATGGCAATGACCGCTTCCCTGTCAAATGCTCCTGGCCGAGTCTGGTCCACTGTGTGCCTGGTGATGGATGAGGTAGTCGAGCTGGTCCAGTACAGGGTGTCCCAGGCTCTGTGATAGGCAAGGCCCTCAACAGAACCCACATCTGATGGGGAAAAGAAAAAGAATAAATTTACACTTTTATCTGCAAAAATTTTGGTTTCTGAACAGAAAAAAGCATGTACAATATACACTATGCGCGTGCGCGAGCGTGTCTGTGTGTGTGTGTATGTGTGTGTGTGTGCTGTGTGTGTGCTAAGTGGCTTCAGTCGTGTCTAACTCTTTGCGAACCCATGGACCATAGCCCTCCAGGCTCCTCTGTCTATGGGATTCTCCAGGCAAGAAAACTGGAGCGGGTTTCTGTGCCCTCCTCCAGGGGATCTTCCCGACCTGGGGATTGAATCTACTCCTCTTATGTCCCCTGCAATGGCAGGCAGGTTCTTTACCACTCGCATCACCTGGGAAGCAAAATATAAACTATATCTGTGTTATCTTATCAGTCATTTCTTCACAAATGCTCCAAAATAAAGATATCATAATCATGATGCCTACGACAGCTGATTACACACAGTAAATCTAAGTTATGAACTGCTCATAGAGAAGTTTATACAAAAACATGATGTTAAAGATTGAATACCCTCATCAAAAAAAAAAAAAAAAAAAACAAAACCTTAATTAAGTAATTGTCTTTTATTTAGGAATCTGGTGGTTGTCTTTTATTTTCATGTCTTAATAATCAATTTTTTGCAACAATTTAATGATGCTTTTGAAAATCATATGTCAGAGATACTATTAACATGCAATAATAATGAGTTTTCTCTTGATACCATATTTGGAGACATCAAGGAAAAACAATATCAAAAGCTACAATGAAGTATCAAAAAAAACAAAATCCAATTCTATACTTGTGATTATCGAGCAGTGGTAGAGAATGTTTTAGTAAGTTAATGCAATATATTTTTTTATCCTATTCAACTAATGTGATGTAAAAACCAAAGAAAATAAAGTTAATTGCCAGCTAAAGCATGCTTTCATATAGGCAGAAAAAGATAAATGATAGTACACATAGTCTAATACTTAAACATGACAATATGAGAAACAAGAGTAATTATTTTTTAAAATTGCTTTCCTAATCACAGGATAATGTAGGGTGGTTGTTTTACTTTTCATAGAAGTGTTTGAATATACCTTTGCTGCTGCTGCTGCTAAGTCGCTTCAGTCGTGTCCAATTCTGTGCAACCCCATAGACGGCAGCCCACAAGGCTCCCTCATCCCTGGGATTCTCCAGGCAAGAACACTGGACTGGGTTGCCATTTCCTTCTCCAATGCATGAAAATTAAAAGTGAAAGTGAAGTCGCTCAGTCGTGTCCGACTCATTGCGACCCAAGGACTGCAGCTTACCAGTCTCCTCCACCCACGGGATTTTCCAGGCAAGAGTACTGGAGTGGGGTGCCATTGCCTTCTCTGATATAACCAAATTATTAAGTTTTTCATTATTGTTTTTCTCAGAGTTAGTATTCTTAGCATATTTAAGAGAGAATACATATACATTTAATTTTGGTAGTCATGCTAAGAAATTAACATTATAACAGGCAGAGTCTTTTTATAGCTTTTCTCTTAAGGAATCTGAAAAGAATTATTTGGCTTTTCTGAGAATATATGGATGAAAAGGGCTGTTTTTAGATTTGAGATGGGTAAATGTTTACTTTGACGGTCAAAAGGATTTAGAGGGAGAGAAAAACAATATTAAAGCCTTTCAAACTAGATTTCATAATGCCATTAAAATTCTGTTATTTGATTCTTTTCCTACATGAAACAAAAAGTCCACTAATAATAGAATTAATATCTGCCACTTATGGGGCACTGTCTTCCAGTTAGGAATTGTGTAATTGTTTTGCATATATCCCTTTATGTGTAAATCTACCCTGTGATATTAGTTTTATTGTTATTCTTCCCCTAAGAAGAAAACAGAAATCTATGCTCACAGAACTAAAAGTATTGAAGCAAGATTTTTATCACAGATGTGTGTGCTTCCATAAGCCTGTATCTGTCAGCGGCACTATTTAGAGATGGATTTACAGCAGCTATCGCTTATCCTCAGTGTACCTCAAGCTGGAACCAAACAAATGATTCATTAGTTTCAACTTGTCTGACTCTGGGTGAATTGTATCAGCAGTAATTTACCATGAATAACCTATCACACAGTCAACAAAACCACTTATAAGAAATTAATGTGGATGATTAGTATGGAAACCTAGGTCAAAGATGATGGAAGAAAAATTGTAAAACACAATCATAATAACATCTGTTAAGCTTTGCTTATATGAATGATATGTATTCCTATTTGAGGTGACTAGGTGGGAGGTTGATAATGTTTAACAGTATTTTGATTATTAATTAATAAACCATCTATTCCACTGTATTTTTAGTACTTTCATATCACTTCAGAAATGAAGCTAACTCTATTAGTATTACAAACAACATTCCACTCTATCACCTGCAAATAGAATGAGGCATGGCATAGCTTTGAAAAAAAAATCCAAGCAAATCAGAATCATTAATCCATCCTCATTCTCTATCTTTCCCTTCTACTGACTTTGATGGATCTTCTTCATGGACACTTTTTCTTGCCAAATTAGGAGGAAACCACTTGGTATTACCATTGAGATGAAGCAGATGTTCTTTTCTATAGCTGATATAATTCCAGGGTTACTAGAGTGTGTAATATATCTCACTGTCCAGGTACAATATCTTTTGCTTTATTGTTTGCAATATATGACAACCTGACAGTACACTTAATCATATCTGGTGCCACACTTTAAAATATTTGTTACTTAGAAAAATATTTGACTCCCTACAAAAATTATATTTGTCATTAGTAAGTAGTCAAATAAAGACATAAACCACACACCACTATATATCAATTAGAACACCTACAAAGACCTACTGTATAGAACAGGGAACTATATTTAATATTTTATAATAACCCATAAGGGAAAACATCTGAAAATGTATTGTTGTTGTTTGTTCCTCCGTCATGTCTGACTCTTTGCAACCCCATGGACTGTAGCCTGCCCGGTTTCTCTGTCCATGGGAATTTCTAGCCAAGAATACTGGAGTAGGTCGCCATTTCCTTCCTCAGGGGATCTTCTCAACCCAGGGATCAAACCTACATCTCCTGCAAGTCTCCTACATTGCAAGCTAATTCTTTACCACTCAGTGGTAAAGCCCTATATGTGTGTGCGTGTGTGTGTGAATGTGCGTGTGTGTGCATGAGTATGTATATTTTTATACATATATATATATATATGTATATTGGAGAAGGCAATGGCACCCCACTCCAGTACTCTTGCCTGGAAAATCCCATGGACAGAGGAGCCTGGTAGGCTGCAGTCCATGGGGTCGCTGAGTCGGACATGACTGAGTGACTTCACTTTCACTTTTCACTTTCATGCATTGGAGGAGGGAATGGCAACCCAGTCCAGTGTTCTTGCCTGGAGAATGCCAGGGATGGGGGAGCCTGGTGGGCTCCCATCTATGGGGTCGCACAGAGTTGGACACGACTGAAGCGACTTAGCAGCAGCAGCATATATGTATATTATCCATGAGAATATTAAATTGAAAATCATGAAAATATCTTACTTGAGGTAACATAAAAGATGTTAACATCTATTGGAAAGACCATCAGACCAGTCAGGTATGACCTAAATCAAGTCCCTAACGATTATACAGTGGAAGTGACAAATAGATTCAAGTGATTAGATCTGATAGACAGAGTGCCTAAAGAACTATGGAAGGAGGTTCCTGACATTGTATGAAGGCATTGATCAAGACCACCCCCAAAAAAAGAAATACAAAGAGGCAAAATGGTTCGCTAAGGATGCCTTACAAATAGCTGTGAAAAAGAAGAGAAGCAAAAGGCAAAGGAGAAAAGGAAAGATATACACATTTGAATGCAGAGTTCCAAAGAATAGCAAGGAGAGATAAGAAAGCCTTCCTCTGTGAACAATGTAAAGAAATAGGGGAAAACAATAGAATGGGAAAGACTACAGACCTCTTCAAGAAAATTATATTCCAAGGGAAAATTTCATGCAAAGATGGGCACAGTAAAGGACAGAAATGGTATGGACCTAACAGAAGCAGAAGATATTCAGAAGAGGTGGCAAGAATACACAGAAGAACTGTACAAAAAAAGATCTTCACAACCCAGATAATTACAATGGTGTGATCATTCAGCTAGAGCCAGACATCCTGGAATGTGTAGTCAAGTGGGCCTTAAGAAGCTTCTCTATGAACAAAGCTAGTGGAGGTGATGGATTTCCAGTTGAGCTATTTCAAATCCTAAAAGATGATGCTTTGAAAGTGCTGTACTTAACATGCCAGTAAATTTGGAGAACTCCTCCATGGCCACAGGACTGGAAAAGATCAGTTTTCATTCCAGTCACAAAGAAACGCAATGCCAAAAAATGCTCAATCTACTGCACAATTGCTCTCATCTTACATCCTAAGTAATACTCAAAATTCTCCAAGCTAGGCTTCAACAGTATGTGAACCGTGAACTTCAGGGTGTTCAAGCTGGATTTAGAAAAGGCAGAGGAACCAGAGATCAAATTGCCAACGTCCGGTGAATCATCAAATAAGCAAGAGAGTTCAAGAAAAGCATTTACTTCTGCTTTATTGACTAGGCCAAAGCCTTTGACTGTGTAGATCATAACAAATTGTGGGAAATTCTTAAAAAGATGGGAATACCAGACCATCTGACCTGCCTCCTGAGAAACTGTATGCAGGTCAAGAAGCAACAGTTAGAACTGGACATGGAACAACATACTGGTTCCAAATAGGGAAAGGACTACATTAAGGCTGTATATTGTCACCCTGCTTATTTAACTTATATGCAGAGTACATCATGAGAAATGCTGTGCTAGATGAAGCACAAGCTGGAATCAAGATTGCAGGGAGAAATATCAATAACCTCAGATATGCAGATGACACCACTCTTATGGCAGTAAGTGAAGAAGAACTAAAGAGTCTCTCGATGAAAGTGAAAGAGGAGAGTGAAAAAGTTGGCTTAAAGCTCACATTCAGAAAACTAAGATCATGGCATCTGGTCCCATCACTTCATGGCAAACGGATGGGGAAACAGTGGAAAGAGTGACAGACTTTATTTTCTTGGGCTCCAAAACTACTGGAGATGGTGACAGCAGCCATGAAATTAAAAGACATTTGCTCCTTGGAACAAAAGTTATGACCATTGTGGTTTTGATTTGCATTTCTCTGATAATGAGTGATGTTGAGCATCTTTTCATGTGTTTGTTAGCCATCTGTATGTCTTCTTTGGAGAAATGTCTATTTAGTTCTTTGGCCCATTTTTTGATTGGGTCGTTTATTTTTCTGGAATTGAGCTGCAGGAGTTGCTTGTATATTTTTGAGATTAGTTGTTGTTATATTTTTGTTTAGTTATTAGTTTTATTTTTGTCAGTTGCTTCATTTGCTATTATTTTAGAGAAATACAAATCAAAACCACAATGATGTACCATTTCACGCCAGTCAGAATGACTGTGATCCAAAAGTCTACAAGCAAAAATGCTGGAGAGGGTGTGGAGAAAAGGGATCCCTCTTACACTGTTGGTGGGAATGCAAACTAGTACAGCCACTATGGAGAACAGTGTGGAGATTCCTTAAAAAACTGGAAATAGAACAGCCTTATGATCCAGCAATCCCACTGCTGGGCATACACACTGAGGAAACCAGAAGGGAAAGAGACACGTGTACCCCAATGTTCATCGCAGCACTGTTTATAATAGCCAGGACATGGAAGCAACCTAGATGCCCATCAGCAGATGAATGGATAAGAAAGCAGTGGTACATATACACAATGGAGTATTACTCAGCCATTAAAAAGAATACATTTGAATCAGTTCTAATGAGGCAGATGAAACTGGAGCCTATTATACAGAGTGAAGTAAGCCAGAAAGTAAAATACCAATACAGTATACTAACGCATATATATGGAATTTAGAAAGATGGTAATGATAACCCTGTATGCAAGACAGCAAAAGAGACACTGATGTATAGAACAGTCTTTTGGACTCTGTGGGAGAAGGAGAGGGTGGGATGATTTGGGAGAATGACACTGAAACATGTATAATATCATATAAGAAACGAATTGCCAGTCCAGGTTCGATACAGGATGCTTGGGACTGGTGCACTGGGATGAGCCAGAGGGATGGCACAGGGAGGGAGGTGGGAGGGGGGTTCAGGATGGGGAACACGTGTATACCCGTGGTGGATTCATGTTGATGTATGGCAAAACCAATACAATGATGTAAAGTAATTAGCCTCCAGTTAAAATAAATAAATTTAAATTTTAAAAACGTTATGACCAAACTAGACAAACATTAAAAAGCAGAGACATTACTTTGCCAACAAAGGTCCATCTAATCAAAGCTATGGGTTTTCCAGTAGTCATGCATGGATGTGAGTGTTGGACTGTAAAGAAAACTGAGCACAGAAGGATTGATGATTTTGAACTGTGGTGTTAGAGAAAACTCTTGGGAGTATCTTGGACAGGAAGGAGATCCAACCAGTCCTTCCTAAAGGTAATCAGTCCTGAATATTCATTGGAAGGACTGATGCTGAAGCTGAAACTCCAAACCTTTGGCCACCTGATGCAAAGAACTGACTCGTTGGAAAGGACCCTGATGCTGGGAAAGATTGAAGGCAGGAGGAGAAGAGGACGACAGAGGATGAGATAGATGGATGGCATCACCAACTCAATGGACACGAGTTTGAGTAAGGTCCGGAAGTTGGTGATGGACAGGGAAACCTGGCATGCTGCAGTCCGTGGGGTTTCAAACATTGTACATGACTGACAGCTGAACTGAACTGAAATGAATACAATGTGGGTATCATTTGATACATGTATGTGTTGTGTGTGTGTGTGTGTATGAAGCTAAAGTTCCTGAATCAGTTGAATTGGTAAAATAAGTACTTTACATCATTCATTGGCAGATAATTATGTAGTTTGAAACCTAAAGCAAAATGTCTATCTATTCAATCAACCATTCCTGAAATATTGAACAGAGTAAATCAATATAGAGTTACTTTAAGGATGTAGACTACAGAGTTGAGACTCAAAGATATAGAATATGCGTAATTAAGAAAATAACAATTATAGTGCTATTTTGGCAGCTGGTCAAGGACTGCATAGAGAACACACCTCCATCTCATCACCATTAAAGAAGAGACAAGAGCTCCTCTCTCCTGTACTGCATTGTGAAGTCAGGATAAGAGTCTAAATGGGAAAGGCAGTGATGTATGTCTCGGGAGGGAGCCATGTGGACAAAACATTGCTAGTCATCTGGCTGGAATAACGTTCACAGATAAATCCTGTCGCAAAGTAACAGGAAAATATTTATCCCAAGGCCGTACTGTAAAGGCCTCCCTTGTTGAAAGAATAGCATTCTCTTTTTGTCTGACTTATTTTCTAAAGCCAAAGAATAGTAGAAAGTTTGTTGGTGGAAATGACTTTAGTAGTGTGAAACTTCTCAGTCTTGTCTGGAGCATCTACAGATACAGAAAAGCAGGCTTGATTTCCAACCTAGGTACAGAGCTTCAGATAAAAAGCTTCTATACACAACATTTCATGTCTGCCTTAACTATGTAGTTTCCAGAGAAACAGGATTCTGGGTCCAGTTCACAATTCAGATCTGATATTGAACTCTAAACAGAGTACACATGTGTTTTACTTTAAGCCTAACAAAGCATTACTTAAATTTTGCATAAACTCTGTACATTCCTAAAAATCCTCTTATAACTACCTTTCTTTGTCTTTTAGGACAGGAGTGAGACAACCTATAGCTCTTCAGATGTATTGTTTCCCTTATTATAATAAGTCATTTATTTGATATGGCTGTTACAGGTTTATTTGAAAAAATCCAAAACAATTTCATCATTAAAATATTCAGCAGACTAGGGATATTTCCTCAAACTGATTAAAAAAAATCAATCTATTGAAAAAACAAAACAAAAACAAAACAGAATACAACAAAGCTATACCTTTCTTAGCCATGATGAAACTGGAGCCTATTATACAGAGTGAAGTAAGCCAGAAAGAAAAACACCTATACAGTATACTAACGCATATATATGGAATTTAGAAAGATGGTAATGATAACCCTGTATGTGAGACAGCAAAAGAGACACAGATGTATAGAACAGTCTTTTGGACTATGTGGGAGAGGGAGAGGGTGGGATGATTTGGGAGAATGGCATTGAAACATGTATAATATCATATATGAAATGAATTGCCAGTCCAGGTTTAATGCAGGATACAGGATGCTTCTTTGAGCTGGTGCACTGAGATGACCCAGAGGGATGGTACGGGGAGGGAGGTGGGTTCAGGATGGGGAGCACATGTATACGTGTGGTGGATTCATGTTGATGTATGGCAGAACCAATACAATATTGTTAAGTAATTAACCTCCAATTAAAATACATAAATTTATATTAAAAAATAATAAATAAAATAAAATGAAAGTTTACCCTCTAATACTAGGAGCAAGATAAGATGGTCTATTCTTGCCCCTCTATTCAGCACTGTATTGAAAATTCACTCAGGGTAATTAGGAAAATTATTTTAATTAAAAAAAAATAAAATATAGAAAGAGAGGGAGATCATCCAGATTGGAAAACAAGTAAAGCCATCTCAATTTTCAGATGATATATTCTTATATATACAAAACCTTGAGAAATTTACTAAAAACTAATAGAATTATAAGAAAACATTCAACCAGGTTGCAGGGTACAAACTAAAATATCAGTTGCATTTTCTATATAATAGCAATAAAATAATCAAAAACTAAAATTCAGAAGCAATTTCATTTATGATAGCATTTAAAATAATAGAAATTATGACAGGAAGATTAACTTAGAAATAATTTTAGCAAAAGTTTATAATCTTAAAACTTGTACATGAAAAACTAAAAAACATCATTGAAAGAAATTAAAATAAAAAAGATGGAAAAGCAACTCATGTTAATGATTGGAAGACTTAATATTGATAAGACGGCAATAGTGTCCAAATAAATCTACAGACTCAGTGTTAATTCCTATTAAAATCCCAGGTGGATCTTTCCCAGAAATCAACAAACTGATCCTAATGTGCATGTGAAAATCCAAGGGGCCTAAAATAGCCAAAAGAATCTTGAAAAAGAAAAGCAAAGTTAGAGGAGTCAAATTTCTAAGTTTAAATTTGCTACAAAGTTACAATAAGCAAGACAGTGTAGGCATATACATCAATGAAATAGAATCAATAGCCCAGAAATAAAACCTTAATTTCTGGTTAACTGATTTTGAAAAAGATACCAGATAAACTCAATGAGGAAAAAAAAATATTATCAATAAATGCTTTACAATGATTATATATCCACATGCAGAAAAGTAATGTCCTCACACCAATTCAAAATGTTTTATCTTAGACCTAAATAGAGAAAGTAAACTACAGAATTCTTAGAATAAAATAGAAGAGTGCATCTGCATAAACATGGGTTAGGCAAAGCCTTCTCAGACATGATACCAAATGCACAAATGACAAAAGAAATATCGATGAGTTGGATGGACTTCATCAACTTTAAAAACGTGGGTACTTCCAAAGACAACTTCCAGAGTGAAGTAAGCCAGAAGGAAAAACATAAATACAGTATACTAACGCATATATATGGAATTTAGAAAGATGGTAACAATAACCCGGTGTACGAGACAGCAAAAGAGACACTGATGTATAGAACAGTCTTATGGACTCTGTGGGAGAGGGAGAGGGTGGGAAGATTTGGGAGAATGGCATTGAAACATGTAAAATATCATGTAAGAAACGAGTTGCCAGTCCAGGTTCGATGCACGATACTGGATGCTTGGGGCTAGTGCACTGGGACGACCCAGAGGGATGGTATGGGGAGGGAGGAGGGAGGAGGGTTCAGGATGGGGAACACATGTATACCTGTGGCGGATTCATTTTGATATTTGGCAAAACTAATACAATTATGTAAAGTTTAAAAATAAAATAAAATTAGAAAAAAAATAAAAATAAAAAAAATAAAAAATAAAAAAATAAAGTAACGATACATTTAGGAACACTATAATAAAATTGTCACTTCTTAAAAAAAAAAAAAGAAGTAAGAAGCCAACCCCCAAAACATCTACTTCTGTTTTATTGCCTACACCAAAGCCTTTTATTGTGTGGATAACAATAAATGGAAATTCTTAAGGAGCTGGGAATACCAGACCACCTTACCTGCCTCCTGAAACATCTGTATGCAGGTCAAGAAGCAACAGTTAGAATGGGACATGGAACAAAAGACTGGTTCCAAATTGGGAAATTAGTACATCAAGGCTATCTACTGTCACCCTGCTTATTTAATTATATGTGTAATACATCATGAGAGATGCCAGGCTGGATGACGCTCAAGCTGGAATGAAGGTTGCCAGGAAATTTTTCAATAACCTCAGGTATGCAGATGACACCACCCTTATGGCAGAAAGTGAAGAGGAACAGAGGAGCCTCTTGATGAAAGTGAAAGAGGAGAGTAAAAAAGTTGGCTTAAAACTCAACATTCAGAAAACTAAGATCGTGGGATTTGGTCCCATCACTTCATGGCAAATAGATGGAGAAACAATGGAAAGAGTGACAGACTATTTTCTTGGGCTCAAAATCACTGCAGATGGTGACTGCAGCCATGAAATTAAAAGACACTCTTTGAAAGAAAATTTATGATCAGCCTAGACAGCATATTAAAAAGCAGAGATATTACCTTGCCAACAAAAGTCATCTAGTCAAAGCTATGATTTTTCCAGTAGTCATGCATGGATGTGAGAGTTGGACTGTAAAGAAAGCTGAGTGCTGAAGAATTGATACTTTTGAACTGTGGTGTTGGAGAAGACTCCTGAGAGAATAAGTTGGAACCCTCATGCATTACAGGTGAGAACACAATTCAGCAGAGCTGCTTTGGAAAAGTTTGGCAGTTTTCAAAATTTTAAACATATAGTTATCACATAACCTAGCAATTCCACTGCCTGGTCTATCCAACAGAAATGAAAACATATATCTACATACACACAAATATTCACTGCAGCTTTGTTCATAATAGCCAAAGACAGAAACAGCCCAATGTCAACCAGTTGATGGATACAAATGTTTAACTACATGGATTATTTTTCCTTTTCTAACTAGTGTACTGATGAATGGATTGCCATAGAGCTCTATGCACACTGCAGATTATAAATTAGATTTGCAACCCCTCTAAGTTTGGAGACAGTCATTTTCAGTTTTTATTTTACATTGATTTGTATAAATTAAATTATATTAATTATTAAAGCAATAAAATTATTGTCTAAAATATCTTTTAGATATAGGTTTTTAAAAAAAATCTCCTCAGGTTATTTAAGGCCATTAATAAATTATACACCAGGACTGACATGTACCAATAAAGGATACCAGCCAATGCATGACCTGAACAAACCAATATCCATTCAGATTGGCTCAGTACAGGCTGCCAAATATGTGGCATGTTAACCCTGATCAACCTTAATTGCAGAAATAGCTTTTACCTGTAGACTATGACATAAATTTTTATGTCCTTAAATTTTTTAACTGTTAAAATGCTCAATTTTTTTTACCAGCCAAATTTACTAAAAACTAAGCAAATTAAATATCTACATTATAGTCTAAAAATTTAAACAATATTATAGTCTAAAAATTTAAACAAATAGTTCTACTGGAAAGTTTTTTTTTTTTTTTGGTAATTAAACACTTGAAAAACAGAATCTGCTGAGGGTTATTAAGAGTTCAGTAAGATGACAGACAATAAATAAACAAACCAAAATCAATAGTTCTATTATATACAGAGTAGCTAGACACGTAATGGAAAAAGAAGATGTCAATCTGTGTAGCCGCTAATGATGTGAGTCCCAGTGAATGAACATGTTCAGAGAACCACTGACCAAAACCACCTGCCCTGTCCAGACATAATGACTGCTTGAATGAGTTATCTTACACCAAGAGGTCCTGATAAAGAACTCTGAACTAACAAGCTACCGTCATTCAGAAGAATTCAGTAGGGGTCAAAAGGAGGGAGGAGATGCCAGTCCATATCTTCTGCCAACTTTCCAGATCTGGTGGCTCAGGTAGTAAAGAATCTGCCTGCAATACAAGAGACCCAGGTTTGATCCCTTTGTTGGGAAGATAACCTGGAGAAGGGAATGACTACTCACTCCAATATTCTTGCCTGGAGAATTCCATGGACAGAGGAGCCTGGTCGGCTACAGTCCATGGGGTCTTAAAGAGTTGGACACAGTTGAGCGACTAATACTTTCACTTTTCAACCTCCCAGAAAACTTCATGCTGCAACTTACCTTGGCTGAGAAATATACAAGCTACCAGGAAGGACTGAGTCAGACTAAATATGGGCACAAGCAAGATGATTGGCCAGGGATAACTGGAAGCTCACCTATTACCATAAAACCCAAGACTGTGAGCCACATGGCAGAGCAGTCCTCCTGGGTCCCCTTACCTGCCTGCTCTCTACCCAGGCACCACTTCCTAGTAAAGGATTTTGCTTTGTCAGCAAGTGTGTCTCTTTGGGCAATTCATTTCCAACTGTTAGACAAGAGCCCACTCTCAGGCCCTAGAAGGAGTGCCCCTTCCTGCAACAAACATGTCTGTAAAACTACATCACCTGACAATCTGAATTTGACTCTTCTTTTGTCCAAAGTATTGCAGTAAAGCTACCTTTCATGAATGTGGATCTGTTAACTTCAGGTCCTCACCCATCTAGCAAGGGGATATCCAACACATTCCAAGGATTTCAAAGAAGAATAAATCTATACACGCATCTCTTTTGTTCTCTTTACCTCCTTAAAAAAATACCTCCCCCCACCAAAATATAGCAAACTGTTTGGAAGACTTTTTTTTTTTTTAATTTACCTTTAACAAAGACACTTTACTATCATCTCAAAGGTTAATTCCTTGGAACCAGAGTACCTCAAATATTTCCACATTTAAAGGAGAGTCTTAGCTTTACATTGCATAACAGAATAGGCTTATTTACTTGGTGTTCCCAGAACAAAGAAACAATTTGCCCAAAGGGTTGGGAAGCAAATTGAAACAACTTGAAGCTTTTAAGCAAAAGCCTATTTTTTCCCTTAATCTTACTCTTTATTTATTTATTTTCTGATTAAAAAACATTCAAAGTCTGAATTTCAACCTGAATTCCAGACTCAGCTGAAAATAGTATTGATTCAGACAGGTCTCAACAAATGCCTCTATCTTGTGTCACCACTAATGTAAGCCAAGAAATATCAATATACGAGATTAAAAAATTGAACATATGGGTAATTATAGTTGTGTCATTCTGTCACCAAGGCTGTTGCTCCAGAAATATACCCCTTGCCCCTCCCTCAAATAGAAACCAATTGCTCTTACCTTAGTTTCAGAGGGAAGTGTGAAGAGAAAAACAAGGACTGATTATAACCAGTTAACCCCTAAATGGCAAGATTTGACTTCTAGTAGACCTTGAGCCTCATTATATGCTCACTGTAATACATTAGCATGCTAATGACATCCACCAGCATCATGACATTTGCCATGACAACAGGAAAAGATCAAACAAGGATTGAAAAGGAGTCTTGCTCAGTTGCATGTACTAATACAAACCATATCCCTGTTCTTAGATGAGTCATGAATATTCCTCCTTCTCTTTCTAGTTCCCTCTCTTTTACCTAGATTCCCTTATACACATGGTGTCTCAGCCCAAATTGAATAGAGAAGTTGATTTGCAAAGTTCCCAATTCTCCATTACCTGACCACTGAGTAAACATGCTGTTCTAGTCTCAGCATTAGTTCTGTGACTGGCTGTTCAAATTTGAACAAAAAAAGGATCTTTCCAACAGAAACAAAGGGTCTTGGCCTGGGCTAGGACCTGGCATGGGTTCAAGCAACCAATTTTGTAACAAATTCCTCAGGAGTAATTGGTAATAAGCTCTGCCCCAATCTAAATGAAGCTAAAATTGGTATGCCAAGGGCTCCCAGGGAAGGGCATGAACCCCATGGTTTCTAAAATCCTGTTATACCATACTTCATCCTCCATGGCAAAGTTAGGAGATTTGATTTGTATGGCCTTTCTTTGAGAAATGTAATTGTAAAGTTACAGACTTGATGAATCACAATATGGACTCAAGATTTCTGGGAGAAATATCAACAACCTCAGATAGCAGATGATACTACCCTAATGGCAGAAAACAAAGAAGAACTAGAGAGCCTCTTGATGAATGTGAAAGAGAAGAGTGAAAAAGCCAACTTAATATTCAACATTTAAAAAACTAAGATCACAGTAGCCAATTCCATCACTTTATGGAAAATAGATGGGGAAACAATGGAAACAGTGGTAGATTTTATTTTCTTGGGCTCCATAATCACTGTGGATGGTGACTGCAGTGATGAAATTGAAAGACACTTGCTCCTCGGAAGAAAAGCTATGACAAACCTAGACAGCATCTTAGAAAGCAGATACAACACTTTGCTTAAAAAGGTCCATATAGTCAAATGCATGGTTTCTCCAGTAGGCATGTACACATTCAAGAGTTGGACCATAAAGAAGGCTGGGCACCAAAGAATTGATGCTTTTGAACTGTGGTACTGGAGAGGACTCTGGAGAGTCCCTTGGACAGCAAGGGGATCAAACCAGTCAATCCTAAAAGAAATCAACCCTGAATATTCATTGGAAGGACTGATGCTGAAGCAGCTCTAAATCTTTGGCCACCTGATGCAAAGAGCCAACTCATTGGAAAAGACCCTGATGCTGGGAAAGATTGAGGGCAGAAGGAGAAGTGGGTGACAGAGGATGAGACAGTTGTATGGCATCACCGACTTGACGGACATGAGTTTGAATATACTCTGGAAGATAGTGAAGGACAGGGAAGCCTGGCATGCTGTAGTTCATCGGATGGTAAAGAGTCAGATTCAAATTAATGACTGAACAACAACAAATTGCAAAATGACCAGGAACTCATCCTCATTTATTTTGTGAGAAAATGAGGTAAGTCACTGAGCCAAATCAGTAACCAGAACTTTCTTGAGAAAGAGATGTATCTGCTCACTCTCAGGTATCTGGATAAGATCAGTCATTTCCCTTATTGAATTCATGCACTGTTAAACAATCTCAGCTTCTAAACAATTCACTTACAAACATTTAGGATAGACAATAATTTCTTCATATAATATCAGAGAAATTAGGAAGATCTTCTTACCTGAACTAAGACCCAGCTATAGTTTCAAGTTTTTCAAAGTCCATTATTAGATATGTATTTCCTTGGTTTAAGGTGTTTTCCAGGTGTTATTGGTTTAAAATATCTCATAAATAATACTCTTCAGAGGATAATTTACTAATTAATGATTAATGCTTTACAATATATTATTATATTTTCCTTTTAAAAGCATTTCATATATAACAGCTTGTCCCCTTTAGAAAAGTTGAAGTAGTCTTTATTTTTTGGGGGGAGGGTTATAGAACAACTAAGCAAGATACAAAGCAGCATGTCTTTTTGAAGGAATATCTTTTCAATTTTAATTAAAGGATGAAATTCTTTATAGAATAATTTAAATTTACCTTTATATTTTAGAGCTATTGTTATTAGGAATCCAAGAAAAAGTAATGAGATTAACAAATTAAGAGACTAATCTTTCAGAAATGTTAAGCATTATAATTATAGATTGCATGATGACATTAACTATTTATGAGTGTAAATTAATTTGTATTATCAAATGAACAAATTTAAGGGATCAATTTCATAATAATCCTCTTATTTTATACATATATTTTTTACTTATGAGTCACTCCATTGTTAATATTTTAAGTATACTGTCTATTCTTTGACAAAAACATAAGGTTGGATGGGAAAAAAAAGACCTTTGGAATCAATTAAATTATCTGCAATATTTCTAGAGCAGTTTTTAACGTTAACATTCATAGAAACATATCCCTTAGCTTTCCATCAAAGCTACAAATCTCTCTACACTGTATCTTGTCTCCTCCCATTGGGACAAGTATCTGTCTTACTGATGCTGCTGCTAAGTCGCTTCAGTCGTGTCCCACTCTGTGAGACCCCATAGACAGCAGCCCACAGAGGCTCCCCACTCCCTGGGATTCTCCAGGCAAGAACACTGGAGTGGGTTGCCATTTCCTTCTCCAATGCAGGAAAGTGAAAAGTGAAAGTGAAGTCGCTCAGTCGTGTCTGACTCTTATCGACCCCATGGACTACAGCCTACTATTATTATTATATTACAGAAGAGGAAAGGAAAATACAGAAAAGATAAATAAATTGTCCATGGTAGAGTCATAGAGCCTATAAAGCCTACAAAGCCTATAAAGCCTACAAAGCTCCTCCATGCATGGGATTTTCTAGGCAAGAGTACTGGAGTGGGGTGCCATTGCCTTTTCCGACCTGTCTCCCTACAGAGAGGAAATCCACTACTTATGCTCTGGCTTATGCTGTCTTCTCTCTCTCCTCATCTCAAGAATATTGGTCATTTTGTTTTCTCTGCTCTCTCCTACATAAAGGCTTACACTTTATTACATCATCTGGCTTCTATTTTAAGAGTTACACTGAAATTACTCTTTTCAATATAGCATACAATTTCTTGGTTGTTAAATCCTATGCACATTCTCTTCATCTTACCAAGATACTTAGCAGCTTCTCCCTCTCCTCTTTCCTCTTGATATCTTTTCAAACATTGTTTTTTTTTCTTTTTTGAGGGGGGCAGGGTGGAGGGAGAGGGGCAGATTCCCTCCTGCTTTTCTCATATCTCACTGGCATCTCCTTTCCAGTATCCTTTGCTAGCAACCCCTCCAACCAACCTCTAAATGTAGATATTATCTACGGTCTTCATGTCTTTCTTTTCTACTCTCTGTTATTTGACCTATTCCCATGGAATTAAATTCCATCTACATGCTTATAGATTTCCTTTCTTTGCCTTTTCTTTCTTTCATAATCTACTGGAATACTGTTTGCTATTTGTGTTCTTTTTGCCTATCACCTTGCTAGAGTGAAGGCAGTGAGTATGACTGGCTTGTTCTCAGTAGTATCCCCCACAATAAGCAATTTCAAGCATAGAACAAATAACTAAAATTATTTGTGGAATAAACTGATATGAATTTCTACCACATTAATACACTGAAGTCAGTGTCTGTATAATTATGCTTTAATTTTATATACTTAATTTTTAATTTATTTTTTAAGGCCTAGAATATTGGAAAAGCATAGAGGGTAATAATTAAGAGCACAAACCCTGTATTCAGATAATGGCTTTGAATTCCTATACTATCACTTTATAGGCTCTATGACTCTACCATGGACAATTTATTTATCTTTTCTGTATTTTCCTTTCCTCTTCTGTAATATGATAATAATAATAGTATTAAATTAGTAAGACATTTGGGATAATCATATGAATTAACATGGGTAAAGTGTTTAAAACAGTGTCTAGCACAAGGACATAATATATGTTGGCAATATTATTATTATTGCATTGTTCTTCACAAGGCTGCAGACAATTATACTTAACAATGCTGATTCTCTGTGGGATAAATTACCATCCCATTTTCCCATAAGGATAATACTAAAAATATTAGCTATTATAGGAATGGATTTTGAACTCCAAGAGGCTACAATCTACATTTATTTATATATATATATATATATATATATATATATATATATATATATATATATATATATAAGAAATGTGGCTCTAGTTTGTTTATTCCTCATCCCTTAGCATACGTTCAGCTATTTAAACCACTTACTGTATCTTTGAGTCTTACTATTACTGGTAGGATGATAATGCAAATGTTTGATAACCTTATAGGTAGAAACAGCTTCCCTGATAGCTTAGTCAGTAAAGAATCTACCTGCAATGCAGGAGAGCCTGGTTTGATCCCTGGGTGGGAAGATCCACTGGAGAAGAGGAAAGGCTACCCACTCCATTATTCTGACTTGGAAAATTCCATGTACAGTCCATGGGGTCACAAAGAGTCAGACACGACTGAGTGATTTTCACTTTTAGGTGGAAAAGTGGTGGGGATATGAAAATTTAAATACTAGAAAATATTAAATTTTGGTAACATAATGTGAGAGGACAGAGAGAAATATGGAAGGAAGTAGAGATATAAATAGAGGTGATTTTTTTTCCCAATGGTCAATTAATGAAGCAGGAAAATAAAGCAAGACTATTTCCGATGACGAGGATCATAAAAAAAAAAGCTTGATTCTTTACGGTCAGGTTTTGCAAAGGAAAATGATGGAAATTAGTACTACAATTAGAAAGGAAATTAAGACAGGAGAAAAACATTTGTTCTGTAGGAAATAACAAAAGTATTTTGATATTAAACTAAAATGACAAGGTATTAGGAAATTTGTTGAAGTAAATGAAGACTATTCTCTGATTTTTTAATTTTTTTTTCCAACTACAATTTTATTTTATTTTTAAACTTTACAAAATTGAATTAGTTTTTCCAAATATCAAAATGAATCCGCCACAGGTATACATGTGTTCCCCATCCTGAACCCTCCTCATCCTCCCTCCCCATACCATCCCTCTGGGTCGTCCCAGTGCACTAGCCCCAAGCATCCAGTATCGGGCATCGAACCTGGACTGGCAACTCGTTTCTTACATGATATTTTACATGTTTCAGTGCCATTCTCCCAAATCTTCCCACCCTCTCCCTCTCCCACAGAGTCCATAAGACTGTTCTATACATCAGTGTCTCTTTTGCTGTCTCGTACACAGGGTTATTGTTACCATCTTTCTAAATTCCATATATATGCGTTAGTATACTGTATTGGTGTTTTTCTTTCTGGCTTACTTCACTCTGTATAATAGGCTCCAGTTTCATCCACCTCATTAGAACTGATTCAAATGTATTCTTTTTAATGGCTGAGTAATACTCCATTGTGTAAAGCACATGTGCTACATTAAGAATTTTATGTTTGTTCTAAACATATAATACATTTATTGCATAAAATACTGTATATTATATGTCCACACAATATTATAATACTGTATGTAAGAATAAAACTTCCAACTAAAAAAAAATCAGTAAGAAAAACAAAGGCTCACATAATAAAATATTCCCCATTGAAACATGGTTTAAGTAATTAAAATTGTCTTTAAAATATTTAAATGGAGTGGAAAGTGTATAATCATAAGCACACTTGACTAATATTTAAAGCAGAATTAAAAAATGTTAACTTTCCTGGAAATACCCTAATAGCAAGTGATTATAATAAAGGGAATTACTTATTGGGACTAGGAGGCACATGAGATGTGGGTTCAGCCAGTGGGTGGGGAAAAATCCCCTGGAGTAGGAAATGGCAACCCACTCCAGTATTCTTGCCTGAAAAGTCCCATGGACAGAGGAGCCTGGCAGGCTGTAGTCCAAAGGGCCGTAAAGTGTTGGACATGACTGAGCACTCATACAATTATTTCTTGTGTATTTATTATGTATCTAGTCCTATAAAGAAGGAGATACACAAAAAGAGGGACTCTAAAATCCCTCTAGAGTCCCTAGAAGAAAATATCCTTTTTTTCCACTAACATGTTATTCATTAGTTGCTAAATTATGTGGTATAGATTTTCAAGTATAAAAATTCAGAGAGATACATGTGCTTTTTTGAATAAGCTTACATCACCACATTCACTTCAGTTACAAAGGCATTCATGTTAAAATTTCTTCAATTTACCACCTACTCCCTAAAGATAATAATTTGAGTCTATGCAACCTATTTTTAAAATGTCTATTTCTCACCAGCATTAGTTTCTATATTTATCACTGAACAAAGTATTAAAACACTCTATTCCCCCTTTCATCTCCATCTTTACCATTTTTAGTAACCTAAAATTATCTATCAGAACTTTTTTTATCCTCAGCATTTCTCAACTGTTATGGACTTTCTCTGCTCAAGTCACATATCAACACCAACTCTGGATTTCAGTTTGTTTCTCATTCTCTTTCATCTGTTACTTTCTTATTTCTCAGCATGTTCATTAAAACTGAAGTTAATAATTATATGTACCTCAAAGTTTGAGCACAAAATCTGTCTTTCATTATATAACTAATTATGGTACACAGACTGTGACAGCTGGCTTTACCTAAAACTGGACAAAGCAGTCAATCTCTTTAATGATATCTCTATTACTGGCCTCAACTTTTATGCCTTTCTGAACATCTCATCATAATTCCTCCAACACTGTACTTCTTTTTAAGAAATGGACAACTGTTGGAGGAAAGGACAGAATCATGGGCCAAGTTCATCCAGTCTAACTTTAGCTTGGCCTTTTGCTCTTCTTGACACTTGTTAGGGATGCCCTGGTGATTTAAACTCCATTCTTCACAGTGTCTCATTCTTTTTATATTTCTTCCCATAATTCTCTCCTTGCTTGACTTTCATGATTGTATATACCCTTGTCTCTCTCTATATATATTAATTACTATTCCATCCTCTTATTCCCCATTGTGAGTGTTCCCCAAGACTCTTAGTGAATATAAGATGGCCATGACTTCAACTATAAACATCCATCTGCATGATGACCTCTGACAAAGATTCTTGCCTAGCCACATTTTTCTAAGCTGTCTTCTGGATTGATCTTCAGTCATGGCCTATAGAAATGACAAAGTCTCAGCACAAATGGGTTTATTCACACCTTTGCCTTCTACATTACAAAATCAAATAAATACTAACCTACTTAGGGCTTCCCTGGTGGGTCAGTGGTAAAGAATCTGCCTGCCAATGCAGGAGATGTAAGTTCAATCTCTGGGTCAGGAAGGTCCCCTGGAGAAGGACATAGTAACTCACTCCATTGTTCTTGCCTGAGAAATTCCATGGACAGAGAATCCTGGTAGGCTACTGTCCATGAGGTTACAAGAGAGTTGGACGTGACTTAGTGACTAAACAACAATAATAACAAATCTATTTTCTAACATCACAAAGCATCATCCCTAGGATGACCCTAAGCCCCCATAAAGACCCCATGTGAGAAAACTCAAAGCTGCCAATAGAATCTGCTGTTTGTTCCAGCCAACATTTGCTGATAGGTCTCTGATCACTTCCTTAGAGCATTTACTACAAAGAGCTTACAATCATAGTTCTTTCCTCTATCTCTTTTAATGTACACACATCTATAATCCAAAAGTGTAGATGTATATACATTACATTTTCAAGGATCTGAAAGCTCTTCTTTTGAAATGTAATCTTAAGGAATGATAGGAGCTCTGTCTCCCAGTCTACATGGGAGAACAGAATTCTAACTTTGATAACTGTCAAATAGCAGACACAGCGACCCTCATTAGATTTGCACTGGCCTATCGTTTATAATTTTTCTTTTCCCTTCTCCTCTTTGCACCACTCCTTATTCTGTTATTGCCCCTTTAAATGACTCAATCACCTATGTACAAACCATAGTTGAGTTCAGGTCATGTTGGACCCTCTTCCTTATTGCAATGTGTGTGTGTGTGTGTGCTAGTTGCTTAGTCGTGTCTGACTCTTTGCAACCCCATAGACTGTAGCCCACCAGGCCACTCTGTCCATGGGATTCTTCAGGCAAGAACACTGGAGTGGGTTGCCATTTGCTTCTCCAAAAGGAGCAATAGATAGAAAGAAAGTGAAGTCACTCAGTCATGTCCAATTCTTTGCAACCCCATGAACTGTAGCCTACCAGGCTCCTCCATCCATGGAATTGTCCAGGCAGGAGGAGTACTGGAGTGGGCTATCATTTCCTTCTCCAACTTATTGTGATAGTGTAATACTAATTAAAAGCTGCCTTACCACTTAACTAGTGCCCAGCTTTGTCATCTTTGCTCCATATTTCTATTGCTATTTCTATATACTTCTTTCTATATATTTAGAAGAAAATTTAGGAGATATAGAGTGCTTGCTGTCTTTATGGAGTACATTTTTTTTTATTTTAGTAGTATTATTTGTCCCTCAAAAGAAATATTTCTATTATAGTTAAACATCTAGATAAACCAGTTATAGAAAGCTCTAAAGAGCTGTCTTGAGAATGTTTGAGGTTAAAATAGATTGTCTGAATATCGGTTTTTTTTTTATTGTTTGTTTTGTTTTTCTTTGTTGATAATAAGATCAGTGTATGGTCTTATTGCTTAATTGGTTAAGAAGATAAAGTAGACTTTTCAGTGCTGTAATAGAAGAGAAGAAAATGTTATGAGGTGATAGCTAAAGAGAGAAATTTGAGGAAGGAGACATTAAGATCTAATTGGGAATTTCCTGTGTGGTAAAATTCCTCTTTTGCATCTTCCCACTAAATCCCTGATAAAATATTCACTTATGTAGACTTCCTCACTGGAAACCTTACTAGGCATATGGCCTCAAGGAGAGTTCTGGGAAAGAACCTAAAGCTATTCTAGGAAATTATGGCATGTCTGGGTTATGATTATTGATTTAGATTATGTTCTTTTTATCATTAAATATATTTTTAAAAGGATGCTACATATACATTTTTGAACGAAATATTTCTCTAGGAAATCAAAGTAAAATAAAATATATATCATTAATGTCTTTTTCCTAGTCCTCCAATCACCAAAATTGAGAAAGTGTCCTCAAGAAGATACCATCTCAAAATGCCTTGCTCGTATTAGGCTCTTCTCTCATCTCTTCTTACTTTTTCATACACAATAATACTTTGCCTATACTTCTATTTTCATATTTATTAAACTGAATACTAATAGCATTTACTCCTATTTCCCGAACCATGTTTTTAGCACCTCAGTGATACCTTATTTACTTGTATAAGCACTGTCTTTCTGGGGTTGACCCCTTAGCATACAGAAATAGGCTCTATATTGTCTTAGTTGTAGCAACCTAGATGCCCGCAGCAGACAAATGGATAAGAAAGCTGTGGTACATATACACAATGGAATATTACTCAGCCATTAAAAAGAACATATTTGAATCAGTTCTAATGAGGTGGATGAAACTGGAGCCTATTATACAGAGTGAAGTAAGCCAGAAAGAAAAACACCAATACAGCATATTAATACATATATATGGAATTTAGAAAGATGGTAATGCTGATCCTATATGTGCGACAGCAAAAGAGACACAGATGTAAAGAACAGACTTTTGGACTCTGTGGGAGAAGGTGAGGGTGAGTTGATGTGAGAGAATAGCACTAAAACATGTAGATTATCATATGTGAAATAGATCGCCAGTTCAGGTTCGATGAGTGAGGCAGGGTGCTCAGGGCTGGTGCACTGGGATGACCCAGAGGGATAGAACGGGGAGGGAGATGGGAGGGGGTTCAGGAGGCGGAACACATGTATAGCCATGTCTGATACATGTCAATGTATGGCAAAAACCATTACAATACTGTGAAATAATTAACCTTCAATTAAAATAAATTAATTAAAAAAAAGAAAATGGATTCCATACATAATTTAAAAACTATATCATAAAAGATATTCATGTTTCACTACTCTCAGTTTAAATAATCTCTTGTTCAATCTACAGTTGCTAGACAGACACTGTTTATTATTCAAAAATTATTCTTTAATGATAAAATTCCATTTCCAAATTGTAAATTTAGTCAAGGAATAAACAACAGGGACTGCACAAACTGAAACCTAATAATTAATCATTCAGTTCAGTCGCTCAGTCATGTCCGACTCTTTGCGACCCCAAATCACAGTACGCCAGGCCTCCCTGTCCATCACCAACTCCCAGAGTTCACTCAGACTCACATCCATCAAGTCAGTGATGCCATCCAGCCATCTCATCCTCTGTCTTCCCCATCTCCTCCTGCCCCCAATCCCTCCCAGTATCAGAGTCTTTTCCAATGAGTCAACTCTTCGCATGAGGTGGCCAAAGTACTGGAGTTTCAGCTTTAGCATCATTCCTTCCAAAGAAATCCCAGGGCTAATCTCCTTCAGAATGGACTGGTTGGAACTCCTTGAAGTCCAAGGGACTCTCAAGAATCTTTTCCAACACCACAGTTCAAAACCATCAATTCTTCAGCACTCAGCTTTCTTCACAGTCCAACTCTCACATCCATACATGACCACAGGAAAAATCATAGCCTTGACTAGATTGATCTTTGTTGGCAAAGTAATGTCTCTGCTTTTCAATATGCTATCTAGGTTGGTCATAACTTTTCTTCCAAGGAGTAAGTATATTTTAATTTCATGGCTTCAGTTACCATCTGCAGTTTTTTTGGAGTTCAAAAAAATAAAGTCTGACACTGTTTCCACTGTTTCCCCATCTATTTCCCATGAAGTGATGGGACCACATGCCATGATCTTCGTTTTCTGAATGTTGAGCTTGAAGCCAACTTTTTCACTCTCCACTTTCACTTTCATCAAGAGGCTTTTGAGTTCCTCTTCACTTTCTGCCATAAGAGTGGTGTCATCTGCATATCTGAGGTTATTGATATTTCTCCCAGCAATCTTAATTCCAGCTTGTGCTTCTTCCAGCTCAGCGTTTCTCATGATGTACTCTGCATAGAAGTTAAATAAGCAGGGTGCCAATATACAGCCTTGATGTACTCCTTTTCCTATTTGGAACCAGTCTGCTGTTCCATGTCCAGTTCTAACTGTTGCTTCCTGACCTGCATACAGATTTCTCAAGAGGCAGGTCAGGTGGTCTGGTATTCCTATCTCTTTCAGAATTTTCCACAGTTTCTTGTGATCCACACAGTCAAAGGCTTTGGCATAGTCAATAAAGCAGAAATAGATGCTTTTCTGGAACTCTCTTGCTTTTTTGATGATCCAGAGGATGTTGGCAATTTGGTCTCTGGTTCCTCTGCCTTTTCTAAAACCAGCTTGAACATCAGGAAGTTCACGGTTCACGTATTGCTGAAGCCTGGCTTGGAGAATTTTGAGCATTACTTTACTAGTGTGTGAGATAAGTGCAATTGTGCAGTAGTTCGGGCATTCTTTGGCATTGCCTTTCTTTGGGATTGGAATGAAAACTGACCTTTTCCAGTCCTGTGTCCACTGCTGAGTTTTCCAAATTTTCTGGCATATTGAGTGCAGCACTTTCACAGCATCATCTTTCAGGATTTGAAATAGCTCAACTGGAATTCCATCAAAGCATTTAAAGAATGATTTAATGAGGTTTCACATTTTTCATGTTAATTTTTAAAGCTATTTTTCATTTATAAATGAATCAGGTATGAATTATGAATATTAAGAAATAAACTGCTACAAAAATGTATTTGTTACCTGACTTATATTTTAACAATTTTTCTGGCACAACATTATTTTAACGAGCTTTATTAAACTTTTCAGAAACCAAAATTTCATCCTTAATAGTTTATGAAATATGTCGAATGACTTTATCCTCTATCAATTTAAGTATACTGTATCCTGAACTTTCATTTCTTTCATTCTTCTTCAGTGATTATAAGCCCTGAAAGCCAATTGCCCTATTAAATTACTTTGTGAAAACTGAAGGAAGTAGCAACACTACCTTCCATTTATTTCACTCAAATTAAAATAGAGCTCAAATTTATGAAGTGCATATTGAGAATTCACATGCTAGCTAATCTGTGTCACAGAAGAACACTTTTGGGACTCAGCAGTCCCAAAGCTTATAAAATACCTAATTAGTAGCTATTGATAGCATTTACTTAACACTTACTATATGCTTGTTATTATTTTAAGAGTTTACATTATTTAATCTAAGGACCACCCTGTCCTTTCAGTCTGACTGCCCAAATATTGATATTTTATATTTCTTACCTCAAACTCTCAAAATAACAAAATGCAGATGGTGGGCATTTTAAGTGGCACATTACTTTGAAGAATACCACACAGATATCTACATTTCAAGTAAAAGGTGATTAAACAAAACAGAAACTTGGGGAGGGCTTTGCTATATTATAATAAAAATAAGACAATTAACCACCAATCTAGTTTTAAATAGGTCCATTATGGAAACAAAAAATCAGTGTGTCAATGTGATTCAGAGAGGTCAATATATATTTCTCAATGACCAATTGTTTTCTACAACAGAACATAAGATGTGACTTTGATACTAGGGTCTCTTCTTTCTGATCATTTCTCTTTCTACTTCATGTTTCTCTTTATACTTCAACAGATCCAGGAAAAATTAAAATTGCATGTAAGACTATATGTTCAGATAATCAGCAGTATTCAGCCTTAGCAAACACATTTTCAAAACAAGTAAATTGCTTTCTACTCAGATAAGATAATAGTTAACATTCATATTGCCAAGAAAATAATTATGATTATTTTTCATAAAAATTTAAAACATAAGTTCTCCCTTGGAAAAAAATCTACCATTACTGAGATATTTACTGTTTTCTTTAACTAAACAGATGATCCTCCGAAGTCTTACCAAGAAGAAATATTTTTAAACTTATTGAAGACTTTTTTTAAAATTTTTCAAATAGAGGAAAAAACACAAACATACATAGGTATGCAGTGTAGAATATAAGTGCATGACAAGCTTAAGAAATCCCAGGAGCTAAAATCATGGAAGCATCACTATGAACCAAGCTAGAGGTGGTGATGGAATTCGAGTTGACTATTTCAAATCCTATAAGATGATGTTGTGAAAGTGCAGCACTCATTATGCCAACAAATTTGGAAAACTCAGCAGTGGCCACAGGACTGGAAATCAGTTTTCATTCGAATCCCAAAGAAAGTGAATGCTAAAGAATGCTCAAACTACCACACAATTGCATTCATCTCACAACAAGCTCTGGAAAATTCTTAAAGAGTTGGAAATACCAGACCACCTGACCTGCCTCTTGAGAAATCTGTATGTAGATAAGGAAGCAACAGTTAGAACTGGACATGGAACAACAGACTGGTTCCAAATCAGGAAACGAGTACGTCAAGATTGTATATTGTCATCCTGCTTATTTAACTTATATGCAGAGTACATCATGAGAAACACTGGGCTGGATGAAGCACAAGCTGAAATCAAGAACTAAATACCCTCTTGATGAAAGTGAAAGAGGAGAGTGAAAAAGTTGGCTTAAAATTCCACATTCAGAAAACTAAGATCATGGCATCTGGTCTCATCACTTCATAGCAAATAGATGGGGAAACAGTGGAAACACTGGCAGACTTTATTTTGGGGCTCCAAAATCACTGCAGATGGTGACTGCAGCTATGGAATTAAAAGAATCTTGCTCCTTGGAAGGAAAGTTATGACCAAACTGGACAGCATAGTAAAAAGCAGAGACATTACATTGCCAACAAAGGTCTGTCTAGTCAAGGATATTATTTATCCGGTAGTCATGTATGAATGTGAGAGTTGGACTATAAAGAAAGTTGAGCGCCGATGAATTGATGGTTTTGAACTGTGGTTTTGGAGAAGACTCTTGAGTGTCCCTTGGACACTCAAGGAGATCCAACCAGTCCATCCTAAAGGAAATCAGTCCTGAATATTCATTGGAAGGACTGATACTGAAGCTGAAACTCTAATACTTTGACCACGGGATGCGAAGAACTGACTCATTTGAAAAACCCTGATGTTGTGAAAGATTGAAGGCGGGAGGAGAAGGGGACAACAGAGGATGAGATGGTAGGATGGCATGACCAACTCAATGGACATGAGTTTGGGTGAACTCCTGGAGTTGGTGATGGACAGGGAGGCCAGGCGTGCTGCAGTCCATGGGGTTGCAAAGAGTCGGACATGACTGAGCAACTAACTGAACTGAACTGAACTGAAAATCAAGTTATTGCCATTTAACCTTTTAAAAATATCCTGTGTTAATTTTTTTTCTTATTTGAGCTTTCAAATTTTTAGCATTTAACAAATTTCTTGTTTAACATTCATTTATCATCACCATTATTTACTATTCAGTGGTAAGTCAGAGAGATACAAAAATATTTATGCACAAATGTTTATTGCACATATGGATATATTGCTTAAGAAAAAGTTTAAGGAAGAAAAATATTTTAAAGGGTAAGTAATCACCTATAAAGATATAAATCCCTATAAAGATAGGGAAAATAAGTTTGCTTGTCTGTTTGTTTTTAAAGTCAGTTCCACTGGAGCCTATTATACACAGTGATGTAAGCCAGAAAGAAAAACACCAATACAGTATACTAACGCATATACGTGGAATTTAGAAAGATGGTAACAATAACCCCATATACGAGACAGCAAAAGAGACACTGATGTATAGAACAGTCTTTTGGACTCTGTGGGAGAGGGAGAGGGTGAGATGATTTGGGGGAATGGCATTGAAATATGTATAATATCATATATGAAACGAGTTGCCAGTCCAGGTTCGATGCACGATGCTGGATGCTTGGGGCTGGTGCACTGGGACGACCCAGGGGGATGGTGTGGTGGGGGGGGGGAGGGTTAGGGGTGGGGAGCACGTGTGTGCCTGTGGCGGATTCATTTTGGTGTATGGCGGAACCATTGCAATGTTGTAAAGTTTAAAAGTGAAATAAAATTAAAAAAAATAATAATAATAAAAATTTTTTAAAATAAAAATTAAAAAAAATAATAAAGTCAGTTCCAAAGCAATGAGGATGACATTTAATGATTTGGGACTGTGTCACAATTATCAAATCTCTCAATGAAAAAAAATGATGGTGTAATGTAAAAAATGAATATTTTGCTCCTTTTTTTTTTTTTGCATACATAGCCTGCATGCATGCTCAGTCACTCAGTCATGTCCAAGTTTTTGTGACACTTTGGACTGTTTCCTGCCAGGCAACCCACTGGAATGGGTTGCCATTTTCTCCTCCAGGGCATCTTCCTGTCCCAGGGATGGAACTCATATCTCCTGAATCTCCCACATCTCCTGCATTGCAGGCAGGATGTAATAAATACAGCAAACTTCATAGCTTTTGAATGAAAATTTAAAAAAAAATATGACATGGAAAATATACAACTGAAAAATCTAATAAACCTTTACCACTCTTTTAGACAGTAAGAGTTGAGAAAATAAGTAGGAAATAAAGGTATGACTTATAGAAATCAAAGGAAAAATTTATTTGTTTCATGCCAGAACAAGGTGGAAAAGCAAAAGAGAAAGAATAAGAAGAAGAGCCTTAATAATATTCAGGACAGAATAACTTAAGGTGTATAACTTAAAAATCACTGCCAAAGCAGAAGATTTTCAAAACAAAGTTGTGAAAGCTTGTTTTCTTGTTGATGAGCTTGAGGTTAGGAGTACAGAGGAATGGGTAGGGTAATGGGAAGCTGTTGAGAAGATAGTCCTCTCCAACTGGGCTGAAACGACCATCCTATTATTTTGAGTTAGTACTGGGGACTGGAGCTTAAAGACCATAATGAAATTAAAATCTAAAATGATATGGAAATGCTGAAGAAGAGGTAATTATTTTTTGTTTGTAATAAGATTATCCAATAGTAAACCACTATTCCAATGAAACTGGGCATATAAGGTCACTTGGACATATGTGGCCTCTTATTCCTGTACATCCCAGAAATCAGTTCTCACCTTAAGTAACTAAAATTGAATATTTTAGTGTAATTGAGTGTGGATTGTTTATGTAATTTGACGATCATTTATTGACAAAGATTTAGAATCTAATAGTATGTATGTGTCTATATCAGGTGGCGCAGTTGGTAAAGAATTTGCTTGCCAATGCAGGAGACACAAGAGACTCGGTTCAATCCCTGGGTTGAGAAGATCCCTTAGAATAGGAAATGGCAACCTACTCCAATATTCTTGCCTGGAAAAATTCCATGGACAGAGGAGCCTGGGAGGCTACAGTCCATGGGGTCGCGAAGAGTCGGACATGACTGAGCACGCACTCACAGGCAAGCATGTGTGTATATATACATATAATATGTCACTGGCAAAGCCCATTAAAAATTCCCAGGAGATAAACATAGAATCCGAACAAGAAAATAAAGTCTAACCTCTTTTTTTTTTCTTGTGCTTCATCTAGCTTCATTGCTCCTAGGGTGCCACGTGGAGAAAGCTCACACCTGACACTGCAGACCAGAGTTCCTCGTGTGAAACTGCTGCACTGACAGTGGGCGGTCTGGGCTATGTGCAGAGGAGTCCTTCGCGACACCTCTTATGGCAGCTCTTACAGCACCCCAAGTCAGGATGGTGGTATTGGGCTTTGTGCAGAAACTGCAACCCACATTGCTAACTGGAGCCTGAGCAGCACAGCTGTACCCATCTGGCGAGAATTCTGTCCCCTTTCCGATGACGAGAAAGCGCAGCCTTCTGGGGAAGAGCCTGGACTCTAGAGCAGAAGCTCACACCTCTCCATGCTTTGATCTATGAGTAAAGTTTTCATTTGCTTCTGTCTCCTATTGATGCAAACGACACCAGATAGAAGGTCCAACTCAAGAAGGTATGTAATGTACACACATATATACAAGCCTATTTGGGTTTTCTTTGCAAGAAATAATCACAGAAATAGTAAAGATGGATATAAAAAGTAATAGGATGGCCAAAGTTCTGTAGTGCTGAAAACCCCATGTGAACTTCAGGGCTGCTGGGTTCCTGAGCAAAGACTGAAAACTAACTTTCCATTCTTTGGGTGTTGTTGACTGACTGAGTGACCAGGAGGGACCTATCATATAGCGTTGTTTTTTATTTATAAAATGGAGTTAATAATCAGCAGTTTCCTAACAACTTTAAGCATGTAATGAAGATACATGAGATGATTCCTATGTAACTTTTACAGTTTGTTACAAAGAAGTATTACAGAAATAAATGTTGACATTATTATGGCAATACAGAGGTTTTCAATACATTATAAGTAAAACAAAATAACACTCTATCTTTCTATCACTTTTAGGATTACAGAAGATTTACAGACAAAATGAAGATGGTATTTAAGTCTTTGAAATAAATGAAAATGCAGAAGCTTCTTATGACCAAAAAAGTGCCAAATAAACACATATGATAGATTGATGGATTGGTTAAATAACTTCATGTCTTTAAAATAGTCATTTTTAACATTATGTATTCCTCATGTATGTATTAAAATCCTTCAGGCTGTTGCAGTCAGAAGTTTGCTTATTTTCTTTCTTCTTTTCTTTATTTGTCTTTTGTTCTTTCTTCCACTTTGATTTTTGAAATTTGAGTCATCACAGTAAATCATATTCACTCTGAGGGTTAAGAGTCAACATTTTGAGAAGATAATGAATTGATTAATTTAGGAATATAGCTTGTCACGTTAGTACAAGGCTGTTTGTCCACTCTAAGTCAATCAGAACTTGATGACATAAAAAATGACAGCTACTGAGTTGTTTAAGAGTGAAAGACAGGAGAATGAAGGCTCTAAAGTTCAATGAGATTAAGCTGAAATGTTTTTAGTCTATCAGTCAGTATCATTTATGCACAACTGCTTAACTGTACTACATACTTCCTAGAGGAAGTTCCCAGAAGACTTGGAGCTCCCTTTAGAAAAATGTCACAAATATCTACTTGGCTTATATGTCTAGAAGAAAGTAATGTTGAGAGAATATGTATTGGTCTGCTTATAAATTAATTTATTTTCCTCTCAATTATGTGGAGTCATGAAACTTCATTGGAAAAAGTGTTCAAGTTTTTCTATGGATGTTTATTCTAAGTTTTTAAGTGCTAGAATAAACATGTTATTCTATAAAGTTAGTATAAAGGTCTTCAAAAGATAGTGATGCCATGAAGTTTTCCTAAAAAAGACAATTTTTAAAAATATTTAGTCTGTATTGTAACATATAAACAATATATTTGAGAGCAGAAATGTGAAATATAAATAGTAGTTATTCAGATGGTTCATCCCCTAAATTCATTTCAATATTGTTAACCAGATTTCTTAATATAAAATTCATCCTACAGTCTAAAATTAACACAAAATTTAGTGAAAGTAATAGGAATATTGATGAACTTCTGGTGTGGTTTTGATAGTATATCACCATTAAACAGTTGCTGGTTTTCTACTTTCTATATTAAAATAGTGCTCTAGAACTATTTTCTTAGAGCTCTACTCCTCTATTGTAATCTTAAAATTAAAGCTCATTTATTGGGTATACATTAATAGAATTTTTTATCACTCATAGCAAGTATACTGATGTCATGAAATAATCCGTTCTGTCAAGAAAGCATGAACAGAGATATAAAGGAACACACTCTTTTACCGACACACCGAATTAACACTGAAGGTGTTAGATGCCTAACATCTCGATTAAATTTATTCGACCCATGAAGCAACAGTTTATGATTTTCAAATGAATAGCACACTTAAATGAAGGGAGCATTAATACAATATGATATTAATATACAAATATGCACATTATTCACCTGCTACTGACATTCTGAATTAAATCAGTAATGGGGTGTATAACTGATTAAATATCTACACAACAGAAAGCAACAGCTTATGATTTAGAGAGGCGCTGGTACAGTGATCACATCATTACACTGCCAAATGCCATCTATCACTTTTACTGAACTTAACGAAGACAGATTACATCCCTCAGATGAGATGCAGCCTATAAATACTGTCACACTGATCTTCATCTGACTTTCCAAGAGAACAGACAAGCAACAAATCAATAATTGAAGAAGGCATATTAGAAGTTCAGTGCTATTCAGCACCCAGAAGAAATCCTGTAAGATGTGATAGCAATGAATAGCCCTTAATTCAAAGAAATCTGCTAATTCATGCTTTCCTTTCTGAGTTAACTTATTTTCTCTATAAGTGTATTTACTTCATCAAATTTAAGAGAAAACTTCTATTTTGTGTAAAGCATAACCAACAACTTTTACATTTTAAATTAAACTGGTTGAGGGCCAACAAACTTCTTTTGCAACAGACTTTCTTCACTGAGTACAGCATGCTTCTTGACTCGAGTTATCAGCTCATATAGGTAATTACGAATGTATGACATAGGATATTGGTTTTAAAGTCACTGTCTTCAAATACTGAAACAAACTGAATACTATAAAACATGCATAAACAATACATTCATTTTACAACTTCTGGGTTGTTTTAATGGTTTCTCCATTAAACACCTGCCTGAGTTTCTATTTACCATCTCATTTAACTTTCACAGTTTACCTTTGTGGAAACTGCCTGTCAATTGCTTCAGTGGTCCAATCACTGGAGACCAGATTGCTTTCTGTCAGTCTGCTTGTCCAATATTATGGTAATAGATAACAGGTGGTCAGTGTTCATCGGCTGAGGTGAAGATGATGTCTCACAAGCTATAAAACATCTGAGAAAATGCTTTAACAGTTCACACTTACTACTAATTGCACCATTAGAACTTTAATTAATTCTTTACCCTTCCACTATGTTCCTTAGATGGCCATAAGGCAGGAAATCATTCGGAACAGAAAGAAAGAATCTAAAGAGGCAATAATGAGGTGTAATAAAAGATAGAATGAATAGCAGAATGGCTAACATTTTGCTCTGAAACTAGAACAGAGTTTGATTGCTTAATCAGTTCTGTATTTGATAATGCCCCTAAAAGGGAATCATTTTTCAAAGAGTACCTTAACTATGAGAACATGTTAACCACTGCATACATTTAAAATAACTATCCTCAATTATTAACTATATCTTTGAAAGTATTTCAAAATGCTTCTCTTCTGATTTTAAGGCATCAGTAATCAAATCCTCAGAAATCAGAAATGGATAAATGAGACATGAAAAGCTTTCACTCTAGGAAAATCTATATATTTGAAAAATAAAGCCTTAGCACAAGTTGCATAAAAGGTAGAAACAGGGAATTAGACACGGTATTACTAAACCAATGTTTAAGGTCAGGCTACCCTGTCCTTCACTATCTCCTGGAGTTTGTTCAAATTCATATCCACTGAGTCAATGATGCCATCTAACCATCTCATCCTCTGTCACCCACTTCTCCTCCTGCCCTCAATCTTTCCCAGCATCAGGGTCTTTTCCAATGAATTGGCTCTTTGCATCAAGTGGCCAAAGTATTGGAGTTTCAGCCTTAACATCAGTCCTTTCAATGAACATTCAGGACTGATTTCCTTTAGGGTTGACTGGTTTGATCTCCTGACTGTCTAAGGGACTCTCACAAATCTTCTCCAGGATCACAGTTTGAAAGCTTTAATTCTTCAGTCCTCAGAATTTTTAGATTTTTTTTTTTAAAGCAACCTGAGTTATAAGTCTAGGGTACAAATGTGTAACCACCTTGAGTGGTAAGGAAGAAAAATTCCTCCAGCCCATATGGGGATCAAACCCACAATCTTGGCATGATTAGCACCATGCTCTAACCAACTGAGCTAACCAGCAATGAGGCTCAGATGGTAAAGAGTCTGTCTGTAATGCAGTAGACCTGGGTTCAATCTCTGGGTCAGGAAGATCCTCTGGAAAAGGAAATGGCAACCCACTCCAGTACTCTTGCCTGAAAAATCCCATGGATGTAGTGGCCTGGCAGGCTATAGTGCATGGGGTCACAGAGAGTCAGAAACAACTGAGCAACTTCATTTTCACTTTCAGACTTTTTTATGGTTCAACTCTCACATCTGTACATGACTACTGGAAAAACCACAGCTTTTACCATATGGACCTTTGTCAGCAAAGTGATTTCTCTGCTTTTTAATATGTTGTCTAGGTTTGTCATGCCTTTTCTTCCAAGGAGCAAATGTCTTATAATTTCATAGCTGCAGTCACCATCTGTAGTGATTTTGGAGCCCAAGAAAATAAAGACATGTGTGTTTTAGAATTATGATTTTCTCAGAGTATATGCCCAGTAGTGGGATTTCTGGGTCATATGGTAGTTTTATTTTTAGTTTTTAAGGAAATTCCATACTGTTTTCCACAGTGGTTGTATCAATTTGCACTCCCATAACAGTGTAAGAGTGTTCCCCTTTCTCCGCATCCCCTCTAGCATTTATTGTTGTAGATTTTTCAATGATGGCCATGATACCTCACTGTAGTTTTGATTTGCATTTCTCTAATAGTGACCAACCTAGATAGCATATTGAAAAGCAGAGACATTACTTTGCCAACAAAGGTTCGTCTAGTCAAGGCTATGGTTTTTCCTGTGGTCATGTATGGATGTGAGAGTTGGACTGTGAAGAAGGCTGAGCGCCAAAGAATTGATGCTTTTGAACTGTGGTGTTGGAGAAGACTCTTGAGAGTCCCTTGGACTGCAAAGAGATTCAACCAGCCCATTCTGAAGGAAATCAGCCCTGGGATTTCTTTGGAAGGAATGATGCTAAAGCTGAAACTCCAGTACTTTGGCTACTTTATGCGAAGAGTTGACTCATTGGAAAAGACTCTGATGCTGGGAGGGGTTGGGGGCAGGAGGAGAAGGGGACGCCAGAGGATGAGATGGCTGGATGGCATCACCGACTCAATGGACGTGAGTCTGAGTGAACTCTGGGAGTTGGTGATGGACAGGGAGGCCTGGCATGCTGCGATTCATGGGGTCGCAAAGAGTCGGACACGACTGAGCAACTGAACTGAACTGAACTGAATAGTGAGCAATGGTGAGGATTTTTTCATGTGTTTGTTGGCAATCTGTATGTCTTCTTTGGCTAAATATCCATTTAGGATTTCTATCAATTTTTTGGTTGGGTTGTTTGTTTTTTTGACAGTGAGCTGCATGAGCTGCTTGTATATTTGGGATATTAATCCTTTGTCAGTTTCTTTGCTTGAAAATTTTTTCTCCCATTCTGAGAGTTGTCTTTTTGTCTTGCATATCTGTGTAAAAGCTTTTAATTAGGTCCCACTTGCTTATTTTTCCATTAATCTAGGCAGTGGGTCAAAAAGGGTGTTGCTATGACTATGTCAAAGAATATTCTGCCTATGTTTTCCTATAAGATTTTATAGTGTCTGGCTTTACATATAGGTCTTCAATCTATTTTGAGCTTACTTTTGTGTATAGTGTTAGGAAATGTTATTAAAAATATTTTTTAAAAAGTTTGGAAAATAGCATATGTCCAAACTGCTTGGCAATGCACTATGGTTCTGAAAACTATGTTGGAAATACAATAATGCAATACTCAGCCAATTGAACTTAGTTATAATTGAACCCATTACAAATGTAATTTATAATTACTCAAAAAAGACTAAATCTCAGGTGCTACTTTATTTTCTCAGTCTCAGGAAAATATATGCTAAATTTGATAGGGATCACTGTCGACGAGGTTTAAGTCTGTAGGTCTAACCCAAGGCAAGCAAGCTGTATGGACCAAGCAAGTTATTAACACTTTTCCTCTGAATTCTGAAACTTATTGATGCACCCCACTCCCTGCATTTTAAAAATTAAACATTATCAGTTAACATTGACTTGCAACTGCAGTGACACCACTTCTTCCTACTATTGGGACTTGGCATTTAGCAAATACCTTTTTATCATCAAATAGGATGCCATCCCTCAACTATGATTTATTTAGTAAACCTCTTTCATCACACTCCCATCCCTACTCCAGATAATACCCTTTAGGATGGTTATGAGGTAGAAAAAATCCTCAGAGGAGTTTTGTACTTAACCAGTTATACACTTAACCCTTAAATAGACTGGGCTATAGCAGTTAACAAGAGGGGTTTCTAATCCATATGGAGGAGAGGAACAATAAGCAAACAAATATGTACTGTGTTGGTGATAAAAAGTACTATGAAATACTGGTTTCAAAGTTTACTCTTTTAGATGGGATGATCAGAGAAGGCATGTTTTAGGAAGTCATCTAAAAGAGAGATGGAACAAATTGTGATTTCTTGGTAAGATATATCCATCTGAATGCAGAGTTCCAAAGAATAGCAAGGAGAGATAAGAAAGCATTCCTAAGTGAACAATGCAAAGAAATAGAGGAAAACAATATATGGGAAATACTAGAGACCTCTTCAAGAAAATTAGAGATACTAAGGGATAATTCATATAAAGATGGGCACAATAAAGGGCAGAAATGGTATGGAGCTAACAGAAGCAAATGATATTAAGAATAAGATGTAAGAATAAACAGAAGAACTATGCAAAAAAGATAGTCATGACCCAGATAACCACAATGGTGTGATTACTCAACTACAGACAGACATTTGGAATGCAAAGTCAAGTGCACCTTAGGAAGCATCAACACAAACAAAGCTAGTGGAGGTGATGGAATTCCAGCTGAGCTATTTCAAGTCCTAAAAGATGATGCTGTGAAAGTGCTGCATTCAGTATGCTGACAAATTTGGAAACTTAATGGTGGCCACAGGACTGGAAAAGGTCAGTTTTCATTCCAATCCCAAAGAAGGGCAATGCCAAAGAATGTTCAAAATACCACACAATTGCACTCATTTCCCATGCTAGCAAAGTAATGCTCAAAATCCTCCAAGCCAGGCTTCAACAGTATGGGAACCAAGAAATATCAGATGTTCAAGCTGGATTTAGAAAAGGTACAGGAAGCAGAGATCAAATTGCCAACATCCATTGGATCATAGAAGAAGCAAAAGAATTCCAGAAAAACATCTACTTCTGCTTTATTGACTATGCTAAAGCATTTGACTATGTAGATCACAAAAATTGTGGAAAAATTTTAAAGAGACAGGAATACAAGACCACCTTTCCTGTCTCCTGAGAAATCTGTATGAAAGTCAAGAAGGAATAGTTAAAATGGAACATGAAACAACAGACTGGTTCCAAATTGGGAAAGGAGTACATCAAGGCTGTATATTGTCACCCTGCTTATTTAATGTAAATGCCGAATACATCATGTGAAATGTCGGGCTGGAGGAAGCACAAGCTGGAAACAAGATTGCCAGGAGAAATATCAATAACTTCAGATATGCAGATGACACCACCCTTATGGTAGAAAGTGAAGAGGAACTAAAGAGCCTCTTGAAAGTGAAAGAGGAGAGTGAAAAAGTTGGCTTAAAGCTCACCGTTCATAAAACTAAGATCATGGCATCCAGTCCCATCATTTTTTGGCAAGTAGATGGGGAAACAGTGGAAACAGTGGCAGACTTTATTTTGGGGGCTCTAAAATCACTGCAGATGGTGACTACAGCCATGAAATTAGAAGATGCTTGCTCCTTGGAAGAAAAATTATGAACAACCTACATAGCACATTAAAAAGCAGAAACACTACTTTCCCAGAAAGGTCTCTCTGGTCAAAGCTACTGGTTTTTCTAGTAGTCATGTATGGATGTGAGAGTTAGACCATGAAGAAGACTGAATGCTGAAGAATTGATGCTTTTGAGTTGTGGTTTTGGAGAAGACTCTTGAGAGTCCTTTGAACTGCAAAAAGATCAAGCCAGTCAATCTGAAAGGAAATCAATGCTGAGTATTCATTGGAAGGACTGATGCTGAAGCTGAAGCTCCAATACTTTGGTCACCTGATGCAAAGAGCTGACTCATGAAAGACCCTAATGCTGGGAAAGATTTAGGCAGGAGAAGGGTATGGCAGAGGATGTGATGGTTTGATGGCATCTGACTCAATGGACTTGAGTTTGAGTAAGCTGCCCGAGATGGTGAAGGATAGGGAAGTCTGGCGAGCTGCAGTACATGGGGTCACAAGGAATCAAACACGACTGAGTGACTGAACTACATCAAGGTAAGAACATTCTAGAAGGAAGAAACAGCCCTGAAATGGCAACATCCTGAAATCAGAATTTTTGAGGTATTCACAGAATAAGAGAAAACTGAGGAAAAGTATTAGCATATGAGACTGAAGGGAACACCTGCAGAACCGTGTAGGTAGAAGATGAAAAATCTTTGGAAGGTTTTGAACTGAAGTGTTAGCAGCTGTTTTGTCTATGTTTTAACAACCTGACTGCTTTGGAAAAGGGTGAAAACAACTGAGTTGACTATGTAATAACCCAAGTCAGATACTAATGCTTTAATTTTTAATCAATATAATTAGTAGGGGGAAAATCAGTTACTTGATATATTTCTAAACTAGATACAATAGAAACAACAAGAAAACTAAAATACTTTTTAGAAGTAGTGGAAAACACCAAAGGCATAATCCATGAAAGAAACAGTTGATATAACTAAATTTCATTAAAATTAAAACCTTCTGCTCTGCAAAAGACAGCGTCAGCAGAAGACAAGCCACACACTGGGATAAAATATTTGCCAAAGATACATCTGATCTTTGGATTGTTATCCAAAATACATACAGAACTCTTAAATGGTAAGAAAGTAGGTTTACTTTAAAAATAGGCATAGTACCTGCATAAGCACCTCACCAAAGAATATACACATATGGCAAATAGCATAGGAAAATGTATTCAACATCATATGCCATAAGGAAATGTGTATTTACAACAACACTACACACCTATTAGTAAAGCCATAAAACAATGCACACCATTAGAAAAGCTATTTAAACCACTGACAACACCAAATGCTGATGTCAGTGTAGAGCAATAAGAACTCCTGATCCTCGCTGGTGGCAATATTGTACAGCCACTCCGAACAGCACGATGGCAGTGTCTTACAAAATTATGCACACTCTTACTATATGATCCAGTAATTATAGTATTTTGTATTTACTCAAAGGAGGTCAAAACATATGTCTACACAAAAACCTGTGCATGGAGGTCTGTAGCAGCTTTAGCCATAATTGCCAAAACTAGAAGTAACCAATATATCCTTCAGTAGGTGAATAAATCAACTGTGGCATTCAGACAATGGAATAACATTTGGTGTTAAAAAAGAAGGGAGTAACATGCCATGAAAATAAAAATAGAGGAAGCTTAACTACATATTCTAAGTGAAAGAAACCAATCAGAAAAGGCTACGTATTCCATGATTCCAACTATATGATATTCTGGAAAGAAAAAAAAAAACTATAAAAAAAATAACAAGATCAGTTGTTGAAAGAGGAGGTAACAGAAGAAGGAGGGATAAATGGACAAAACCCAGAAGATTTTTATGGCAGTGAACTATTCTGTATGATGCTGCACTTGTTGCAAATAATAGAATGAATAATACCAAGTGTGAATCTTAATGTAAGCTATAGACTTTGGATGATAATGACATACCAAAGTAGGTTCATTGATTGTAACAAATATATCATTCTGGTGTGGGATATTGAGAGTAGGGGCAGTTTTATGTATATATGGAGAGAAGGGAGGATATTTATGGAAATTTCTGTACATTTTGCTTAATTTTTCAGTGATCATGAAACAACTTTAAAAATAAACCTATTAAAGGTAAATAAATACATTTTTTTTAAAGTCAGGGAAGATATTTTGAAGTTAATTGCAGATATTAGAATTTTTTTTTTCTAAATCTGATGAAAAAACTAGAATCCATGAAAGAATTTTAGCAAATTTTTGGACCTAAATATTTAAAACTTCTGTATGGAAAAAAGCTGGAGGAGGGCATGGCAACCTACTCTAGTATTCTTGCCCGGAGAATCCCCATGTATAGAGGAGCCTGGCTGGCTAGAGTCCATGGGTCACAAAGAGTAGGACACACCTGAGCGACTAAGCACAGCACGTGGAAGAAAAGAGTAAATAAAGATAATGAAAAGATAACATATTAAGGAAATATATATGTGTGTGTTTGAATATTTGACAAAAGACTAATATCATATGCAAAGGGTTTTCTACAAATCAATGAGGCAACTACGAAAAACATGATTTTAAAAAGGGCATAGGTATGAATTTAATTCTTGATCTGGTTTCTACTTTTAAGTGCTATGGTGCATCTGAAAAACAGCCAACTACACAGATCTTCAAGAAAAAGTGGAACTAGATCATCTTACAGCACCCCAAGGGGTTCAATGTATCCCATAACTCCAAGGAAAAAAAGTTCCTACTGCCAGTCAGTTGTATGGACGTTAAAGCTGCAGATCCAGTCGCTGTTTTGGACCAGAGGTGCTTCAATAAAAAAATGTGACACTGGCTTAGTAAAGGCAGTCAGGCTGTGAGGGGCAGGAACTCAAATACCACAGGCACACGTTTTCCAGTTTAATTAATTGTAGACACATGGAAGGCAAACCGCCTGCTAAACTTGCTCTCGATTATGGGAAATGTGTCATGAAATGTTTGTGTATAAGACAATTTTTGCCACTTTCATCAAAGTTATATAAGATAGACAGGAGATCAGACTGGAGCTAGATGGCAAAAGGGGGAAGGAAAAATAAATTTGATTAAGTAGGCTTTCTGCCTGCATCCTGAAATTTAACTGAGAGACATCATTTTATGTCTTTTAGGAAGTGGAGAGGGTCCCAAACTGAACAGTTTTATGCAGTGAAAACAAAGCATTGGCCTTAGCATAGGAGACAGAGGCACCAAATCATTTGTAAGCACTTCCCATTAAGTGTTCTCTCTAAAATAGTGTGGCACAGGTTGCTAGAAAAGATCAGACAAAAAATTGTGACCTTCACAACAAAGCTTAACATTTCATATGGCATCTAGATGAGAGGGAGAGAGAAAATCTGGGAAAGGATGGGAAGAGAGAGAGAGAGGAGAGAGAGAAAAGTAGAACACAGGAAACAGTAAAGTATAAATCTTCAGGCTTATCCAAGTACTTAGGCTGCATTTATAATAAATCTCCAGATTTGCAAAGTTCAAAAAACTTTATCACATCGTAGGCTAATAATGGAGAACAGGTGGTATTCTCAAACCATCATTTATATTGTTATTTAGTAAAGATAAGTGCATATGACTTCTGACTCAAAAATTCTACTTTTAGGAATTTATACAACAACAACGGAGAAGGCAGTGGCACCCCACTCCAGTACTCTTGCCTGGAAAATCCCATGGATGGAGGAGCCTGGTAGGCTGCCATCCATGGGGTCGCTAAGAGTCGGATACGACTGAACGACTTCACTTTCACTTTTCACTTTCATGCATTGGAGAAGGAAATGGCAACCCACTCCAGTGTTCTTGCCTGGAGAATCCCAGGGACAGGGGAGCGTGGTGGGCTGCCGTCTATGGGGTCGCACAGAGTCGGATACAACTGAAGCGACGCAGCAGCAGCAGTATACAGCAACAAAGCCAGTAGGAACAGAAAGACTTGTGTATACAAAGGTCAAGTGCTGTAATTTTGGTAACAAAGAAGTATTCTAAATGGATTAAAGTCCATACATTAAAAAAATGTTAATTAAATATAGCTTGCTCACACAATGGAGTACTATGTAATTGTCTGAATAATGAACTTGTCCACAGATGCAGATGTAAGACAAAACTTCTATCATATCCTAAATTAAAAAAAAAATTCAAACTATATATAAAATGTACACATCAATATTGATGTGTACATTTGAATCCAAAAAGAAATTTTACATGTCATATTACTTCTCTGAAATAGGATCCGAACTTACTACAAAACCTTCCTGGAGATGCTGATTATTTCACAATGAATATTTTTACATTACAAAAATTCATCAAAGAAGTATATAGAAAGAAGCACTGATAGTGCTAAAACCCTTTCTTGTTCAGCAAAAATCACAATAATTAGTACTGTGACAAGGATAACAGAGACATAGGGGTGATTTCAATACAGTAATGACAACATAGTCAAACTCAAGAAGCAGGTTGATTAGACCATTCACTTTCTTCATTATGCGACTCTCATGATTACAAATAAATTAAGGCCAGACACTAAAATAGTAAAGAGTAGTTCTCAAAGTGCAGTCCATGGACCAGTAGCATCAGCATTAACTAGGAACTTCTAAGAAAAGCAAATTCTCAAGTACTACCATAGACCTACTTAATTAGATACTTTGGGAGTTGTGCACAGTAATCTCAGTTTTAACAAGTCCTCCAGGAGATACTGATGCATGATAAAGTTTTTGAGCCATTGGAGGAGAGCACAGTGATTAAGAGTAAAAGCTCAGACTTCTATTTCAGCTTCAAGAGATAAAGAGCTTGAAAGATAACCTTTTCTTCTTTACAGTAAGAAAAGAGCTAAACAAACTGAAAATCAACAACTTTTCTTGCACCAATCAGAAAAAAGAGGTCACAAGGCAAACCATCAATCTGAAATCTGGAAAGAAAGGAAAATACAGATAATCACAGCTGAGGTCAGCTTACCAAGAACACAAGCCACTGGAGCCATAAACATTTAGGAGAACTTAAGTAATTTTAATGAATTGTTGGAGTGTAAATTAAAATAGGAATGAGAGGCTTCTACAATCCAGTCTTAAGGGATCTCAACACCTCTGCAGGTTTTACTTCTAGGAACTCCACCACAATCTCATACTGAAGAATCATTAAAAAAAAAAAAAAAAAAAAAAAAGCTCATGTTTCTGGCAGGGGAAGAAGAAAAATAACCACTTAAAAGTATACTCAGAGAATTTTCAAATACCCACTCCACAAGAGAAAGAATTTTACAAGAGCCTTATTCTGTATGGGGGAAGGGAAGTTACTGTCCTGTCTTATCTAACCTGGAGGTTGCAGGATGGGTAAAAACTACAAGGCTTAGATTCTATTTAAAAAGGAGTTTTTAGAGAAAACTGAAAGGGAAAAAGATGAAAGCAAGGATGCTAGAGGAAACAGAAGCCTAAAGATACCTAAAGTAACAGCAAACAATAAACACAGCCTGACTCTTTGCAAGATTAAATATAAAACCTAAAGACTATAGGACTGTTCACTTCACTTGCTATTACTTGGTCTCAAAAATTTGCAAGCCATGCTAAAAGGCAAAGAAAAACAAAATCTGCAAAAATGCATGCAACAGAAACAGAATAATACATGACAGATTTCAGAATAATTAGATGGGCAATTTACAATAATAATGATTAATAAGCTAAAACCTCTAGTGAAAAAATGGATTTACTTGGTGTTAAATATACATTGCAAGTTAAAAGAAAATAAAATGCTCCATTAAAACCAGAGAAGGCAGAAAACCAGGAGAAAAAAATAAACAACTGTACACAAAGAGATGACAGTTAGAAACATAAATTTTAAACAAACTATATCAATAATCACCTTAAATGTGAATGGTTTAAATATACCAAGTAAATGATAAAGATTATCAGAGTGGATTTAAAAAATAAAACTATATGAGTGAGTAAGAAACTCACTTCAAATATAAAGACACAGATTAATTGTAAAGGGATGGAGAAAGATATACCATGTTAGAATTAATCAAAAGAAAGGTGAAGTACCTACATTAATTTCAGACAACACAGAGTTTAGAACAACAACAACAAAAAATAACATTATCAGGGATAAAGAAGGTCCTTACAGAGTGATGAATGGATCAATTCTCCAAGAAGACATATCAATGTATATGCAATATAATCAGAGAAGATCAAAATACACGAGGCAAACACTGAGAGAACTGCAAGGAGAAATACACAAATCCACTAATATAGCTGATGATTTCAGAGCCTCTCAGTGATCAAGTTGGCATAAAATCTATAAGGATGTAGTTGACCTGAAACCATACCATCATTCATTTGATCTAATTGATGTTTATAGGATACCTCATTCTACAGCAGCAGAATCCACATTCTTCTTAAGGTCTCACACAGAACATTTATTAAGGTTGACCACATTCTTGACCATAAAATGCACTAACACATTTATGAGAATAGAAATCATGCAACATATGTTATTAGACCAAAACAGAATTAGACTAGAAATCAATAATAGAAAGGAATTGAGAAATACAAATATTCAAATGCAGTATTTGGAAATTGCACAACACATCACTAAATAACACACAGATCAAAAAGATTTAAGAGAAATTTGCAAATAGTTGAACTAAATAAAATTCAACTTATCAAAATAATGGGATGCAATAAATCATATGTTTAGAGAGAAATTTTTGCTTTAAATGCATGTTAGAAAGTAAAAATCTAAAATCAATAATATAAGCTCTTATTTTAGGGATCTAGAAAAAGAATAATTTAAACCTGGGAAAAGCAAAAGAAAAGAAATAATAAAAATTAGAGAAGTCAATGAAATTGAAAAATAGGAAAGCAATAGAGAAAATCAACAAACTCTGAAAAGATAGATAAAATTTATAAACCTCTAGTATGTTTATTTAAATACAGGGATCTAGTACAAATTCCTAACATCAAGAGAGGAGCCGTTACTATTGTTTCCAGAGATATTCAAGAGATAATCAATAAATACTATGAACATATGAATGTCTATGCCCTCAAATTTGATAAAGTAGATGACATGGGAGCATTTCTTGAATACCACGAACTACTAAAACTCACACAAGGGAAAAATCAGTAATCTGTTAAAGAAATTGAATCAACAATAATCTTCCAAAATTGAAAGCACCAGACCCAGATATTTTCACTGGTGAATTCTACCAAACACTGAAGAGCAAAATGAGAGAAATTCTCTACAATCTCTTCCAGAAAACAGAAGCAGGGAGAATAAAGTCTACTGGTAACATAGTCTATAAGGCTAGCATTTCCCTAATACCAAAATCAGAAAAAGACATTACAAAAAAGGAAAAGTGCAGACCAATATTTCTCATGAACACAACTGCAAAAATCCTCAAAAAATGCAAGGAAGTCAAATCCAACAATGTATAAAAATAGAGAGGGATTTATTCCAGCATGAAAGGCTGGTTCAATGTTTCAAAATAATGTAATCCACCATATCAACTGACTAATAAAAGAAATCATAATCATATCCATTCAGGCAGAAAAAGCACTTGATAAAATACAACACCCATTCCTGATTAAAAACTCTCAGCAAATTAGGAATAGAGGGAGAAATTCTCAATACAATAAAAAAATAAACCTTAACAAATTCAGTTCAGTTCAGTTCAGTCACTTAGTTGTGTCTGACTCTGTGACCCCAGACTGCAGCACACAAGGCCTCCCTGTCCATCACCAACTCCAGGAGTTTACTCCAACTCATGTACATTGAGTTGGTGATGCCATCCAACCATCTCATCCTCTGTTGTCCCCTTCTCCTCTCGCCTTCAATCTTTCCCAGCATCAGGGTCTTTTCCATTGAGTCAGTTCTTTGCATCAGGTGGCCAAAGTACTGGAGTTTCAGCTTCAGCATCAGTCCTTCCAATGAACACCCTTTAGGATGGACTGGTTGGATCTCCTTGCAGACCAAGGGACTCTCAAGAGTCTTTAACACCGCAGTTCAAAAGCATCAATTCTTTGGTGCTCAGCTTTCTTTATAGTCCAACTCTCACATCCATGCATGACTACTGGAAAAACAGTAGCCTTGACTAGATGGACCTTTGTTGGCAAAGTAATATCTCTTCTTTTTAATATGCTGTCTTGATTGGTCATAACTTTTCTTCCTAGGAGTACACGACTTTTTATTTCATGGCTGCAGTCACCATCTGCAGTGATTTTGGAGCCCCCCCAAAATAAAGTCGGCCACTGTTTCCACTGTTTCTCCATCTATTTGCACTGTAGTGATGGGACCCGATGCCATGATCTTAGTTTTCTGAATGTTGAGCCAACTTTTTCACTCTCCTCTTTCACTTTCATTAAGAGGCTCTTTAGTTCTTTAGTTTATAATTTGTTTAGTTCTTAACAAATTAGCTATTATAATTAACTGAATAATGGATAATTAGGGGAAAGAGATAACTATTCCACAAAAAGAACTAATAATAATTTACTGATACATGAATATTCCTTCAAAGAGAGGGAGCATAACTCTTTACTTTGTAGTAGTAAACTGTGCATATGACTTTCATCCATAGTGTAGGTAATGAAAAAATAAATTTTAAGTAATTTTAAAGTGGAGAAGACAAATAGTGCTCTAGCCAAGTAATCAAAAATAAAATTAATAGTCATAAATCATGTTGATAGCATATTGGCTTGATATGATGTAATGAAAATGCCACTTTACATCTGTGGTCTTCCTACCAGTTAATAACTCCAGTTTTCCCATGAGAAAAAAAAGATATTGGACAAATCCCATTTGAGGGACATTCTACAAAATACCTGACCAGTATACCTCAAAATCTTTTAGGTCATCAGAAGCAAAGAAACTCTGGGAAACTGCCACAGCAAAGAGGGGCCTAAAGAAATATGACAACTACATGTAATGTGGCATCTCAAATAAAATTTTACAATGGAAAAAAAAATACGGTATGATAAACTGAGAGAAAGCTAAACAAACTAGAATTTCGTTAATAATAATATATCAGTATGAACCAAGTCTAGTCAAGGCTATGGTTTTTCCTGTGGTCATGTATGGATGTGAGAGTTGGACTGTGAAGAAGGCTGAGCGCCGAAGAATTGATGCTTTTGAACTGTGGTGTTGGAGAAGACTCTTGAGAGTCCCTTGGACTGCAAGGAGATCCAGCCAGTCCATTCTGAAGGACTTTGGCCACCTCATGTGAAGAGTTGACTCATTGGAAAAGACTCTGATGCTGGGAGGGATTGGGGGCAGGAGGAGAAGGGGACGACAGAGGATGAGATGGCTGGATGGCATCATCGACTCAATGGATATGAGTTTGAGTGAACTCCAGGAGTTGGTGATGGACAGGGAGGCCTGGCGTGCTGCAAATCATGGGGTTGCAAAGAGTCAGACACGACTGAGCGACTGAACTAAACTGAACTGATGAACCAACTATGGTTCATTACTTACAACATATATCTCATTACTAGTATGAGATAAAAAAGAACTCCCCATAATATCTTCTTAGTTTTTCAGTAAATCTAAAACTTTGCGTTATAAAGGTTGAAGGCTCAATTTTGAGTTCTAGCTTTCTAATTTTCTATTTTAAAATTATAAGCTACTTCACTTCTTTAAGTCTTATTTTTCTCCTTAAAAGATAAGTATGATCATAGAATATATATCTTATACAGTTTCTGTGCAGATTAAATGATTTGTGAATCTTTTAGTAGAATGCCTGTAATGTGACAAAAACTCAAAAGGAAAATAATTATTACTAAAGCCAACAAAGAAATTATTTGAGTCGTTTAGGTTTTCCTATCAGCAAAGAGAAATTTGTGATGAGCTTGGTATAAGAGCAATTCCACTTGTAATGGGCTCAAAGTTGAAAACATTCTTTATTACATTATTATCACCATTCACATTCATTCATTATGCTCTTTTATTTCAGTATAACTTAGATAGATAGCAATTACAATTATTTTCCTTGGATTTTGCTTGTAATAACTTTAGAGCTGAGGTAATTAAACTTCATTTTAAGACACGCTCAGAAACAAACCTTTTCATTGCCTAGAATGACACACTTGCACATCAGTAGTCTGAGTCTTCTATATTATATATTCTGTTTCATGTTTCTATTCTATTTCTATTTCTATATTATATACTCTATCTCATGACCTTTATTATAATAGATGAAACCTTCACTGGGTAAGTTACTAGTCTTGATGAGAAATATGGTGCAAATAAAGATGTTTCATACTTTTTGTTGTCTGGAACATATACATATATATCTAAGAGGACAGGTAAACACTTGATTAGTAATTTAATAGGATTCACTCCTATATTTGATCATGAAATGACACACTGATTGCCATAAAAATGGCAAACCTTGGTCATTCCTCTTCTTCATGAATCTCCTTTAAGCCATTTTTAGTAATCTACCTATCTGTCTAGCCTGGCTACATATTAGAGGGGTGTTGAAAGCATAAATAAATTTCTAGTTCATAGATATTTTACACAAAGCTGAGATAAACACGGACCCACTGTTAGAAGCAATAATCTCTGGCAGTCAGTGTTCTGCAAATAACTGGTACTGAGCTGAGATTATTACAACCAATACATTAAGTGAAACCAGGAGCTTTGTGAGCCACCTTGAAAAATAGTCTTTCACAATCAAGAAATTTCCTCTAGATTACACCTACAAAAATCAATATTGATTCCTGTATAAAGCTTCTTAAACCTTTATAATGGAAGAATCAATGCTTTTGGCAGATTATGTAGTATGCATTATACAGTTAATTCAATAATAAGCATTAATTCCAGGTCAGCACACATTCATCAGCCAATAATTTCTTGAAAGCAATTCTTGAAATCTCTGCATAAAGCATGGCCAAAATAATTTGAGAACTGTTGGAAATAAAAATATGATTTCTACTTTATCATTCCTTTATAGATATAAAATGTATTCATGCATTTAATTACTCATTATAGATGTTTAGTATTGTTTATCATCAACTCATCTTGCAAGTAATAAAGTTGCAGTATAAATTATAATGCCTATTCTTTAGGAGCCACAAGATATATATCTGTATATCCATATATCTATCCATACTTAGGTCTCTCATTTCATCATATAAACACACACATATATGTGTGTGTGTGTATATATATATATATATATATGCATGTTTTATACATAAAATTCTCAAAAGAAACAGGTAACTGGAAATAGCATAAAATATATATTCAAATACAAATAGCTGCTCTGCTGAAACAATATTTCACATTATTTAAGAAACTAAAGTTCGTTTAAGCCTGGGCAATAAGTGCAATAGCCACAGATACAACCTACTTCTCTTCAATTTTCTCATGGAAAAACATTTTGTTAATTCAGTGGGAAATACACATTTGGGTGTGATATTGCTTGTTGAAGTCTAAAGCCACTTGGTTGAGAAGGTAGCCCAAAGAATCAACAGAACCAGAAATTTTAAGGAAAAATAAGAACTCACCTTTGGATCTGGCTCACAAACGGCATATTTTTATTAGAAGATTTGGATTTTTTTTAAAAGGGAAGTGCTATGTTATACTTCTTAGAAGCAAGTACAAACTTACAGAATCCCTACACAACTTAGAGACACAAAGAAGACATAAGACTGATCAGAGATCATCCTAGGGGAAGAATTTGGGGAATTTAATTTTGATGCAAATGGTGCTAGAGTTCCAGCAACACATACAGAGGAATGATGATCTGGAAAGAAAGTAGGAAACAAATTGCTATTAACCAGAGGATGGATGAGAGTCTCAGCCTGAGGAGATCTTTAACTTCATGGTTTGTTTTCCATTGCTTGTACCTCTGTCAACATAAATGGTCATTTCAATAACTCCAAGTCTTCTTTTAATGGCCTAAGTCAAGAGAAGATCTTGAGGAGTATGCAACTTCTGATTCTCTGCTTGAATGTGCTGAGAGATTTTTCTTCAAACTTCTCTGATATGCATTTCCATACATTAGAAGATGATGTATGGTGTTAAAAAATTCAGACAGTTTTCAAGCTGTATCTTTGGCCCCAAAGGATTTATGTTTCTGCCTAAATGCTGTTTTAGAGTTCACCTTCTTTCTTCAATTTGTCGTCTTTCTCTTTAGTTTTCCTGATCAGTGTGAACTTAGTCTGGCCCAGCACTAGAGGACACTGCTATAGACCTTCCTGGGCATCAGCACCGCTGCAGTGTTTTAGAAAAGACAGGACTGGCTTTACTGTCTCTCTTTCACTGCTGTTGCATGGCCCACGAGCTCTTCCAGAAAGTGGCAGAGGATTACGTCAGTGTGGCCGCCTTCCAGGTGATAACAGAGGACAAGGGCGTGGACCTGGGCCAGAAGGCAACCCCCTACATCTACAGCTGTTGTCATCACTGAGTCACCACTCACTTGGCCTGGGGGGGATTCTCCCAGGGCAGCTGGCCCTAGCTCTTGTCGGGCTTGGGTGATCAAGCATCTGAGCTACCTGGTTTCCCGTGGCAGCAGAGGTGGCACCTGCCTGTGCTGGCCCATGGAGCGGAGACAGCATTGGGGCTGACTGATGGGCACAAAGAGGGTAAGGGCTGATTTGGACCCCAGGCTTCTGCCCTGGACAGCAGTTGTGTCTACAGATTATTTAAATGGCTTCTGATTTGTAAATAAAATCAATGCACTGTGGGAAAAAAAAAAAAAACAAACACTCAGGGTTGGCTCAGCAGACCATGTGGCTCTCTGATAGAGCCACAAATAGAATTGGGCCTCTAAAAATCCAATTAAAAAGTAGATCAATCTGATACTCAGTAAAATTTGGTCATATGGAAAATGTGGGTTAGAAAAGTTTTCCAACATTCAGTTTAGTCGCTCAGTCATGTCCAACTCTTGCGAACCCATGGACTGCAGCACACCAGGTTTCTCTGTCCATCATCAGCTCCTGGAGTCTGCTCAAATTCATGTCCTTTGAGTCGATGATGCCATCCAACCGTCTCATCCTCTGACATTCCCCTTCTCCTCCTGCGTTCAGTCTTTCCCAGCATCAGTCTTTTTCAACCAGTCAGTTCTTTAAATCAGGTCGCCAAAGTCTAAAATTAATTCTCATTTGTGTATGCTCTAAGAAATATCATTTGGCATTACTCCTTTAGGCAAGAAATCATAAATTCAGCCAAAGACACCTGCATTATATAGAGTGATGTAATTAGAACATGAGTTTGTAGTTTTAAAAGAATCCTAACAAAGTTCGTCATGTATTATAATCATATTATCTCAGAATTAGTAGTGGATCTTCTTTATCCTTGATGACCTTGATGTATATTATGTATACATGTGTATATGTATATATCTTGTGTATGTATATTATCTTCTTGATCCTTGATGTATATTATGGGTTTTTTCTGTCATTTTGGTTGCAATTGTATTGTAGATCATATTCTAATAGAGATACAACAAAAATCTAAGGATGAGGCATGGTTTGTGTTAAGAATCATTTTAATTCTTGATTAAGCACTATGATATCCCTAGTGGTTATAAGCATGAGCTATCTTTTCTGGAGAGGCATGTTCTAACTCACTTTTGTCACAACTACTGCATAGGTGGGGGCAATTCCTATCACCAGTTTAAGGATGAGGAACCATAGACAGATCAGGTGACTCAGTGGTGATGCTAGGATTTCAACCCAATAGTGACGATTTACTGGGTTGTAACTGCAATGGAGAGTGGCATATGATGAAGTTTGAAAAGATGAAAAACTCTCTGAGAATGGGAAACGTCAAATTTATAGCACCAAAAACCATTTTGAAAGTGGCTGATGTCAGGTCATTTTTTTCCTGAATAAAAATATATTTGATTAAATGAATGGAAGCAACTGATTGTCTGCCACACTGGCTATTGTGTGACATAGTGGTATTGTCTCAGTTTCAATTGGCTTGAGAATTGACACAACTGATGTTCTCTATAAGGCATATATATAAATGATCAGAACCGAAATATTTTCACCATTAAGGTAAAAAAATGACATGAAATATCTCTTGACCATTCCTTCTTGTTGTCCAAACAATCTTATGGGGAAAATATTATGGATTGCAACTTTAGTGATTAGAAATTAAAATGCTAATCATCCCTGATCCGGCTTTTTTTTTTTTTTTTGGCCGTTGTAGAAACTCTTGGGACACTGCAGGGTCCTAAGGCATCTTGTCCCAGACTTCATGCTATAATACAAATCCTAGGCTCATCTTGCACGCATAATTATGCTGGTTCACTTAAACGACTTGACAGTTCATGGACTTCATTCTGATAGGCCAATCTGAAATAAGCTATTTTCTTGCTTCAGTGTCTGAACAGTGCTTTCATGAGTGCCAAGTTGTTTCAGTTGTGTCCAACTCTGCCACCCCATGGCCTGTGGCCCGCCAAGCTCCTCTGTCCAGGGGATTGTCCAGGCAAGAATGCTGGAGTGGGTTGCTATGCCCTCCCCCAGGGGATCTTTCCCACCCAGGGATCAAACTTGCTTTTCTTGTGTCTCCTGCATTGGCAGGCAGGTTCTTTACCACTAGGGCCACCTGGGAAGCCTGAATAGTGCTTACTACATTCTAAAAGTCATATAAGGTGATACCCTGAGCTATGATAGTTGTAAACATTTCCCTTTTCTCCTTTACTTTCCTTCAGCATCTTCTCCATGGAAGAAGTAGATTAATCCTTCTAAAACAAGGACATATTATTTCATACTTCTGCCCTAAAACCCATAATAGCTTCCAGTTTTACTTTGAATAAATACAAAGCCTTTCCCATGTGGTAAGACCCAACATGGTCTGGTGCCAGTCATCATTCTGATCTAATCAACTTCCTTTTCCCCTTGCTGACTCTTTCCAGCCACATGGGACTCCTTGCTTTTTCCCAACTCATCAGTCATGCTTCCATCTCAGGGCCTTTGCACATGTTGTTACTTTTCCTAGGACACTCATTCCTCCACTGTTCTCATACCCTAGATTTTCTGCTCAAATGCTATATACTTAAAAAATATTTTACTGACTAACCCATTAAATCCATTTGCTTCTATCATACACTATTTTGTCCTGTTTTATTTTGCATCTAAAGTTTTATAACTATTTGATGAATATATTTAAGTCAATTTATTATCTCAGTCTCTCACTGTAATATGAGCTCCAAAGAAACAAAACAAAAAAACAAACAGAGCACACACACAAACAGTTATGCATAGATTTATCACTAGGCCTCATAAAAGAGAGAGTCTGATCCATTATAAGTATTTAGTATTTGTTAAATGAATAGAAAAATAATGAATTGATCTTTAAAAAAAAAGCCTCTCCTGCACATTTTCTAAAACACTATCTTTTACTTCTGCTGAGCATAAATTATCAGCGACATGTTATGGATGGAACTGGTGTTCGATGTTACTCCTTTTGTTAATATAATATACACCCTCATGAGGGAGTCATGCACCCTCACTTACCAAGGCCATTTTAACATCAAATTTGAACCATTCAAGAGTCTTCACTGTAAAACTCGACAGAAAAAAACAAAATTATAATCTGTCTTCCATGCTATCCACAAAATTGCAGTGCTCAAATGAGTATTAAAACTATGCAATCTAAGGAGCTAAGGCTTTTGGAGATGGTTGTTTTTTTTATGAAATTTAAATCTTGGCACAATGATTGATGGGACAGAGGGAAATTAGCCTTCCCAATATTTCACAAGTTCATCAAAAGCTTTATTCTTTTATAAGCAATGGTGATGAATAAGAGTTCTTACTGTGGCAAAAGTCTAAATGGACAGATTTTTAAAATAGAAAGTTTTACTTTTAAATGCCTCTGCATAATTCCCTTCATAATAGTATAGAATCCTTTCAGCATATGGATGCCAAAGGATGAGCTTACTGGAATAAAGCTTTCTAAGATTTCCCAAAATGCTAAGTTCAGTTAACTTCTGTGATGTATGTCACAGCTGGACCTGATGACTTTATGGTTATTCTATCTATCTCTCAGAATATTTTAGGCATTGTGGAAAAAAAAAAAAAAAGCTCTTAAAGTCATACATCATGTCTAGACTGTAGGTTTTGTGAGGGTGTGGGTATACATAAAACCTGCTGTGTCTTTATTCCTGACTAATTGACCTTTCTCCTAATTTGTCAAAGACATGCACATGGCTACCCAAGGAATGGTGTTTTATTAAGAAACTGCAAAGAGAAAATCAGTTCAGTTTTTACTTAAAAATAGGTTTTGAGGCTTAAATTAGAAATGATATTTCTAAAAACCAAACCTAAAAAAATGAATCAACTGGGTTTATTTGAAAAAAGGAAAAGTGTTCAAGATTCAGAACAATGTAGCAAATTAAATTGATGTTAGAGCAATAGATTTAGAAGAGAATTAAAGATGAAATAGATGAGACAAACTCCCTAGATCATCTGATAAGTGCTGTTGATGTTGGCAAAGGAAGTGAGTGACCTAGACCTTCATAGAGGTTTCTGAGGCTTGAGATGAGATCTGTCATCTGGATGGACCAGGGAGTAGGCACTGGGAATGGCCTCCACTCATCCCTCCTTTGCCCTTTTCTGTCAGTGCCAAAGTGCTATTTGAAAACAGAGTAACACCAGCAGGCCTTGCCTTGCCTTTCAACCTGGTATCCCAGAGCCTGTTTGGAGGAGCTACTTCATCTATTCAGTTCATCCTAATGACTGGTGCCCATTCATCACCCGGAAGAAGTGGCCTGTATGCCCTGAAATTGTGATGAGCCCCTTCTGAACTGCCTACATGAGTAGCTAACTTCAATGTCCCAAGATACTCTTAAGGCCCAAAATAAAAAAAATACAGGGACCTAGGTGATCATCTGGATTATGATAATGTGGAAAAGGAACATGAATAATCAGTTCCCAGTAAGACCAGAGAGTGATAATATCCACCCTTAATATATGTCACATGGTGAAGGGACTAACAATATTTCCTGAATATTCAGGGCATATCTTCTTTTTGTAACATTTAACTCATATTCACACATAAATATTGTTCTGGACTATCTATCAATCTATTGATCTACCTGAAGTAAGTTTTTTACTTTGTATACCACCTTTCTGTTATATTGTTTCAGGGTGGTTATGAGTACTTGTGTATTTTTTATGTGATTATATATGCATATGTACGATTTTATTTACCTCAATTTAATTGAAAGGATAAATATAATGTTCATATTTAATTAAACCCTAAATAAGCCAGATTTTATCATTCTGAATACAACAAGTAAAACTATGCTCTTTCTCCCTGCATAAGGGAAAATGTGTACATATTCAAGAAGGCCTACGTTTCCTTCTTATTGGCATTATAATTAAGTAACATCACAAACTTTTTCCTTTCCAAACATTTTTTTCTTAACAGTTGGTGCTATTAAGAAGGTGTCCATATCACAAAATTTGCTCTCTTCACTGTTCATATCAACAATAAAAAGGGTGTATTAACTACCTTCTCTTCACAAGATACTAGAAAAGACATGGAAGAAATCTTGTTTTGAAGGACAGAATAAACATGTATAAAAGTTTTTATTCTTGTGATATAATGCTTAAATGACAGAACAAAATGCAATCTGATTGTTGGCTGCTACATTAATTATACAAATGTCAGTAAAATATGAATTTCAAAAATATAATGGCAGGCTGATGTGGACAAAGGTATCCTAGTGAGGCCTTAGAAATCCTCCTGCTTAGTTAAAATGAAAAACAAAACAATTTGCTTCTATTTTGTACAGGCTGTAGTCCTCACAGGGCTCCATCTTTTCACAAAGAAATTCAGGAAAATAAAAAAAAAATTTGTTAACTACTTATTAAACCTGAATATATCATGATCACCATTTCAATGTGCAATTTCATAGATATTGAGCTTATTAGGATATAACATATTGTGTGTTCCATCTTTCTAACCTAGTAAACTCAGAGGGTAAGAATCATATTTACTCAATGCTTTTATATGTCAGAGAAAACAGAGGGGAGGTGGAATGTGGGCGAGGTATGTCACAATAATGTTGAACACTGTAGACATTTTTCAAACAGTTACTATTCAGTGGCGCACACTGGATATTGGACTTCTCAGCAACTTTCTCTCAGTTCTTCTAGTAATATTTGTAAATTCATTTTGCAGCTTTGTTCTTTTTCTCCCTACATGCTGATTCCCCAGCTGTTTAATTTTTAGCTATTTTTTCAAAAGTATCTCAACTTTAAAAATCAGCATTAGTCCAAGAACTGAGTGTAAGGGCATTAGCATCACATTTGGCCAATAACTTACATTCCCATAAGAAGATATTGATTATATATGAATATGTAAGAGTCCTGTCATTTGTACTCATCTTTTCTTCTATTGGGCAGATATAGTTGTTACTATAAAATCGCTTTTCAAAAAGCCACTATTATGCCATTGTGGATTTTTAAAAAATATTTTCAAAGGACACATCAGTCATTTCACTTTAATCAAACATAGGATTTCAATGTGCAAAGTGTGTACATGATCTGGTGTATGACCCTATACCTTTTGCGACAATGAAATGAGTATTTGAGTCTTTACAGAGATTCTAAAGCATTCTGTTTGTCTTTTCATTTTTTTTCCCCTAATCTAAGCATTTAAATTATTTGGTAAAAGAACAACACCATTGTAAAATATTAGTTTAACTGTTTCCTGTCTAAGGTGTTAAATACAAAATCTTCCTCATAATTACCTCCTGAATTTGTGCTTTTTCTTCACATTTATTATAACAAAAATGTTATTTGATATAATGACTCCCTCCATTGATCTCTTCTCTATTTTCCCTATAAGTCAAATCCTGATTTCATTTCTAACCAGACAGACACCAGAATCAACATTTCCATATGCTTTTGTCAGCATCCTGGAAATCTTTGTCAGTATTTCTATTGTCAATGTAATTGTCTTTATTTAATCATAAAATCAGGTCATTGGATCCAGCAGGATTGAGTAATACCTCGGGAAAATCACACACAATTTTCATATGCATTGACCCCCTACAAATCCATATTTGAATTTAAAATTGTGGGTAAGCTGATCTATGAAGACTTGCTTTCCAGTTCCAGTTTTACAACTGGATCATGAGATATATGACTTGATTCAGAGCTTAGTTACTACTACTACTAAGTCACTTCAGTCGTGTCCATCTCTGTGCGACCCCATAAATGACAGCCCACCAGGCTCCCCCGTCCCTGGGATTCTCCAGGCAAGAACACTGGAGTGGGTTGCCATTTCCTTCTCCAATGCATGAAAGTGAAAAGTGAAAGTGAAGTCACTCAGTCGTGTCTGACCCTCAGCAACGCCATGAATTGCAGCCTACCAGGCTCCTCCATCCATGGAATTTTTCAGGCAGGAGTACTGGAGTGGAGTGCCATTGCCTTCTCCAAGACCTTAGTTACTACCTGCAAAACTGGAAATAATATCCATCCTCTGGAAAAGTGAAATTTATAATTTGAGATGACATTTGAGATGGAGGCATAAATTCATTTCTGTAATCTTTGATTCACTCTAGGAAACACTTGTTTTGAACTGATGGTACCAAAAACCAGTATTTCATTTTTTTAACTTTTAACCACAGTCAGTTGAAATCATGTCTACTGAAAAATGTGCAGAAACATCCATAACCACATTATTTATGATAGTCAAAAAGTAGAAACAACCCACGTATACATCAATCAATGAATAAACAAAAATATGGCATGTACGTATAATGTGACAGTGTTTGTAAATAAAAATACATGGATGCTTTAACATGAAAGGAATATGAAAAAGAGACCTTGCTAAGTAAAAGAAGCCAGTCACAAAAGACCATGTATTATATGTTTCATTTCTATGAAATGTTAAGTTATGTTAAGTGAAAGTCAGTCGTGTCTGACTCTGTGACCCCATGGACTGTATCCTGTCAGGTTCTTCTGTCCATGGAATTCTCCAAGCAAGAATACTGGAGTGGAGTAGGTAGCCTTTCCCTTCTCCAGGGGATCTTCCCAATCCAGGGATCAATCCCCAGTCTCCTGCATTGAAGGCAGATTATTAGATTATTTACCATCTGAGCCACCAGGGAAGCTCTATGAAATATTGGTAATAGCTTAATAATCTGGGTACAGAAAAAGTAGGTTGGTGGTTTTCCACATCTGCATAAGTTGGGGGATTAGAAAGTGGCTACTGATAGGTAGAGCGTCCTTATGAGGTGATGAAAAGTTATACATTGAAAATGGCGATGGTTGCACAACCATGTGAATATACTGAAAACTACTGAGGTGTAGACTTTCAGTTCAGTTCAGTCAGTTGCGTCTGACTCTTTGTGATCGCATGGACGAAGCACGCCAAACCTTCCTGTCCATCACCAACTCCTGGAGCTTGCTCAAACTCAGATCCATCAAGTCAGTGATGCCATTCAACCATCTCATCCTCTGTCATACTCTTCTCTTCCTGCCTTCAGTCTTTCCCAGCATCAGGATCTTTTCCAATGAGTCGGTTCTTCACAACAGGTGGCCAAAGTACTGGAGTTTCAGCTTCAGCATCAGTCCTTCCAGTGAACACCCAGGACTGATCTCCTTTAGGATGGACTGGTTGGATTTCCTTGCAGTCCAAGGGACTCTCAAGAGTCTTCTCCAACACCACAGTTCAAAAGCATCAAAATTCTTTAGCGCTCAGCTTTCTTTATAGTCGAACTCTCATATCCATACATGACTACTGGAAAAGCGATAGCTTTGACTAGATGGACTTGAGTTGTTAATGTCTCTGCTTTTTAATATGCTGTCTTGGTTGGTCATAGCTTTTCTTCCAAGGAGTAAGTTTCTTTTAATTTCATGGCTGCAGTCACCATCTTCAGTAATTTTGAAGCCCCCCAAAATAAAGTCTGTCACTATTTCCATTTTTTCCCCATCTATTTGCCATGAGGTGATGCCATGAAGTGAAGTGATGATGTTAGTTTTCTGAGTGTTAAGTTTTAAGCCAAATTTCTCACGCTCCTCTTTCATTTTCATCCAGAGGCTTTTTATTTTTTCTTTGCTTTCTGCCATAAGGTTGGTGTCATTTGCGTATCTGAGATTATTGATATTTCTTGGGGAAATCTTGATAAACTTTAAAAGCATGAATTATATCTGAATAAAGGTGTTATTTTTGAAAATTGGCATGAGCCGCAGAAGTCCAGCAGTAGATATCAAAGAGGGAACAAGAGGAACAAAGCATTAAAAGGATACATAGACACAAAGTGGTAGCTGAAATTATTTGTTTGCAGGCATTAGTGAAATGTTTTTCCAGAAAACATGGGAACGGGTGAAAGGTATCTATTATATGCTTTGGAAAAGAGGATTGTAACACATTACAGGGAGGTAGCTATAGGATTAGTGATATGGAAGAGCAAAAAAAAAAAAAAAAACCACTGCCTATTACACTATTTAATATGTTCGCTATTAAAAAAGGAGATCAGCCCTGGGATTTCTTTGGAAGGAATGATGCTAAAGCTGAAACTCCAGTACTTTGGCCACCTCATGCGAAGAGTTGGCTCATTGGAAAAGACTCTGATGCTGGGAGGGATTGGGGGCAGGAGGAGAAGGGGACGACAGAGGATGAGATGGCTGGATGGCATCACTGACTCGATGGACGTGAGTCTGAGTGAACTCCAGGAGTTGGTGATGGACAGGGAGGCCTGGCGTGCTGCGATTCATGGGGTCGCAAAGAGTCGGACACGACTGAGCGACTGATCTGATCTGATCTGATCTGATTAAAAAAGGATTACTTGTGTATGAATCTATTTGGTAAAGTGCTATGCTCACTTTAAAAGATATTATTTTTTCCTTAGCAATAGTCAGGAAATTTCTAAAAGTCTCCAGCTGAATTCATCTTACGTCTATTATAGTAGTTGTTCCTTCACTACTTTCCTCTAGTTTTCAAATGTAACCCCAGGGTTTTATAACCGAGAAACATGAGCAGGATGCTTAGTTTTAGCCATTCTGACATAAGGATGGTCTTATTGAATCATTGGGAAAGATTAGGCACATTAAAAATAAGCAACACAAAATACAAATGACATTGATAAAATATAATCAATGAATCTTGCAATAAATTAAAAATTTACTCAAGTTAAATCTTCTTAATAATAGTGCATATTATAAATATTGACCCTCAAAAATTAGATGTCAGGGATACAATCAGAACAAAATGAAATGGGCAGTGATGAAAACTATATACAATAAAATTTAAACCTGACAAAAAATTAAGACTGTGTGATATTAAGATCTGCAATTTATAAACCTGGAAAATCGATCTGCTTAGAATTTAGTGGCTACACATGAAAATGCATACTGTCACAATTTAACCTGTATAACTGGAGGATCTAAAAAATCAGCTGAAAGAATGAAATTTTCATTATATAATTTACATGAAAAATAATAGACTCCTATAAAAATAATACATTAAAATGTTTAAAATATGGAAAAAACTGTGAACATTGTAGGGGCACTGGATAGAAAATTGATCCAGGAATCTTCTTGAAAAATTTACACCTGTCAAATTGTTAATTGAATGGTTGGCGCACATAAATATACAGCCAAAATATCCAAGTTGAAATGTCAGTGTCAAAGTGACACTGAAAAAAATATCTGGTACTCTGTGTAGAAGGTGTAGAGGATAATGCTTAAAAGCTGAAGTTCAGAGGTCAAATAACTCCAAGTCTAAATTTTTGGTTGGTCTATCAAATTGTAACTATTAGCAATTACTTAGCCTTTCCAATCCTCAGTTTTCTCATCTGCAATAAGGCAATAATAATTTATTTATCTCACACTGTAGTTGCAAATATTAAATGACATTTTGTAAATAATGTGCACAGTGTAGTGTTTGGTATGTAATGAACTTCCTTCTTGGCTAAATAGACAGTTACCATTAAATATGATCTTTATTAACTTCTGGTTTTTCATGTTTTTTAATATATTCAATCTCCTTCTGTACTACTTTCTCTGAGTAAGGAATGTCTTTCTTTCTTTCCTCATTAACTGCTTTCTAGTATTCTTGATATCAAATTACCTTATTTTTTAGGACATTGTTCAATAATTTGTCCCAATTTCTAAAACTAGAGAGATTTCCTATTTGCTATAAAGTTTTTATATTCTCACTATAACTCCTGTAATATGCAGGAATATAGTTCCATATTATATGCTATATTAATTGTATAACTTGTATATTTTGAATAGACTAACAATCTATCATAAAAAATTCTGGTATGTAATAAAGTCTAATTTATTTATATGATATTCAAAGATCTATTTTATAATTCCATCCTCCCAAACAGACCAATAGAGAAAACAACTATTTCTAAATGTTCCTAAATGTCAACTCTTTGGTTTCAGGCTTTAGCTCTCATGCCTTAGTTCAGTTCAGTTCAGTTCAATTACTCAGTCATGTCCGACTCTTTGCGACTGCATAAATTACAAACCTCCAGGCCTCCCTGTCCATCACCAACTCCCGGAGTCCACTCAAACTCATGTCCATTGAGTCAGTGATGCCACCCAGCCATCTCATCCTCTGTCGACCCCTTCTCCTCCTGCCCCCAATCCCTCCCAGCATCAGGGTCTTTTCCAATGAGTCAACTCTCCATATGAGGTGGCCAAAGTATTGGAGTTTCAGCTTCAGCATCAGTCCTTCCAGTGAACTCCCAGGACTGATCTTTAGGATGGACTGGTTGGATTTCCTTGCAGTCCAAGGGACTCTCAAGAGTCTTCTGCAACACCACAGTTCAAAAGCATCAATTCTTCAGCGCTCAGCCTTCTTCACAGTCCAACTCTCACATCCATACATGACTACTGGAAAAACCATAGCTTTGACTAGATGGACCTTTGATGGCAAAGTAATGTCTCTGCTTTTCAATATGCTATCTAGTTTGGTCAATAACTTTCCTTCCATGGAGTAAGTGTCTTTTAATTTCATGGCTGCAGTCACCATCTGCAGTGATTTTGGAGCCCCCAAAAATTAAGTCTGACACTATTTCCACTGTTTCCCCATCTATTTCCCATGAAGTGATGGGACCAGGTGCCATGATCTTAGTTTTAAATGTTCTTAAATACTGCTAGTTTTTCAGAACACAATTTTAAGATCACCCTAATAATTCTCTGGAAGTACTTGGGTTCAAGAATTTCCTTTAAAATGTAATAGGTTGATCTGACCACCACAGGTTTGAGCCCTGAGTACAGAAGTTACATTTTGAGTCCCTACTATTGCTTAGCAACGTGCTACTGTCGGTAGTATGTAGCATTAGTTTAGCAGATGGAGATAAAGAGTTAAATAACTTCTTTGTGGTGGTTTAGTCACTAAGTCGTTTCTGACTCTTGTGACACCGTATACTGTAGCCTGCCAGGCTTCTCTGTCCATGGGATTCTCCAGGCAAGAATACTGGAGTGGGTTGCCATTTCCTTCTTCTAGAGGATCTTCCCAACACAGGGATCAAACCCAGATCTCCTGCATTGCAGGCAGAATCTTTACCAATTGAGCTACAAACTTCTCCAAGATCACACAAATGGCCAGATTCAAAGTCAGATCTGTCTGATGCCAAAGTCTATGTACTTTTTTTATAACAAACTGTCTCTATTATAGGTCATTTTCTTCTGTAAATACAACCCACACATAGCATTAGTATTTTTAATGCCAACAAAACATAAACTCTCATTTTTATTGTTAAAACAAAAAGCAACTATGTCTCTTTTATCATTTACTTTCCTTAATGTAGATTTCTATGTTGTTTATTTTTTGAAATAAAATTACAAATTATTCCTGGATAGATATACATATAAAACTAAATGTGCATGAGTACACACATACATGCACAAAGCTTGTATGTACAGATGAGTGTGGAAGACAAGTATGTATATATGTTTGATTTGGAGGTATACATACATACCTCTATGTATGTACATTCCAGTATATACAAAACAAATACATATGTCCATTGAAATACTACTTCCTTGGTATTTTTTAATATTTTCTAGAATAAATTAAATTAAGGTTAAATTAAACTTCTGCTTTGAAGAAATAAAATCTGGTACTTTAAACACTAATAAGAAAATGTATTATAATTAAGTAAAATAATTTTCTAATTATTTTTTGCATTTAAATGTAGTGAAAATTCTGAGATTATAAATCAAAACACATCTTATTCATTAACACCCAGCAATGTTATTTTTATAAGTCTGCCTTTAAAAGCTTTCTTATAAAATGTATCTGTCTAAATATCTCAAGCATTTTAGAAAAAATTAACATATTTCTCAAGATAATTCACATAAATTTATATGACCAGTGGGCACAATATTTTTCTGAGTGAATGCTGAATTAATATTTCAAAATGGTATATGGTAATAACACTTCTCAATGTCAAAATATGGCAAAAGATATACTTTTACAGGTGAAAAATCCTAAAGAAATTCTAGATATTTTCTCACACATATTACATCTCCATTTTAAGTGAATTTTTAGAACTTGAAAAACCTGTATAAAAACAACCAATTCTGAACAGTTTTAATGTTATTTTTCACTATTATTTTTTCTAATATTAATTTTCTAATTTGGTAATTTTAAATGGGACTGTTATGATAAATACTACTTAAATTGTAAGTTTCAATTAAATATTAAATATATATAATAAATTAATATTTAATTGAAATGTACAATTAAAATAGTATTTCTCTTAATTAACAGGAGAATAAAATGGCAACCCACTCCAGTATTCTTGCCTGGGGAATCTCATGGAAAGAGGAGCCTGGCAAGCTACAGTCCAAGGGGTCAAAGTCAGACATGACTTGGTGACTAAACAACAGCAACTAACTCTAGTGAGAGCTCTATTTCAGGAACAGCTCCTCTATCTAATTTTTTTAGGCAGTTAGAGGAGAGGTCAAAGTTTCTTCTGGAGTCCTTTAGTCTCTGCTTGTTTCACCTAGACACAAGCCACATGTCAGAGACATTTTGGGGTGGCAAGTTTTGCTCCCTGAAATAGCTTTCTATATGTATTTATATTTTGTGCTGGTCAGTGAGTCATAGGACTGAAATTCAAATTCTCCTCTTTTTTTCTATACATATTTTTTCTAATGTCTTTGTGTTTAGAGCCTCTCCTTTATTCATTTATTCAACAAATATTTATTGACTGTCTGTTATACATTAGCTGACATATAATTTATCATCCAAACAAAGACAACTATAAGAGTTAAGAAGGTGTTATAAACAAAAATGGCAGGTCAGCCAGGACAAGACAATACAGTCCTGGGCAACTGGGAAATTAGGGAATTTGGTCTAACCATATGTGAGGCAGGGCTTCCCTTGTGGCTCAGCTGGTAAAGAATCTGCCTGCAATGTGAGAGACCTGGGTTTGATCCCTGGGTTGGGAAGATCCCCTGGAGAAGGGATAGGCTACCCACTCCAGTATTCTGGCCTGTATAGTCCATGGGGTCACAGTCAGACATGACTGAGCAACTTTCACTATGCTAGGCTCCAGTGGGACATGGTTCCTGTTCTTGTGAATCCCACAGTCTAGTGGACAAGTCAGATCCAAATCAAAAAACACATTCAAAGAAATGTAAACATTGTATCAAACATCCAGGAAATAGAAGTGATGCTGAGTTGTAGAATGGGGTGAATCAGTTCAGTTGAGTTCAGCGGCTCAGTTGTGTCTGACTCTCTGAGATTGCATGGACTGCAGCACACTAGGCCTCCTTGTCCATCACCAACTACCAGAATTTACTCAAACTCATGCGCATTAGGTGGGTGATGCCATCCAACCATCTCACCCCCTGTTGCCTCTTCTCTTCCCACCTTCAATCTTTCCCAGCATCGGGGTCTTTTCAAATGAGTCAGTTCTTTGCATCAGGTGGCCAAAGGATTGGAGTTTCAGCTTCAGCATCAGTCCTTCCAGTGAATATTCAGGACTGATTTCCTTTAGATGGAATTGTTGGATCTCCTTGCAGTCCAAGGGACTCTCAAGAGTCTTCTGCAATACCACAGTTCAAAAGCATCAATTCTTCAGTGCTCAGCTCTCTTCACAGTCCAATTCTCACATCCATACAGGGTGAATAGTGTGAGGGAAAATGTGATCAGATCATTCTCTGGAAGTTATGTTTACACTGAGCCATGAAGGATAAGGAAAGGACTGATGGGGGAAAGCAGAGTGTGGGGTAAAATCCAGGGGTAACCTCTTGGAAAAGATTCTTTCAAGAAAAGAAAATCATACATGCTTAAGTCAGAGAGAAGACAACCTTAAGACCTGAAAGAAGTCCAGTTCACCTCAAGTCTTGAGAATCATACAGGAATTGTTTGACAGACTAGGAACCAGATTATGAAAAGTCTTTAAAGGTAAAGCAAGCATTTTTTTTTTTTTTTTATTGCAGTGTAGAGCCTTTAAGGAGAGAAATGACTAATCCTATTCTTAAGGGACATTGCTCTGGATGCTATATGGAACACAATTTATAAAGTTAGAAGTAAGAATTGGAGAATGTCTGCAGTTATATTTCAGATGAATGATTATAATGCCAGACAAGCATATTGGCAATGAGATGGGGAGAAATGGACTGACTCAGGATTTATTTTGAAGGTAGAACTGAACAGATTATATCTCTAGAATTTTGACCTCCAATGCATTCTTAACTCCAGGCTAATATTCAAAACCATTTTTTAAAATATTTTATCATAGATATTTTATAGGTCCATCAAATTCAACAAATCCAAGACAAAACTAAGGATAATGTTCTCATAACCTTCCCCTCCCCTGCCCTGCCTCTTGTATTTCTTGTCTCAATAGTGATTTCCTTAGTAATTCAAAGAAGAAACCAGAGTTACATAAAAATATTCCCTCCCTCTACTTACCACATTCAAATGACCATGGATTCCTGTCAACTTTATTCTCTATATCTCTGAAATGCCACCTTCTCTGTTCTTTACCGTTGGCACTGCTATTCTTTATCTATGTGGTGCTGGGGGTGGTGGTTTAGTTGCTAAGTCATGTCCAACTATTACAACCCCATGACTGTAGCCTGCCAGGCTCCTCTGTCCATGGGATTCTCCAGGCAAGAATACTGGAGTGGGTTACCATTTCCTTCTCCAGGGTTTATCTGTGTGGTGTCAATTATACCCCATCAGTGGCACTTTCAAGGAAAGAAATATTGAGATGTTTCTTCAATCACACATTCTGATTTTTCTCCTGTCTGCATACTACTGAATATAACGTTGGGGCTAATTCTGTATTTGAAAGTTCTAGAAAACATACTTTTCTTTATCTTAAGAACTCAGAATGTTGCTTTTGGTCTTTGTTTAAGGGGAAAAAAAGTGAGTTCACTTGCTAGTCAAGTTTGTTTCCTTGATTTCTCTTTTTGTTGTATTATATATTAATATAAAACCATAATAGCTCAGAAACACATAATTTGGATGCTCACCATCCTAGTATCAGAATTACATTGGTTTTTCCTCTCCAGACCCTTGGAATCTACTAAACCATTATAATTCTGGCTCACCAAACAGGAAAATAACAAAAGCTTTATGTATTTGGCAAGCAGCTTTACATATTGTATATTTCCTTAAACAAGTAAACTATACATCTGGATGGTTATGAGTTTGGTGACAAAAGGGGAAGTACCTTTGTGTTTTTATGTTTTATGCTAGGTATTTGTAGCAGGAAAATAAACTTCAGACAAATCATTCAATTTATTACACTGACTTTCAAAATTGATATAAGTAAAACTCATTTTTGTTTTGCATTTGTAAATAAACTACTGCTTAAATGTTTCTCTCCTTTGAGAAATATGTACATTTAGAGTACCCTCTGTTCTCATAAACAATATATACATATTATACTAAAAAATAAACTTTATACAATAGTAGAGACTATTTTAATGGAGCAAATATAAAGTTTTCTCAAAACAATATTCTATTGGCAACAAAGGCCTTTTGGTTCTAATCTCTAGATAAGTCTTTGCATTTTCTATGTTTTCTAATGTAAAAGACAGAGATTAATCAGAAACTTAGAAAAAGGGATAAAGGCAATTCAACTGGCACTGAGAGAAAAAGCTTAGATAAATCATTCTACAGAATGGCTTGATAGTATTAAAACTTATAAGCAATAAAACTAGAACATTTCATATATATATATATATATTTATATATAAAATATGTGATATATACATATTCCTAGGTTAATCTATGACTAAAGAACCAGGGAAAGTGAGTATACCATTTGACTGAAGTATATAAAAGCCTGGGGAACTTGATTTAAATGGTGCCTGATGAAAGCACCTGATGAAGTGTCTCCCAGTAAAATAACTTGGAAAAAATTTGAGAGGACTACAAAGCAAAAACTCACACCACCATTAAATTCTAGTGATGTTTGAGAACTTGCTACCAGTATTAAGGAGAGATTTCCTGTGATCACAAGGCCAATGGGCTGGACTGCTGCTGCTGCTGCTAAGTCACTTCAGTCGTGTCGGACTCTGTGCGACGCCAGAGACAGCAGCCCACTAGGCTCCCCCGTCCCTGAGATTCTCCAGGCAAGAACACTGGAGTGGGTTGCCATTTCCTTCTCCAATGCAGGAAAGTGAAAAGTGAAAGTGAAGTCGCTCAGTCGTGTCCGACTCTAGCGACCCCATGGACTGCAGCCCACCAGGCTCTTCCATCCATGGGATTTTCCAGGCAAAAAGTACTAGAGTGGGGTGCCATTGCCTTCTCCACAGGTGATGCCTAGGATCTCACTTTGAGACTTAATGCTCCTGCAGTGATCCTCGTGCCCCTTCTGCTGCTGCTAGAGTAACTTAACTCCTGCTTGTTGATTCTGCACCACTCACATAGGAAGGAATATAGGTTTTTCATGGTTTAGCACTGACGCAACTTTACGGCAGATTTGGTGTGAGCAGCAGAGCTGAGATTTTGCTGTATTTTACGTCTCCGGACTTCGTCCATTTCAGGATTGCTTGCTGAGCATGCTGTTTCCTTTGGGGCTAGGATGCTTTGATTTCCCTGGCTCACTTCCTTCTGGAAGCTAAAGATGAACAGGTAAGTTCACTGGGAATCTACCTGTTTTCTGGACAATAGTGATCGGTGCTCAACGTGGTGGTGTGTCGCCTGCACTGATTTCTTTCCGTTGCTTGTTAAGACTTTGAAGTTTGCCTTTCTTGCACCAACGCATTTAGTGTCCTGGGATTGGTATTCCCAGAACTGACTTCAAATATGCCCGGCTACCTTTTGCTCTGCTTTTAAAACAAGGATTTGTTTATTCAGTTAAACGATGTTGCTGCTGTTTCTATGACTGGTGTCCATTCTTTCCCTTTCTTGATTTCTATATGCATTTCCAGACCTCTCAACCCCCACGCCCTCACGTTCTAAGATTCAGTGGTGGCTTGGTCATTTTCCTCTGGGAATTATTAGTTTTCTGCAAGATTATGACCTTGGCTGGAAGGTACTAATGCCTCCTACATGCATGACTTAAGTGCAAGTAAGTCAACTATATTTGTTTCTTTTTAAACTCGTGTCAAAAATGTCTTTGCACTTGGTATGCAAAGTGTATGTTGAGGATCAGTGGCTTTCCAGCATGTTGGGGGAGCTTGTTGAAATGCAGAACTTCAGGCCCCATCTCAGAGGAACTGAGTTAGAATCCACATTTTCAAGAGCCCCAGGGGATTTTCATGCACATTGTAAACAAGTGATATATGATATAGTGTCTATAGGATGAATTGCTTCCAGCTGAGACTAATTGTGACTCGACCTCAGCAATCACAGTTTTTTTCAACTTGCTTATCCCACTTATCTAATTTTACAAACCTGTATTGGGTGTTTCCTGCTGAAAGTGTGGACTATGACCAACAATCCATGATTCTGAGGATGCAGAGTCTTTCTGTGTACATCTCACATGTGTTTTTTCTTGGTGTATCTTTTGCACAATGTCTTTTCAACTATGTCAGCATGTCAAAAGGATATTTCTTTGTGCTTTAAGTCATGATCTGATGTGGGCTCAGATGACTGGCAGCCTGAGGGTCCAGAGTAGTTAGGTACAACTCAAATTCAACAACAAATTTTAGGTGCTTAAATGCTGGCCCACAGTAGGTGACCATCAAAACATCACTCATCAGCATTTATTATGGAGAAGATGTTGAAGATAGGTCAGGCTGGGTGAACTAACTCCAGCCTAAAGATTCTATGAGGAGCGGGGCCAGCAGTACTACTGATCAGGACAGAAACCAGTGAATGGCCTTATTGACAGAAACCCATCCCTGAAGGAGCAGGACTCTAGCCAGTTACTGAGTCCACAAGTCAGGTCCAGTCATTGCTGGGATGGGACTAATAAGACATATACACATGTCAGAGCCTCAATCAAGACTGTCTACATTTAGGATAGGACTACAGCCCCAAGAAGGCGAAACTGCCATATTAATTTGGAGACTCTGTGGACAGGCCCTTATTCAGAAGTAGTGCCATAGAAAGAACATAGGTTCTAGAATCCAAGCTGGATTTATGTGATCTTGAGTAACTTTATCCTCAGATGGTCTTCCTTGGCAAATGAAAATGCATGTCCAGGACCTAATAGAGGACTCAAGTAGTAGATGCTTAATTAAATGATATGTATCAATATGCCAGCAAATTTGGAAAACTCAGCAGTGGCCACAGGACTGGAAAAGGTCAGTTCTCATTCCAATCCAAAGAAAGGCAACGCCAAAGAATGCTCAAACTACTGCACAATTGCACTCATCTCACACGCTAGTAAAGTAATGCTCAAAATTCTCCAAGCCAGGCTTCAGCAATATGTGAACCGTGAACTTCCTGATGTTCAAGCTGGTTTTAGAAAAGGCAGAGGAACCAGAGATCAAATTGCCAACATCTGCTGGATCATGGAAAAAGCAAGAGAGTTCCAGAAAAGCATCTACTTCTGCTTTATTGACTATGCCAAAGCCTTTGACTGTGTGGATCACAATAAACTGTGGGAAATTCTGAAAGAGATGGGAATACCAGACCACCTGACCTGCCTCTAGAGAAATTTGTATGCAGGTCAGAAAGCAACAGTTAGAACTGGACATGGAACAACAGACTGGTTCCAAATAGGAAAAGGAGTTAGTCAAGGTTGTATATTGTCACCCTGTTTATTTAACTTACATGCAGAGTACATCATGAGAAATGCTAGACTGGAAGAAACATAAGCTGGAATCAAGATTGCCGGGAGAAATATCAATAACCTCAGATATGCAGATGACACCACCCTTATGGCAGAAAGTGAAGAGGAACGCAAAAGCCTCTTGATGAAAGTGAAAGTGGAGAGTGAAAAAGTTGGCTTAAAGCTCAACATTCAGAAAACAAAGATCATGGCATCTGGTCCCATCACTTCATGGGAAATAGATGGGGAAACAGTGGGAACAGTGTCAGACTTTATTTTTCTGGGCTCCAAAATCACTACAGATGGTGACTGCAGCCATGAAATTAAAAGACGCTTACTCCTTGGAAGGAAAGTTATAACCAACCTAGATAGCATATTCAAAAGCAGAGACATTACTTTGCTGACAAAGGTTTGTCTAGTCAAGGCTATGGTTTTTCCTGTGGTCATGTATGGATGTGAGAGTTGGACTGTGAAGAAGGCTGAGTGCCAAAGAATTGATGCTTTTGAACTGTGGTGTTGGAGAAGACTCTTGAGAGTCCCTTGGACTGCAAGGAGATCCAACCAGTCCATTCTGAAGGAGATCAGCCCTGGGATTTCTTTGGAGGGAATTATGCTAAAGCTGAAACTCCAGTACTTTGGCCACCTCTTGTGAAGAGTTGACTCATTGGAAAAGACTCTGATGCTGGGAGGGATTGGGGGCAAGAGAAGAAGGGGACAACAGAGGATGAGATGGCTGGATGGTATCACTGACTCGATGGACGTGAGTCTGAGTGAACTCTGGGAGTTGGTGATGGACAGGGAGGCCTGGCGTGCTGCGATTCATGGGGTCACAAAGAGTCGGACACAACTGAGTGACTGATCTGATCTGATCTGATTATTATGTTTATTACAGAGATCAATTATGTTTATCACATGTTTTTCATATGTGAGCCTATGAAACTTCTGACCAGGTAGTTGGAGGGTTGGGTACCTAGTGTAGTATTTATACCTTGTTCAGGATCTGAGCAGATGGAAACATGAATGCTCAAAGCACAGTGCTTAGCTTGGTAATTGGAGGACTTTTTTTCCTTTCCTCTTTTGTTCTCTTTTGATTTTGTGGCTATCTTTAGTGTTGTATTAAATTGACAACATTAGCCGGATCATCAAAAAAAGCAAGAGAGTTCCAAAAAAACATCTATTTCTGCTTCATTGACTATGCCAAAGCCTTTGTGTGGATCACAATAAACTGTGGAAAATTCTGAAAGAGATGGGAATACCAGATCACCTGACCTGCCTCTTGAGAAACCTTTACGCAGGTCAGCAAGCAATCATTGGAACTGGACATGGAACAACAGACTGGTTCCAAATGGGAAAAGGAGTACATCAAGGCTGTATATTGTCTCCCTGCTTATTTAACTTATATGCAGAGTACATCATGCAAAATGCTGGGCTGGATGAAGCACAAGCTGGAATCAGGATTGCTGGGAGAAATATCAATAACCTCAGATATGCAGATGACACCACCCTTAAGGCAGAAAGTGAAGAACTAAAGAGCCTCTTGATGAAAGTGAAAGAGGAGAGTGAAAAAGTTGGCTTAAAGCTCAACATTCAGAAAACTAAGATCATGGCATCTGGTCCCATCACTTCATGGCAAATATACGGAAACAGTGGCTGACTTTATTTTTCTGGGCTCCAAAATCACTGCAGATGGTGACTGCAGCCATGAAATACAAGACGCTTCCTCCTTGGAAGGAAAGTTATGACCAACCTAGATAGCATATTAAAAAGCAGAGACATTACTTAGTCAACAAAAGTCCATCTAGTTAAGGCTATGGTTTTTCCAGTAATCATGTATGGATGTGAGAGTTGGACTATGAAGAAAGCTGAGCACTGAAGAATTGATGCTTTTGAACTGTGGCATTGGAGAAGACTCTTGAGAGTCCCTTGGACTGCAAGGAGATCCAACCAGTCCATCCTAAAGGAAATCAGTCTTGGGTGTTCATTGGAAGGACTAATGTTGAAGCTGAAACTTCAATATTTTGGCCACCTGATGGGAAGAGCTGACTCATTTGAAAAGACCCTGATATTGGGAAGATTGAAGGTGGAAGGAGAAGAGGATGGTGGAGAATGAGATGGCTGGATGGCATCACCAACTCAATGGACATGAGTTTGGGTAAACTCTGGGAGTTGATGATGGACAGGGAGGCCTGGCATGCTGCGATTCATGGGGTCGCAAAGAGTCGGACACGACTGAGCGACTGAACTGAACTTAGTGTTGTGTTTGGATTTTTGTGTGTGCATATATCTCTTATAGATTTTTGGTTTGCAGTTCCCATAAAGTGAAAACATTGCATCAGTTCAGCTCAGTCGCTCAATCGTGTCTGACTCTTTGCGACCCCATGAATCGCAGCACGCCAGGCCTCCCTGTCCATCACCAACTCCCGGAGTTCACCCAGACTCACATCCATAGAGTCAGTGATGCCATCCAGCCACCTCATCCTCTGTTGTCCCCTTCTCCTCCTGCCCCTAATCCCTCCCAGGATCAGGGTCTTTTCCAATGAGTCAGCTCTTCACATGAGGTGGCCACAGTATTGGAGTTTCATCTTCAGTATCAGTCCTTCCAGTGAACACCCAGGACTGATCTCCTCTAGGATGGACTGGTTGGATCTTCTTGCAGTCCAAGGGACTCTCAAGAGTCTTCTCCAACACCACAGTTCAAAAGCATCAATTCTAGAACAGTCTTTTGGACTCTGTGGGAGAGGGAGGGGAGGATGATTTGGGAGAATGGCATTGAAACATGTATAATATCATATAAGAAACGAATCGCCAGTCCAGGTTTGATGCAGGATACAGAAAGCTTGGGGCTGGTGCACTGGGATGACCCAGAGGGATGGTATGGGGAGGGAGGTAGGAGGAGGGTTCAGGATTGGGAACATGTGTACACCCATGGCAGATTCATGATGATGTATGGCAAAACCAATACAATATTGTAAACTAAAAAAAATTTTTTTAAAAGAAAGTAAAAAAAAATTTTAAAATAAATAAAAATAAAATGCAAAACCATCAATTCTTCGGCGCTCATCTTTCTTCACAGTCCAACTCTCACATCCATACATGACCACTGGAAAAACTGAAAACATTGCATAGGAAGAGTAAAAAAACAAATCTAGGAAAAAATTAGAACCATTCTTAGATTTATTGTGAACAATTTTTATATTGAATGGCTAAATGAGCTTCAAGACAGAAAAATAAAACTACATACAAAGTGTGGTATAATAAGAATTATTGTTGTTTTGTGTCCCCAATTCCTTACACATAACTTCTAAAATGCTTGGAATTTCCTGAGTGATAGTAGTATTTTTTATTACTCATAAGGACTGTCTATTGAACATTTTTTAGTGTATGCTAATGAGGTGATTTAAGGTGAGGCCTCCGTATACCCTTTGGATGGGGCTGGCAATCCACTGGTGCTTGGAAGGGGAGAGGGGGAACTGTAGATTAAGTTCAATAAAAACTCTTGAACCAGAAGAGCTGATTAGTTTCTTGGTTAGTGATTGCACCCACACATGCCAATTGTGTGGGGACAGAAGCTCCTGCACTTGAGACTTTTTTTGGATCTCACTCTTGGAACCCTTTTTGATCTCTTCACCTGGTCCTTCATATGTTTTCTTTATGATGTCCTTTGACAGCAGTTCCCCAAACTTTATGGCACCAGGGACCAGTTTTGTGGAAGATAATTTTTGAGGGGATGGTTTCAGAATGATTCAAGTACATTACTTTTATTGTGAACTTTATTTCTATTATCCTATCAGCTCCACCTCAGATCCTCAAGGCATCAGATCTTGGAGGTTGGGGACTGGTGCTCTGTAATAGAGTGGTGAATGCAAGTAAAAATTTCTCTGAGTTCTGTGAGCCACTCTAGCAAATTAACAACTGGAGGAGGCAGTTGTGGGAACTTCTGATTGATAGCCATTCTGTCAGAAGCACAAATAACAGCCAAGACTTGTGATTGGCATCTGAAGTGAGGGAAACCTTGTGAGACTAAGGCCTTAATCTCTGGGATCTGATGCTAGCACCAAGTAGATAGTTTTAGAATTGTATTAAATTTGTAGGACACTCAGTCAGTGTCCACTGACAACTGGAGAATTGCTTGGTAGAATTTGAAAAAAAAGAAACATGTTGGACAAAGGAACAAGATTCCACACTAATTTCACACACCTTACACCACCAAATTTTAGAGGAAAATGGAGTGTTATATACAGAATTTTGGGAGCAAAGAATGGAAACATAAAAATCTTTAAATCAGGAAGATTTCCCTTTGTGTATAGAAGAAACAACAGTATTACATACAGAAACAGAAATAACCACTCAAGCACCATGTATTTAGTTGAAGACACAGTCAGTCCATCTAAAATATCAACCCATCTGAGTAACTAGGTAATGAAAGGCAATATATATATAAATCATTTTAAGGGATTACTGAAACCAGCTTAATATGCTGTTTAAAAGTTGACTGTATTACAAAGCTTCTTACAACTGTCACAAACTATTCTTGAAAATAAAGATTCTAAAAAGAACACTGAAAACTCTCAATTTAAATTCTGAATGATATTAACAAAGTTAAAACTTTGATGTTACTAGATAAAGTTGGAAGAAAAAGTTGGACTATTCACATTTGTTAGTATCCCCCCCACCAAAAAAGAATCTTATAATTGCTCCATGAATCATCCATGATAAAGACAGTCCATGATTTTATACTTATGAAAACTGGAAACATGTGAAATGCCCAGTTATTATGGGATAGCTAAATAAATTATGGTGCATGCATTTAATAAAGTGTTATATAGTCAAATCATAATTTAGAAGAATATTTAATAACTTATATACATGCAAATAGATGGTAGAAAAAATATTAGGGCATAAGGATGTCTATCCAATTTTATACTAAGTTTGATTAAACATTCTACATGTGTACACACTTATTTGTAGATGTTTACATCATTCAAAATAATTGATTCTGAAAATTTGCTTGTAAGGAAATAGTTCAGGTGCCATTAACTTGCATTATAAATAATAGATACACTAAATTTTCATTAATGGAAACCTCTGCTATAGTTCTGAATTTTAATGATGCACTATTACAATGACCGACAATAGATAACGAATGCATATCTTGCCATTATACTAACAAAAGTATGAGTTGCATCGAGACCTGGGCATTTGTGTTCTGATATCAGCATTCAATATTTGATCATTTTTGAGGTAAATATTCATATAAGCATGAAATTGGTAGAAATTTGCAAAATAAACTTGGGAGTCAATTTTTTTAAATGAAAAGTTTTTGTGTAGAATAGGCAAGCATGTCATACATAAAAATGGCTATATGTATGCATATCTCATGCTAGAAGAAACTTGCTAATGCAGAGTTGCTTGTGCATGTTAGTTACATGTGCAGGGGATACTGAAATGATTTCCGCTTAAACATGAAAGGTCAAATACAAATTTATCACATTCTCCCAAAACACAGAAATAAAAGTAAAGATTAAAACACATATTCATACATATGTGCACAAACACACACATGAATTTTCAAAATGAAATTATAGTAGAGATGACAAGAATTTAAAGTTAGAATTTTGATATGTTATTACTAATTTATCATATTTTATAAAGATCAATGCTAAGAATCTTTTTTTTTTTTTTCCTTTGCATTATCCCAGAAAGGTCCAGGAATTAGACATAGCAAGTATCATGGATGGTATGGTTGGATGGTTCTGCAAAGCGGAAGGATTGGTTGAAGGTCTGGTTGAGAAGGACTTGCATGTAGTGGCTTGAAAAACGAGGGACAAAAAATGAAAGGTTTACTCTGGATAAGCTGATTCAAAGGACATCTGGATTTTTAAAACCCAGTCAGAGATGAGGGGAAAAACACCAAAAAAAAAGGTGAACTAAGGAGAACAAACATCCTGAGCAAAGACATCCCAGTCTGGTTATCAGTATACATCTAAGTAACCCCATACTTTTGAGGAATAACTGCAGTATGAGAGGCCAGACAAACAGAATAACACATTGAAAAGGAAGATGAAGAAAACAGAAATACCAGAAAAGAATATAAAGTTGTAAAACAAACTGCTAAGGAATATTCTCAAAAGAGCTTTAAGAAATTAAAATATGGTAGCAAAAATTTAAAAATCAATAAAGATTAGAAAATAAATTTGAGAAGTCTCAGAATACACAGTAATAAAGCAAGGAGTTAGAAAGCATTTTCAAAAATTGTAAGGTTGCAAGTGTACTCCCTTGACTATTCTGGGGAAAGCTACTAAGAAGAGAACATACCTGTTTAAGAGAATGTGATGGTGCAGTAGTAATAGGTACTATAAACAACAGTGAGAAAAAAGAATTATTAATTAATGGAAGCAAGAAAGTTGTATAAAAAAGGAAATATAACCATAATGTACTAAATAGTTTAACACCATTCAAATTTATCTGATGATAATAATGTAAAGGGTGACTATGGAATAAAATAGAATTATTATATAACCATATAGGAAGGATGAGATAGAAAATATGTATTCGGCCAGAAAGTCTGAAAGCTATGTAAGAAAGCCAAGTACTTTTTGTTCATATTTGGTAGTGAAAGGTAATCTACAAAACTGAATTGTAAAAAAATAGAAGTATTACATGACATTTATATATGGAAATAAAAATAAAAGAAGTTTAAATTAACTGTATCTGGGAAATAGCAATGTGGATTGTGAAATGAAAAATTGATTGCTATTTTTATAGAATTTATAGAACTATTTGATTTTAAAATTATAAATAAACAATTCTTTTATTTAAGAAAATAAAATTCACAAAAAATACCAAAAAGAAACTAAAATATTAACAGTAGGTATATCCAGGGGTTAGATTATAATTGTTTAAAATTTTATTTATTATACTTCTCTGGATAATGAAACTGTCCTTCAATATCCCTAAATTACTATTACAAACAGATTAAAAAGACAGAAAAATGTAAGTAAACTCAACAATTGTTATAAATAGCTTACACTTATAAGCAAGTTTTGATATTAATTGACTAATTTCTGAAAATAAGTATCTTGATATTTAACTTATTTTAAGAACATTGATATGCATGCAAAGAAAAAAGCCTCACTTTTCATTAAAAATTCTAGATTGTTAAACACTTAAATTTTGAAGATTGATTAGACAGCATGAATAAATGGGTTTGACATTTTGTTAAATAAGAACACTGTTCGATTACAATTTTCCTTTACACTTTCTAAAATGCTGGATATTAGTCTCATTTCATCAATGTGAAGCATTTTCTTCTAAGTGAGAACAGATGGTTTTTATTACTAATTCAGAACATTTTCCCCCCAATACCATTGACTGAAGTTATAAATGGGATTTCCCAGGCTTACTTCATTTTTGACCATATGTTTAAGAGAAATTATGCTTACTCATAAGAGACAAGAAGGGATGCTAAGCAAAAAAGAATGTGTTTGACATCTGAAACATCTTGCTAAAGTTCTCTTCCTATCATAAAGAACATCTGCTCTCCGTGTAGTTCATACACTTGTTACTAGAGTGCCGTGTAAAATACTAGTGCCACAGTATTACTTTCCTCACACAACAGTAAATGTAAACATTACTGTCAAATGACACAACTAAATTCTACCCAACATTTCCAAAACCAGGAGAGCAGTCCTGGGATTAAAAACTTTTATGGATTCTTAAATTGAATTTACTAGCTTTAATTCCAGTCCCCTTGAATTGCTCAAAAATAATTGATATTATATTTGAAGAAATAAGAATGTTTTGATCTGTCAGCAAAATTGTTCATTAAGTTATTCACATCTTTTTTTTTAATTTTATTTTTTAACTTTATAATATTGTATTGGTTTTGCAATATATCAACATGTATCTGCCACAGGTATACATCTGTTCCCTAACCTGAACCCTCCTCCCTCCTCCCTCCCCATACCATCCCTCTGGGTCATCCCAGTGCATCAGCCCCAAGCGTCCAGTATCGTACATAGAACCTGGACTGTCACATCTTTAAGGAGTAACAAGAGTGATTTCCAATTTCTATATTTGTTAACCCTGATGGTAATCATCTGTTTTGCTATTGCTGCTAAGTCGCTTCAGTCCTGTCCGACTCTGTGCGACCCCATGGACTACAGCCTACCAGGCTCCTCCATCCACGGGATTTTCCAGGCAAGAGTACTGGAGTGGGGTGCCACTGCCTTCTCCAATCATCTGTTTTAGCTCCTAACAAATAAACTTTGAATTATCCTAGTTTAACAACTTTCTAGGATCAGGGATATAAAAATCTCAAAATACCTCAATAATCCAAGCCAGATTTTTTAAAATGTACATAGCAAATTTATCTATTTTGTACAATTAAACTACTTCACCAATGTCACGTGCACTGCAAAACTAGTTAACTCATTCCTTTGATCCTTATGTAACTACTGGCCCTTTGAGATCTTTTCATTTTGGCATTATATTTCCTTTCCATATTTTGTTTATAATTTTTAAAAGATATTTTCTAACATTGAGGGGGAATGGTCTCTAGCATTTAGTCTTTGACATGTTGTAAAGGCCTGATGAGACCTCGAAACTTCTCTAAGTGGAAGTAGAAAAACAAAACAACAACAACAATGGCTTATTTCTCCATTTTACTAGTACTTCAAATATTTCATCTACTGAACTTGGTTCAGCTTAGTATTTTTTTTTTCTAACTCATGGTGATAAATGCTAAAAGATAAAACTCTTACACAGGGAATTCATAGACTACCACTGGAGACAGCAAATATTAAAAAAAAAAAAACAAGATTGTACAATTTTCACATGCATATTAATTTCTGAATATTTTACATTTTTAACTTTTTTCTGTGGACATTTTCATGTAAACACCAAGGAGTAGTCTGATGAGCCCCCAAGAACTCATCTATCAGTTTCAGGTAGTATTGATATATGGCTAATCATGTTTTATCTGCAAGACCCCCCTCCAAAGAACCCTCCCCAATTCCCCCACTTTCAATGCATTACTGGATTATTTTAAAGCAAGTGCAAGGCATTATATCATTTCTTCAGTAAATGTTTCAGTTTCTACCTCTAAGAAGTAAATATTCTTCAGTTTCTAGCACTAGTTTCTATTAACAAGTAATAAAATATGAAGAATTGATGCTTTTGACCTGTGGTGTTGAAGACTATTGAGAGTCCCTTGGACTGCAAGGAGGTCCAACCAGTCCATCCTAAAGGAGATCAGTCCTGGGTCTTCACTGCAAAGACTGATGTTAAAGCTGAAACTCCAATAGTTTGGCCACCTCATGCGAAGAGTTGACTCATTGGAAAAGACCCTAATGCTGGGAGGGATTGGGGGCAGGAGGAGAAGGGGACAACAGAGGATGAGATGGCTGGATGGTATCACCAAATCGATGGACATGACTTTGGGTAAACCCTGGGAGTTGGTGACGGACAGGGAGGCCTGGCATGCTGCAGTCCATGGGGTCACAAAGAGTCAGACATGACTCAGTGCCTGAACTGAACTGAAAAGAGCAAGAGGCCCAAAGCTGTGCTACACAAGTAACCTCATTAGTTAAAAATGAGATGAAGGAGGGAGGGAGAAAGAGAGATTAATTGTGACCTCCATAGTCTGACTCCTGCTTTTATACTTGTTTTTTATACCTTCGATGGTGCAAAGAGGCCTTTCAAGCTTCTAGTTTCTCTCATCCTCTATATTTTCAGTCTTGTGAGTGGTAATTCCTGTTCATATTTCTACCAGCTAGTTCTCAGTCATTTCTACTCCAGCACCTCCAGCTAGTAAATTATTTTGTCCTTTGGGCTTTATTCTGTTGTTTCATTTATTCATGAATTTGTTCAATGATTCTCTCCTAGGCCAATCGTTCTTAGGGGAAAGGAAAGAAGTTCCTTAAGGGCAGGGACTGGATTTTATTTATTCATATTCCATTAGAGACCAGATAAATACCTGACTTCTAAAAAGCACTTAATATATCTTAACTAAATGAATAAGCAAACTATAAACTTCTCTCTTTACTAGTTTAATTCTCAAAGGGACAAGTTTAACTGGTTTTATATCTCATTTGGCACATCTAGGACTCAAAAAATGTAATTTACAATAATTCTGGGAAGGCAAATCATCTGTGTCAGACCACAAACAGGGATTAATCATACTTTTTGTACTGCCCACTCCACAGTGATTTTAGAATTGTTCTTGCCATTGTCACAAAAGCCCAGACCTACTGTTAAAAATGGAAATCTTCTAACAGATTCTCTAATGTAAATACACATTGGCAGACTTTGTGACAAAATATAATAACTTGATGAAGAAATTTCACAAGTTTTTGTTTTATTTTAAAGAGGTGTATTAATTCTAGCAAAATCATGAATGCACACTATTTTGGAATCCTTTCTACAATTTTCAGAAAATGATTGAGAAAATTACAGTGTCTATTGATAACAAGATGGATTATGCCAGGAAAATAACAAAGGAAAAAAAATGGTCAAAATGGACAAATTTACAGTTATAAGATGAATGACTTCTGGAAATCTCATGTACAGCATGGTGATTGTATTAATAATGTTGTATTATATACTTGAAAGTTGCTGAGAGAGTAGACTTTATGTTGCTATCACAAAAATGGTAATTTTGCAGTGGTTAGCATTGTTAGGTTGTAATTATTTTATAATTTATGTGTCAGATTAGCACATGGTACACTTACAGTTGCACAATGTTGTATGTCAGATATATCTCAATAAAGCTGGGAAAAAAATTCAAACTCAAGGAAAAAAAAGTTATCAAAAAAATCACAAAGCATGTGCATTTAAGAAAAAATAACAAAGTAAATGTCCCTGTGACAGGTAAATTAGGATCAATTAGAGACAAAAGTTGAAAATAGTATCAGAAACAAGAATATGAATTTAAATAATATATCAGAAATTGTTAGTTTAAATTAGAACTAGGCATATTTTCTTTCTCTGCCCTATATTTGAAGTTTAAAATTTGCATAGTGTTTCCATACATGGCAAATTATTTTATCTTGTAAAATGCAGTAGGGCTGATAGGCACCCTGGTCAATATAATATATACAAATATCTTTTCACAGAAATATATATATGCATCACTTTGGTAAGAAACATTATGCATCTTGAAAAATATAAGCATGTAGGATATTTTATTTAATTTTTATTTTAACTTCACAACAAGAGAAATTATTCTACAATAATGTAAATTAGGCTATTTGGTAGAAAATGTAACTGTCCATATATGGAAAATTATTATAATTGCCCTATTGAGGAAGAAAGGGTGAAAGAGACCTAGAAACTCACTCATATTCTTGTCATTTTACATCACAGAGCCAGGGTAAATCTTGGGAAATTTTCCTGCTACTTAGCTAGTTTTGTCCTTTTTTATCAACTTAACAAATATTTTTTAAGGACTACTCGGTGCTGATTGATGTCTTTCATGAAGGACACACAATGAACCTTTTCCCCTTAATTTAGTAGGAATAAGAGTCGTGAAAATAAGATCATTAACCTACAAGGACAAGGAAGAGAAATAAACACACCTACCTGGAAAATACCGTGACCATATTATAATTTCTCATAACATTTTAGATAATACACTGAATAATTCTCCCACCCAAAAAAAATGGGCAAATTATAGCACAGGATTGGAAATAGAGAGAAAAGTATATGCAGGCATACCTCAGAGACATTGTGGGTTTAATGCTAGACCACCACAATAAAGGGAGTCACAAAATTATTTTTGTTTCCCAGTACATATAAAATTATGTTTACACTATACTATATTAAGTGCACAGTAGCATTATATTTTTTAAAAAGGCATATTTTACTTAAACAATAATTTGTTGCTAAAGAATATAATTTTAGCCTGCAGTGAGTCAATCTTTTTGCTTATGGAGGTTCTTGCCTTTCTGTTGATGGCTGCTGACTGACTAAGGTGGTGCTTGATAAAGGCCAGGGTGGTCGTGGTAATTTCTTAAAATAAGACAACAGTAAAGTTTGCTGCATTGACAAGACTCTTCTTTTATGAAAAATTTCTCTGTACTGTGCAATGCTGTTTGATAGCATTTTACCCTCAGTAGAACTTCTTTCAAAATTGGAGTCATTCCTATCAAACCTTGCTGCTGCTTTATCAATTAAACTTATGTAATATTCTCAATTCTTTGACATTTCAACACTGTTCACAACATTCTTCAACATTCTACTCTTCACCAGGAGTAGATTTCATCTCAAGAAACCATTTTGTTTGCTCTTCTGTAAGAAGTAAGTCCTCTTCCCTCAAAGTTTTATCATGAGATTGCAACAGTTCAGTCTCATCTTCAGGTTCCACCTCTAATTCTAGTTCTCTTGCTATTTCCAACATATCTGCAGTTAATTCCTTCACTGAAGTCTTGTCTCTCTCAAAGTCATCTGTACAATTTGGAATTAACTCTTTCCAAACTCCTGTTATGATTGGTATTTTGACCTTTTCCTATCAATTAGGAACATTCTTCATTGTATAAAGAATATTGAATACTTTCCAGAAAACTTTTGATGTACTTTGCACAGATCCATCAGAGAAATAACTATCTATAGCAGTTGTAACCTTACAAGTTTTATTTCTTAAATAATGTAAGACTTGGAAGTTTAATCTTTGCTGTATGGGTTCCAAGAGTGGATGTTGTGTTAGCAGACATGAATATCCTTGTGTATCAACATCAGAGGTCTTGGGTGACCAAGTGCATTGTCAATGATCAGTAAAAATTTGAAAGATTTTTTTTTTTTTTTCCTGAACAGAAGGTCTCAGCAGTGGGCTAAACATAACTAGTAAGCAATGTTGTAAACAAATATGTCATTCAAGCTTTGTTGATTCTTTTATAGAGAACAACTGGAGTAGGTTTAGCATAATTATTAAGAGCCCTAGGATTTTCAATACAGTAAATGAGCACTTTTAAGTTAAAGTCATCAGCTGTTTTAGCCCCTAACAAGATAGCCTATTCTTTGAAGCCAGACATTGGCTTCTCTCTATGAAAGTCCTTGACGTCATCTTCTTCCAATCAAAGGCCATTTTATCTACACTGCAAAGCTGTTGTTTTGTGTGCCCACCTTCACCTTCATTAATTTTCTGAGATCTTCTGGATAACTTAATGAAGCTTCTGCATCAGCAATTTGTGCATCATCTTACACGTATTTCATATTATGGAAATGGCTTTTCCCCTTAAACTTCATAAACCTTTCCTAGCTTCAAACTTTTCTTCTGCAGATTCCTCACCTCTTTCAGTCTTCCCAAAATCAAATACTTAAAAGTCTTGCTCAGCAGTAAATTTTGACAAAAGGGAACATTGTAGCTCATTTGATCTCCTATCTAGACCACTAAAACTTCCGCCATGTCAGAAAATAAGGCTGCTTGCTTTCTTTCTTTTCATTTGTGTGTTCGCTGAAGTAGCCTTTTAAAGTTTCTTCAAGACTATTTCCTCTGCATTCATAAATTAGCTGTTTCACCCAAGAGGCCTTCCTTTCAGCCTATCTTGACTTTCAACATGCTTTCCTCACTAAGCTTAATTATTTCTATCTTTTGATTAAATGTGACAGACCTGTGATTCTTCCTTTCACTTGAACACAGAGAATGATGTAGGTTTACTAACTGGGCTAATCTCAATATGGACATGGAACAACAGACTGGTTACAAAAAGGAAAAAGAGTACGTCAAGGCTGTATATTGTCACCCTGCTTGTTTAACTTATATGCAGAGTTCATTGCCAGGAGAAATATCAATAACCTCAGATATGCAGATGCACCACCCTTATGGCAGAAAGTAAAGAAGAACTAAAGAGCCTCTTGATGAAAGTGAAAGAGGAGAGTGAAAAACTTGGCTTAAAGCTCAACATTCAGAAAACTAAGATCATGGCGTCCAGTTCCGTCACTTCATGCCAGATAGATGGGGAAACAATGGAAACAGTGGCTGACTTCATTTTTCTGGGCTCCAAAATCACTGCAGATGGTGATTGCAGCAATGAAATTAAAAGACACTTACTCCTTGGAAGGAAAGTTATGACCAACCTAGACAGCATATTAAAAAGCAGAGACATTACTTTGCCAATAAGGTTCATCTAGTCAACGCTATGGTTTTTCCAGTGGTCATGTATGGATGTGAGAGTTGGACTGTGAAGAAAGCTGAGCACCAAAGAATTGATGCTTTTGAACTGTGGTGTTGGAGAAGACTCTTGAGAGTCCCTTGGACTGCAAGGAGATCCAGACAGTCCATCCTAAAGGAGATCAGTCCTGCGTGTTCATTGGAAGGACTGATGTTGAAGCTGCAACTCCAGTACTTTGGCCACCTGATGAGAAGAGCTGACTCATTGGAAAAGACCCTGATGCTGCGAAAGATTGAGGGCAGGAGGAGAAGGCAATGACAGAGGATGAGATGGTTGGATGGCATCATTGACTCGATGGACATGGGTTTGGGTGGTCTGGGAGTTGGTGATGGACAGAGAAGCCTGGCATGCTGCAGTTCATGGCGTTGCAAAGAGTCAGACGTGACTGAGTGACTGAACTGAACTGAACTGAATCTCAATATTGCTGTGTCTCAGGGAACAGGGAGGCCTGAGAAGAAGGAGAGAGACAATGGAGAAGCTGGTTGAACAGTCAGGACACACACATTTATGGATTACATTTGTTGTCTTAAAAGACAACAACAACAAATGTTGTTCCTTGCCTCCTAAACAGTTATAATAGTAACATCAAAGATCACTTATCATAGATAACTTAAACAAATATAATAATAATGAAAAGTCTTGAAATATTGCAAGAATTACCAAAATGCGGCACAGAGATACAAAGTAAGCAAATGCTGTTGGAAAAATGGTGCCAATAGACTTGCTCAGTGCAGACTTGCCACAAACCTTCAATTCATAGGGAAAAAAAAAATTGAAGTGTACAAAGTGAAGGTCAATAAAAGGAGATATGCTAATGTGTAAAAAATGATATGGGGTAAACAGTAAGCTTGATATAAAATGATAGCTATTAAGGAACTATTTCAACATGATATTATCGTTAATTATTATATAAAACCAAAAATCTATCTCTTATTGATATGTGTTAAAATATTTAATGGTGAGATATGCTATCTGGAGTTTGTTTCAAAGTAATCCAATAGTACAGTATGGGAGAGGGGGAGGTTGACTAGATGAAACAAAAATAGTCATATTGCTGCTGGTTGACAGACTGACAAGTCTATGGGGGTTAATTGGACTTCTCTCTTTACTTTTGTACTTATTTGAAAATATCCATTATAAAAAGTTTAAAAGGTAACATGATAAACTCATAAGTTAATATGTATTTAAAATCATACAGTACTCAATATTTTATATTTATGCTCAAAGTATGTTAAGTGAAACATTTTTCATTGTGGTTTTACAAGTTACACTGAATAAAACAGTAATAATACATTTGAATGACAGGTGTAAAACATTAATAAAGGTTTAGCTTCTGGATACCCTGGAGTCTTTTCACATTGATAACATAAATTGCCCAGTGAGCACATCTGATGCTAAATTTATTATATCAAAAGGAATTTTATCTTTTTTAAAATTTGTTTTCAATACATCTAGTAGAGTTCAGTATGTTAACAATTCAAAAAATATTAATATGTTTTCATGCTTCTACAAACATAATAGAGTGAGAATCTTTAGAAATAAGGTTATAAAGGATGTAATTCATCCATAGCAATAATCATTTTAATAGTTTTACTTTTGTATTCTGAATTTTCATAAATTAACAAAAATGTTTTTCAAAATCCACAAAACTATAATTATCATACCCTTAAACTCACCTAATTTTTTTCTTTCATATAAAATTTGAAGTTTTAAAATAATGGTTAAATCTTTAAATATACTTACTGATATAAGATTGTACCTTAAGGCCAAATAAAAATTTTTATGCAATGGAGCCAACTTCTTATATCCTTTATTTAATTTCCTGTCCAAGGTGGATTATTGGTTCCTGGGGGTTCTTTCTGAGTTCTCTATCAATCTTCAGTGAACCAGAACGTGTGAGATAATGGATTGTTTATACACTGTAAATCTACTTTCTGTGAGCTGGAAACGTGGTAGATAATAGGTTGTTTATGATTTGCAAATCTGTTCAGTGAGCTGAAAATTTGTAAGATAATGTGCTGTTTATGAATTCTAAATCAATATTCAGTGAGCTGGAACTATGTTGGATAATGGGCTACATATGAGTTGTAAATCTATTTTCAGTGAACTGGAAACATGTTTGATGATGAGTTGTTTCTGAGTAGTAAATCTGTTTCAGTGAGCTGAAAACATGCGAGGCAATGGGTCGTTCCTGAATTGTAAATCTGTTTTTAGTGAACTGAAAGCCTATTTAATAAAGGATCCCTTATATGTTATAAATTTCTTTTCATTGAACATGAAATGTACTAGAATAATGGGATTGTTTTGACCAGTAGATTCCATTTTGCTTGAAACATGTCACCTAGTAGATTATGAGTGGTAGATCGATCGATATTCAGTGATTTAGATATACAGAATGATGATACTGTTTGTATAAGCATCTTTAATCTATTTTAGCATGTTCTCTGCTGAATAACAGTTCTACTAGATTATAGGTAATGGAAAGCTACTAAAGATCTGTTTTTCCTTGAGAACCTGTGTACTGTAGCCCTCCAGGATCCTCTGTCCATGGGATTCTCTAGGCAAGAATACTAGAGTGGGTTGCCATGCTCTCCTCCAGGGGATCTCCTCCAGGGTGTGACCTAGGGATCACACCCATGTCTCATGCATTGCAGGGGGATTCTTTACCACTGAGCCACGAGGGAAGGTGATATTCAAACACAGATATATGCCATATAAGAAACAGAGACTATTTAACATAGCAAACAGTGAACACTACATTTACTGTGAACTTAGATGCTAAAGAAGATACTTGAACTCTCACTGGGAAGACCACACAAACATAAACCAATAAAATATAATATTAAAGTCTCAAAATACATGATCTAAACCAAAAACAAAACCAAAAATTTTATGTTAGGGTTAAGAGGCTAGAGAAGGAAATGGTCACTGGATGAGAGGCAGGTGAAAAATAAAAATAAACACATCAAGAAAAAAATATTGTTGGTAACAAATTGACTTCCAATCCTTTATCCAGTCTTTAAATGTTCAAATGTTGTCCAGTGATTGCCTATTTATTGATAATTATTATTTCAGGTATTGGGAATATAGGGAGAAATAAATATAAATTTTCAAAATTATTAGTCATTAATCCATTGTATATTCTTGCCTCCTTTGTCAAAGATAAGGTGTCCATATGTGCGTGGACTTATCTCTGGGCTTTCTATTTTGTTCCATTGATCAATATTTCTGTCTTTGTGCCAGTACCATACTGTCTTGATGATTATGGCTTTGTAGTAGAGCCTGAAGTCAGGTAGGTTGATTCCTCCAGTTCCATTCTTCTTTCTCAAGATAGCTTTGGCTATTCGAGGTTTTTTGTATTTCCATGCAAATTGTGAAATTATTTGTTCTAGCTCTGTGAAGAATACCATTGGTAGCTTGATAGGGATTGCATTGAATCTATAAGTGGCTTTGGGTAGTATACTCATTTTCACTATATTGATTCTTCCAATCCATGAACATGGTATATTTCTCCATCTATTAATGTCCTCTTTGATTTCTTTCACCAGTGTTTTATAGTTTTCTATATATAGGTCTTTAGTTTCTTTAGGTAGATATATTCCTAAGTATTTTATTCTTTCCATTGCAATGGTGAATGGAATTGTTTCCTTAATTTCTCTTTCTGTTTTCTCATTATTAGTGTATAGGAATGCAAGGGATTTCTATGTGTTGATTTTATATCCTGCAACTTTACTTTAACTGGTCAACCACTTGTAAAAGAATGAAACTAGAGCACTTTCTAACACCATATATAAAAATAAACTCAAAATGGATTAAAGATCTAAACGTAAGACCAGAAACTATAAAACTCCTAGAGGAGGACATAGGCAAAACACTCTCCTACATACATCACAGCAGGATCCTCTACGACCCACCTCCCAGAATATTGGAAATAAAAGCAAAAATAAACAAATGGGACCTAATTAAACTTAAAAGCTTCTGAACAACAAAGGAAACTATTAGCAAGGTGAAAAGACAGCCTTCAGAATGGGAGAAAATAATAGCAAATGAAGCAACAGACAAACAACTAATCTCAAAAATATACAAGCAACTCCTACAGCTCAATTCCAGAAAAATAAATGACCCAATCAAAAAATGGGCCAAAGAACTAAATAGACATTTCTCCAAAGAAGACATACAGATGGCTAACAAACACATGAAAAGATGCTCAACATCACTCATTATCAGAGAAATACAAATCAAAACCACTATGAGGTACCATTTCACGCCAGTCAGAATGGCTGCGATCCAAAAGTCTACAAGCAATAAATGCTGGAGAGGGTGTGGAGAAAAGGGAACCCTCTTACACTGTTGGTGGGAATGCAAACTAGTACAGCCACTATGGAGAACAGTGTGGAGATTCCTTAAAAAACTGGAAATAGAACTGCCTTATGATCCAGCAATCCCATTGCTGGGCATACACACTGAGGAAACCAGAAGGGAAAGAGACACGTGTACCCCAATGTTCATCGCAGCACTGTTTATAACAGCCAGGACATGGAAGCAACCTAGATGCCCATCAGCAGATGAATGGATAAGAAAGCAGTGGTACATATACACAATGGAGTATTACTCAGCCATTAAAAAGAATACATTTGAATCAGTTCTAATGAGGTGGATGAAACAGGAGCCTATTATACAGAGTGAAGTAAGCCATAAAGAAAAACACCAATACAGTATACTAACGCATATATATGGAATTTAGAAAGATGGTAACAATAACCCTGTATACGAGACAGCAAAAGAGACACTGATGTATAGAACAGTCTTATGGACTCTGTGGGAGAGGGAGAGGGTGGGAAGATTTGGGAGAATGACATTGAAACATGTATAATATCATGTATGAAACGAGTCGCCAGTCCAGGTTCAATGCACTATACTGGATGCTTGGGGCTGGTGCACTGGGACGGCCCAGAGGGATGGTAGGGGAGGGAGGAGGGAGGAGGGTTCGGGATGGGGAACACATGTATACCTGTGGCAGATTCACTTTGATATATGGCAAAACCAATACAATATTGTAAAGTTTAAAAATAAAATAAAATTTTAAAAAATTATTAGTCATTATCTAAAGTAATGCTTAATTTTTAATGTGATAAGTGCTCCTAGAGTTCTTCAAAAAATATGTATTATTTAAAATGTCCTCTTAAAAATTACCATTCCCTACAGTCCCATCCCCTTCTTATTCAGTCAAACAAAATCCTGTAATAACAATCATTTTGTCAACTTTTAAAGCCATTTCTTCTAAGTTTGGTCTTAATATTTATAAATAATCTATACTTCAATGGTTCTTATTAATTCTAGACAATCTCTGTGAACATAGATACCTACTTCTTATGTATTTTCAATATTTTTATGTTCAATTGTGTTTTCACTGCAGAGCCAAGTATTATACTATTATATGTTTCCTTCCTTGTACTTTTATTTTTCTTGTTTAAAAAAACAACATCAAAATCTGTTTGTACTTGCTCCTTTTCTATGTAACTATCTTTAATTTTTTATAAATGGTACATTGATTAAACATAAAATTGTACTAGAAATTCTCTTGCTTTAATTTAGAGCAGGCATTTTCTATATTTGATGCACTTTTTTTTATGTTGGGAGATTCTGGTTGTTCATATGGGTTGTATGAGATTCTCTTACATCCTGAAGACTATATCTTTTTCTGGTTTGTTTTCTTCCTTTGAAAAATGCACAGTCTTCTATCAGTTCCTAAGAAAAGGTCATCAGAATTAAATATTTGACATCCATGTCTGAAAATGTCTTTGCATTAATTGATAATTTGGCCAACATTTAATCCTAATTGAAATTTATTTTTCTCTAAATTTTGAAAACAATACTCCATTGATGTTAAAAATTTAAATTTCATTCTTTGACTTGTTCCTAGTAAGTAATCATTTTAATTCTTCTTATACAAGCTCTTGAGTTTTATCTTCATATGCAGGGTTTGTTAGTATTTTTTAAATGATGTATAGTTGATTCACCATATGCCTAAATGCAGCATGAAAGTGTTTTTACATAAAGTTAAGACTTTAAGTAATCCAGGGATGAGAGAGTCTTAAGAACCTAAGGGAACACCACAAAAGAGAGGGGAAAGGTTTTGGATAAATGTATATTTTAAAAGTCAATGATGCCACGTGCAAAACTGCAATGAAACACCCTCACAAAGTATTTTCCATAAAACTACAAAAAGAAAATACAAATCAATTTAAAAAGTACTTAACCTCAAAAAGATTAATGGCCAAAGAACTTGAACAGAACATTACAAAAAAAAAAAAAGAACATTACATAAGGAGAAAGAATAGCTAATAAATAGAAGGATAATATTCAACCTCATGGGTGAGATACAGCCAGTCCCTCCCATCAGGAAGCTTCCACAAGTCTCTTATCCTTATGCATCAGAGGGCAGACAGAATGGAAACCACAATTAACAGAAAACTAACCAAACTGATCACTTGGATCACAGCCTTGTTTAACTCAGTGAAACTATGAGCCGTGTCATGTAGGGCCACCCAAGATGAACAGGTTATGGTGGAGAGTTCTGACGAAATGAGGTCCACTGGAGAAAGGAATGGCAAACCACTTCAGTATTCTGCCCTTGAGAAGCCAATGAACAGTATGAAGAGGCAAAAAAATATGACACTGAAAGATGAACTCCCCAGGTCAGTAGGTGCCCAATATGCTACTGGAGAAGAGTGGAGAAATAGCTCCAGAAAGAATGAACAAGCGGAGTTAAAGCAAAAACAACACCCAGTTCTGCATGTGACTGGTTATGGAAGTAAAGGCTGATTCTGTAAAGAACAATACTGCATAGGAACCTGGAATGTTCGGTTCATGAACCAAGGTAAATTGGAAGTGGTCAAACAGGAAAAAGCAAGAGTGAACATCACCATTTTAGGAATCAGTGAACTAAAATGGACTGGAACAGGCAAATTTAATGCAGATGACCATTATATCTACTACTGTGGGCAAGAATCCTTTAGAAGAAATGGAGTAGCCCTCATCATAAAAAGAGAGTCTGAAATGCTGTACTTGGGTGCAATCTCAAAAATGACAGAATAATCTCTGTTCATTTCCAAGGGAAGCCCTTCAATATCACAGTAATTCAAGTCTATGCCCCAACCACTAATGATGAAGAAGCTGAAGTTGAAGGGTTCTATGAAGACCTACAAGAACTTCTAGAAATAAACCAAAAAAAGATGTTTTCATCAAGGGTAGTGGAATGAAAAAGTAGGAAATCAAGAGATACCTGGAGTAATAGGCAAATTTGGCCTTGGAGTACAAAACGAATCAGGGCAGAGGCTAACAGAATTTCGCCAAGAGAACACACTGGTCATAGCAAGCACCCTCTTCCAACAACACAAGAGACAACTCTACACATGGTCATCTGGACATCATCAGATGGTCAATAGTGAAATCAGATTGATTATATTCTTTGCAGTTGAAGATGGAGAAGCTCTACACAGTCAGCAAAAACAAGACTGGGAGCTGACTGTGGCTCACATCATGAATTCCTTATTGTCAAATTCAGACTTAAATTGCAGAAAGAAGAGAAAACCACTAGACCATTCAGGTATGACCTAAATCAAATCCTTTATGAGTATACAGTAGAAGCAAAAAATAGATTCAAGGAATTAGATCTGATAGAGAGTGCTTGAAGATCTATGAACAGAGGTTAGGAATACTGTATGGGAGGCAGTGATCAAAACCATCCGCAGTAAGAATGCAAAAAGGTAAAATGGTTATCTGGGGAGGCCTTACAAATAGCTGAAGAAAGAAGAGAAGCAAAAGGCAAAGGAGAAAAGGAAAGATTTACACATCTGAATGTAGAGTTCTAAAGAATAGTAAGGACAGATAAGAAAGCCTTCCTCAGTGACCAATGCAAAGAAATTGAGGAAAACAGTAGAATTAGAAAGACTAGAGATTTCTTCAAGAAAATTAGAGATACCAAGGGAACATTTATGCAAAGATGGGAACAATAAAGGACAAAAATGGTATGGACCTAACAGAAGCAAAAGATATTAAGAAAAGGTGGCAAGAATACACAGAAGAACTATACAAAAAAGATCTTAATGACCCCGATAACCATGATGGTGTGATCACTCATATACAGCCAGACATCCTGGAATGTGAAGTCAAGTGGCCTTAGGAAGTATCACTATGAACAAAGCTAGTGGAGGTGATGGAATTCCAGCTGAGCATGTTCAAATCCTAAGAGATGATGCTGTGAAAGTGCTGCACTCAATATGCCAGCAAATTTTGAAAACTCAGCAGTGGCCACAGGACTGGAAATGATCAGTTTTCAATCCAATCCCAAAGAAAGGCAATGCCAAACAATGTTCAAACTACTGCACAGTTGCACTAATCTCACATGCTAGCAAAGTAATGCTCAGGATCCTCCACACCAGGCTTCAGCAGTACATGAACTTCCAGATATTCAAGCTGGATTTAGGAAAGGCAGAGGATCAAATTGCCAACATCTTTTGTATCATAGGAAAAGCAAGAGAGTTCCAGAAAAACCTCTACTTCTGCTTTAATGACTACACCAAAGCCTTTGTGTGGATCACAACAAACTGTGGAAAATTCTTAAGTATGAATAGCAGACCACCTTAGCTACCCCCTGTATGGTTTGTTATTTTGTTTTATTTCTTGTGCTAAACTGAGGTTTTATAGTATGGACTCTTGTGTCATTTAGACTTGAAAAACTGAATTTGATCATTTCATTGCAATATGTTGGGTTTTATGCATTAAAAGTTCAAGTCTGTTGTTTTCTCTTGACATTCTTATTTGTCTTTTCTTCAGTTATAAGCTTCTTCACAATTTTATTTCTTGAATCTTCAACTGAATTTTTTCAAAAATTGGTATCATATATTTGATTTCAAAAACTCCTTTTTTCACTGATTATTCTTTTGTAATAACTATTTATTGATTTTATTGATACATATTTTCTTGGGATATCATCAGTAAATTTAAAAAAGTTTCTACCATTCCCTGCTTATCTGTATTTTATAGCTCACTTTTTGTCAGTTGGTTGGATTTGGTCATTCTCTTTCATTGATGCATTTCTCAAATGTCTGGTGATATTTCGCTGTCTATTCAAATTTATTTTTATTAATCTAGTTGTGTGATACTATTGATCTTTTTTATTGAAATTTAATTGTTTTACAATCTTATATTAGTTTCTGCTGTACATTGAAGTGAATCAACATATGCATACATATAATCCTCTCTGTCTTGGACCTCCCTCCCACCCCACAACCATCCCATCCCTCTATGTCATCACAGAACACCAAGCTGAGTTTCCAGTGCTTTGTAGCAACTTCCCCCTAGCTATCTATTTTACACATCTATTTTATATATGTGTGTGTGTGTGTGTGTGTGCATATGTGTATGTCAATACCAACTTCTCAATTTGTCCCACTCTCCCATTCATACCTTTTTGTCCATATGTCTGTTTTATACTTCTGTGTCTCTATTCCTCCCTTGGAAATATATTCATCTGTACTATTTTTCTAGGTTCCACATATATGCCTTAATATACGATATCTGTCTATTCATATTTAAATGTGAGTTCTTAAGCTGATTAGAAGCTCTATGCCAAGCATGTATTTTATACTAGATGTTCAGGCCTTATCTATGGGGACTCCCAAATAGCAGTATCTTGAGATCTAACCTCTCAGACCAATCACTTTCTCTGGAGAAAAATTCTCCTAATTTTTATGTGAGCCTGTAGTCAACATAGAGTGTAGAGAAATGAAATAGCACAACGTGGAGACTTCAAATGTGTTTAAGTCTCAGCTCTCTTGTCTCAATTCTGGAAAATCAGAACCCCATATTCTTATAATGTCTTCAGAGTAAATGAACTCATTTCTTCCTTTCCCTCCTTATAGTCACTTCTAATTTGAATTTCCTCTACTTTGTTAAGGCTTTAACTAAAACTTTTGCCTGCTGTCTTCCAAATTTGTTTCTTCATCTAATCACTATTTCTTCTTGTCTTCTTCTGCTTTTTCTTTTTTTGTTTAAACTTTGTTCTGTTCAACTGTCATTTCAGTTGAGTTTAAAAGGAAAAGTAGATAAATGTATACTGTTGTTCATTCTATTTTGTTAATAATGTCACTTCTCATGTTTTCTCACTATCTGTTTTTATCTCCTATCCTTCTTGCTGTGAAAGCCATTGATTCTATTATTTTTCCATTATCAGAGGTAAAAGTTAATTTAATGATTTCATGTATGTAGTCTTACACAGGAAATATTGAAATCAAGTAGCAATCATTAGGAAATTTAAAATACAACTATATATTAACAATTAGTTACCTTCTCAAGTTTCTATGGTGAATGTTTCTCACTTTAACAATTGAACCAAACAGTCTCTATGTCCAGAATGGTATGAACAAAAGTGCTAGAAAATATACAATTAAAAAGAAGAGAGCAAACCCCTCCATTTATGATATGGAGAAATTGTAATTAGATCACTGGAAGCCAATAAAAAATGCAGTTGCGTTATCAATGTTTTAAGACTATGGATATACATAGACAAATTTAGCTTTAACATTGTCCACTGGATTAAATACTATGAGTGAGTAATCTAGAACTTATTTCTCTGTGAAAGTCACCTACTATTTATTAAAGTTTTTGGTTGGAAATAATTTTTATTTTATCACCTTGTTTCATGTATATCTCATATGTATAATACACTTCAAAGATATTTTTAGATTTAAACTGTCCCAATTCATGATAAACATTAAAAAAATCAATAATTAAGTTATATAACATTAAAATACAAAAAACAAATATTAGAATATATACCTAGTTGAAACACTGTATTAGTAACCTGGATAATTACCTTAATTCTATCATTTATTCCTGAATATTGTGATACAAACTTGAATGTAATTCTACCTTATAAGGATAAAGCAGTACTATAAAAATATTTGTTTTAGTATAATTTAGAATGGAAAAAACTAGAGTCAAGACTATTGGTAATCAACAAAGAATTAATAAAATACAGCATATTTACAGTATATAATATTACTTGGCTATTTAAAGGAATAAAGACCAGTTCATTTGACTATATTCATATGAATGTTTCTTGAGAGAGAAAAATAGGGATTATAAGATAGAGGTGGACAAAATAGTCCACAGCTTTTATTTTTATACTTATATAAGCATAGGTGTTACAACATGTGAATTGTTATATAAGTTAAAAAAAAAAACTCAATAATACATGTCTTGTATTAACATGAACTCCCTTGGGATGGAAAAGAACAAACATTTATTTTTTTCTTCATTTTTAATTTCTATATATCAACTCCAGATAGAATTAGAAGAAAATGAATTTTTATAAATGATAGAGAACAAGAGTGAATTTGAGGTATTGGAAAAAGTCTTAGAACTTATCTAATTCTCTGTTGATATTAATAAAAACAGAATTTTAGAATAATATCTTTTGCACTGGAATAGATACAAATAGAAGACTCAGAAAGGAAAGATTCTGAAAATTGTACAATATTCCCTATAGCAAAATATTTTTATCTTGTCAGGGAATGTCTGTTTTAAAGTAAAACTTGTGAAACATAGACATAGGTCTAAAATATCAATTCTCAGAGGTAACTCCATTTCTGCTGGGAGAAATTTAGAAAATTGTGCACATATAAAGATAAAAAAGAACTTCCCTGGTGGCTCTGTGATAAAGAATACTCCTACCAATGCAGGAAACTGAACAGGAGTCACAGGTTCAATCCCTGGGTCAAGAAGAAGCTCTGGAGGAGGAAATGGCAACTCACTCCAGTATTCTTCCCTGAAAAAATACACATAGACAGAGAAGCCTGATGGGTTACAGTCCATGGGGTGTCCATAAGAATTGGACATGACTTAGTGATCAAACACACACACTGATAGAAAATTAATGCAAACCCTGGCATGGAGAGAAAATTGCTAAACGCTAATAATTTCAGAAACGTAACAGCAAACACTTTAGTTTGCAAAGGTATTTACAACAGAAATGTTAGAGTAGTAACTTTGATTTATTTTTATTTTACATTTTGCCTTTTTTATTGACAAATAGTTGATTTACTATATCACTCACCTAGAGCCAGAAATCCTGGAGTGTGAAGTTAAGTGGGCCTTAGGAAGCATCACTATGAACAAAGCTAGTGGAGAGAAAGAATTCCAGTTGAGCATTTTCAAATCCTAAGAGATGACGCTGTGAAAGTGCTGCACTCAATATGCCACCAAGTTTGGAACTCAGCAGTGGCCACAGGACTGGAAAAGGTCAGTTTTCATTCCAATCCCAAAGAAAGGCAGTGCCAAAGAGTGTTCAAACCACTGCACAGTTACACTCATTTCACATGCTATCAAGGTAATGCTCAAAATCCTTCAAGCTAGGCTTGGGAGTACATGAACTGAGAATTTCCAGATGTACAGCTGGAGATAGAAAAGGCAGAACCAGAGATCAAATTGCCAACATCCATTGGATCATAGAGGGCTTCCCTTGTGGCTCAATTGGTAAAGAATTTGCCTGCAATGTGGGAGACCCGGGTTCAATCCCTCAGTTAGGAAGATAACCTGGAGAAGGGAAAGGCTACCCACTCCAGTATTCTGGCCTGGAGAACTCCATGGACTGTATACTCTATGAGGTCAAAAAGAGCTGGACATGACTGAGCAACTAAGCACACACATTGGATCATAGAAAAAGCAAAGGGATTCCAGAAGAACATCTATTTAAGCTTCATTGACTACGCTAAAGCCCTTGACTGTGTGGATCACAACAAACTGGAAAATTCTTAAAGAGATGGGAATACCAGACCGCCTTACCTGCCTCCTGAGAAACCTGTATGCAGGTCAAGAAGCAACAGTTAGAACTGAACATGAACAATGGACTGGTTCCAAATTGGGAAAGGAGTACATTAAGGCTATCTACTATCACCCTGCTTATTTAATTATATGTAGAATATGTCATGAGAGATGCCAGGCTGGATGAAGCTCAAGCTGGAATGAAGATTGCCAGGAGAAATATCAATAACCTCAGATATGCAGATGACACCACCCTAATGGCAGAAAGCAAAGAGGAACTAAAGAGCCTCTTGATGAAAGTGAAAGTGAAGAGTGAAAAAGCTGGCTTAAACTCAACATTCAAAAAACTAAGATCATGGCATCTGGTCCCATCACTTCATGGCAAACAGATGGGGATAAAATGGAAACAGTGACAGTATTTCTTTTCTTGTACTCCAAAATTACTGCAAATTATGACTGCAGTCATGAAATTAAAAGACACTTGCTCCATGAAAGCAAAGCTATAACAAACCTAGATAGCATATTAAACAGCAGAGACATTACTTTGCCAACAAAGGACTATCTAGTCAAAGCTATGGTTTTTCCAGTAGTCATATATGGTTATGACAATTGTACCATAAAACTGAGCACCAAAGAACTAATGCTTTCTAACACTGGTGTTGGAGAAGACTCTTAGGAGTCCCTTAGACAGCAAGGAGATCAAACCAGTCAATCCTAAAGGAAATAAACCTGGATATTAGTTGGAAAGACTGATGCTGAAGTTCAGGCTCCCATATTTTGGTCATTGGAAAAGACCCTGATGCTGGGAAAGATTGAGAGCAGAAAGAGAAGGGGGCGACAGGGGATGAAATTGTATGGCATCATCGATTCAACGGATGTGAGTTTGAGCAAACTCCAGAAGACAGTGAAAGACAGGGAAATTTGGCATGCTGTAGTTCATGGGTGGAAAAGAGTTGGACTTGACTGAGCAACTGAAGAACAAAAATTAATTTACAATGTTGTTTTAGTTTCAGGTGTACAGCAAACTGATTCAGATATATATATATCAGATCAGTCGCTCAGTCATGTCTGACTCTTTGCGACCCCATGAATTGCAGCACGCCAGGCCTCCCTGTCCATCACCAACTCCTGGAGTTCACTCAGACTCACGTCCATCGAGTCAGTGATGCCATCCAGCCATCTCATCCTCTGTCGTCCCCTTCTCCTCTTGCCCCCAATCCCTCCCAGCATCAGTCTTTTCCGATGAGTCAACTCTTTGCATGAGGTGGCCGAAGTACTGGACTTTCAGCTTCAGCATCATTCCCTCCAAAGAAATCCCAGGGCTGATCTCCTTCAGAATGGACTGGTTGGATCTCCTTGCAGTCCAAGGGACTCTCAAGAGTCTTCTCCAACACCACAGTTCAAAAGCATCAATTCTTCGGTGCTCAGCTTTCTTCACAGTCCAACTCTCACATCCATACATGACCACAGAAAAAACCATAGCCTTGACTAGACGAACTTTTGTTGGCAAAGTAATGTATGTGTATGTGTATGTATATATATATATATATATATATATATATATATATATATATGTTATTTTCAGATTCTTTTCCCTTATAGGTTATTGCAAAATATTGAGTATAATTTCCTGTGCTATACTGTAGGTCCTCATTGGTTATTTGTTTTATGTATATTATTGTGTATATGTTAATCCCATACTCCTCATATATCCCTTCCCCACCTCTGTGCTTTCTCCTTTGGTATCTGTAAGTTAGTTTTCTATGTATTTGGGTTAGAGGGAGCTTTTAATAATAACTCATTGAGTAGATGCTTTATAAGTGATGAAAAGAGCAGTAGTCAAGAAAGTACATTAACTTTATGAAAGTAATTTTAAGCAAAATACCATGTAGCTTTCAGAACATGATAATAATAATTTTAACACAATGATATAATAAATGGCATGCTACATACAAGAATATAAGTTATGAGCCAAGCATTAATTACTTTCCGAAACTGGTTGACACTCCAAAGAAGATCCACAGCACTAAGAAACAAAAGTTTAGGATAAATTACAGGCTATTGTACATAGAGCATATTGAAAATGTGCTGATAATAATCATCACTGAATATTCACCACAATGGCATTTAGAAAAATTATACTATTTCAATGGCTTATCCTTAGATTCAGACATACCTAATATAACCACAATATGCCACTTAGAGGGACTATCAAATTTTCTTGAAATAAAAATAATTTTTAATATCTGAAAGACACTGAGTAACATTTACTATTTTAGCAAGTAAGATCTGTTGGTTTATTAATATCCAAAATAAGAAAATTAAGAGATTCCAAAATGCCTTAAGACTATTATCTAGGAGAAAAAAGTCATAAGTTGAAGGTAAGTAGTCATTCAGGAATTTTCCTCTTAAATTATCCTCTCCAAATTAAATAAATAAATGAATAAGAATGAATGTCTCTTTTCAAGAAAATAGCAAAGCATCTTTTTCATACTTTTAGCATCATCCTGATCATAAGTAATGATGTCAAATGCTGAAACCATTTCTTTCATTTTAGACACTTATTTAAATATGAAATACTGATTTCATTACAATGTAAGCAGGCACTATTTAAAAAATAGACAAATAATTCCATAGCTTGTCCAGTAACATGCTGTTCATCTCTATGTTCAAACTGGAAAGATATTACAAAATCTTTACATTAAAAATTATAAGATGCTTTGTAATATACCTCCTGGATAATCTAATTTAATGTCACTGTAACAGCTTTAAATAGAAAAACATTAGAAAACAATTCAAATACTGTTATTATGAATATTCTTTCTTTAAAAAGATTAATCTCCCTGATACAGTAAGATGAAATAATGTTTTGTTACTTCATGCTGCTGTAATTTCCATACAGCAAATGTATGGAAAACTTCAAAAATAATCACTGTTAGGTTTAAACAACCAAATCAAAGCCAACCATTTGATAAAATTCAATACTTTGCTTCTTTGCTATAGAGTAAAAAGCTTTAGAATCTGAACATGATTAGTCATTTCAACTCCTATTGTAGTATATGAAAACAGCAAGAAAGTTTGTTTACATGTGTTATTCTGAGGGAAGGTCATACTATGACATAATCTGATAATGTTGAAATGCAAATGCTTCATTTGGACATTATTTTAATTCATAGGAAGGTGAACTAAGTTGTCAAATATTTCCTTCTCTCTTACTCCTAAAATAACACAAAAAATGTGGTAACCAAAAACTCATTCATATTTAATCATTCCAGAAGTAACTCTATTTCAAGGGAAAATAGTTTCAGAATTCACACTGCAAAATAGATCCAAATTTATACCTGGTCCAGCATTTTTTTTTCCAACTCAGACTCTAAAGAAATAAGCAAGTAACAGTAATATTTATAACTGTGACAGCATTCCTTTTCCACCAAGTCAAATTTCTGATAAATAATTAAATACTTTCATAAGTGTAAGTCTTCATTATTTTCCCATGAATGACTCCAGTGGCCACTTGTGCACATTTTATTTAATCAGAATACTTAAAATGTCCTCTATTGCAAAGTCTCATGGGAACTAAACAAAAATAAATTTCAATTTTCAGGCCATAACACTGCCTTCCCTGAGAAAGCAACATAATAGGTAGTTTGTATGTATATGGTGGCAAATACCCTGCTAAGCAAGGACATTCTATACCATGTAAACAACAAGAAGCTAAAATGCCAGATATTCACAAGGAAGAATTATATTTTTATTATTTAAAATTTTTTTTCCTAGATAACCTACTAAAAAGTTTTCAAATTTTTCACTCTCTTGCCTGTTGGCAATCTATTTATCTTACAAACATAGTATTTTCTGTTAAGTCTTGGCGAATCTCACTTTATATTGTATTTGTCAACCTTATTCATTCCAAAGACCAATTCAGTGGAGTAAGTCTTTTGGTATGATCCATTTATTACACACACACACACACACACACAATCACCTCATAATATATAGAGGTGAGTAGTGGCAAGTATGTTTCAACTTTAAATGAGCTATATTTGAAGAAAGTCTTAACATGTTAAGTCTCGACCAGTACTGAAACTCTTTTATCTAGTTCAGTTACAAAGCAAAGAGTAAGAGACTCAAAGAGATACATCAACACTTGAGAATGTTTCTTGGCATAGGACTAATATTTATTTTTTTTTTTTTTTTTTTTTTTTTTTTTTTTTTTTTTTTTTTTTTTTTTAACCTTTTATTTTTTTTTTTTTTTTTTTTTTTTTTTATTTTTATTTTAAGTGTATCATCATTTATTTATTTATTTATTTATTTATTTATTTATTTTTTATTCTTCCAATTTTATTTTATTTTTAAACTTTACATAATTGTATTAGTTTTGCCAAATATCAAAATGAATCCACCACAGGTATACATGTGTTCCCCATCCCGAACCCTCCTCCCTCCTCCCTCCCCATACCATCCCTCTGGGCCGTCTCAGTGCACCAGCCCCAAGCATCCAGCATCGTGCATCGAACCTGGACTGGCAACTCGTTTCCTACATGATATTTTACATGTTTCATTGCCATTCTCCCAAATCTTCCCACCCTCTCCCTCTCCCACAGAGTCCATAAGACTGTTCTATACATCAGTGTCTCTTTTGCTGTCTCGTACACCGGGTTATTGTTACCATCTTTCTAAATTCCATATATATGCGTTAGTATACTGTATTTATGTTTTTCCTTCTGGCTTACTTCACTCTGTATAATAGGCTCCAGTTTCATCCACCTCATTAGAACTGATTCAAATGTATTCTTTTTAATGGCTGAGTAATACTCCATTGTGTATATGTACCACAGCTTTCTTATCCATTCATCTGCTGATGGACATCTAGGTTGCTTCCATGTCTTGGACTAATATTTATTATGATTTTGTTATTACTTGAGCAAAAAGAGTTGGTGATGGACAGGGAGGACTGGCGTGCTGCGGTTCATATGGTCACAAAGAGTCGGACACGACTGAGTGACTGAACTGAGCAGAAGATGAAGAGGATAATACTCATATAATAAGTTCATGTTCAGAAGTACAAAATTCATTCAAGCATGTTGACATCATCAAAAATCCATTTCCAAGTGCTGCTTTCTTAAAACTACTAATAATACACTTTATTTCAAAATCTTGGCTTTAAAACCAGGACTATTTAAAGAAATTTTCCTAAACATCCATGTCTCCACAGATGATCCAATTTCATTCTTTTTTTGTGGCTAAGTAGTATTCCATTGTATACATGTACCATATATTCTTTATCCATTCATCTGTTGATGGACATTTAGGTTGTTTCCATGTCCTGGCCATTGTAAATAGTGTTTCAGTGAACATTAGGGTGCATGTGATTTTTTTTGAATTACGGTTTTCTCTAGGTATATGTCCAGTAGTGGGATTGCTAGGTCACAGGGTAGTTTTATTTTTATTCTTTTAAGGAACCCCCTTATTGTTCATCATAGTGACTGCTGTTGTTCAGTCATTGAGTTGGGTCTGACTCTTTGCGACTCTATGGACTGCAACACGCCAGGCTTCTCTGTCCTTCACCATCTCCCAGAGCCTACTCAAACTCATGTCTGTTCAGTTGGTGATGCCATCCAACCATCTCATCCTCTGTTTCTTTCTCCTCCTGCCTTCAATCTTTCCCAGCATCAGGGTCTTTTCTAATGAGTCGGCTCTTTTCATCAGGTGGTCAAAGTGTTGGAGCTTCAGTATAAGTCCTTCCAATGAGTACTCAGAATTGATTTCCTTTACGATTGACTGGTGTGATCTCCTTGCTGTCCAAGAGACTCTCAAGAGTCTTCTCCAGCACCACAGTTCAAAGCATAATTCTTTGGCACTTAGCCTTCTTTACGGTCCAACTCTCATAAACATTCCCACCAACAGTGCAAGAATGTCCCCTTTTCTTCACACCCTGTCTCACATTTATTGTTTGGAAGTAAGTCAGAAAGAGAAAAAAAAAAAATACTGTATATTGAAGCATGTATGTGGAACCTGAAAAAAAAATTATATAGACAGTCTTATTTACAAAGCATAAATAGACACAGACTTAGAGAACAAATGTATGGATACCAAGGGGGAGAGGACAGGGTGGGATGAATTGGAAGATTGGGTTTGACATATATACATTATTGATACTATGCATAAAATATATAACTAATGAGAACCTTCTGTATAGCACAGGGAACTCTACTCAATGCTCTATGGTTACCTAAAAGGGAAGGAAATCCAAAAAAGAGGGGATAGGTGTACATTTATAGCTGATTCACTTTGCTGTTCAGTAGAAACTAAGACAGCATTGTAGAGACACTATACTCCAATAAAAATGAAAAATAAAATTAAAATAAATGAAAGCTAAAAAAATTTTCTTAAAAAGTAGAATTTTTATGTTAATCTAAAAAGTATTTTTAATTGGTTATTTTTAAATTTTTTATGGTTGCTTTACAATATGGTGTTAGTTTCTGCTGTACAACAGATGAATCAGCTAAGTCTACATATATCCCCTTCCTCATGAGCCTCCTTCCCAACCCCCCTTCCCATCCCACCCTTCTAGATCATCACAGAGCACTGGACTGAGCTCCCTGTACTATACCTCAGCTTTCCACTAGCTATCTGTTTTACATATGATAGTGTATGTATGTCAATGCTATTTTCTGAATTCATCCTATGCTCCCCTTCCACCTCTGTGTCCACAATTCCATTCTCTATGGCTGTGCCTCTGTTCCTGCCCTACAAATAGGTTCCTCAGTACCATTTTTTCTAGATTCCATATATGTGTGTTACTATATGATATTTTTCTCTTTCTGAATTACTTCACTCAGTATGACAGACTCCAGGTTCATCCACATCATTACAAATGACCCAGTTTCATCCCTTATTATGGCTGAGTAATATTCCATGTATATATGTATAGAGTTTCCCCAGATGGGTCAGTGGCTAAAGAATCTCCCAGGAATGCAGAAGATGCAGGAGACACAGGTTTGATCCCTGGGTCAGGAAGATCCCCTGGAGAAGAGCATGGCAACCCACTGCAGTATTATTCTTGCCTGAAGAATCTCGTGGACAGAGGACCTGGTAGGCTACAGTCCACGGGGTCTCAAAGAGTTGGACATGATCAGACATGACAGAAGTGACTGAGAATACATGCATATGTATAAAAAAACTTTTATCCATTCATCTATCAGTATACATTTAGATTGCTTCCATTTCTTGGCAGTTGTAAATAGTACTACAATGAATATTGGGGTGCATGTGCCTTTTTGTATTATAAGTATCTTAATGAGAAAGTTGGTTTTGAGATGCAGAAGGGGAAGAAACAAAAAAAAACACCTCATATAAATTTTGTTTTAGCATCAGAGAATTACTCTGTGCCAACTTGGAAGTCTCAAACGAAACTAACACATACTTTCCTTAATGTACCAAACCTCCAACTCTTTTTCCCTTGTTTTTGTTCAGTTTCTAAGTCTTGTCTGACTCTTTTGTGACCCTGTAAACTGTAGCCCACCAGGCTCCACTGTCCATGGGATTTCCCAGGCAAGAATACTGGAGTGAGTTGCCACTTCTTTCTCCAGAGGATCTTCCCAACCCAGGGATCGAACCTACATCTCCTGCATTGGAAGGCGGATTCTTTACCACTGAGCCACCAGGGAATTCCTTCTTTTTCTCTTGCATGAAGGCAAAACATTTGTTAAAAGTCCCTTTCTCAGGTGCACAAGACAGAACTTATTTATTATTACATTTTTAAGCAGAAATTTGGATTCTAAGGCCACAGGTGTGTTTATAATAAGGAGTTAGGTAGGGACAGGTTTCTAGAAAATAAGATGGCCTTGACATGTGTGATTCTAGATAACATTTACTTCCCAGTTGACGAGGGAAACAACAATGCTTGTTTTGCTTGCTTTTACCACAATACTCAGGACAGAGCAGGCAAGCAACAGACATTAATTACATGAAATAAGTTCATGTAATCTATGTAAATAATTCAGGTAATGTAATAATACATTGATTACATGTATAAATACATTTTACAAAGCAATGCAGAAAATCTATTTATTTGAAAACTAAATAGGAAAAAATAAATATTTTTAGGTATTTAAGCTATGATTACCTTGGCCTCAAAACCATCCTTCAAATATACCCTTCAGACATCATGCATCCTGAGACATCAGGCAATACTGTTGGACAACTTAGGCTTCATTTGCACTAAACAAGACAGGTGTGTACCTAAAGAGCAATTGATCCATGAGCATAAGTCTTGGTTTCCTAAGGCTTCAAGCTAGATGACTTCTAATAATGTTTACTCTCTTCTCAGGTACCTTGTATGGTATTGTCAGACATTTTCAAATTCAGTTGCTTTTCCTCATATAATTTTTCTGCTCTGTGGCCTGTGTGGTATGTTCGTTTAGTCTACTAAAAATACTTGAAAAATTCTGTCTCCTATGTTTCAGTACCTTTAAAAACTCATGTTTCCTTTTTATTGTGGTACATAAATCTTTTTCCAGTTTCACAGATCTCTTCATTGCCCTTAGCACATACAATTCAGCTCTAACTATATGTCTTTAGTTGATTCTCAGAACTAAAAGTGATTTCTCCATTCTCTCATCACATGCATTGTAGATCCCTTAGGACATTAATTACATTCTGCCTTGTTTTATAGTCATTTGCCTTATTTTCTTCTACCATTTGAAACAAAAAGGTCTTAAAGATAGAAATTATACCGTGTTCATTTCCTAGTCTGTTCTGTCATGAACTAGAGTGCTATACAAGCAGTCAGGACATGCAATTTTTTTTTTTTAATGACCTAAACAATACATATGAAAACTGAGGAATAAAATCAGACATTTTATTGCCTGGAGTAGACTATTTTAGTTGAAATATATGTATCTACTTACTATACATTATTTTCCTTATCTGGAATAACATTTTTGAAGTTGTACCTGAGTTTTAAGGCAATAAAATCACAATAAGTTCAGTAGTGGAGACTTATTATAGGCTTTTTTTGGTAACCTAATCAAACTGACTAAAATTAAATAATATTATGATCCTTAGAAACTCACAATCCATTTCAATGTTAAAATATATATCTGTGAATGATTCAATATTCTGAAACTACTATTTTTATACAGATAGATTAGTTTAAATGTATTCTATAAATTAAGCTAAACATAGCTGAATATATTCATCCATGTTGCTTATGAATCTGTCTCAGCATTTTTAGTATGTTCTGATATTGAAACAGTTTTCTAGCTACCATGTGTTTTAGAAACAAAACTAAAATAGTTTCTAAGAAAACGGGAAAAAGAAGGATGCCACAAAGGAGTCTAAAAAGTGGACTAACATGTGTACAATGAAGATGAATAAAAGTAACTTCTCCAGATATGTTCTCTTACAAGACAGAAGTAAAAATCTGGAAATGAAACATTATTTTAAAGATACTGAAACAATGGCATAATGGAAGGAGCAAAAAATTGGAAAGGTATGGTAGATTTCTATTAAGAGCTTTGAATGCCAGCAAAGGAGTTGTCTTTGGTTGAGCATTTTGGTCACAGAGTTTCTATGAACTTTTTTTTTTAATTGAAGTATAGTTGATTTACAATGCTACATGTTATTTTCTTCTGTAGAGCTATGAGATTCAGTTATATAAATATATGCATTATACTATAGTCTTTTCTATTATGGTTTATCACATGATTTTGAATGCAGTTCCTCATGCTATCAGTTCAGTACAATCATTCAGTCATTTACAACTCTTCATGACCCCATGGACTGCAGCACGACAGGCTTCTCTGTCCATCACCAGCTTCTGGAGCTTGCTCAACCTCATGTCCATTGAATCGGTGATGCCATCCAACCATCTCATCCTCTCCTGCCCTCAATCTTTCCCAGCATCAGGGATTTTCCCAGTAAGTCAGTTCTTCGCATCAGGTAGCCAAAGTATTGGAGCTTCAGCATCAGTCCTTCCAATGAATATTTAGGACTGATTTCCTTTAGGATTAACTGGTTGGATCTCCTTGCAGTCCAAGGGACTCTCAAGAGTCTTCTCCAACACCACAGTTCAAAAGCATCAATTCTTTGGCACTCAGCTTTCTTTATGGTCCAAATCTCACATCCATACATTACTACCGGAAAAACCAAAGCTTTGACTAGTTGGACCTTTGTCAGCAAAGTAATGTCTCTGCTTTTTAACATGCTGTCTAGGTTGGTTATAGCTTTTCTTCCAGGAAGCAAGCATCTTTTAATTTCATGGCTGCAGTCATCATCTGCAGTGATTTTGGAAACCAAGAAAATAAAGTCTGTCACTGTTTCCATTGTTTCCCCATCTATTTGCCGTGAAATGATGGGACCAGATGTCATGATCTTAGTTTTTGAATGTTGAGTTTTAAGCCAGCTTTTTCACTCTCCACTTTTAATATCAAGAGGCTCTTCAGTTCCTCTTTGCTTTCTGCCATTAGGGTGGTGTCACCTGCATATCTGAAGTTATTGATATTTCTCCTGGAAACCTTGATTCCAGCTTGTGCTTCAAACAGCCCAGCATTTTGCATGATGTACCCTGTATATAAGTTACATAAGCAGGGTGAAAAAGAGTCGGACTGGATTGAGCAACTTTCACTTTCACTAGAAGATGTTATAGGTCTTCATAGAACCGTGCAACTTCAGCTTTTTTGGCATTAGTGGTTGGGGCATAGACTTGGATTACTGTGATATTGAATGGTTTGCCTTGGAAACAGAGATCATTCTGTCATTTTTGAGATTGGACCCAAGTACTGCATTTCAAACTCTTTTGTTGACCGCATGTTATACAATAGGACTTTGCTATTTTTCCATTCTATATATAGATGTTTGCATCTGCTAACCCCAAAATTCTACTCCATTCCTCCCCATTTCCCTCTCTTGGCAACGAGTCTATACTCTATGTCTGTGAGTCCATTTCTGTTTAATAGATAAGTTCATTCATATTATAGTTTAGATTCCACATATAAGTGATATATATGGTATCTGTCTTTTTGACTTCACTTACTATGATAATCTCTAGTTCTAGCCATGTTGTTGCAAATGGTATTATTTCATCCTTTTTTATGATAAGTAATATTCCATTTGAGTGTATATGTGTATGTACATACATACACCACATCTTATTTATCCATTCATCTGTTGATAGACATTCAATGGTTTCCATGTCTTGGATATCGTGACTGGTGCTTCTCTGAATATAGAGTTGCGTGCGTCTTTTTGAGTTATAATTTTGTCCATATATATACCCAAGAGTGGAATTGCTGGATCACATGGCAACTATATTTGTAGTTTTTTTGTGGAATCTTCAAACTGTTTTCCATAGTGGCTGCAACAACTTGCATTCTCATCAATGGTGTAGAAGAGTTCCCTTTCTCCCTATTCTCTCCATCATTTGCAATATGTAGACTTTTTAATGATGGCATTCTGACTGGTGTGAAGTGGTTCCTCATTACAGTTTTAATTTACAATTCTCTAATAATTAGTGATATTGAGAAACTTTTCATATGCTGTTTGCCACCTATATGTCTTCTTGGAGAAATGTCTACTTAATTCTTCTGCCCATTTCTTGATTGGATTGTTTGTTTTCTTATTGAGTTGTGAAGAGTGGTTTGTATATGTTGGAAATTAAGGCTTTGTTGGTTGCATCATTTGAAAATATTCTCTCACATTCTATATGTCATCTTTTCACTTTGCTATGGTTTCCTTGGCTGTATAAATGCTTGTAAGTTTGATCATCCCATTTGTTTGTTTTTATTGACTTTGGAGACTGAGCTAATTTATGTAAAAACTTTTTGCCTATTATCTCTTCCTGGAGTTTTATAGTGTCATGTCCTCTATTTAAATATTTAAGCAATTGTGAGTTTATTTTTGTGTATGGTAAGAGTAAAAGAAAAGTTAAAGTTGTTCAGTCATGTCCAATTCTTTGCAAACCCATGAACTGTAGCCTGACAGCTTGTACTCTCCATGGAAATCTCCAGGCCAGAATATTGGAGTGGGTAGCCTATCCGTTCTCTGGGAGATCTTCCCGACCCAGGAATAAAACGGGGATCTCCTGCTTAGCAGGCAGATTCTTTACCAGCTGAGCTACCAGGGAAATCCTTATGGTGTGAGTTCAGTTCAGTTCACTCGTTCAGTCATGTCCAACTCTTTGCGACCCCATGAACTGCAGCACACCAGGTTTCCCAACCAACACCTGGAACATGCTCAAACTCATATCCATTGAATTGGTGATGCCATCCAACAATCTTATATGCTGCCATTCCCTTCTCCTCCTGCTTTCAATCTTGCCCAGCATCAGGGTCTTTTATAATGACTCAGTTCTTCACATCAGGTGGCCAATGTATTGGAGTTTCAGCTTCAGCATTAGTCCTTCCAATGAATATTCAGGACTGATTTCCTTTAGGATGGACTGCTTGGATCTCCTTGCAGTCCAAGGGGCTCTCAAGAGTTTTCTCCAACACCACAGTTCAAAAGCATCAATTCTTTGGCACTCAACTGTCTTTATAGTTCAACTCTCACATCCATACACAACTACTGGAAAACCCATAGCTTTGACTAGATGGACCTTTGTTGGCAAAGTAATGACTCTTCTGCTTTTTAATATGCTGTCTAGGTAGGTCATAGCTTTTCTTCCAAGGAACAAGTGTCTTTTAATTTCATAGCTGCAGTCACCATCTCCAGTAGTTTTGGAGCTCCGAAACAAAGTCTGTCACTGTTTCCAGTGTTTCCCCATCTATTTGCCATGAAGTGATAGGACCAGATTCCATGATCTTAGTTTTCTGAATGTTGAGTTTTAAGCCAACTTTTTCACTCTCCTCTTTCACTTTCATCAAGAGACCCTTTAGTTCTTCGCTTTCTGCCATAAGGGTGGTGTCATCTGTATATCTGAGGTTATTGATATTTCTCTTGGTGATCTTCATTCAGCTGTGCTTCATCCAGCCCAGCATTTTGCATGATGTACTCTGCCTATAAGTTAAATAAGCAAGATGACAATATAAAGTCATGACTTACTGCTTTCCTGATTTGGAACTATTCTGTTGTTCCATGTCGGTTCTAACTGTAGCTTCTTGACCTGCATACAGATTTTTCAGGAAGGATGTAAGGTGGTCTGGTATTCCCATCTCTTTCAGAAATTTCCACAGTTTATTGTGATCCACATAGTCAAAGCGTTGGTGTAAAAAACCAGAAGGAGATGCTTTTCTGGAACTCTCTTTTTTTCCAATGATCCATCAGATACTGGCAATGTGATCTCTGGTTCCTCTGCCTTTTCTAAAACCAGCTTGAACATCTGGAAGTTCATAGTTCACTTACTGTTGAAGCCTCGCTTGGAGAATTTTGAGCATTACTTTGCTAGCGTGTGAGATGAGTGCAATTGTGCAGTAGATTGAACACTCTTTGGCACTGGCTTTCTTTGTGATTGGAATGAAAACTGACCTTTTCCAGTCCTGTGGCCACTGCTGACTTTTCCAAATTTGCTGGCATACTGAGTGCAGCACTTTCACAGCATCATCTTTCAGGATTTGAAATAGCTCAACTGGAATTCCATCACCTCCACTAGCTTTGTTCGTAGTGATGCTTTCTAAGGCCCACTTGACTTCACATTCCAGGATGTCTGGCTCTAGGTGAGTGATCATACCATCATGATTATCTTGGTCATGAAGATCTTTTTTGTACAGTTCTTCTGTGTATTTTTGCCACCTCTTCTTAATATCTTCTGCTTCTGTTATGTGCAAACCATTTCTGTCCTTTATTGAGCCAATCTTTGCATGAAATGTTCCCTTGGTATCTCTAATTTTCTTGAAGAAATCTCTAGTCTTTCTCATTCTGTTGTTTTCCTCTATTTCTTTGCATTGATCACTGAGGAAGGCTTTCTTATCTCTTCTTGCTATTCTTTGGAACTCTGCATTCAGATGCTTATATCTTTCCTTTTATTCTTTGCCTTTGGCTTCTCTTCTTTTCACAGCTATTTGTAAGTCCTCCTCAGACAGCCATTTTGCTTTTTTGCATTTCTTTTCCATTTGAATGGTCTTGATCCCTGTCTCCTGTACAATGTCATGAACCTCAGTCCATAGTTCACCAGGCACTCTATTTATCAGATCTAGCCCCTTAAATCTATTTCTCACTTTCACTGTATAATCATAAGGGATTTGATTTAGGTCATACCTGAATGGTCTAGTGGTTTTCCCCACTTTTTTCAATTTAGGTCTGAATTTGGCAATAAGGAGCTCATGATCTGAGCCACAGTCAGCTTCTGGTCTTGTTTTTGCTGATTGTATAGAGCTTCTCCATCTTTGGCTGCAAAGAATATAATCAGTCTGATTTCGATGGATGTGAGTTTGAGTTAACTCTGGGAATTGGTGATGGACAGGGAGGCCTGGCGTGCTGCGATTCATGGGGTCAAAAAGAGTCAGACACGACTGAGTGACTGAACTGAACTGAACTGAGTGCAGCACTTTCACAGCATCATCTTTTAGGATTTCTAATAGCTCTACTGGAATTCCATCACCTCCACTAGCTTTGTTCTTGTGATCCTTCCTAAGGTCCACTTGACTTCCTATTCCAGATGTCTGGCTCTAGTCCAGTGATCACACCATTGTAGTTATCTGGGTTATGAAGATCTTTTTTGTATAGTTCTTCTGTGTTTTCTTACCACCTCTTCTTAATATCATTTGCTTCTGTTAGGTTGATACCATTTATGTCCTTTATTGTGCCCATCTTTGCATGAAATGTTCCCATGGTATCTCTAATTTTCTTGAAGAGATCTCTAGTCTTTCTCATTTTGTTATTTTCCTCATTTCTTTGCATGGATCACTGAGAAAGGCTTTCTTATCTCTCCATGCTGTTCGGAGTATGGTATGAGAGGTCAGTGTATGGTGTGAGAGTATGTTTTAAATTCGTTGATTGAAATGTAGCTATCTAACTCTCCCAGCATCTCTTGCTGAGGAGACAGTCTTTTTCCCATGGTATATTTTTGCCTCCTTTGTTGAAGATTAATGGAGTATAGGTGTTTGGGATTGTTTCTGAGCTTGCCATTTTGTTCCATGATCCATTTGTCTGTTTTGTGCCAATACTATGACATTTTGATTACTGTAGCTTTGTAATATTGTCCAAAGTCAGAAGGTTATGCCTCCTACTTTGTTCTTTTTCCTCAGGAGTGCTTCTGCAATTCTGGGTCTTTTACATTTAAATTTTGCTATTAGTGTAGTTTTGTGCAAAATGTTGTGTGTAATTTGATAGAGATCACATCAAATCTGTAGATTGCTTTAGATAATATGAACATTTTAACACTTATTGACTGGAGAGGTATTAAAATGTAAATTGTTATCCAAATGCTATTGACTGGAGACATATCAATGCATTTTTATAGTGATATAATTAAAATCACCTTGCAAAGTTGTTTAAGCTTAAAATTGATCAAAGGTTCATTATACAACTTATAATTGTTGTTATCATTGCATTTGCTCACTTAGGTTTTTGTTCCAACCTTGTGTATATTATAAACTGCAAATTTATTACTGTAAAATTTTCAAAAGTGACACATCATGAAATCTTGAGTAAAGAAGAAGTTTTCAGTGAATTTAATGCAGATACTTTACTCATTAAAATAAGAACACTCAGAAAATGAACTCCTGCAAATTAGGAAAAAAAGCAAAAGTAAAAAGCTGAATGGAAGAGCTAGAATATCAAGTCTTTGACAAGTCTTTTAGAATTATATGACTCTTTAAAATGTGTATAAAATTGGTAGTTTCCTCTTGCTGTTATAGCAAATTACCACAAATTCAGTGACTTAAAACACATATTTATTATCTTACATTTCTAGAGCTCAAAATATGTATTGCTGGATTAAAATTAAGACATAAACAAGATGTTTCTTCTGATGGCTCGAAGCAATTACCTGTTTCAACTTCTAGGGGCTACTGATGCTCCTTGGCCTCTTCTTTCATCTTACAAATGCATCATTCCAAACTCTTCTTCCATCCCTGTATTTTCTCTAATTAATCTTTCTGCCTGTGTTTTATGAGAACCCTTGTGGTTACATGGCACTCACCAGATAATCCAGGATACTCTTGTCATCTCAAAATGCTTAATCACATCTTCAAAGTCTCTTTCACCATGTGAGGTAATAAATACAGGATCCAAGTTTTAGGACAGGACATGGAGGCCACTATTCAGCTTAACATGGTTGTCTCTAACACTCAAAGATTTATATCCATTCCATATATAGAGTAAAGATATCCCATTTCAATGTTACTAAAAGTCTCAATCTATTTGTAGAATCAAGTCAAGTTTAAGATCTCATCTACTTGATAATCTGAAATTTCACTACTGTAACCAGCTATATGTATAATTCGGAGTATGACCCATCTCGATACAAAATTCCTATCTGTGGGATGATGAACCTAGAAAGTAAGTTGTCTGTTCCTAAAATACAATGATAGGACACTGTATGTCAGTTACATACATAGAACGTCAATTGTAGATATTCTTTTTTGAACAAGGGGGAAAAAATGAACGGATAAAATGAGTGACCAGTTCTCAAGCAATTTTGAAATCCAGCAAAGCAAGCTCCATCAGTTTTCAAGGCTTGGGAAAAAATTCTCTGTATCAAAGGCTCTTCCCTTCATAACTTCAGCTTTGCCCTCTAGAACATAACTCCTTCTTCATGTTTTCGTGGATGAGTAGAATTATGAACCCATTCCTAGACTATAGAATTTTGGTAGTTTAACAGTCTTTTTTTTAATTCCTCCTTTCTCTGTCACTTTCAGTCCAGGCTAGTGGTATTTCTGTGATATAATATTCTCAAAAACCTTATATTCTGTGTATGTTATGGAATTTGCCCCATTGGGCATGATATTTCTCCACAGTTATTTCCAAGATAATTCCATTACATTGCTGCCTTCTACTGAGCTGGTAGAGGGGATCTGTGAGTCACGTGACTGATCTCTGTAAAGATTCCTCTATGTGATGAAATACTATTAACCTTTTCCCCTCTGAGGTACCAATGAAAGATTATATAGTCATAGTCCTGGCCTCAGAATAAATATTTCTGTTAATATATTCTTCTAATTTTAGTGTCATTTAAAATTTGTATACTGATAACTTTCAACATAAAAATAACATTAACATCCCATCTCAATGTAACTAAAAGTCCCATTTTGGTTCCTTTTTTCTTAACAGGTTTTCCTTCCATTTCTCTCTTTCCTTCTGCATTTTACTATGTTAGCAGAGAGAAGAAAACAGAACACACCCTTCAATAATTTGATTGGAAATATCTTCAGTTAAGTATCCAAGTTCATTGCTTACAACTTCTGTTTTCCATAGAGCTGTAGGAAACAATTGATCTGTGTTTACTGCCACTATATTACAAGGGTCTTCTTTCCTCCAGTTTCTAATAACATGTTCTTCATTTCCTTCTGAGCCTTCTCCAATAGTACTGTTAATGTCTATATTTCTGGATATAGTGTATGATGACTTAAATACACTGTAAGACAATATGTGTTTTCTTTACCATACTCCAAGCAGAGTCCTTAACACCCTTATATGCAGCGATAGTCTATTCAAGACAATTCAGGCTTTTTCTATTATTGTTCCCCAAATTCCTTAAACTTTTATCAATTACTCAATTCCAAAACTACTTCCACATTTATAGGTATTTATTACAGCAGTATCTAACTTCCAGGCAACAAAATGTTTATTTCTAGTTGCTTCTGTAACAAATTTGTATTGTTTAAAATCACTAAATTTTGTGGTAATTTGTCTTGATAATTTGGATAATTTGGACTTCTGATCTCCAGAAGTCCACTAAATTTTGTGGTAATTTGTCTTGATAATTTGGATAATTTGGACTTCTGATCTCCAGAACTGTAGAGTGACAAACTTGCATTGTTTAAAATCACTAAATTTTGTGGTAGTTTGTCACTCTACAGTTCTGGAGATCAGAAGTCCAAAACCAGTCTCACAGTCAAAGTGTCAGCAGTTCTGGTTTCTTCTAGAAGCTGTAGGTGATAATCTGCACTTTATATGTTCCAGTTTTGAGAGGCTTATGACACTTGGTGTATGGCCAAATCACTCCATTATCAGCTTTTATTACTACACCACCTTCACACTCTGCCCTCTTCCTTTCATGTCTCCTTATAAGGATTCTTGTGGTGTCATTGGGCCCACCCAGGCTATCCAGAGTAATCTTCTCTATTTAAGAAATCACCCAATTGTATATTTAATACCCCACAAAATGCCCTCATACTGGGACATCTAGAGTACTTTTTGATTGAATAAGTAGGGACTATAGCCTAGTCAAGCTGATGCATAAAACCGACTATCAAACTTGACTGAAATCTTTTGAAACTAAATTTTAAAATAACAGTATTAATAGTAATAGGGTGGTGGTAAATCGAATAAAATTGTACCAAATTTCTAAACTCATCATATATTTGTTAAGTTAACGTATGTTAAAAATAAAATTTCAGCATGGAAATAAAGCTATGACTAAAAATACTGTTTCTATAAAGTTTAATTAAGTTATATCATTCCAAATGTAACTGTTTACTGCATGCTATTCTCAATAGGCCTACAGTCACCAAAGAATCTACAATAACGAATTTTTATTGAAGTATAGGTGATTTACAATATTGTGTTAATTTCAAGTGTTTAGCACAGTGATCCAATTATTCACAAACACACACACACACATATATACACACACCCATATATATACATATATGGGTGTGTGTATATATATATATATATCTTCAGATTCTTTTCTCTTATAGATTATTACAATTGTAATATTTTGTACTGTGCTATACAGTAAGACAGCACAAATATATATATGTATATGTATATGTATATTAGTGTGTATCTGCTAATCCCAAAGTCCTCATTTATCACTCCCCAACTTTTCTTTCCTTTTGGTAACCAGTAACTATAAGTTTGTTTTCTATATCTGTGAGTCTGTTTCTGGTTTGTGAATAAGCTTAACTGTATCATTTTTTTTTCAGATTCCACATATAAATGGTATCATATAATATTTATATTTCTCTGACTTACTTTACTTTGTGTGATAATTTCTAGGTTTATCCATGTTGCTTCAAATGATATTTCCCCTCTTTTTGATGGCTGAGTAACATTACATTGTGTATACACACACACACTTTCTTTATCTTACTCTGACAATGACATTTAGGTCGCTTCCATGTCCTGGCTGTTGTATAGTGCTGCAGTGAACTTTGGGGTGCATCTATCTTTTTGAATTATAGCTTTCCCTGGGTATATATGCCCAGGAGTGGCATTGCTGAATCATATGGTAGCTCTATTTTTAGATTTGAAAGGAACCTCCGTACTGTTCTCCATAATGGTTGTACCAATTTATAGACACAGCAGTGTAGGAGAGTATTTTCTTTTTTCTCCACACCTTTTCAGCATTTATTATCTGTAGGTTTTTGATGATGGTAATTCTGATTGGTGTGAAGTGATACCTCATTGTAAGATTATTTTACATTTCTCTAATAATTAGTGATGTTGAGCATTTTTTCTTTTGGCCATTTGTATGTCCTCTCTGAAGAAATGTCTATTTAGGTCTTTTGACCATTTTTTGATTGGTTTGTTGTTTTTTAATAGTGAACTGCATGAGTTGTTTGTATATTTTGATACGGACTGCCATTGAATCTGTAGATTGTCTTGGATAATATAGTTATTTTGACAATATTGATTCTTCCAATCAAAGAACACAGTATATCTTTCCATCTGTTTCTGTCATATTTGATTATTTTAATCAGCATCTGATAGTTTTCAAAGTACAGTTCTTCTGTCTACTTAGGTAGATTTATTCCTGGGTTTTAATTCTTTTTGATATGATAGGAAATGGGATTTTTTCCTTAATTTCTCTTTTGGATATTTCCTTGCTAGTGTATAGAAATGCAAGAATTTCTGTGTGTTAATTTTGTATCCTGTACCTTTACTGATTTCATCGAGGAACTCTAATAGGTTTCTGGTGTAGTCTTTAGGATTTTCTGTATATAGTATTATGCCATGTGCAAACAATAACAGTTTTACTTCATCACCTATTTGTGTCTGTATTAATCAGTAATATTAGCCTGTAACTTTTTGTGATATCTTTGTCTGGTTTTGGTATCAAGGTGATTTTGGTCTTGAAGAATGAATTTGGGAGTGTGCCTCCCTCTGCAATTTTTTGGAACAGTTTCAGAAGGATGATGTTTGCTCTTCTTTAAATGTTTGATAGAATTCACCTGTGGAGCCATGTGGTCCTGGACTTTTGTTTCTTGGAAGATTTTTAATCACAATTTGAATTTCATTACTTGTGATTGGTCTGTTCTATGTCTTCCTTGTGCAGTTTTGGAAGATTGTACTTTTCTGAGAACTTGTCTATTTCTTCTAAGTTGTACATTTTATTGCCACATAGTTGCTTATAGTACTTTCTTATGATCCTTTGTGTTTATGTGGTGTCAGTTGTAACTTCTTTTTCATTTCTAATATTTTACATCTGAGTCCTCTCCCTTTTTATTTCTTGATGAGTCTGGCTAAAGATTTGTCAATTTTGTTTATCTTCTCAAAGAACCAGCTTTTAGTTTCATTGGTCTTTGCTATTGCTTTTCTTTCTGTTTCATTTATTTGTTCACTGATCTTTATGATTTCTTTCCTTCTATTAACTTTGGAGTCTTATTCTTATTTCTCAAGTTGCTTTAGGTGTAAGGTTAAATTTTTTGAGATTTTTATTGTTTCTTGAGGTAGGATTGCATTGCTATAAACTTTCCTTTTAGAATTGCTTTTGCTACACCCCATGGGTTTTGAGTTGTGTTTTCATTTTCACTTGTTTCTAGTTTTCTTTTTTTTTTTTTAATACCCTCTAGGATTTCTGCAATGATCTCTTTGTTATTAAGTTACATATTATTTAGCCTCCATGTATTTTTTTTTAATACTTTTCTCCCTGTAAATGATTTCTAACTTCATAGCATTGTGGTCAGAAAACATACTTGATATAATTTCTTTTTTTTTTTTTTTTTAATTTACTGACTTGATTTATGAACTAAGATGTGATCTATCCTGGAGTATATTCCACATACACTTGTGAAGAAAGTTTATTCTGCTGCTTTCAGATAGAATGTCCTATAAATGTAAATTAAGTCTATCTGGTCTAAACATTGATAAATATAAGTCTACATGGTCTCCTGTCTGCAGGGTCATATAACATGAATACTGGAAAAACCATAGCATTGACTATTTGGACCTTTGTTGGCAACGTGATGTGTCAGGTTTTTAATATGCAGTCTAGGTTTATCATAGCTTCCCCCTGCCCCACCCCCACAAGGAGAATGCATTCATGGCTGCAGTCACCATCCATGGTATTTTGGGAGCCCAAGGAAATAAAGTCTGTCACTGTTTCCATGTCCATAATTATCTTAGTTTTTTGAATGTTGAGTTTTACGACAGCTTTTTCACTATCCTCTTCTACCTTCATCAAAAGATTCTTCACTTCCTGTCACTTTCTGCCATAAGAGCGGTATCATCTGCATATCTGAGCTTATTAATATTTCCCCCAGCAATCTTGATTTGACCTTGTGATTCTCCCAGCCTGGCATTTCGTATGTACTCTGCATAAAAGATATGCAGGGTGACAGTATACAGCCTTGACTTACTCCTTTCCTGATTTGTCCATTGTTCTATGTCCAGGTCTAAGTGTTGCTTCTTGACCTGCATACAGATTTCTCAGCAGGCAGGTAAGGTCATCTGGTAGTCCCATGTCTTTAAGAATTTTTCACAATTTGTTGTGATCCACACAGTCAAAGGCATTACTGTAGTCAATGGAGCAGAAGTAAATGTTTTTCTGAAATTCTCTTGCTTTTTTGGTGATCAGTGGATGTTGGCAATTTGATCTCTGGTTCCTCTACCTTTTCTAAATCTAGCTTGGACATCTGGAAGTTCTTCGTTCACATACTGTTGAAGCCTAACTTGAAGAATTTTGAATATAATCTTGCTAGCATGTGAAATGAGTTCAATTGTGTGGTTGTTTGAACATTTTTTGACATTGCCCTTCTTTGGGATTGGAATGAAAACTGGCCTTTTCCAGTCCTGTGGCCACTGCTGTGCTGGCATATTGAGTGAAGCACTCTAACAGCATCATCTTTTGGGATTTAAAATAGCTCAGCTGGAATTCCATCACCTCCACTAGCTTTGTTCATAGTAATGCTTCCTAATGCTTCCTAAGGCCCACTTAACACTTCAAGATGTCTGGCTTTAGGTGAGTGACCATACCATCGTGGTTGTCTGGGTCATTAAGACCTTTTTTGTACAGTTCTTCTGTGTATTGCCATCTGTTCTGCTTCTGTTAGGTCCTTCCTGTTTGTGTTCCTTATTGTGCCCATCTTTGTATGAAATGTTCCTTTGGAATCTCTAATTTTATTGAAGAGAGTGCTAATCTTTCCTATTATATTGTTTTCCTCTGTTTCTTGGCATTGCTTACTTAAGAAGGCTTTCTTATCTCTTCTTACTATTCTTTGGAGCTCTGCCTTCAGTTGGGCATATATTTCCTTTCTCCTTTTGCTTCTTCCTTTCTCAGGTATTTATTGTCTTTCTTTTCATGTCTTTCAGGTATTTATTGTCTTTCCTTTCACGTCTCTTCTTTTCTCAGGTATTTGTAAGACTTCCTCAGACAACTATTTGTCTTTCCTTCTATTCTTTCCTCAGGTATTTGTAAGGTCTCCTCAGACAACCATTTTGCCTTCTTGCATTTCTTTTTCTTGGGGATGGTTTTGGTCACTGCTTCCTATACAATGTTCCAAACCTCCATCCATAGTTCTTCAGGCTCTCTGTCTACAAGATCTAATCCCTTGAATCTATTTGTCACTTCCACTGAATAATCATAAGGTATTTGACTTAGGTCATACCTGGATGGCCTACTGGTTTTCTCTACTTTCTTCAATTTAAGTCTGAATTTTGCAATAAGGAGTTCAGGATCTGAGCTAGCTCCAGGTTTTATTTTTGCTGACTGGTATAGAGCTTCTCCATCTTTGGCTGCAAGGAATATAATCAATCTGATTTTGTCATTGACCATCTGGTGATGTTCATAATGTAGAGTCATCTCTTGTGTTGTTGGAAGAGGATGTTTGCTATGACCAGTGCGCTGTCTTGGCAAAACTCTGTTAGCCTTTTCCCTGCTTCATTTTTTCATTCAAAGACCAAACATGGCTGTTACTCCAGATATCTCTTGACTTCCTGCCTTTGCATTCTAATCCCCTATGATGAAAAGGATGGTTTTTCCTTTTCATCACTTTAAATGTATTGTGCCTCACCCTTCTGGCCTGTAGTTTTTTCTGAAAAATTATCTGATTGATCTTATGGGTTTTATCTTATATGTTATTTATTGCTTTACACTTGTCTCTAAATATTTCCTCTTTGTCTTTAATTTTTGTCTAGTTGATTACTATGTGTGTTCCTCCTTGAGTTAATCCTGCTTAGGACTATGTTTTTGGGTTTGGGTGACTATATCCTTTCCTATGCTAGAGAAAATTTTAGCTGTTATTTCTTCAACTATTCCCTATGTCCTTTTCTCTCCTTTATTAGAATTATCCTACATTATTGCCTCCTGTAATGTGAATGTTGGTGCATTTGATGTTCTAGTGGTCTCTTAAACTGTCATTTTTTTAAACTCCTTCTTCTTTATTCTTTTCTTCAGTATCATTTCTAGCACTCTGTCCTCCAGCTCACAGATTTGTTCTTTCACTTTTTCTGCTATTGATGCCTTCTTTTCATTTCAGTAATTGGATTCCTCAACTCTGATTCTTTATATATTCTCTTTGCTAAAAAAACTTCTTATAACTTCTTGGATCATCTTTACAATCATTGCCCTAAACTTTTTATTGGGTAGATCACTTTATTTAGTTGTTGTTGTGTTTTATCTTGTTCTTTCATATGGAACAAATTCCTTTGACATCTCATTTTGTTTAAACTTCTAATTTTATTTATATATAGTATCTTAGCTATGTGTCTTAACCTTGTAAATGTGGCCCTCTGCAGGGATGTCCCATATGCCCCAGAAGTATATTCCCCTTTCATCACTGGGCCTAGGATAGGTTCTGACTAGTATTTATAGACTCAGTTCATCACCCTACAAGATCTTAGTATTCTTGCTTCTAGTATCTGCTTCCTGGAGGCTGAAGTCAAGGTTTGTGCAGGCTTTTTGGTAGAGGGATGAGTGTCTGCCCACTGGTGGATGGATCTGAGTCTTGATCCTCCAGTGGGCAGACAGTATCAAGGAGTGTGTTTAGAGGTGGCTATGGGCTCAGGAATTCATTAGTCAGCCTCTCTGCTTACAGGTGAGGCTGTGTTCCTTCCTATTTAACCTGAGTCATTCTAGCACTGGAACTTACAGACTGTTGGGTAAGGCCAGGTCTTGGTGCCAAGGGCCTAGACTATTTCCAGTCAGGGTTCACATAGGTCCCCACTTTGTCTGCCACTAGCTCTTTATGACCCCAGTAAGAGCCAAAGTCATCCCCTGCCTCCCAGGGACATCCTCCAAGACCAGAAGGTATACCTAGCTCAGGATCTTATGGAGTTACTGCTTTTACCTTGGGACAGGGTGTATGTGGGACCTTGTGTTTGCCTTCCAAGAGTGGATTTTCCATGTCTTCCAGTCCTGTGGGGCTCCTGAAAAAAGTCCCACTGGCTTCAAAGCCAAGTGCTTTGAGAGTTCTTCCTCCAGTGCTGAGCCCTTGGGCTTAAAGCCTGCTAGGGGGCTCAGAACTCTCAGTACTGTGAGAGAACTCATGCAATATAATTATTCTCTAGTTTGTGACTTGCCCATCCAGGTGGTATGGTATTTGAAAATATCATAAGTGTGCCTCTCCTACAGTCTTCTGGTTTATTCTTTATGCATTTGGATGAAGAATATATACCTCCTCTGGTAGCTCAGAAGGTAAAGTGTCTGCCTGAAATGTAGGAGACCTGGGTTCGATCCCTGGGTAGAGAAGATCCCCTGGAGAAGGAAGTGGCAACCCACTCCAGTACTCTTGCCTGGAAAGTTCCATGGATGGAGGAGCCTGGTAGGTTACAGTCCATGGGATCGCAGTTGGACACGACTGAGTGACTTTACTACTACTACTACTATATATATAGAGAGAGAGAGTAGATTCTAGTCATTTTTATTATGCTTCTGCAGTTATTTGTGATTTTTGTGTGCTCATGAGAGGAGGTGAGATCAAGGTCATCCTATTGTGCCATCTTGTTTCACTCTCTACTATGATTTCTTAAAGTGATGTTTTATTATCCTTATCAGTGGCCCTAGGATAGCCTCAATTATGACATGTTTCAATAAAATATAAATTTATTACTTGAAAATTTATTTTAAAATTAGGTAAACATGAGATTAGTATTCAGCTCTCATTATAGATCATCACCTCAATGTCTCTGATTCTAATATAAGTTGGACTTACTGTTTTACAAAAAAATACAGAGAAGTGATCACTTTTTTATGTTGTGAGAAGTTTCACTAGGGAATGTAGAATAAATACAATTAATGTAAATAGCTTTTGATATGAAAATTCCATTAAGCTTAAAAGTAAGGCTGTGTTTTCATAGAAAAAAATAGCCAGTTTTCTGTTAGAACATTTCTGTGTGAGAATTTTCCCTAAGTTTACAAATATGAATACTTTTCTTAATCTGGTATATGTGATTTATTCAGGTAAAGAAGTAGGTTTATAACTCTCATAGCAGCCAATCTTATTATAATTAAGTTCTAGGTAAAATAAGGATAAAATATGTAAAGAAATCCGTATCCATATATTAGCAAGTCATATATGATACTACACTAAAAGGATCATTTATCATGCAAGGATGGTTCAATCCTGCTAATCAATCAATGTAGTATATCACATTAATAAATTGAAGAATAAAAATCATATGATTATCTTAATAGATGCAAGAGAAGCTTTTGACAAAGTTCAGCATACATTTATGATAAAAAAAAAAAAAAACTCTCCAGAAACAAAGTATGAAGGAAACATATCTCAACATAATAAAGGTCATATATGACAAGCCCACATGTAACACTATTTCAGCTTTTCACCACTGAATATTATTTCCCCCAAGAACTGGAACAAACAAGAATGCCCACTCTCATCCCTTTTAGTATTGGAAGTCCTAGCCACAGCAATCAGAGAAGAAAAAGAAGTAGAAGAAATCCAAATTGAAAGGGAGAATTAAAACTGCCACTATTTTCAAATGATGCCATCTAATAGAAGGATAATCCTCAAGATACCAAAAGACTACTAGAACTCATGAATAAGCTCAGTAAAGTTGCACAACATGATACAAACTCTATTATACAGAAATCTGTTGTATTTCTATTTACTAACAATGAATTGTAGGAAAAAAAAATTTGTAAAAATTCCATTTACAGTTGCATCAAAAGGAAAAAAAAATACATGGGAATAAATCTAACTAAAGGAGTAAAAATCTGTACTTGGAAAACAGTGAAACACTAAGGAAACAAATCAAGATCACAGAAATGGAAAGATATGTTCATGAATTGGCAAAAATAATGTAGTTAAAATGACTATTCTACCCAAGGAAATCTATAGATTCAGTGCAATCCCTATCAAATTACCAATGGCATTTTTTTCATAGTACTAGTACAAATAATTCTAAAATTTATATGGAAAGACCAAAAAAATCCCAAATAGTCAAAAGAATGTTGAGAAAGAACACAGGTGGAGGTATCATGCTGTCTGGTTCAAACTATACTACAAAGCTACAGCCATCAAAATCACATAGTACTAGCACAAAAATAGACATATAGATCAATGGACAAGAATAGAGAGCCCAGAAATTAACTGACTCTTTTATGGGCTGTTAATCTACAACAAAGGAGGCAACAATATACAGTGGGGAAAAGATATCCTCTTCAGTAAATGATTTGGGACAATTGGATAGCTACATGCAAAAGAATCAAACTGGTGTACTATCTCATACCATGCACAAAAATTCAAAATGGACTAAGAATTTGCAAGACATGTAATCATATAAAACAGCATATTTTGAGCTTTTCTCCTCACAAAATAAAGTTGCTGTTTTCATTACAATTTTAACTTTTAAAAAATTTATTTGGTATTATAATTTCAGATGAGGAAAAGGTGAAAAATGCATATGAGGTTTGAATTTTTAAAAATTTAGTTAACACAACTTAAAAAGTATAGCTAGATTTCTATTTACCTAATCTATGATCCCAAATAGCCATTAGTTGGTCATGTATTCTTATAGTACATTTTTTTTTTTCCTGCTCATATAGATTGTGAGATATAGAACTTCCATGTACCTAATATTTACTGTGCGCCTGTTATGTACCTAATGCTATCCTAAACACTAGAAAAAAACAGAAAACAACATTTTAACTTTATAGTTAATGTTCAAAAAATGATTTTCAAATCAGAGTTTCAGTGTACCAAAAACAAATGGACCATCATCCTAATTCATTTTTGGTGAATATCATGCAGTCATACATACAGTCCTGCCATGTCTTAGGGAAGAAAAGCAGCCTTGTAGAAATTAGGCAAAGATCTTAAAAAAAAAAAAAAAATAATAAGAGAAGCCTGATATCTAGGAGAACCAAGTGTCATGGGCAAAAATGATGTCATAGGCCTCAAAGGAGAAAAGTTTGTACAAAGTAGAGGGTGGTCAACAATTTCAAATGAAATGAGGTCACTGGCTTTGCTAAGCAGAAAGTCATTGATATATGTTACCAGATATGAGAAAGCACATGACAGATAGCAATAGTTGATGGAGTGAGAAGGTGAGTCAGTGGGTATGGATTACTCATTTTAAAGCAATGAATGAAAGGAAAGGTGAAGAGGACAGTGGAAAGCTGAAAAAGAGAGAGGTTCGTTCATATTTCTATTTTTAGTGTAAAAAAAAGCATGATTTTAGGTTTAGGAGGATAGCTACTATGTAGGGAGAAATGAGATGTTAATAAAGAGTAGGAAATTCTTGGGACAAGAAAAGGGGTTTAGCTATAAAGTTTGAACTTGAAAGTCCACCTTCTAAAATGAAAAAGCAGATTAAAATGGTTAAATAAGAATAAAATAATAATAATAATGGTAAATAGTAATCAGGGTAATAATAGTTGACATTATTTGAAATATATATATACATACATTCATACATACACACAGATACACATACACATGTGTATCTCAGTTTTAAGTCATTGATATTTTAATATGTTACTATCCATATTTTACAGATGAGGAAGCTGAGACACAGAGGGGTTAATAATTTACAAAATCACTGTACTATGTACCACCTCTCAATAAACCTGATTAATTCTATAAATGAAAATGATAAAAAACTGAGGATATTTTCTTAACCTTTCTATTTTTGGTCTGTAAGATAAGGCAGAAATAACCTTTACTGAGAATTATGAGGACAGATATGGAAAGAGTTTTAAGATGATGGCAAAGAAAACTATGGAAGCTTCTGTGTTTTTCTGTGTGTTTTCTCTCTCAAAATACCTATTATTTGGCATTAGAAACTAATAAAATTTGTGGAATTTTAGTAGGTTTTTATCAGAAAGATCAGCGTTACTAAACTTTCTGTTTAGGTTGCAGAGTTCAGTTCTTGCCTATGAGATTGTCAAAATTAGCATAGGTTTTAATATTACTTTTAAAACCTTAGAACATATTAACATTTAAGACATTACATTTTAATATTCTGAGGTGGCTCAGACAGTAAAGCATCTGCCTACAATTCGAGAGACCCAGGTTCCATCCCTGGGTCGGGAAGATCTCCTGAAGAAGGAAATGGCAATCCATTCCAGTATTCTTGCCTGGAAAAATCCCATGGACAAAGGAGCCTCTTAGGCTGCAATCCATGGGGTGGCAAAGAGTCGGACACGACTGAGCGACACTTAGTGAAGCGAACACCTCACTTTCACTACATATAACTAGTTCCAACTCTACAAGTGTGTTTTCTCCTAAAAATAATCTACTGGTCACTGGCTTTGAAAACTGTATTAGATTTTCTATTTAAGCCACCCACAGATGAGGTAGCTTAAATAGAAACTTTATTTTCTCCCAATTCTGGTGGCTGGAAGTTCAAGATCAAAATGTCAGCAGGTTGGTTTCTTCCGAGGCCTCTCTCCTTTGCTTACAGGCCTTCTTGATGTGTCCTCACACAGCCTTTGCTGTCTGTGCTGTCTGTGTTCTGATATCTTTGTCTTATAAGACATCAGTCATATTTAACTAGGACCAATCCATATGACCATATGTTCTCCTCTTTGAAGGTCCTGTTTCCAAATATAGTCACATTATGAGGTACTGGGAGTTAGGATTTCAGCATATAAATTTAGAGGATTAAATTTAGAGGAGGGGACACAATTTGACCTGTATCAGAGAGCATTAAAAAATCTTATTTTTTTTGGTCTGTTCATCTGTCTGGTCAGAACAAGAGTGGGATTACTTCAAGAATAGCCTTGGGCTATCCTTTTCCTCAGCATCCTTAGCACTCTGAAATAAAAATGAACTCATGATGATGAGCTTTGGTAGACTGATATTCATTTTACTTTACTAACAAGTAAAGAATGAACTTAAAAATATTTAGCATATTTAGTGTTTGGGGAATAACAACAAAAAAGTTAAGTCCTTCTACATTGTGACTGTCCAAACAGCAACAAGCTTTCTCTCGTGGCTGTTCCAGACTAAGTTAAGATTCATTTTACCTTACAATCAAAAACTTCTGGTCCTTGACTATAATAGTTTGGGCCAGGCACTGTGGAAAGCACTCAATTGTCATCATTTTCATTAATCTTCATACAAACTGTTAATGAGAATAGTTTCTTTAATTTCAGCTAAGGCTTAAATAGATTATATTACCGTACTGATCACATAACCTAAATTTGAACCCAAGCCTCATTTATTCCAAAGTCCATGATTTTAATCTTTAAAAAATAATTAATTTGTTTATTTATTGGAGTATAATTGCTTTACAATGTTGTGTTAGTCTCTGCTGTATAACAAAGTGAATCAGCTATATGTATACATATATCCCTTCCCTCTTGAACCTACCTCCAACCCTTCCAACCCCTCTAGGTCATCACAGAGCACCAAGCTGAGCTTCCTATGCTATACAGCAGGTTTCTACTAGCTATTTTACATATTACCATGTATATATGTTAATCCTAAGCTCCCAGTTCATCCCACCCTCCCCTTCCCCTCTGTGGCCTCGGGTCCGTTCACTATGTCCTTGTGTCTATTCCTGCCCTGCAGATAGGCTCATCAGTACCATTTTTCTAGATTCGATGCAGGTGGGTTAATACACAATATTTGTTTTTTTCATTCATATGACAGACTCTATGTTCATCCACATTACTTCAAATTACCCAGTCTTGTTCCCTTATATAGTAATATTCCATTGTATATGTGTACCACATCTTTATCCATTCCTCTGTTAATGGACATTTAGGTTGCTACCGTGTCCTGGATACTGTAAACAGTGCTGCAATAAATACTGGGGTACATGTGTCTCTTTGAACTATGATGTTCTTAGAAAAATGCCCAGTAGTAGTACTGCTGAATCTTATGGTAGGTTTAAAGGAACCTCCATACCATTCTCCTTATTAGTTGTATCAATTCACATGGCTTCCCTGGTGACTCAACTGGTAAAGAATATGCCTGCAATGCAGGAGATCATGGTTCGATCTCTTGGTTGGGAAGATCCCCTGGAGAAGTAAATGGCAACCCACTCCATTATTCTTGCTGGGAAATTCCATGGACAGAGGAGACTGCTGGCTCCATGGGGTTGCAAGAATCAGACACAACTGAGACGCTAAACCATCACAACAGTGCAAGAGGTCTCCACCCCCTCTCCAGCATTTGTTGTTTGTAGATTCTTTTGATGATGGCCATTCTGACTGGCATGAAATGATATGCCACTGTAGTTTTGATTTTCATTTTTCTAATAATTAGTGTTGTTGAACATCTTTTTTCGTGTGGTTTTTGGTCATCTGTATGTATTTTTGGAGAAATATCTATTTAGGTCATTGACCTAATTTTTGATTTTTTTTTTTAATGTTGAACTATATGAGCTGTTTGTATATTTTGGAGATCAAACCCTTGTCAATTGTTTTGTTTGCAAATATTTTCTTCCATTCTGTGGGTTGTCTTTTAATCTTTTTTATAGTTTCCTTTGCTGTGCAAAAGCTTTTAAGTTTAATTAGGTCCCATTTATTTATTTTTGTTTTTATTTTCATTACACTAGGAGTTGAGTCAAAAAGATCTTTCTATGATTTATGTCAAAAAGTGTTCTGCCTATATTTTCCTCTGAGTTTTATAGTATCTGGCCTGACATTTAGGTCTTTAATCTATTTTGAGTTTATTTTTGTGTAAGGTGTTAGGAAGTATTTAATTTCATTCTTTTAAATATAACTGTTCAATTTTCCCAGCACCACTTATTGAAGAGGCTGTCTTTTCTCCATTGTATATTCTTGATTCTTTTGTCAAAGATAAGGTGACCATAGGTGTGTGGGTTTATCTCTGGGCTTTCTATCTTGTTCCATTGACCTATAATTCTGTATTCATGCCAGTACCAAGGTAGTATTATCTCAGTTACTGCAGCATTGTCATATAATCTGAAGTCAGGAAACTTGATTCATCCAGCTCCGTTTTCCTTTTTCAAGCATTCTTTGGCTAAGTAGGAATTTGTTGTGTGACACAGGGAGCTCAACCAGTGACAACCTAGAAAAGTGGGATGGGGTGAGAGGTGGGACAGCTGTATACCTATGGTTGATTCATGTAGATGTATGGCAGAAACCAACAGAATATTGTAAAGCAATTATCCTCCAATTAAAAATAAATAAATTTTAAAAATTGCTTTAGCTATTCTACCCAAAACAATCTACAGATTCAATGCTATCCCTATCAAATTACCAACAGCATTTTTCACAGAACTAGAACAAAAAATACTGCAATTTTCATAGAAAGACAAAATACCCTGCATAGCCAAAGCAATTTTGAGCATGATTTTAATCTTGACTGAATACTAATTACCAAACATTTCTAGATATCTATAGACATAATGGTTATGAAGACTGGATTATGTGAACCAGATTTTGATATTACCAAAATGAATAAGGCAAATCTTTAAAAACCTAATTTTGTGATGGCAATGGGTAAGGAAAGATTTAGATGTCATAATTGAGACTTTGAATATGACTGTAACTCTTTAACAGAAAATACTAGTAGTCTCACAACTGTGCAAATGACACTATTGATTTTGTGGAAGTTAAATAGCAATGATGCATGAAATGGTTTGTTACATTAAATATATATGTGAATTTAAGCTACATGGGTCATAAGTCATAAGAAAATGAGTCTATAAAAGTGGCTACATTAGCATTATTGAACAAATACACTACCTTAATCATGATGATTACCAAAGAGAGGATTTATTTGACTTATGGCTCATGTTTTCAATGCTAACAATTTTTGCCAGTATTACTATATATAAATTACATTATTTCTGACTTTCCAAATGAAGAATGGTGAAGAAATATGAAATCACATTTCCCATAATACTTAGCATAATATATTAAATGCACAATAAGTATTTTTGAATCAAATTCAACAAAGGAAAAGCATAAGAATCAATACATGAGCATTATTTATTAATCTATTCACATCTAAAATCAAGAGTAGCAGCTCTTATTAATACAGAGTATTTTCAGATCAGTAAAATAAATGCTTCAGTATTTTCTATGAAGAGTAAATAAATATGATTTATATGGGTTTCTAAACCTTGATGTAAAGCTCTGCCAAAGAGATGAGTGCAAGTAAAAACATATTGTTACTTATTAAATGATAGAATTTTAATATTTTATTTTAAATGAGAGAAGATTCTGTTCTTGGAAGATATTGAAAGAATATTTGACAAATTGAATTAAATAAGGCAAGAATAAAAATGGTAATTTAGCAGAGTCTATAGGGAGGTGATAATTTCAGACTGCAATATTATCTTGTGCAAAAGTATTATACTACTTGACAACTAACTATGATTCTGTCTCCTCAGTAAAAGATAAGAAAATATTAAATTTAGGTAAAGCTCATCTTTTTTTAGGGTGATTCAAATTCAAACACTAAATTTATTTCTAGCTTCACTGCTAAACCAATAATTTTTATAAGGAACTCAATAATAAGGAAAAAAAAAAGGAACACTTTAGTGCGTAGTCATTAAGTAAGGCAAACAGTGGTATAGATTCAATTCATACATTATGTCTAAAAGATTTCATGCCCGGGGGAAGCTAGAATGGCATATACGTGTAAGCCATATTATGAAGTCACTTATATTTTAAAAAGCTGTCACTAGATGACATTAAAGATAAATGCTTGTTATCTTAATATTAGTCTCAGAAAAATATTAATGACCTGATTCATAAGCAAAAGTCATCAATTAACCCAGATAGTTATTGCTCAGAGTTCATTATAATGTGACAAAACTGGCAGTACAGACTATCCACTCTACAAAGCCCCTGACTGGCAGAGATTTCATTTTACTCTTAGTGCTTGCAGAATTCTGTTTATAATCATACCATCCTTGTGTGATACTTACTTATAGTTATTTCTGCTGGTAAAATTTTCTGTACTACCTTGTAAATTCCAAGAGGGCAAGAACCTTGATTTTCAGAGAGCATATGATTCCTTCCCTTGGTAAATATTCACTGACTAATTCACTTACTAATTGCTTAGTAAGTCCCAGCAGGTCTGCAGCCAGGGTCAGACTGCCCCAAAGGCATTTTTACAACAGTCCACACAGTGTCTTGAGGGCCTACAAAGAGCTGGGCTGGAGATACAGACAGGCCCCTACACACAAACCTTCAAGCTGCAAACTTTCAAAGATGCAAACATGTCTATCAGCCCCTATATGCCAGCTGTTGTACTGTACTCCTGTAAGTTTCAAGGTAGTGTGTGCTGCTGTGCTTAGTCGCTTCAGTTGTGTCCGACTCTGCAATCCTATGGGCTGTAGCCTGCCAGGCTCCTCTGTCCATGGGATCTCCAGGCAAGAATATTGAAGTGTGTGGCCATTTCCACCTCCATAGGATGTTTCTTACCCAAGGATCGAATGTACATCTATTAAGTCTCCTGCATTGGCAGGTGGTTCTTTACCATTAGTGGTACCTGAGAAGCCCGTGTAAAAGGTAGTGTACTGTAAGAGTAAAGATGTTTTCTTTATTGTGTGTGTGTGTCTTAATGTAATTATTACTTGTGTGAAAAGTGTTAGGTTGGCCAGAAAGTTCATTTGGGTTTTTCTGTAACAGCTTATGGAAAACCTAAATTAACTTTTTAGCCAACTCAATATTGTAAACCTCTTACAGTACGGTATTATATAGCCAATTGTGTTTGTTGGGTACCTAGGGTAATTTTGGACTTATGAACAAATTGGACTTAGGGATGTGCTCTCAGAATGGAACTTGTTCATATGTGGGGGACTTACTGTATATTGATGTGCAAGGCACATTGGTCTGCTCTTATACGACAAATAAACTATTTCAGTAAAAAGAGAATGATATTATAAATAGGGCTAGAAGCAAATGGTGCAAACCGTGAAAGATGTACTTATCTCTGACTTCAGTTGTCTGTGTGTGTGTATTATGTGGATATTAAGAAAAAGCCAAACTGAAATCAAAAGTGTGAAGACAAGTAAGTGAAATATAAATGAAGACACAGCACATTCAATATTTATCTAGAGGTAAGAAGAGAGAATGTTTCATTTGATATATTCCATTATTTATCAGGGTAGACATTTAATAAATCCAAATAGAATTATTTAATTTGGGTAAACATTCAGAAGACAGAGACTTATCCTCCCTTATCTCTGAATCTGTGGTGTTCACATATGCAAATTGCACAGAAAGAGTTTTCTGCATTCACAAATGTAGAAACAATGATAAATATATACTTGCTATAGCTTAAGTAAAGCATTTGTCTTTAATACCCCTTCAGAATGACAGAATGTGTTACGTAGCGTACTAAGTACAAATATCAACCTACAATTTTGCTACTTACCCACTTTCTCCCTTGCATTGTGAATATATTTTAATAATATCAGTGGAGGTAAATCAGAGACCTAGGAAAATGCTATGGAGTTTACAAAATAAGTTATAAATGTCTAATGCTATATGAGAGGTCTTTGATCAATTATTGAATTTGACTTCCGAGTATAAATATGTGGCTTTATGTCATTCTGGTGAAAATTGCTTGGAAAATTATGCTTCTATTTTTATTAATTTTAAAACAAATGTTTGTCTTTTCACTGAACTCTTTCTTCTCTGCTTAAGATCGGTAGAGTAAAAAGGTTATTGTAGATGTCTTTTGAATAGTGACTAAATTAATCTTAATTTCTATTATTACCCACCAAACTAATAAGTAAAATTAACAGGTACTTTTACAGACACTAGCTGTTCCAGACTTAAGTACCTCTGTCATTCTAGGCATGTAGGTTGCTACTCAGTGACCTGCCTTGACAGTTGATTTCACCCTGTCTAGACCATTCAAATTCCAGTTTTTTGAGACTAAAACAAAAACATAGAACTTTATATTCTACAAAGGTTTTACTGTTTCAGACTTTTATGGATTAATGGATAATTTGTTATTAGCCATCATTCTATACATATAGGTTTTAAGCAACTTCATCCTACAGTTTCAAAAGGGATGAAACAAAGGAGCTTATAAAAATGTGCTTTATTACATAATACAATCATTCTTGTATATCTGATGCATACTTATATTTACCAATGTTCCTTTTTAATTTTTTTCAGATTTTATTTAGTATTGCTTCTGTCTTGACACTCAAACAAACTTCAGTTGTCAGCAATCCTGAAGTTGCAAATGAGGAAACAGAGAAGTATTTGGATTTTTGGAAAACCAAACACTTCTAATGGTAGGAATTCATTCCATTATCTTGAATATATTACTTTCTATTTTTTCTAATCTCACCCCCACTTACTCATATTTGTATATTCTATTATTATCCAATGAGTATTTTCTGTCATGAAATTCTAAGGAAAAAAAAGTACAGTATCCAGAAGATGTATCAGTTGAGTATATAAGCTCAATAGACACCATGAAATAATTGAAGAGCTATGAGTCTCTTCACTTACAGAGATCCCTCTCCTGAGAGACCCTGTGCTTTCTTCATTTACACTATTTGAAGTTGGAAGGGAGAAATCATATCCATTCTTCAGAATTTTTGTATACTATAGTGGTCATTTTGCATGCTGGCCAGATTCTACTAATTTGTAAGGAGATGGCTTTAAAAAAAAAGTCAGTTAAGAAAATGAAGGCAGAAAAACATAGTAGTTTATGCTGATTGAGTACTTACTAAATACTAGGCACTGTTCTTTTATTTTCATTCATTCACTAGTCACACCAAGTGGCTTTGCAGGATCTCTGTTCCCCAACCAGGGATTGAACCCAGGCCACTGCAGTGAAAGCCTAACCATTAGGCTACCAGGTAAACCCCCAGCACTAGGGAACTCTGAACACTAGCCACTATTCTAAGCAATATATGTTAACTCTTTGAATCTCATCAATTCTTGAGACTGCAGATAACATTATATTTGTCTCTGAAAGAGGAAACAGAGGAAAGGAGAAGTGAATATTTGCCCAAGGATATAGATTCTAAGTGGAGAACAGCAAAGCAGGGGCTGGGGTGAATCTAGGTAGATATCCTGGGTCTGGAATTCCTGCTTCTAACAACTATCATATACCACCTCTCATATTTTCTCATAGAAGCTTAAGTCTCTACACTCCCTCCACCTAGTAATTACAAGAGTCAGCTAGGCAAGCGATGGAAGTCAAAAAACTGCTTTTCCTCTGGATATGAAGCTTTAATACAAGTCCTCTAACAACCTAATTATATGGCTGACACACAGCAAGTTCATAAGTTTTTTTTATTACCCACTAAGTGATGAGTTCTCTTTTAGGTTACAAAGGGTGTAGTAAAGAGTATATGCAGTGAACTCTATCTTGAACAACCTAACATTTCTTTGAGGGGATCAACAACAACAAAAAACATATGGCAGTAATAAAGGGACTAAAGCACACATGAGGAATCCTGAATGATTTTTAAGAGAGATCACTGTGGGTTGTAGTTCTAGAAAAAAATTCACATCTCTTCATGCTGTGGACTGATGTGAATTGGATGATAAATATCCCCTAAAGTTGAGACCCATTGAAAAGCCATGAAATATCTTTCATTCTAGTTTAACAACATGAGTAAACAAATGAAGTTTCAGAAAAGAATATGTATATTACTGAGACAAAAGGGTGTCAGTAGAGCTGGAGGAAAGGGTCAGTTTTACACTCTAGATCCATCACTGGTGAGATGGATCAAGATTGAGATCACACAGAGAGCAGGTGAATGAATTACAATTTGAGATGCAGAAAACACTGAGTTAATCAGTATTTTAGGGAGTAATTCAGTGAAAGCATTGTTCATGATAGAAGCTTTTAATAACTTACAACAAGGTAAGTTGAAGATTAACAGTCATTCAGTAATGAAAGAATGAAAACACAGCCTATAATGATAATGAATAGGAAAAGTACTTGATGAATAAACAGCTCAGGTGAAACAAGAAGGGAGGAAGTAAAAATTAATAATAATAGTTTAGATTCAAATGGGGAAGAAAAGTAATGATTTTATTAACAATGAAAATAGGAAGGGCTCTGATTTCTAAGTGGGAAAACAACTTTGGTATATTGATTACTAGCTGACAATAATATAAAAGGAAAATTTCAGTAAATGTCTAGAGAATTCACACCATTCCATTTGTGAGGAGATACATTGGCAAATTTGGACTTGGGTTAATAATAAATAATGAAGACCCTAGTATGCATCATCACAATGACTGAAATCTCTAAAAGGGAAAATATGTCATCCATATGTTTTTGCAAAAACTGCCTTGTACCATCAGAAACAGAAAATACAAGGAAGAGAATTTGACAGTACAGGGAAATCATGGGAAAACATTAAATGGCTTGTCTCTTGGTTCAGGTTTGGAAAAAATGTGTGGTTAACAGATATCTAATTGAATGATGAAGTGAGAAGTGTGTGATTATAATTCAGATAAAGAAAATAGCATGCTAATAGATTTGATAATACAGGCTTGATACAATGTCATCAGAATGTGTTAGAAAGAAGGAATACTAAGTTCAAGGACTTTAGATATAAGTGCCAAGAAGTGATCATATCCAGAATATTGTCAAGCTATAGAAGAAAGTGAAAATAGAGAACAAGTGTCAAGAATTGTTACTGAAAATTTGGGGGAGATTAAAAAGTGCACTAGAGCAATGGTCTCAAACCTTTTTGGCACCAGGGACCAGTACAGTGAAAGGGTTTTCCCACCAGGGCAAGGGGAATGGTTTGGGGATGATTCAAGTACACCACAGTCATTGTGTACTTTATTTCTATTATTATTACATCAGCTCTACCTAAGATTATCAGGCAGTAGATTCCAGAGTTTGGGGACCCTATGACTAGAGCATCAATAAGAATGCTATCATCCAAGAAAGACTGCATGAAAGGGAAGGAAAAGAAGAAGGAAGAATTCTGGTTTAAATTGTCTAAGGAAATGAAAAGGAAACATGTAGTTGAAGGAGAGTATTGGCTGACATTTAGTTTTACCAACATGTAATTAAAATAGAACTATATATTGAAAATTTTACTTTGTAGAAATCTAAAATAAATTAACGAGGTTTGCAAGAGCTGAAAACATTCATTTGAATATGGCACAAAGTATTACCGAGACTGCTATTCTGCAAGAATGATGATCTAAACCACATGCTATTTTATAGTAGATGTTGCAAATAAGACTAACTGAAAAATTCTGGAATGTAATTTATCTTATGCCATTTTTAAAGCAATATAATTAAAACTTGAGGAAAAATCTATTTGTCAATTTCTGTCTTAGGAAACATATTCACATAATGATTTGTTTTAGAATAAATTCTTTGAACACTCTCTTCCTCTCTCCCCTTTCCCCCTCTCTCTCAGCACTTTTAACCAGACAGGTAAAACTGAAAAGCTCAGAATTGCAAGCTGAATATGTAAATAACACTTCTTGATTTCCAGTAAACTTTGTTTATTATTATATCATAAGTCTAAAATACTGAGCATATCTTAGTGAACATATGAAATTCAAATATGTTGCCCTTGCAAATAATAACAGGCATCTTCACTCCAACAAATTATAATCATCTTTCAAGAGGAACCTTGGATTCACTTGTGTCCTTGCCTATTTCCACAGGTGCTCTACTGTTTTCTTAAGAATTTTGAATTCACCATCTAGCCCCTCAAAGACCTATTTATAATTCAAAGTACATTGATTTCATCTATTGAATTTATGCCATAAATCTCTCAAAAGGAAAGGAAAGCTCTAATATGTATACTTTCTTTTATTACTTCCTATGAAAAATGTCTCTTCTAATACTATATCATATTTTTTTCTTCCTTAGATGCCATTTATAATTTCCTCATTCAAGTCAAAACTACAAAAAAAAAAAAAATTCAGTTACATTGCTTACATAGAAATGAGGGAAATTAAAGTGGCTTAATAGCAACTAATCATGAGAGACTTGTGAGAAAAATTCAACATTATTTGAGCTAAGTCTTTAAATGTTTATGCTCTTGAAGGTGACAGAATCAATTCAGTGTCTGAAATCCACTAATCTTCCCATAATTTTGTTATAACTTTTCCCCAGTAGATAATCCTTTCCCATCTCATTTTATTTCTTTGCCATCAAAGATAGATTGATTTAAGGTTCATGTATAAAGCCAGATATTATTGTCATTGCTCACTCATGGTTGTCAAGAAACACTATCACAAAATACAACAAAAAAGGAAGTGAGTTTCAAAAAGACTGACTAAATTTTAATGTATTATGTATGAAATCCTGGACAATAGGCTAACAATCACTTACACAACTGGCTTGATGGTAGAAGTAGCAAATTCTTCCCGTCCAGTTATGTGTGCAGCTTGTTTGTGGCTCCTCCCATCAGTGTGAGTTCATTTTTCCTTTCCCTTGAATCTGGACTTGGCCATGTGACTTGACTTGGATTGACCAATGAGACTTTAGTAAGTATGACTTGTAAAATGTTTGCAATTTGGGTCCAGCTGTTTCTTGACACTCTGAGGCCATCCACAAATGACCTGTTGTATAATGAGAGATTTATGCCCCAGTATGTGGTGTTGGAGAAGACTCTTGAGAATCCTTGGACTGCAAGGAGATCCAACCAGTCCATTCTGAAGGAGATCAGCCCTGGGATTTCTTTGGAAGGAATGATGCTAAAGCTGAAACTCCAGTACTTTGGCCACCTCATGCGAAGAGTTGACTCATTGGAAAAGACTCTGATGCTGGGAGGGATTGGGGGCAGGAGGAGAAAGGGACGACAGATGAGATGGCTGGATGGCATCACTGACTTGATGGACGTGAGTCTGAGTGAACTCTGGGAGTTGGTGATGGACAGGGAGGCCTGGCGTGCTGTGATTCATGGGGTCGCAAAGAGTCGGACATGACTGAGCAACTGAATTGAATTGAACTGAACCCTGAACAAAGCCTGCCAACTGTCAAACATATGAGGGAGGCCATCCTTGATCATCTAGCTACCATCTGATCTGCCAGTTGACCAGAGATGAACAGCTGACAAAGACCAGAAGACCCACTCAGCCAACCCACAGAGTAATGGGATAAACAAGCAGTTTCTTTAAAGACACTAAATTCTGGAATGGTTTGTTATACAATCAAGTCTAGTTAATACAAACAAATCTCTCAAATCCTAAAGTAGGGATCAAAAAGGAAATAAATGTAATTATCTTTAAACTGATATTTAACACAGAAATTATTATGTTTAGGGATTAGTAATCTCACTTGGAGAAGGCAATGGCACCCCACTCCAGGACTCTTGCCTGGAAAATCCCATGGATGGAGGAGCCTGGTGGGCTGCAGTCCATGGGGTTGCTAAGAGTCAAACACTACTGAGCGACTTCACTTTCACTTTCCACTTTCATGCATTGGAAAAGGAAATGGCAACCCACTCCAGTATTCTTGCCTGGAGAATCCCAGGGATGGGGGAGCCAGGTGGGCTACTGCCCTCTACGGGGTCGCACAGAGTCAGACACGACTGAAGTGACTTAGCAGCAGCAGCAGCAGCAGCAATCTCACTATCTCCACCCTCACTCACCTGTTGGCACTTTACATGGCACTTATCCAATACTGGGATGTTTATTCATAGCTGAGTCACTATATGTTCCCAAAGACCACCTAGCATCTTTACAATTGCTCTATCCTCTAAGAACTGTATCAGCTTGCCAGTCTCCTAGTCACCCTCTCTCAACTCCTAATCAGCGTCACTAACTAAAACACTTTTCAGTCTACCATAGGTTTCTAGTTGTTTTGATAAATGTTGACCCTGACTCTTTCACATGGAGATGTTCCAGTGGTCTCTGATTATGCAAATAGAAGTGTTTTCACATCATCTAACATGACCTACAGGACAGTCTCCTGAGCCTGAACGCCTTGCAGAAAACTTTTCAGCTACTATCTAGATAAGTCTATGATTCTCAACATGGGAATCCTAGTATTTGTTCGTGTTGCATGGGAAAACCATTGTCAATATTTTTGTCAACACTTTGGACACACATGTGAACAACTGGGCAGTATTTAGTCTTGTGAATAATACTGACACTGATGATGTGAAACTTGTTGAATTCTCTGTGTTGATTATCTGCTCCAAACCTGAACCACACTTCATACTGACCTTGCAAAACTTCAATAGAATGTTCTACACATGATTCAGAATCATTTTTCCTTTGTTTAGCATAATGCTCTTCATGAATTTTTTCTGCTCTTCATATTAAGAAGCCTCTACCCGTGATGTCAGTGTTTCTTGTTCTGTGGTATGTCATAGACATCTAGATCTGATCTGAATTGATGTTGTGATATAGGACTTTAGGACAATCACACCACCCCAGAATATGACACTTGAGCTTGAGGATTAGTTTAAGCTGAAGCAAACTGGGAAATGGCAGGTGTGGATGATGCTCTCTACTCTCCTCCTACCCACTCTGAAACTGGACATAAATTTCGCTTTTGAAGTTGTCCCCTCTCTTGTACCAGGAACAATCATCATCAGTGGATATGAAGTTAACACTGAGATAAGTCTGCATAAACAGCACTTTACTAAATAACCCTTACCCTCCATTAGTTTTCCTTCCCACCACTTACTGCCTCTAGAGGCCCTAAACTCTTTCCTTTGTTTAGTCATTTCTCTATAATTTATCACCCTTTCTTAAAATTCTGTAAAAGTCCCTGGGTCTAACCACTTCTCTAGGTTGTGAACTCTTCCATGAAGGTTTCCAAGTAGATGTGAAAATTAATGTAAAAAAATTACCTTTAACAAGAAAAAATGCCTTTTCTCTTGTATTTTTCATTCAGTTTAATTTGTGTTTCACTGACCAAAACATAACAGAGTTCAGTAAAAGTTGTTTTTGTCCTCAACACCTGCCACAGACTATCTTCTGTGAGAAACTCCAATATCTTGAAAATTTGAATTCATGGAAGCCATAGTGAAACTAATTTACAGCCTACAACTTAGTGAGGGGGAGATCTCACATTCTCTTTTCCTTTGCACTAATCATGACTCACTCCAGGTTTTGTTCTTCATAATTAATGATTATGTTGCCCTCTCTTCCTTTGGACCATAAAAATTATTCCCTGCTTTACCACTTGCTGACTCCTTATGCACAGATTTCACCCTTTAATTTTATCCTTTTCTTATCTTGGTAATTTCAATATCTAATAAAACAACGTTCCATTATAATTTTCAGTAGCTGCAATTATCTAAATAGGTAATCTGAAAATTGCTTTTGTTAATAAATGTAACATGATTGAAAGTCATTTCTTTATTATATGAAATATGACAATTCTAATAACTAACATTCTTACATTTTGAGACTGAATGTCTCTATGATATACACAAGCAAACTAAAAACAAATACATTTTAAAAACTGACATTTTTCACCTTTGAAATTGGAAAAGGAAAATTAACTTAGTCAAATGTATTTTTATGCACTCATAAAAGGATATAGAACAAGTTCTTTTAAAGAAAAAGACATTTCTAGTGAAATATAATTTAAAAGCAAGGCATATTGCCTCAAGTAGCCATGAATAGCATAGGTGGTAATATAATGATTTAACAAGTTTTATCATTTTGCTATAAATGCTTCAGAGTTTTAAAGACAAATACTTTGAAGTTGTGTTGAACCATATAACCCTTTTAATAACATATCTCTCTTTCTCCTCCAAGAAAACAAAATGTTAATGTTTGCATGTGTGATTTCACATTATTTATTTTTTATTTAGGCTTTTTATTTTGAGCTAATTTTCAACTTACAAAAAAGTTGCAAAAATAAAATGAATTCCCTTTTGCTTCTAATGATAACATCTCATATAATCATCACATAATTATCAAAAAAGGATCACTGTTTTAAAAATATTACTGTGTGTCTTTTTTAGTTTAATTTTTTTATAATGGAGTATAATTGCTTGAAATGTGTGTTTCTGCTGTACAACATGAATCAACTATATGTGTACATATATATCCCCTCCCTCTTAAAACTCTCTCCCACAGCCCCAACCCACCCCTTTATGTCATCACAGAGCTCTGTGAGCTAAGCTCCCTGTGCCATACAGCAGCTTCCCACTGTTTTACACATGGTGGTGCATACATGTCAGCCCTACTCTCCCAAATCATCCAACTTTCCCTTTCCCCAAAGTCCACAAGTCTGTTCTCTACATCTGTGTCTCTTTTCCTGCCCTGCAAATAGGTTCATCTGTACCAAATTTCTAGATTCCACATATATGCAGTAATATACACTAAAAATATTACTATGTATTTCTATCCAAAAATAATATGTAGCAGTTTAGCATCTTTTTCAACATTACATACCAAATTAAACTAATATCATTTGGCAACATTTTGTTACATTGTATACTTTGTTTTAACCAAATTGTATTTGATTAATGTGAATAGATGTAACATTAGGTTTTGTTGGTTTTTTTTGGCTGTAGTCTTGTCATTCTCCTTAGTGTATAAGAGTTCTGGTTTAACCACATTGTCAAACCTTAAAAAAAAAAAATTGCCAAATTTAAGGGTGGAAAAGGGTATTTCATTATTTGGCTAGGAATTTTCTTGATGATTGGTGTGGCTTAATAAAAGTAAAGGAAAGTGAAGTCGCTCAGTTATGTCCAACTCTTTGCAACCCCATGGACTGTAGCCTCCAAGGTTCCTCCATTCATGGGATTTTCCAGGCAAGAGTATTGGAGTGGGTTGCCATGCCGTACTCCAGGGGATCTTAGTGGTACATTATAAATTCTAGCTTCAATCTTTTGTTGCTTTTATGGAATACAAATACTTTCTGCTACTGTTAGTCTGTTTTCTTTTAAATTTTCTTACATATCTGCTGCAAAGTTTTTAACTTCAGTGAGGTAATATATACCAAACTTACTCTTTTTGTGTTTAATTTTTGAAATATCTCCCTATCTGTAGTTCATAAATATATTTTCCTATATTTTCTTTGAAATTAAAAAAACACATTTACATCTTTAATGTACTTGAAACTTATTAGTAATAATTTTAATTTTTATTGATAATTTATTTCCTTTATACAAGTTTTTATACAGTGGAAATGAGAAATAGATTTAAGGGCCTAGATCTGATAGATAGAGTGCCTGATGAACTATGGAATGAGGTCCATGACATTGTACAGGAGACAGGGAACAAGACTATACAAATGGAAAAGAAATGCAAAAAAGCAAAATGCCTGTCTGGGGAGGCCTTATAAATAGCTGTGAAAAGAAGAGAAGCAAAAAGCAAAGGAGAAAAGGAAAGATATAAGCATCTGAATGCAGAGTTCCAAAGAATACCAAGAAGAGATAAGAAAGCCTTCCTCAGTGATCAATGCAAAGAAATAGAGGAAAACAACAGAATGGGAAAGACTAGAGATCTCTTCAAGAAAATTAGAGATACCAAGGGGACATATCATGCAAAGATGGGCTCAATAAAGGACAGAAATGGTATGGACCTAACAGAGTGAGAAGATATTAAGAAGAGGTGGCAAGAATACACAGAAGAACTGTACAAAAAAGATCTTCACAACTCAGATAATCACAGTGGTGTGATCACTCATCTAGAGCCAGACATCCTGGAATGTGAAGTCAAGTGGGCCTTAGAAAGCCTCACTACGAACAAAGCTAGTGGAGGTGATGGAATTCCAGTTGAGCTATTTCAAATCTTGAAAGATGATGCTGTGAAAGCGCTGCACTCAATATGCCAGCAGATTTGGAAAACTGGCCACAGGACTAGAAAAGGTCAGTTTTCATTACAATCCCAAAGAAAGGCAATGCCAAAGAATGCTCAAACTACCACACAATTGCACTCATCTCACACGCTAATAAAGTAATGCTCAAAATTCTCCAAGCCAGGCTTCAGCAATACGTGAACTGTGAACTTCCAGATGTTCAAGCTGGTTTTAGAAAAGGCAGAGGAACCAGAGATCAAATTGCCAATGTCCGCTGGATCATGGAAAAAGCAAGAGATTTCCATAAAAGCATCTATTTCTGCTTTATTGACTATGCCAAACCTTTGACTATGTGGATCACAATAAACTGTGGAAAATTCTGAAAGAGATGGGAATACCAGATCACCTGACCTGCCTCTTGAGAAATCTGTATGCAGGTCAGGAAGCAACAGTTAGAACTGGACATGAACAACAGACTGGTTCCAAATAGGAAAAGGAGTACGTCAAGGCTGTATATTGTCACCCTGCTTATTTAACTTATATGCAGAGTACATCATAAGAAACACTGAGCTGGAAGAAGCACAAGCTGGAATCAAGATTGCTGGGAAAAATATCAATAACCTCAGATATGCAGATGACACCACCCTTATGGCAGAAAGTGAAGAGGAACTCAAAAGCCTCTTGATGAAAGTGATACTGGATGCTCGGGGCTAGTGCACTGAGACGACCCAGAAGGATGGTATGGGGAGGGAGGAGGGAGGAGGGTTCAGGATGGGGAACACATATATAGATGTGGTGGATTCATTTTGATATTTGGCAAAACTAATACAAATATGTAAAGTTTAAAAAAAAAAAAAAAGAAAGTGGAGAGTGAAAAAGTTGGCTTAAAGATGAACTTTCAGAAAACGAAGATCATGGCATCTGGTCCCATCACTTCATGGGAAATAGATGGGGAAACAGTGTCAGACTTTATTTTTGGGGGCTCCAAAATCACTGCAGATGGTGACTGCAGCCATGAAATTAAAAGACGCTTACTCCTTGGAAGGAAAGTTATGACTAACCTAGATAGCATATTGAAAAGCAGAGACATTACTTTGCCAACAAAGGTTCGTCTAGTCAAGGCTATGGTTTTTCCAGTGGTCATGTATGGATGTGAGAGTTGGACTGTGAAGAAGGCTGAGTGCCGAAGAATTGATGCTTTTGAACTGTGGTGTTGGAGAAGACTCTTGAGAGTCCCTTGAACTGCAAGGAGATCCAACCAGTCCATTCTGAAGGAGATCAGCCCTGGGATTTCTTTGGAGGGAATGATGCTGAAGCTGAAACTCCAGTACTTTGGCCACTTCATGCGAAGAGTTGGTTCATTGGAAAAGACTCTGATGCTGGGAGTGATTGGGGGCAGGAGGAGAAGGGGACGACAGAGGATGAGATGGCTGGATGGCATCACTGACTCGAGGGACGTGAGTCTGAGTGAACTCCGGGAGTTGGTGTTGGACAGGGAGGCCTGGCGTGCTGCGATTCATGGGGTCACAAAGAGTCAGACATGACTGAGGGACCCACTGAACTAAACTGCACCATAAGTTTGTTTTTGATATCTGTAAGTCTGCCTATGTTTTGTAAATAAGTTCTTTTTTTTTTTAAGTTAGATTCCACATATGAGTGATATCATATGATATTTGTCTTTCTCTATTTGACTTACTTCACTTAGTATGATAATCTTTAGGTCCATTCATTTTGCTGCAAATGGCACTATGCTTTCATTTTTATGGCTGAATAATATTTTGTTGTATACATCACTATGTCATCTTTATCCACTCCTCTGTCAATGATCGTTTATGTTGCATCCATGTGTGCTGGCTATTGTAATTAGCGATAAACATCAGGGCACATGCATCCTTTTGAGTAATGGTTTTGTGTGGATATATGCCCAGGAGTGGGATTGCTGGATCATATGGTAGCTCTATTTTTAGATTTTTTAATGAACCTCCATCCTGTTCTCCATAGAGGCTGCATCAATTTACATTCCTAACAACAGGGTAAGAGAGTTGTCTTTTCTTCACTTCCTCTCCAACATTTATTGTTTGTAGAGTTTTTGATGAAAGCAATTCTGACCAGTGTGAAGTGTTACCTCATTATAGTTTTGATTTACATTTCTTTCATAATTAGTGACATTGAGCATCTTTTCATGTGGATTTTGGCCATCTGTATGTAGTCTTTGGAGAAATATCTATTTAAGTCATCTGCCCATTTTTTGATTGGGCTGTTTATTTGTTTATTTATTTTTGTTTTTTTTTTTTGTTTTTTTTTTTTTAATTTTATTTTATTTTTAAACTTTACATCATGAGCTGTTTGCATATTTTTAGATTAATCCCTTGTCAGTTGCTTCATTTGCAAAACTTTCTCTCAATCTAAGGATTGTCTTTTTGTTTTGTTTTCTTTGCTGTGCAAAAGCTTTTCACTTTCATTAGGTCACATTTGTTTATTTTTATTTTCATTACTCTAAGCAGTGGTTTGAAAAATATCTTTCTGTGATTTATGTCAAAGAGTGTTCTGCCTATGTTTTCCTCTAAGAGTTTGATAGTATCCAGCCTTACATTTTAGGTCTTTCATCTGTTTTGAGTTTCCTTCTGTGTATGGCATTAGGCTGTGTTCTAATTTCATTCTTTTAGATGGGGATGTTTTAGGTGCAGTTTTCCAGCACCACTTATTAAAGAGACTGTCCTTTCTCCATTGTATATTTTTTCCTCCTTTGTCAGAGATCAGGTGGCCATAGGCACATGAGTTTCTCTCTTGACTTTCTATCCTATTCCATTCGTCTATATTTCTGTTTCTGTGCCAGTACTATACTGTTTGTGCCAGTAACATACTACCAGTACTGTAGCACTGTAGTGTAGTCTGAAGTCAGAGAGCCTGATTCCTCCAGCTCGGATTCTTCTTTATCAATTTCTTTTTCTTTATTTTTTTTTACTGTTAAGGATCTTTTATGTTTCCATACAAATATAAAAATTTTTGTTCTAATTCTGTGAAAAATGCCCTTAGGGATAGGGACTTCAGTGAATCTGCAGATTGCTTTGGGAGGTAGTCATGTTCATATTGATTCTTCCATTCCAAGATCATGGTATATCTCTGCAACATCTTTCACTTCTTTCATCTTATAGTTTTCCAAGAAGAGGTATTTTGTGTCCTTGTTGTTTTTCAGTCTTCTCCTACATAGAGGTTTCTCAGGAGACAGATAAGGTAGTCTAGTATTCCCATATCTTTAAGTATATTTCACACAGTCAAAGGCTTTAGCTTAGTCAATGAAGCAGTAGATGTTCTTCTGAAATTCCCTTGCTTTTTCTGTGATCCAGCGGATGCTGACAATTTGATCTCTGGTTCCTCTGTCTTTTCTAAACCTAGCTTGTACCTCCTGAAGTTCTTGGTTCACATACTACTGAAGCCTAGCTTTAAGGATTTTGAGCATAATCTCGCTAGCATGTGAAATGAGTACCACTGTACAGAAGTTTGAACATTCTTTGGCATTGCCTTTCTTTGGAATTGGAATGAAAACTGACCTTTTCCAGTCCTGCGGCCATTGTTGAGTATTCCAAATTTGTAGTCATAATGAGTACAGCATTTAAACAGAATCATCTTTTGGATTTGAAATTCCAGCTCAGCTGCAATTCCATCACCTCCACTAGCTTTGTTCATAGTAATGGTTCCTAAGGCCCATTTACTTGACTTACACTCCAAGATGTCTGGCTCTAGGTAAGTGACTACACTACCGTGGTTATCTGGGTCATTAAGATCTTTTTGGTACAGTTCTTCTGTGTATTCTTACCACCTCTTCTTAAGCCCTTCTTCTGTTAGGTCCCTCCTGTTTCTGTTCTTTATTGTGCCCATCTTTGTATGAAATGTTGCCTTGGTATCTATAATTTTCTTGAAGAAGTCTCTAGTCTTTCCCATTCTATTGTATTCCTCTATTTATTTTCATTTTTCACTTATGAAGGCTTTCTTATCTCTCCTTTGCTGTTCTCTGGAACCCTGCATTCAGTTGGATGTATCTTTCCTCTCTTCTTTGTATTTTTCTTCTCTCAGATATTTGTGTGGCCTGCTCAGACAACCACTTTACTTTCTTGGATTTCTTTTTCTCATGTACTAGATCTAATCCCTTGAATCTATTTGTCACTTCCATTGTATTATCCTAAAGGAGATGGTTTAGGTCATACCTGAATGGGCTACTGGTTTGCTCTACTTTCTTTAAGTCTGAATTTTGCAATAAGGAGCTGGTGATCTGAGCTACAGTCAGCTCCAGGTCTTGTTTTTGCTGACTGTATAGAGCTTTACCATCTTCAGGTGCAAGGAATATAATCAATCTGATTTCAGTATTGACCATCTGGTGATGCCCATGCATAGAGTCATCTCTTGCATTGTTGGAAGAGTGTGTTTTCTATGATCAGAGCGTTCTCTTGGCATAACACTGTTAGCCTTTGCCCTGCTTCATTTTGTACTCCAAGGTCAAACTTACCTGTTTTCCCAGGTATCTCTTGACTATTTTTCCATTCCAGACTCCTATGATGAAAAGGACATCTTTTTTGGTGTTAGCTTTAAATGGTCTTGTAGGTCTATATAGAAAAATTCAGCTTCAGCTTCTTTATCGTTAGTGGTTGAGGCATAGACTTGGACTACTGTGGTGTTGAATGGTTTACCTTGGAAACAAACCAAGATCATTCTGTTGTTTTTGAGATTGAGCCTCAGTACTGAATTTCAGACTCTTTTGTTGACTATGAGTCTGGTTCCATTTCTTCTAAGGGATTCTTGCTTAAGGTTTTCTGTGTATATAATTTCAGGTCATCTGGAAATGGTGATACTTTTACTTCTTTTCCAATTTTGATTCCATTTATTTCTTTTCCTGTCAGCATTCTCTGACACCTGTGGCTAGGACTTCCGCAACTATGTTAAATAAAACTGGTGAAAATGGGACATCCTTGTTCCTGATGTTAGAGGAAATGCTTTCCACTTTTCACCCTCGAGTACGATGTTAGCTGTAGGTTTATTGTATATTGTTGTTGTTGTTATTCATTCACTAAGTCATGTCTGACTCTTTGCCACCCCATGAACTGCATCATACCAGGCTTCCCTGTCCTTCACTATCTTCCTGAGTTTGCTTAAACTCATGTCCACTAAGTCGGTGATGCCATCCAACCATTTCATCCTCTACACTCCCTTTTCCTCTTGCCCTCGATCTTTCCCAGCATCAGTATCTTTTCCAATGAGTTGGCTCTTCACATCAGGTGGCCAAAGTATTGGAGCTTCAGCTTCTGCATCACTCCTTCCATTGAATATTCAGGATTGATTTTTTTAGGATTAACTGGTTTGACTTCCTTGCTGTCCAAGGGACTCTGAAGAGTCTTCTCTAGCACCACAGTTCAAAAGAATCAGTTAATTGGCACTCAGTCTTCTTTATGGTCCAACTCTCACATACATACATGACTACTGGAAAAACCATAGCTTTGACTATACTGTCCTTTGTTGGCAAAGTGATGTCTCTACTTTTTAATTTGCTGTTAGGTTTGTCATAGGTATTCTTCCAAGGAGCAGGTGTCTTTTAATTTTGTGGCTCCAGTCACCATCCACAGTGATTTTGAAGCCCAAGAAAATTAAATTTGCCACTCTTTCCACATTTTCCCCATCTGTTTTCCAATAAGTGATAGGACCAGATGTCATGATCTTTACTTGTTTAATGTTGAATTTTAAGCTAGCTTTTAAATGTTCCTCTTTGACCTTCATCAAGATGCTCTTTAGTTCCTGTCTGCTTTCTGCTATTAAAGTAGTATCACCTGCATATCTGAGATTACTGATATTTCTCCCAGCAATCTTGATTCCAGCTTGTGCTTTATCTAGCCTAGCATTTCTCATGATGTATACTGTACATAAGTTAAATAAGCAGGGTGACAATATACAGCCTTGATGTACTCCTTTTCCTATTTGGAACCAGTCTGTTGTTCCATGTCCAGTTCTAACTGTTGCTTCTTGACCTGAATAAAGGTTTCTCAGGAGACAGGTAAGGGGTTCTGTTATTCCCATCTCTAAGAATTTTCCTGATATGAAGAACTGAGTCATTTGAAAAGACCCTGGTGCTGGGAAAGATTGAGGGCGGAAGGATAAGGGGATGACAGAGGATGAGATGGTTGGATGGCATGACCAACTCAATGGACATGAGTTTGGATGAACTCCAGGAGTTGGTGATGGACAAGGAGGCCTGGTGTGCTTCAATCCATGGGGTTGCAGAGTTGGACACAACTGAGCAGCTGAACTGAACTGAAGAATTAACAATCAAGGGTTTTAGTGTAGTAAATGAAAAAGATATTTGACTAGAATTTTGCTGCTTTTTCTGTGATCCAGTAGATGTTGACAACTTGATTTCTGGTTCCTCTGGTTTGTCTAAATGCACCTTGTACTTCTGGAGGTTCTTGGTTCATATACTGCAAAAGGCTAGTTTGAAGGATTTTGAGCATTACCTTGCTATCATGTGAAGTGAGGGCAATTTTATAGTTGCTTGTACATTGCGACTTCACTTTCACTTTTCACTTTCATGCATTGGAGAAGGAAATGGCAACCCACTCCAGTGTTCTTGCCTGGAGAATCCCAGGGATGGGGGAGCCTGGTGGGCTTCTGTCTATGGGGTCGCACAGAGTCAGACACGACTGAAGTGACTTAGCAGTAGCAGCAGCAGTACATTCTTTGACATTGCCTTTCTTTGGGATTGGAATGAAAACTGACCTTTTCCAGTCCTGTGGCCACTGCTGAGTTTTCCAAGTTTGCTGGCATATTGAGTGTAGCACTTAACAGCATCGTCTTTCAGGATTTGAAATAGCTCAGCTGAAATTCCATCACCTCCACTAGCTTTGTTCATAGTAATGCTTTCTAAGGCCCACTAGACTTCATATTCCAGGATGTCTGGCTCTAGGTGAGTGACCACACCATTGTGGTTATCTGGGTCATTGAGACCTTTTTTGTGCAGTTCTTCTGTGTATTCTTGCCATCTCTTCTTAATCTCTTCTGCTTCTATAAGGTCCTTGCCATTTCTGTCCTTTATTGTGCCTGTCTTTGGCACAGAATTCACATATGTCCTTGCTATGGCAGCCAACAGCTTTTATGACCTCAAAGATTTTGAATCTTAATAAACTTACAATTTGGGGCACATTCCCATCAGATCAGATCAGATCAGATCAGTCGCTTAGTCGCATCCAACTCTTTGTGACCCCATGAATCGCAGCATGCCAGGCCTCCCTGTCCATCACCAACTTCCGGAGTTCACTCAGACTCATGTCCATCGAGTCAGTGATGCCATCCAGCCATCTCATCCTCTGTCGTCCCCTTCTCCTCTTGCCCCCAATCCCTCCCAGCATCAGAGTCTTTTCCAATGAGTCAACTCTTCGCGTGAGGTGGCCAAAGTACTGGACTTTCAGCTTTAGCATCATTCCTTCCAAAGAAATCCCAGGGCTGATCTCCTTTAGAATGGACTGGTTGGATCTCCTTGCAGTCCAAGGGACTCTCAAGAGTCTTCTCCAACACCACAGTTCAAAAGCATCAATTCTTTGGTGCTCAGCTTTCTTCACAGTCCAACTCTCACATCCATACATGACCACAGGAAAAACCATAGCCTTGACTAGACGAACCTTTGTTGGCAAAGTAATGCCTCTGCTTTTGAATATGCTATTTAGGTTGGTCATAACTTTCCTCCCAAGGAGTAAGTGTCTTTTAATTTCAAGGCTGCAGTCACCATCTGTAGTGATTTTGGAGCCCAGAAAAATAAACTCTGACACTGTTTCCACTGTTTCCCCATCTATTTCCCATGAAGTGATGGGACCAGATGCCATGATCTTCATTTTCTGAATGTTCAGCTTTAAGCCAACTTTTTCACTCTCCACTTTCACCTTCATCAAGAGGCTTTTTAGTTCATCTTCACTTTCTGCCATAAGGGTGGTGTCATCTGCATATTTGAGGTTATTGATATTTCTCCCATATCTGAGATTATTGATATTTCTCCTGGCAATCTTGATTCCAGCTTGTGTTTCTTCCAGTCCAGCATTTCTCATGATGTACTCTGCATATATATGCACAATCTCATGGTATGGAAATTGAATTTTACCATCATGAAAATTACTTTTCTCCCTTTATTTAAAGTCATCGTTTATGTCCAGTAATATTTTATAATTTTCTCCACAGAAAATTGTTCATCCTTTGTTTTATTCCTAGTTTAAGAGTTTTCCTTAATTATATATCTTAATTGTTTATTGCGGAGGAGGCGATGGCACCCCACTCCAGTACTCTTGCCTGGAAAATCCCATGGACGGAGGAGCCTGGTAGGCTGCAGCCCATGGAAACCATTGGACTTTACTATAAGCAATGTCGTTTTTTAAAGTGCTCTGGTTGGCTAAAACAAACCATCAGAATGAATCCTATAGAAAAAAAAGATATAATTGTGTAATACTGAAACATATACCAAGTCACAATGTAAAACACAAATTTTAGTTCTTAGTGTGGATTATTGTCAGGTTTGAGGGCATAATTTTTATGTACTTTTGGTTTTTTTTTCAGTGAGCATATGTATATATATTGTTACTGATTTCATGTCTGAAAAAAATCTGTTTCCCTTCATTTTGAGTAACAGTGTAATCAGTTATAGGATTATATATTCCCTTAGTGGTGTGAACATATTTCTAACGTTGATTAGAAGTCTGCTTAAATTCAATTGTTGTTCCTCTGTAAACAGTCTGTCTATTCCTTCCTATAGTACTTTAAGGTCCCCCTCCCTTTTTTAAATGATTCTCTGGAGTTTTACTATCGCTGACTTAATTATATTATTATTTTCAGTGCTCAGAGGGAATATTCAATCTAAGGACCCATTTATTTCTTCTTCTCTAGTAAACCCCACCATTGTTTCTTGGAATGTTATTTTTCTGCCCTTCCTTCTCTTCTTTGTCATTTGTTAACCTTCACTACCTAAAAACTTACCTTCCAAGTTTTACAACTGCTCTTAGTTATTTTTATTCTTACTTGTGTATTAATTCTTCAGTAATTATCATACTATTTGTTCATTCTCACTTTGACTAGTCCAACATAAACTTTATTATATCAACTAAGATATCTTTTAAAATTTTTATTATACTGACCATATTTTTCAGTTCTAAGATTTTTAGTTGTTTTCATTCATTTTAATTATTTTTCTTGTATAACTTTAGCCTCTTTAGTTTCACCATCACTTTTTATGGACATGTATTCCTTTTCCTCTGATGAACTCCCAAAATACTATAAAAGTCTGCTTCTAATTGTTCTATTATTTGCTTTCATTCATCTGCTGATTGGTATCCTTTTTTCTAGCTGTCTTTCTTTAAAATTCATTTATTGTGGAATTTGAATTTGCAGACTCTCCTTAAGTAAACTAGTTATTTTTTAACCTTTCTTCTGACATTCATTCCTTTTAGTTTGTTGGTTCAGTTGCTTTCACTTGTCCTCTGGGCCTTAAGCTGCAGCTCTTTTCTTACATAATTCACTTGGATTTTTGTTCCACAGGGCATATGAGAACTTGAAAGGCAGTTAAACTACAAAAAGAATGATGTTAGTGTTGGTCACAGGATTGTTTCTGTATTCTCTAAGCCTCTAAGGTAAAAACTTCACACAGGACAGTGGTCCATGAAGGAGATGGCATGGTTTTACTTCAGCATTTTTTCCTATGTGGTAGCCTCACCCCAGACCATTTTAAGTAGGCTCTAAACTTACTCCTGTTCCTCTATAGGATCCATATTTTGCAGGCTCATAAGTCTGATGCTTCAATCATTCTAACTGGTTTATATTTCTGTTCTGTTTATTATTCAAGGAAAAACTTGTTTTTGAAATTATCTAATTTTTATTATAAGTTATCAATCATGCTATGTTTTAAAGTCAGAGATAACCTTAGTGTTTTAATTTTTAATCTCATATTGACCATGATAGTAGTAGTAGTGGTCAGATACTCATAGCAGATAGTAGTAGTCAAGGGGTCTTGTCTCTTCACATATGAAAAGTAAACTATGACACTTTCCTTTACCTATAACTTTGAAGTCCAAGAGGTTAGAAACCAGACTTCTCATCTTTAGTTGCCCATACCTAATAATCTGTGTCACACTTTAAGCAGGTAATACACACATTTAATTTGGTGGCTCTTTCCATGGTACCTTTTATACCTAAGAGTAAAAAATTCATTCTACATGAATTGAAAAGATAAAGGAGAGCCTTCATTCTAGCCTTCATTCATTCAGATATATAAAGGATATAAACTTAAATCTGATTTGTGAAAGTATTTAGAGCTTTCTTTAAATACATAGTGAATTTATTTTTTTGGTAAAAGATGCAACAAAATGAAATGTGTTATTCCAGATTTATCAAAATAGGATACCAACAAGGTAGGAAGAGTCAGTTCATCTACTTCCACAAACACACCAAAATTACAACTACATGTGGAGCAACTATATCTGAGAATGACCTGAACACTAGTGGAATGGATTTTCTACAGCTATGGGTATAAAGAAAAGGCTTCATCAAGACAAGAAAAAAATGGAAATCTAATCAGAACCCACACAACTAAAGTGGTGACACACAAGCAGGAGGAATATCATGGTGGCAAAGGGCTCTAAGTGTCACACCAGGCTCCCCAGCCCCAGGTACTTGCACTGGAAAGAAGAACTCTCATAGCATTTGACTTTAAAAGTCAGTGAGGCTTATGTCCAAGAGAACTGGAGGGTTATGGGAAACCAAGACTTGGCTTGCAAAGAGGTTGTGCACTCATTCACTCATTCACTCATTCTGAGTTGCAGTGCAGAAGCAGTAGCTTGAGAAGTTCCTAGGTCATACACTAAGGAGATATGTTGACTGATTTTAGAGCATGTGCCAGAGTAACAGGAATCTTTTGGAATTTTCGCCAGGTACAGAAGTGCTGAAAGGCACCATGTTTTTCAATTCTCTTTCTATCCAACCTGATCCATTTCTGTCATTCTCCACCAACTCAGCTATACTGCACACCTGGCCCTAGTGTTCCCAAGTACCAGCCCTACCCAACTTATTCAACTTGGCCAGTGCCTCTCTTTCTCTCCCAAACCTGGAAAGCTGCTTTGGCTGACAGTGCTGTCCCTCTAAAGCAGCTCCACCTATCAGATTGCCCACAACAGTTGGAGTCAGAGGTTATAGCCAGTTGGCCTAGGGGCCAACACCATCCCCGGTGCACATCCAGCAGTTACACCCTAAAGACAATTGGAAAACACACACTGCTTGACCACCTGATTCTGGTAAGCACAGGGGGTTGTGTCGCTGGGCCAAACAAGAAACTTTGTACATAAGTCCACTCTTTCAAGAGTAGGAAACATAGCTAATTTATACTAAAAACCTAGAAACAAATACACTTAGGCACAAAGAGGAGACAAACTTAAAATGAAAGTATGAAAGTATAAATCAAAACCTCAGAAAATAATCCACACAAAACAGAGATAAACAATTTACCTGACAGGAAACAAAAAAATAGTTAAATAGGCTCACCAATCTTGAGGGACAAGTGGATGAACTCAGCACTTCCACAAAGAGAAAAAAATTTTTAAAGTGAATCTGAACCAAAGGATACATTAACTGAAATAAAAAATACAAAGAGGGGAGTCAACAGAATTAGAGGATGCAGGAAGATTAGAGGATGCAAGGCAGATTAGTGGAAATAACCCAATTGGGAGAGCAAAAGAACAGATAGCAATTTTTTTTTTACAAATGAATATAGTTTAAGAGATCTCTGGAACAATACCATGCAATACTATGATTTGTATTATAGAAGTTCAAGAAAGATAAAGGGATAAAAAAACTGTTTGAAGAAATAATGGTTGAAAACTTCCATAACCTGGAAAAGGAAACAGCTAGACAAGTCCAGGAAGTACAGAGGGTATCAGACAAGATGAACCCAAAAAGACTCACACCAAGACAAGCTATAATCAAAATGTCAAAAGTTAAAGAGAGAATCTTAAAATCAGTGAGAGAAAAATAAGTTAGGAAACCCACAAAGACTGTCTATTTAATGACTTTACTGTGGAAACTTCACAGGCCAGAAGGAACTTGCTTGATATATACAAAGCGCTGGGGGTTGGGGGAAAAAAAAAAACAACAACAACTTCTGATTAGAATACTCAAGAATATACCGGTGGTTATTCACAATTAAAGGAGAGATACAAAGTTTCCCAGACAAGCAAAAACTTAAAAAAGAGTTAATCACCACTCAGCTGACCTTATAAGAAATATTAAAGGGGCATTATCAAATAGAAAAGAAAAAGGACATAATGAAAAATTAGAAAAATACTAGAAAAAAATCCTACTGGTAAATCCCAAACATGTAGTAAAGGCAATGGATCAGCTACCTATAAAGCTAGTATGAAGATTAAAAGACAAAAGAGGCAAAAGTTTCACATCTAAAATAGAAAAGTGACACACAAATTATAAAAGAGGGGCAGTAACAGTGTACTACTTTTAGAATGTGCTCAAATTTATGCAACCATCAACTTTAAACATTTATGTAGGTTGTTACATATGAACCACATGCAAAAAATTGATAATACATAGATAACAAAATAGAGAAAGAAATACAAACATAACACTGAAGAAAGTCAACAAATTACAAAAAGAAAACAAGAAGAAAGGAACAAAATAATCACAAAACAACCAAAAATGATTAACAAAACAGCAGTATGTATAGTCATCAAAAATCACTTTAAATGAACAAAAGGCTCCAATTAAAAGACAGTGTTGCTAAATGCCTACTAGAGAATCATATCATATCTGAAGATGCACAAAGTGAAGGGATAGAAAATTATACGCTATGCAAATAGAAACAAACAGAAGGTGGGGTAGCAATATACTTTTAAACAAAGATTTTATCAAGGGAAAATGGAGGGCATCATGTAATGAAAAAGAGAGATTAATCAACCAAGAGGCTATCTATGCACCCAACATAGCAGCACCTAAATACATAAAGCAAATAATACATTAAAAAAAGAACAGTAATACAGTAAGAGGAGGAAACTTTAACATAACTACTTACATCATTGAATAGATCAGCTAGACAGAAAACTGATGAAGAAACATTGGGTTAAATGACATATTAGACCAGATGGATTTAACTAGAGAACATTTCATCCTAAAACAGCAAAATACACATTCCTTTCAAGTGCACATGGAATATTCTCAAGGATAGATCACATGTTAGGCCACAAAACAAGTCTCAATAAATGAAGATTGAATTTATATTAAGCATTGTTTTCTGACTGCAGTGTTATGAAACTGGAAATTACTTACAAGAAGAAAACTGCAAAAAGTATACAAATATGTGGAAGCCAGACAACATGCTTCTTAATCAGTGGGTCACTGAAGAAATTTAAGAGAAAAGAGAAAAATATCTTGAGACAAATGAAAAGAAAAGCACAACAGTCTTAAAATTTTCAGGACAGAACAAAAACAATTCTAAGAGGGAAGTTTATAGTAATATTGGTCTCTGCCAAGAACCAAGAAAAATCTCAGTCTAGCCTTACAACTAACAACACAGAAATATGTCGGAGTCCAGCTCCAGCAGCCAGGGTATCAGTCTGAAGAGATGAGTGGCGTCGGTGGGGAATGATCAAGGTGTGGGGCTACATGTTTATTTTAAGCATCAGGTCTTTTTTTTTACTTTGACAAAAGCATTAGGTCACAGGTTTGACATATTTAGTTTTCTCTCACCCAGATTTATTGTCTCATTGTTGCTCTTTAAACAGAGTTCCTGTTTCAGCGATTTTCTCAGAATCCTGTTTTCTTGTGATTACATTGTAACTCATGTTTATGTCTGGGCTGTATACCACATTTTTCAGTTTATTTTTTATCTTTTTAAATCGTGTTTGTCCCTAGTATCTTAAGCTCACTATCTCTTAAAAAGGGTTTTAACTATTTTTAATTACTTTTAAACCCTAAACTCAGCAAACTTTCTTTGTCATAAACACTTTCCTCACAAACAGGTCCCAGATAACAATCTTTTTCATGGCCTCAAGTTGTGGCCTACGTGTTCATCCTGGGACATTTTTTGTAAAAATCTTTGAACAAATGTCAATGGTTATTTTATAGATTATTTTTTGGGCACAACTATAGAAGGCTTTGTGTTTTTTCATGTTTTTCTCAAGAACAATAAGCACCTTAAGATTTTCTTTAGCCAACTCAACCAAAGAAAGGAAAGAACAAGTCAGAATCACAAAACTTAACTCCTTTATCTTGGGACTGTGTCTGTGGAATGAGGAGAGGGGGTTGGGGCTGTGCCTCCATTTTGTCAGTAATGTCTAATGTGGCTCCCAACAGAAATACAAAGGATAATAAGATTACTTCAAAATATTATACACCAACAAATTGAACAACCTAGAAGAAATGGATAAATTCCTATCAATATACAATTTTCTAAGACCTAAATTAGGAAGAAATAGAAAATTTTAATAGACCAATTGATAGTAATGCAGTTGACCGAGTTAAAAAAAAGCAGGTTTTTTTTTGCATCTGTCTCCTCAGGAAGGGCAATAAAGGTGAAAATAAATGTGACTATATAAAACTAATAAGCTTTTTTACAGTGAAGGAAACTATCAACCAAATAAAAAGAAAACAACTGAACAGGAATACATATATACTTTGATTAAGCTGCTTTCAAGTTACCCCTATAGAAATGGGATCTGTAACACAGCAACAAACTCCTATGGCATCTCTTAAATATTATCAAAATAACATAACCAGAGTTATCTTCATAAAACAGAAATCCTATTAAATACATGCCTTAAAGCTTTCCATTGTTTTCCCTTTATCTACTAAAAAAATTGAAACTCCTTGTCTTAAATAATAGTATATCAATGATCACTGTACCATTTTCACAATAACTAAAGGTAGAAGTAACTCAAGTATCCATAAACAGATAAATGGATAAATAATATATGCTATATACATACACGGAGAAGGCAATGGCAACCCACTCTAGTACTCTTGCCTGGAAAATCCCATGGACAGAGGGGCCTGGTAGGCTGCAGTCCATGGGGTCACTAGGAGTCGGACATGACTGAGTGACTTCACTTTCACCTTTCACTTTCATGCATTGGAGAATAAAATGGCACCCCACTCCAGTATTCTTGCCTTTAGAATCCCAGGGATGGGGGAGCCTGGTGGGCTGCCATCTATGGGGTCGCACAGAGTCGGACATGATTGAAGTGACTTAGCAGCAGCAGCGTATACATACAAGAGAACATAGTTCAGCCATAATGAGGCAGATCAACTTCAGATACCTAAAACATGAATTAACCTTCAAAATATTACACTGAGTGAGTTACAACACACGATAAAACAAATATTGTATGACTCCATTTATATGAAATATATACAATAGCCAATACATAGAGAAAAAAATAGATGAAAGGTTACCAGAGAATACAAGGATGGGGAATGGGAAATAATTGCTTCAATGAGGTTTGTCTTTAAAAAGAAAGAAATGTTTTGGAGATAAATGGTGGTGAGGGTTGCACAATACTGTGAATGTATTGACATCACTGAATTGTTCAATTAAAAATAGTTGAAATGTAAATGTTATGTTTTACATATTTTTATCTAATTTTAAAAATTTATAATGGAATATACCAAAAACTATTGAATGGTACACTTTTAATTACATTTCAATAAAAATTTTAATACTTTTTTCTTGACAAACCAAATCCTTCAATATGGGACTCCTCTCTAGGACGCTAGCCTCATCTCACACCACTCATGCCGTACAACCCATATTCTAATCATACCAAATGATGTGTTGCTCCTTGTTTACTCTTTGCTTTTTCATATTTTTACACTTCAAATTCTCTGAGCCTTTAGTCTAGAAGAGTAGTTTGCAATTATTTTTGTTCTGAGGACTTTTGCACTCTTAAAAAATATTGAAAATTCCAGGAAACCTTTTGTATATGTGAGGTACTATCTATTACATTGTTAGAAATTTAAACTGAAAAATGTTTTAATATGTATTAATATATTTAAAAAAATGATAGCATACTAATATAAATGGCATCATCTATGAAAATAGCTGCATTTTTTAAATGAGAAAAAGCAATGTTTTATCATTTTATCAGTGTGCTTAATGACTGGATTACTACAATACAGCTGAATTCTCATATCTACTTCAAATTTGTTGTGTTATTTTAGTTGGAATTTATGAATAAAATCCCTCATGATTATACAGTGGAAGTGAGAAATAGATTTAAGGGACTAGATCTGATAAATAGAGTGCCTGATGAACTATAGACGGAGGTTCATGACATTGTACAGGCACAGGGATCAAGATCATCCCCATGGAAAAGAAATGCAAAAAAGCAAAATGGCTGTCTGAGGAGGCCTTACAAATAGCTGTGAAAAGAAGAGAAGTGAAAAGCAAAAGAGAAAAGGAAAGATATAAGCATCTGAACGCAGAGTTCCAAAGAATAGCAAGGAGAGATAAGAAAGCCTTCCTCAGCGATATGCAAAGAAATAGAGGAAAACAACAGAATGGGAAAGACTAGAGATCTCTTCAAGAAAATTAGAGATACCAAGGGAACATTTCACGCAAAGATGGGCTCAATAAAGGACAGAAATGGTATGGACCTAACATAAGCAGAAGATATTAAGAAGAGGTGGCAGGAATACACAGAAGAACTGTACAAAAAGATCTTCATGACCCAGATAATCACGATGCTGTGATCGCTGACCTAGAGCCACACATCCTGGAATGTGAAGTCAAGTGGGCCTTAGAAACCCTCACTATGAACAAAGCTAGTGGAGGTGATGGAATTCTAGTTGAGCTATTTCAAATCCTGAAAGATGATGCTATGAAAGTACTGCACTCAATATACCAGCAAATTTGGAAAACTCAGCAGTGGACACAGGACTGGAAAAGGTCAGTTTTCATTCCAATCCCAAAGAATGGCAATGCCAAAGAATGCTCAAACTACCGCACAATTGCACTCATCTCACACGCTAGTAAAGTAATGCTCAAAATTCTCCAAGCCAGCCTTCAGCAATATGTGAACTGTGAACTTCCAGCTGTTCAAGCTCGTTTTAGAAAAGGCAGAGGAACCAGAGATCAAATTGCCAACATCCGCTGGATCATGGAGAAAGCAAGAGAGTTCCATAAAAACATCTATTTCTGCTTTATTGACTATGCCAAAGCCTTTGACTGTGTGGATCACAATAAACTGTGGAAAATTCTGAAAGAGATGGGAATCCCAGACCACCTGACCTGCCTCTTGAGAAACCTATATGCAGGTCAGGAAGCAACAGTTAGAACTGGACATGGAACAACAGACTAGTTCCAAATAAGAAAAGGAGTACATCAAGGCTGTATATTGTCACCCTGCTTATTTAACTTCTATGCAGAGTACATCATGAGAAATGCTGGGCTGGAAGAAGCACAAGCTGGAATCAAGATTACCAGGAGAAATATCAATAACCTCAGATATGCACATGACACCACCCTTATGGCAGAAAGTGAAGAGGAACTAAAAAGCCTCTTCATGAAAGTGAAAGAGGAGAGTGAAAAAGTTGGCTTAAAGCTCAACCTTCAGAAAACGAAGATCATGGCATCTGGTCCCACCACTTCATGGGAAACAGATGGGGAAACAGTGGAAACAGTGTCAGACTTTATTGTTTTGGGCTCCAAAATCACTGCAGATGGTGACTGCAGCCATGAAATTAAAAGACACTCCTTGGAAGAAAAGTTATGGCCACCCTAGACAGCCTATTGAAAAGCAGAGACGTTACTTTGCCAACAAAGGTCCGTCTAGTCAAGGCTATGGTTTCTCCTGTGGTCATGTATGAATGTGAAAATTGGACTGTGAAGAAGGCTGAGCGCTGAAAAATTGATGCTTTTGAAATGTGATGTTGGAGAAGACTCTTGAGAGTCCCTTGGACTGCAAGGAGATCCAACCAGTCCATTCTGAAGGAGATCAGCCCTGGGATTTCTTTGGAAGGAATGATGCTAAAGCTGAAACTCCAGTACTTTGGCCACCTCATGCGAAGAGTTGACTCATTGGAAAAGACTCTGATGCTGGGAGTGATTGGGGGCAGGAGGAAAAGGGGACGACAGAGCATGAGATGGCTGGATGGCATCACTGACTCGATGGACATGAGTCTGAGTGAGCTCTGGGAGTTGGTGTTAGACAGGGAGGCCTGGCGTCCTGTAATTCATGGGGTCTCAAAGAGTCAGATACGACTGAGTGACTGAACTGAACTGATAAAGACAATCCAGCTTCACACAGCTACAGAGTTGAAAAGGAAGGAGGGTTTTCATAGCCTTTCAGATAATTCTGAATATGCTTTTATACTACAGAACATGAAAAGTGATAGTTACTTAAAGGTTAGATTCAGTGTAGAATCAGAAACCATAGTGATGAATGTTTCATACTCCATTTCATTAAATTCATTGGTCTATCTTATACTCTTAATGTATCATTTACCCAGGCATGATTTTATCATATATGTAGGAAAATTTTGGTTCCCTGAGTTGCGCATATCTTCCAAATGTTGACAATTTCAGTATGCAACAACCCCTCAAATCACTAGTAATACCACTACCATCTCATCAGAAAAGCGTTTAAGTATTGGGAAACTATCAAGCTTACTGTAGTAGATACAATTCTTCCAAAAATTTAATTTTTACTTGAAAGCTTGATTTTTATTATTTGCAACAAATGTAGGTTATTTTCCTTGGAATGATAGACTTATGGTATTCGGTCTGCCACACAACCAGGTTTGAATAATCATAGTTTGTCTGTTCCTCATTCAAGTAAAAGATAATGTCAGTTAAAAGAACCATGGACTTACATAAAGACAGAAATACCCAGTTTCCTTTAGCAGCCATTGGACTTAAGAATGCAATAGAAGTTCCCTATTTGTATTTTATCACAGAGTGTAAAAAGAGGTGTAATCTGAAGGATTAGGAAAGATTAAGATTTAATAAAATTATTTTTTTACCTTTTCTTCAAGGACATTCTTAGGTTAAACTGGCTTTTTTTTTTTTTTTTCCCTGCTATTAAGTGGCAGTGAAAAATACACTCACTACTAGTACTGTTTGGTGCTGCTGTCTTCATTAATGCTAAGGTATCATCAGTTTAGCCACAATGGTTTTTCCACCATTGGTGCCATTTTTAACACTGTAAAAAAAGACAAATATCTAGTATTATTATGAACATACTTTTGATCACTTAGATTCCTTGACTCCGTTCCATTGTACCCTCTGCCTTTCCCCAGACAGATTATTTATTCTCTAGACCTTTAGTATCTTAGAGATTCTATTAAATTTCAATAGAAATTTAATTTTTTAAATTGAAGAAGTTAATAGATTACATGTGCAACGTGAGCATATTCAACTCTAAATTGTATTAGTCTAAGAAAATGGAGTGAGGACCAAAGAGAATTATAGTATAAACTTCATAGAGCTATAACTAAAGAATCAACAACTCTCAAATGTCTGAACTCTATGATTAGTATATTTATAGTTGTATCTTCATATTTACACACACACTAGAGAGCAAAATAGCATGAATATACAATGCTATATGTATGTTTGTGCTAGAATATACAAATTGGTATTAAACTATCAATAAGTATGGTACCCTACAGAATAACAAAATAATATTTTATATTTGTATATACTTGAAAGTACACAGTTGAACTGACTTGGAAAGGCTGAGTCAGATTTGAATAGACCCAAAGGATTTTGAGATACTAAATGTTGAAAGAACAAAATAAACTATAGCAGGCCTAGCATGGGATGGTAATGTATAATAGAGTTTGACATTAAGTATCTATTTTTCATATGAATAAAATATATGAGTAGATACTGGATCTCTCTAGTTATCTAGTTATCTCTCTAGTTAATATATATTTATATTAACATAAGCTGACTCTTTTATATATTAGCTATATGATAGTAAATATTATAAAATCATTGTCAAAAGTGAGGGAAAATAGGTCTTTTTCATAAACAGTTGATGAAATTATATATTAATATAGTCTTCTTGAAAAGAAATTTGACCAATTATAAAAATTAACATTGATTTTGCAATTCTATTTCTAGGATTCTATACAAAAGCAATATTCACATGTGTGAAAAAATATTTATGTGACATTCATTGTAGGTAATGATAAGACACCAAAACAACCTAAATGATTGTCAATAAGAAAATGGTTAAATAAATTAGTTTACCCTTAGTACAGGAGAGATGGGCTTCCCAGGAGGCACTAGTGGTAAAGAACCTGCCTGTCAATGCAGGAGACATAAGAGACTGGGGTCCAATTCCTGGGTCGGGAAGACCCCCTGATCAAGGGCATGGCAACCCATTCCAGTATTCTTGCCTGGGAAATTTCACAGACAGAGGGGCCTGGTGGGCTCTAGTCCATAGAGTCGCAAAGAGCTGGACACGACTGAAGTGACGTGGCACAGAGACACAGGATAGACACAGGCTTTCAAAATAATGAGATAGAGCATTATATACTTAAATGAAAGCCTTTAAAGATATATTCTAAGTGAAAAAAGCAGGTGAATATGGCATACAGATCATTCCATTTTTGTAATTACAAATGAAACACATACATATAGAAAATTCTGGAGGCATGACAGCTGTCACAAGTAAGTAAACGGAATTGATGTTGCAGTGATGGGGCAAAAACTTCCTTTCAAATCCATATTACTTGAACATTTTACAATAAACTTATGTATTATTTTGAAATTTAAAAAGTAATGACAAAGGTTGACCTCAATAAAGTAAAATTGGGAAAGTAAGGAATATATGGAAATATGTTCCATATGTTAAACAAGGAATAGGAAGATAGTTCCTGTAAAATTGGATGACAGGAAGAGGTTTCTCTAAATTATATAGATGATTCATACAATATTACATTTGAATCCCATAAAATATTAAAATGACTGTCTTATAAAATTTTTAAAATGTCTTAAAAATATTAATTCATTAGTTACATTCTCTCATCAAGAATATTATATCTGTGATAAAACAGATATATAACAAATATATAACAAAGATATGTAACAGATATATCACAAAGATATATCTTTGATATAACAAAGATAATCTGTGATATTTGAGAAAATAAAATTCACCAAATATAATTAGATAGGTATCCCTAAAGATATAATTTCTCCCATTAGAAGAAAATAAAATTAGTAAGTTTTATACTAAAAATTATTTCCCATGAATTTTAATAAACATTTATAATAAACATTATAAAGGAATATACTGAATGTTCCATGATTAGAAGCTAATAATCATAATATTCATGCTGTACATGTTAAGCAGTTAATTGCTTCTTTGACTTTTGGGGTTTTGGATGATATAGTTGCACTTGTTTTAGAATAAAAACTCTAGGAAAATGTAATTACTACATGCAATCACCACTCTAATTTCTCTATTACTCCAAATGATACCCGTTTCCACTAAACTATTAAAAAAAAATGTTGTACTTACTTTCAACAATTACTTGTCTGTCTTCCCAGTTATCTTTAATAAGCTGTATATTTCCAAAGTGTGCATCACTGTAGAAGATTCGGTTGCTACCTTTTCTTTGATTATAGTCAAAAGCCAAGGCTATGACATTCTTGAAATAACGTGGATTTTCATATGGCCTTATTGGTGAATTTAAGTTGGTTTCATCAGAAAGATGTATACTTTTTAATATTGTTCTCCCTGAATACAGCAAATAGCCTTCATGCCTTAGGCATGTAACTCCGTCTTCTGCCAAATACCCATGGGCACAAGCACAAGTTCTCCAGGAATTTCCTCGATAAAGACAGAGCTGCTGACATCCCCCGTTGTTCTTGGCACAAACATTGGTCCCTAGAGAGAAGAAAAAGATACATACACACATTGTGCTTTTGCTTTTGTTTTCCATATAGTTTTTTCTTAGAAACATATTAAAAATTAACATTGAATCTTCTGGATTATTTTATTCTTAATTTTAGACTGGTCAGTAAAAAAATCAAACACTGTAAAGTACTGTTTTGTTTTTTTTTTTAGTCACTCCACTTTAAAACCTTAGATTTATTATTTCACACTCTTCTGCTTCCCTGACCATCTAAAGAGAATTATTTAAAAGTTAACCTTAATCTGTTAGTTAAGTACATAACTTTTTTGAAACTTGATACTGAGATTACAATAGGTTTCAAGTATTGTAATCTTTGGAGCAAGTAACTAATTCACTCAAAACATGAACTGAGTTCACCAAGAAAAACAAAGAAGTACTACCTGTGTCTATGAAGTATATAAGGTATTAAAGAAATTCATGGTTCCAATGTTACTAACATCCTAAGTATACTGGGCATAAGTTTTTTACTCCAGTTTTGAGTGAGTGTGTAATATGCTATTAAGATTTCTATGTCAGACTAATTCTCCTTCATGAATCCATCATCCTCTAATGGCACTTAAAATAAATATTATCTTAATAGAAATGATATTAAAAAATATCTAACTCACTGTCATACCAGTTTAAAAACATTTTAAAGAAAAATGTTTTAAATAAACATATTTTAAGAAAAATGTTTTAAAGAAACATATTTTAAAGAAATATGTTTTAAGGAAACATATTTTAAAGAAAAATGTTTTAAGGAAACATATTTTAAAGAAATACGTTTTAAGGAAACATATTTTAAAGAAATATGTTTTAAAGAAACATATTTCAAAGAAATGATGACTGTGGACACATTTCACACTAATAGCAACCTTCCGAAGCCATCATCACTTTATATATTAAAATATAATCTGACATGAAGACAACCTTTTGGTCCAAGTAATGCAGAATGTTTGGTCAGTTCTAAATAAAATGGAAAAACATTTGGCTGCTCTTTGCTAATATCCTAATTGTGCTTTTTATACTTAGGTTAAATATATGTATTTATCAAATGTTTCTATATTACTTAGTCTAAACCTATACTGAAGACAGGCCAAGTATATAACATGTCCATATCCATGCACTGTCTAGGCAAAAATATCTATCTATGAATGATTATAAATTAATTTCATTAGGCTACCATATGATTTTTGGTAGAAATTAGGGGGTAAAAAAAAGAGGGTCTTGAGGTTTGGGACTTATAAAAATTAATATCTAAGTTAAGTTGATAAATAAATGTTAAAAAAATAAGAGAAAAAAATAGCATAAAATGTATTGATAATAGAAGAGCACTGACCTTTCTCTCTTACTCGGTTAAAGATTTTAACCTCCTTCAGGTTGACTCCAAGACCCGTTCTCATGGTTACAGTTTCTGTGGCATCATTCTTGTGGCCCCTTCTGATGGACCCATTGGCATGTGCTCTGCCAAGAAGTTGAACATACACGATTAATAATCCTTAACTAATTCAAACCAAACCAGTTATTTAAGCTGAAGATAACAGATGGCCCAGCAGAAGGGAAAGAAACCAACATTAGTCTGTGACATTGAAAGAGTTGAGCCTGGAATAGCAAGAGCAACTGCCTTTATTTGTGGAAATTACATGGTTTGTGAGATTTTTTTGTGACCTTGGTAAGAAATGGCTAATCCTACAAGGGTAAATCAACTGACACTAAAATAACATTTTGAGACTCAAATACTTATGAAAAAATAAATTACCTGTCAGACCAGTAGATGTAAGCCCCAAAGACTGCAACTGAAAACATATCCACATTGTTCCCTGACAGCACCATCTCACGATTCCCACCAGTCTCAAGGTCAATTCTTTCTATCTTGTCTGTTCGAGCATCACACCAGTACAATTTATTTTCCTAAGATCGATTGAAAAGTAATATTACAAGCTGTTTTTTATTAAGTGTTTTACAAAGAAAATAAGAGAACACTAAAAATTGAGTAAAGCAAGTTTGCATTTAATGCAGTTTAAACACTTAAGACAACCAACAGACCTCAAAGTCAATGGAGATACCATTTGGCCACGCTATCCCCATGCTCACGAGGACAACCTTCTCTGAGCCATCCAAGCGAGCCTTTCCAATGCAGGGCATCTGTCCCCACTCAGTCCAGAACAAGTAGCTGAAATGAAATTTTAGGTAAACTCAGGTAAACACAAAAATGTATATTATTAATAAAAACAGCAATAACATTCATATTAACAACAAAAATACCTTTTACAAATAAATATATGTATGTATTTGTTTGCAATAAAATAATTTTTATTGTAAAAAATTAGCTATTCATAGAAAGTACTAGGAAGAGTTTCCAAAATACCCTGTGTACACACTACCCTACCTGAAATGCCTTATACTTGCTTAATTTGCTCCTGTTTTTGATATCACAAACATCATTTCCTTCAAGAAGCCTTCTATGTTCTGATTTTTGCACCATACATTCTACTTCATTGTGTGAATTAGAGTGGCAAATTTACACTTGTATTTCTTTACAATTTTACTTTTTATTGATATATTTGGGTGCTATTAGATGTTAAGCACAATGAGGACAGAGATCTTTATTATTCACTGTTAACCTACAGCACTAGGTAATTTATGAATGCATACACAAATGCAGTATAACTTTCAATTCTGTCCACTTAGATTGCTAAATGGCTAGCTCTTCTAGTTTGAATTATATAAATTATCTTGTGATGCCATTTTAAAGCATGAATTCATACAAAGCAAAGCTTATTTTAGTAATCTGTAATATGGAAGTACTATGGAAGAAACTAAAATATAGAAAGAAAATCAGACAGAAAATGCAGAAATAAAACATGTCAATAAATGAAATGTTAAAACACAGAAGGTACATAATCCATGTTTTATTTCACCTATTCTTTCAAGAAATATAATATTTATATTCAGTTCAGTTCAGTTCAGTCGCTCAGTCGTGTCCGACTTTTTGCGACCCCATAATCCTAGCACGCCAGGCCTCCCTGTCCATCACCAACTCCCGGAGTTCACCCAGACTCAAGTCCATCGAGTCAGTGATGCCATCCAGCCATCTCATCCTCTGTCGTCCCCTTCTCCTCCTGCCCCCAATCACTCCCAGCATTAGAGTCTTTTCCAATGAGTCAACTCTTCGCATGAGGTGGCCAAAGTACTGGAGTTTCAGCTTTAGCATCATTCCTTCCAAAGAAATCCCAGGGCTGATCTCCTTCAGAATGGACTGGTTGGATCTCCTTGCAGTCCAAGGGACTCTCAAGAGTCTTCTCCAACACCACAGTTCAAAAGCATCAATTTTTCAGCGCTCAGCCTTCTTCACAGTCCAACTCTCACTTCCATACATGACCACAGGAAAAACCATAGCCTTAACTAGATGAACCTTTGTTGGCAAAGTAATGTCTCTGCTTTTCAATATGCTATCTAGGTTGGTCATAACTTTCCTTCCAAGGACTAAGCGTCTTTTAATTTTATGGCTGCAGTCACCATCTGCAGTGATTTTGGAGCCCCAAAAAATAAAGTCTGACACTGTTTCCCCATCTATTTCCCATGAAGTGATGGGACCAGATGCCATGATCTTCGTTTTCTGAATGCTGAGCTTTAAGCCAACTTTTTCACTCTCCACTTTCACTTTCATCAAGAGGCTTTTGAGTTCCTCTTCACTTTCTGCCATAAGAGTGGTGTCATCTGCATATGTGAGGTTATTGATATTTCTCCCAGCAATCTTGATTCCAGCTTGTATTTCTTCCAGTCCAGCGTTTCTCATGATGTACTCTGCATATAAGTTAAATAAGCAGGGTGACAATATACAGCCTTGACATACTCCTTTTCCTATTTGGAACCAGTCTGTTGTTCCATGTTCAGTTCTAACTGTTTTTTCCTGACCTGCATACAAATTTCTCAAAAGGCAGATCAGGTGGTCTGGTATTCCCATCTCTTTCAGAATTTTCCACACAGTCAAAGGCTTTGCCATAGTCAATAAAGCAGAAATAGATGTTTTTCTGGAACTCTCTTGCTTTTTCCACCATCCAGCGGATGTTGGCAATTTGATCTCTGGTTCCTCTGCCTTTTCTAAAACCAGCTTGAACATCTGGAAGTTCATGGTTCACGTATTGCTGAAGCCTGGTTTGGAGAATTTTGAGCATTACTTTACTAGCGTGTGAGATGAGTGCAATTGTGTGGTAGTTTGAGCATTTTTTGGCATTGACTTTCTTTGGGATTGGAATGAAAACTGACCTTTTCCAGTCCTGTGGCCACTGCTGAGTTTCCCAAATTTGCTGGCATATTGAGTGCAGCACTTTCACAGCATCATCTTTCAGGATTTGAAATAGCTGAACTGGAATTCCATCACCTCCACTATCTTTGTTCGTAGTGATGCTTTTAAGGCCCACTTGACTTCGCATTCCAGGATGTCTGGCTCTAGGTGAGTGATCACACCATCATGATTATCTTGGTCTTGAAGATCTTTTTTGTACAGTTCTTCTGTGTATTCTTGCCATCTCTTCTTAATATCTTCTGCTTCTGTTATTACAATACAGAAATTCATGCTTTCAGATAAACCAGATCTATTCTTCTGAAGTTATGCCCAGTGAAGCTTTATTCAGCTGTCAGAAAATAGCAGTGACTAAAGTTTAGAAAAATATGGCAATCATTGACTCATCACACAAAAGAGTGTATACTCTGTGCATATTTGTTGTGACCAACCTAGACAGCATACTGAAAAGCAGAGACATTACTTTGCCAACAAAGGTTCGTCTAGTCAAGGCTATGGTTTTTCCAGTGGTCATGTATGGATGTGAGAGTTGGACTGTGAAGAAAGCTGAGCACCGAAGAACGGATGCTTTTGAAATGTGGTGTTGGAGAAGACTCTTGAGAGCCCCTTGGACTGCAAGGAGATCCAACCAGTCCATTCTGAAGGAGATCAGCCCTGGGTGTTCTTTGGAAGGACTGATGCTGAAGCTGAAACTCCAGTACTTTGGCCACCTCATGCGAAGAGTTGACTCATTGGAACAGACTCTGATGCTGGAAGGGATTGGGGGCAGGAGGAGAAGGGGACGACAGAGGATGAGATGGCTGGATGGCATCACCTACTTGATGGACATGAGTTTGAGTGAACTCCAGGAATTGGTGATGGACAGGGAGGCCTGATGTGCTGCGATTCATGGGGTTGCCAAGTGTCAGACATGACTAAGTGACTGAACTGAACTGAACTGACTGATATAAGCAATCGTACACAAGAAGAGAAAGTGAGACTGCATATAGAAACAACTGAGTGACTGATCTGATCTGATCTGATCTGATGTTCACATTTTGTATTTCTCCATGAAAATACTAAACTATATAAAAATATGTGTATATCCTTTATACATATTGTTTTGATTTATCTTAAAAGTTGATTTTTTTCCCCCTGAAAATGCTGTATAAAATAAATGCATTGGACTTTTACAACCAAATTGAGCTATGGCTGGAATCCCAAGTATATTAATTCTGAAGAAACTTTCACTCCTATTTATAAGCTCTATAAATCAAAAAGGGAAAACTTTGTAGCAAGAAATCCAACTATTAATATTTTACTGATTATATCTAGGTTGAAGCAGGCATGATGATACCTATACTTGTATTAAAATTATGAGTTTTAAGTCTTTAAGGGACATTGCATTAAAAAATTATTAAAAATTAATATTTTAACTGAAAGGTAAATGTGTTGCATCATTTAACTTTTCAAGGAGAAATTTTAGCATTACTAATGACATTAAAATGACTAATCAGTTGTTTGTTAAGATGGGAAGAACGTTATACTGTGAAGGAGGCATTTTAGGCACCACGACAGACGTGCTTATTTATTCAATATGATTCTTGTCATATACTTTTAATATATTCCAGAGTTAAAATATGGAAGGAAGGGAGTATAATATATATTTTATTTAATAGTAAACTGCTTTCAAATGTACTAAATGACTAATAAAAATATTATATCAAGTGAGTAGGTCAAATCAGCCATTTAACATATTAAATCTCACAACTATAGAAACTGCAATTCAGGGAGTTAATGATCATAATCACATGGCTGATAAGGGAACTGCACACAGGCTTTATTAACTCAGGTCTGTACCTTCTTCTCTATGTTGTCTCAAAAAATACAAATATAATACAACAATAATATCAAATGTTATTTTCCCCTAGGTATAAATATAGCAAAAATCTCCATACTTAAAACACAAAACAAAATATGAAAAAAGTCTTAGTCTTAAAAATAAGTCTCTCCTTCTTTATCCCTTGTTTCCTCCTATTTTAAATTTGCAACACTTCCATGCAGGAGGCTTAGATGAATGGCAACAAAATTAGGAATAAAAAAATATTCAAAATAAAACTGTCTTGAATACAGAGTTTATTCAATTTTCAGTAGTAATTTGACAAACTGTTACAACATAGCTAAATAGGACAAAACTGACTGCAGGCATCACTTTTGTGGCTAAAATATTTATCAGCTTAATACAACTAAAAGATTCTACACCCACCAAAGTTAAGCAACATTTTATGAATGTCAGGTAAATAACAACTGATTTGCTCATTAAACTGAAAAGGAGAGTACAAAATTAACACCTTGAAAACCTTTGGGAATGATAAACCAAATGTAGAGAAAGAATGCTACTTACAAAACTGAAGGGAGAAACTTATGAATAATTTAAGAAGCAATTTACATATACATGTTTGATTTATTTTTAATGAACATAGATTCTTCATATCTAAATGTGATATCTAGCAATGGGAAGAAATGAAAATTGTTTTCACTGGTTTTTGAGACTCCATGGAAATTAAGATTCAGTGATAGCATTTCAAATTGTATCATCCCCATATGAGTTCAGTTTTGCTGTTGTGAAGTGTTTGTTGGTTCATATGATACAACCAAGAAAATTGCCTTTAGAGTATTAACTTGGTTGATCTAGCCCTGAAAATACTTTTCAAGGCTATCCCAGATCCAGAAAATTTTTAAATTATCAAAATCAAATGCTGCAAAAGACATTTCTCTGGATAATAATTTGTTTTACACTGAAAATACCCTCATTCACAGAAGCTTACAGTTACAGAATTAAAAACAGATTAAAAAAAAACCAGACATTCAAAAGTGGTTTGAAATATTATAGAAATACTATTAATATCAGAAATCATCATAACACAAATATCCCTATTGTCTTAATTAGACATAGAAGTTCTTGACAGGAATATGTGCAAAGAATACATATTACAAGTTAACTTCCAATTAACTTTTGATATTTCAGTAATATGTAGAAGACTATTGGGTAGAGTTGCGTCCCCAAAAGTTTTTTAATTTATAATTGTAGTGATCACAGAATTAGTTTACACATAGGTGTGTTAATAATGGAAAACAAATATTTTTACATAACAATTAGATTCTGCTGAAAAATATACTTTCAAGGTACTATACATGTCTTTGAATAGTTCCAAAAAATATTTTGGGGGAAAGAAGGCTAACAGGAAACCTAAGCTCCAAATCTGGTGGGGAAAGAATAAAGGAATATGAGTAAGAGAAGAATGAACATGTTTAAATTGTTACAGACATATATTAAATATGATTCTTATATTTTAAATACATGAAAAATAGTGAAAAGCCTCTAATTTGAATCAATCATTTTCTTTTAAGGTTCTTTGACTCTTTCACTGGAGCATAGATCTGGGTTGCAATTTTTACAATAAATTTGCTATTTCCTCTAGTCCTATCCTTTCCCTAAGAGAATATAACATAGATACTTTATCAGATGTGCTGGAGAAAACCTGAAATAGTCAAAAATTGCCATGCTGGTACAAAAAATGAATATCACATTAATCTCTAACATAGGCAATTGGTTGAAAAGAGAATGAAGAATGTCACTCTGTTCTCTGCTAGAGTGGAGTTCAACATTGTGTTAGTTTATCTGTAGAAAGTAAGAAAGACAAAAGCCCTATAGGGTTTTATATATCGGGAATAGTAACTGAGAAATATCACTAGAATCACTTAAAACACATACTAATTGTATACCTCAGCCCATATATCTGTCTCTAAATTCATGCCAAAGCACAAGCAAAATGATACAGTATTGTCAAAGTTTGAATACATTTCATGAATATGTGAATTGACATCCTTCATCCTCTATGAGGAATACGGTATATTCCTCTATTTCTGAGAGGGATTATTCACACCCCTTTTGTCTTCATTTGTGTGCAATTTTTGTTTTGACAAAGTATTACATGCCAATCCCAAATCACTTTTCAAGTCCTGATGTGTTACTATTTCTTAGAGGCTCCTGAAAGTATAAAAAGAATGCAACCACAGATACTGGAACACTCTGCTCAAAGAAAGTCTAGAGAGAATATAACCTTGAATACTACTTTCTAATTTTTTTATAGTGGTTTGGTGGATGATTCTCAAAAGTATTCTTTCATTGCAGTCATGCACTCATTCAACAAATATTAAATAGGTACCTATTAAGTGCCAGGAACTGATAATAAGAGATGAATTGGACTCAGTGACCCTTATACAGGTCACTGTTTAATGACAGACACAAATAGGTAAATAAAGAATTACCTGAGAAAAATGTTAACAGCAATGCTTAAAACTTGCTAGTTTTAAGTCTCTGTAAGTCATCAAAGTAGGGGCTTCAACACAAAAACTGTGCAAGTGCTATGGTGAGAGAAGTTGTAATCCCCATAAACAACTTCAGAGGTGAACTTTCTAAGCAAATAAAGATACAGGCCATCTTGGTTGTTGTCTCTGTTTCAACTTAGAAATATTTTTATTATTTCTTAATATTGAAGACCTGTTTCTTCAGGTGGTATTCTGTTATTTTTTATCATTAAGTTTTACATTAGATTCCTTCTTGACTTTTCAAGGAAATCCAACAAGTCCATCCTAAAGGAAATCAGTCCTGAATATTCATTGGAAGGACTGATGTTGAAGCTGAAACTCCAATACTTTGGCCACCTGATATGAAGAACTGACTCATTTTAAAGGACCCTGATGCTGGGAAAGATTGAAAGTGGGGGGAGAAGGGGATGACAGAGGATGAGATGGTTGGATGGCATCACCAACTCAATGGACATGAGTTTGAGTAAACTCTGGGAGTTAGTGATGGACAGGGAAGCCTGGTGTGCTGCAGTCAATGGGGTCACAAAGAGTCAGACACAACTGAGCAACCGAATTGAACTGAACTGACTTTGCAATATTAAGTAATTATGTAAAACAATTATGTGTGTGCCCAGCCAACAGTGGAGAAATATGGAGAAAAAATCTTTAGAAAGAAACATTCCATTGCATCTGTAATTCCATAACATGTTAGGTTTATATTTAATTCCTTATTTTATGTATCTATTTATACCCTGCCATATTTCCCATCCTTTCATTTTAATAAATGTGTACATATACATATATATATATATATATATATATATATATATATTAGTGTGTATTTATATGGTTAACAGTTGTTTTCCTGAGTGAGTGGTCCATTTTTTAATTTCCTTTTTGTTTTCTCAATTTATAACACTTGATGTTTCCCTATAATATATGCATTTTCCTATGAAATATTTAACACAGACTCCAGGAGCCTAGACTTCTAGTGCTCATGAGTTGATTTGGAATTCTTAAAATATTATACAGAAAATTTTAACTGGTTTCATGACACCCAAACCATCTTATATATCAGTCATATCAACCTGCCCTGGATATCCCATGTTAAAACAAACTGAAGAAATTTCTATAAGCAGACAGAGAAATATCTTAAACTTCTTGTTTACCCTTTACTGAATTTTTACTGGTTGGATCTTTTAAGAAATTAGGAACAAGGTCCTATACTTTTGTGCAACTGTTACTGGTCTCCATTCAACATGGCTTTGGTAGTCTGGCCCAGGGCCTCCTTCTTACAAAAGGAAGTGCCATGACCTTTCTGGGTTTTCTTTCTCCCTCACTAGCTTGTACCTGCAATGAAAGCAGAAGGCATCTTTATCACTTCTGGCCCTTCATTTTTCTTTTCAGTGGGAAAGGTAAGATTTAAGATTTGTGCTTAGATGTGAAGAAATGAGAAACATATAGGGAAAAAAACAGGTAAGACATAACTATCTTTGAAAGAAGAGTGATTGAAGTAGAATTTTGGAGAAAATACTTAATGGAAAATAAAACACAGCAGTTTTCTTTCATTTGTCCTTATAATTTGTTAATATGCCTCTCTCAGAGTCTTGTATTAATAGAAAAAGGTGGATGTGATTTGGGGTACTATTGTGGTATTTCTGAGTTACTTAACCATCATGGTATATTAATATTATGAATTAGCACCCTGATTCCATCATTATTTCTATTGCAAATCAAAGTTAATTCCTTCTTTATTGTATATCACCTTGACTTCAGATACAAAATATACTTTAGGAGATGGTGTTAAACTATGCTATACTTTTGTTGTTTCAAAGATGTTAAACTTTAATTCAAGACCTTCTATATATTATTGAACATATTCAAAATGCACATATATATATATACATACATACACATATATGTAATCAATCAAAGACCATTTAACAGGTGTACTTGTTGAATACCAAGATACTACAGAAAGCTGAATCTTTGCCATGGAAAGGAACACTTCTCAGAAAGTTATTTATGCTCATAGAGATATAAAGCTAAATTAAGAGAGGCAATGTAGATCCTGGTGCCTAAAAAGGGGGAAAAATAGAGTATTTGCACTTCATTTAGAGATCATACATCATGGAAGATTAACTAGCTTTTTTGATATCATACTGTGACTTTCTACACATCTTTTGTTGTTGTTGTTGTAGGTAGAAAAACACTTTTTAGCATAAAGAGATTACATTTTAATTTTTTAAAGAGTGAGGCCTTACCAAAGAAAAAGGGAGTCAGTGGAGGAGAGAAACTGATTTTTCAAGCTAAACTAAATTCATATACACTTTCTATTTTGCATTTGGATACACTTTAAAAGACTTCAAGTCTCCATTGTTCAAAATCAGGCTTCATGCCCCACTCTTCAAGGAACATTTATATTTTGGATTCAGCTGATTTACTCCATTATGGTTCACCTTTTCCTTTGGTAAGGACACCTGCCACTTTTTAACTTTAGGCAGAATATTTAAATGCTGTACTTCATTCCTATGATATGAATTTTGACACTTATATGACAATGTAATATTACCTGGAAATCGGTGTTTAAGTAACTTTTACGCAGAGTGATCATTGATAAGCCCTTTTCCCACTCCTCTAAACTCATCAGTAAGCATATAGATAAGGTATTGGAAGACACTTTTCACTAATATTTCCAAGCAGTAATAAACATTTCCTGAAAATAAACATAATATCTAAAAAGGTATATCAAGTCAATTTTGAATCCTGAAAAATGTCTATAGATGCAGTAATACTGAAGAAAAGTTTTTAAGAAGTGAAGATAGAGAAATAATATTTAAAATGGCTATTCATGTCAAAGATTTTTTTTGAGGGATGAAATGTGAATCTTGTGGGGAGGGGAGGCTCAAAATTAATAAATCAAAAGTGTTTACTGAGATCTGCCAGCTAAGTCAGCTCTGAGCTCAGAGTCACAATGTAGAGAAGTAGAAAACTTAAGAGACACCTGGAGATAAAAAATGACAGGATTTACAGACAGATGGAAATAGTTGATGAAAACCTGTGGAAAGTCTAAGTTTCGATCTTGTCAGGACAAAAGAACCATGGTTACACAAAAAGACACAATGTTTACGACAGAGAGTAGATGAAAATTAGATGTAGTATATGAAAGTAGATAAAAAAAGTTTTAGTGAAAGTTGGATGTCACTGAAATAAGAATAAATCATTTCTAAAGGAAATTGTAAACAGAAATAAAAGGAATGAAGATAAAATATTGGATGTAATGCAATGATTAAAGTTAGAAACATGAAAATATATGTAAAAGATAAATATAGCAAGTGAGAAAATAGCATACAAAGCTTTAAATGAGTGTCCTCAGAACAGATACACAGTGCTCAAAAAAAGAAAAAAAAAAAAAACCTATATATACATGGAAGGGATCAGAGAGAACAGTAAAACTCCAAGTTAAAGAAGGTAACAGAGCAAAACTCTTGAGTGGATGATCAATAGAAAAACGTTAAGAAGGCAAGCAGTATGAAACCTGAAAAAAAGAAAATCTGAATTTGGCTATGGATAAATTTAGATATTCCTAGAAAGAACTAAAGCTGAAAACTCATTTCAGAAATTCAATGATGAGACATTTACTTCTAAGAACTAGAGAAGTAAACATGCAGAGAGAAATAGGGCAGCATTTTTCTTTTCAAATAAGAGGGATCTGAGCCTAGTTGAAAGCAAAGGGAAAATCTTCATTGTAAGTTAAAGATGATAGAATGGAAGAGTAACTGCAATGAGATGCCCAAAGAAATGAATGCCATTGTGTCTAGAATAAAAGTGAAGTATACTTAAGTAAGGGGAAAAAAAAAAAAAAAAAAACTTTCTCTGAGGTTATATACTCTATTTCAAACCATTCACATTATGAATGTGTATATTCGCTCTAATACATTTAAACACCAAATCCATTTAATTGCTTTACTAATAGCTGACAGTTTTGCCATCTTCTCCCTCCAAGATGACATACTTAGAGACCTTATGACTCATGTTGTTGATCCTGTGAACACCCCAGCTCATGCTTCCTCATCTTTTCTGTTTCAGGGACTTACATCTATCTCTCTTTTGCCTCAACCTTACATTACTCTAACTTCCTGTTCTTGGTTTCATTCCACTTCATCACTAATTTCTAGACCTCGTCTCCTGATTAGCAGCTCATGGTTACTCCCTTATAATTGCCAACTTTGATTATGTTATCACCTGCTCCCTTTTGGGGTTATTTTTCCCATCATTTTTCTACTGCTAAGTTACCAAGCACTATTACTCAAGGTCATATAAATACCTCATTAGATTCTAGAAGTTCACTGCAGCTGGACACATGTTGCTTAATCCTTTTTATTCATATTCTATTTGCCACAATAATTTCAGCAAATCTACCTATTCACTTATAGCCACTAATTCTATGCATATCATCTATGACTTTCTTCAATTTCACTAATTTTAACCTCTAAAATAGATTCTACTGGCATATTCTTACTGCTGAAGCTGAAGCTCCAATACTTTGGCCACCTGATATGAAGAGTCAACTCACTGGAGAAGACCCTGATGCTGGGAAAGATTGAAGGCAGGAAGAGAAGGGGACGACAGAGGATGAGATGGTTGGGTGGCATCACCAACTCAATGACATGAGTTTGAGCAAACTCTGGGAGATGGTGAAGGACAGGGAAGCCTGGCGTGCTGCAGTCCATGAGGTCACAAAGAGTCAGACACAACTGAGTGACTGAACAACAACTGGCGTACTCTGTCCCCTTCATTCATTCCATTGCCAAAAATAGAAGAGAACTTTCCCTAATATAATCATCCTATTTAAATTTACCTCATTTAATCTTCCCAATAACCACAAATGATATAGCATTTGAGATAAAGATACTTAAAAAGATACCAAAGGTAGGAAATGTCCACACTGACCTTCCAAACTGTAGTGGACACCATTGGTGCTGCATTTAGACACCCTCGATCCTGTTTGCGATTTCTAGGCACTCCAATACCCAGCTACTGTGTCCTTTTCTTTTTGGTAACTCATATAGGCAACATTTTTCAGAGGACAGCTACTAGAATCTCCTTTTGCAAGTGGTGCTGAGAGCAAGAAGTCTTGGGAATGTATATCTCCCCAGGGTTGCCCTATCCAGTGAATAACTGGCTGGGAGTTCAAAGTCAAGCTCCCTTGCTAAGTGAGGTTTACCCTCCAAAACTTTCCAAGGTTCACAGTTGAACCTTTGTTTGGCCCCTTTCTTATCTGACTTCTACCTGACTTGAATTTTCATTCCAGGATCTGTTTTCAGAGATACCTGATTTAAGATTCAAATCTTTTCCATCTGCTATCCTCCATTCTTCCTATTCCACCCTATTGCTTCTTCCCTGCCAAGGTTACTGCTAAACTCCTTGGAATCTATCTCCTCTTTACACATATTTTCTTCCACCCCTCAGCTGATGAATATGTGCAATACCTCCCTGGTCCCATACTAAGAAAAACCTTTCTTTATACCCTACTATCTTCTCAACAAACTTTCTATTTTTTACTCTTTTTCTTCATTGTCCAAATTTCTGTCACTGTAGTCTAAATATTCTGGCTCTATTTTCTAATTATCTTTCACTTATTAATTCTTTATATTTGGCTTCTGCTCTTATCAGTTTCCTGAAATTCATAACAATTAAAAATGTCATCCCTCTCACCAATTACATGTCCTGTTTTCTGCTTTTATGTCTCTCAATCTCCTTCTTGCAGATACATTTGAAGTTTTTCCTAAAACTCTCTTCTCTTGATTTCTATGACAGTGATTTTTCTGAGTACTTGAAATGGCTTCTTTCTCTGCATTTCTTTTGTCTTATTGCTAATTTTGTTTTTGCTCCTCATAATCATTTTATCCCCTATTTGTAAACATTCTTCATTCATGTCATTAGACTTTTTTTCCTATAGTCTTCCTTGGATAATTTCATCCACTACCATTTTTTATTGCAGAACCTGAACTCTGTTGGAATAAGTAGGAATGACTCTATATTTATCCAACTCTTGCCTCTATTTATGCTTTATTATCTCTTCTCCAGAATTTGCTATCTCATGAAGAATCCAAGATTTCCAAGACAATCCTAGTTAAAAAAAACAGAATGATATTATTAAGATTAATTCTCATGCATAAAAGATCAGGTCTTTCTAAGTCCAAACTTTTATCTCGTATCTATTTTAAAATATTATTCCCTCTTTCCAGCTTAGATCTGACACCTCCTGGCTTAAGAACTTGCAGTCAAAAAGTCACACAACTTTTCCATTTACAACTTTTATATTTATTTTTGTTTCCCACTTATATATTGGTCTCTGGTTGTCTCTCTTTATTGATCTAAGGGCAGAGAAAGAATCCTTCCTCTTCCTGCATAACATCCTTCCTGGAAGGATAAAGAACCATTCTGAAGAATTTCTTAAAGAATGCAACAACTTCAATGTACTTCTGATCTCAGTTTATGTGAATTCTCTGCAGTCATGGGGAAGGCTTAGGAGAGAGGATCCAGGGCCAGTTTGTGTTTCACTTGGTAAACTGGGGATGGAGTCATCATAACATTTTTAAAATGTGGGGAATCCAATTGCCAATTTTATGGCCCCAACTTATTTTCCACCTATATTATCTACTTTTCCCTACATGTCCTTTATATACTTTTGCTCTTGGCAATGTCCTTTGCTTTGCCACTACTAATTTTTTATTTATTTTATTTCTTATTCATATAATACATTTCACTCCATCTCAAAAACATTCTTTCTTCATGTCTCCTCAATAAAGTGTCTACTAATCATCACCACAGCTGCTACTACCCTCACTTTTACTACCTACACCAGTCATAAGCTATCTGTTTTCTGAAAATTTAATGTAGTTTTACAATAGTCATATAAAAATTTTCACTTTAACATGAAATTTAGGTATCAGATTTAAGCTTGAGTTATATCAATATAGCCTTTTGGTGCTTCCATATTAGTTCTACTTTACATTATGTTACTTAATTTTCTAACACAATTTTGTACTTGTTTAAAAGTTTCAACAGAAAACTCATTGTGAACAAAAGCTACACCTTATTTATATCATCATACTTTATGGTGTCTACTGGTATCTTTCACATCATCTATCGTCCTGTTTTGTCAACATGTACTGAATTAAAGGCTGAGGAGGAGATGGAGACATCCTGACATGATCTTGTTGGCTGGGAGTAGCACTTAAACTGACAAAATAGTGAAGTACATGCAGAGTTTTTGCCTGATGTCTTCAATCATTTTAAAGAGAAATAGATATTGTTATATGCTAAGATGACTGTACAAAATATACTTAACAAAAGAAGGTCTGGAATAACAACTTGAGGGCAAAACTCGGCTTCAAAAGAAATGCAAGAGAAAACTAAAGATTGATAAGTTAGCAGCAAGAGGCCTGTTAAATTGAACTGCATAAATCAGTAATAGACCAGGCACAAGAAGTTCTCCAGAATAAAGTGAAGCACTGGACTTATAAATATGATGGGAAGAAATCATATTATTCAAACAAACCCATTTCCTGTGTATCTATAATATTTTATAACATTCAAATTATATTTGTTCCTACCTTAAAAATAATTACATATAGTCCAACAATTGATCAGGTTTATTTTTTCCATTGAGGGTATACTGATTCACTGCTTTATTATAAAGTATAAATGAAAAAGATACTTTAAAAATGTCACTGCATTAGTCAGTGTTAGTCATTCAGTCATGTCTGATTCTTTGTGACCTTATGGACTGTAGCTCACCAGGATCCTATGTCCAAGGAATTCTCCAGGTAAGAATATTGGAGTGGGTTGCCATTCCCTTCTCCAGGGGATTTTCCTGACCTAGGGATTGAACCAGAGTCTCCTAAATTGCAGGCAGATTATTTATCATCTGAGCCACCATCACACTGGAAGAGGAAATTTTATATTCAAGTTTACAGGTATGACATGGACACACTAAATTGACACATGTGTTTTATGCTTGGAACTAAACAAAATTATACCTTCCCTCAACATTCTTAACGTGTACTGGCAAGTGTCCATGAATGTGCAGTTGTAGGCAAGACAATGTACAGGGCAAGTCAGACCCAACTCAAATATTTTCTAAAACATCTAGCTTTTCTAACATTTTGTCATTATTTTTTATTCTCTTTCACTTATAATTCTAGTCTTTAAATTTTTATTATAACTTTTTGTAAAATCTGTTAAGCCTATTTTCTTATATGCTTGATATTTTTGGTTAATAGTTTCTGTAATACTTATATGTATATATGTAACAGGTAGCACACATACATACATATATAATGCAGCATAATCTTTGAAATTTAGAAAATATAACTCTCCCATATATAATGTTAATGACAGAGTAATATATTTTAATTGTGGTATCAGTTTCCTTATCTGTAAAATGGAGGAAATAATGTCACTCTGGGCTTCCCTGTTAACTCAGTGGTAAAGAATCTGCCTGCCAATGCAGGAGACTTGGGTTCAATCCCTGAGTCAGGAAGAATCTCTGGAGAAGAAAATGTGTGCATGCGTGTGTGCAGTTGCTTCAGTCGTGTCCTACTCTTTGCAACCTTATGGTCTGTAGTCCACCAGGCTCCTCTGTCCATGGGATTCTCTAGGTAAGAATGCTGGAGTGGGTTGCCATGCCCTCCTCCAGGGGATCCTCCCGACCCAGGGATCAAACCCCCATCTCCTGCACTGTAGGTGAATTCTTTACCCCTGAGCCAACTGAGTAGCTCAGGAAATGGCAAACATTTCCATACTCTTGCCTGGGAAATCCTATGGTCAGAAGAGCCTGGTAGGCTACAGTCCATTGGTATAAGAGAGTCAGACATAATTTAGTCATTAAAAGGCAACAAAAACACTCTAATAAGTTTGTTATAAACTTTTAAACAGAGAGAAAGAGGACTCACTGGTGAATTCTGAGCAAAGAGGTTACTGCCGCTTACATTTGAGAAGGATCATTAGGCTGTGACATAAAGAATAGACTATAGGAATACAAGGATAGAAGATGGTAATCCACAATCCTGAAATGTTGGCAAGAGTGATTACACTCAGACTAGGGTGGAAACAATGAAAACTGGGAGAAGTAGGTAAAGCATAAATGTATTTTGAAGCCAAAGGTAACAGGATTTCTGGTATACTGAACATAGGATATGTGAGAAAGATACCAAAAATGTCATATTGTATCTTTGAAATTCATCTCAAGATTTTCCTCTAGTAATAGAAACTCAGTTTATTTAATTGAAATTATTAATAGAAACTCAGATTGTAGAATTTTAATTAGACTACAGAGTTTGGTTGTCCAAATGGAAAATGGCACTTTCAATAAGACGGTAGATATACTTATCTGTAACTTAAGAAGAAGAAGAAGAAAAGTTTGGGATGAATATGTTGATATAACAATTATAAATACATAAATGGAAACTGAAGCTTTAGAAATACTGAAGAACAAGGTTGGCTATCAGATGGTTACTTCATTCACCAAAAAAACCTGACTTCCAAACACATAAACAATTTTAGGGAGGAACTTTAAATGAATAATCTAGAAAAGCATTGCTGTACCCATTTGGATTTACACACACATTAAAGACTGCATAAGGACTTCCCTGGTGGCCCATTGGTTAAGAATCACCTTCCAATGCAGAGGACAAGTTTTGGACCTCTGATCCAGAAAGATTCCACATACCTTGGAGCAACTAAATCCATGAGCCATACCTACTGAAGCCCAGGCACCCTAGAGTCCCTGCAATTAGAAGCCCACCACACGGCAAGTAGAGAGGAGTCCTCACTTGCCTCAACTAAAGAAAGTCTGCAGGTAGCAATGAAGACTCAGCTCAGCCATAAATAAATAAATACACATAATAAATGTAAGCCCATCAAATATGTACTGAAATACACATGACAAAGTGAGAACAAACTTTTCCTTCCAGTTAGGTAAGATACTGAATTTGTTTCAAACATTATGATTAAAAATAAATATTAATATCAACATACAGATTTTTCTTTTAATGAAACTTTAGAAAAGTCACCTAAAATCCCCAAATGTATGTAAATGTTAAACTTACCCTTTTTCTGGGTGCAAAGCTATAGATCTTGGTTGATCCAGGCCTTGGGAAATAATTACGTAACGAAAAGAGCCATTGAGTCGTGCAACTTCAATTAAGTTGAAACCGTGATCTGTCCAATATATGTTACCTAGAAGAAATACAGAAATGTTTATAATATAATTGTGAGAAAAATTATTTATTACTTATAGCTAAAATTAACTTTCTGAACATTCACATAACCATAAAGAAATCATTTACCTCCTATATTCTTTTTTAATAGGTACATTAAGCAGAAAGCTATAAATAAACTCATATGTAAATACTTCTTAATCTCACACATCTGTTGTTTAACCCATATAATGATACTTCTGTGTGTTAAAAATAAATGGAAACTTCTCTCACCTGAAAAAGAGCTCTATTTTCACTTTCTACTGACTTCAGGCAAAACACAACTTCTAATACTTTTTTATCAGCCTCATGGGACTCAGGAGAGTTGAGCAAAGTTAATACTACGTAATCTACTTCTACATAAAAACACGTATACAAAGGCTCAGAAGTATTAGAAAGAGTGAAAAAAAAAAAGAAACAAGACCATTTATCCCTGTGGCTAGAAGTACAAAAAAACAAACAAAAACCCGTGATGACTCAGAAACAGAATTTTTATGAAGAATATTGAACCCCTAACAATACAGGCTTAAAATAAAAACAGAAAGCCATGGATTTTACCAGCAATCCAGTCAATAGCTATTCCTTCCACTCTTCCCAAGCCATTGGTAATGATGTCTTCTTTCCAAGTTTGATCTCTTTTAGCTCGGCTAATTTTGTTGAAGCCCATGTCTGTCCAGTAGATGGTATCATTTTCTATTGATAAAACAAACAAACATACATACACTATAGAATGTATTGATATATGTATTTATTGTTATTCAGTCACTAAGTTTTGTCCAACTCTTTGAACATAGACTGAAACAAGCCAGACTTCCCTATCCTTCACTATCTCCCAGAGTTTGGTCAAATTCATGTCCACTGAGTTGGTGATGCCATCAAACCATTTAACCCTTCTGTTAAATGGGTCTGTTGCCCCCTTTTCCTCCTGCCCTCAATCTTTTCTAGCATCAGGGATATAAGTATTAGGAGCACACTGCATCAGCATTTTGAGCGTTATCATCCTGGGTGTACCTGAGTATAAATGTTCTTCATTAAAATTTACTAATAAAAATGGTATGAAAGATATTAAAACCACATGAGAAAATCAAGTCAAATGTTTTTTAAAGCATTTTTAAAATATATGTGCAAATAGTCTATTACATTTTTTTCATTTTTCTATTCATTTAAACTCATAAATACTTATCTCCCATGAATTTAAAATTTTGATATCATACCATATTATTTTGGACCACAGCATTTCTCATCACATCTGTTCTAATGTCATATGATAAGAATACTACTGGAGATAATCAACAAAGTCTCAAAGTAAAGAGAGAATGGAAAGAAACAGGACATTTCAATTATGTCAAGGGTATTTTAAACATAAGGTCATTCAAAATGTATAAAGCTTTAAAAGTACCTTATCATCCAATTATTCCTTCTGAGGTACTAGTTTCCCAAATGTCAACTACAAAGCCTGTGCATTCTTTTTCAAACTCTAATTGTAAAAATGGGCTTAAGAACACTTGAAGAATGGCTCTGTGCTATCATAGAGTCTTTAAATAACAGTGCTTTTTGAATATTTGAATGAAAAATGTATCTAAAGACTATAAATGAAATATATGTGCATGCATATGCATAAAGGGTAGCAATTATAGATCAATGATGTTAAATACAGCCACCAGAAAGACACTGGGGACAAATCATTAAATAATAAATTTGCTACCAACTAAGTAAGTTTTTGTGTTGTGACCTACATGGCTAATGAAGAACAAATCCTTTAAGACCAATATAATTTCCATCTGGCATAGTGACAGGCTATGGAAATAAAGAAAAGGCAATTAGTATAAAAAAGCCATTTATCAGTAAGTTTGGGGGTTCTGCTTCAAATGAAATACAGTCTAAATTCTATTACCTATCTGGGGAAAAATTCCAAACAGCCCCTGTTTGCAACACTGGTTTAGTCAGATACATGCTTGAATCAGAGCAGAGATACCATTTTCATATACATATCTGCAAAGTAAGGATTTGTTTCATCTTTCCCATTTTGTCAAAGTATGCGTTGATATGTTTTTATGATTGAAGAAATGAATTGATCAACAAAAATAAGCACTGCTGCTGCTGCTGCTGCTGCTGCTAAGTCACTTCAGTCGTGTCCGACTCTGTGCGACCCCATAGATGGCAGTCCACCAGGCTCCACCATCCCTGGGATTCTCCAGGCAAGAACACTGGAGTGGGTTGCCATTTACTTCTCCAAAAAATACGCAAAATAAGCCCTACTTTTGCATAAATACTTAAGTGTTATATGAAGAGCCCCACTCTCTTCTGCAAACATTAGACCCATATAGCCAGTTACTTATTTTGTATCTCCACTGAAATATAAGAAAAGGCAATCCTGACTGTGAAAGACAAATTTTGGGTTTCTACCTGAAACATGCTTCTCTCACAGTCTTCCATGTGGCAGCTCCCCTTGCCATGGTGATATGATGAAGGGCACCTCCATCCTTTGTTTCTTGGGTTAAAAACCTTATGCTGTCCTTAATAATTTTTTCTCACACTTTACATCTAATTCATCACCAACTACTCTCATCTTCAATCTATTACCAAATATTTTAGCTCTTTTTATTCTTTAAAATCATATCCCTCATCTCACCATTCTCACACTGTATAATTAGAATGTAATCCAGGTCATTATTACCTCCTACCTGAAGTACTGCAAAAGACTCTAACTTAAGTCCAACGTCCACTTTGGCCTCAGGTGTCCCTTTCCTCATGAGCCTTTTCTCCGTTGAGGGTCCACTGTCACCCTATCCAAATTCAGTAAGATAATTTCTCTACTCTTCATTCAGTGCTTTCTGCTTGGGATGTTCTTTCCCTAGCTACTTGCATGGTTCTGTCTTAGCTCAAATATTCCCTTACTCAAACTTGCCCTGACTACTCTATAGAAATTATTTCCTTGTCATGCTCCATTTCCCTTACAGACCTATTTTTCTCCACAGCATGTATTACTGTCAAGCACATTACATACTTACTGATTTGTTTGTTTAGCATCTGTCTTGTCTCACAGAAATATAATCCCTTTGAGGGCTGGGACTTAATTTTGTTCCCTGTCTTGTCCCTGGCACCTAGAAGAGTGGCTAGTACATACTAAGGTCAGAGTAAATATCTGATGAACAAATGAATTACTGTGATGTGTAGTACAAAGACTGGTTGAAAGGAGACACAACTAAGGGAGACAAAGCTTGTACATGAGAAACTTAATAAAGTAATTAAGGAACAGAAGGTACGCACATTGAAAAATTACTAACAGTTGATAATAGTATAGCTTGAACAGCATATTAGTAGTAAAGATAAGAGGCTTTAAAAAAATTTTTTTGTGGCCACACCACATGTGGGATCTTAGTTCCCTCACCAGGGATCAAACCTATGCCCCATGCATTGGAACCACTGAGTCTTAACCACCAGACTGCCAGGGAAGTCCTAAGACAAGTGTTTTTATGAGTTCAGAGAAGACACTGACAACAATCTTCACAGGTATTAGAATAAAAAAGACACTAAATATGTAGTTGACCCTTACTTTTTCCTATTATTCTCTAATAGCTTTGCCAGCCCTGCAAAGTTTTATTCAGTATAACCACAAAGCATTCTTTCACACATATACCATATTATCTTGCACATACTTTATTATTATATTGACTTGAAAATGCATCTCTGCATTTCTTCTTGGAAATTGTCTGAGATATGTGATAAGTAGGGACTGCAATTGACTCAGTATTTACCAAAACAGCTACATGGGCAGTAGATACCTCATGAAAATTCGATATATGAATAATAGATTAATTTGTAACATTGAGACCATCTCTAAATGGTCAAATCCACTGGATTAGAGCACTGAATAACTGAGATGTATTCTTATATTCTTTTATGCTGTATACTTGGGATATTAGTAAGCAAATCAATCATGTAGTGATGTATTAAGGAGGACCAAGAGGATAGAAGATTTATATCACCATTCACATCCAATTCTCCTTTCCTTATATTAACATATATATTGTACCCCTCTACACCCTAAGTGGAATAATTTCACTAAGATATAAGAATATGTAGTCTAATACCCAGGAATATAACTAAATAAACATAAGCTACATCAAGAATGTTTTAATTAGTAACAGAATCAGGCAGAAATATGACAAAATTTTATTACAAACTTGAAAGATATAAAGTGGAAATACATATAAAGATAGAAAAGGATGAAAGACTATCATAACTGCACTCCAATACTTATTCTAAAATATGATTTTTTAATTATGTTCATTCAACAAATATTTACATGCTGCTGCTGCTGCTAAGTCGCTTCGGTCATATCTGACTCTGTGCAACCCCTGAGACAGCAGCCTACCAGGCTCCCCCGTCCCTGGGATTCTCCAGGCAAGAACACTGGAGTGGGTTGCCATTTCCTTCTCCAATGCATGAAAGAGAAAAGTGAAAGTGAAGTCGCTCAGTCGTGTCCAACTCTGAGCAACCCCAGGGACTGCAGCCTACCAGGCTTTTCCGTCCATGGGATTTTCCAAGCAAGAGTACTGGAGTGGGAAACTTGAAACTAATATAATATTGTAAAATAACTATATGTTGATAAAAATAAATTAAAATATGCAAATATATGGGCATGGCTATATTTCAATAAAATTTTATTTACAAAAAATTTACCTAAGGACATTAGATACTAAAATTTACAACTTTGATGAGCTCAGTTTACCTATCCAATTGTTTTTGTTTCCATTCTGTTGGACCCATTATACTCTATCCTATACACTGAAAGTAAGGACGATTGTGCTCAATCCCCAAAGTTAACTTATGGAAAATTCTATAAAATGTATATCCTGGGGCTGCCCTGGTAGCTCAGTGGTAAAGAATCTACCTGCCAACACAGGAGACACAGGTCTGAGAAGATACCACATGCTGCAGAGCACTCAGCTTGTGGGCCACAACTACTGAGTCTGTGCTCTAGAGCCTGGGAGCCACAACTACAGAGCCCACATGCCCCAGAACCTCGTGTTCTGCAGTCAGAGAAGCCACCACCACCACGAGAAGCCCACACACCGCCACTAGAGAGTAGCCCCTGCTTACTGCAACTAGAGAAAAGGCCATGCAGCAGCCAAGACCCAGCACAGCCAAAATATAAATAAATAAACAATAATAACAACAACAACAAGAAAAAATGTGTTCTGGTTTCCTGATAAACTTCAGGCTTGGGTTCTAGAGAATTTTTCACCTGTGGCTATTCAACAATTTTCACCAGCTACACTCTTTATTATCTTATAGAGAAAGCTGTCAGGACTTTGTTGTTACATTGTCAGCTTTTGTTGTTATATACAAACAAGATTCAGCTGTATGGAGCCAATACAATTCTTGGTATCAATGCTTATAGTGAACCCGCACTGTAACTGACTATTGGAATCAAAATGAACAATGTTCCTCGCTCCAAACACCAGTGCTTGCTTGTCTTTATTTGCTATCACTTTCATATGAGCTGGTTGCAGACACATTTCTCATTTAAAAATCAAATATAAGCATTCTCCATGAGTTAGCTTTTAAATTAAAAACAATGTTTTGTGTTTTTTTTTGCTACTTATCAGCAGTGACCTTAACAGATATACCCAGAAACCAATTGTTTCTACATTTGCAAGGGCTGCTTTAAGGCTACACAATCCATTAATTCCACTAGTTTAAGTAAAACAATGGTCTCCAAACTGATTTTCATTCTAAAACTTTGACAGATATGGCAGTTCCCTCTAATTCAAACTCTGGTCTTTTATTCTTTCAATAACCACCTTCTCTTATTTTTGTAAGAAGAGCCTTTATGCTATTACTCCTGCATTTCCCAATCATCATGTGTCTTAATGTAATATTTTGTTACTTTTCTGTGTCATTTCAGTCCAGATTCAGGACTCAGTTTTTTCCCTTAATCCATGTCTTAGTGGTACAGATGGTAAAGAGTCTGTCTGGAATGCAGGAGACCTGGGTTCAGTCCCTGGGTTGGGAAGATTCCCTGGAGAAGGCAACGCACCCCACTACAGTACTCTTGCCTGGAAAATCCCATGGACAGAGGAGCCTGGTAGGCTACAGCCCATGGGGTCACAAAGAGTTGGACACGACTGAGCGACTTCACTTTCATTTTCACTTTCATATCTTACTCTCTCACCTACATTTATACACAGAACTATATATACAAACTTGCAATACAGACAGTGCAATAGCACAGAAGCATGAGATACAAAAATTTATTATCACAACATAAAGACTTCAAGCTGAAAATTAAATGTCTTTTTCTAAGAGGTCTCCTAGCCACGCCCACCACAGGGTTTGTTTTCCCAGTGGCAGCTTCATATTCAGCCCCAGACATGTCTTATTCTCAGCTTCTTCTCTTGTCTCAATTTATCATTCCCTCCTCTTTCTGATTAGCCACTTTTCAGAAAGAACCTATCTCTAATCACTGCCCCCTTTCTCAGCAATAGGTCTGCCTTTAAATAATCTATTTTTTTAGGTTTTAAATGACTACCCATTAGAATTGCCTGGGGAAGTTTTCAAAGAATACTAAAGATGCAACCACACCTCAGAGATTTTTAAATTGCTCAGTCTAGGGTAGTGTGCAGGTTGAGAATTATTAGTTAACCTGTAAAAGGCACAGATAAGAAGAAAAACAGTTATTTAACAGGGTATAATATCTTGAGCGGAGAAGGCAATGGCACCCTACTCCAGTACTCTTGTCTGGAAACTCCCATGGATGGAGGAGCCTGGTAGGCTACAGTCCATGGGGTCACGAAGAGTCAGACACGACTGAACGACTTCAATTTCACTTTTCACTTTCATGCATTGGAGAAGGAAATGGCAACCCACTCCAGTGTTCTTGCCTGGAGAATCCCAGGGACGGGGGAGCCTGGTGGGCTGCTGTCTATAGGGTCACACAGAGTCGGACACAACTGAAGCAACTTAGCAGCAGCAGTAGCAGCAATATCTTGAGAAGGAGATTTCTATTATAAAATGTTACTCCCACCCCACCACATCCCACCCTAACCTCCATTACAATCTTGTTATTAATGAGTCATTGCCAAAGGGATTTTCAAGAAGAGAAGGGGGAGACAAGAACTTGATATAGCCTCCAGAACTTTATATTATAGCTTTGGGGGTGACATTTTTCCCTCCAGTTTACAGAGGACTTTAACTTGAAAAAATAATTTAAAAAAAATTTGTTCAGTTGATTGTGATTGGCCACTGGCCCCGGATATGTTAGAAATTACTGTTCTTCACTTTCTGCCTGATTCAAGTCAAATTATAAGTCAGTTCATAGGGAGATTACTTTGTTTTGATCTTTCTCCATTCCTAATAAGTTGTTTTTATTGAGCTGTTTATGTTCTATACCAGAAGTATGTATTTTTGCTTGAATTTTTAAAAATTATATGGACATTGTGAAACCTGAAATTGTTTCTCTTCCTGCACCAGTTATTAGAAATATAAAAGTTAAATTTGCTGCCCACTTCTACCAAAATTCTATAGAATTTTACAACATGATTTTATCTCTCATTTCATGCTATTTTTTTCCTTAATTTTTCTCTTAGCACTCATTTTTTTCTATCTTAATTGTTCATCTTATTTCAGTTTCTACATTTTTAGGAATCTCCATAAAATAATTTTTAGAATCAGATGTTATATACAATATATATTATATATAACACATTTTAACACATCAAATCATAATGTTACAGACAAGTCACATCAGAGTTGAGTATACACACTGTAGGGAATGACTAAGAAAATCCAAAGCAATGCACGGAAACCTTAACATTGTGGTTTTTTACTTTTTTGGTCCAACTGCAGCCATGAAACTAAAAGACGCTTACTCCTTGGAAGGAAAGCTATGACCAACCTAGATAGCATATTCAAAAGCAGAGACATTACTTTGCCAACAAAGGTTCGTCTAGTCAAGGCTATGGTTTTTCCTGTGGTCATGTATGGATGTGAGAGTTGGACTGTGAAGAAGGCTGAGCACCAAAGAATTGATGCTTTTGAACTGTGGTGTTGGAGAAGACTCTTGAGAGCCCCTTGGACTGCAAGGAGATCCAACCAGTCCATTCTGAAGGAGATCAGCCCTGGGTGTTCTTTGGAAAGAATGATGCTAAAGCTGAAACCCCAGTACTTTGGCCACCTCATGCGAAGAGTTGACTCATTGGAAAAGACTCTGATGCTGGGAGGGATTGCGGGCAAGAGGAGAAGGGGACGACAGATGAGATGGCTGGATGGCATCACTGACTTGATGGACGTGAGTCTGAGTGAACTCCGGGAGTTGGTGTTGGACAAGGAGGCCTGGCGTGCTGCGATTCATGGGGTCTCAAAGAGTCGGACACAACTGAGCGACTGATCTGATCTGATCTGATCCTTTTAAAATTTCTATTTGGGTATATATTTCATAGTGTATTCAGCTGTAATATATAATTCAGTAATAATATATATTCTTTATAAGTAAATAATTTTTAATAAAAGGACACATTTTAAATGAAATCTTTTTGGTTAACTAGTAAGTTGTCTGACAAAAATGGAAGGTTTAGTATTACCAAAGCAGCTGCTACTTTCCAGTCATGCCCTGTTTCTGGCACAGTCTGCGTCATGGTGCACCACATGAAACCTCTGGAGCAAACTATTATATTATAGAAAGTGGGAGGAAAGCAAGGTCAAAGTCAAGGTCATTAGGAAAGATTTCATGGAAAAAGTGAGGCTTTGACTAATCTTTGAAGAGCGGGTAACATTTGGATTTGGAGAGATACACAATATGGTTCCTAGAAACCTAGTTCAGAGAAAGAACCAATTTAATAAGTGGGCTCATCTTTGTTAATAGGAAGGAGGGACAACAAAATTATTTCAGGAAGAATCATGAACCTAATTGATGATGACAGCCAGTTCTGATACCTGGGAACAGATAAGAATTAAGTTGTACTTTCTAGTCTTTTGTAACTTTGAATCATTTCTTCAGATATTTTGCAGGTTAAAAGTGACCCAAGTTCTTAATAGTCCATATTAAAAGGGATTCAACAGTAAAGTGCTAATGAATGACATTTGTTTCTTTTATTTTGAGAAAGGCAAATCGATACAAACCCTAATGGGCAATTTCCCTACAGCAACAAATCAGTAAGAACTTCATCTTGTGAGTAAATAAAATCTGCAAGACTTCAAAGTTTCTAGATAGTTTAATCCCCTTAAGGTACAATGTTATGAAACCTTTAGATAATGTACATTCTCTTTTAAATTACTCTTTTATCAAATAAGAAATATATGCCTGTTGAGCTTTTGTGTCCTGAATGAAATCTGCATTAAACATACTCATTATAAAAGCAATTCCATTTCAGGTGTTGAACTGTTTCCTCTCAGGGTAACAAAAAAAAATCTTTCACATTTTCTTAAGCATTCACTGTTTTATCTCTTCAAAGCAATAGCCAATGTGCTGTTTTTCATATGCATTAAGTTAGTTCTCACAGTCCTGTGTGCTTAATTTTGACTTTCAGGTAGCACACAAGAACTCAAACGTGCTGTCACACTCCCGTCTTCTTCAGATAAGAAGAGGACCGATAGTAGCTCCAAGCAGAAATGGTTTTAATTTATTCTGTTTTAGACATCCAAAACAAAACTGTAAAATTGAGACAGCATGTTGAGTAGATACATCTTCGGGGGACACCCACTCAGACATTTTTTCAGGAAACCATCATCCTACTTCAGAAAACACTAACGTTCTGTATCACTTTTAATTTTGAATAGGGAAAAGGCAGAAATTTTGTTCTTCAAATGTTTGGTTTCTATATTCTACCTCAAATTGGTTAAGTCAGACAAAGATGGAGTATAAACCTTAAAAACAGAGGATTTCCCAGCAAATATGTCTAGAGGTTTTTTGTTTTTTGTTTTCTTCGTTACTTCTGGTGAAAAAAAAAAAATCCTTAAGAAGTTTACTAAAGAAAGCAATGTAGCATAATAATTAACAGCTTACACAGTGTGCTTGGATTTCCTGAGTTATAGATCTCAGCTGTATTACTTAGAGGCATTTTAAAGTTCCTTAATCTTTCTGTTCAGTTTCCCAATATGTAAATTGGGACTAATAAAGTGGCTGTGAGGATAAGTAAATAAATGCTTTGTGAAAGTATGTAATGCCTAGTACATAATATATGTAATCAACTATTAAAAATACAGGCTGTATCATATAACAAAATGAAATGTATACTAACTAGTTGGGTCTTCCTTTGAAGTCTGGTGGGTTAAGATTCCACACTTCCACTGTAGGACGCATGCGTTAGATCCCTGGTCAGGGAACTAAGATCCCATATGCCAAATAAAAAGTATAATAATAAATTTGACAATTGTGTATACTTTTGAAGTTTTAATGTGGTTTGAGTTTAATATACCATCATCTTTATAAATGTAAAATTACATAAAATATTCTTATTCTCCTCTGAAAGTGAAAGTGAAGTCACTCAGTCATGTCCAACTCTTTGCGACCTCATGGATTGTAGCCTACCAGGCTCCTCCATCCAAGAGATTTTCCAGACAAGAATACTGGAGTGGGTTGCCATTTCCTTCTCCAGGAGATCTTCCCGACTCAGGGATTGAACCTGGGTATCCTGCATTGTCAGCAGATGCTTTATAAAAGGACAAATATATAAACTACTATCATAAAATTAAAAAATCAAATAAATAAAAAAACAGTATAAAATTTCTTCAAAATAAACATTTGGCATTGCTATATATTTCCAAAGTCACTAGCAATTAATTATTTATAATAAGAATTAATATTGATTTGGATGCATAGTGACCTTTTCAGAAGGCAAACTTAAGTTTACTATTAAAAGTGATACAGAAAATTTGCTCTAAAGGTTAGTTGAAGTTGTCAGTGTTTATTGTACTTAAAGGACAGGCCAAAAAATTTATTTTTTCAAATTTGGAAAGAGTTATTATTAACATTATTAAAGAATCAATAAAAGTTCTGTCCTCAATGGTTGTCTTAAATATCTATGCATACCATATAATTCAGAGGTGATGGATGAATAAGAATCTTAGGATATAATTATTTTCTCTGTTGACTTTACTGTTATTTAATCATAGCTAACATGATAAAACATAGCATATAAATGTGCTCTGAGGTTTCAGAAAAAATCACAATGATTCTATTTTTGTAAACAAATTCCTGATAAACCTTTTTTAAATTGTATATTGATGCTTTTTATTCAAGGATAGTTGTATCATAAAGGGATGCCAAAATGACCAAGATTTCTTCAATCTTCCCAAATAATCAGTCACCCTCTTGTAAGTACTTAGTAGCCACAAACATCACCTATCATTTTGCAGTAAGTCGCAGTTGTCTCTCAACTTGTATGGAGAGTACATTGAAAGTAAGGTTCCATGTTATCTTTCTAGTTAGCTCCTCAGAATCCAGTACATTACTTTGGACTGCTGCTGCTGCTGCTAAGTCACTTCAGTCGTGTCCGTGAACCCATAGATGGCAGCCCACCAGGCTCCCCCTTGGGATTCTCCAGGCAAGAACACTGGAGTGGGTTGCCATTTCCTTCTCCAACGCATGAAAGTGAAAGTGAAGTCGCTCAGTCGAGTCCGACTCTTGGCGACCCCATGGACTGCAGCCCACCAGGCTCCTCCATCCATGGAATTTTCCAGGCAAGAGTACTGGAGTGGGGTGCCATCGCCTGCTCTGGCTTTGGACTCTACAGATACAAAAGCTCGATGAATGAATAACCTAGCATGAATTCATGCCATGAAACAGTTCAAATTCAACATGTCAGAACATAAACCAGAACCGGGCTTCCCTGTTTGCTCAGTGGTAAAGAATCCTCCTGCCAATGCAAGAGACATGGATTAGAGCCCTGATCCGGGAGAATCCCACATGCCAAAAAGCAGCGAAGCCTGTGTGCCACAACTATTGAGCCTGGGCTACAACTACTGAGCCCACACATTCTAGAGCCTGTGCATGCAACAAGAGAAGCCTCTGCAGTGAGAAGCCTATGTACTGCAACTGGAGAATGACCCGGGTTGCTGCAACTAGAGAAAAACCTGCACAGAAACAAAGACCCAGCACAGTAATAAATAAATAAATATTATTATTAAAAACAAACAAACGTACAGAGCTGCCCTACATCCACTCTTTGCTCTCTGTCTCTCAGTTGATGGGAAGAACATATTCCCCATCACCCAAAGACCTGAAAGTTGTCCTTGATTCCATCAGTATTTACTTACGTTACCATCACATCCAGTCAATCACCAAGCCCTTCAGGTTTTGATTCCTATTTTGTTTTTCAATCTGCATGTGCCACTACAGTCTCATTCAGGTCTTTACTATCTCTCTTCTGAATGACTGCAACAGCCTCCTAAATGGTTTCCTTCCTACAGTTTTATCTTCCTCAAATCTGTTTTCACAAATATCTTAGCTATAATGCAAATCAGGTCTTCTCACATACCATTGTTCATGTTCCTAGATTTCTCACAACTTAGGATGAAGTTCAGATTACTTAGTAAGTCATATGGGACCATCTATGATCAAGAACAGTGGCCTAAAAACTTTTCTGATGAGTAAAAGAATTTGAGTATTCTCTCTTTCTTCCTCTTGCTCTCTATGTGTGTATATGTATATTTATATATTTTATATGTAAATATCATATATAAACCCATTATACATGTACACATATAGGAAACATGCATATAAATATAAAATTTTAAAGGTCAAGAAAAATTAAATATAAACATTTGTAATATGTTTTTACCCTATATTTGACTACACTCTTAGTCACAGAGCATCCACCTTGCTCCCCTCTTGGAACAGATTCAGCCCATAGTCCTGCTTTGGTTTTGTCTAGCGCACCTCCTGCCTCAGGTTGACCCTGTGTTCCCACCGTGTTTGTAGTTGCCCTTACTCCCTGTGCACACAGCCATCATATCACTTCTCTGTGCTTTTCCTCATGTCGTGTCTTCTGTTCCTCATTACCCAGAAAACTATTATTCAGATGTTAAGACCCATGCTTTCCTCCTCCAGGAAGACTTCTCAATTATCCTATTTTAAATCACCATCCTCCTTGTTGCTTACCTCCATAGCTGGGCTTAATTAACGCATAGCTTACTCGTATGCATTTTCCTTTCCTGTAGATTGAAACTGATTTTTGCTCATCGTGGATTCACAATGCTTATCTCTAGCTTTCCATAAATGGTAATTGAGTACATTAAGTCTCCTAGATACGAACCTTCAAGTTATGAATTTTCAAAGGTGTGAACATGCCCAGCTATTGTACTGTACTACTGTACTTTTTAAGGTACTGTAAGATTAAAATTTTTTCTTTATTTTTTGTATTTGTTTTTTGCTTTTAATGTATTATTTGTGTGGAAACTATTGCAAACCTATTACAGTACAGTACCAAATAGACAATTTTGTTAGCTGGTCCCTAGCCTAACTTTGTTGGACTTACAAAGGAATTGGACTTATGAACATACTCTCAGAACTGACCTCATTCATGTGTAGGGGACTTACTGTACATGTTGTATTCAATTAATAACAATGCAAATAGAATAAAGTAAATGGTTTAAAAAGAAGTTAAAAGCAGAGAATCATCTAGAGTAAAGGAGGGTAAGAGAAGACATAATTTACTTAGATGATAATTTCCTGAGGTAGTAATATTTTAGCTGAGTGTTGAATTCAGAAGATTTTATGATAATAAAATATATCACAAGGCTTTAATCTTTAACACAATTTAATTGGATGACACAATAGTCTATTCATTTAGGAAACTAAGAATCTGCAGAAATTTCAGCAACATTTTACCAGAATTATTAACCATGAATTTTGCATTTTAGGAATAAAGAAATAGTTAAAAAAACAAAACCTCTAAGCAAACAAAGTATTTATATGAACTAGGCTTTCACGGGTGCATTTTAGAAATAGTCTTATTCTTGGTCTTAGCAGAATGAGGAACAAGTTTACTAAAAATAGTCTTGAAGCAGCTTGGGCAAGGGAATGATTTTTCACCTCAATTAAACCAAGCTCATGCTGATGAGAAGTTAAAGATTATATTAGAAAACTAACTCTGATGAAACAGAAAAAAACATTAAAAAGATCCCCGTATCAGCTTGCATTATCAAGTAAATGAAGAAAGATGTAATTTAATAAGAAACAATAATAAGGTAGGCTCAGACATTCTAAAAAAATTAATATGTCCTAGGGAGATAAAGAAAACAAGACTCTTTAAGACATTTTGATTCAGTGAGAATACAAATGAAATAGTTTTAGAAAGTTGTGACAGAACATCTTAAGAGGGTAGATCAAGGACAAAGACTTTTTCTGAAGTAGCAAATTTTAAATATTTCCCATTATCAAAGAAGAGCTATAATAATTCTCTATATATGTATGTTACGTGTGTGTGTGTATCCTTTCCTTCTGCTATACTACCTTGAGCTTAAGTCTTAGATCTTAAAAGAAAAACTGTGACCGACTAGTAGATAATTGGATAGGCGTCTACAAAAGGAAACTCTAGTGCTTTAGGAAATGTAGTGAGTGACTAAGTGGATCTGCCTTCTTTCCTTGGATGTCAAATTGAATGAATGCATGCCATGACAAAGTCTTTATTTAAGACATGTATGAAGAATGTCTTCCTATAAATCCTACACTATACGTTGTATTTTATTTCTATTTTCCCAATGTACGAAATATGATGATTAGATCATAAAGTTCAATAGTAAAATATCCATAAAAAGCTTTGTACAAGAAAGTCCAAAGCTTTATCCATACAATCCACAAACTAGAAACATACAAGACATTCCTCGATGGAAGAATAGATAAACAGAATACAGTGTATTCACACAATGCAAAAGGAACTCACTACTAAGACATGCATGGATATGATGGCCTGAAGTGAAAGAAAGACACAGAAGAATATATGGTGTGTGATTCTACTTAAATAAAATTCTAAAAGTGGCAAAACTAAACTGTGGTGATAAAAATTAGATTGCTTCTGAGGATAGTGCATTAAGAATTAAAAGATGAAACAAATACTCTCAATGACCCCCTGGAGGACTTTGTGTTTTCCTTTCCTGTGACTCTGGATTCTGTAGGGTTGGAGCTCCTGGTTGCAAAGGGCTACACTTTTGTCAAACGACCCCTGCAAGGGTCTCATTGAACTACAAGCTACACCAGCTGCCAAGAGACTCTGCACTTCTTGTGTCTAGAGGATGACCAGATGAAAAGCTAAGTCTCCAAACCAGCATGGACTTTTGACCCTGAGCAGCATGAGAAAGTACAACTGTTCTCGTACCATGCAGCCAGGAAGGAGTATATGTGAAATCTGGGTCTTTCACTCAGGAGCCTTCTAGTACTCTCCCGAAAAAGACACATCCAGCAACCCCAGTCTGAGAACTATGACCAAGGATTCAGACCCTTCAGAAACTAAGCTTCGGTTCACACCATCAGATAAGCCCCCGACCCTATCTGGATTGCAAAGATAATCAAAGATTGGATTATTGCTGCCAGGTCACTCATATGGCCAAGAAGTAGAAGGAGGCAAGTTCTACCCAAATCTCAAGGAATTTACTTCTCTGTCAGTTTGGCTCACAGGGCTGCAGCCCACTGACCTCACTAGTTCAACTCACTAGTTCAACACTAGTTCAACACACTTCTATCTTAAGGCTTACTGTACTCTGCTTTCCAGTGAATCTGCACAGGATTCTCATTTCTTTCACTCAGGCTAAAACTCACCTCTCCACGTTTTTCCTGAACACATGATCTAAAATAGCAGCTGCTTTGAATCTTCCACTCTTTAAAGATGCTTTTCCTCCTTAGTGCTCATCACTGTCTGACATCAAATTATATTGGGGAGGGGAATGAATGTTTGTGATCTAGTTTTCCCACTAGGATATAAACTCCACATGAACAGAGATGCTGTCAGTTTTGTTTCTGCTGCACCTTCAGTTTGTAAGAGTTTGGCACAGTGTAGGTGCTCAAGGTTGTTGGGCCAATGAAACTGGCCAATGGATAACAGCACAATTCAATAATAATATCGTATTTTAAATTATTTGCTGCTTAAAAAGAATAAGGTCAAATATATCATTATTTTTCAAACTGAAATACTGTACTATTGCAGTAGTAGGAAAAAGTAATCAGACAAGGGACAGACTATTCACTTTCACTGAGAAAATTCTTGGAAGCCAATATGCATATGAAAATTTGTACCCCACATTTTACATTTATTTGATGGTATTCTTTCTTTTTAAAGCACCCTATAAAAAGATGACTCAAATGCAAAAGAAGAATATGTAAAACTACTTTAAGGAATTAAAGGTCAACTCCTTCAAAAGTGATCAACTCTACTGAATTTAAAGTCAACAAGCCAATGCCTAATTGGTCAATTTCTATTACTGAAATTCCTTTAAAAAACAACAACACATTTTTGTTTTTCTGTTGTATTTTACAATAGGAGAAGAATCTAATCTGATCCAGTAGTTTTTAAACTTTTAAAAAACTACTATAAAATTGCTCTCTACTTTCAAATTAATACTGAGCACTCATTCATTTTATTAAAATTATGACTATGCTGAAACAATTTACAAAATGGCTGAAAATTATTTTTTAATACTTTCCACTTTGAGAGTTCACTCTCCCTTTTCTTCCTCTCTCATTTTTGTCCTTCATCAGAATTGCTCCATTTAATAAAATATTTTCTTCCTGAACTCAGATACTCTACTGCCCGACCTTCCCCAACTTCCTTTCCAAGGCAAAAGCCATTTGGTTATCTTCAGTATGAAAAATCTGTCTGTGAAAAATCTTTTTCACAATGACTATATATTAGCTTATAACTTGTCTCTTCAGACTCAAAGGATTAAGTAATCAAATAAACTATTTACTGTTTAGCAGAGGGAATATTGTAAGGTAGAAAGAAAACTGAGCTTCAGAGGCAGTAGAGAACTGAATATTTAGGCACCATAGTGTATCAGATATGGGACTTTGAACAAATCATTTAACCTTTCTGAAGTCTGAGTTACAAATCCTTAAAATGAGAATAAAGCCTATTACACAGGATTGTTCTGAGGTTTTATGATATCTATGGGAAGTTGTCCAGTCTTGGGTTAATATATGGTTCATGATACAGTTGATAAATAAACACTTGAAGAGCCCTTCTGGAGATACTGGTGCATTTCTGCTCTATCAATGAAAGAACTCTGTAAAAGATACTCTTCAATTCAAAGCACTTCTCCAATTCGCCTACATATAAACTCCCTTTTTTCTTTTCTATTTATAGAGTTCACAAAAAGAGTAATAAATGAAGATGACTGTCTTTTCTAAAAGTAGAAAAACTGAAACAAAAAAAATTAAATCTAAATAAAAATGTAGTAAAAATTATTAATAAATTATTTTACCTTATATTGAATCAAATTGTAGCTTTGCTAAGCAGGTGAATATGTAGGCTTCTTACCTTATTCTTTTATTTTGCGAGTCACCTAGACTATAATCATTAAAACCCATTTAACTTGAATCATAGTTGAAATATTCCAATGCTCAGAGCACTGATAATAACCTGGAAATAATCAAGTTATGTTTCACAAGGTTAACTTGTAATTAATTCTGTATTTTATTGTGATTATTCTGAATTTGCAAATACACACAGGAGAGTCATGTTTTTTCTTTTCTGAATTTGAGCACTTAATTTCTCACCGTATGCATTTAAGGACAGGTTTGTATATTACTGATTATTTATTAGAGCTTTTTAGTTAGATTTTTGCCAGCAGCAGGCAAAATGAAGCCATTTAATGCAAGAGAATAAAAGGAAAGTGTTTTGGCCTTTACTTTCAAGGTAAAGCTATGTTCATTAACAACAAAGAAGAGGCTGTGGTAGCAAGAAGGAAGAAAAAAAATCAAAACCCTACTATTTCCTTTCAAATAGCCTTATGAAAAATTAAGCAAAATCTAATAACACATCCAAACATATTAAATAAAAAAAGAATGATGAAGTAGAATTATTAACAACTATTAAGATGAAGTAGAATTATTAAGCTCAATCAGAACACTATTATCCGTCACCAACTCTGTCACTCACAGATGTGCGTTTTTGGACAAGTCACTTCAACAGTCTGGGCTTCTGTGCCAGTTTCTAAGGTGGTGTAATAAATCATTGCAGAACTTTGGGGCTGAAAACCACAGTTTTGCTTATGAACCTGCCATAGGAGCAAGGCTCAGCAGGGGCAGTGTTTCCTGCTCTGATGTCTCTACTCTGCTTGCCATCAGCTGGGGTGAGCAGAATGCTAGAGAATGTAATCATGTGAAAGCTCGCTTGCTTGTGTATCTGGGAAAACTCAAACAGCGAGACCTGGTGCAGAGTTCCTTAGGTGTGTCTCTGTTTCTATGAAGTCTGTCCGCGTGATGGCCATTTTGAAACAAAACTTTTTTACTTTACATGAAAAATAATCAATTTGGATTAGATAAGCTCTAAAGTCTCTCATGTCAGACTCTGGTAAATCTCTGATTAAATGAAAACAGAAATAATTTAAAAATGATCTGAGACAGCTGGCATAATGTTAACACATTGGGATGGAGAAGAACTTCAGAGAATAAGTAACTCTGGAAGTGTATAAAGCATCCAAGTCAGCAAATGACAACAATTTTCAGAATTAAGGATTATGTGTAATTGCAAATGCAGGACTATTTTTCATAGGGAGCAATTTCCAGGACAGAGGGCAAGTTGATTGTTCCAGGCCATTTAGTCTTTCTGTTCAAAAACATAATTATCATGGCTCATTTAAAATTTGAACACCTGATGTGATATCAAGAGCTGTCAACACATTACTATTGCTAAGATTTTAAAAAAGCCCTAGGAGTATTTATCTATATTTCAGTATATTGTCAATCCATACAAAATTTTGAATCATAATAATATAATGATGTTTTGTATGTCCATCCTGATACTATAAATTTCATTTGAAACTGACTAAAAGAACTAATGTTACCAGTGGGAAACTGTCTTTAACAACAAAAATTAGCTGGCCTGGACATCTGGAGACTATATAATCAATTACAGGAGTACAGTGAAACAAAGCATGGGGAATCCTCTAAGGATAAATGGCAGGAATTCAACCAGAAACAGAGGTATAAAAAGTGAACCAGTCCATCCTGATTTCAAGTTTTATACTTGTTTTAATGCATACGGAGTTATTTTGATATTATTCTATATTCACAAACCACAATTGATATATGAAAAATGTTTTACAATTGCTTCGGTAATTGATGACTTTCTAGTATGGGGGAGTTTATTAAACAAAGCATGGACACTTGTCATTACTTATTTCTTGCCACAGATTCATATACATTTTATCAGTTGAAAAACTTAAATTCAAAAAGTTAAAGCTTGCAAGGTCATATCATTTATTAATCTTAACCTTGTTATTTATAAGTGTAGTGACAAGGGGATTCTAGTATTTCACACAGAAGGAAAATGACACAAATGCAAAAGGAATTTCCAGATTAAATTTCTCAATCATTCCTAAAGTGTGACAGTAAATGTGAAAAGACTTTCAATGTCTAAGTGACCTTAAATACACAATTCTTAGGTATCCTGAACTGTCTCTTAAGGATGGGGCATACTTTCCCAGTAAACTGAAACCGTTTTAGACATCCAATCTGTGATCTGAGTAAAAAAGACAAAACCAAACAAAGAGCCAATGTTCGCCTACACAGTCTAACTTTTCGGCATGCATTATGTGCAAGTGAAAACTCTACATAAAGTATCTGAAAACAGAAGTACTCTACAGCAACATGAATAAAACCCAGTTTTCAAAGTTGAAGAAATAAATGTTCAAAAATCCTTTTAACAATGACTATGGTTCTTAATTTTTCCACCATTTAGTGTATTTTGAAATATTTTAGCTTTAAATTCCATGCAAATTTTGTATTTCATTCTTTGACACCTGAGTTGATATAAATATACAATTAATATTCTAAGAACGATTTTTCCCCAGAAAATCTTCAAGCACAATTCATGCCAAGTAACTGAGCCATGATCTCATGGTTTCATGTTTCTCCTGAAATATCTGACACATAGGCATGATACTATTTAAATCCCATTTTGAGGAGATAGCACTTCCCTTAATAAAATCAAGCTTTGATTTTTCCAAATTTGTCACTAAAAAGATTTGTATTTGGAGAAAGATGTCTAAACTTTCCTCTTGTCCCTGAGATTCATTTTCCTGTTTGGAATATGTCTATCATTAAAGCTGCTACCACTGTTGAGTTCTCAGGATCAGATCAGATTAGATCAGTCGCTCAGTCGTCCAACTCTTTGTGACCCCATGAATCACAGCACGCCTGGCCTCCCTGTCCATCACCAACTCCTGGAGTTCACTAAGACTCACGTCCATCGAGTCAGTGATGCCATCCAGCCATCTCATCTCTGTTGTCCCCTTCTCCTCCTGCCCCCAATCCCTCCCAGCATCAGAGTCTTTTCCAATGAGTCAACTCTTCACATGAGGTGGCCAAAGTACTGGACTTTCAGCTTTAGCATCATTCCTTCCAAGGAAATCCCAGGGCTGATCTCCTTTAGAATGGACTGGTTGGATCTCCTTGCAGTCCAAGGGACTCTCAAGAGTCTTCTCCAACACCACAGTTCAAAAGCATCAATTCTTCAGCGCTCAGCTTTCTTTACAGTCCAACTCTCACATCCATACATGACCACAGGAAAAACCATAGCCTTGACTAGACAAACCTTTGTTGGCAAAGTAATATCTCTGCTTTTGAATATGCAATCTAGGTTTGTCATAACTTTCCTTCCAAGGAGTAAGCGTCTTTTAATTTCATGGCTGCAGTCACCATCTGCTGTGATTTTGAAGCCCCCAAAAATAAAGTCTGACACTGTTTCCACTGTTTCCCCATCTATTTCCCATGAAGTGATGGGACCAGATGCCATGATCTTCGTTTTCTGAATGTTGAGTTTTAAGCCAACTTTTTCACTCTCCACTTTCACTTTCATCAAGAGGCTTTTGAGTTCCTCTTCACTTTCTGCCATAAGGGTGGTGTCATCTGCATATCTGAAGTTATTGATATTTCTCCCAGCAATCTTGATTCCAGTTTGTGTTTCTTTCAGTCCAGCGTTTCTCATGATGTACTCTGCATATAAGTTAAATAAACCATGAATTTCCTGATGTTCAAGCTGGTTTTAGAAAAGGCAGAGGAACCAGAGATCAAATTGCCAACATCCGCTGGATCATGGAAAAAGCAAGAGAGTTCCAGAAAAACCTCTATTTCTGCCTTATTGACTATGCCAAAGCCTTTGACTGTGTGGATCACAATAAACTGTGGAAAATTCTGAAAGAGATGGGAATACCAGACCACCTGATCTGCCTCTTGAGAAATGTGTATGCAGGTCAGGAAGCAACAGTTAGAACTGGACATGGAACAACAGACTGGTTCCAAATAGGAAAAGGAGTTCGTCAAGGCTGTATATTGTCACCCCAGGAAAATCGTTGCAAAACACAATGGAATATATTAATGCTCATAGAAGAGATACACAGGAGCAACAGCAGCAGCAGGAGTGCTTTGTTATGAATAGCAACTATTCATTTGAATAGTTTTCTATAATCCAGAATACTAAACAGCCACTGAATGAACTGGACTCTACTAAATCTAATGATCAAAAATAACAAATTAAAATGCCATATTTTAGTATTTATTCTATAAAGGGTGATGTTTATTTATATATTTGTTTGTTCCAGAATGAGTGTATATTATACAAACATATCAAATCCTGTTTATAATAGACAATTTTTTAGAACAATTTTAGGTTCATAGTAAAACTGAGTGGAAGATGCAGAGATTTTCCATACACCACCTGTCTCCACATACTCACAACCTTTCTCCCTATCAAAATCCCTCCCACACTAAGTGATGTATTTGTTACAGTTAAGGAAGCTACAGTGACACGTCATTTTCTCTCAAAGTTCTAATTTACATTAGGAATCACTCTTGGTATTGTGTATTTCATAGGTTTGTCAAGGGCATAATGATATGTGTCCACTGTTATTGTATTGTACAGAACAGTTTCACTACCCTAAAATTTCTCTGTGTCCCACCTACTCATCCCCACCTCACCTCTACCCCCTCCCAATTACTAATCTTTCACTGTCTTCATAGTTTTGCCTTTTATAAAATAGCGTATATATCTCAAATTATTTTTTAGTTATGGTTTTGGAATAAGGTAGTCATAGAAACATTTTTCCATTGCAGATAAAATTTTAAGTGTAACAAAATATTTATACTTAATTTTCAGCTAAATCCTTTATAATTTTTCTTTTCTGCAGCTAAACAACAATATAATCTTTCTGCATTCATTTAATGACTGGGTAAATTCTACTTCAAAATCTTGTTTCACTTCAGTAAACAAGACATCAATTCCTGAAAAAAAAAAAATTAAATTAAGCTTGAGCCACTTGTTTTCATATTTCTTGCACAAATTATACAGAAACACTTTGTCAGTAAGAGTTTGAACAATGTCATTGATTTATGCACACTTGAATAATAAGTGCCAAGAATTCTAGTCTCAGAATGGTGACATGAGGAGCATAGTGGGTCCAACCTCCAGGGAAACAAGCAAAACTGGTAAAAATTATTTTTTAAAAAGTTTAAAATCTCTCAAAATTAATGTAACAGTATATGGTAAATGGAGAAAAAAAAATTTAAAGAATTGCTTAATCTTAGTAGGAACAGTCCCTCTTATCCTGTCCAATTCAGCTTGGTGGAAACTCTACTACTGCCAGAATTGTGTAAGAAGATGGGGTTCTCTTCCTCCTCAGCTCCTAATAAGAAGTCTTACCAGGAAAGACAGGACATGAGCATTTCTTACACCCTCCAAATCCAAGTTGCAGACTCTAAACTCCTGGTGATTCAGTAGAAAGCTCAGGGCCTCCCTAACTGAACCATGCCCGATCTGTAGGGGGCAAGTTCTTCCTCAGGAGAGGAAGACTAGGAACACTGTGATCTTGACTGCCCTTACTTTACTTTGCTGCTGGAGCAGAAGTTCCATGCCAAGAGAGACAAGCCAAAGACTACCACCCTCTCTAGTACCAGGATTAGTGACAAGCAGATTTTATTCAGAATGAGAAACAGTCCTTAAGAGTAGAATACTCCAAAGCTCTCCCCAAAGCAATTGCCTTTATTTGAACACTATGGAGAAGTTCAACTCTAAGTGTGCTATCAAAAGCAACAAAGACTTTTGTTGTAAATAATTAAGAGAAGGATTTAGGTTATGAAAGCTACAAGCTAAACTATAGGCCAACTAGTTGCCCAAACAAAACCACAAAAAGAGACATCAAAACTTTTACATTTGGAAATATATTAATGTAGTACACCATATCATCAGAGCAAATAAGGTACAAGATCATCTCAAGAAACAGAGAAAAAACACTGAACCAAATCCAACAATCCTTTAAGATAAAAATAATCAACAAATTAGGAATAGATTAAGAATATCAACAAAATGAAAGCAGTAAAAACAGCTCACATCATGTAATTAGTTAATGTATCATATTGGATGTTTCCCTTAATATCAAGAACAAGAAAAGAATGTCTGCATACTATAGATGTTAGGCAGGGAAATTAGGCAAAGAAAAGAAGAAAGAGGAGAGGAAGAGGAAGATGAGAAGGAAGAGGAGAGTAAAAATAAGTAAATAAATAATAAGATAAAAAGAAGAAATACTAGGTAGAAGTTGAAAAAAAGGCATCCATACTAAAAGTAAAGAAGCATGCTAACTCACAGAAGGAATATCATTGTATACAGCAAATACTAAGGAATCCAGTAAAAAAGCTATTGCAACTAATAAATGAGTTTTGTAAGGCTGTAGGATACAGGATCAATATACAAAATCAATTTTATTTCTATACATTTATAATGAATAATCCAAAAATAAAATCAATAAATTTCCTTTCAGTAGCATACAAACAGGAATAAAGTTAACAAAACAAATATGAAACTTATACCATTCAACATCACAGTAATCCAAATCTATGCCCCACCACTATTGCTGAAAAAGCCGAAGTCAAACAGTTCTATGAAGACCTACAAGACCTTCTAAAACTGACACCAAAGGAAGAAAAAAAAAGTCCTTTGCATCAAAAAGAATTGGAATGCAAAAGTAGGAAGATAACAGATACCTAGAATAACAGGCAAGTTTAGTCTTGGAGTATAAAATGAAGAAGGGAAAAGACTAACAGAGTTTTGCCAATAGACTGTACTAGTCATAGCAAACACTCTCATCCAACAACACAAGAGACAAGTCTACATACACATGAACATTACCAGATGGTCAACAATGACATCAGATTGACTACATTCTTTGCAGCTGAAGATGCACAAGCTCCATACAATCAGCAAAAAACAAGACCTGGATGTGACTGTAGTGCTGATCACCAGCTCCTTATTGCAAAATTCAGACTTAAATTGAAGAAAGTAGTGAAAACCAGTAAGCTGTGCAGGTATAACCTAAATCAAATCCCTTAGGGTAATACAATGGAAATTACCATTGGGATTCATGGGATTAGATCTGGTAGAGTGCCTGAAGAACTACGTATGGAGCTTTGTAAGATTGTACAGGAGGTGGTACCCAAAACCTTCCCTAATAAAAAGAAATGCAAGAAGGCAAAACGGTTGTCTGAGGAGGTCTTACAAATAGATGAAAACGAAGAGAAGTGAAAGGCAAAGGAGGAAGAAAAAGATATACTCAACTGAATGCAGAGTTCCAAAGAGCAAGGAGAGATAAGAAAGCCTTCTTAAGTGAACAATGCAAAGAAATAGAGGAAAATAATAGAATGGGAAAGACTAGAGATTTCTTCAAGAAAATTAGAGATACCAAGGGAACATTTCATGCAAAGATGGGCACAATAAAGGACAGAAACAGCAAGGACCTAACAGAAGCAAGAGATTTAAAAAACATGGCAAGAATACACAGAAGAACTACACAAAAAGGTCTTAATGATCTGGATAACCATGATGGTGTGTCATTCACCTAGAGCCAGATATCCTGCAAAGTCAAGTGGGTCTTAGGAAGCATTACTACAGACAAAGCAAGTGGAAGTGATGGAAATCCAGCTGAGTTATTTCAAACCCTAAAAGATGATGCTGTGAAAGTGCTGCACTCGTTATGCCGGAAAATTTGGAAAACAGAAGTGGCCACTGAAAAAGGTCAGTTTTCCTTCCAATTCCAAAGAAAGGCAACGTGAAAGAAAGTTCAAACTACGCAATTGCACTCATTTCACATGCTACAAAGTAATGCTCAAAATTCTCCAAGTTAGGCATCAGCAGTAAGTGAACCAAAAACTTCCAGATGTACAAGCTGGATTTAGAAAAGGCAGAGATCAAATTGCCAGCATCCGGTGGATCATAGAAAGCAAGAGAATTCCAGAAAAACATCTACTTCTGTTTCATTGACTACGCTAAAGCCTTTGGGTATGTGGATCACAACAAACTGTGGGAAATTCTTATACCTGTCTCCTGAGAAACTGGTATGTGGGTCAAGAAGCAACAGTTAGAACCTGACATGGAACGATGGACTGATTAAAAATTGGAAAAGGAGTATATCAAGACTGTATATTGTCACCTAGCTTATATGCAGAGTATATCATGTGAAATGCTGGGCTGAGTGACTCACAAGCTGGAATCAAGATGTCAGGGAGAAATAGCAATAATCTTAGATATGCAGATGATACCTAATCACTCTAATGGCAGAAAGTAAAGAGGAACTAAAGAGCCTCTTAATGAGAGCAAAAGAGGAGAGTGAAAAAGCTGGCTTAAAACTCAACATTCAAAAAACTAAGGTCATGGCATGAGGCCCTATCACTTCATGGCAAATAGATGGGGACAAAGTGGAAACAGTGAGAGATTTTATTTTCCTGGGCTCCAAAATCACCACAACAGTGATTACAGCCATGAAATTAAGACACTTGCTCCTTGAAAGAAAAGCTATGACAAACCTAGACAGTGTTTCAAAAAGTAGAGACATCAATTTGCCAACAAAGGCCATCTAGTCAAAACTATGGTTTCTCCAGTAGTCATGTATGGATGTGAAATTTGGACCATAAAGAAAGCTGAGTTCCAAAGAATTCATGCTTCCAAATTGTGGTGCTGGAGAAGACTCTTGACAGTCCCTTGGACAGCAAGGAGATCAAACCAGTCAATCCTAAAGGAAAAGAGCCCTGAATATTAATTGGAAGGATAGATGCTGAAGCTGAAACTCTAATACTTTGGCCACCTGATACAAAGAGCCAACTCATTGGTAAAGACCCTCATGCTGGAAAGATTGAGGGCTGGAGGAAAAGGGGATGACAGAGGATGAGATGGTTGGATGGCATCACAGTCTCAATAGACATGAGTCTGCACAAACTCTGGGAGATAGGGAAGGACAGGGAAGCCTGGTGTGCTTCAGTCCATGGGGTCTTAAAAAGTCAGACACGATTTCATTACTGAACAACATGTAAGTCCACATGGATATTATCCTCTGTATGTGAAAATTAAGTCAAGATAGATTATTGACCCACATATAAAAGCTAAAATATAACACTGAAATGAAAACATAGAAATTAGAGGTAATGTTTTCTTAGAACCTCAAGAGCACAATAAACAAAATTAAAAAAAAAATGGACTTCATTAAAATTTAAACTTTGCATTTCTAAACACATCAGAAAGTGAAAAGACAAACATACCATGGGAGAAACTTTTGCAAATCACATACTTTATAAGGGATTTTATCTATAATAAATCAAGAACTCTAGGAACTCAACATTAAAAAAAAATAAAAAATAAGCAAAAATCCAGAGCAGACATTTCCTTCTCAATATATACAAATGACCAATAATCACATCAAAAGATGCTCAAAATCATTATGCCTCAGGGAAATGCAATCAAAACCACAGTAAGATATCATTTCTGACTATTAAAAAAGATAATAACAATTTGTGGTGAGGATGTAGAAAAATTAAACCCTTTCACACACTACTGTGGGAATGCAAGGCATTTCAACCAGCTTGAAAAACAGGCTGGTATTCCTGATGTTCAAGCTGGTTTTAGAAAAGGCAGAGGAACCAGAGATCAAATTGCCAACATCCGCTGGATCATGGAAAAAGCATGAGAGTTCCAGAAAAACATCTATTTCTGCTTTATTGACTATGCCAAAGCCTTTGACTGTGTGGATCACAATAAACTGTGGAAAATTCTGAAAGAGATGGGAATACCAGACCACCTGACCTGCCTCTTGAGAAATTTGTATGCAGGTCAGGAAGCAACAGTTAAAACTGAACATGGAACAACAGACTGGTTCCAAATAGGAAAAGGAGTATGTCAAGGCTGTATATTGTCACCGTGCTTATTTACTTATATGCAGAGTACATCATGAGAAACGCTGGACTGGAAGAAACACAAGCTGGAATCAAGATTGCTGGGAGAAATATCAATAACCTCAGATATGCAGATGACACCACCCTTATGGCAGAAAGTGAAGAGGAACTAAAGAGCCTCTTGACGAAAGTGAAAGTGGAGAGTGAAAAAGTTGGCTTAAAGCTCAACATTCAGAAAACGAAGATCATGGCATCCGGTCCCACCACTTCATGGGGAAAGAGATGGGGAAACAGTGGAAACAGTGTCAGACTTAATTTTTCTGGGCTCCAAAATCATTACAGATGGTGACTGCAGCCATGAAATTAAAAGACGCTTACTCCTTGGAAGGAAAGTTATGACCAACCTAGATAGCATATTCAAAAGCAGAGACATTACATTGCCACAAAAGGTTCGTCTAGTCAAGGCTATGGTTTTCCAGTGGTCATGTATGGATATGAGAGTTGGACTGTGAAAAAGGCTGAGCACTGTATGGATATGAGAGTTGGACTGTGAAAAAGGCTGAGCACCGAAGAATTGATGCTTTTGAACTGTGGTGTTGGAGAAGACTCTTGAGAGTCCCTTGGACTGCAAGGAGATCCATTCTGAAGGAGATCAGCCCTGGGATTTCTTTGGAAGGAATGATGCAGAAGCTGAAACTCCAGTACTTTGGCCACCTCATGTGAAGAGTTGACTCATCGGAAAAGACTCTAATGCTGGGAGGGATTGGGGGCAAGAGGAGAAGGGAATGACAGAGGATGAGATGGCTGGATGGCATCACTGACTCAATGGACGTGAGTCCGAGTGAACTCCAGGAGTTGGTGTTGGACAGGGAGGCCTGGCGTGCTGTGATTCATGGGGTTGCAAAGAGTCGGACACGACTGAGTGACTGAACTGATCTGATCTGATCTGATTCTTCAAAAGTTTACAGAGAGTTCCCATATAACCTATCATATTTGTTTCTAGGTATATATCATAGAGAAAAAAAAATATATATATATATATCCACACCAAAATGAGTATATGAATGTTTCTGGAAGCTTATTTTTAAGTCAAAAAAGTGAAAACAACTCAAATGACAATCAGTTGGTGAATGGATAAATAAAATGTCATATGTTCATAAAACATAATATTGTTTGGTAAAAAATAATTAGATACTGAGTCTACAACATGTATGAATTTATGCTAAGTGAAAGAAATCATCACAGAGGGCCATATACCAGATGATTCTATTTATATGAAATGTCTAGAATAGGCAAACGAGTTGGTGATGGACAGGGAGGCCTGGCATGCCGCAATTCATGGGGCTGCAATGAGTCGGACACGACTGAGCAACTGAACTGAACTGATACAGAGAGAAAATAGATTCATGATTGTCTTAGGAAATTAGGAAAAACATGAGAATTACTCTTGGGTATGGAGTTTTCCTTTAGAATAATGAAAATGTTATAAAATTAGATATTGGTGATGGTTGTACAACTTTTTGAATATGCTTCAAACCACTGACTTATACATTTTAAATGTATTCATTCTATGATGTGTGAATTATATCTCAAAAAAGTTATTAATTATTTAAAAAAGGAAACTGTGTTTTGAGGAATTATCACAAATGTTATGAAAAAGACTTACACCCAAAACCTTAAAACAATCACAATGTTCAAAAATATTAGAAAGGAAAAAAAAAACTGTGGTAAGCCACATGATAAATAATGTAGCCCTATTCAAAATAGTACTTACAGATTGTCAATCACAACATAGTAAGGTGTTCACGTTAAAATATTAAGTAAAAAGTTTAAGATAACATTTTATCAAAATAAGATATTTATATTTTAAAAAATCGACTGAATGTTAACACTCCAAAATATTAACAGTTGCTTTTGGTGTAGTAATTTTGTCTCAACTTTGTCCCATGTTTCTTAATTTTCCAAATTCCCCATTATGTACAATTTAGAAAAATATTAATAAATAAAAATATTTATTTAAAAGTTGATATCTGCCATCAATAAATGATTGCTGAACTAAGGACTATTACTCCATAAACTCATTTCAATAATGTTTAATAATGATTGAACTGGTGGATGTCTACTTTTTCATTTAATCATCACTATTTTGAGATAATAGGGTTTCAAGTTAACACTGTAAATAGTATGCAAATACACTCATTGTAATTCTTTGTTGCATCTATAAATTCAAGTCTGAGCCAAGCTCAAAAATATCGCTTGCTTTATTACTAAAATAGTATTAAGGGGAAACATTAAATGGAAACAAATATAAGTCTATAGTCACATTTTAAATAAGGTTATGAATAAGAGTCACCAATAAATCTTAGCTCTATTTCCTTATAATCAGCATAATGTCTCATAAGTAACATAAAGTTTTTGAATTCTTTTATCCAGGATTTAGAAAAAGCTTTTCATATATAGTTAGAACCTTGAATTACTGTGGAATCATCAATTATTTTTAGTATCTTAATATTCAATTTGTAAGGAAAGCAGGAACACAAATAGAATCTCTTCTGTGAATATCTCTTTTGTTTCTCCCCTGAAGAAAATAATAGATTCACAATAGTCCACTTTCTGTGCTTCAACCACGGAAACCTAATTCTGATTCTATTCACATAGGTTCTAATGACTGTTGACTAAGAAAATAGATGGGTTTAAAAAATAGCCTACAGGTTGTTACTGTTGAAGCTGTTAATATTGGAAGTTGAATAGTCAAAAAAAAGCTGAAAGACACCCAGAGAAATCATGATTCAGAAGTGGTTTGTTTTAACTGTTTAAAATCCTCCAGAGCCAGAGCCAGTAATCCTCCAGATTACTTGTAAGTAATCTATTCTAGTATTTAATACACTGACTATAAAGTTCCATTTCCAGTTGCATCTGAGTTTTTCCCCACTTGGTTTACATCTAGCCCCTCTTATTCAGTCCTCAATAAAATTAAATAATAAATAAGACAAAATTCTAAAGATCGGGCTTTTTTTTTTTTTTCAGCATAGTCCTAGATGAATATACTGACAGAAAGCTTTACCCACAGTAAACAATGGGGAATAACATGCTATCCTTGGGAGATTTGCACAGATGCTCTGTGTCCCATGGTGGGTGAGCATAAAGAACTGTCAATTGTTTCCAAATATTTTAGCTCCCTACCTGGTCACAAAACTCTAGACAGGAACACTGGATACAACAGAACTCATTCTAAGCATATTTAACATCAGTCAACACACAGCCTGTATTGGTACCAAGAAGGCATCTACGCTCATAATTCTGTGGGTGTCATATATCTCTGTATTCCCTATGCAATCCTGCTGCTGCTGCTGCTGCTGCTAAGTCGCTTCAGTCATGGCCAACTCTGTGTGATCCCATAGATGGCAGTCCACCAGGCTCCCCCGTCCCTGGGATTCTCCAGGCAAGAACATTGGAGTGGGTTGCCATTTCCTTCTCCAATGAATGAAAGTGAAAAGTGAAAGTGAAGTCGCTCAGATTTTAGTCACTCATGTCAGACTCCTCATGACCCCATGGACTGTAGCCTACCAGGCTCCTCCTTCCATGGGATTTTCTTGAAAGACCTTTTCTTAAAAGCCTTTGGTGTCAGACAGTTGTCAGTAGAAGATTTAGTGTAAATTAATATTACATGAAGACTTTTCCAGACACTGGTCAAAAACTGTAAAAGTTGATATGATGAGTTTCTGGATTTTGTTGGAGAATTTTTATGGAATCTTGGTCAAAAGCAAATTTAGCAAATTCATGTTATAAAAAACCAGAAACTAATGAATAAGATGACTAAGATAAGAAATCGTCCCCTAATGAAAAAGACATTGGGTCTGCTACTTTCATGGATAATGGCATTACATCAGAAGTGCGTTTCAAAGTCATTGAAAATATATGTTAGATTTTTCAACCTTGACAGTTAGCATTTGAGGTTAAATCATTCTTTATTGTGGAAATCTGTCTTCTGCATTGTTTAGCAGAATCCCTGGCTTCTATCCAGTAGATGCCAGTAGCACCCCTTCAGTTTTAACAATGAAAAGTGTTTCCAGATATTGCCAAATATAATCTGGGGCATACAATCATCCCCAGTTGAGAACCTCTGTCATAGAACTACTAAGTCAGGTATTAGTACCAGGAACACAAACTATCACCTGTCCTCAGCATGGCTTTCTGAACACAAGGCACTGAATGGCCAGATATCTCTGAGCCTTTGGCTAATATAATCATTTGTTGTTGTTGTTGTTGTTGAAAACCCATTCATTCTTGAATGCTTCTGGAATCTTTTCTCACTTATGTCTTACTCTAGCATGGTAGTATAAAAAAACTATGGTTTAGGAAATACATATGTAACACACACACATATATACACTTATATGAGTGTGTGTATGAAAATACCCTTATGGCAGAAAGTGAAGAGGAACTAAAAAGCCTCTTGATGAAAGTGAAAGTGGAGAGTGAAAAAGTTGGCTTAAAGCTCAACATTCAGAAAACGAAGATCATGGCATCCGGTCCCATCACTTCATGGGAAATAGATGGGGAAACAGTGGAAACAGTGTCAGACTTTATTTTGGGGGCTCCAAAATCACTGCAGATGGTGACTGCAGCCATGAAATTAAAAGACACTTACTCCTTGGAAGGAAAGTTATGACCAACCTAGATAGCATATTCAAAAGCAGAGACATTACTTTGCCAACAAAGGTCCGTCTAGTCAAGGCTATGGTTTTTCCAATGGTCATGTATGGATGTGAGAGTTGGACTGTGAAGAAAGCTGAGCACTGAAGAATTGATGCTTTTGAACTGTGGTGTTGGAGAAGACTCTTGAGAGTCCCTTGGACTGCAAGGAGATCCAACCAGTCCATTCTGAAGGAAATCAGCCCTGGGATTTCTTTGGAAGGAATTATGCTGAAGCTGAAACTCCAATACTTTGGCCACCATGCAAAGAGTTGACTCATTGGAAAAGACTTTGATGCTGGGATGGATTGGGGTGCAGGAGGAGAAGGGGATGACAGAGGATGAGATGGCTGGATGGCATCACTGACTCGATGGATGTGAATCTGAGTGAACTCCGGGAGTTGGTGATGGACAGGGAGGCCTGGCATGCTGTGATTCATGGGTTCGCAAAGAGCTGGACACAACTGAGCAACTGAACTGAACTGATATATATCCATACATTAGGAAATATATATGTGTATATATATGTGTGTGTGTATACACACACACACATATAAATATATTCAGCTTTGTCCCATTCCATCTGTAAAGCATTTAACAGTTTACTTAGGCCTTATTATTTTTCTCTGCCTAGAGCACTTCTCCAGGTATCCAAGACTTATTATTTATTAGAGGTAAAAGATTCAAGACTGTGATCCTGGTTCTTCATATTATTCATCCTCAATTGATTTAAACCAGAATTCAGATGCTGTCTATAGAGGAGCCTCACAGATAATCCAAACGGACAATGAAAATTCACCTTTTAGACAACAATGTATAGAGATAATATGGATAAAACTCTTTAATGTTGTTGTAAGCAGCCTCTGATGTGGCCACCAGTGATTCCCGTCATCCGGTATTCATTCCCTCCTTTAATCCACTCCTTTGAATGTGGCTAGACTGAGTAACTAGCTTCTAATATATTTTGGCAATGGGCTATCACTTATGATATTTGATTACAAAAGGTCTGGCTTATATTAATAGTTTCTGTGTGCTTTTTTTCTCTCATTATTATTATCATTCGTTCTAAGGGAAGCAACCATCATGTTTTAAACTGTCCTGCGGAGAGGCACTCATGACAAGAAACTAAGGTCAATAGTCAGTGAGGAGCAGTGACCCTCAGTCAAACACTCACAAGGATATAATTCCTGCCATCAACCACACTGATAATTTGGAAGCAGATCCTCCCTAGTTGAGCCTTCTGATGAGACCACATATCTAGCCAGTGCTTTGAAGGCAATATAAAAAGAGACCTAAGGAACCTCATAGATGCTATACTATTTTTCTGTTGTTTTAAGTAGTTAAATTTTAGTAATTTGTTATAGAGCAACAGATAAATAATACAAACATTACATGGAATTCTGTTCAACATTATGTGCCAGCCTGGATGGGGAGGGGGTTGGGGGGGAATGGACACATGTATATGTATGGCTGAGTCCTTTCACTGTTCACCTGAAATGATCACAGCATTGTGAATTGGCTATACCCTAACAGAAAATGTTTTTGGTATTAAAAACATAAAAATAAAATTTAAAAATAATATAAACATTAAGAGATAATAATTTTCTTATTCTCCTTTGATGATGACAGTGATCACTATCATCATCCCCCCCCCCGCCACTCTCACTCAGATGAGGCTGTATCATTAACCTTCTGCTCCTAAGTTTATCAGGGGTAACTCTACAATTGGTAACCATATTATCATTGTCCCCCAAAATCCTATTCCCTAATATTGTCTACCAATTTTCTTTTCCAACCATAAGTACCACATAATTAAAATTCTCATTATAAATTATCAGGGATCTAATATTGATTACTTCACTACTGGTTATTCGATCATGACTTATATGAATTTCAAGGGCAAAAATCCAAAGGCAAGTACTGAATGAATAATTTAATTTGAGCATTCCGAAGCAATCACCTCTCCTCTGCATTCATTTTGTTATTGTTCAGTCTCCAAATTGTGTCCAACTTTTTGCAACCCACGCATGGCAGCACTTTGCAACCACGCCTCTCTGTCCCTCACCATCCCCTGGAATCCATATCACATCCTCAAACCCAGTTTTTCTTCATTGTTTAAAATACTATCTTCCTTAACAGATTATTTTGATCACTTACATTGCATAAACACATAAAATTTTCCAAATTTAACTGTGATAATGGAGTAACTGCTTAAAAAAATGATATGGATTTTTTAGGATGTTATTTTAATTTCATCCTTTTCCTAATCTACCATGAGTGATTGGTTCCATCTCTAAGATTTCTAGTTTAGCCAGGTCCATATTCTAAAAATAATAAGAATTTTATAGAAATAATTAGTTCATTTTTCCTTTCAAGTTCCCAAAAAGGATCCACTTACCACTTACTGCCCTTGGCTAAGAATAAAATCAAATGAGAAAAAAAGAATTAAAGATCGTCCATTCCTTATGGCCAGTCAGAAAATCAATTAAATAATTTCTTTTTTCCTCTTTTAACTAGAAAATTGTCTACTTGATTAAAAACTAATGGCCAATAATCTTGGAAGCTGAATTATAGCTTTCAAATTTATTTTTAAAGAAAGGGTATTAAAAAGGAAAATGGACTAATCTGCCCTCAGTTTTCTAAAAATGGGGAAAACAAACACTCCTAGGTTAAAGTTACACTTAATATGAATGGTATAAATGCACCTAAGCTAAGAGACCTGCACATTATCATTTGATCTATCAGCAGTTTCCACAACTAAATAGATGCCAATCTATTATCTTAGAGACAGAGTATGAAATAATTTGAAAAACATCCAAAATATTGACCTATTCCTAAACATATTTTCTTCACATGTCTTTAATTGTGCTTTTGCTGGATTTATAGTATTTGGTTAATATACAATGCTTTGTTCAAACATACCAGTAAGATAATTTGTCAATTTCTTAGCCACTCTTAATAATTTATTATGAATTAGTGTAACCAGATCTTTTGAGAATAGGGTTCAAAACTCAGTTTTGACAAGGAAAAGAGAAGGAAAGACATCATAGTATCAGATACAAACATATAAGAGGTACCTGAAGAGAATCCTAAGTTGAAAAGGATCCTGAGAAGCTAAAAATAAATACAGCAACACAGAGAGACTCAGAAGAGGGGGGAAAAAGGTGTTCAAACAGACTGGATGTACTTCTGTGAATAAGTACAAAGCTGGTACTGGGACCTTTCACTTCCATGAGGAATGCTAACTGCCTGAGAAAAAAGTTTCATGAAACTTTGTAACATTTCCGATAACAGAATGATATACCCTAAATAAGCTGACTGACCAAAGCTTTCATCATAGTAAGTCATCACTGTGAATCTTCTGGAGCTTTTGATTTCAGGTAACCTGTTGAGAACTCCAGAAGCCTTACAGAAGGTTACTTTCTTTTGCTTTGTATTTTATGCTCTGAGTTCAAAAATTATCCAAAAAGGATTTGTGAATTACTTCCAATAATTTGTTTAACCTATAATGACTTATTCTATGTATGGTTGTTATTTGTTTCCTGGTAGTGTTGGAAAGCTTGTTTTCTTGTGGTAGTTGGTATTATATGTCTTGAAAGATTTACTGGACTTGCCTATCTACAAATACATACAAACTGTTCACATGACTTGAAAATACAGTCTTGAAGCAAATTTAAAATGACAGCACAAAGCAGTATTGGTTCACTGTCACAAGAACAAGAAGAAATTGAACCAGCCCTAAAAAGTCACTTTGTCTCCAAGGAAATGGTTTTCATAAAATTGAAAAAATGTCTGAAAGCAACAGTATTGTATTTCTTAAGCTATTGCTGTTACTGACATAAAATGAATTCTTTCTATAATTCTTCTCTGGCCTTGGTTGGTGACAGAATGGTTATTAGAAAAAAATTGTAAACAGCTGTTTGCTTAGCCTCCCAGCAAAGGAAAACGAGCCTCTCACTTGAGTGTCACCTGCTTCAATTATTAAATGGATTTAAAGCCATATGATTCTTTACATAAATCAAAATAAAACATGATCTTCTATCAGTATAAATTTACAGAAGTGCAATTCAGTTTCATCAAGTAGTGCCAATAATGGTCTAAGTTAGATCGTGTTTAAGACGTTAGAAATGCAAGATGACATAGCATGAAGAATTAAAAGTAGGACACTCCATTACTACTCCCCCTGTTGATCTCTCTGGGTTGTTTCCTTATCTGTAACATGAGAAATGCCACTAGATTTAGTCAAAAGTTCATTCTAACATTCAAAGACAGATGTAAATGATGTGAGACTATTAAGAAGAAAGTCTTTCATGGAAACAAATGACATTCAACTGTGTAAACACAGCAACAGTATCGTGTCACATATTCTCTTTCAGTGTTGTTGTGTACTTTTATAACAGACTTTATTTTTATAGCCATTTTAAATTCACAGCAAATTTGAGCAGGAGTCCCCATATGCCCTTTCCTTTCCTACACTCACAGCCTCTTCTACTAGCAACATGTCAAATAAGGGTGGTACATCTGTTACAAGTATTGAACCTACCTTGATAGGTCTACAGGTTATATTAGTGTCTATAGGTTGCATTAGGATTTAGTCTTTGTGTTTTATATTCTCTAGAGTTTAACAGATGTGTAATGGTATGTTCTGTCAGTTTGTGTATTGTCTTAATAGCCAGATCACTGTGTGATGGTGGAAAAAGGCATTTAGAATATTCCCCATAGTAACTGTAAAGCAATGACATCACCATAATGGCTCTTCGATGCTCTCTTTAAAAAAGAAAAAAAAAAATCCTACTGATTATCCATTCATGTATTACTTCTGAAACTATTTATTGTTTATCTTTATTCCCCACAGCAACTTAGTAACTTAACTAGCAGATAGTAATCAACATTTGTTAACACTGAGTTGGATAACTCCAATTTGAACAAAAGAGATAAAAGATGAAAAAAGAATGTAAGCTGGAAAAGTTCAGTAAATCATTATGCTCTGAGTAGAATTTCATCCAGTTAAGTAATATCCTATTATGTGATTATTATGAAAAAGTCATGAATATCTCCAAAGTGGGGGTGAGGAAATTGAATAGAGCATTGCTTACTAAAGATCACATTTCTAACTGGAGCAGTGAGCTTTGTTATGAAGGCTTTTCCCCTAATTAAAATATATCTGTAAAACATCAAATGCAGTATTCATTCATCAGGAGGGATATCACCCAGCAGGCCAGGATTTTCAAAGCTGATTTTTTTTTTTTCCTGTGGAATGGGACTTTTCCAGTGAAGTGATAAAGAATGCTTTGAACATTTTGAAATAGCCACAGGGTCTTCTTTCTTCTGTGGGTAGTATCCAGAATCGCTTCATCTGGTGAAAGAAATTCTTTCACTCACTGCAGAAAACTTTAATTCATTACAACCAAAACCCAGCAAGATTCAGATGTGTTAATCCTTGTGAAAGGTATGGATTTGAGCATATATTTAGACGTTTAGAATTGTAGTGAAATAATATTATATAAATTATGATGGTCATACTTGACAAGCAATCCTTCTTCACACCATTTACTTATTATGTTTAGAATAAGAGGCTGTTGTGCCCTTATATTTTGTCATCTTTATTTTGATCCTAAAAGTAGAAACTATGTCTCTAAAGTGAATACAATCAATAAAAGAAGAGCAGAGAATGTCTGCATAGGGAACTACTGGAGGAAGAACCTATGATCAGGTTATAAAGGATTGATGTATCAAAAATTATTTTTTATATTAATCTCTCTGGGGCAATTCAGTTATTTTCCTTCCTTCCCCTCAAAAGCAGCTTCACTCAGCCTAGCCACAGAACTTCTATACTGTCTACAGTGATATTGATATGAATCAAGTTTCTGAAACTTATTCTGATGCTAATACATTTTCATAAAATGCAATCATAAAAGGATCAGATTATATAGTAGAAGGAAGCACCAAAGGTATGTGGAAACATGGTCAAAAACTCCTGATAAGACTGTCACTACCACCATCATTATTAGTGTTTTCTGTTGGTTTACTGTCTAAGTACTGTCCATCAGACACTGTCTAACCTCCTAGGTTTATATTTAATGACTTCAAAGAGCTGGTGATGTTATTTAATCTTTAAATATCTGCTCTACATATTATTCATTATCATTAAGTTCATTTTCACTAGAGAAATTTACTAACCTACTCTTTCTGTCTCCAAGAAGTTAAGAAACAACTACTAATCTATGCAGATAACTGAACAGAAAAAAAAAAAAAAAAACCAGAAAACAAAATCCTTGCTAACTGGGAATTTAAATATAGTTTGCAGAATAGGTTTGTAAATATATATCACATATGCTAACTTCTACAATTTACTGTTTTCCATGGAAATTTATTGATTTCTATATTATCACTATTTTCTAAGTACCTATGTGTATCAAACGTTTCAAACATTTGCACAAAGTGATCTAAATATTCTCATACCGCCAAAAATGAGGAAACTGAGCCTCAGGAAAATTAAGTAATGTACCCAAGGTCAACACTTGTTAAGGGTTTAAACTGGTTATAGAATCCAGGTTGTCTGTTGCTAAAATCTGGCCTCTTCCCACCATAGGTTTTATTGGTCCCTATGTCTGACCATCTTTGATTTCAAAGCAAGTTCTATCTCTCTGTTTTCTAATTAACAGAAATTTTAATAGACTATTCAGCATTCTAATTTCACATGACTATTCCAAATGCTTGCAATCCTTTTACATTTAGAATAAAATGATTTTCTAAAGAGCCTTCCTTTCTAAGAATGCAATTTTAAAATATGGACAGGTACAATATGAAGAACACAAAGTTTTAACAAATAACTAGGAATTGTTCTATTGAAAAACTATTTTGATACAAAGTATGTTTATTACAAAATATCAGTAGTTACTATGGATTTGGAGCTTCCCAGGGTGGCACTAATGGTAAAGAATCTGCAAGCCAATGGAGGAGACGTAAGAGAAAGGGGTTAGATCTGTGGGTTGGAAAGATCCCCTGGAGGAGGGCATGACAACCCACTCCAGTATTCTTGCCTCGAGAATCCCATGGACAGAGGAGCCTGGTAGGCTATGGTCCATGGGGTCATAAAGAGTCGGACACAAAGTGACTTAGCACACATGTAGAAATAGGGAGAATAGTATTCTTTGCAAATAAAATTACCTCTCTAGTGGCATATTATTTGAAACTTCAACATCTCAGGGTCATTATAAAACCCTGGAAAGTAAATTCAACTCATACAGATGATCAGTTTTCCCTTAAGGAACAAGAGATTGCTAATGATCTAATCACAGCATTTGACCAAATGGCTTATTTGACATTTGATTTGGAAATTTATCAAATACTTTCAAAAATCATTATGGAGTTTTTAAAAGAATCAAATATGTGATGCCAGCTAAAACATGGGATTATGTATATTTAGTAAAAATTCATATATGAATATACTTTTCAAGAAGTTCAAGTTTTTCTTAGTTTTGCATCTATTAAATCCTATTAATAAAATTCTAAAGAAAGATATGTTTGTAAATAAAGGCAGTGTAGATTACACATGGTAGGGTAGGGAGTATTCCACAAATAATGAGATTGGATCAAAGAGCCTTGTTTGATCAAAAAACACGCTAATTTTGGAAAAAATTAATATATCAATCAATAAAATATGCTGTATCTGTCTAAATATATTTGGGAAAACCATTTAACCATTTAAAAATCATAGGAAAGTTGCCTTTCTGTGATTCAAAGTATTTAGTACAAATAATCTTCTTAAGAAAACCCATCTTTCAATCATCTGTGAAAATCCCCAGTAATTTTTTTAATTTATAGCCATGCATTGCATTAACACATGACTGAACAATGTATAAAAGCTGAGGGGAAAAAATAGGCTTAATATCAGAAGCTCATGTGTTGATGCTTAGTTTTTTTTAAAGATTACAGGTCAAAGAAGAATTATTTTAATATTAGATAAAATTGTCTTTACATACAAAAAAAAATAACTTGGAACATGAATTATATCTTCAAACCTAAAACAAGAAGCACAAGACTTGGTTGGATGAGAGATGGAAAAATCTGCTTTTATAAATTTAATCCTTCAAGCATAGAATAATAAATATTAATATTAACAAAAGCATATCCAATGCTTATGCTATATGTGAATTTAGCATAATTAGAACAAAAGACATATCTTACAATAGATTTAACAGTTTCTACCATCAGTGCCCAATCACACAAGTTTTTTTTTGTTTATTTGTTTTGTTCATTTGTTTGGCTTTGACACTCAGCTTGTGGTATCTCAGTTTGCCAGCCAAGGACTGAAGCTGGGCCCTGGCAGTAAAAGTGCTGAATCCCACCCACTAGACCACCAGGGAACTGGCCCCTCCATCATATACTGCCGGGGTCCAGCCCCGGCTGATCCAGGGTATGCGAAGCGGGAACGGCGTCGGCGAGGATCAGGATACAATAGTTTCAATCAGATATTAATTAGAGATGTAAAGAGTAATAGAATGAGGATAGCTCAGTAGGAAAATTCAGTGGAAAAAAGAGGCTGACTGGCTTGGTTTATGCGGGAGACCAATAAAACTTCAAGACAAGAAGTTTGCACCACTTACTTAGGCCGCAGGCGTCCTTCCGTTCTCCCAAAGGAGAGGAGACACTGAGGCCTCCCCGGTTGGATCTTAGAAGCCCAGGCATAATTAGTAAGCATGGCGGGTTCTGCGCTCCAGATGGGGACTCAGCCAGAGTGAGAGAGAGAGCGACATGGGGAGACCAATATTTTGAGAAACTGATCCCAATTCTTTATTTTCCATGGTCTACTTTTATACACTGAGATGTTATGCAAAAATTACACGGGGTCAGCAGTCCTGACTTTGATAAAAGTATGTATGTGCTTCATACAAATGTATACAGAGGTCTTAGGGGTGTTACATCATCTTCTGGCCAGGGGGCCTGCTGACAATTTATGACCCTCTCCTTGTGACAGCGGTCAGTCAACCAGGACACTTATTTCTCCAGGGGTGATTATTCTTAAAACAGACGCCACCCAAATAAAGTTACATTCCTATAGGGTGAGGGTGTAGTGGGTTTTAGTTAAGGAAAGAATTTACTTAGCCTAAGGTCTAACGTGATTAATATCAAAGGTTAATACTTATTTCTTCTATATATTCATTAATGTGTGTAAGGGCAGGGGATATGGAGACTTAGCAACAAACATTGGCTTAACAAATGAAAAACCCTTCACCAATATAATTTCTAATCAGCCCACTATACTTATACTAATAGTTTTCTAACTTTTCTAAGGAACCTGTTTTTAGAAGGTTTAAAGCATCTCGTGCCTCTCACGGTTGGGAGGCTGTGAGCAGTCACATGTGGCCGGACAAGTCTGTCAGGCAGGCTAGAGAACCTTCAGAGGAGTTTGTAGGTTAAAACACTCTTGTCACACCCAGGAGTTTTTATTAACTGGAGCTCCAAGTTAACTCCTTCTCTGAAAGAGGTGGTGGGGGACAGCCCCCCGTAAAGTCAGAGGTGTAGATGAGCACAAAGTAGTAAAGAAGGCAGGCTCTGGTTATGGGGGTAGATGCTCGAGGAGTTCCAGGGGGACTCCTGAGGCTCGATCCCGCCTTTGCGTATGTCGAGCCTCCTTCCTCATGACCTTTGCCATGGGCCGAGTGCCTCACTCTGGCCCCCGACAATATACTCTTTATTAGCCACAGAAAAATGATAGCGTCCAATCTGCTTTCTTTCACTGTTTGCTAAAACAAAAAGGTAAGTTAAACTCTGACTTTAAAATGATAGCTACTGTATTGAAAAGTAATACAGAATGGCTTAGCATTTATAATTGTTTCAATTATGTGGACTCCAGTATTCTTGGGGCTTCCCTGGTGGCTCAGACAGTAAAGAATCTGCTTGCAATACCTAGGCTCAATCCCTGGGTTGGGAAGATCCCCTGGAGAAGGGAATGGCTACACACTTCAGTATTCTTGCCTGGAGAAATCCATGGACAGAGGGACCTGGTGGGCTAAGATCCATGGGGTTGCAAAGAGTCAGACATGACTGAGTGACTAACATTTTCATTTGCTGCTACCTGTATTAGAATAGATAATCACATTCTGAAAAATATTTTAAATATATATGTTTAAGTATATAAGCTAAAGTGTTTTATTTTTAATATGTATCATTGGGGAAAAGTAAGCATGCCATTTGAAAAATAAAAAAGTAAAAACAAAGCAACCAAGTGACAAATATGTCATTTTTATATTGCTACATGTTAGAAAAATTTTACTTTTTCAGACAAAACATATTTATAACAATTTGTGTAAGGCTTAGAAATTCACTTCTGATTTGTTTCCTTATTCCTCATCTTGACTATCAGAGTACAGATGGAAAGGTCCTATTTCCATCATGTTTAATAAATCAAAATACCATACATAAATTATGAATAAAAAGCTATTTACCTGCATGGAAATCTATTCCCACAGCAAATGAAGTTCCTGAGATAGGCATCAAAGCATCCATTTTGTCACTTGGTTCCAGAGGTATTCCCCTGATTCCTTCATGAACAGAGTACATAAGAAATGACTCTATACCTAAATTTAAAAGAAAACAAAAGCAAAATGAATATTTAATATTGAAATCATTCCATTGGCAGGAGGGGGGATCAAGATGGCAAAGTCGAAAGACCCTGAACTTACCTCCTCCCAAAGGAATCCAAAATTACAACTACTTAGAGACCATCTGCTTATGAGAACATTCTAAAAATTCTCAGAAAAGATTTTCCACTTTTTCCTTTATATCTTTATAAATATATAAAGAAAGAATCACAAAAACATGGGTAGGATGGGCAGAGACATGGTCTTGTCAGTCAGGAGACACACCTACTCCCCGGGAGGAGGAGGATTCACAACCACAGGGGTGCTTCCTAAGGAGTGAAGGGTCTGAGCCCCACACAGGGCTCCCCAGCCCAAGGATCCTGCCCTTAAAGACAAGCCACCAGAAAGCTGAGTTTGAAAAACAGCTGAACTTGTTTTGGAGAGCCAAAGATATACAGGACACAGAGGCTTCTCTTTTACAGAGTGGACACAAAATCTCACATATTGTCAGTACCAGCAAGAGACAGTAGTTTGAAAGGTGCTTGGGTCAGATCCGCTTGGTGATCTTGGAGAGCCTCCTTGAGAGGCAGGAGGAAATTGGGAAGCCCCCTGGGGACTGACAGTCTGGCAGCAGCCACTTTAGGGATCTTGGTATCGTTCTCAAACTATCCAAAAAATATTCCATAGGAAGGAACACCTCCAAATTATTTCTATGAGAACAGCATCACCCTAATTCCAAAACCAGGCAAAGATACCACAAGAAGATAAAAATGATAGGCCAATATCACTGATGAGCGTAGATATGAAAATCCTCACTAAATGTTAACAAATTGGATTTAACAATATGTTGAAAGGATCATACATCATGATCAGGTGTTAATTATGCAAGGGATTCAAGGATAGTTCAATGTCTATAAATCAATCAATGTGACACATCATGTTAACAAAATAAAGAATAAAAAATTATATGGTAACCTCAATAAACAAAGATAAAGCTGACTCTGGTTGCCTAAAAACTGTATCGATGAAATAAATGCACTAGAGATAAGATTTTCAAAACCTTATACCTCGACATGACATGCGGTTCTTTTGGAGATAATATCCCACTGTACACATGCAAGTTCTTGTAGTTTCTGATGTTGGTAAACAAAGCTGAGAACATCCACCATTATTTAGTTGGCAGGAATTGCTGCCTGAAAAGTAGAAAAACAAACAAAAGAAACATAAAAATCAAGAAAAGTTTATAAACATGTTATTACTGATTTATAAATGCTGCTGCTTCATATTGGTTAGTATCATGTTTTATTCCCTCAAATAATTTGAAGTAGCAGATTATGGTTGAAGTCTGTCTTTCCATAAAAAGCACAGTATACTGATTACAGAAAACAATACTATAATCAATTTAGAGTGTTGATTCTAAAGGAAATCAACCTGAATATTAATTGAAAGGACTAATGCTGATGCTGAAGCTCTAATACTTTGGCCACTTGATGCAAAGAGCCGACTCTGGAAAAGACCCTGATGCTGGGAAAGGGATTGAAGGCATGAGGAGAAGGGGACAACAGAGGATGAGATGGTTGGATGTTATCACCGACTCATCAACGTGAGTTTGCGCAAACTCTGGGAGACAGTGGAGGATAGGGAAGCCTGGTATACTGCAGTCCCTGGGGTTGCAAAGCGTCAGATATGACTTAGCAGCTGAATGACAATAGACTAGATGTTAACTGTTCCCACTAAAAGAAAAGAAATAACTATGTGATGTAACAACTAGTACTACAGTAGTAACCATATTGCGATATAAAAAATGTTAAATCAACACACTATACATTTTAACCAGTTATCTGTCAATTATATATTAGTAAATATATATTTACAATAATTTATAATTAATATTTTGCAAAGTGAGATCCATGAGAGAATTCACAGTGACAGAAAAGTAAGAGGCAATGGGTGTGTCATGAATGTGGTCATAGACTCCAATACTTTAAGGCCACATAAACCAGGAAATCTCTTTTCTAAATTCTAAATTTCACTTCAACTCTACAGTTACTTCATTTTCAAGTATACTTGATCCAACTGAATCAAATAAACAGTTATTAATTTATATTACTTACTCAAAGATTATACCATTAAAAGTAAGGAGATATATATATATATATAAAATTTCTTAAAAGCAAGGAACTAACTTACCATTTCAAGGAACATAATTCTTCCAAAATAAATTTAAACACACCCATAAGAGTTATCTAACTAATTGGCATATTAATTTTCCTTATTCCTGTGTTGTAGCAATAACAAATATTACTCAGTTAATCAGAGTTAGGCGTTCTATAAAGATGTTCCATTGAATTTACTAGGCCCAATGTGCTAATTAAAGCTGGTAGCATGAAGTAAGTAATTTACAATCTTATCCAGCAAGTTCATTAAATATCCCAGTTTTATAACATTTTTATTATTCTAGGACATGCAATGACATTTGCTGGATGTTCAAACACTGATATGAAGTACAATAAATCCAGTGAGAATTACAAAGCATGATGAAAGCTGTATATCAATAGTGCTCTATGGAAAATTCAAAACACCAATGCAGCTCATTATTTCTAATCTCCTGAATTCAAGATAGTCTGAAGGGATTTAATTGTTCAATCAAACCTGTCACATGCTCTGTCATTTTTGAAGTGTGAAATAGGCTCAACTGGGACATTTTCTGATTTCCCATAACTGGCAGTTGTTCTTACGTAGATTCACATACTATGATTTGCCTTGAACTTTTGAAATGATTACCTTTGTTTCCTTTATAAACTAATAAAGATTAATTGATTTATCCCTTTTTACCAAGCTGACATAATAATAGGATGAACTTTCAGCTCTATTTCTATTTTAGTGATGAGCCAATAATTTTTATAGATCTATAATAATTCTATACTGACCCAATACTTATTTCATTTTATAGGAAGCATGTGAATAGATCAGTGAAAGGCAAAGAGAAAGGGAAATATATACCCAACTGAATGCAGAGTTCCAAGGAATAGTAAGGAGAGATAAGACAGCCTTGTTAAGTGAGCTACAGCACAACTGTGCTCATTTCACATGTTAGCTAGGTTATGCTCAAAATCCTTTAAGCTAGGCTTCAATAGTACATGAACTGAGAACTTTCAGATGTACAAGCTGGATTTAGAAAAGGCAGAGGAACCAGAGATCAAATTGCCAACATCTGTTGGATCACAGAAAGCAAGAGAATTCCAGAAAAACATCTACTTCTGTTTCATTGACTACACTAAAGCCTTTGACTGTGTGGAACACAATAAAAAGTAGAAAAATTATAAAGTGAAGGGAATACCAGACCACTTTACCTGCCTCCTGAGAAACCTGCATGCAGGCCAAGAAGCAACAGTTAGAACAGACATGGAACAATGGACTGGTTAAAAATTGGGAAAGGGATACTTCAAGGCTGTATACACTCACTCTGCTTATTTAACTTATATGCAGAGTAATAATGCAAAATGCTGACTGAAGTACTTACAAGCTGGAATCAAGATTGCCAGGAGAAATATTAATAATCTCAGACGTGCAGATGACACCATCCTAATGTCAGATGGTGAAGGGGAACTAAAGATTCTTTGAGGGTAAAAGGGGAGAGTGGAAAAAGCTGGCTTAAAACTCAACATTCAAAAAACGAAGATCATGGCATATAGTCCTATCACTTCATGGCAAATAGACTGGGAAACAGTGGAAACACTGACAGACTTAATTTTTTGGGTCCAAAACCAATGTGGATGGTGACTGCAGCTATGAAATTATAACACATTTGCTTTCTTGGAAGAAAAGCTATGGCACACCTAGGCAACATTAAAAGGCAGAGACATCACTGTTGACAAAGGTCCATATAGTCAAAGCTATAGTTTTTCCAATAGTCATGTACAGATATGAGAGTTGGACCATAAAGGAGGCTGAGCACAAAAGAACTGATGTTTTCAAACTGTGGTGCTGGAGAAGACACTTGAGAGTCCCTGGGACAGCAAGGAGATCAAACCAGTCAATCCTAAAGGAAATAAACCCTGAATATTCATTAGAAGGACTGATGCTGAAGCTGAAACTCCAATACTGTGGCCACCTGATGCTAAAAGCCTACTCACTGGAAAAGACCCTGATGCTGGGAAAGATTGAGGAGAAGGGGACGGCAGAGAATTAGATGGTTGGATGGCATCTCTGACTCAATGGACATGAATTTGAGCAAACTCCTGGAGATAGTGAAGGACAGGGAAGCCTGGTGTTCTGCAGTACAAAGAGTCAGACGTGACTGAGCAACATGTGAATGTATATTAACACAATGCCAATCTATAGCAATATGCATTTAGCTATAGATTTTTTTCCAACTACCACTGAACAGTGAAAATCTGACAAGTGATACTTATCTATAAATTTTGAAAAAACAAATGAACAGCAGAGGAAACAGAGGAATTAAAGAAATAAAGAATAATGGATTAGAGAATTATTTATAAAAACAAAATACAGAGTTATATATAACCTTGATATCCAAAATGCATGAAGAATGAAGAAAAAGGAACTTCTGTGATTGTGTATTTTAAAACATAATAATAATAGAAATATGCAATAAGATAGAATTATTTTTATAAATAATAAAATTCACTATGCTAATAATGTTGTTCAGTAATAATACATGTTGTATATTATTTGCTTAGTCTCTAAGAGAAAAAGTAAAATAAAAATAATTTTTAATAATATCTTTGCCTATTAAACATAAATTTAATGCAGAAAATAATAGAGATTTTTTTTAAGGAATAATTTAGGCTGTGAATATCTAGCACATTAGAAAAAGTGCTTTGGCTTAATATTTTGCAGTGATATAGATGTTCAAACTTCATTCCTCAATTCACTAGTGGAACTAGAAAAGTCCACTTGGCTAAGGAGAAGTCTCAGCTCTCCAGTGATCTGTATCAAGAATGATAAATGAAGTAACTAATTGTACTTTGAAATCTGAAGTGGTAGTACTGTTAACACCTTAAGTAGTCCTAAATTGCTCATATTTCATACTAATGAAGCTTTTAAACTACCTGCTATGATTCTGTTAATGGGGTTGTCTTTAATACAGATGCTTTTATCAGCATATTCTTTGGTAGAAACAGTATTTTAAGTTTAATATTATCATACCATTAATTTCTAAGTGTTAGAGGTCCTGGGCAGTTTGGAAATACTTTCACAGTGCATGGAAGCCCCAGCTCTACCTATAGAATCAAATCCTTAAAAGATTAATGGGTCTTGTTAAAATGAACAATGTGAGACAAGCATAGTATACTGAATTTTTCTTCCAAGAAACTTCATTGCAACTGTATCTACAAAAAATGGACTATTTTATTAATTTACAATTTTCAACAAAGTATGTGTGTGTTCTTTTGAAGAAGTAAATACATGTTTGTTTAATGTTTGGAAATATAATCTCCCCTTTTCTAATTTGTAGTTTACATTTGTTGAATGTTTTCAGATATAATTTCATTCAGTGTAGACTATAAACTTAAATTTATCACAATACTGTAAGTTTTTACACTTAACAAATACATTGTATTGAAATCCATAAAAATGCAATCATATTTTATTTATTGAGTACCAGTATTTTATTTCCAGTTATATGATCTATTCTCCAAGGCTTGAATGTCAGTAAAATCATTTATTTTGATTCAGAATTTTTTCTATTAAATAATTCCTAGTGAAAACACTCATTCATTATTACAGACAATAACAAAAAAGAATCAGAGAATAAATACAGATTTGTGCATATGAGTTTAGATGTCAGCGTCATCTCAACCATGAATAGATCTCAGTAATCAGATTGTTTTGCAAAGTAATTTTTTTTCTTAAAAATATTTTTTTCCTTGATAAAAAAAAAATACATTCCATGCTACTACTGGCAATAAAGGATTCCAGACTAAAATTTGGCCCATACTCTATTCAGAAAAGGCAATCCTGAATCTGGTTTTCATTTTGCCTCTGGATGTACAGGATGATTTTCATTTGGTATCTCCCAATAAATTAATTCTGCCTGCTTGATTGTTGTCACCTGTCTTCAGAATTAGTGCACCCTTTGGTTCACTATTCTTTTTTATTGTCTTTAAAATTTTTTTTTTTTTTTGGTTCACTTTTCTTATCTCTACCCTTATCTGCTTTGGTCTACATGCCCAAATCTGTTAGATAAAAATCTTTTTAAGTTTTCTGGGTATTTTTTCCTAAGCAGAAAAATATATGAACAAAAGTATTTTCATGGCCGCGATATAAGTAAGACAGTAGAATATAGAAGAATATTTTTTTTCTGGGAAGGGAGTCCTGCTAATGTCATGGATCATGAACCAAAAACTAAGAAAAAACAAGCAGGTGTGGGGCCATACTGCCTGGCATCTCTAATCTAATTGCCATTTGGGCAATGTGACAAGTCCACCTATGTAAACCATCTGTTAGTTCTCTCACTCCATTTCACTGCATACCACTTGGAAAAGGAGAAACAAAAAAGCAAAATGCTTAGAGCCAAACAATGTAGTGCTTTTGGTTATAAAATGCTTGTATCAACATAGTCCATTTGAAGTCCCTTAGTTCATCCATTTTCTGGGCATAATTATACTTTGAATATATTTTGCTGGGATTTTAAAATTATTTTCATATTCTTAAATCAAGAGCTGAATAGACCTCTTTGAAGACCTGACAAATTCAGGTTCCTTGGGCAGCTTTGCTAACATTTTGAAAGCTGACTATATACCTTATGTTAAAGTTATTTCTTCTGCAGTATTAAGCAGTATTTGCCTCCCTCCCTCCCCCCTTTTTTTATTAGGAGGAAAATAGGAAACATCAATTGTTGACTTGAGAAAATTGTATGAATAATTATGTATTCAAAAGGCAGCACAAATTCATTACCATGTGACTTACCTTGCTGAGCTTCTTTATCATACACTTTCATATGAACAACCCCAGAAGTCTTATTTCTTAGAACGGTGGGGTTTCTTCCATCTCTTTTGCTGCAGGTTCCCAGCTGAGCTAAGTTTTGGTCTGCCCACCACAGTTTCTTATCTATAACAATGAAAAGATTTTTTTAATGAAAAAGATAATCATCTTATTAAATAATAATAAAGAACTATTAAACTCTAATGCTTTCTGATTTCTTTGGTTAAATTCCCAAACTCTGTTTCTAAGGGAAATAGCACAATCACTTTTACTTTTAAAAATACTTATCACAGTACATTCTATTGTTTAAATTTTCCTTCTTTTACTCCACTTAGAGATTATTGACTTTAACTTTTCTTTTTCTTAAAAAATACATGATATAAGTAAAGGTATAGCTCAAATGAATATGGAATACAGATTTTATTATTTACAATCTAAACCATGATTATAGTAGTATTGTACTGTATCTGTAAATGAACAGTAAAATCCAACAAAATACCTAAACTGTGAAAAAGATTGTTCTCTAAGTTCTATATAAAGCATGTAAGCTTTTAATCACTGGTACTCCACAATATTGGATTCTTCACAGTTATAGTGACTTATTTTTTGTACAGTTCATGCTCATTTCTCCAAAATTTTATAAATGAATACTATCAACTGGTATTGAATGTTTACTTTGTAATAGAGAATATACAATGTGCCTCAGATTAAAATTAGCCAGGTAGCTAGAACTGTAGTCAATTTTTATGCTTGTTATTACAGTATGTCAGACTGTCATATCAAAACTATAGGGATGCTATTATTATTTTCTGAGATTCAAAGAGATTAACTACCTTGGTCAAATTCATATATATGGTCATTCTGTCTCCAAAACTTGAATTCTTTCTAAGAGTCTACTCTTGGTGCATTAAAACATTTAAGGTAATGAAATAATTTTAAATCAAGTTCATAATTTTAAAGGTATTGAACAATCTATTTCAACAATAATGTTCAACAAGACAATTGAGACTACTATCAATTCCAACTAAGAAGTCTGAGTCAGGTTATTGAACTCAGGGAAGAAAATAATAACAATGCAGTCTTTACCTTCAAGGTACAATTATTCTATCAAATGTCAGGATATTTTAGACTGAACCAAAGCTTTGTTTCAGGTACTACCAAAGGAGTAATAACACAGACATTAATGATAACTATCTTTTTCTAAATCTGATTTTATGCAATGTACAATTCTAAACACTATAGATAAATTCATTTAATCTTCACAATTCCATAAAGTAAGTACTAGTATTATTAAGTTCAGTTCAGTTCAGTTGCTCAGTAGTGTCTGACTCTTTGAGACGCCATGGACTGCAACACTCCAGGCTTCCCTGTCCTTCACCAACTCCTGGAGCTTGCTCAAACTCATGTCCATGGAGTTGGTGATGCCATCCAGCCATCTCATCCTCTGTTGCCCCCATCTCCTCCTGCCTTCAGTCTTTCCCAGCATTAGGGTCTTTTCCAATGAGGCAGTTCTTTGCATCAGGTGGCCAAAGTATTGGAGTTTCAGCTTCAGCATCAGTCCTTCCAATGAATATTCAGGACTGATTTCCTTGAGGATGGACTGGATGGATCTCCTTGCAGTCCAAGGGACTCTCAAGAGTCCTCTCCAACACCACAGTTCAAAAGCATCAATACTTCAGCGCTCAGCTTTCTTTATAGTTCAACTCTCATATCCATACATGACTACTGGAAAAACCATAGCTTTGACTAGATGGACCTTTTTAAATCATCTTACAGTTAAGAACATTGAGGCAAATAGAGTTTAAGAAGTTTTTCACAGTATCACGGAATGAATAACAGCCCAAGGTTATGAACCAAGCACTGATTTTAGAGTCCATGGCTGTTAATCTCATTTCTACAGTGTCACCTTCCATAGAAGGATAGAGTTCAGTCTTCTTTCTCTTGACATATAATATGGATTTTAGATTATGATGGTGAAGTTGAGTAGCCCATTCACTTAGGTTTTATTAACCCACTGCCAAGGTACTCAGCAATGTTTCAGAAAGTAGCTACTCTAAAGTCCTGGCTCCTGGGGGGCAGAAGAGGATGACACAGAGCAGAATGTTTTCTTAAGTATGCAACTGTGCCCTTCAAAACACCTATAGACAAGTTTTTAAAAGTCATGAATCACTGCCCTTTTATCTCCTTCACAGCAAATACTGACACCCTTCTGGAGGTCCTCCACCCTTCTGAAGGACTCTGGGAGGCAAACCTCTGCCTGTCTCAGGAAAGAGTTTACAGCCGAGGTTATATCCTAAGCAGCCACCGATCATCCTAGCTTCACATAAAAAATCCTGAGCAAAGAATCACTAGTCTTCTCTCTTACAGAGTCATGGATGAGGAGGCATGTTCCACAGGGCAAGAATATTATTTAATGAATGAACAAACAAATGAAAAAGACAAACAGAAAATATAATAGAAAAGAGAAAAAGTAAAATATTAGTCTGAAAAGTCCAACAGAGAATTTCCTGGAGGTCCAGTTGTAGGACTCTGCTTCTAGTGCAGGGGGCATGGGTTTAACCCCCAGTGGGGGAACTAAGATTCCATATGACATGCAACCCAGTCTCCCCACAAATAAATAAAATGTCCTATAGCCAGTATCATCAGACTGTACTTGCAACAATTAGATTCACTACTTCCATGAAGTTACAGGGAATAAAAAAAAAAAGGCTAGTTTTACTTAAAAATGTCCTTAATTGAAAAGTAACAAGCATCAGTTTTGTTCAGTCCAGGCCTATTTATTATTCTGAGTAACAAAATTGGGAGCCTGTGCATACAGAAAGTACTTTGGGTGCATCAGTTCAGTTCAGTCTCTCAGTTGTGTCCGAGTCTTTGTGACCCCATGAACCACAGCTCGCCAGGCCTCCCTGTTCATCACCAACTGCTGGATTCTACCAAAACCCATGTCTATTGAGTCAGTGATGCCATCCATCCAACCATCTCATTCTCTGTCCCATTCTCCTCCTGCCCTCAATCTTTCCCAGCATCAGGGTCTTTTTAAATGAGTCAGCTCTCCGCATCAGGTGACCAAAGTATTGGAGTTTCAGCTTCAACATCAGTCCTTCCAATGAACACCCAGGACTTATCTCCTCTAGAATGGACTGGTTGGATCTCCTTGCAGTCCAAGGGACTCTCAAGAGTCTTCTCCAACACCACCGTTCAAAAGCATCAGTTCTTCGGTGCTCAGCTTTCTTTACAGTCCAACTTGCACATTCATACATGACCACTGGAAAAACCATAGCCTTGACTAGATGGACCTTTTTGACAAATAATGTCTCTGCTTTTGAATATGCTATCTAGGTTGGTCATAACTTTCCTTCCAAGGAGTAAGTGTCTTTTAATTTCATGGCTGCAGTCACCATCTGCAGTGATTTGCAGTGACAAAAATAAAGTCAGCTACTGTTTCCACTGTTTTCCCATCTATTTGCCATGAAGTGATGGGACCAGATGCCATGATGTTAGGTTTCTGAATGTTGAGCTTTAAGTCACCTTTTTCACTCTCCTCTTTCACTTTCATAAGAGGCTCTTTATTTCTTCTTCACTTTCTGCCATAAGGGTGGTGTCATCTACATATCTGAGGTTATTGATATTTCTCCTGGCAATCCTGATTCTAGCTTGTGCTTCTTCCAGCCCAGCGTTTCTCATGATGTACTCTGCATATAAGTTAAATAAGCACAGACACAATATACAGACTTGACGTATTCCTTTTCCTATTTGGAACCAGTCTGTTGTTCCATGTTCAGTTCTAACTATTGCTTCCTGACCTGCATATAGGTTTCACAAGAGGCAAGTCAGGTGGTCTGGTATTCCCAGCTATGGAAGAATTTTCCACAGTTTATTGTGATCCACACAGTCAAAGGCTTTGGCATAGTCAATAAAGCAGAAATAGATGTTTTTCTGGAACTCTCTTGCTTTTTCCATGATCCAGTGGATGTTGGCAATTTGATCTCTGGTTCCTCTGCCTTTTCTAAAACCAGCTTGAACATCTGGAAGTTCACGGTTCACGTATTGCTGAAGCCTGGCTTGGAGAATTTTGAGCATTACTTTACTAGTGTGTGAGATGAGTGCAATTGTGTGGTACTTTGAGAATTCTTTGGCATTTCCTTTCTTTGGGATTGGAGTGAAAACTGACCTGTTCCAGTCCTGTGGCCACTGCTGAATTTTCCAAATTTGTTGACATATTGAGTGCAGCACTTTCACAGCATCATCTTTCAGGATTTGAAATAGCTCAACTGGAATTCTCTCACTTCCACTAGCTTTGTTCGTAGTGTTGCTTCCTAAGGCCCACTTGACTTCACATTCCAGGATATCTGGCTCTAGGTGAGTGTGAATGATCACACGATCGTGATTACCTGGGTCGTGGGTGCATAGTGAACTACAATTGTGTAGAACAAATGTACTTATGAGACAGCTTAAACTGCAGGAAGAATGAGCTACTTTTTTCAAAGGATATCATTTTATCATTGAAAGAGTGACAATCCATGGCTATTCAGACTTAGATATTTGGCAGAAATTTTTCTCAAAAAAAAAAAAGCAGGGGGGAGTGAACAGTGTTTGACAATAACCAACTTTGAGACTTATTATAAAGCTGTAGTAATTGAGACAGTGTTGTATTGTTGAAAGAATAAGATCTATGTCTTTATAGATCCTATGTTCTAGTGAGAGAGATAGACAAGAAATAAACACATAGAAACGGTATACCTAAAATTCCTATAAAGCAACAGCAAATAAATAACCTGATTGAAAATGGGCAAATAAATGAAACATTTCTCTAAAGAAAACTTGCAAGCAAACATCTAACAGGTATATGAAAAAATGCTCAACATCATTAATCATCAGGAAAATGCAAATCAAAACCACAGTGAAATATCACATCACACCTGGCTCTCAAAAAATTACAAACAAAACAAAACAACACAAAAACAAAAAACATAACAATGCTTGCAAGGATGCAAGGATGTGGAGAAACTTAAACTCTTGTACACTGTTGCTAGGAATGTAAAACAGTGCAGACACCATTTAAAATGGTATGGAGATTAGTCAAAAAATTAAAAATACACCATGATATGACCTTGGCCACCTGATGAGAAGAGCTGACTCATTGGAAAAGACCCTGATGCTGGGAAAGATTGAAGGCAAAAGGAGAAGAGGGTGGCAGAGGATGAGATGGTTAGATAGCATCACTGACTCAATGGACATGAGTTTGAGAAACTCTGGGAGATAGTGGAGGACAGGGAAGCCTGCAGTGCTGCAGTCCATGGGGTCGCAAAGAGTTGGAAATGACTTAGGGATTTAACACAACAACAATGTTCTAGCAATACCATTTCTGGGTATATATACAAAATAACTGAAGTCAAAATCTTGAAGAGATATTAACACTCCAATGTTCACTGCGGCCTTATTCATAAAAGCAAGCATAAATGTATGGAAACAACCTAAAAGTCCACCAAAAGATGAATGGATTGATAACATCTGGTGTGCATATACAATGGAATATTATTCGGCTTTTAAAAAGGATAATAATCTCATGGGGGATGTTGATAACAGGCAAGGCTACATGTGGGTAGGGATAAGGAGAATATAGGAAATCTCTGTATTTTCTTGTCAATTTTGCTGTGAACCTAAAACTGCTCTAACAAAATAAAGTCTTTTTAAAAATAGAGAGAATTTCACCCCATGCAACAAGATGGATGAAATTTGAGGACATTATAGTAAATAAGATTAGCCAGTCACAGAAGGATAAATATTGTATGATTCCACTCATATGCGGTATCTAAAACAGCCAAACTCATAGTAACAGAGTAGACTAGTGGTTGCCAGGAGTGGGGATGGGGCTGGGGGATGAGAGAGTTGCTGTCCAGCAGGTATAAAATGTTTCAGTTACACAAGATGAATAGGTTCTAAAGATCTTTTATACAATATTGTGCCTACAGCTAACAATACTTTATTGTGCACTTAAAAATTTGTTAAGAGGGTAGATCTTATGGTAAGGGTTCTTACCACAGTAAAAAAGATAAGAAATAACTGAAGGCTGTCATGAGTCCTATAAAGAAAATAGGCATAGTTTCACTTTCTGGTTTTCCTATTTTTGTCTGCACATCACTCCACTCTACTTACCCTCCATTGCACAAGTCTCAACCTACGCTCAGTGCAATACTTCAGACTAGCACATCCCACATTGACTCTTCTTTCTCATTGATTCCAAAGCCTCTGCAGACAGCATCATATGGTTTTGTATGAAATTGCTGCTTTTTCTTTTCTTTTCACTTGTACTAATTTTGACTCTTTATCCAGAGATGAAAATCTGAGAATAAGGATCCTGTCTTGTATTTCTTTGTATTCTTCACAGCGCTTTGTATTCTTTTGAACTGAGTGTGATGTAGAAATTCCCTAAATATCTGTGAAATGGCTGGGGAAATAATATCCCTAAAAATATCTCCCAGAATAATTTACTTCTTAGAAAACATTTAAATAAAGCCATCTCCTCCACTTCCTCCTCTTAAAATGTTCTCTTTTTAAATATTTTTCTTTTTTGACAACTCCTCTAATATAAAGAACTTTGGTTTTGACTCTGTAATTATTTAGAATCATATTTCTATCACTTTTTTTTCCTTACACTGTTATTCATATAAATATACTAGAATCTTCAGAAATTACCAAAATTCAAAAACTACTTTCTTATGTTGGAAGCAATTATGAATATCTCTATTTCACTATTATAAGCTGAACTCTGCACCACAAAATTCATATGTTAAAATTCTAACTGTCAGTACCTCAGACTGGGACTGTATTTGAACATAAAATCATTAAAGAAGTAATTAGGCTTCCCTGGTGGCTCAGATGGTAAAAGTCTGCCTGTAGTGACAGAGACCTGGGTGCAATCCCTGGGTTGGGAAGATCCCCTGGAAAAGGAAATGGCTACCCACTCCAGTATTCTTGCTTGGGGAATCCCATGAACAGAAGAGAAGAGTCTGGTGTGCTACAGTCCATGGGGGTCACAAAGAGTCAGACAGGATTGAGCAATGAACACTTTCACATAATAGGGTGGATCTTAATCCTACATGACACATGTTCTTATAAAAAGAAAATTAGGCCACAGAAACACACAGATGGAAGACTCAATGAGGAAAGGATAGCCATCCACAAGCCATGGAGAGAAGCCTCAGAAGAAATCAACTATGTTGACTCCTGGTTTTCAGACTTCAAGATTCCAGAACAGTGAGACAATGAATTTCTGTCAAGAAATCCAGTCTATGAGACTTTGTTAGGGCAGCCCTAGCAAACAAATACGTTTACTAATAGGGATATAGAAGACACTTATGAAAGAATTAATATAAATATCATAAATGTAAATTGGTTCTACCATACAATTGCCAAACTCTGTACTCAAAAGAGAGAGAAATAAAGGAAATAATTTTACTGAGACACAACTGAGCAAATGAGCACTAAGTCCCAAGGCCTTTGCTAGGCACATATAACTGTCTCAATCATTCATAAGTGAGTGGATGCAATAAAATGCCTGTCAATAAGCAAAATCTATAACTTAAAAAAAAAATCCACAAATACAGCAACAAACATCAAAATAAATAACCCAAAGAGTTGAAATTGCATTTACTGCCTGGAAATTGGAAGAAGAGTAAGGGAGATTTCTCACTTGTGATTTCAGTAACTAAATTTTACCCTCAGAGCTCCAAAAATCTCTTTCATATACCTAACTATCCTCTTAATCTTCAGCCCATATATGCTACTACATAGCAGGAATTTCTACCTGAATATAAGGAAGTCACTGCAAACTTTACATGACCAAAATAAAATTCATCTTATTTTTCCCATGTATACTTATCTCCCAGTAGAATTATGTATGAATTAATGTTTGTATCCCCTGCTAAATTCATATATTGAAATCTTACTCCCAGGGTGTGGTGCCCTGGGAGGTGATTGGGCTGTAAGTGTGGAGCCCTCATGAGTGGAATTAGTATCCTTATAAAAGACACACCCCTGAGAGCTCTCTATCCCTTCTGCTGTGAGACAGTAAGACCAGCTGGCTGCCTGTGAAGCAGGAAATACATTCTCACCAGACACCAAATCTGCTACCACCTTGATCTTGGATTTCTCAACCTCCAGAATATTGAGAAATAAATGTTTGCCACTTAAAGCATCCCATCCTGTGGTATTTTTGTTACAACATTCTGAACTAAGACGGCTTCTCACAGTGAACGGTCTCTGACTTGGTCATCTGTGGTAAAAACTAGAGGGCCATCTTTTTAACCCTCCCAGGGCCATGTCTCTTAGGTGCTTAGCCCAATGTTTTATTTCCTCTCCATTCCCACTAAAACTCCTTAGCTCAGGACTCCATTACTTCTCATTCTCCTGATGACCTTTGCTGAGGAAACACTAGAGTGATCTTTCCAAAATGCGAATCTAAGCATGTCACTCCACCACTTAAAATTCTACAGTGGCTTGCATTCCCCTGCCAAACCACTTAGCATGGCACAAACGCCATTTGTGATTTGATGCCTACTTAACTTTCCATCACTAGATCTATTACTGCCCACTGTGTACCATGTTTAGAAATATTGAACTTCAGTCAACTTTCAATTTCCCAAGGATAGATTAACTACATTATGAGGGAAAATGGGTGAAAATGGGCCAAAGACAGCTTACTTGTAAAGAAAAAGAACTAAAAGTGTAGTGGATTAGAGAAATATCTACATATCAGAATGAGTCTATTATTTATAATTATATAGGAACCATTCCATTTTTACATTGTACCTATTGCAAATAAGGAACGCCCCTTCCACCTGGGCAGTCAAAACTGGCTATGTGCATATGCAATCTGTTAGCTGCTTTTGGGTGCAGGAACAGTTTTCTGCAGTTTGCCTGAATTTCTGGGCAAAAATCTATTTCTTAGGACAATGATGGTACTAGAAGTCTCTATGCTGTGCTTTGTCCCAAGACTTGTTTTTATTTATTGTTCTCAAACAGAGAATCTAGAAAGTGGCATTGGAGGTGAGAGGAAGAGCAACACAGAACAGAACCCTGGAGGTGAGAGGAAGAGCAACACAGAACAGAACCCTGAATTTTGTTCTGAAGACTTTGTGACCTTGAACTGACAGATACGGTCTTAAAATTCCTTCAATTCATTGTCACATTGAGGTTTGCCTCACTGAGAGCCGAGGGACAGTCTAGGATTGTAGGGAGAAAAACCTGAGAATGGCAGGTAATTTAATTTCCAAGTTGATGGCTTGACTGTATTGCCAGGAACTAGTATTTGTGTGATGATGAAGGAGAGAATGACAGTGAGAGAGAATTTTCTGACAAAAACAAAGAGGCCCCAAATAACTGCTTGCTGCAATGTTTAGAAAACAAAAATGTTTATTTAGTGAAAATATTTTATTTAGTGTTTATTTAGTGAAAAATATTATTCTCATCAAAAAAAGGGAAAAGGAACAAGGTCCTCCTATGTAGCACCGAGGACTATATTTAATATCCTATGATAAACCAAATGAAAAATAATATATTTAATATATATTTCAGTCATATATATATTCAGTTTTATGTATATATAAAACTGAGTCATTTTGCTATATAGCAGAAATTAGCACAATATTATAAAGCAAATAAAAAGAAAATTAGAAGAGGAGAAAGAGGAGCGGGAGAAGAAAGAGATAAAGACCCACTGACCTCCTGTAAACACTTTAACATCCTAATGAAATGCATTTGAATTAAATATCCATCTTGTGTCACAGTTGTGTTAAATTGGATCTGAACAACGTTTTATCTGTATTCTCCTGATTTCCATTAGCCCAGTAAATAGGATAATACAGAGTTGATATAGTTTTTCAAAACAATGATTCCCAAATATCCCGAAGCCCCTTTATGTGTGAGTGTTCAGTTGCAAAATCTGTCTGACTCTCTGCAATCCCAAAGACTGTAGCCTGCCAGGTTCCTCTGTCCATGGGATTTTCCAGGCAAGAGTACTAAAGTGGTTGCCATTGCCTTCTCCAGGAGATCTTCTTGACCCGGAGATTGAACCGTGTCTCTCACATCTCCTGCACTGGCAGGCAGATTCTTTACCACTGCACCACCTGGGAATCCGCCAATGCCAATTACATAAATGTTTTAAATGGATGGTTTTAAGGCTTGTTGAGAGTCACTGTATACAGTGGGTGAGGGAGTATGGGTTGGGGTCATATAAACATGCTTTGATGCGTGGCTATGACATATTCTGAGTGATTTTCAACAACATACTTGAATCCTTATTATTAGTCTTCTCATCTGTAAAGGGAAAAAATTCCACCACACTGTTATAATATATGAAATAATTAGCTGTATGATTTGAATGGTAAAGACAATAACTGATAGCTACATTGAATAAAAGAATGAGTCAACAAAATCTAAAATATATTTGAGTATACTAATTCTAATATACAAGCACTTCAGAAAAAAAAATCTCTATCCACTGTCAATAGAAAACTGTACGAATTTTTTTTCATAATTAATGATGAATTACTACATTTCTAGGCTTCCCTGATGGCTCAGACAGTAAAGAATCTGCCTGCAATGCATGAGACCAGAGTTCATTACCTGGTTGAAAAGATCTCCTGGAGTAGGAAATGACAACCCACTCCAGTGTTCTTGCCTGGGAAATCCCATGGACACAAGGGCTTGGCAGGCCACAGTCCATGGGGTTGCAAAGAGGTGGACATGATTGAAGGACTAACACTAAACAGTTCTATGATTTTACACTACTTCTCTTATGGCTAGCAGAATGTGCCACCTGAAAATGTGTCTCTTTGGCGTAAGGATTATTTGGAGCTAATTATTTTAAGAAAAATCGGACATAGGATAAACTCTGAAAACAGAATAGAAATTACTCTTTTGTAAAGGAAATTTACATTAGAAAGTGGGCCTGTACCATGAGGACAGACATCACCAGGGATAAGCTTTTCATCTGAGAGATTCATCTGCAAGATGGGACAATCTTCGTTTACTAAACATTTCCTAATTTCATCTTTCCATGAACTGCCTTCCCCTCTTTGAAGCTGCAGACCCCATCTCTTTCTGTAGCTCAGGAAATAAATAGTATATAAAATAATATATTATATATAAACCTGAATAGTATAGCTATCTTTTGAATCTCATATTTTGGTGGGGTCCAACCATACATAAGCTATTTTTTTTTCCTCCTGTTAATCTGTCTTTGGGTTTCACCAATAGCTCAGTGGGTAAAGAATCTACCTGCAATGCAGGAGACATAGGAGACACAGGTGTTTGATCCCTGGGTTGGGCAGGTCCCCTGGAGGAGGAAATGCTGACCCATACCAATATTCTTCCTGAAGAATCCCAGGGATAGAGGAGCTTGGTGGGCTACAGCCCAAAAGGACTGCAAAGAGTTGGACACCACTGAGCAATTAAGTGCACACAGCACAATCTGTCTTTTATTAGGAGATATCAGCCAAGAGTCTAGGATGGTGCAAAAAAAAAAATTATTTTCTTTCCCTATCCCACTAGTTAGATTCATTCACATGAATGTGGGTTGAGATTAGTAGTATAATACCTGAAAGTGGAAAAGAATAATGCTCATTGCCCGTGGCAATCACTCCAAAGTGATTACCAAGTTCAAGTCACATATAAAATGACCTATTAAGTTAGGACAAGTAGAATATTGGGTTTCCCTGGTGGCTCAGATGGTAAAGAATTTTCTTGCAATGTAGGAGCCAGGGTTTGATTCCTGGATGGGGAAGATTCCCCTGGAGAAGGGAATGGCTATTCACTCCAGTATTCTTGCTTGGAGAATCCCATGGAGAGAGGAGTCTGGAGGGCCATAGTCCACAGGGTTGCAAAGAGTCATGATAGATTGACTAACACAAGTAGAATATTAGAACTTCAATTTGTATCTGTAAGTGCTGTAAACAAGGGAGATTAACAGTGTTCAAAGACAACAATGTAATTCTTTGTTTGACTTTTACATATACATTGTTTAGGAGACATGTTTAAGAGAATCATTTCCCCTTTATTAAGGTATTTAGTTTAAGCAAGGTCTACAATGGCAACCCACTCCGGTACTCTTGCCTGGAAAATCCCATGGATGGAGGAGCCTGGTAGGCTGCAGTCCATGGGCTCACTAAGAGTTGGACATGACTTTCATGCATTGGAGAAGGAAATGGCAACCCACTCCAGTGTTCTTGCTGGAGAATCCCAGGGACGGGGGAGCCTGGTGGGCTGCCATCTATGGGGTCGCACAGAGTCGGACACGACTGAAGTGACTTAGCAGTAGCACAGAGGGTTAAGTTAGATAATGACCTCTATGTTGGACTGAGTTGTGTCTTCCCCCAAATCCAGACATTGAAGTCCTAACCCTCAATGTGACTGTATCTGGAATTGGGACTTCAGAGAGGTAACTAAGGTTACATGAGGTCATAACAGTGGTACCCCAGTCCATACATGACTGGTGTCATTACAAGAAGATATCAGGGATGTGGGCACAGAGGAAAGACAAGGGGAGGGTGTGATGAGAAGGTGGATATCTGTAAGCCAAGGAAGCCTGGGGAGAAACCAAACCTTCTGACACATTGATCTCTTCCAGCCTCTGGAAAGGTGAGCAGATAAATTTCTATTGTTTAAGCCATCTGGTCTAGTATTTGGTATGGCAGCCCTCACTGACATATATCTGCTAATTTATTCAGAACAGAATACAGTCCTGGGAAAGTTATTTAAAAGAGTCTGAGATTTTGAGTTCACGCTGAGATGCACAATAGGAACCACTGAGAGAAAACTCACTCTATATTCAAGCAGACCTGTACATTACCTCTAAAATATACTCCAATTACCTACTTCCAAATTACGTATTTCCAAGATCTCCACTGCTTCCACTTCCACTGATACCACACTAGTCCAAGAGGTCACAGAGTCTCACCTGAACTCCTATACCAGATAAGGTTCACCAGCGTCCGTTCTTTTCCTCTCCCATAGCCCAGTCTTCACACAGCTTTGGGCAATCATTTTATTAATAAAACACAAACCAGGATTTAAACTCCTGTTTAACTCTTCAGTTGACTACTGAAGTTTTCAGTCTTTATCAGATAAGTCTCTGAGAATCTTGTCAACCTTGACCCTCCTCTCCTGTGGAATGAAGCTCCTGTTACTCCAGTCAAGTTAGCCAGAACCTGAAAAGCACTTTCTGATCTTAAAGAGTTTTTACTTGCTATTTTCTCTGCCCAGAAAACTCTTCCTTAGACATCTTCACAAGGCTAGATTTTGCTTGCCATTCAAGTGTAAGCTCAAATAACACCTCCCTGGCAAGGACTTCATGGAAACTTTTATTTTCACACCATTTTTCCGTATCTGACATTTTCCCTAATGTTTATGCATTTACTGTCTATGTCAGCTAAGAGCAAGTTCATGAATATAAGGACTGAAGCTACCTTTTTTCACCCCTGTGTCTCTATGTTGAAAAGATATAATCTAGATATATAACAATTAATAAATTCTCACTATTCTAATAAAATTCTAGTTCTAGAAATAACTGGGGCTGATAAAAGAAATATCCCCAATTCTGTTACTCTGATGCTTAGAACAAGCTTTGGGTAAGAGGGCTGTGTGTGAATGAGAGAAAGAGGCAAAGAACTGAAAAAATGGCCACTTAGAATTATTATCACCTGGAGCCTGAGTAGTTATACAGATTTTCTTTTTTCTTTTGTTTTGATATCCCTGAATAAATGGGACACTGGAAAACAGTTTTTAACTTTTTCTTTGAGTAGCAATGGTGTCTCAAACTTCTGATATTCAGTTTCATCAGTGAACCTGGAAGCAGCAAGTGTGACCTTTTTTGCTGCTCCTCCCATGGCAGTCATGGTCAATGGGGACATTTCTCAGGTTGAGTGCCAGCTCTATACTAAGCCATGAGGCATGACTACAAGAGGAAATGTCTAAAGGTCAGTAATCGTCCTCAGCAAGTAGTTCTAGGTTCCTTTAAGAGATTGCAAACAATAGGAAGATAAATGTAAAATCAGAGGAATCACAAGTCAGTTCTCCACAGAAGAACTGAAAGAGTAGCACTGACATATAGATAGTGGGAAGCTGCTGTACAGCACAGGGAGCTTAGCTCACTGCTCTGTGATAATCTAGAGCGGTGGGATGTGGGAGTGGGAGTGAACTCAAGAAGGAGGGGATATATAGACATGTAGCTGATTCATGTTACACAGCAGAAACCAACACAATGCTGTAAAGCAATTATACTCCAGTTAAAAAAATAAATAAAAGGAGAGGGTGGGATGATTTGAGAGAATAGCACTCTAACATGGATATTACCATATGTGAAGTAGATCACCAGTCCAAGCTGATGCATGAAACAGGGCACTCAAAGCTGGTACACTGGGATAACCGAGAGGGATGGGATGGGGAGGGAGCAGGAGGGGGGTTTGGGATGGGGGACACATGTACACCTGTGGCTGATTCATGTCAATGTATGGCCAAAACCACCACAATACTGTAAAGTAATAAGCCTCCAATTAAAATAAATAAATTAAATTTTTTAAAAATAAAGGATTTTTGAAAAATCAAAGTAAGTAGATAGCTGCAGCTGCTTGCACTTTCTACACTCTCTGAGGATGGCTAGGGAAGGTGGAGATGGCGCGAAGGAAGTGGACAGCTGAGAGATGGAATCTGGGGAACAGTGGTGGAGTTGTGTAGAGTTCCCTTTCCTCGAAGTGAACCACAATTTCATTTTTAAGGTGGAACGTCTAGGAGACTCAGCTGTGATTTTACCTAGCACTCCACAGGCCAGTGCCAATCTATTGTCACCCCACCAAACTAGTTCAAGAAAACAACCTATGAGTGCAAATGTAGAGAAAATAGTCAAGGAAAACAAGATCTTCATTTAATTCCTTTACAGTGTGGTTAAAGGCCTTAAATTACAGAAGGAAGAGAACCAGCAGAACTTTTCAGAAAATCCAGCAACTTTAATGTAAAGAAGTTTGGAATTAACAAATAGATAAATAAACACACAGAGAATGAATATGAAGAAAGTATGTGTTTAAAAATGCCTTCAGGAATATCAGTGCATGTGGGTTTGAATTACTTGATACAGGGTCATGCAATGATCTTCATATTGATTTTCTGAATGACACTCTTTCAAAACAAAAATTAAATGAAGAAAAAACAAAACCCTGGTTCCAAATAGGAAAAGGAGTATGTCAAGGCTGTATTTAACTTATTTAACTTATATGCAGAGTACATTATGAGAAATGCTGGGCTGGAAGAAGCAGAAGCTGGAATCAAGATTGCTGGGAGAAATATCAATAACCTCAGATATGAAGATGACACCACCCTTATGGCAGAAAGTGAAGAGGAACTCAAAAGCCTCTTGATGAAAGTGAAAGTGAAGAGTGAAAAGGTTGGCTTAAAGCTCAACATTCAGAAAACGAAGATCATGGCATCTGGTCCCATCACTTCATTCGAAATAGATGGGGAAACAGTGGAAACAGTGTCAGACTTTATTTTGGGGGCTCCAAAATCACTGCAGATGGTGACTGCAGCCATGACATTAAAAGACGCTTACTCCTTGGAAGGAAAGTTATGGCCAACCTAGATAGCATATTCAAAAGCAGAGACATTACTTTGCCAACAAAGGTCTGTCTAGTCAAGGCTATGGTTTTTCCAGTGGTCATGTATGGATATAAGAGTTGGACTGTGAAGAAAGCTGAGCACCAAAGAATTGATGCTTTTGAATTGTGGTGTTGGAGAAGACTCTTGAGAGTCCCTTGGACTGCAAGGAGATCCAACCAGTCCATTCTAAAGTAGATCAGCCCTGGCATTTCTTTGGAAGGAAGGATGCCAAAGCTGAAACTCCAGTACTTTGGCCACCTCATGTGAAGAGTTGACTCATTGGAAAAGACTCTGATGCTGGGAGGGATTGGGGGCAGGAGGAGAAGGGGACGACAGAAGATGAGATGGCTGGATGGCATCACCAACTTGATGGACATGAGTTTGAGTGAGCTCCGGAAGTTGGTGATGGACAGGGAGGCCTGGCGTGCTGTGATTCACGGGGTCGCAAAGAGTCGGACAAGTCTGAGCGACTGAACTGAACTGAACTGAATGAAGTAGGTTCATGAGAAAGAAGACTTTCTTCAGAACTTAAAACTAGTTAACAAGTATAGATAAAAGAGGAGCTTGTCTTAGTCACAGTTGTTAACAAAGAAGTAGAGAAGCTGCAGCCAGCTGTTGCTCTGAGATGCAGTCAACTAAAATGCAGTCTAAAAATGCAGTCTAAAAATCTAAGCTTTACTCAGTTGATAGACCACTAAGGGTCAGATGAGAAATTGCTACACTATAAGGGGGCTTCCCAGGTGGTTCAGCCAGTAAAGAATTTGTCTGCAATGCAGGTGACTGGGGTTTGATCCCTGGGTTGGGAAGATACCCTGGCAAAGGGAATGGCAACCCACGCCAGTATTCTTGCCTGGAGAATTTCATGGACAGAGGAGCCTGGTGGGCTACAGTGCATGGAGTTAGTTGCAAAGCATTGGACATGATTGAGCAACTAACACTTTGACATACACACTTTTATCCCCCTTATAACTTCTACTTATTTGGAAAAGCAGGTGAAGGGGCCATAGTGGACCATGATCACTTAGAACCAACTATTCATTAACTTCACTGCTGAAGTCTCCAGAACTGATTTGTACCAGTTTGACCTTCCAAGCCAGTCTGTATGACAGGCATTCTATCAGTCCAGGATATTTTGTTAAATTTTTTTGTTTCATTTGGAATACATGTATTTTTGTAATAGATATTTCTTCCCTCTTGAGACAGAATTAAAATCTGTTTCTGGTAACTAGATTCTATGTAGAATAGGGCCCAGGAAGTATTAATCTCAGTAGACATCGTCACAAATATATCCTTATTATTATGCTCATGTCTTGGTTTTCAGTTTTGTCAAAAAAAATCTATCATTTTAAATATGTAAATATATAGTATATAAATAATTTATAAAGTGTATAAACATTAAAATAATATTATAGGGACTTCCCTGGTGGTTCAGTGGCTAAACCTCCTGCTCTCAATTCAGGAAGACCAAGCTCAATCCCTGGTCATGGGACTCGAACCCACATGACTCAACTAAGACCTGGTGCAGCCAAATACATAAACTACTAAAAATTGATATTTTATTGACCTAGAAATCAATGTTTATGACAAATTAAAACTGAAAAAAGTTTATATATAATTTGTAAAAAAGATCATAAATTTTAACTTTTCGAAATAAAGTTTTAAAATACAGTTTGCTAACAAATATTACTGATATCTTTAAATGATCCTATTCTGCTCATTTTTAAATTATTCAGCATTAATGTTAAATTTTTACTTCAATTAATTTAAATCATTTTTACAGTGTGCTTCTTGAGCAATGTTTTCTTCTTTTAATATCATTTGAGATTCAGTGAACTAGTATTTCATTCTGGTTTGAACACACTGTATATTAAAAGGTTCCAATATTTCAAAAATTGCTTCAAATGGTTGTTCTATCCTGGATAACTTATTGCTCTGTCTTTATTATTAAAATATGAATGTTGTTGTTGTAGTTACTATGCAACTCTTGACACTGCCAAATAATTAATATTGTAAAATTTACTGACTAGAAATATATATATGTGGGTGTAAACATAAATACATTACTGGGAAAAGGTTAAAAAATAAATACTGTCAAAAATAAATGATCTTTGGTGCTCCCATTTGCCATGATCCTGTCTTTCCCAAATAATTTAATGTGATATATCTATTTATTTGAAAATAAAAGCACATAAAACCTCTACATTATAGCACATTTCAGAGGGAAGCATTGCCCATTTAAATAACGTTACCAAAATATTATATCATTGCAACTCAAGACTTTCAATTGAATTGGATGGGATAGCTGCCAGTTGGAGCAATACTCTTGAATCAGAAAATAAAAATAAAATTGTGGTTTGTAAAAGAAGCATCATCTTATAATCCTTTACTTTGTAACTCATTAAATTTTGTAACATTAAATCATATGTTTTAACTGTGATTCATAAAACAAAAAGGCATGTTCTTTTTATAACGAATCTCAGGATGAGCATCCCTATGCAATCACTTCATTATGCTCTCATTTTCATACCTGGAATTCCACAAGATAATGACTTGGTGTACTAGAACTAAGTCACAATATAATATTCCTGAATAAAGAATGCAACTGTGAATTTGATAATGCATATAGCTCTCTTTGGGGCTTTCTCAGTGGCTCAATGATAAAGAAACCGCCAGCCAATGCAGGAGATGTAGGAGACATAAGTTCAGTCCCTGGGTTGGGAAAATCCCCTGGAAGAGGAAATGGCAGCCCACTCCAGTATTCTTGCTTAGAAAATCCCATGGACAGAGAAACCTGGTGAGCTGCAGTCCATGGGGTTGCAAAAGAGTCAGACATTGCTTAGGAGCTGAGCACAGCACAACACAGTTCTCATTAAATTGGGGATTTAAAGTAAAATGGTAAGCTTATTGATATAAGACTTTTTAAGAAGAAAGAGTGGTAAGATGAACTGGAGATGTGATTTTTGTCATTCTACACCAAGTAATTTCCAGTTCTGGTTAGGTTTCTCACAACTAGAATTCCATATGAAAAATATAGGTGGCAAAATATCATAACAGAAAAAAAAAAATACACGAATGCTTAGATTTAACTTACATGGAAATAAGTTGGAGGTATACTGAGTATTTCAAAAAAGAAAAACATGTTTCAAGGTAGGGGGGGGATGTCTAGATAAATTTTCAAGTGGTAGCTTATGGCTATATAATTTTGAAATTTTCCTGAGAGCATATGCTATGGCTATGTTCTATAACTATGTAACTTTTATGTATTCTATTGTTCATCAAATAGGAATATAAGTATTTCAACTTAATGAGTATCCATAATTTGGATAAGGTAATATTACAGATGATGAAGTGAGATGCATTTTTTTAAAAACCAAAAATGTTCTTCCAAAGTGAAATCTTAGTAGTCCTTAATATGGCACAAATATTATTCTTGTCTCATTATTCCAGTGAGCCAAGAGTTCTCTTGCAAAGCTCTTAATCTCTATTCCAAGGTAACAGGATCTTTTTCCCTCCCATACATAATCTCATTATGAGTCAATTCAACACAAAATAATCTCATCATCTGCCTTTTGAGTACTCTTCATCTGTGATAAATCAGTATACATATATACAACAATTATACTTACAATTTAAAAACCTAAAATCATGAGATTTTTTTTAAAGGTGTACATGTTTTATGGTTTCTTTTTAAAGATATTCCTTGAATGGTTATAATTTCAATATGGAACACTAAAAAATAAAATTAAATTGATATAGATATTTATTTCAACTTCTACTGATAAATGATTATGAAAAGGAAAAAAATAGAAATTTGTATGTTAATACTCAAGTACAAATTTTTTTTTTAATTTGCCTACATCTAGGTATATCAGTTCAGTTCAGTTCAGTCATTCAGTCATGTTCGACCTTTTGCAACCCCATGAACCGCATCATGGCAGGCCTCCCTGTCCATCACCATCTCTGGGAGTCCACCCAAACCCATGTCCATTGAGTCAGTGACACCATACAACCATCTTATCCTCTGTCATCTCCTTCTCCTCCTGCCCTCAGTCTTTCCCAGCATCAGGGTCTTTTCAAATGAGTCAGCTCTTTGCATCAGGTGGCCAAAGTATTGGAGTTTCAGCTTCAGCATCAGTCCTTCCAATGAACACCCAGGACTGATCTCCTTTAGGATGGACTGGTTGGATCTCCTTGCAGTCCAAGAGACTCTCAAGAGTCTTCTCCAACTCCACAGTTCAAAAGTATCAATTATTCAGCGCTCAGCTTTCTATATAGTCCAACTCTCACATCCATACATGACCACTGGAAAAACCATAGCCTTGACTAGACGGACCTTTGTTGACAAAGTAATGTGTCTGCTTTTTAATATGCTGTCTAGCTTGGTCATAACTTTCCTTCCAAGGAGTAAGCGTCTTTTAATTTCATGGCTGCAGTCACCATCTGCAGTGATTTTGAAGCCCAGAGAAATAAAGTCAGCCACTGTTCCTACTGTTTCCCCATCTATTTCCCATGAAGTGATGGGACCGAATGCCATGATCTTCGTTTTCTGAATGTTGAGCTTTAAGCCAACTTTTTCACTCTCCCCTTCACTTTCATCAAGAGGCTTTTATTTCTTCTTCACTTTCTGCCATAAGGGTGGTGTCATCTGCATATCTGAGGTTATTGATATTTCTCCCAGAATACTGATTCTAGCTTGTGCTTCCTCCAGCCCAATGTACTCTGCATATAAGTTAAATAAGCAGGGTGACAATATACAGCCTTGACATACTCCTTTTCCTATTTGGAACCAGTCTGTTGTTCCATGTCCAGTTCTAACTGTTGCTTCCTGACCTGCATATAGGTTTCTCAAGAGGCAGGTTAGGTGGTCTGGTATTCCCGTCTCTTTCAGAATTTTCCACAGTTTATTGTGGTCCACCCGGTCAAAGGCTTTGGTATAGTCAATAAAGCAGAAATTGATGCTTTTCTGGAACTCTATTGCTTTTTCCATGATCCAGTGGATGTTGGCAATTTGATCTCTGGTTCCTCTGCCTTTTCTAAAACCAGCTTGAACATCTAGAAGTTCATGGTTCACGTATTGCTGAAGCCTGGCTTGGAGAATTTTGAGCATTACTTTACTAGCGTGTGAGATGAGTGCAGTTTGTGGTAGTTTGAGCATTCTTTGGCATTGCCTTTCTTTGACTTTTCAAAATCTTCTATGATCAGATGCCTTCCATCAAAGTCTAATTTGGATTGAACCAAACTGTCAAATACAGTAATCCTCCCTTATCTGAGGGCTCCCCTGGTGGCTCAGATGGTAAAGAATCTACCTGCAATGCAGGAGACTCAGATTCTACCTCAGAGTCAGTAAGATCCCCTGGAGAAGGAAATGGCAAACCACTCTAGTATTTTTGCCTGGAGAATACCATGGACGTAGGAGCCTGGTGGGCTATAGCCCACTGGGTCACAGAATTGGACATGACTAGCAACTAACACTTTCACTTGCTTTCCCTTAACTGAGCTTTCAATGTCCATGGTTTTAGTTACCTAAGTTCAATCAAGATCTGAAACTATTATATGAAAAATTCAAGAAATAAAGAGTTCTTAATTTTTAAATTGCACACTGAACTGAGTAGCATGATGAGTAGCTCCATCTTGGCTGGAGAGCCTAACTGTCAACATCTTCTTCATGACATCCATCTTGTCATGGCTCAGTGATCCAGGATTATCCTAAGTAGATGATCCTCCTGCTGGATAGTCAGAAGGTCAGTAATAGCTTAGCACTATCTCATACCACCTATCCATTCATGTCACCTCATCTCATCACATAGTCACTTTATCATCTCACAGTGAAATGGAACAGGACTCTATGGTCCTTGCCCCCCTCATGCTCTCGCTCTGTAGAAAAACTTTAGCTAAAGCATAATCAGAGAAGTAAGAAAATGCTGAAGCAAATTAAATCTGTCAAATAGGACAAAACAATGATAGTTTAGTCACCAAGCAAAATTGAGGACCTTTAGTTCCTTTTCAAGGGTTATAGATAAAATTCTGAACCATATCCTATGAGCTGTCTTATAGATACTGAAGCCCCCACTAAGTGGAAGAAGTTAACTACATGATGACCAGCTTGTAGCCATGACACAATGCAGAGAACTGACCTCAAGGAAATGAGGGGAAAAAAAAAAAAAAAACTGACCCTAAAACTAAAGATTAACTGTACTTAAGATAACACAGGTCAAACCACTGCATGACCAATTTCAAGATGGTTGTCAGAGCTGAGTGTGCTGTTTCTGCAAGTAACCCATTCCCTCCAGCAATAAAAGCTCTTGTCCACCAATTGTCAGTGGAGGTGGCTTGGCCTTTGGACAGAATCCACCCACCCCCACTCCCTGCCATTGCTGGCATCTAAAATAAAGCACATTTTTCTTTCCACCAACCTTGCTTCTTTATTGGCTTTTGATCAGTGAGTAGTCAGACTTCATGTTCAGTTTTAAGAGACAGAGAGAGATCACATTCATATAACTTTACAACATATTTTTATAAGTGTTCTACTTTATGATTAGTTACTATGGTTCATCTCCTTCTATGCCTAATTTATAAATTAAACTTTATCATAGGGGAATATTTAGTACTATTCAATGTTTCCATATTGTATATAGGATTTGGTACTATCCTCAGTTTCAGGCATCCACTGGGAGTCTTGGAATGTATTCTCCAAGGATAAGCAGGATTACTGTAGTCAAGGACTCAGGGCTGATTGTTTAGCCTCAGTTTAAATGAATAATGCTACCAGATCATGACATGATTCCAAGTTATTTTCTATGATCCAACATCAGATAATACCTACAGAATATGGGCAGACTTTTGGAATGAACTCTCCAATTCTCTTGCTTCATTTTCTACCTTCATTTTCTAACTAAAATGTTGCTATAATTATATTAACTCAAAATTTTATCATAAGTCTAAGGTATACTAAATCTTTTCCCACTCTAAACACTTACTATTTCTTATTTTTAAATGAAGGGAGACATGGGACAATATAAAATAGTTATATCTCTACTCCAAAGAATTATACATTTTCACATTTATTCTTATTTTAATGCCATGAACATGAACAATATAATTTTACTGAAAATGATTCCAAAAAAGTTAACCTTTAGTAGTTTACAAAAAGATTAAAAGTCACTATTTAATGTTTTTAAGTACAGTAAAGCTGAAATGATTTAATTATTCCATTTATGTTAATGAAACCACTCTCTGATCACTAATTATAATCTAGTTAAAAAAATAGTACTTGATGTACTTTGGAATTGTAGTATTTATCCATTCTGTAAGGTAATTAGCATTAAGAACAGTAACATATTGGAACGCAGCAATTTTAGGTGACAAAAATTGCTGGAATAAAATCACATATAGTCCTTTGGAGATTTCTCACAGTACTTTTAATGAAAATTTTGATGGGCTATTAGTTTTCATTAATGGTAGCTTGAGTACTCAGAGAAGACAACTATGTGCTTTACTTAGTACTGGGCAAATTGCCTGGATAGATTTCATATATTACTGTTCCTTTAATGAATAGTATTAAGGTAATTAGAAGACTGATGACTTAGAAAATTTAGGTGGTGTATTTGAAGTTGTTTGAACTCAGTGACACTGCTCACTGTACACTAAAAAGTAGATTATCCCTTTTGAAAAAGTATGATTTGAAAAGACAATCACTTAAAATACATAGCATAATTATAGTACATTTAAAATAGACTGGTTGTATATATTGAATTACAGAGAGAAATGCAATATAACAATTAAATCACTGCATCTTTTGCTGAAAAGTGTCTATAAATATGATTTTGAAGTAAATATCATTTAAATCTTTTAAAATAATATGCTATCTGGCCAGCTTTTCATCATCTGTATTTTCTGAAGTAGAACATGCTTACATAATTCAGGTATAGACATGACAATACTAATTATATAAATATCTATTATAATTGCACTGATGATCATTCATATACCTAAGAGAATTAACATTTTTTCAATCCTTGTGATAGAAGGAATTATTTTTTCTGATGTGTTTTAAAAATCCTCCATTAAAATAACCATTCTGAAGCATTATATTCCATGTTTCACAAATATTGTGAATATTTTCTACTGAGTAATATTTTATAAAGGCATATTCTGGTGTCTAGATTTTAATCTCTCAAAAAACTCAAGCTTTTTTAAAAGAATATGTTTATAATTTTTCCAAATTGAGATAATTTTAACTGGCATGATGCAATTTCATAAACATATAAATATTCAAGCTTTTAATTTTAGAACATTTGAAATTAAAGCAACAAACTGTAAGTTCTACAAAGTTGTTTGTTCTAAATAACTATAATTAATTTCTTCATGTGACTGATTTATGGTTTTTCTATAAACATTAACCATAACAGCTTGAAATAATCATATTTACTAGAAGTTTCTCTTCTTTCTTATTAAAATGCATAATCATTAATAGCAACTTTGTATAAAATAAATTGGAAATAAAGCAAAACACATGGGGCAGAACTAATTTCATCATCATTAAGAATTTCAACACACACAAACTAAAAGCTTCCCTTTAGAGAAATAAAGTTAATGTAGATGACTACTTTTAGCTCATATGCATAAATTAACTATATATCCTATTTTACTAGACTAGTTTAATGGCAGCATTAAAATTACACACACACACACATCAGGAATTTTTTAAACATAGCAAAAGCTCCACTGAGGAGGAGAGTAAGGTGAATACCTAGAGCATTAAAACAAGCAAACAAAAATAAAAACAAAAACTCATCTAAAGCCAAAAAGTATTTGAAAATATGATCCGTAGTAAATTTGATTTCCTGTTTTATCTGTCTCCCTCAGATGTTCTTCCCCCAAGTACCTAAATGACTTGACAAACTTTATTTTACTTGAGTATTTGCTTTTATAGCTGGCCCTTGGAAAACTCAGGAGCACTGCACCCTCCTGGAAGTTAAAAATCGAAGTATAACTTATAGTCAGCTTTCTGACTATGTTCTCCCTCTTTATCTGCATCCAAGATTTCAACCAAATGCATATCTATTACAGTAAATACTGTAGCATTTACTATGAAAAAGAAATCTCTGTATAAGTGGATTCATGCAGAGCAAATCCATGTTGTCGAAGTGTCAAGTGTACACTGTTTTCCCACACTAGGAATACTGACCCTTTAGTAATGGAATTGTTACATGCTTCATGCCGTGCTGTTTGCTGAGCACCTACAAGGTGCCCAGCTCAAAATAGTCACTTGATAAATGGTTGAATTGGTAAATGAATCAAAATTGGGACAGATAAGTATGCTCTCTGTATTATGATATAATATATAAGTATAAATAGAAACATGAGAAGCAAATCTTGATTCTTTTTCATTAAGTTACATTAAAGGAAAGAAAGAAAACATGAAAGAACTATATATCCCCTCCTTTCTCTGCCATCTATCCCTATCTTTCACTCCAAGACAATTTCATACCAGCAGCTGTTACAAACACCAAGGGTTTGTTTTTATGTATATATTTTTAAGGCTCTCAATTTTAATCAAAAACTGTGATAATAGGCCTACAGTCACAATATCAGGTTTCGTACAGGTGCTTGTTCTCTGAGGATCAGGAGTCTTTTTGGTATGAGCAAGTTTCTGAAATTCAGCTCTATTGACATTTTGGGCCAAACAGTTCCTTGTTATGGAGGATTCTACTGAGTCTTGTAGTTTGTTTACTAGTATTCCTGCTTTTCACCCCACTTCCCTGGTGGCTCAAATGGTAAAGAGTCCGCCTGCAATGCGGGAGACCTGGGTTCAACCCCTGGGTTGGGAATATCACCTGGAGCAGGGCATGGTAACTCACTTCAGTATTCCTGCCTGGAGAATCCGCATCGACAGAGGAGCCTGGTGGGTTGTAGTCCATGGGGTCACAAAGAGTTGGACACAACGGAGCGACTAAGCACAGCACAAAAATTAGTAGAAACCCTTTCTTATCAGCAACTGTGACCTCAATGTTTTCCAACAATGACAAATGTTCCCTAGTAGACAAAACCACCTTGGGTTTGAGAATCACTGGCATAGTGAGAAGAAATAAAACTCTGGAGGTAGACAGAATTATGTTAGAGATCCAGCTTTGACCTTGAACCACCCACATTATTTTCAGAGGCAACACTGCAGTTTCAATATTTCTTTTGCATGGTTGCTGTGTCTATAAGCACTAATGTGTAAATTTAGAGAGTAGATGCTCTCTGAACAATACTTACTGAGATAAACAGTGAAGCATAAAAAGCATAAGATTATCTAAAATTTTAAAATAAATGCATGTGTGTGTGTGTCTGCATGCTAAGTAGCTTCAGTTGTGCCTGACTGTGACCCTATGGACTAGGGCCCACCAGGCTCCTCTGTCCTTGAGATTCTCCCAGCAAGAACAATGGAGTGAGTTGCCATGCCCTCCTCCAGGGGATCTTCCCCACTGAGGGACTGAACCTGTGTCCCTTATGTCTGCTACATTTGGCAGATGCGTTCTTTACCACTAGTGCCACGTGGGAAAATAAATGCATAAGTGTGAAAAAAAATTGGAGCATTCTGTATAACTTTTTTGAATGTAACTATTTTCAATTAAAAATGTATTCTAGAGAGTAGTTCAAATCAATATATAGATTTAATTCATTTTTAATAGCTGCATAATATTTCATTTTATATGAACATTTCATGACTCATTTTGCTAGTCCTTTAAAATACACATGAAGGTTTCTTCCCCCGGACATCTAATTACAAGTACCACTACAAAGCATATGCTTACATACATCTCAGTGCACATATATCCTAGTGTAACTAGAGCTACAAGACAAATTTCTGAAAGAAACACAAGCTTTAAAGATGAAGAATCATGGATTAGAAAGCTTGCTACACTGTTTACTAACCAGGTAACAGTGAGTGATTAATTTATGCTACTGAACCTCGGCTGGGAGCTCTGGAGTAAGCAGTGTTAATGGTATCTCTCTCAGGGGACTGCTGTGAGAATTGCATGAGTTACAATTTGTAAATTAAATACTAGAATGCTTTATTTATTTAGACCATCAATTACTATCATTAAAGAGAATAATGCTGGTAGGCCCAACTGTGAGAGACCACCTTTAAGAGCTAAAGTTTTTGTTTTGTTTGTTCTAGAACTCTATCACTTGTGTGTGCTTTGGCATAATTTTTTTCTTCTTCTTCTTCCATCAAGGTGTTTGGTTCCCTTGACAACAAGCATTACTCAATAGAGTACTTCTTTTCTTGCTTTTCTACATACATATGTATATAGAGTATGTGTCAGAAATGATTATGTTTACACACTTACGTGATTCATTTTCTTCCCTTTTCAATTCAAACCCTTATATTTGAAAGTATTTTCTTTTCACATTTATTTCAATATATATTTAAATTGGATAATATATTTATGGTTGTGATCATTCTGCATAAATATTTGCCTGTTCTGATTGAAAATACACTTTGATTGCTGTGGCACAGGTTTGGTGTGTATATGGTCATTGATTTATTTATTCATACATTTTACTGCTACTTAGTGAATGTACTCAGTGCAAAGCATCTTGTTGTGTGTCATGAATAATGCATATATGAATAAAATTTGGTCCCAAATTATGGAGAAATGAGACATGTTAGCTCATTAGGAAACACAAAATTTCATCACTTCTGAAAAATACAATGGGGCTCTGAGGAAAAAATTTTAAATACTGAAATATAATTAAAGTAGGACTTGAAGTGAATCCTAAAGGAAATAAACCCTGAATATTCATGGGGAGGACTGATGCTGAGGCCCCAATACTTTGGCCACCTGATATGAAGAGCTGACTCACTGGAAAAGACCCTAATGCTGGGAAAGATTGAGGAAAGGAGGATAAGGCGGCAACAAAGGATGAGATGGTTAGATAGCATCACCAACTCAATGGACATGAGTTTGAGCAAACTCCAGAGATAGTGGAGGACAGAGGACCCTGGGTGCTTCAGTCCATGGAGTCACAAAGTGACTGGCACCACTTCATGAGGGAACAACAATAGCTGAAGTAGGCTTTGGAGGGCCTGTAGCCTGCCAGCCTCCTCCGTCCATGGGATTCTCCAGGCAAGAACATTGGAGTGGGTTGTTGACATTTCCTTCTCCATTTCACCCATTAGGGTGGCTGATAAATATGAAAGGCAGCCAAAGAATAAGACAAATAGAAATAAATACGCCAAGATCAGATACAAGAGAACAATTTGCCTTGATGCATTGCAACTGAAGGGTAGGGGAGGACTGAATGAAAAGCAGAGTTATGACAGGGAAGGCTCTTCCTGGTAGTGGAAACAGCCCTTGGCATGAGTCAGGATCTCTCAGCTTCAGTTTCAGAGGATTGGGTTTCACAAATCTTCTTGACCCTATTTCTTTATCTGTAAGGTGGGATGAATAATGCTTTGGGTTTTAACAAAACTTATTGATCCTTAAATTTCTTTTATCTAAGGTGGCACTAGCAGTAAAGAACCTGCCTGTCGATGCAGGAGACATCAGAAACACATGATTGATCCTTGGGTCAGGAAGACTGCCTGGAAGACGGCATGGCAACACACTCTAGTATTCTTGCCTGGAGAATTCCAAGAACAGAGGAGCCTGGGAGGCTACAAGTCCATAGGGTGGCAAAGAGTTGGATATGACTGAAGCGACTCAGCACACATAAGGTAAACTAATAATGTTGTGACAAACAGCTTCTGGTGAATGAAAAGGAGAAAAAATATGAGCATTTCAGAGTAAGTTCTGAGTGCGTATTCCAGCCTCTGAAATATTTTGACCCGGGGAGGGGGTGCCACAGCAGGTCTGAACTTTGCAGGTCTTAATAGCTTGGGGACCAGAGATATGAAGAGTGGAAAGAAGTTAAAGAGTTGTAGTAGCCTAAATAAAATGTTAGTGAGTGTCTAACTGGACTCTGAAAGCAAAACAAATAAAGGGGCAGAGCTATCATATATAAAAGGAAAACTGGCAATCTAAAGATCAGCCACAGGCTGGGGGAAGAAACTCATAAGTAGTAAGAACCCCTTGGAACTAAGTTTCAGCTGCTTTTCACATTCAGAGGGAGAGAAATATTCAGTAAGCTTTGACTAAAAAAAAAAAAAAAAAAGGAAAAAACTGCCCTTGAAAACATGTGAAGTGGACTTGCCTTGCACAAAACAGAGGAAATGACTTCTTAAGGTAGACTATTAAAGTCAAGAATTTGCAAGTTATCAGACCCACCACCTTGTCATAAGAATATAACATAGAATCCTTTCAGACTAGATTTCAGTGTGAATCTGCAAGTGCTCTGTCTAAGGATCTTAACAAGACTAAATGCAGCAAACTCACAGCCTGTCACTTGCTATCATTTATATGTTTCATCGATGCCGTGACAGTTTGCTATAATAATTCATCTCAAGAAATAAAGTAGAAAAAAAAAGTTTTGATGATTTCTCTGTACCAGTTTTACTTGATTGATTATTGTACATACACTTTTTACATTTCTATTATTATTTATAGAGTGTATTTTAGATCTGAGGCAATTTACAAGTATGCAAACTGAGGGCTAGGTTATGCTTTATTTTTAATAAATTGTAACATATTATCATACCAAATATAATTCTGAAAAGAAAACAGAATCAAATAATGAAAGTATACCACAGAAATTAGCAGTGCAAACCTAAGTGTTAGTGTATATAGAGCCTAAATTTTTTGCCATTAAGCTTAAAGGCTTTTTTTTTTTTTTTTTTTCAGTCAGCAAAGAGACTAGATGATTGTGCTTTGTTGTAGAAGCTCCAGTGGGAACACTCAAATCATTTAATCCCCAAAAATATTTACACTGTATTTTCAAGCAAATAGATATGTCCTTATCTGTTATTCAGCTGGTTCTGCAAGCATTTAATCTGACAACCTTGGTTTCCCATTGCAAACTATCCATGCACTGGGAATTTTCACAGCAACTATTATGATGACTTTGATTTTGTAAAGTGAACTTCTGGAAACTATGAACAGATGTCTTTAAGGGCTACATTTAGTAAAGACTTTCAAGGGCTCCCTAAAGGGCAAATGATTATTTTGTTAACACTGCTTTAAAATAAAAGTGTTCATAGCCAAATTGAGAGAAGCTAACATTTTATTCAATACAGGACTGAGTTTGTTTCTGATAAGACAGTGAAAATGCACTCTCCCCCTTGAAGGATATTTTTTCTCTTCCTTGATTGATCCTAACAGTAGCCAAAATTCAATGTCCTTCTAATATTTACATATTAAGCTTATTCTTACAAATTGCTACTTGAAACAGATCAATAATATAATATATTTCAACTGTAGTTGGTAGCACATAAAACTTCAACTGAGAGGGTTTAAGTATCCACAGAAAATGTGTAGCTTTATTTACTTATTTATTTTGCCTTTACTGTTATTCAAAGTTTCTTTTATTATAAAGATAAGTTTGCCAGTTTATTCAAATGATGCTAAGAATCAGATGGTTGTTGAAGATAGTTACTTCAGATCAGATCAGTCGCTCAGTCGTGTCCGACTCTTTGCGACCCCCGTGAACTGCAGCACGCCAGGCCTCCCTGTCCATCACCAACTCCCGGAGTTCACTCAGACTCACGTGCATCGAGTCAGTGATGCCATCCAGCCATCTCATCCTCTGTCGTCCCCTTCTCCTCCGGCCCCCAATCCCTCCCAGCATCAGAGTCTTTTCCAATGAGTCAACTCTTCACATGAGGTAGCCAAAGTACTGGAGTTTCAGCTATCATTCCTTCCAAAGAAATCCCAGGGCTGATCTCCTTTAGAATGGACTGGTTGGATCTCCTTGCAGTCCAAGGGACTCTCAAGAGTCTTCTCCAACACCACAGTTCAAAAGCATCAATTCTTCGGCGCTCAGCCTTCTTCACAGTCCAACTCTCACATCCATACATGATCACAGGAAAAACCATAGCCTTGACTGGACAAACCTTTGTTGGCAAAGTAATGTCTCTGCTTTTCAATATGCTATCTAGGTTGGTCATAACTTTCCTTCCAAGGAGTAAGTGTCTTTTAATTTCATGGCTGCAGTCACCATCTGTAGTGATTTTGGAGCCCAGAAAAATAAAGTCTGACACTGTTTCCCCTGTTTCCCCATCTATTTCCTGTGAAGTGGTGGGACTGGATGCCACGATCTTCGTTTTCTGAATGTTGAGCTTTAAGCCAACTTTTTCACTCCCCACTTTCACTTTTGGTATTTATAAAAAGTAGAAGCCTATTTTAAAACAACTAATTTGAGTAATCCTAGGTTGTAAACATCCACCAAATTCTCAACTAAAAGTTAAATTGAATAATTTTGCCCAACTTCTAAAAGATTAATATGAATTGTGATTTAACATAACTTTACACATTAATTTTATTTTTAGCCACAATTTTATTGCTTCTGGTGTACTACTTTAACTTAGATAATGGTTAATTTTAAACAATTTCCTTCACCCTGGGTTAATCTGTTAGTGATAAAATCATACAAGTTTTTAAAATTTTGTAGATCTTATGGTCAAAGCTCATATTTTTGCAGAATAGAAAATTAAAGGTAGAAGTCAGTAGTTGTCCCATATCCACTGCTGGTTAGTGAATATTAAGAACAGGAATCTAAAGTACATTTCTTCAACTGACGAAGTAACTTGAATGATCTCGAAGGACTCCCCAGGGGGCGCTAGTGGTAAATGACCTACCTGCCAATGCAGGATACATAAGAGAGGGGGGTTCAACCCCTGGGAACATACCCTGGAGGAGCAAATGGCAACCCACTGCAGTATCCCAGTGGGGAGAGAAACCTGACAAACTATAGTCGATAGGGTTGCAGAGTCAGACACCACTAAAGCGACTTAGAAGGCACAAAAATGAAAGTGAAAGTCCTGCAGTTGTGTCCAACTCTTTGTGATCCTGTGGACTATAGACAAGGTAACATTTCATTCTGAAAGTCTATGGTTTAGAATTTCCCTGGTGGTCCAGTGGTTAAGACTGCATTCCCAATGCAAGGGGCCTGGGTTGGATCCCTGATCAGGGGATTAGATCCCACATGCTGCAACTTAGACCTGGTACAAGCAAATAAATAAACAAATATTTGAAAAAAAAAAAAACTGTCTGATTTAAACACGTAAAGAATGCTACTAATATATATATACACATATGTGTGTGTGTGTGTGTGCACTCATGCATGCACGTGCACATGCGTGCTAAGTCACTTCAGTCATGTCCGAATCCATGCGACCCTGTGGACTGTAGCCCTCCAGACTCCTCTGTCCATGTGATTCTCCAGGCAAGAATACTGGAGTGGGTTGCCATGCCCTCCTCCAGGGAATATTCCTGATTCAAGAATTGGATCCTCATGTCTTACATCTCCTGCACTGGCAGACAGGTTCTTTAGCAACACACACATACACACTTCTTGACATTCAAGAAGAACTTGCCATGTTAACTTTGGAATTTGTATCTATAAATACCATGGTAAATACAATTTCCAAAGATCATATTGTACCACAAAATGAAACTAAAAAAGTACATGTATGCTTGAATCTCAATGGGTATACTATATATGCAATGGAGTAACATATGAGCTAATGAATAAAAAGCTCACTGAGTGTGAGCATGGGGTGGAGGTTTAAATTCAAAGTCACACCTCTTGTAGTGTCCAGGACTCAAACTCTTGCCTGAGCAAAACTTGACAAATTACTACGTGACATGTTTGAATGGACTGTATAAACATCACCTACGATTGAATAAGATGCTGACCATTAAATAAAAAAATATCAAGGATTTTCTATTCAGACACACAAATTTTGTCAAGTTTGCTTGAATAATTCCTGTGTCCTCATTTTATGGCTTCCTTGGTGGCTCAGATGGTAAAGAACCTGCCTGCAATGCAGGAGACCTGGCTTCGATCCCTGGGTTGGGAAATCCCCTTGAGGAGGGCATGGCAACCCACTCCAATATTCTTGCCTGCTGCTGCTGCTGCTGCTACTGCTAAGTCGCTTCAGTCGTGTCTGACTCTGTGTGACCCCATAGACAGCAGTCCACCAGGCTCCCCCATCCCTGGGATTCTCTAGGCAAGAACACTGGAGTGGGTTGCCATTTCCGTCTCCAATGCATGAAAGTGAAAAGTGAAGGTCAAGTCGCTCAGTCGTGTCTGACTCTTAGCGACCTCATGGACTGCAGCCTACCAGGCTTCTCCGTCCATGGGATTTTCCAGGCAAGAGTATTGGAGTGGGGTGCCACTGTCTTCTCTGAATATTCTTGCCTAGAGAATCCCAATGGATAGAGGAAACTTATTTCTACAGTCCATGGGGTTGTAAAGAGTTGGACATGACTAAGCGACTGAGCACAGAACAGCCTCACTTCTATTTTAAATCTATAGTCCATTTGCCCCAGGTCTTTCCTGACTCACCCTGAATGTATAAAATAGAGCTAAGTTAACATCCTGCTATTTCCTGAATTCCATCTTAATTTTCTCCAAATATTATTAAGCCTATTTCTGGCAGTACATTTATTTCACTTGTGTATTTTCCTTTAAATCCATGAACTGATTTTTCTAACTTTCTCTTCAGTGCAGATAAAATATATGCAGTCTGCTCTCAAACTGCATACACTGTCAGTGAAGAGGAACAGTATGTTAAATATAATCCATAAATAAGTCACTAACTCTAATTTTAATCAATAGTTTTAACCTCTTTCTCCTCATAAAGGCACTTAAGAGTGAATAGGAACTTGATTAATTTGTGGTTACCTTACTGTATCCTGAAGACATTAATGATCACGAAAATGCCAAAAATTATGAGAAAAGGGTGAATAAAAACAAACAAAAAAGTTCTATATCTGAGAACTAGCTAATCAAAAGTTGAATATAGCATACTGACTGTACACTATTTGGAAACATAAACCATTTGAAAATCATGTCAAAAATGTTTTAGAGTAAACTTATCTCATGGAACTGAAGTATATTTATAAAAGAAAATTCTTTTAAAAATTACTGTTAAATACTGAGAAAAATTATCTAAGAAAAATAAGAATTAGACATAATTTTAGAGCTATTAGCTATTGTTTTCGAAAGCAAAAACTATTATATTTATTGTGTACATGTATGCTCAGGCACATGTACAATTTTTCAATCCTATACATGTACTATCTTTTCAATCCTATAGACTGTAGCCCACCAAACTCCTCTGTCCATGGGATTCTACAAGCAAGAATGTTAGAGTGGGCTGTCATTTTCTCCTCCAAGGAACATTCCTGACCCAGAGATTGAACCTGCCTCTCTTGCATTCTCTTGCATTGGCAGAGGGATTCTTTACTATTGTGCCACCTGGGAAGCCCATTATATTTGTTAGCTCTGATATCTGGGAAAAGACAATTGACAAAGTCATTTTTTTTTTAAATGGGAAAGAATTTGATGTCCAAAGTTTTAGGCTAGGTCAGCTTATATTTGATAACTAGGAAAGTATTTTAGTAAGTTTGGCTGCTTTAACAAATACTATAGATTGGGTAACTTAAATAACAGATATTTATTTCTCACAGTTCTGGGGGCTGGAAGTTCAAGATCAGGATGCCAGCACTTGCTTGCTGTATTCTCACACTATAGAGAGAGATAGTGAGTCTAGCTCTCTGGTCTTTTTGAAGGACACTAATCCCATTATGGGAGCTCTAATGGCATGACCTAGTTACTTCCCAAAGGCCCCCTCCTAATACCTTCATATTAGGGCTTCAACATATAAATTAGGGGGAATGCAAACATTCAGTCCAGAGCAAAAGGTAATAGAAGTTAAATAGCCATTGTACACAATGTGTAAATCACTTCAGACTCACTGGATAAAAAGTGAATCACAAACAACATTGCATTTGAACCATGGCTAACTTTAAAGATGTCTCACCTGGTAAATTACCAGAATCACCCATGAAGATTTGATATTATTAAATTATTTAAAAAGATCTTTTTTTCAGAACAAAACTTTTAAAATATAACATAAAAGTTGAAAACAAAAGGAACAACTGAAACGGTTTTTGTTGGTTCATATGGCATTCCTTCACTCTTCTTGGACATTCAGCCTAAAACCTAAATTTTTATTCTTACTCATATACTTTTATATCTCTTTCCCCTGATTTTTTTTTCTTTTTTGCCCCTTAACAGTTACCTATAATTCTATGGGTTTTCTACCCTACTTATTGTCTGTCTTCCTTGCTTTTCTGCAAGTTTGAGAAGTCAGGAGTCTTACTACCATATATAACAGTGCCTGCTACATGGTAGGCAGTAATAAATATTTGTTAAAAGAATGAATAGAAATGAATATCCACTGATATTAGGATATAAATTCCACATCCAGAAATTACATTTCTTTGTCAACAATGAAGTAACTCAAATAAAAGGTTGACCTCACATTCATGTTTTTTATCTATATGTGCCTCAGGCAAAATACAGTCTCGTGGAATAAGACCATGAAAGCCTTGTAGGAAATCATGTCCTGTTCATTAGAAGAGGAACCCTTTCTCCCCTGTAAAATAAATCAGCTCTACCAGATTTTTTTTTTTTTTTCTACAAGTCCCCTCTAACAGTATACTACTACTAAGTCACTTCAGTCGTGTACGACTCTGTGCGACCCCATAGACGGCAGCCCACCAGGCTCCCCCGTCCCTGGGATTCTCCAGGCAAGAACACTGGAGTGGGTTGCCATTTCCTTCTCCAATGCATGAAAGTGAAAAGTGAAAGTTAAGTCGTTCAGTCATGTCCGACTCTCCTCGACCCCATGGACTGCAGCCTACCAGGCTCCTCCGTCCATGGAATTTTCCAGGCAAGAGTACTGGAGTGGGGTATAGATGGGCATTAACTGTCTTAATTCCATCCTCTTCAAGCTACAGTTCAAAGTCAGTAATATAAAAGATGACAGAAAGAAGGTGTGGTACATGTATACAATGGAATATTAACTCAATCATTTAAAAAAATGAACTAATGCCATTTGCAGCAACAGGATGGACCTAGAGATTGCCATACTAAGTGAAGTAAGTCAGACAGAGGAAGAAGATATATGCTGATATCCATTATATGCAGAATCTGAAAAGAAATGATAAAATTGAACTTATTTACACAACAGACTCACAGACTTAGAGAATGAACTTATGGTTACCAGGGGGAAAAGATTAGGGATATTTAAAATGGATAACCAACAATGACCTACTTATAGCACAGGGAACTCTGCACAATAGTACATGGCAGCCTGAATGGGAAGGAAATTTGGGGAAGAATGGACATATGTATAATATATGGCTGAGTCCTTCTGCTGTCCACTTGAAACTATCAAGAAATTATTAATTGGCTATACTCCAATATAAAATAAATATTATATAAAATCCCAAATATGTATGGGTATTACATGTTTAAATTAATGAAAATTAAAAAAAAAAAAAAGAATAATGGAACCAGAGATGGTAGCTAACTGGTGCCTCTGAGCTGAATCAAACACATAGAGGATTGTTATAGTAATATTGTTGTTATTATTTGGTAGTTAGTTTTTTGGTTTGTAGGGTGTTATCCTTCACAATTAGCTTATACAGTATGTTGGCCGGCATGGTATATTTTTAAATGTGATTATGGACTAACATTAAAAATTGTGAGATAATTGAATCATGGATTTCTTGCTTCTTGTGAAAAATGAAAGCTCTGACACAACTGGTTAACATTCCTTATGCCAAAAATTAGTGGAACTGAGAGGTGTTCTACCTCAAGTGCTCCATTAGCTCTCTCCAGTTTTATCACACTTCCTGCCATTCTCAAGTCTAGGTATTAAAGCCTAGACTCAGTTGCTACTTACTAATATGTTGTGCTACTGCATTATTATACCTGTTATTCATAACTTGCCTTTCTCTATTAAATAAGTACTTGAGTCTGTGAATCTGTTCATCATTAATGAACGAGCTCTATGGATGGAAGGACATATGAATTAGTTATCTGTTGCTGTGTAACAAGTTAACCCCAAAACTTAGGCTCTTAAAACAGTAAATGTTTATTTTTTCACATGGTTTCTATGGATCCAGAATCTGGGAGCCACTGGAGGAGGCTGGTAGGCTGCAGTCCATGGGGTCGCTAGAGTCGGACACGACTGAGCGACTTCACTTTTCACTTTCATGCATTGGAGGAGGAAATGGTGACCCACTCCAGTGTTCTTGCCTGGAGAATCCCAGGGACGGGGGAGCCTGGTGGGCTGCCGTCTATAGGGTCGCATAGAGTTGGACACGACTGAAGCGACTTAGCAGCAGCAGCAGCATGTGAGTGGCTGGTGCTGGTTTGGACTCTCTCCTGAGGTTGCTGTAATATATTGGCTTTGGATATAGTCAGCTGAAATCTTGACTGTGCTGAGAGCTTCAAGAAGACTCCCCCATATGGCTGTTGGCTAGAGGTCTCAGTTCCTTGCTATATGAACTTCCCCAGAGGGCTGCTTGTGGAGCCTCACAACATGTCCCTGGCTTTGCCCAGAGTTAGTAACCCACGAGATAGAGGGCAAGAAGGAAGGCTCATGATTTTTATGATCTCATCTCCAAAGTCACACACCATCACATCAGCCTTATTTTATTCATTAGACGTGAGCAACTAAGTCCAGCCCACACTCAAGGGGAGAGAAGTTGAATTCTACCTCTTGAAAGAAGTATCAACGTCTTTGGGAGACTTAGATGTAGCAATTTTGGTCTTTGGGTCTTGCACTTGGTTGACTCATCAAACAATTCCTTTATTTTAATCTAATGTCCTACTACTTTACTTGATTTAATATTTCAAAGCTCTTTTCAGTTTATTTTGTATATACCATTCCAAGTAAAACTGGGAACCCCGAAGACTTACAAGATATAATATTTGAGGTTCAAAAAAACTGAGCAATGTGTCCAAAGAGATTATTAACTCAATTTTTAGGAAAACCACTCCTAAATCTTAATGAAACACAAACTTTAAGTTACTTTTCATCTAGGTAGTCTGAGGAGCTGGCATATAACCAGTCACAACATATTAATAATTATTTCTTTGTTCCTGAATGTGCAACTTCAAAAAGAATCACTGTAGGCAAATTTCTTCTTAAACATTTGTACCTGTAATCATCAGCAATCCCCTGGATAGTGGTAAGATTCTTTTTTTTTAACTTTTTTTATTGCCTTTTTTACATGACTATACTATTCAGTCTCAGCAGGAAGCAGGTCATCACCCTTTATACCAGCCCCAAAGAAAAAGAGTATAGAGGCTCTGAATGAAGAAAGGGGAATCTCAACAGAAGGGCAAATTCAAAGACAAGATAGGGAACTTCGGAGAGTAGACATTGCTCATCTGCTTCTCTATGGTGATGTCCTTTAAGCCCTCAAACTGATGATATATTTTGATATATCTAGTTGATGCACTGACAATATAGATATTAATAGGTTTTGTTTTAATTCATTTTTTATCTTCCAGGGTTAATCAAATTATGGTGACAGGGAGAGGTACACATATATAACTATCCACTTGTTAAAAGCAAAAAATGTTAATTTACTCAAGGTTGGTTCCCATATGGCACTGATGTCATGTAAGATGCACACCACTGACCCAATATATACATAATGATTTCATCCAAGTTTTTTCTTTACTTTACAGCAGAAAACAAAATTGGTGTTTTTATTGTTAAAATGGACTACTGTGCCATTTCTTGAGATTTTGTTCATAGCAATGAGTTCTGTAAGTTTAGTATTCATTTCCTACTCATAGCAAGGTTGGTAGCAATCATGTTAGCAGAAATAAATTTTTATAAAGCCTACATTTTTCTATAAGGCAATGATTTTTATAGTACATAAATTATGTGATATGTATATACATTCACTGAAAGTCATCCCTTGAAATGTTATGACATATTTGTAACATGCTTCCTCTACTTATCAGGTTCCGTGGCTACAGTATTTGCCAGTGGCTTGATTTCATGAAGTTTATTGGAACTCAGTTTTTGAAAACATAGTATGAATGTTGTTTTGGGAATTGTTGCAGTTTATCAAACCATTTTAAGAATTTAGACTCTGCTGTTTTTATTCAGGTGATTTAAACTATGTACAAATACACAAAAATCATTTTTTTCTTCTTAATTTGGTAAAGTCAAGTAATACAAACTAATCTCACTTTCTTATTGCTTTATGAGACAATTTTAAATAAATTTCTACTCTAACCACTTGTCAGGTATAATCCTTGTGCATTTGTGTATGTATAAAGCATTTTCGTGAAAGAATTTAAAGCATTAGTCAATGATACTGTGGACTTGTTTTTTCAATTATCTGTGTATATCAAGCTATCCTTTATAAGCAGAGATAAGATTTTTCTTTATTTTGACAAATACCCACTGCCATTGCACTTTAGAATATTATAGTAGAACATGGAAAATAATAGTTAAAATAATATCAATAATAATAAGCCAAGAATCAATAACAGTGAAGTTAGTATTGCTAACAGTCCCTGACCTGGATAATCTTATAAGTTTGTTTGATAAGGTTAAGAAAAAAAGAAAAGAAAAACTCTCTTAGAGATGTGCAACTTGAATGTGCTTCTAGTGTTAATGGAGCAGTAACTTTTTTAAGCTTTTAATAGGTCATAATTAATCAAACCCAATCAATACAAGCATCAGAGATATAGAACCATTGTACTTACCCATGATGGTTAGGGCTGTAGCTTTTGTTAATTCTTCTTTCATTGTCTCTATTACTTCTAAATTACTGCCATCCAGGTTGCATCTATTTATGGTTCCATTTCCTGAACTGATCCAATAAAGTTTGTTTTCCACATAGTCTATTGATAGACCTGTAATTAAATGATACAACTTAACCATAACGGTAGCCACTTAAACTGTAATATTCACCTAGCACTGGATTTGGGGGAAAGAATAAGTTGCAAGCTCAGATTTTTGTTTTTAAAGATATGATCTGGCTAACAGGGAGATTCAATACTGTTTTAACTATTAGTCAAAAAATATACTTTTATAACACAATGGTTATCTCTGATTATCACAATAATCTTGCAACTTTAAGATTGCTTCATTTTACAGATAAGGAAAACAATACCCAAAATAGTCAAGAAATCTATTTGAGGCCACAGTAGGTAAGTGGACATTCCAGAGATTTTAAGGTTTCTATTTCTAAATTGAGTGTTTTCTTTCTTCGTTATACTGCTTTGCCTCAGAAAGCATTACTGTGTAACAGTTATTGGGGATACTTATTTTATTAATGAAATTTCTAATTTCCCCTTTACTTTCAGTAAAATCTACCTTAGAAAGTTACAGATTTAAAGTGGTGGTTTTCAGTACTCTTCAAGTAAATCCAAAGATAGAATTTCAACAATTAACAATTTCACTGAAGTGTGGCAATGAATTGAGCTCATTTAGGAGCTGTCATTGAGAAATAAACCATACAGAAAAGAAGTGAACCAAGCCAATGGCTTAAGACCATTGTCCCTGCAGGATGTGTCACTGTAAGTTCACTTTATAGTAGTTTATGAACAATCCCCTACATTATAGGGGTGTTCTTGGTTTTCAAATGTCTCAGGACACGTACATTTTGGTTGCCAAGGATATACATCTAATTAATTATAGGCATCCTCAGTAGGTTCATGATCCATCCACGTTATAAAATGAATGCTGTGGCTTCATGTTGGTGTTCTGTGACTCACAACTATTAATACTTGTGAAAGAAGCATATATGGGCACAAAGCAGGCATACAATAAATAATCTGTTTATGGGACCTCCCTCACAGAATGAAGTGAATAAAAGACACAAAAAAGTCCCTTCTCTATAAAAACAAAACAAAACAAAAAAACAAAAACCTAAGATAAAAAAGGAAAAAAAGAGGAAAGGAAGAAAAGGTAAGAAAAAAGGGAAGATGGAAGAAAGAAGGAAAACAAACAGAGAATCACTGAGTTCAATTGCACGGAAAAAGTGATAACATAGCTTAATACTCTCAACTACAGTTAGTGAGCGGACCAGTTTTAATCAAGTAGCAACAATAAAACAAGTCTATATAATATCCAAGCTATTTACTGACTTATTGGTATGTTTTCTTGATGAAAGTCTGGAAAGTTTACCAGGAAATCACAAGGTATAGAATTAGACACTGAAGGGATAAAATTTTCAAAAAGAATTTTTATAAATACTGTGGGTCATTAGCTTTCATTACTATCACAAAATAATCAAAAGCTACATAGTCATATTCTATGAGATAATATTTTCACGGTGAAAGTCATTCATCATTCTTTTTTTTTCTTTTTAATGAAAGTTTGGTTATTCTGTATGTAGTTCCTAAGCCACCACCATATATCTTTTCTAGTATAAATAAATTCTGGTTTAGACACCTTAATGTTATAAGTGGTCTATTTTACCTTCTACTTAGTTGACCATCTAAAGCATATAATTCCATCTTTAATTCAGCTGAAGCATATCTTTACTATAGATTTATGGTTCAAATATAACCCCAAAGTTTCTGTTGCTGAATTTTCAACAGGAATCAAATTAACAAATTCTCTTTAAGGCAGGGTATCTATCACCCTAGATATTCTAAATTTTATTTCTCAATCAAGTTAAATCATCAGAGAATTATTTGCATTTTTAGATTGTTAAGGCTTTGTCTCTCTCTCTGAATTTCTTCTGAATTGGACTTTAGCATTTGCTCTTGGTATAAATGAAAGGTGCCATAAGAAGTAGCCATAGGAAACCCACTGTTATACTTCACAGGATATAGTGTCCGAAATAATACATCACACTGTGACCTCTTTATATAAGGACCCGTGGGAGGAATTTCTCTCAGGGCTCAGTGCCAGGAAAAGCTTTATGTGGAAAATATAAAAATTGTAACTGATCATATTTCTGTCTTTGCTTTGGCTGCAAAGAAACCGAAGAGTCAGATTTGTGACCCATCTCCAGCACTTGTAAAGCAATTGCATTTATACCACAAACTTGCCTCCTGGCTTCAACAGAGAGTTCTAATTACCCTACACCTTGATTTTTAAAATTAATATTTCTGTCTTTTTCATCTTAGGGAATGTTTTTAAGTGTCCTCAACCCTTATCAGAAAAACATCTACTTTTGCTTTATTAACTACGCTAAAGCCTTTGACTGTGTGGATCACAACAAAATGTGGAAAAGTTTTAAAGAGATGGGAATACCAGACACCTGACCTGCCTCCTGAGATATCTGTATGCAGGTCAGGAAGCAACAGTTAGAAATGGACATGTAATAATAGACTGGTTCCAAATAGCAAAAGGAGTATGTCAAGGCTGTATATTGTCACCCTGCTTATTTAACTTATATGCAGAGTACATCATGCGAAATGCCAGGCTGGATAAAGCACAAGCTGGAATCAAGATTATTGGGAGAAATATAAGTAACCACAGATATGCAGATGACACCTCCTTTATGGAAGAAAGCAAAGAAGAGCTAAAGAGCCTCTTGATGAAAGTGAAAGGAGAGTGAAAAAGTTGGCTTAAAGCTCAACATCCAGAAAACGAAGATCATGGCATCTGGTCCCTTCACTTCACGGCAAATAGATGGGGAAACACTGGAAACAGTGAGACTTTATTCTGGGGGCTCCAAAATCACTACAGATGGTGACTGCAGTCATGAAATTAAAAGACACTTGCTCCTTGGAAGAAAAGCTATGACCAACCTAGATAGCATATTAAAAGGCAGAGACATTACTTTACCAACAAAGGTCCATCTAGTCAGTTATGGTTTTTCCAGTAGTCATGTATGGATGTAAGAGTTGGACTATAAAGAAAGCTGAGCACCAAAGAATTGATGCTTTTGAACTGTGGTGTTGGAGAAGACTCTTGAGAATCCCTTGGACTGCAAAGAGATCCAACCTGTCCATCCTAAAGGAAATCAGTCCTGAGTATTCATTGGAAGGACTGATGCTGAAGCTGAAACTTCAATACTTTGGCCACCTGATGAGAGGAACAGACTCATTTGAAAAGACCCTGATGCTGGGAAAGTTTGAAGGATGGAGAAGGGGATGACAGAGGATTAGATGATTGGATTATATCACCGACACGATGGACATGAGTTTGAGTAAGCTCCATGAGTTGGTAATGGACAGGAAAGCCTGGCGAGCTGCAATCCATGGGGTCGCAGAGTCGGAAACGACTGAGTGAGTGACTGAACTGAACTGAACAACCCCTTTTTGGAAAGAGAGGGTACATACTGAATATGCTCAACTCCACACTAACCCACAATATCAGAACTTTCTCAACTAGCTAAAATTCTGCAGTTTCTAGACTCAAACTTAGGTTTTGTAAAGCAGTGACACAGAGCAAGGAAATTGCAGATTTTGGGCCATAGTTCCCCAGTTTCTACTACTCTACATCTTTGTTCCTAGATTGTGAGTGCTGAGGGGAAAGGAACTGTGTGTTCGTGAGCTTTTTGTCTTTAGCACAGAGCATGATGCCTAGAGCAGAGATAAAATTATAAATCTTGAATGAAGGTATGGGTTATTTAATTAACTCCATTTTGAAATAAGTTGTCTTCAAGGAGTTCTGCCTAGTAAAGTTGAATTATCTCCACAACAATTTCCTTTAAATATACTACCTATCTCCATATATTATGAAGATAGGGATGAAGCACAGTGATTCAATAGAGCTACTTGGTATGGCTTAGATTTTTTAATATCAGTGTTAAAAAAAGTACTTTAGGATTAATAATTTAAGGTTCACAGGGAAAAAAAGGTAAAGTTCCTATTTTAACCTGTATCTGTATTCACTTAGCCACCTACATATACCTTTCTCCTGTCAGATATATTAGTTAATCCCTGAATGCTCTTGAGCATGTTTATTTCCAGATATATACAAGAGAATTTAAATATTTAAAAAATCTTATTATGAATTTAGGAATTGGTTACATATGTTTTCATAGATTAGTATGTTTCGAAGCAACTATTTATAAATCTCATTAATATAAATATTTTTACATACAACTTAAAAATTGTGTTATTATGTTTAGGTCTTAGCAACACTGAAGAATTAATTGGTATCCTTCTATTAGAATAATTTCTGAATCAGATCTCTGTTTCAAAAGATAAATCATTTAGCAGTGAACACAGTGGTTTTGATGCAATTGAAGCTACTTATTGCTTTTAGCATGCTAAGTCAATAGCCATGAGAAAACAGATCAAATGTGAGCACGCCTATAAAAGTGTCCTGGAATGTACACAAATAAATGTAATTATGTCTGTACTGGAAGATTCTCAGTGTGGGTGACTAAGACTAAAAAGTCCTGAAAGGGCTCTAAGGTCTGTCTGAAGAATATGCCATTAGTGCATTACTAATACACTCTGCATTAGAGTCCTTTCTGCCAGATATATTTATTTTTAAAATTATCTGGATCTGTTTATCAAATAGATAACCCAGACTCAATAATATAATAGGTATACCATTGGAAGAAAAGTCATCACTTAAATTGAAAAACCTTAATGATAAGGAAAACTTATCTTTTTACTTATCTTTTCTATTACTGAAAGGAGCAGAGATAATCTATCTGCTTTGATTCTAACACTCATTATTTGAAACCAAGATTTCCTTTAATTTATTATTTTGTTTGAACATTTTGATTAAAACCATCTTACTTTTAATTTAGACAATATGACTTGCCAAAATGATGTAATTGCCCTCATAATGGAAACATTCCATACATTGGTAAAAGAAATTACACAATATTAAAATAAATATAATTAACAATATTTTCCACATATCACTAAAAAAATAAACAAATAAGTCCCTTAAATTTTAAGTAGAGACTCAAAATTTAATTTTGTTACAACTAAGACTGAAAAGTTCATTTTTATGTGTCTCATCTCTTTTCTTTTTTATATGACTCAAAATAAAATCAGGATAACACCAACTTAGAATTAAAACAAAAATGCAAATATATAGAAAAATTTTAAAAATTAAGGCTTTCTGTGGATAATAATTATCTATTTTTTTCCATCACTTATCAAATTTAATTTCAAGATTTTCATCCCTGGGAGTGCATTATAATTATCTGAAAAGCTATTAAAAATACTGATCCCACCCCCAGAAACTCTAATTTAATTGATTTATGTTGGTCCCAAGCATCAGTATTTTTAAGAAATCTCTCGAGGTAATTTTAGAATATAAAATGTAAGGACATTTTTTTAAACACAGCATAGTTTTGTAATCTTTTAAATCTGAATATTTAAAAGATTTAATGAGGCCTTTTAAATTTTGCTGGAAAGTGTATAATGATGAGATCTTTGGAAACATAGAAATACTAAAGATGTAGATGGGGAAAAAGACATACAGTGGATATTTTAATGTAGATGATTAACTTCAAGGCCTCTAGCCATCCATAATAAATAACACTGAAATCTTCCAAATATTTTCTTTGTAGTGTTATGTTCAGACAGTAGAACACAATCCCTTCAGCTTCTGGAACTGTGAAAGCTGTAAAAAACTGGCTATTGAAAACACATGAATAATGCTGAAATATTATAAAGTTGCATCCCTTACAATACTTGCAGAATAATTATAATGTTCCGGATATTCCAAAATGGAGATATTTTCAGAGTTCACCAAAACAGGAATGATTATTCCTGAGGCAGAGCTTTCTCTGGAACACTGAACTTTTAACTCCAAGGGAGCAAAGTTATTCCATGGAGAAGTAGAATAGGAGTAAGTGCCTACTCACCATTGGGCTATCTCAAGAAATGTTCTCTTCTGAAAACACTTAGGTTTTTAAGTTAAAGAATAAACATCCTGAGAAAGTCCAAAGTACTCTTTGTAGTCTATCTCTGGCTTCTTTCTGAAGTAAACACAAATATAAGCTGCTACCCTCTAATTACCTTGTCTGTGAGGTTCTGGGTTGATCTGACAGAAGTCTAGGTAGCCTTTACCTGGCTATACGCTCACTTCACAATTGTTAGGTTGTAGTAATAAGAATAATTCCCTCATAGACTAGTGTCTGACACATAGACATCCTTAACAAATGCTAGGTTTTTGTATTTCCTTTTAAACTAAAATCCTATTTCTAAAATTTACAACCATCTCTCTGGTAATTCCTACAATTGATTATTTTGAGATAATTTGATAATGAGAAATACTCAGATTTCAGACTTAATTTGTAATTCAGTATTTTCTCAATTATACAGGTACATCAAAATTTAAAACTTTGTTCTATAAAAGCCAATAAAAAATATGCTTCAGTCTGGGACAAAATATTTGCAGTCCACATATCCAACAAAAGACTAGTATTCAGAAAACAAATCTCAAAATTCAATAGTTTAAAAAAAAACAAATTAGAAAATGGGAAAAAAAAATGAACAAAATTCTCACAGAAGATATACAAATGACAAATAAGTGCATGGAAAAAATGTTCAGTGTCACAAGAAAATGCAAACTAAAATGACAATGTGTATCACTACAGAGGAATGACTACAATAAAACTAGTGACAGCAGCAAACACTGTTAGGATGCAGGAAAAAAGCTATCACTGACTTATTGCTGGTAGGAATGGAAAATCGTACAGCTACTCTGGAAAACAACTGCAGTTTCTTACGAAATTAAGCATGTTATTACCATGCTGCTGCTACTGCTGCTAAGTCGCTTCAGTCGTGTCCGACTCTATGCGACCCCATAGACGGCAGCCCACCAGGCTCCCCCGTCCCTGGGATTCTCCAGGCAAGAACACTGGAGTGGGCTGCCATTTCCTTCTCCAATGCATGAAAGTGAAAAGTGAAAGTGAAGTCGCTCAGTCGTGTCCGACTCTTCACGACCCCATGGACTGCAGCCCACCAGGCTTCTCCGTCCATGGGATTTTCCAGGCAAGAATACTGGAGTGGGGTGCCATTGCCTTGGTCCCACTAATTGAACTCCTGGAAATTTATCCCAGAGAAATTAAAACAGATATTTACACAAAAACTTGTACATGAATGTTTATAACAGCTTTATTTATAGAAGTCATGAATCCCAGCAGAATCCTATGACCCTCCTGGGCGCAAAAGCCTTTTCCTGTCCCCTTCCCTGAGGGCAGGTTCAAACAGCTGTTATTCAGGGAATGGAGGGAATGTGGAGACAAGGAAGGAACAGTCAAGAAACAATAGTGCAACCATTGGAGCAGGGTCCTGGTCCCCCTCAAGGGATATACATTACATTTTCTTTGAGCTTTTCTGCAGAACTAAAACTTCCACCAAATGAAGGTGTCAACTACTTGATGAAGTACTCTTCCAGAGAGGGTCACAGTTAACCATCATCACCTGATACCAGATGATCTCCAGATTGAAGGAATGTGAGCCCTGCAGGCACCCTGATCCTTGTCCTCATCAGCAATTCCCCCTTCCACTGGAAGATTCCTCACCTCATTCTTCCTCATCCCCCCAGGTTGAAACACATGATTTTAAGGGCATTAGCCTGCTGTAGCCCCCTTTACCTGGCTAAGAAATAAAACTATTCTTTTCTACTTCACACAAAATTCTTATCTCCAAGATTTAATGTGGTGTCCATGTATAGAGGCCACATTTGGTTTCAGTTAAAAATTAGAATCATCTCACTCCCTTCAACAGGAGAATGGTTAGCTAAACTGTGCTATGTATATACCATGGCATACTACTCAGCACTACAAAGAAAAATAAAAAATCTATTGATACATGCAACAACTCTCCCAGGGATAAATGCTGAGTGGAAAAAAGGCAATCCAAAAAGTTATATACTGTATGATTTCATTTATGTAACACTTTAAAATGGCAAAATTTTAGAAATGGAAGACAGTGTGATAAGAGAAGGGGGAAGAGAGTACATATGAAATAGGTAATAGAAAAGATTGGTGTGATATTGGAATTATTCACTATCTTATTTTGCCTTTATTTATTTCCCCTACTTTTCCACAGAAATTGATTCAGTTTATTCAGTATTTTGACTCTGGTATTAATATAAGAAACTATATACATGATAAAAGTGTATAGATCTGAATACACACATACACACACACACAAATGAATACTAATAGTACATAATCTGATTAAGATTGATAGATTGTATTAAGGTCAATATCTGAGTTGTAATATTTTATTGCCCAATAACTCAGTTGGTACAGAAACGATCTGCAATGCAGGAGACCCTGATTCCATTATTCCTGGGTCAGGAAGATCCAATGGAGAAGGGATAGACCACCCACTCCAGTAGAGTAAAGAAGGGACCGACCACCCACTTGGGCTTCCTTTATGCTCAGCTGTTAAAGAATCCACATGCAATGCAGAAGACCAGGATTTGATCCCTGGGTTGGGAAGATTCCCTGGAGAAGGGAACAGCTACCCACTCCAGTATTCTGGCTGGGAGAATTCCATGGACTGTATAGTCCATGGGGTCACAAAAAGTCAGACACGAATGAGCGACATTCAGTTTCACTAATATAGTTTTATATAATATTCCAATTGGGAGAAATGAGATGAAGTATATATGGAACCCTTCTGCATTATTTTTACAACTGCATGTGAATCTAAAATTACCTCAATAAAATTTCAATTAAAAAATATTTTTCAGTAAAAAGTTGAACATGTAGGGCAACAGATTATGTCACTCTAAAACTGACCATTTTAAAGATTATCTTGAGTTGAAAATGATTAAGAAACAAGAGACACCAAAAATAAAAGTTTTCCGCCCCCCTCCTTTTTTTTTTTTTCTTTGCTGTGCTTAGTTGCTTCAGTTCAGCTCAGTTCAGTTGCTCAGTCAGGTCCACTCTTTGTGACCCCATGAATCACAGCATGCAAGGCCTCCCTGTCCATCACCAACTCCCGGAGTTCACTCAAACTCATGAAGATGGAGTCGGTGATGCTATCCAGCCATCTCATCATGCTCTGTTGTCCCCTTCTCCACCTGCACCCAATCCCTCCCAGCATCAGGGCCTTTTCCAATGAGTCAACTCTTCGCATGAGGTGGCCAAAGTATTGGAGTTTTAATCTCAGCATCATTCCTTCCAAAGAACACCCAGGGCTGATCTCCTCTAGAATGGACTGGTTGGATCTCCTTGCAGTCCAAGGGACTCTCAAGAGTCTTCTCCAACACCACAGTTCAAAAGCATCAATTCTTCTGTGCTCAGTTTTCTTCACAGTCAAACTCTCACATCCATATATGACCACTAGCCTTGACTAGACAGACCTTTATTGGCAAAGTAATGTCTCTGCTTTTCAATATGCTATCTAGGTTGGTCATAACCTTCCTTCCAAGGAGTAAGCGTCTTTTAATTTCATGTCTGCAATCACCATCTGCAGTGATTTTGGAATCCAAAAAAATAAAGTCTGACACTGTTTCCACTGTTTCCCCATCTATTACCCATGAAGTGTTGGGACCAGATGCCATGATCTTGGTTTTCTGAATGTTGAGCTTTAAGCCAACTTCTTCACTCTCTACTTTCATCAAAAGGCTTTATATTTCCTCTTCACTTTCTGCCATAAGGGTGGTGTCATGTACATATCTGAGGTTATTGATATTTCTCCCGGCAAACTTGATTCCAGCTTGTGCTTCTTCCAGCCCAGCGTTTCTCATGATGTACTCTGCATATAAGTTAAATAAGCAGGGTGACAATATACAGCCTCGACGTACTCCTTTCCCTATTTGGAACCAGTCTGTTGTTCTATGTCCAGTTCTAACTATTGCTTCCTGACCTGCATACAGGTTTCTCAAGAGATAGGTCAGGTGGTCTGGTATTCCCATCTCTTTCAGAATTTCCACAGTTTATTGTGATCCACACAGTCAAAGGCTTTGGCATAGTCAATAAAGCAGAAATAGATGTTTTTCTGGAACTCTCTTGCTTTTTCCATGATCCAGCGGATGTTGGCAATTTGATCTCTGGTCCCTCCTCCTTTTCTTAAACCAGCTTGAACATCTGGATGTTCACAGTTCACGTATTGCTGAAGCCTGGCTTGGACAATTTTAAGCATTACTTTACTAGCGTATGAGATGAGTTTAATTGTGCTGTAGTTTGAGCATTCTTTGGCATTTCCTTTCTTTGGGATTGGAATGAAAACTGACCTTTTCCAGTCTTGTGGCCACTGCTGAGTTTTCCAAATTTGCTGGCATATTGAGTGCAGTACTTTCACAGCATCATCTTTCAGGATTTAAAATAGCTCAACTGGAATTCCATCACATCCACTAGCTTTTTTTGTAGTGATGCTTTCTAAGGAAGGCCTACTTGACTTCGCATTTTAGGATGTCTGGCTCTAGGTGAGTGATCACACCATCGTGATTATCTTGGTCCTGAAGATCTTTTTTGTACAGTTCTTCTGTGTATTCTTGCCACCTCTTCTTAATATCTTCTGCTTCTGTTAGGTCCACATAATTTCTGTCCTTTATTGAGCCCATCTTTGCATGAAATGTTCCCTTGGTATCTCTAATTTTCTTGAAAAGATCTCTAGTCTTTCCCATTCTGTTGTTTCCCTCTATTTCTTTGCATTGATCTCTTAGGAAGGCTTTCTTATCTTTCCTTGTTGTTCTTTGGAACTCTGCACTCAAATGAGAATATCGTTCTTTTTCTCCTTTGCTTTTTGCTTCTCTTCTTTTCACAGCTATTTGTAAGGTTTCCTCAGACAGCCATTTTGCTTTTTTGCATTTCTTTTCCATGTTGATGGTCTTGATCCTTGTCTCCTGTACAACGTCATGAACCTCAGTCCATAGTTCATCAGGCACTCTGTCTATCAAATCTAGTCCCTTAAATCTTTTTCTTACTTCCACTGTATAATCATAAGGGATTTGATTTAGGTCATACCTGAATGGTCTAGTGGTTTTCCCTGCTTTCTTCAAATTAAGTCTGAATTTGGCAATAAGGAGTTCATGATCTGAGCCACAGTCATCTCCTGGTCTTGTTTTTGATGACTGTTTAGAGCTTCTCCATCTTTGGCTGCAAAGAAAATAATCTATGTGATTTTGGTGTTGACCATCTGGTGATGTCCATGTATAGAGTCTTCTCTTGTGTTGTTGGAAAAGGGTGTTTGCTATGACCAGTGCGTTCTCTTGGCAAAACTCTATTAAACTTTGCCCTGCTTCATTCCGTATTCCAAGGCCAAATTTGCCTGTTATTCCAGGTATTTCTTGACTTCCTATTTTTGCATTCCAGTAGCCTATAATGAAAGGACATCTTTTTTGGCTATTAGTTCTAAAAGGTCTTGTAGGTCTTCATAGAACCATTCAACTTCAGCTTCTTCAGTATTACTGGTTGGGGCATAGGCTTGGATCACCGTGATAATGAATGGTTTGCCTTGGAAACAAACAGAGATCATTCTGTTGTTTTTTAGACTGCATCCGAGTACTGAATTTTGGACTCTTTTGTTGACCATGATGGCTACTCCATTTCTTCTAAAGGATTCCTGCCCACAGTAGAAGATATAACGGTCATCTGAGTTAAATTCACCCATTCCCAACCATTTTAGTTCTCTGATTCCTAGAATATCAACATTCACTCTTTCCATCTCCTTTTTGACCATTTCCAATTTGCCTTGATTCATGGACCTAACATTCCAGGTTCCTATGCAATATTGTTCTTTATAGCATCGGACTTTGCTTCTATCACCAGTCACATCCACAGCTGGGTATTGTTTTTGTTTTGGCTCCATCGCTTCATTCTTTCTGGAGTTATTTCTCCACTGATCTTCTGTAGCATATTGGGCACCTAATGACCTGGGGAGTTCCTCTCCTCTTTCAGTATCCTATCATTTTGCCTTTTCATACTGCTCATGGGGTTCTCAAGGCAAGAATACTGTAGTGGTTTGCCTTTCCCTTCTCCAGTGGACCACATTCTGTCAGACCTCTCCACCATGACCCACCTGTCTTGGGTGGCCCCACACAGCATGGCTTAGTTTCATTGAGTGAGACAAGGCTGTGTTCTGTGTGATCAGATTGGCTAGTTTTCTGTGATTATGGTTTCAGTGTGTCTGCCCTCTGATGCCCTCTTGCAACACCTACCGTCTTACCTGGTTTTCTCTTACCTTGGATGTGGGGTATCTCTTCACGGCTGCTCCAGCAAAGTGCAGCTGCTGCTCCTTACCTTGGACATGGAGTAGCTCCTCTCTGCCCCCCTGCGCCCTTGAAGTTGCTTCAGTCATATCCAATTCTTTGCAACTCAATGAGCTGTAGCCCCCCAGGCCCCTCTGTCCATGGGGTTCTCCAGGCAAGAATACTAGAGGAGGTTGCTATGCCTTCCTCCAACAGATCTTCCTGACCCAGGGATCAAACCCATGTCTCCTACACTTCAGGTGGATTCTTTGTCCACTGAGCCACGTGGGAAGAGGCTTACCTGTTAATCACCAGAGATAAGTCTAGACTCTTACCAGCCCAGAGATAGCACTGAAAGGAATTTACTAAAATGACCCTTATCTTTATTTAGTTTTTCTCATATAATTACCTTCTTATAGCTTACTTTCTTTAAGTCTAAAACCTTTTCCCTTTATCTTTCTATTTCTCTACAAATTAATGGCTTTATCAAATTGCCAACATAAACTGGATCATTGAAAAAGCAAGGGAGTTTCAGAAAAAAATCCACTTTTGCTTTATTGACTACACTAAAGCCTTTGACTGTGTGGATCACAATAAAATGTGGAAAATTCTTAAAGAGATAGGAATCTCAGACCACCTGACCTGCCTCCTGAGATATCTGTATGCAGGTCAGGAAGCAACAGTTAGAAATGGACATGGAACAAAAGACTGGTTCCAAATCTGGAAAGGAGTATGTCAAGGCTGTATATTGTCACCCTGCTTATTTAACTTATATGCAGAGTACGTCATGCGAAATGCCAGGCTGGATGAAGTACAAGCTGGAATCAAGATTGCCAGGAGAAATATCAATAAACTCATATATACAGATGACACCATCCTTATGGAAGAAAGTGAAGAAGAACTAAAGAGCCTCTTGATGAAAGTGAAAGAGGAGAGTGAAAAAGTTGGCTTAAAACTCAACATTCAGAAAACTAAGATCATGGCACCTGGTCCCATCATTTCATGGCAAATAGATGGGGAAGCAATAGAAACAGTGAGACTTTATTTTGGGGGCTCCAAAATCACTGCAGATGGTGACTGCAGCCATGAAATTAAAAGACACTTGCTCCTTAGAAGAAAAGCTATGACCAACCTAGATAGCATATTAGAAAGCAGAGACATTACTTTACCAACAAAGGTCCAACTAATCAAAGCTATGGTTTTTCAAATAATCATGTATGGATATGAGAGCTGGACTATAAAGAAAGCTGAGTGCTGAAGAATTGATGCTTTTGAACTGTGGTGTTGGAGAAGACTCTTGAGAGTCCCTTGGACTGCAAGGAGATCCAACCTATCAATCCTAAAGATCAGTCCTGGCTATTCATTGGAAGGACTGATGCTGAAGCTGAAACTCCAATACTTTGGCCACCTTATGCAAAGAACCGACTCATTGGAAAAGACCCTGATGCTGGGAAAGATTAAAGGCAGGAGAAGAGGATGACAGAGGATGAGATGGTTAGGTGGCATCACGGATGTGATGGACATGAGTTGAGTAGGCTCCGTGAGTTGGTAATGGACTGGGAAGCCTGGCTGCAGTCCATGGGGTCGCAAAGAGTCAGACACTACTGAGCGACCTAAGTGAACTGACTGAAGATGATATACACACATGTTCACACCACTCCTTTGAGCTATTCTTCAGTGTGTTTCTCTCACATGCATGTGTGCTACACAAGTTAATAAGCTCTGTTTTTGTCTTTTGTCAGTCTAAGTTCTAGGGCCCTAGCCAGACCCTGGAAGGAATAAGGTAGATGCAATAACCTAGGAAGATAGATGAAATAATTTTTTTTTATATTTTTTTCTCCAACTGCAAGTATCTATATTGTTTTTATATTAACTTGATATAAATTATTGCTTGAAATAATCCCCTCAATTCACTCTGCTTTAAGAAGTCACTGATGACCTACAGAGCTACAGAACTAAGGTAATAACTTCCTTGATATTTATTTTATCAAGTTAAGATTTTAGCATCTCCTCCATTCTCCTTCATATAAATCATTTTACCTGGGACAATTATTCTATCATTCAAGTTCTTAATGACTGGTAAAAATTATGTGCCTTGTGAAAATAACATGCAAAATTAGAAGAAACCCAGAATTAGTGACAAGCTTTTGTTAAGAAGTGGTTTTATTTTTTTCTAAAAGATCATTTTAAAAGGTTTAATACCTATACAGATGACTCACTGGATATGTCCCCGATGCTGGGAAAGATCAAGGGTAGAAGGAGAAGAGGGCATCAGAGGATAAGATGACTGGATGGCATCACTGATGCAGTGCACATGAACAGGGGCAAACTCCGGGAGATGGTGAGTGGCAGGGAGACCTGGCATGCTGCATCCATGGGGTTGCAAAGAGTTGGACACAACTGGGTGACTGAACAAGAACAACAACCTATAGTTTTTTACTTTGCCTAAACTATATTTTATAGCTTGATAGGTAAAATAAAGCAAACTATCTTTAAAGCACTAAATTGTGTCACTTCAATATTTTAAAATTATAGTTCCTGTCAATATAATCCTAAACATTTCCTCGGGCTATATACTTTTTCCCCTAGACACACAGAATAATTCAGATTGTAGACAAAATATGATTTTGTCCCTTTTAAACCTGTTAAACCCAGCCCCCTACCCAGGTCCAGTTTCATTTCTCCCATTTACAAGATGCTTTAAAGGTTCTGATTTTCAGTGTATCAAACTAATGCAAAACAAGTATGTGGCCTTCACTACTGAGTGTTCTCTTTGGAAACCATGACTGTTGAGAGATGGGGAAAAGCTGAATGCATAAAGCATTTTTGGTTAATGAACTGCCTTTTATAAGGGATTTTCATATAATATAGAAGAGCTTCCCTTTTTGGTGTAAGTTTTGTGATCGTTAATCTTCCACACTCTCATCTTTGTCATCCTCGAGGTGTAATGACTATAATAAAAAAAACAATAATAATAACCTGAAATATTGGAAAGCAACTACTGCAGAGGTGGGAGAAATACACTTGCAGATGACAGCGCCATGCTAAATTTAGATCACGAGGTCCCTTGGTATTTATGCCCGCATTACCGATGAGGCGTACTGAGTAAGAGGGCCATCTCCCAGAAGTGTATTAGTAATTTTCAGATAAAATTATGAGCATACCTTTCCCAAAGTGGAACAGACTTCATTTCCTGTTTGACTGATTATACTGTGGTACCTAACAAGTTTAGGAACCAGTTCATCTTGCAGTGGAAACAGTAAATCTTTGATGCACTGTTAAGTGCTAATGCTAAAAAAACTAAATAAATAAATAAACCTGTTTTTTTTCCCTCCCTTTTTTACTAAGACTAAGGAAAGGAAATCCCCTTCTCCTCTCATAACTCAAAAGCAAAAATGTATGTCTTCTTCAAATTCCAGTTGAAACTTAAAAATATCACCAATTTTGTAACAACTTATTCCTCTATTTTTCTTTTCATAAAGAATGAGTTGTTCTATTTTTCATTGTGTCTACTTATATTATCTTTATGCTGTCTTGAAATAGTACTCATTAATGGTATGTGTTTTTGTTGTTGTTTAACTCTACAGAAGATCTCATCAAACGGTTTATGTTTCTATTCTTTTCCTTTACTGGACTATGACTTTGATAATGTATCCCAGGTTTTATTTTCAGAGTCTAGAACCTAAATACCCTTCATAATTTTTTTTTAAATACTTCATCACATTTGAGTAAAAGATCAAATTAAAAAACATAATAATTTAAATTATTTGTGTGTACATGAATGTATAATTTTAATATCAGTTTGTTAATTCCCCTGGTCTTTTTGGTAACATATTATTATCATTTCTTTCATGGTACATAGCCTTATATGTTGATTGAGCTTCATGCATAATAAAAGTGTGCTGAGTAATAAGTATATATAAATATTCTTATTTTTAAATAGTGAGATGCTTGAGCTCTTTTGACATGCTAAGCAGTGTTTATGAATGCTATCCATAAAAATTTTAAAATCCACAAATACACAATAAGGGTTGGAATGATTAAACAATTAAAAGTTAATAGTTTGGCAGGCTTCAAGAAGGTATACTTGAAAGTTGAGTAAACAAATGACTTTTGGTTGGGATCACATTTATAGTGAAGAGAAAACATCAAGAAAATGAAATATATAGTACAGTAGATTCTTAAGAAAAAGCCAAAAATTGAAATGCTGATTGACAAGTCAAGATACTTTATATGAGGCTTAAGGGATAAAATTCATAATATGCAAACATTGTAAACTTGGCAATCACTTTAAATAGTAAATTAAAATCCCCTCTTCTGCAAACTGCTCTAAGCGTTTAATGCATCCAAGACAGAGCAACAACTCTTAATTGAAAATATTTGGTTCGACAATGGATAATGAGAATGGTGATTTGTATTTAACAGAAACAAAGGTATTCAGCCCAACCTGCCTCTAGGTAGCAGTTACTTTGTCTTCAGTGATGCACATTCATAAAATATAAAGTTGGGTCTTTTGATAAGATCAGGATGAACTTCTCTTTCAAGTTATGTCACACATAAGGATATAACAGGAAACAAGTAAGGGAAATCCAGTAAATTAAACTATAAAAACCATTCTGCAAAAAGAAGAAAACCTAGTATATCAGTGACATTACTGTTTAAAATATGCATTTAAAAATTCAGAAATAATTAATTGTACAGCAAAATAGGCACAGAGGTTAAACTGGTGCTTGCCTACCCCTGGCTGCTTAGAAAAGCTGGCTGCAGTGTCCTAATTGGCCCCATGTTTCTGAGGAGTACATAAGCTGTACATTTTTCTTTCCACTCTCTATGCTTGAAAGAGTACTGGTTTTTGAGGAGTACATAAGCTGTACATTTTTCTTTCCACTCTCTATGGTTGAAAGAGTACTGGTTTTATTCCTTGATCTTTGCTTGAGGTTAGGTAATCACTATATGAAATCAGCCTCTGTGGGCATAGCATAATGGTTAAGATTTAATATGACTTTGGAAGCAGATAAACTTGGTTTGAATTGCAACTCTACCATTCATGACAGGCAACTAATTTCTTTCAACAGGCCTCAATTTCTGAAGCTATAAAGGAGGAGTAAGAAAGCCTTCCAGAAATGATTACTATGAGATGATTAATGAAAACATTTTGCAAGTACCTGGCATATTTTAAGTCCTTAATAAATAGGCAAAATAATTACGCTATTTTTGTTACCAAAATGATGATTCTATATCATCATCATCATACATCCCAGGCTAAGTGCATGCAAACACAAAGCGTAACTTTAGTGAGAATATAGCTTTCATAAAGGGTGATAGAAAATGATTGTTTTGAGTTGACATTCCCCAGCCTTGCCAGACAGAATATTGTTTTTTCTCCTCACATTTTGCACATATTTTTCCTATATATTTTTCCCCAAAATAATGTATAATCTGACAATCAATATGCATAGGAGAAAAATCAATTAACAGTAAGTATCTCCTCCTTTCCTAATCACCTAATTTTCTTCATAGAAATGGTTCAGGGAATGCAGTGGGGAGGAGTTTAAGCCAGAGATTGCCCAGACAGATTCATTATGAAAAAAGAAATTAAAATAGTTTCCTAAGTGTAAAATATCAGTGAACTTCAGTAAGTAAATAAAAGTAAAAAAAATCCCTATGCATATAATATTTCATAGGTATGACAGTCATGTATACAAACAAAAATAGGTTTGTGCTTACTTTTTCACACATTCATATGTTCATTTATAGGACTCAAAAATTCCATTTTAGAAATATTCTCAGGGGAATAGTTTTAAAAGAATCTTATAAAGTGAGATTACAGTGCCATGAATTCTAGGGAGTACTTCAAAGATTCTTCCATTATCAAATGTTTCCATATGAGACTTAACCTTGATACTACAATAAATCACATTTAAATTTGTATATAAACCAAAAACAAGTTTTTTTTGTGGGGGAGGAGAGTCTGCTTATTTACACTACAGCTCTAAATTGCCCATTTAAAAAAATGGACAGAAAAAAAAAAACTTTAAAAAAAGAAAACAAATCGGAAATACCTAAGTATTTTGCATAACTTCATAAATAATATATTAGTGAATATATTTAAAGAAAATGGTTCAAGCACACACAGTAAAAAGACTACAACTTGAAAAACAGTTACTATGGAACATAGCTTTTAATCTGTTTTAATAGCACCTATAATAATCTTGAAAACATCATCTTAACTGGTGCCACACAAATGAACAATTTAAACTAACTGAATATAGATAAGAATTTCCTGCTAGAAAGTTACTCAGCAGTAATACTTTTTACAATTAATTTACAGATAAGAGTCTCTCTAGCCTACTGGGATAGATCAAAAATCGCAATTAACAAGGTTGAAATGAATAAGGGTTGCATTCTGAATAATTTATTCTATATTTATACTCTGTGCTTAAAAAGAAAAAAAACTTGTCAATAAGTAGATAAACTGACCAACTGATTTTTACTTGTTCTTTCTTTTTTGAGAAACATCTGAGATGCTAGAAAACTGACAGGTCGAGGACAGGCCACCCCTAAGTGTGAATATGTAGGCATATTAATTATTTTGATTTAAAGTTACTTAAACAGCTGGTAAAAGAAGAATACACTGACCCTCTTTTGTTTTTCTGAAAACAAGGACTAATTCTCCCATGAAAAGCTATCCTCCTAATACCAGGAAGATAGAAGGTGTCCTTATTGCCAGAGATAGGGAATCCAAGGCCCAAACAGCAGTATTAATAAGGTTTGTTACCTCTTCATTACTTTGGAACTGCGAGTTCAAACCCCTTTGTTTTGTCAAATCTTCACAAACAATTTTATTTATCTAATAGGTAAAAAGCTTCCTGCTTTCGTTACTTCTTTGGGTCTCATTTTTATGGGGGTCCCATATGTACATAATTAAAATGTTTTTCCTGTTTTTCTTCTCCTGCCTTCTGTGAATTTAACTACAGGTATACCTCATTTTATTTCTCTCTGCTTTACTGTGCACTCTGCAGATACTGTGTTTCCTGCAAATCGAATGTTTGTGTCAACCCTGTACCTAGTAGGGCTATTAGCACCACTTTTTCCAACAGCATCTGACTACTGCCTGTCTCTGTGCCACAGTCTGGTTAATATCTCATAATTTTACATCATTATATTTCTTATGTTGATCTGTGATCAGTAATCTTTGCCATTACTATGATGACTTGCTGAAGGTTCAGATGATGGTTAGGAATTTAGCAATAAAGTATTTTTTAATTAAGGTATGTACACCCTTTGTTTGTTTTAAGACACAATGTTATCACCCACTTGAAAGACTATAGTATGGTGTACAACATAACTTTTATATGCACTGGAAAACCAAAAATTTTTGTGTGACTCACTTAATTGTCATATTTGCTTTATTTCAGTGGTCTAGAACTGAAGCTGTAATATCTCCGAGGTATATATGCATTAGACCAGCCAAAAGAACCTAGAAAGTGATAGGAAAGCCTCTTCCTCCCCTACAGAGCCAAATGACCACAAGCTTAGACAAGGAAGGGAGAAGAAACAGCAAGAGGAACGCATTTACCAATGGACAACACAGCCTGTCATTAACGTCACAGAGACCAGCAATCTTAACACTTGGTAAACATGACTAGTAACCTAAGTTACTGGGAGGAACTTGCAACCAATGCCTGTAATAAAGCAAGATGAGGACACAGCTGTCTATTGCCCTGGGGCAGATATGCTGACAAAATCTGAGAGCAGAAGAGTATTTCAAACGTGTTTGCCTCTGAGCATCAACATCAAGACAATATAGAGTTAAATCCTCAGATGTGCATAAAAGTTTGTTCATCTCAGAGGCCCACTTGGTTACATATATTCCTTTGCCACATTTCTGTGGATTTTGTTCTATGTTTGTTCTTCACTGAATTCTTTTATACGCACTTAATATTGTAGACAAATCATTCAAATTCCAGTCTATGGGACCCAATATACCTTCTACTACTACTCCTGATAGGTTCTATTACAAAAGGCCAGCTGTTCTTTTCATAAGTTTTCCTCATTTAATCCTCATGAGAACTTTATAAAAATAGGCATTTTGCCTTGATTTTACAGATGAGGAAAGCAAGTACAACCAAGCTAACTGTAATTTGCTCAAGGTCAGTGGGATAAATTCACTTAGTGGAATCTAAAGTGATTTAGGTTCCTGTTCCCCTAAAGGAAAAAGAACAATGTCAAATTTTTATCTACAGGCTGAATACAAAATCTGATAATGAAAATCTGTTTATTGAATATCTAACTCACAATCTATACTCATGAATCCTGACTTCAAATGTGCTTTGTAATAAGGTTCTGGGTTATTTCTGGGAAAATAGTATATCTCACACAAATTAATATTTAATGGTGTCATTTTGAATTTATTTTAAAATTTTAATGATGATGTTGAAATATTAAATGGTGATGTTGTACCTTTAAAATAAATGATGGTGTTGAATCATCATCCATACACAGTTAACAGTATGTGGTGTATGACATCTGATGGGCCAACTACAAAGTGTATATAGTAGCAGTAATTCTTTTCCTTACAAACTTTCCTTACATAAGTTATACATATATAGCTCTTCTTTAATTTATTTTGAGTAGGAAAATGGAAATTTAGTATTAAGAAAGATAAGGCTTTCCCCATTATAAAAACAAGCATGTGAATTATTTTGGTGTAACTTATGGCTACCGCATTACAATGTAAGAACTTTATTTGCTCATACTGTTTCAATCACATTCACTTTTCCATTTTAAATATTCTGAACAACTCCAGATAAGCACTGACTAAATTGCTTTAGTCCAAATTAAGTCCTTTGTATGGGTCCTATCTTGTAGAATCCCTTGTTTCTTTTGTTCTATCATCTTCTACACAGAAGTATTAGCATTTCTATTTGCCTTTAATTTCTAATACTACCTTGAATTTCAATTGTGTATCACATCTTAGAACCAACAGTCCAAAGAAAAGAGTTGTTAATAGTATCATTTTACATCAGAGGTTTATTCTATGGACCGAAAAGAGTTGTTAATAGTATCATTTTACATCAGAGGCTTATTCTATGGACCACATAAAAATTCCCATTTATTGTAAATCTTAATATTATTCCTTTATTGAATCATCACTATTAAAAATGAGATACTTCAAGTAAGTATATTTCCACATTTCTAAAACTAAGAAATTAGTGCTGAAAAGCTCCATGGTACAGTAATTTTACTCCAAGATTTAAAAATATATAGTATTTAATTCAAAGCAAAATTATGGTTTTCTTTTATATATATACATTTAATATAATATAAAAATCCAGGTTCATTGTTGGATTTTTTAAAAAGGTACTTTGTGATGACAAATTCAGGCCTCTCAAAGAAGTATAAGAGAAGATGAGGAAAGTGATTACTGTTTGAAAAGATTAGCATAATGTATAGATATCTATGTGCAAATATGTAACATTATCTTCTAGAAGAATCCTTATAGCTTGATTTTCAAAAATCATTTATGGGAATGACTCAAAGCTCTCTTTCAGCACCATGAAGTTTCATGTGATGATTTACAATGGTTAACAAAGGTAGAATAAAAAACTAAATAAACACCGTGCAGAGTAAATGAAAACTGCTGAAAATTAAATATTAAAGGCTTAAACTCAAATCATTGTAACTATTAATAATGCCACAACAATGATGATCAGAGGAAGCCTCAGTACATCATGTTGCCACTGAAGCAATTGGTGTATAAGGTATTCATCAGTGAGAATAAGATATTATATGTATTAATTACCTTAAGTTTTAAGCAACTTCTATACTTGAGATACTATAAAAAATTATCTTATCAAAAAAAACTTCTTCTCCAGAAAAAAATGTTTCCTTCCTACCCTACATAAACCAAATAGATTCAATAAAATCAATAAATTTATGATTTAATTTATATTATCAATCTACAATATTTTCTTTCAGGCTCAAGAGCAAAGATCCATTGTATGAGTACAGATTTGTCATATTAAAAACTGCAGTATTAACTGTGAAAAATATATATATATAATAAAACTTACCAACAGGTTCCTTTTGATTTTGAAAGAGAATCTTGCTATTACTGCCATCCATATTTGCCATATTAATTGTGTTGCCATCTGTCCAGTAGAGTTTCCTTAATTCAAAAGAGATATGGTTTAAAAATATTAGATATAGACCTACTTGTTGACTAGAAACATCTGTTGAAGAACTAAGTTAATATTAAATTATTGGCGCAGGATTATTTTTTTTTTCCAAGAAGTCTCCAAATTGTTGAGCCACTTGCCTGGGAAGAAGTACCACTCTTACTTTTTCCTATCATTGAAGACCCATTATCTCACTTGTTTCTCCTCTACACCCACAAACGTCCATGGGCTTCTCCAGGCAAGAATATTGGAGTGGATTGCCGTGCCCTCCTCTAGGGGATTTTCCTGCACAAGAGATCGAATCCATAGCTCTTATGTCTCCTGCATTGGCAGGCGGGTTCTTTACTACTAGTGCCACCTGGGAAGCCCTTAACTTTAACTACAGTAAATTATTTCCATTTAAAATCATTCATCAATGTTAATTCTCTTGATTCAGAAAAATCAGGTACCAGAGAAGGAAACAAAGTCATTTCAATCATTCCTGTTGAAAGCACTACAGAGAAAGACTTTCTTTTAGCTCTACATGAGTTCTCTACATGCATTCCTGAAGACTAACCAGAAGATGGGAGAATGTGATCTAATCTGCAGTGACCATAACATCAACTCACAGTAAACATGTTATTAACAACTGGTATTTGAAATGAAATTAACAACTTTTCTAGGCCTCTCTCTCTCTTTTTCTCATTCTGAACTGTCACTCTTTATAAACATAAATTGATAAAATTTTACAGTAATATGTAAAAACTTGATTTCATGCAGAAAGCAGAAATCGTTAACCCGGGATCGCCTATAATGTCCATATTCACATTTGCCTTTTTTACTGTATAGCTTATATGTATATACACATATGTATATGTTTGTCTCTTCTGAATTCAACAAAGTTTTTACATAATATCAGAGCAAAGGTGTATAAAATTTTGAAAAACTTAAAAAAAAATCATACTTTACCCCCTGACTGGGTGAGCTGCTAGACACTGTGGTTTATCGATTCCATGGATAATTGAGGTTTTCAAGGAGCCATCTAGTCTTGCCACATTAATTTGTGTTTCATCAAATTCTGAGCTAATCCAGTATAAATTACGTGAGACCCAGTCCACGGTTAACCCTCTGATACTCTGAATATCTGTACAACAGGAAAGAGAAAATCACAAGTGAATGAAATGTCTCATTGTTTTGGCTTTCCAAGTCAGTTATTTTCTGTCTCAGGGAAAATTTAATTTACACTTTAATTTGTTAGCTAAAATTGTACAAGATGTAATCTCATTCCCTTATCAGCCCTTCTTAAGGCATGAATAATCATTAATGTCTTACTGCTGAGCCATTTGAAAACCTGAAGTAACAATTAGCATTAAATTTGCACTAACAGTCAATGATTCGCTAGTAAACACTAAGGAGCAGATGCAGGCAGCAGTCCTATGGGCCAAGGTGACCAAAATTCAAATTAGAGTAATAGCTTCTCTAGTTGGTAGTACATCTTTCTAGTCAGGAGAAAGTACTTGTGGGCCATCAACAAATGGGCCATTTTATCTGTTAAGTGCCAATTTGTTACCGAAATTAAATAAAACAATTCAACTTTCTGAAAAGAATTATCAGAGAGTTGAACATCTTTAAAATGGATAATTAGCAGAAATTGACTGAGATATGAGCAAAGAAACTGAAACCCTTTTAAAATTCCTCCAATGTGGATTCTATAGAAATTACTGAAATCTAATTATGTTTTTATTCATTACAGCCAATATGAATATTTGGGTTGCTATTACTTGATTATTCAATTGGGCATCTTTTTAAAAAATGATGGAAAGTAGGCTTAAATATAATTGCACATTTTAATTAAAGAAACAAATGAAAAATAAAGTGTTAAAATAATGGATACTAGGAAATCTTTTCAACATATTAACAGATACACAATTCAGTTCAGCTCAGTTGGTCAGTCGTGTCTGACTCTTTGCAACCCCATGGACTGAACCATGCCAGTCCATCACCAACTCCCAGAATTTAACCAAACTCATGTCCATTGAGTCAGTGATGCCTTCCAACCATCTCATATTCTGTTGGCCCCTTCTCCTCCTGCCTTCAATCTTTCCCAGCATCAGGGTCTTTTCCAGTGAGTCAGTTCTTCACATCAGGTGGCCAAAGTATTGGAATTTCAGTTTCAACATCAATCCTTCCAATGAATATTCAGGACTGATTTCCTTTAGGATGGACTGGTTGGATCTCACTGCAGTCCCAGGGACTCTCAAGAGTCTTCTCCAACACCACAGTTCAAAAGCATCAATTCTTCGGCACTCATCTTTCTTTATAGTCCATCTCTCCCATCCATACGTGACTACTGGAAAACCACAGCTTTGACTAGACAGACCTTTGTTGGCAAAGTAATGTCTCTGCTTTTTAATACGCTGTCTGGGTTGGTCATACACAAGGCCAGTTTAATTCTCAATTTGTAGCATTTGAATGCATAACTGAGTATTTTATTTTTAAAAGTTTTAATATTTGCTAGCATGCTGTACCTCTTAGGGTTCTCCAGACTCCTGATACTCAAATTTATCAGACATTTAGAGACTGTGCAAATGAAGATTCTGATTCAGTAGATCTGAGAAGGCACCTAAGATTCTGCAAGTTAAAACTAATACCAAGTGCTGCAGCTACTGCTCCAGAGCAGCAGTTCCATGCAAAATGCTTCTAGAAATGCAGAGTGGCTGCTACTTAGCTCATCTAATTTCTGTCTGGTCTGTGCTCAGTCATGGCTGATTCTTTGTGACACCATGGACTATAACCTGCCAGGTTCCTCTGTCCAAATAATTTACCAGGTAAGAATACTGGAGAAGGTTGCCATTTCCTCTTCCAGAGGATCTTTCTAGCCCAGGGATCGAACTTGTGAACTTGTGTCTCCTGTGTCTCTTGCATTGACAAGCTGATTCTTTACCACCGTACCACCTGGGAAGCCCATCTAATTGCTACATCTTCCCTTTTTATAATTTTCAAAAGATGCCATCAAGCAAAAGGTGTCATTTTCAAAAGGTGAAAACTCCAGATTTGTAAAATTTGCCAGCTAGTTCAAAGTTTAAAAAAAAAGGGATTCCTGGCAGTTCTGGGTCAGCTGTGACATGCCTTGCTGGCACAGGAGGCTCAACCTCAAGTTTACAAACTTGAGTCTTGACAGAGCCTGCTTTCCTGCTCAATATTCATTTCATTATTTCTAAATAACTTGTAATCACAGTGTCCTAAAAAGTATTCCCCATGTTTTAATTTCTCCTCTAAGCAGCAACTTCTCACTCTGCAAGGTACCTTTCATCATTAATTTCTGTTAAGTTGGCAGATTTTAAATACAAACTTCATTTCTCAAACCAATGCTGGAAATTTATTTGTATTTTTACTTATTCTCATTCAGTCTCCCTTTCATTGAGAAACAATAAGAAAAAATAATAACACAACATCTTTGTAAAGCTAGACCTTCAATGTCAAGTATTTATTTTACTTCACTCAGGATATTTTTTTCCTTTCCTTTACTCTCTGGACTTAATTGGTTACTGAGAAACAATAATGAGAATTTCTGGCTTTTGTTCTAGGTTGGGTGCCTATTCTTTGTCTTTAATGAAGTCACTTAAATTTTGGCTTCTTTTTCTTATCAGCACAATGAGGCTAATTATAGATAAATCATAGGATTTTGTGAATATTAGATGATGTGTGTTTATGTAGCTTAATTCAGGATTAAGGGATACTTTGCCAATCCAAGGATTTAATGTTTTCTGCCTTTTTATCTTGAATTGCTTGGTACTGCAAAAATAAAGTTTTTATTTTCTCTAAAATACATGTTATCCAAAGTTTGCTTGCTTATTTTTTTCCTGCTGTCTCTGCTGCTCAAAATTTATTCACTTGTTTCTAAATGACTCCTAAACATACAACCTAAAGACTGCATTGCACTCTTAAATCGGAAAGCATAGCCAAATGCAATCTGTATGTTGTGCTTAGCATTTAGTTGTATCTGACTCTTTGTGACCCCATGGACTGTAGCCTGCCAGGCTCCTCTGTCCATGGGATTCTCCAGACAAGAATAGTGGAGTGGGTTGCCATGGCCTCCACCGGGTATTTTCCCAACTCAGAGATCAAATCCAGGTCTCCTGCATTGCAGGCAGATTCTTTACTGTCTGAGCCACCAGAGAAGCTCAAATATAAGTTATTAATGCCTATTTCAGATCAGATCAGATCAGTCGCTCAGTCGTGTCCGACTCTTTGTGACTCCATAAATCGCAGCACCCCAGGCCTCCCTGTCCATCACCAACTCCCAGAGTTCACTCAGACTCACGTCCATCGAGTCAGTGATGCCATCCAGCCATCTCATCCTCTGTCGTCCCCTTCTCCTCTTGCTCCCAATCCCTCCCAGCACAGAGTCTTTTCCAATGAGTCAGTCAACTCTTCGCATGAGGTGGCCAAAGTACTGGAGTTTCAGCTTTAGCATCGTTCCTTCCAAAGAAATCGCAGGGCTGATCTCCTTTAGAATGGACTGGTTGGATCTCCTTGCAGTCCAAGGGACTCTCAAGAGTCTTCTCCAACACCACAGTTCAAAAGCATCAATTCTTCGGTGCTCAGCCTTCTTCACAGTCCAACTCTCACATCCGTACATGACCACAGGAAAAACCATAGCCTTGACTAGACTAAATTTTGTTGGTAAAGTAATGTATCTGCTTTTGAATATGCTATCTAGATTGGTCATAACTTTCCTTCCAAGGAGTAAGCGTCTTTTCCCGGTCAATTCTATGGTCCATGCTCTCTCAAATCTATTTCTAGCTTTAATATTGCATAGCATACAATCTTCTTCCTCTTTCAGGCAGTTGATTTAGTTGCCTTCAGGTTATTTTTCTGACTAGAGAGCTCTGTATCATGACCTTCAATTGTCCCAAGGTATTTGATTGCTTCCAACCACTCAAAGTGATGCTGGAATTCCTTACCCTGGCTTTCTATATAATCTGAATATAACTGTCTGTCCAACCTTATTTCTCACCATTTTTGACCCATTATCTTACCCTTGAGTCATATTGACATTTTCTGAGATTTCCATACTTGTCTTGATCTTTCCAATCTATATAGAATTACCTGGACCTCATACCTATTATTTTTTTATAATCTCATGCAAAATAGTCTAGTTGATAGGCAACATTGCCCTTCAAACACAAAAACCTAATTAATTCTATATGTTCCAGTCTTAAAGATTTTCTCCATCTATCTAACTCAATAAGACTATATCTGGTCAATCCTTTTCTATGTAACATGATAATTATATGTGAACATACTACTACTTTCACATATACTTCTTGAAGATAGGCCCTTGCTAATTTATTTTTATAGCTCTCCTCCTCAAACATACACAACATTGCCTTCAAAATAAATAGCTTTTGATGAATTCATAATATGGACAAACTATAATTATAAGGATATGTGAGCTAAGTTAAAAATATCAGATGTAAGATCCTCAAGAGTATTTTCAGGAGTACACATCTAAACATATTCAGGCAATCTTAATTCTCATTTTCTATTCTAACCCTTCTTCTGTCCATTAGTTTGGAGCTTCTAATTATCAGCATTATGTCTAAAATAAAACTTATGTCTTTTTTGACCATGATTACTGCCCAAGTCTTATTGTTTTGGAATGTCCTAGTAAGTTCACCATAAAGGGGTCAGGGGAAGAATAACAACTGCAATACATTTAATGATATTTTTGTGTTTTTTTGATAAAAAACTGAAATAATGAATTGATTCAACTCCTGTTTTCAAGTCAAGCCAAGATGTCTGAGCAAGTTTTTCAGAAAGTTCAATTTCCTATTTCTAATGACTCTCACTTCTTAAAGTAAGACAGATTAGATATTCCTAAAATTCTTCCACCACCACAAAATTCCCTGATGTATGATAAATTAAAACTTTGAAATGTGTTGTTGAGATCATAAGACAGACGGAAAAATATCTAAATGCTAATACACAATTGTATGTTACATAAAATCATAAAGGAAGCCAAGTAGGAATACAGAGGTTGGTGAGGCCATAGGGGCAACAATTTGTAATGAAAATCTAGAGATTGCTGGATTACTAGTTGCTCATTGCAAGAGTGTTCAGTCTTTAAACCAACAAAAAGTAGCAGAGCTAAACAAGTGCAATTCCCAGATATAATAATGGTCAACATCCTCAGGTGAGTTAAAAAAGAAACAAACAAACAAACAATATATATATATGCCTGCTTAAAAAGGAGTATGATTCTTTAAATAAATATAAAACATTTTTTCTGTCTCTCTTCTGGGTTTGAAAGATAAAAATCTAAGCATAGGCCTATGGTTGGGCAAGAGATGCATCCATTGTTTGTCTAGGAGAATGGTTCTTTGCTTATAATGACTCCTTTTTCTCCAAAAGAAGCAAATTCAAATCCTCTAAGGAAGAAAAAAATTTTCTCCACCCAAGCATTTACAATTTCTACACTGAATTTGTTCTCATAATAGATCAGAAAAATTAAAACACACACAAAGAATAAGACATAAGAGAAAAATAAAGAGTAGGTTTAAGTTCCCAAAGCCTACATGGTTTTAAATTATTATGTGTAACATAAAGAAAATTGAGTGGGTAATTTTAAAGGAAAAAAAATACTTAAAAATAATAAGCAAGGTACAATAATTTTTTTTTGCAATAATTTATTTTTAAAAATCTTCTTGAAATGTATATAAATGAGAAGCAAAATAACTTGACAATATTAAAAAGAACAATTATTTAGATGGATTAACCAGCAGGTTAGACAGTAGTGACTGCAAGACAACTTGTGAACTGCAAGACATCTGATGAACTGCAAGACAGTTAACTGTTAGACAAAGAAAACAGAAACAAAAAGATTAGATGAGTTGGAAGTTAGAACAAATAACTTACCACATCTAATCAGTTTCAGAAGGAAGGCATAGAGACTAGGCTAGAAAAAATAACAGAGACAATAGTTGAGGATGTTTTCTCCCTGCACTGATGAAAGAGATGGCCCAGTACAGTAAAGTTTAGATGGCTAAATAAAAACAGTCATGAGGAAAAAGAAGAACTTCAAAGCATTTAGAGAGAAAACATATATTCTGTTAAAAAAAAAAAAGGAATGACAAATTAGACAAACACAGAGATTCTCAAGAGATGTGAAAAGATAGTAAAATAATATCTGGAAAGGATTGAGAAAAAATGACACTAAACTTTGAATTTGTATTCAACAACATTATGTTCCAAACTACATCTCAACAACAAAATATTGATTTAAAAATGCACAAATGACTCAATAGCCATGTCTCTAAAGCAGATACAGAAATGACCAACAAGAACACAAAAAGATATTCAACATCACTAATCATTAGGAAATGTGATCATATGCACAAGTATATTCCACCTCACGCCTATTAATTGAAAGTGAAAGCCATTCAGTCGTGTCCAACCCTCTGTGATATCATGGACTGTAGTCCACCAAACTCCTCTGTCCAGGAATTCTCCAGGCAAGAATACTGGATTGGGTTGTCATTCCTTTATCTAGGGGATCTTCCTAACCCAGGGGTCAAACCCAGGTATCCTGCATTGCAGGCAGACTCTTCACCATCTGAGCCACCAAGGAAGCCATTCACAAGTAGGATGACAACTACTAATAATGGAAAGTTAACTAACAAACAAAAAACAAGAACAACAACAACAAAAAAGAAGAAGAAGAAGAAAATAATATTGGCAAGAATATGAAGAAACTGGAACCCTTGTGAGCTGATGATAGGAACGTAAAATGGTGCAGTCTTTGTTGGAAATAGTATGGCAGTTCCTCAAAAAATTAGAATTACCATGTGATCCAGCCATTCTACCTCTGGGTATATAACCAAAAGAATGCAAAGGTCTCAAAGAGCTACTTGTACACCTATGTTCACAGCAGCATTATTCACAATAGCCAAAAAGTGAAACAACCCAAACATCCATTGACTGTTGAATGTATAAACAAATTGGGATACATACATAAAATGGAACATTATTCAGCCTTAAAAAGAAAGGAAATTCTGACATGCTACAATATGGATGGACTTGCAGATAGCACGCTAAGAGAAAAGACCCATTCACAAGAAGGTAAGTACTAGATGATTCCTTTTATATGAGGTACCTATAGTAGTTTCAGAGACATAGAAATAGAATAGTGGTTTCTAGAAAATGAGAAGGGGGATGGGAAGTTGTTTCTTAATGGGGTGAGATTCATTTTGTAAGATGGAAAGAGTTATGGAGATTGGTTACACAATGTGAATGTACTTAACACTACTAAACTGTACAATTAAGAAGGTTTGAGATGATAAATTTACATTATGTATATTTTACTGCAATTAAAAATTATCTTTATAAAAAGAAGACTAAACAAAACTATTTTCAGATATTATATCAATAACAAATTCTCATTAAATTAAGATCCATTGAAAGATATAATTCAGAGAGAAGGCCTTAAATGAAAGAGGGATGGAGGTAAGCATGCGAACTGGTTAACATGTAGATAAATCTAAATGAAAATGGACTGGTTGTCAATTCTCTGCTTGTGAGACTCATCTTTTTTTTTTTTTTTTCTTTCTATGAAGCAGACTTACTGACACCAGCATCTTGGGAGTGGACACCAAGCCTTCTGCCCCGAATGAGGTGTGCATTCAAAGAGGAGGGGATTCATAACTCTCTGAGGGCAGATATGGCTTCAGCCAGTCAAAACTCATTTGCAGTGGGTTTTTTTGGCAAGTATTTCTCTGTTCTTGCAAGCAAAGCTTAAAAAAGCAAAATGGTAATACTTGTGAAAAGCTTTCTCAAAGAAACTCTGTAAATATTAAATATTCTGTTGCATTTATGAAAAGCTTTGATCATAAAAGTATATATGTATGTGTGTATATATATCTATCTATATGTTATTATATATATAACACATGATGGTACACAAACTAAGAAAACATCAATAAATCCATAATACATCTTAAGAACATTACAAACACTTTAGGAATCTTTAATGCTCATCCTCGGACATTTTACAGCTCTCCAACTCTGAAAAACTGAGTGCTTACTCACTTGGCTTTCTCACTTTTAACACATATCCATGTTTTCTAAATCTTTTTTTTTTTTAAGAACATAGGGGCAGAATCATAACTTCTTGACTAATCCTTATATGCTTTATATCCTAACCTTATCATTATTCCTGTCTTAGAGAAACAAATCACTGCTGATTAGGGAGAAAAGTCTTAAACAAGTCTCTTTTTATTTTCATATGGATCAATGTCTCTAATATCTTTCCAATTATTTGGTCAAGTTTACCTCTCACATTCATCACATTCAATTACTGCTGTTTCCGCTCTTGCTGTCTGTAATCTTCTTATACCTAGGTTTTATTTCAGATTTGGATCATTTCTATAATTGTCTAAGTGTATCCTGTCTATAATTTCTCACTTTTTCAATCTAGTTATCAAGTTTATACCTGCTTCATCTTCAAAAGAGTTTGACTGACCGATACCCATCTGTAAAAGTCTTCAGCAGTTTTCCACTGAATTTAAAGGGGAAAAACAAAAAAAGCTCCTCCGGTGTAAGACCTTCTGTTCTGCTATCATATTAACCTTCTAGTTTACTCTTCTATAAGAACAATCTATCTACAATTCACTACTTGCTCCTCTTTATACATGTGTGTTCAGCTCTTTGTGTTTACTAATAGGTACTTTTTAAATAACAGATGTCTACAATCTTCCACTAAAAGGCTTCATGGATGAAAATTTAAAATTAAAATTCTATTCAGTTCAGTTCAGTTGCTCAGTCGTATCGGACTCTTTGCGACCCCATTAACCACAGAACGCCAGGCCACCCTGTTCATCACCAAACTCATGTCCATTGAATCGGTGATGCCATCCAACCATCTCATCCTCTGTCGTCCCCTTCTCCTCCTGCCCTCAATCTTTCCTAGCATCAGGGTCTTTTCAAATGAGTCAGCTCTTTGCATCAGGTGGAAAAATATTGGAGTTTCAGCTTCAGCATCAGTCCTTCCAATGAACAGCCAGGACTGATATCCTTAAGCATGGACTGGTTGGATCTACTTGCAGTCCAAGGGATTCTCAAGAGTCTTCTCCAACACCACAGTTCAAAACATCAATTCTTCAGTGCTCAGCTTTCTTTATAGTCCAATTCTCACATGCATACATGATTACTGGAAAAACCATAGCCTTGACTAGACAGACCTTTGTTGACAAAGTAATGTCTCTGCTTTTTAATATGCTGTCTAGGTTGGTTATAACTTTCCTTCCAACGAGTAAGTGCCTTTTAATTTCATGGCTGCAATCACCATCTGCAGTGATTTTGGAGCCCCCCAAAAAGAGTCTGACACTGTTTCCACTGTTTCCCCATCCATTTACCATGAAGTGATAGGACTGGATTATATGACCTTAGTTTTCTGAATGTTGAGCTTTAAGCCACCTTTTTTACTACCCTCTTTCACTTTCATCAAGAGGCTCTTTAGTTCCTCTTTACTTTCTGCCATAAGGGTGGTGTCATCTGCATATCTGAGGTTTTTGATATTTTTCCCGGCAATCTTGATTCCAGCTTGTGCTTCTTCCAGTCCAGCATTTCTCATGATGTACTCTGCATATAAGTTAAATAAGCAGGGTGACAATATACAGCCTTGACATACTCCTTTTCCTATTTGGAACCAGTCTGTTGTTCCATGTCCAGTTCTAACCCTTGCTTCCTGACCTGCATACAAATTTCTCAAGAGGCAGGTCAGGTGGTCTGGTATTCCCATCTCTTTCAGAATTTTCCACAGTTTATTGTGATCCACACAGTCCAAGGCTTTGGCATAGTCAATAAAGCAGAAATAGATGTTTTTCTAGAACTCTCTTGCTTTTTCGATGATCCAGCTGATGTTGGCAATTCAGTCTCTGGTTCCTCTGCCTTTTCTAAAACCAGCTTGAACATCTGGAAGTTCACGGTTCACATATTGCTGAAGCCTGGCTTGGAGAATTTTGAGCATTACTTTACTAGCATGTGAGATGAGTGCAATTGTGCGGTAGTTTGAGCATTCTTTGGCATTGCCTTTCTTTGGGATTGGAATGAAAACTGACCTTTTCCAGTCCTGTGGCCACTGCTGAGTTTTCCAAATTTGCTGGCATATTGAGTGCAGCACTTTCATAACATCATCTTTCAGGATTTGAAATAGCTCCACTGGAATTCCATCACCTCCACTAGCTTTGTTCATAGTGATGCTTTCTAGGGCCCACTTGACTTCACATTGCAGGATGTCTGGCTCTAGCTCAGTGATCACACCATCGTGATTATCTGGGTCATGAAGATCTTTTTTGTACAGTTCTTCTGTGTATTCTTGCCACCTCTTCTTGATATCTAATGATTCTGTTAGGTGCATACCATTTCTGTCGGTTATTGAGCCCATCTTTGGGACCCCATGAATTGCAACACACCAGGCCTCCCTGTCCATTACCAACTCCTGGGGTTCACTCAAACTCATGTGCATCAAGTTGGTGATGCCATCCAGCCATCTCATCCTCTGTCATCCCCTTCTCCTCTTGCTCCTAATCCCTCCCAGCATCAGGGTCTTTTCCAATGTGTCAACTCTTCACATGAGGTGGCAAAATATTGGAGTTTCAGCTTCAGCATCAGTCCTTCCAATGAACACCCATGACTGGTATCCTTTAGGATGGACTGATTGGATCTCCTTGCAGTCCAAGGGATTCTCAAGAGTCTTCTCCAACATCACAGTTCAAAAGCATCAATTCTTCAGTGCTCAGCTTTCTTCTCTTTGTGAGAGTCCAACTCTCACATCCATACATCACTACTGGAAAAAACATACCCTTGACTAGATGAACCTTTGTTGGCAAAGTAATGTCTCTGCTTTTCAATATGCTATCTAGGTTGGTCATAACTTTCCTTCCAGGGAGCAAATGTCTTTTAATTTCATGGCTACAATCACCATCTGCAGTGATTTTGGAGCCCAAAAAACTAAAATCTGACACTGTTTACACTGTTTCATCTATTTCCCATGAAGTGATGGGACCAGATGCCATGATCATAGTTATTCTATATAAAATTTTTTCCACTTCTGCCACCCATTTTGTCAGTAAGTACTAAGGATTCATTCATTTCCTCTATTTTCTTACCCAGTAAGAAAAATGCTTAGACAATAAAAGCTATTATGGAAAATAGTCCAGAGAAAAAACAAAAAAAGGTCAGTAATAACAGTGAGATCTAGATTTTGGTAACAGGCCTTGAATCGAAGTAGAAAGTTTAGCTGGGGAACATCTGTCTAAAGAGCCCTTACAAATAGCTGTGAAAAGAAGAGAAGTGAAAAGTAAAGGAGAAAAGAAAGATATATGCATTTGAATGCAGAGTTCCAAGAAGAGCACAGAGAGTTAAGAAAGCCTTCCTCAGTGATCAGTGCAAAGAAATAGAGGAAAGCAAGAGAATGGGGAAGACTAGAGATCTCTTCAAAAAAATTAGAGATACCAAGGAACATTTCCTGCAAAGATGGGCTCAATAAAGGACAGAAATGGCATGAAACTAACAGAAGCAAAAGATATTAAGAAGAGGTGACTAGAGTACACAGAAGAACAATACAAAAAACATCTTCACAACCCAAATAATAACTATGGTGTGATCACTCAGCTAGACCCAGACATCATGGAATGTGAAGTCAGGTGGGCCTTAGAAAGCATCACTACGAACAAAGCTAGTGGAGGTGATGGAATTCCAGTGGAGCTATTTCAAATCCTGAAAGATGATGTTGTGAAAGTGCTGCACTCAATATGCCAGCAAATTTGGAAAACTCAGCAGTGGCCACAGGACTGGAAAAGGTCAGTTTTCATTCCAATCCCAAAGAAAGGCAATGCCAAAGAATGCTCAAACTACCGCACAATTGCACTCATCTCACATGCTAGTAAAGTAATGCTCAAAATTCTCCAAGCCAGGCTTCAGCAATATGTGAACCATGAACTTCCAGATGTTCAAGCTGGTTTTAGAAAAGGCAGAGGAACCAGAGACTGAACTGCCAACATCAGCTGGATCATCGAAAAAGCAAGAGAGTTCTAGAAAAACATCTATTTCTGCTTTATTGACTATGCCAAAGCCTTGGACTGTGTGGATCACAATAAACTGTGGAAAATTCTGAAAGAGATGGGAATACCAGACCACCTGACCTGCCTCTTGAGAAATTTGTATGCAGGTCAGGAAGCAAGGGTTAGAACTGGACATGGAACAACAGACTGGTTCCAAATAGGAAAAGGAGTATGTCAAGGCTGTATATTATCACCCTGTCTATTTAACTTCTATGCAGAGTACATCATGAGAAACGCTGGACTGGAAGAAGCACAAGCTGGAATCAAGATTGCCGGGAGAAATATCAAAAACCTCAGATATGCAGATGACACCACCCTTATGGCAGAAAGTGAAGAGGAACTAAAAAGCCTCTTGATGAAAGTGAAAGTGGGGAGTGAAAAAGTTGGCTTAAAGGTCAACATTCAGAAAACTAAGACCATGGCATCTGGTTCCATCACTTCATGGGAAATAGATGGGGAAACAGTGGAAACAGTGTCAGACTTTATTTTTGGGGGGCTCCAAAATCACTGCAGATGGTGACTGCAGCCATGAAATTAAAAGACTCCTTGGAAGGAAAGTTATGTCCAACCTAGATAGCATATTCAAAAGCAGGGACATTACTTTGCCAACAAAGGTCCGCCTAGTCAAGGCTATGATTTTTCCTGTGGTCATGTATGGATGTGAGAATTAGACTGTAAAGAAGGCTGAGTGCCGAAGAATTGATGCTTTTGAACTGGGGTGTTGGAGAAGACTCTTGAGAGTCCCTTGGACTGCAAGGAGATCCAGTCAGTCCATTCTAAAGGAGATCAGCCCTGGGATTTCTTTGGAAGGAATGATGCTAAAGCTGAAACTCCAGTACTTTGGCTACCTCATGCGAAGAGTTGACTCATTGGAAAAGACTCTGATGCTGGGAGGGATTGGGGGCAGGAGGAGAAGGGGACGACAGAGGATGAGATGGCTGGATGGCATCACTGACTCGATGGACGTGAGTCTGAGTGAACTCTGGGAGTTGGTGATGGACAGGGAGGCCTGGCGTTCTGCGATTCATGGGGTGGCAAAGAGTCAGACACGGCTGAGGGACTAAACGAACTGAAAGAGTCAGACATGACTGAGTGACTGAACTGAACTGAACTGAACTGAATGGTACTTTGAAACAGGTCCAGTTAGATTCAAAGTATCATCGGGAATAAAATTTATATAGTAGCAATATTATCTAGAGGTATGCATTTAAAATGATTTATATTTTTGCAGTTAAAACAAGCATGCTGCTGCTGCTGCTAAGTCGCGTCTATCATGTCCGACTCTGTGCGACCCCATAGACGACAGCCCACCAGGCTCCACCATCCCTGGGATTCTGCAGACAAGAACACTGGAGTGGGTTGCCATTTCCTTCTCCAATGCATGAAAGTGAAAAGTGAAAGTGAAGTCACTCAGTTGTGTCTGACTCTTCGCGACCCCAAGGACTGTAGCCCACCAGGCTCCTCTGTCCATGGGATTTTCCAGGCAAGAGTACTAGAGTGGGTTGCCATTGCCTTCTCTAAAAAAAGCATATCATCATATAATTTCCTACTATCACTACAGATAGTGACTGAAACTATGAAATTAAAAGACGTGTGCTCATTAGAAGAAAGGCTAAGATAAAACTAGACAACGTACTAAAAAGCAGACACATTACTTTGTTGACAAAGGTCTGTATAGTCAAAGTTATGTGTTTTTAGTAGTCATGTATGTATGTGAAAGTTGGACCATAAAGAAGGCTGAGCGTTGAAGAATTAATGCTTTTCAACTGCGGTGTTGGAGAAGACTCTTGAGAGTCCCTTGGACTGCAAGGAGATCAAATGAGTCAATCCTAAAGGAAATTAACTCTGAATATTCTTTGTAAGGATTGATCCTGAAGCTGAAGCTCCAGTACTTTAGCTACCTGATGTGGACAGCTGACTCATTAGAAAAGACCTTGATGCTGGGAATATTGAAGGTGGGAAAAAAAGGGGATGACAGAGGATGAGATGGTTGGATGATATCACCAACTCAATAGACATGAGTTCGAGCAAGCTCCAAGAGATGATGGACAAGGAAGCCTGGTGTGCTGCAGTCCATGGGGGTGCAAAGAGTCGGACAGGACTGAGCGACTGAACAACTACTTTAGTAAGTGTTGTTTATGGAAATAAACTTCCAGTTTATATTCATCTTTCTTATATCCATTTTAGCTTCTGCTAAACTCAACCTCACTCCAGTACTCTTGCCTGGAAAATCTCATGAGCGGAGGAGCCTGGTAGGCTGCAGTCCATGGGGTTGCTAAGACTGAGCGACTTCACTTTCACTTTTCACTTTCATGCATTAGAGAAGGAGATGGCAACCCACTCCAGTGTTCTTGCCTGGAGAATCCCAGGGACAGGGGAGCCTGGTGGGCTGCTGTCTATGGGGTTGCACAGAGTCGGACACGACTGAAGCAACTTAGCAGCAGCAGCAGCAGCAAACTCAGCCTAACAGTTCAGTTTATTCAGGTAGTATATGACTAGTCAGTTTATTCATATAGTAGATGACTAGTACTAAAAAAAATACTTTGCTCAAGCATTTGTGCTTGCTCAAAGTTCAGTCTTAAATTTTTCAAAGAAGAAGAATGTATACTTTGTCCTAGAATAATAAGATACAATGGGAATCTTTTACAATTTAAAAAAAAAAATGGGATTCTATCGATGGTGACCTGGAGTTTCATAAGATTGTCAACATATTGTCTAAGTGTTTCCTTATGTTTTAGAATAATCAATAAAAGCCTTGATGAGAGGGTAAAATAAATCCTATCCTTCTTCCAGGTACTGGCTAGATGAACTCTGCAGAGTATACTGAGTGAATATTTAGTGAGCACTGGAAAAGATATTGTGCACAAATCGTTTGACTGCAGTAAAACTTCTTCTCTCTACCTTTCTGAGGTCCTTCATGTGTTAAAAAAAAAAAAAAAAAAGACATTTAGGGAATAAAAGAGGATAGCTTTGGAGTCAAAAGGCCTAAATCCAAACTTGGATAGACGAAGCTCTACTATTTCCTAGTATAGTCACCCTGAACAAAATGCTTCTTCATATTTAAAAATAGAAAGTAATGCTTACTTTTCAAGCATTGTTTGAGGAATAAACGATAGATGAAATAAAATCTGCATAGATACAAGTACGAAAACTCAACTATGTTACTCCTGGCTTATATCAGGAACTTTAAGGTAATTTTCTTTTTTGTTGCTCTGTTCAGTTCAGTTCAGTTGTTGCTCAGTTGTGTCCGACTCTTTGTGACCCCATGAATCACAGCACGCCAGGCCTCCCTGTCCATCACCAACTCCTGGAGTTCACTCAGACTCACGTCCATTGAGTCAGTGATGCCATCCAGCCATCTCATCCTCTGTTGTCCCCTTCTCCTTCTACCCCCAATCTCTCCCAGCATCAGTCTTTTCCAGTGAGTCAAGTCTTTACATGAGGTGGCCAAAGTACTGGAGTTTCAGCTTCAGCATTATTCTCTGCAAAGAAATCCCAGGGCTGATCTCCTTCAGCCCTGATTACTCTGTTAATCATAAGCAATACTTCATAGTTTTTTGGGGGCACCCTATTATTCTATAAGGTATAATTCTAGGCAGTACCAAAGTCTTTGACTGCGTGGATCACAACAAACTGTGGAAAATTCTTGAAGAGATGCGAATAACAGACCATCTGATCTGCCTCTTGAGAAATCTGTATGCAGATCAGGAAGCAACCGTTAGAACTGGACATGGAACAACAGACTGGTTCCAAATCAGGAGAGGAGTATGTTATGGCTGTATATCGTCACCTTGCTTATTTAAAATATGCAGAGTACATCATGAGAAATACTCAGCTGGAAGAAGTACAAGCTGGAATCAAGATTGCCGGGAGAAATTTCAATAACCTCAGATGTGCAGATGACGCCACCCTTATGGGAGAAGGTGAAGAACTAAAGAGCCTCTTGATGAAAGTGAAAGTGGAGAGTAGAAAAGTTGGCTTAAAACTCAATACTCAGAAAACTAAGATCATGGCATCTGGTCCCATTACTTCACGGCAAATAGATGGGGAAACAGTGCCTGACTTTATTTTTTGGGGCTCCAAAATCACTGTAGATGGTGACTGCAGCCATGAAATTAAAAGGTGCTTACTCCTTGGAAGAAAAGTTATGACCAATCTGGACAGGATATTAAAAACAGAGACATTACATAGTCAAAGCTATGGTTTTTCCAGTAGTCATGTATGGATGTGAGAGTTGGACTATAAAGAAAACTGAGCACTGAAGAATTGATGCTTTTGAACTGTGTTGTTGGAGAAGACTCTTGAGAGTCCCTTGGACTGCAAGTAGATCCAACCAATCCATCCTCAAGGAAATCAGTCCTGAATATTCATTGGAAGAACTTATGCTAAAGCTTAAACTCCAATACTTTACCCACCTGATGAGAAGAGCCTACTCATTTGAGAAGACCCTGATGCTTGGAAAGTGAAGGTGAGAGGAGAAGGGGATGACAGAGGATGAGATGGTTGGATGGCATCACTGACTCAATGGACATGAGTTTGAGTAAGCTCCGGGATTTGGTGATGGACAGTGAGGCCTGGCATGCTGCAGACCATGGGGTTGCAGAGTCAGACACTACTGATCAACTGAACTGAACTGAACTGAGGCAGTACAGGAGTACTCAAGATATGCAACTGAGCTTCTGGGGCTATATTAAAAGGATAACACCCAGCGTATTGAAATGAAGTCCCAAGTCCTATTATCAGCAGTAAGGCTGATAGGAGCTCTAAACATACAATCCTAAGTAAGAATTTATCATTTCCTCTCTTTGGTTTAGACACTAAGCTTTAGTTTCTGTGAATGTCAGTTTTCTTACCTGCAGAATAGAAATAATTCTTAACAATAGGTTCTCAAAGATTAATTGAGGTCATGGTATTTGTCACATTAATGACACCTATTATTATATACATGTCAGAAAAATAAACCTTGAGAGCAAGAATAACTGAAAACATTTAGGCCAAGCAGTGACTCAAGTATAAGAATTAACTGCCACCAGAAAGTAGGGTTGCAGGTAACTAGAAACCCTTTTGCCAAGAATTGTTAATCATTTATTTTTTAAGAATAAAATTACATCTTGGTTATTGTTAAATATATATATTAACTTATAAATAAATAATGAATACAATGAATGTGTCTATAGTCATATATTATGTTTATCTGTTAACAAAATTATCTGCTATTATCTGCTACAACTGACTATAAATAAGAGCTAACATGGGTAATACATAAGGAATAGCTTAGTGTTTCAGGATATAGAGAATGATAAAGCAGACAAACTATTTTTAATCCCCTTCATAAAATCTTGATCCAAAGAGCCTCAGTGTTTTCATCAGAAAACGGTCTAACTGGAAGAAAAATGGGGAGTGCTTGGGGCAATGGATAGATGGGGTCCTGATTTTTGAAGGTGGTTTGACGTTAGACTTGGGCTGAGAAAGGTAAGAAGAATGTCGCAAGAAAAATTCCAGTAGATGAAGGATAATGAAGTGAGAAAACAGAGGCCAACAGTATAAGAGATAAGAGAATGGCCAAAATTTAATTGCATGGAATCAAAAAGATAAAAGGACAAAATAAAGTACAATTACTGGCAGGATTTGAGATAGTTTGATGAGTTCAGAAGTTGAACTACCAAAAGGTTATCTAAAGATTCTCTTCTTATGGAAGGACATATCAACCTCTAATAAAGTTTCATTCATGAAGAAAGGGAAAGGCAACCCTGTTCAACTTGCCCGGTAGCCAGAGACTAAGTAGTTGTCCTTGACCATGCGTGTTCCTCAATCTTCATATTCAATTATTTCAAGGATTTACTCTTTGTAATCTCAAAAATTTTTCCACATTCCACTGTTTTTTTGTTTCCACCCTTTCCAGGCTTCCATTGCCTTTTCCTAAAACCACTATAGCAAACTTATTTCCCAGAGTTCACTGCTCATCTAGCTTCACCCTAGATCTCTTCAACTCTCTAGTAAGAATAATATCTAGAGTGATTTTTCCAAGTAAAACTAATCATGTGGTCATACTCTCCTTAAAACATGTCCTCAGTTCTCATTATTTTCAGTATTAACATAGAAATAAACAATTTATCCCACATAGGCTGGTATGATTTGGTTCTGATTATTATTATTATTTTTTAGATATATAACTCCCTCTTCTGTACTTCATACTATTCAGTCTATACTGGACCTCCTTCAATTTCTTATCATATAAGAACACATTCCAATATTTTTCAAAATGATTGAATTAATAATTATTGTTCCTAATGTGTATATCTATTATTAGTAAGAAAATATTATTGCTCAATTTGTGGTTAATAATTGTAGAGTCTGCTAAATGGAGATAATTGTGATTTTCTCAAGATAACTCACCAAATTGCTACTAGCTATCACTTTATACTTAGAGACAGAAAATTGTTCCCCCATATTTTTTTTTTTTTGAGGTAAAAACATCTTTACTTTTTACAATTCATAGAGCCTTTGGAAAGTACTTAACATTCCTGATAAAATATGTGAACAATTTTCTATTAGATTTTGATGAACTTCTTGTGAGAAGACCACTGAGCTATCAGTCAGTCTTGGGAGCACCTTGCATGCTTTAACAGTTCTCTCAAGGCTTTTCATGGTCATTAACCAGATAGTCTTTTAAAATCTAGTCTAACAATAATTATTTTTTTCCTTTGCCCCTAAGAAAAGTCCTGAAAAAAAAATTGCATTAGCTTTTTTTCCTTCTCGTATAGAACCTTTGAAATAAATATTTGAATAAGCTTATAACCAATACATTCAAGTTTAATTAACAGTATTAACTTGAGATGGGTAAAAAGCTAGCATAAATATGAGAATACTTGAGTGCTCAAATACTCTCAGATCTACTAGTGGTACTCAAGCCAGTCTTCTAGTAGTATATATGGAAACTGTTAAAAAACAGCTAAATTTAAAACCTGTACTTTTATTGTTTTCATTAAGAAGTTAACCATTGCTCAAATAACGTCTGATTTTTAAATTTTCAGTATTTTTCAAGGCAAAGGAATTAGATATATCTGTTTGAATCACTGATTATGCCTTTCTCCATTCATGCATGTATGCTCAATCGTGACTAACTCTTTGCAACCCTATGGATTATAGCTGCCAGGCTCCTCTGTCCATGGGATTTTCCAGGCAAAAATACTGGACAGGGTTGTCATTTCCTTCTCTAGGGGACCCTCCCAACCTAGGGATTAAACCCCCATCTCATGAATCTTCTGCAATGGCATTTCTAGGTGGCTCTTTACCACTGAGCCACCTGGAAATGCCTTCCTCCACCTTCCTTCAAATCACGCTTCAAGGAGGATAATTAGTTAGTTCAGTTTCTCAGTCGCTCAGTTGTGTCTGACTCTGTGACCCCATGGGCTTCAGCACGCCAGGCCTCCCTTCCATCACCAACTCCCAGAGTTTACTCAAACTCATGTCCATTGAGTCATTGATGACATCCAACCATCTAATCCTCTGTCGTCCCCTTCTCCTCCCACCTTCAATCTTTCCCAGCATCAGGGTCTTTTCAAATGAGTCAGCTCTTCTCATCAGGTGGCCAAAGTATTGGAGCTTCAGTTTCAGCATCAGTCCTTCCAAAGAATATTCATAACTGATTTCCCTTAGGATGGACTGGTTGGATTTCCTTGCAGTCCAAGGGACTCTCAAAGTCTTCTCTAACACCACAGTTCAAAACCATCAATTCTTCAGTGCTCAAATTTCTTTATAATCTACCTCTCACATCCATACATGACTACTGGGAAAACCATAGGTTTAACTAGACAGAACTTTGTTGGTAAAGTAATGTCTTTGTAAGGAGAATGAGACTGAAGAAAAAGTGTGTCTTGTTTGATTCTGCAAGTCATGGCAAACAGCAGGTACTCAACTAAGATTCACTCAATAAAACAATAACTGACCCAGAAATCACATTATACCAAAATTAGAACAAAAATGAGGATAATTCATGCTAACCATTCAGAGTTCAACCACTGCATTTATATGTATGTCTCATTTCAGCTGTATTTTCTACTTTTGGAAAGTTTACTTTTTTCTCTTTTTAAGGTTTTTAATTTTTAAAATAAAATTAATTAAAGGTTGTTAATTCAACATTACTGAAAACTTATGATTCAACCTGCTGGGTCAGGAGGAGGACAGGAACACGTTTTTTCTCTTATTTGTTTAGTCTAGTTCTGTAAAAATAGATGCAAAAAGAAGTTGATAATAAGCCTGAATCAGAGCGAACAGTCTTTACCAATATCCTATATTCATTTGGCAAATACAACTACACCCTCAACAGCCAAAAGGAGTCTTCTTTTTACTTAGAAATGTTTACTTAGAAATCTGTTAATTTCAACATCCATTCTGAATTTGTTTCTTCTTGATAAGTTTCTAGTTATCAGATGACTATATTCAATGTAATTATAGCATTCGACAATTGTTAGAATACAGCATATTATTAAATCACTGAATCAATTCCAACTATTAATTAACAACATAGAATTGGATAATAGAAAAAGAACACAAAAGAGACACAATTATTACAGACTAAATAACAAACATTTTTAAAGCTGTATAGTAGAAATCTTTTACCTCTTGAAATCACAGTTTCTAATCCAGTTCCATTAATAAAAGCCCGTTTAATGGTTTGTGTCTTAATGTCTGTCCAGTATAGACGTTCTTCAGAAGCATCGAAGTCTATCACAGTAACATCATCAATATCAGGGACTGTAAAGGCCGTGATAAAGTTAAAATATGGATTATCAATATCCACTCCTCTGATTTCAGAACGTCTTGCATATAGAAGAAATTTCTTCATTTCTAGAAATGAAACAGAAATGTGTTTTTCTTTATAAGCTTGGCAAGTTTGAAGCAGCCTAGAAATTCTAAACATTCGTGGATGATTTAATAGGTTTTTTGCATATGAAAAACATGACCAAGATTTGATAAAAATATAAAAATAAGTTAAAATCCTTAAGTCATTTTTCGTAATGCCAAGAAATTGTCAGTAATTGATCTGATCTTAGAATTTCAAGCAAACTTGTTAAAAGACATGAACTTTACAAATCTCACACAGCCACATTTGTCTTTGTTTATAATCATAACAATATTACAGTGTAGTAAATGCTTTTTGAAGGAATCTAAGAACACTTTTCTCTATATGATCTTTGAATAAAATGAGGTTGAACATTGCTTTTAAAAGTCATGTTCATGTTTTCCCTATCAAAATTAAGCTAATGTTAAAGCATAACATACTGTAAATTTTTGTGAATCTGTAGTAACTAACATTGTGAGGCATTCTATTATTTCTACTTAACTAGGCACCTTTCTTGCACCGAGTTTGTAAAATATTAGTAGATTTAATAGAAAGAGGAGTCACAGATATTTTGTTCTCTTATTTTTCTCCTTTGGGGTTATAGTTGATATTTGAGATATGTTATTATTGTGAAAAATTAGTTAAAGCCAAGAGTACCTAAATCCCTGAGTTAAAAATTGATGAATACACTTTTATTGACCCTTCAAAGTAATTGTTTTGCAAATCAACAAAAATTACTAATAAAACAAAGCACAGTCTGATTTTCACTCACAAATTTTAGTATCAATTTTTGGTTTAAATATGCTGTTTAAGGGTTTTTTTACAAATCTTCCCAAATTGTATATTTTACTTCATATTTTCTCCCTTCAAGTTGATAATCCCCTGTAAAATGATGCTGAAGTAACTTAAGGAGAGCAGAAGGAGATTAAAGCTGTTACGTACATCTTTGATATGCAGGTTACCTACATCATCATTTTTTGATAATGCACTTTCACTTACAAATCTCCCTGTTCTGTAGAGATAAACTCTGCTAACACACCAAATAAGAAAGTAGCAAGAAAAAAAGTGAATAAGATAATAAGCAGCAAAGTGCAGCCTATCCCATATTTAAAGAATTTGTCAGTGTCTCCCAAAGTAGATGAATCATCAACTGAGTGAAAATAGCACCACCTCAAATGGTGGTTTTTAAGGACATTAAAAACCTCTCCTGCTCTACTGTGAGGAAAATCCAAATGCTAATACAACCTGAGAGGATTCACTTTGGAGTTTCTGTAAGATCTGGGAGAAATTTACCATAGCAGGTCTTCTTGTTGGAGGAAAGCTTCATCAAGTGGGGACATGCACAGGCAGCACTCCTATTATGATTGATCAGACACATGTGCGAGCAGGGGCCTCTGCCATCATTAGCTGCACAGGGATTGGGAGCTGTAATTACACAGTGAAATATTAACAGTGAAGAAGGAAGAATATATTAGCAGACGTCTGAGGGTGACAAGGGTTATTTACTTAAAGATTCAAAGTGAAGTTCCCTAGATAACACACATTACTCGAGTGATTAATATGATGATAATGACAATCATACACAGTTATTACATTAATAAAAACATTTTTCCTCGTCAAAGATAACAACTAAGATAACTCCCTCAAGTTCCTCTAAGATGAATGATATTCATTCTATTGCCTTAGAAGCAAAGGATTTCTTTTTAAGTATTTAGTCTGAGAAACAATCAGGAATAACTATTAAATTTTGTATAAATTAAACTCAAGTAGATGATCATGCAGGTGTCAGGAGTTCCAGTTGAGAAACTGCTGTTACATATACTGTGTATCTTTTCAGGCCATTTCTTTTTCAAATCAGAGGCCTGTATGAATAAAAATTTCATCTTCCTTTATTATAAAGATGTCTTTATTTTTCTTTGCTGTATTAAGTTATTCTATGGCTAAATATTGCTACATATCCATACTTACTATATTCCATCGTGTACAAAACTTCAAATTTAAAATGGAATATTAAATTTTGTGTTTGATCTCATTCTCTCATTCTTTTGTGTTTCTTATTTTGTCATTGTTAGGTAGTTAGAATAGGAAAAAGGAGTCCAGAATGGTGGTGGCTAAAAGACAAGGAAGGGAAAAGCCTGGGAAAATAGGACAAAGGAAGGTCCGAGGACTGGAGTGAGGACCTCAGGTAGAACAGACAGCACTCCTGGCTAGCCCAATTTACATAGGACAGGCCCAGGGGTAGGAGAAAAAACATAAAAAGAGGAGCCAAAAGACTGGAGATTTCTCTCTCTTCTCTCAGCGTCTTTTGGGTCATCATGCCCTCACGCCTTGAGGGTGTATTTTCCTTTATTTTCTAAATAAAACTGAGCTGTAACAAGGAGCTGTAACACTGATCCATCCAAGAGCTGTAATGCTGGTCCATCATTTCAAATTTTAGTTGTGATGAGACAGAACTGAGGACATACACACTCCCCAGACATCATCATATCTTTTAAGCTTTTAATCTCAATTGATCCAATGTTCTCTTAAATATTGTTTTTATAAAGCCTATCTAGTACGACAAATTCTATAGAACTGTGCTGGTCAACTGAGGGCAGAAAATAATTATACCTTCTGATCTCAGCAGCAATACTTTAGTCTTCAACTAATAATATTTTCCTAACAAGTGGATCTATTTTTCAGGGTAGCAATATCAGTCTTATAGACTTTTAAACCACAAAGAATAAAAATCAGTAGGTTATAATAAGAATTGTAGAGGTTTTGAGAAATTAACTGAATTTAATAAATGCTCAAGGTAGCCTTCGGCAGTCTTCAGGACTCTCCCCACAAGATAACAAAAACGATCCATGTCTATGCATTTGATTTAAAAAATAAAAACAAAAAAGAAAATGAAAGACTCAGAAATATTTTCCCAAGCAAATAAATTAAGGACAAAAATTATTAGAAAATAGTGGAAACTAAAGTTGAGAGATTCTTTATGAGTGTTAAGTCACTCTGTCACATGATATGCGTATATACTAAGTTGCTTCAATCATGTCCAACTCTTTGCAACCCTATGGACTATAGCCCCCCAGGCTCCTCTGTCAGTGGGATTCTCCAGGTAGAATACTGGAGTGGGTTGCCAAGCCCTTCTCTAGGGGATCTTTCTGACCCAGGGATGGAACTTGTGTCTCCTGCGGCTCCTGTATTACAGGCAGATTCTTTACCACTGAGCCACTGGGGAAGCCCAGCACATGGTATAAATGCCACATATTCTGCTTTCTTTCCTTTTAACATCATCTATTATAACTGATGCTTTTGAACTGTGGTGTTGGAGAAGACTCTTGAGAGTCCCTTGGACTGTAAGGAGATCCAACCAGTCCATCCTAAAGGAGATCAGTCCTGGGTGTTCATTGGAGGGACTGATGTTGAAGCTGAAACTCCAATACTTTGGCCACCTGATGTGAAGAGCTGACTCATTTGAAAAGACCCTGATTCTGGGAAAGATTGAGGGCAGGAGGAGAAGGGGACGACAGAGGATGAGATGGTTGGATGGCATCACCGACTCAATGGACAGGTTTGGGTGGACTCCGGTAGTTGGTGATGAACAGGAAGGCCTGGCATGCTGCGGTTCATGGGGTCGCAGAGTCAGACTCAACTGACTGAACTGAACTGAACTGAACTGATTATAATTGGCTCAAATGGTAAAGAATCTGTAATGTAGGAGACCTGGGTTCAAACTCTGGGACAGAAAGATCCCCTGGAGAAGCAAATGGCAACCCACTCTAGTATTCTTGTCTGGACAGGGACAGAAGAACCTGGTGGCCTACAGTTCATGAGGTCAGAGACGACTGAGTGACGAAGTAGCAACACTACAATGGGTGTCTTTAAGGAACTAAAGGTTAGAAAAGCAAGAGGTTAGATGGGAAGATTATTAAGGAGCAAAGATGTTACCAAAATGAAGACAATATTAAAATAAAAGAAATAAAGAGGCACTGTTGAAGTGTTAGCTATCTAGAGTAGGGTTACCCAGTCACTGGTAAATAGGAAAAAACAAAAACAAAACACCTCAAAGTTTTCAATTCTTGAAAAAAAGAAGAGGATGGGGAAGAAAGGGGATAAAGAAAAAAAAAAAAAAAAAAAAGAAGAGGAGTAGAGGGAGGAAAAGGAAGAAGGAGATATTTGTTTAGAAACATTGACATAGAAAATGCTATTCCTCTCAAAGAAATTAAAAGCATAATCCATGACAACTCAATAACAAGTACTTGGATTTCACTTTAAACATCATTATCTTTTAGCCTGGAATCATATTAACTTTTCTCAACATCCTATAATCATGATAAAAAGCTTTCTAAAATCAACAATAACATATTAAATTTCTATATATATATACTAAAGTAAAAAAATACACTTTGTAGCCCAATATCTGTATTAATGATAACACTGTAAGGTAATATTAACAATATTTTGTGCTTCATGGTGAGGAAAAATCCACAAAGCCTTCTTTCAATTTTTATCTTTTCTCACTTTGAAATAATAGAGTTAAATCTTTTTAATGTTATTTCTAACCACACATTTAAATAGATACTTACTCTAATTACCAAACTAAGGAATTTGGTTTTTATACTCACATCTTAGTATAAAGCAAGGATCCTGGAGCCTTATCTGGTTCACTGTCTATTTTTATGAATAAAGTTTTATTGGACCATAGCCATGCTCATTAATTTACATGTTATCCCCATGACTTTCTCACTATAATAGCAGAGTTGAACAGTTTCAGCAGGGATCACTTGGCATAAAAAACCCTAAAATATATTTTCTGGCTCTTTACAGACAATACTTGACATAAAGTTACTATTTATAAGAAATACTATTGCAATATCCAATATTAATACAAAGATTGTAAACCCCTACCAAACCAAAGCTATCCCATGTATTGTATCCAGGAGATGGGAAAAACTGACCAGTCAATAGATGCTATAAAGAATATTAACAGATGAAATCCAAATATAGGTGTGCAAATTGGGTTCATTGATAATTCTTATTATCAAAACTCAAGTTGACCAAACAGAGACCCTTAGACATATGTAAAGTGAAAGTGAAGTCGCTCAGTCGTTTCTGACTCTTTGCGACCCCATGGACTGTAGCCTACCAGGCTCCTCAATCCATGGAATTTTCCAGGCAAGAGTACTGGAGTGGGTTGCCATTTCCTTCTCTAGGTAGACATAGCTAACCCCACTCTTATATTTACTCATTGAATACATATTTATGAATCACTTCATATTCTGCCTAGTTTTAAAAAGCTGGATATAACAGCAGATAAGAGATAGTTCTTACATTAAAGAACTTAAGAGTCTGTACTCTTACCCCATACACCATTCTCTCCAAATATATGGTCAGTGGCTCAATTTAGGTTCTTTGCATCTCTTGCTTGGATTGCTGCTCTAACTTCCTAAATAATCTCTTAATTTTCAGTCTCTCCTCTTTGCCTATGGTAATTTTCTAAAATACAGACTTGCTCATATAGTTCCTTTGCTTAAAAATCTTGGATAGTTTCTCTACCTTAGATAAGTCGTCCTCACAAAGACTCAAATTTTATTTGCTACCATTTCCTCCAAGGTTTTTTAACACTAGCCAGATTGGTTTGCTCAGTCGCTCAGTCATGTCCAACTCTTTGCGACCCCATGGACTATACTCCACTAGGCTTCTCTTTTCATGGGATTCTCCAGGCAAGAATACTGGAGTGGGGTGTCATTTCCTCCTCCAGATCTTCTAGACCCAGGGACTGAACCCACATCTCCTGTGTCTCTTGCATTGTTAGGAGGATTCTTTATCACTGTGCCACCTGGAAGCCCTCCAGATTTATTTATCTGCTATTTTTTTTACCTTTCATCATTATTTTTTTTTTAATCCTGATCCACTCTGTTTATTTTTATTAAAGATATCATAAGTCTTCTAAATTCACAAAATTTTAATTTCAAAGATTTTTTTTTACTTCTCTTTCACTACCATATTTAATTGTCAAGTATTATCAGACTTGCCTATTATGCACCCTTTCTTTCCATTTTTACCTCTCCTCTTGCAATATAAAATTATTTTATCACTTTGGAGTAACTGCTATAACCATGTAACTAGTATTCTATGGTACTGTCAAAAGTATATTAATCTCTGTTTCAAAGATACCATCCTACCTTGTAGTTCCATCTACCATTTTCCTTCTACATACACATTATGCACATGGTAAAAAGGACTCCAAATTGTTCATTGAACATCTATAGCTTGTCTTTTTCTACTTCTACAGAAAGTATTTTTTTCCTGTAGAATTTCATTACCAACAGCCTTACATTATTATTTAATGAATCAGCTTAAGTTATTTTTCCTTCACAAAATATTTTCTAATGAAACTAGCTAATTTTGATTTATTCCAACTCTAAATATTAGTTTCAGTTATCAATATAAAAGGCATTAGGCATTTATTATTTACGGTCTTATTTTCTAATTGTCTTTGACATGTATTTGCATATTTTTATCATTATACCCTGATCCCTCTAGGTAAATCAGGGGTAGGGAAACTATTTTTTTGTTTTTCTCTATAAAAGGCCAAATTGTAAATATGTTCACCTTTGAAGCCCTTATGCCCTTTCTAGTAATTTTTCAACTTTGCTACTACAACAAAAAGCAGCCATGAAACAATATGTGAATCAACATGTATAGCTATGTTCAAATAAAATTTTATTTGCAAAATCTGCAGAAGTCTAAAGTTAGTCTGAGAGCCTTAGTTTGTCAAATTCTGAGTCTTAGTTTGTCAAAGTCTATGCTGGCAGGAACTATGACTTATCAACACATATATAGTTTTTCTCCTAAAATTTCCACATGATCTATTACTGTTTTGGATTCATACACATGCTCATAAACATATGCATATTTATGTTCTAACAAGGCAACAATCTAAAATTTTGAGTGTAAATTAAAAGACAGCTATAGATGAGCTATAGGAATAGCTTTAGGAGAGCAATAGATGAAAACATTAAATAATGCATTACTACAATACTTAACTGGAGAGTGAAATGCTAATTATGGAATCATATAAGACTGATGTGTGCTCTGTGAAGAAAACAATATCATTAAGATAATCTCATATTTTATGCAAAACTGTGTTTAATTGCAGTCCATTTTTCACCAGCAAAAAATAAACACTTTAAACCCAATTACTTTATTTGTTAAGTTCAAATAAAATATATGTAAATGGGGATGCAACATAAAATATATACAATATTTATTTACCTAATAATACTAAGCTTAAAGCAGAAGAATCTCAAGACCTAATGTTAGATAAGATAAATATTTTTCTCTGTCCTGTGTAGTCATTGTTAATAGTAATTAATACTCATCATGTTAATGAAATTTGTTGGTACAAGTAATTATTAACATAAGAAAACAATGCATATCTGTTATAACTATATTTTAGTTATAATTTTTCATTTGAAAAGAATTTATTTTTTTGAAGTGAATTTAAGAAAGATCTTACTATTAAGAATTAATTCCTAATCCTTTCCCTTTGACAAATATCTACAAATTATAATTTTAGTATTTGATGTTGAAGAACTAGAGCAATCCCTTATTTAAAACACACACATATAATAAAATGTGTGCAAGTACAAGATGTTCTTATTGCTTTAATTTTACAATTTTCTATCAATACCAGGTATGCAGGAATTACTTTCATCAAAATTCATATTTTATTTTTCTGGAATTGAGCTGTAGGAGTTGCTTGTATATTTTTGAGATTAGTTGTTTGTCAGTTGCTTCATTTGCTATTATTTTCTCCCATTCTGAAGGCTGTCTTTTCACCTTGCTTATAGTTTCTTTTGTTGTGCAGAAGCTTTTAAGTGTAATTAGGTTCCATTTATTTATTTTTGCTTTTATTTCCAATATTCTGGGAGGTGGGTCATAGAGGATCCTGCTGTGATGTGTGTTGGAGAGTGTTTTGCCTGTGTTCTCCTCTAGGAGTTTTATAGTTTCTGGTCTTATGTTTAGATCTTTAATCCATTTTGAGTTTAAATAGACATTTCTCCAAAGAAGACATACAGGTGGCTAATAAACACATGAAAAGATGCTCAACATCACTCATTATCAGAGAAATGCAAATCAAAACCACTATGAGGTACCATTTCACGCCAGTCAGAATGGCTGCGATCCAAAAGTCTACAAGCGATAAATGCTGGAGAGGGTGTGGAGAAAAGGGAACCCTCTTACACTGTTGGTGGGAATGCAAACTAGTACAGCCACTATGGAGAACAGTGTGGAGATTCCTTAAACTAGTACAGCCACTATGGAGAACAGTGTGGAGATTCCTTAAAAAACTGGAAATAGAACTGCCTTATGATCCAACAACCCCACTGCTGGGCATACACACTGAGGAAACCAGAAGGGAAAGAGACACGTGTACCCCAATGTTCATCACAGCACTGTTTATAATAGCCAGGACATGGAAGCAACCTAGATGTCCATCAGCAGATGAATGGATAAGGAAGCAGTGGTACATATACACAATGGAGTATTACTCAGCCATTAAAAAGAATACATTTGAATCAGTTCTAATGAGGTGGATGAAACTGGAGCCTATTATACAGAGTGAAGTAAGCCAGAAGGAAAAACACCAATACAGTATACTAACGCATATATATGGAATTTAGAAAGATGGTAACAATAACCCTGTATATGAGACAGCAAAAGAGACACTGATGTAAAGAACAGCCTTTTGGACTCTGTGGGAGAGGGAGAGGGTGGGATGATTTGGGAGAATGGCATTGAAACATGTATAATATCATATATGAAACGAGTCACCAGTCCAGGTTCGATGCACGATACTGGATGCTTGGGGCTGGTGCACTGGGACGACCCAGAGGGATGGTATGGGGAGGGAGGAGGGTGGAGGGTTCAGGATGGGAAACACATGTATACCTGTGGTGGATTCATTTTGATACATGGCAAAACCAATACAATATTGTAAAGTTAAAAAATAAAAAAAAAAAATAAAGAAGGAGCCTCAAGGGCTGGAATCAAAAAAAAAAAAAAAAAAACTCATATTTTATGGATTAATTTTATACTGTACTTTATTTTTATGAAGTAGAAAAAAAATCTAAAAAATCGTATCTTCTATAGACAGCTGTATTTCAAAGAGAAAAGATTTAAAAGCCACATATACTGTTTCCATTTATTTGTGCAGTTTTCTGTAAAAAGAGTGAATTCAAACATGTAATATCATGCTACATTTATTGGTGAGATATATCTTCAAACACCAATGAATTTTCAGATTTTCTAAGCGGTGCTATGTCTTTCTGACTTGCTATTTACTTTTACTTGCTGTATAATTTAAAAGAAGAAACATTTGTGCCAGAAAAATTTCTATTTTCACAATGATTTAATAATCACAAAATTTTGTCTAAAACAGTGGTTCTCAACCAATGGTAGTGATGGTGAGGGGGGATTTTGTCCCCTCAGGAACAACTGAGAATGTCTAGAGACATTTTTCGGAGAAGGCAATGGCACCCCACTCCAGTACTTTTGCCTGGAAAATCCCATGGATGGAGGAGCCTGGTAGGCTGCCGTCCATGGGGTCGCTAAGAGTCGGACACGACTGAGCGACTCTTCACTTTCACTTTTCACTTTCATGCATTGGAGAAGGAAATGGCAACCCACTCCAGTGTTCTTGCCTGGAGAATCCCAGGGACAGGGGAGCCTGGTGGGCTGCCTGTCTATGGGGTCGCACAGAGTCGGACATGACTGAAGTGACTTAGCATTTTAGCAGAGACATTTTTAAATGACATAACTGGGGTTACTAACTGGCATTTTAGTGAGTAGAGGCTAAAGATGCTAATAAACTTCATATAATGCAAAAGAATGCCCCCCCTCCCAACTAAGAACTACCTATCTCCAAATATGAAAGGTACAGAGGTTGAGAAGTTTTGATCCTGGACTGGAACTCTGGACTTTGCATCTTACTGTATCTGAATGAAGAGCTCATAAACACTTACATTTGTATTTCTGAGGCAAGTACATCAAACAACCAGTACCAAGGAAGAAAGAATTTTATGATTTCTTTGATACTAATCTTTTCCATTGTTCCAAGAGAAACTATGTTATAGCATAATTTTAAAATAGCAATTTATAATGCAGCCATACTTACTACCTACCTATAAATTCATTTACAGTTTAGTTGTTTGACATCTGTGTTACATTTTGCCAAAGAAATGCTAAAATGGAAATTAAGTTTTTCAGGTGAACCAACAAAACCCACTAATTCAAAATGTGGTTTAAAGATGCTACAGAAAGATTTACTGAGAAATTAAATTAGGTGCAGGTCTATATAACTAGTAGTTGGAGCAAAAGACTACCTGTTACAGGAAGGAGGTATAAGAGTAGAAATTGAGTTCCATTATGATTTTTCATGTCAACAGTTGGAATGACTTAGCAACATATTCTTGGCATGTTTCAACTCTCATTTGTCCTCTTTATTGGTAATGTTGTCTCTCTCTTTTATGTGGTTCTCAGTATTATACAATGTTCCAATACCTCACAGAAACCTAACAAGTTTACTTAATCTCAAAAATTTCTCTTTGCTTTGCTATCACCTGCCTTTCACTTTGCCTCAGTCAGAAATCTCATCCCTTCAAAGCTGCTGATATCAAAAAGTAAAGTTGGAGGCATTTTAACTGTTTCATATCAGCTTTCCATTCTTAGAAATATTAGTATTTTAAACTAAGGTCCATTTCAAATTTTTTAGTATTTATTTATTTTTTTAAGCTATGTGATTCTGTTTCGAATTTTATTTTTTTGGCCATAAAATGCAGTATGTAGGACCTTAGTTCCCTGACCAAAGATTGAACTTGTGCTGCCTGCATTGGGATCAAGGAGTCTAAACCACTGGATCACCAAGGAAATCTCTTAAAGTCCATTTAAAAAAGAAAAAAAAAAAAAACTTCTGTTGATAGTATATAAATATGTGAAAGAAAGGGATACCATAAAACAGTAGGAAATAGTATTTTTAACAGAATTAATAATGTCAAGAATGGAAGGAATATGTATATGCAAGCAGAGACAGAGGAAAATGTTTTATATGACAGGTCATTAGATCTTGATATAATAAACTGTGGAAGTGAACAATTTAAGTAACCTGAAAATATATGAGATTCACCTCTACCACATTGAAACATAGTTTTAAGAGCATTACATTTGTTTAAAACTTTTTTTAATTGAAAATTTTGCTTGTAGTTAAATATACTAATAGCTCCAAGTGGAATCCCTCATTCTTCAAGTTTTATAAGTGATACTTTGTTTCCTAAAGCAGCAATAGGATTACTAATATTCTTAGGGGCTTCCCTGTTGTCTCAGATGGTAAAGAATCTGCCTGTAATACAGGAGACCCGGGTTTGATCCCTGGGTTGGGAAAATCCCCTGGAGAAGGGAACGCTACACAATACGGTATTCTTGCCTGAGGAAATCCCATGGACAGAGTAGTCTGGTGGGCTACAGTTCAGGGGGTTGCAAAGAGTTGGACATACTGAGCAACTAACACACACACACACACACAATATTCTTAGAAACTAGTTTGTTTTTTTTTTAAATTGTATAAGCTAATTTTCTTGCAAATGTTGTCAAGAAAAGTTTCATTTTCTATAGAAGTATTTTCCTGAAGCAACTGGAAGACTTAAATCATCTCAGTGTTAAAACTACTCTCTCAGAAACAGCCTGGAGTTCACCTTGTATTGTCATAACATAGAGGGTAAGTGAGATAAAAACTGATAGAAAAAATAGAAGTTCCAAAAATGGAATAATTTATTTTCATCACAATGAGCTATAAAATGTGCTAAGTGTTTCTATAAGCATTATTCCCTTTATTCCTCTTACTGGCCATTTTTGTTCTTACAAATAAATTACCCTCGCTTTATAGAAGTGTAAACTTAATTTTGAAAATGGTGAATGAGTTCTAATGAGATGGATGAAACTGGAACCTATTATACAGAGTGAAGTAAGCCAGAAAGAAAAACACCAATACAGTATACTAACGCATATATATGGAATTTAGAAAGATGGTAACAATAACCCTGTATACAAGACAGCAAAAGAGACACTGATGTATAGATCAGTCTTATGGACTCTGTGGGAGAGGGAGAGGGTGGGATGATTTGGGAGAATGGCATTGAAACATGTATAATATCATGTATGAAACGAGTCACCTGTCCAGGTTCGATGCATGATACTGGATGCTTGGGGCTGGTGCACTGGGATGACCCAGACGGAGTGTATGGGGAGGGAGGAGGGAGGAGGGTTCAGGATGGGGAACACAGGTATACCTGTGGTGGATTCATTTCGATATTTGGCAAAACTAATACAATATTGTAAAGTTTAAAAATAAAATAAAATATATAAAAAAAAGAAAATGGTGAAAAAAAAAGAATACTTGCAATCATACAACTTTTAAGAAAGAAATACATTTTCAGATATCAAAGTGCAACCACTAGCCATTATATACACTACCTTTCTAAATGAACTAAATCACTTAGATTCACTTATTTGTTCATTTAACAATTTATGGGATAGATAATGGATACTGTTTTAGAATATGACTTTTAAAAATATATATATATTTAATCTAATTGCTATAACCGTGACAATGTCCTAATATTCCATTCATCCTGTTTCTGGAATTTGATTTGATTTTCTAAGGGGTATTGTCATTTTGATTTGTTACACAAAACAGTTCGTACATTTGCCACTTGATAGGTGTTTCAAGAACAAAATTAAAAGGGATGGTGGAGTCCACACCAGTGTTTGAGAGTAAAATAAAGTGGTCTCTGCAAAATAGTACTTTTATTATCAACAGATACTAGGTCCCCATTGAACTGAGGCCTTCTCAGAAGAAAAGCTTCTTTAGGAAAAGAAAAACATTTTTTAATTGGTGAAAATCTAATTAATAAAAATACTTTCAAAACTCTCTATTTGAAGTGACAATCATATTCTTAAGCTATTTCAAGAAAAGATTCCCGGGCTTCCCTGGTGGTCCAATGGCTAAAAAGTGCACCTGCCAATGCAGGGGTACAGGTTTGATTGCTGCTCCAGGAAGATCCCACATGCCACGGGGCAACTAAGTCTTATGCCACAGCTACTGAGCCATGTGCTGCAACTGGTGAAGCCTGTGACCCTAGAGCCCGTGCTCTGCAACAAGAGAAGCCATCACAATGAGAAGTCTGCACACCACAACAAAGTGTAGCCTCTGTTTATCCCAACTAGAGAAAGCCAGTGCAGAACAGCAAAGACCCAGCACAGCCAAAAATACATACATAAATAAATAACTCTTAAAAAAAAAAAAGATTCCAATCAGAGAAAGTGAGGAAAGAAATGTGAAACAAAAGTGAAAAACAAACACACACAAAAAAAATCAATAGTGTTGTAATCTTTCTATATCCATGAAAAATACAACTCCACTACTGGGTGTTAAATCACAACTTCAGTTGTGATTAAGAAAACATCTTTATGGTGTCTGAATCAAGATGTAAGATTAGAAAGATTCTGAGCTCACTTCCTCCCACAGATACACCAAAAGCTACATATAAAATAACTATCTCTGAGAATAGCTTGAAGTAAAACAAATTTTCTACAACTAAATATATAAAGAAAACACCAATACAGTATACTAATGCATATATATGGAATTTAGAAAGATGGTAATGATAACACTGTGTGCGAGACAGCAAAAGAGACACAGATGTATAGAACAGTCTTTTGGACTCTGTGAAGAGGGAGAGGGTGGGATGATTTGGGAGAATGGCACTGAAACATGTAAAATATCATATAAGAAACGAATCACCAGTCCACGTTCGATGCAGGATACTGGATGCTTGGGGCTGGTGCACTGGGATGACCCAGAAGGATGGTACGGAGAGGGAGGTGGGAGGCGGGTTCAGGGTGGGGAACATGTGTACACCCGTGGCGGATTCATGTTGATGAATGGCAAAACCAATACAATATTGTAAAGTAATTAACCTCCAATTAAAATAAATTTATATTAAGAAAAAAGAAAAGGTGACTTGAGACAGGCAAGATAGATAGAGACTCAGTCGAGATAGAAGCTACACCCTCAGAGCAGAGATACACAAGTGTGAGGGTTATCACAATTGCCTAGGTCTCTAGTGAGAGGCCCAAGGTCCAAATTGGGTTTCCCATCAAGAATACTTTCCCAGCATGTCTGGTATTTAAAACCAATGGGGCTTACTTCCAGAACAGAGAAAGGGTTGTAAGAAGTGAGACTCACTCTGTTTGTGAGTGGGTTGTCCACAAACTCAATAGCTCTGATTCCCAGTAGAGAAGCAGTACAGTTAGGCAAAATGAGGAGACAAAGAATAACTTCTCAATGAAAGATCAACAAAAAACATCAGAAAAAGAACTAAATGAAACAGAGATAAGCCGTTTATCAGATAAAGAGTGCAAAGTCATAGTCATAAAGATGCTCACTGAACTTGGGAGAAGAATGGAATAACTCAGGGAGTACTTCAACAAAGGGATAGAAAATATATTTAAAAATCGCAAAATAGAACAGAAGAAAACAACTGAAGAGCAAAATACATTATGGGGAATAACAGCCAATTAGAGGATGCAGGATATACCAGTGATCTGGAAGATAGGGTAGTGGAATTCACTTAAATAAAACAGCAAAAAGAAAAAAAAAATATATATATATATATATTTGAGAATAGTTTTAGGGATCTATAGAATAACATCAGACATATAAATTATCCCATTATAGGGTCCCAGAAAAAGAAAAGAGAAAGAGGGAGAAAACTTATGTGAAGAATAAATGGCTGAAAATATATAAAATATATTTTCCTTCCCTGGTGGTGCAGGTGGTAAAGGATTTGCCTGCAATGCAGGAGACCTGGGTTTAATCCCTGGGTTCGGAAGATCCCCTGGAGAAAGGAATGGCAATCCACTCCACTATTCTTGCCTGGAGAATTTCATGGACAGAGGAGCCTGGCGGATTATAGTCCATGAGGTCGCAAAGAGTCAAACATGATTGAGTGAATAATAGTTTCACTTTTAGTATATTATCCAGATATAAAATAAATGTCATTCTTGCAAAATATAACAGGGAATCTAATCATAAATATTTTAATATCTTTGTATGGTGACAGATGGCTATTAACCTTATCATGGTGACCAACTTATAATGTACTCTACAAATGCCAAAACACTATGTCATACCCCTAAAACTAAAAGTATAGTGAACTATATTTTCAAAAAATGAGTTTAGAGAAACAAAACTTAGGTCTGCGAGAGGCCACAGAGAAGGACATCAAACCCACTGGATGGGAAAAGGTATGCATACTGGAGGAAGTCACGTTTTCTTCGTATTTACAAACAATTTAATCTAAAAGGTGGAAGAGGACCATAAAACAAAGTGACTAAGAAAATTGTCTATCTACCTGTCTATCCATTCATCCATCTGTCTTTCTTTCTATCATTTACTTAACAACACTTACACTGTGCTTACTATTTGACAGGTATCTTCTGTGCTTTTAAGAGACTAATGCATTTAACTTTGCAAGAATTCCATTTTATAGTTGAAACAACTAACATAATGGTCATGCTGTCAGTATGACAAAGCTAGAATATGAACTAGTCTGACTCTAGAAGCTTGCTCTTGATTACTATGTCTCCTAAGCTGATTGCTATGAAGGTTGTCTTTTTTTTTTTTTTTTTTGCCTTTACATTTTGTTACTTAACACTATCAGATCAAATCAGATCAGTCGCTCAGTCGTGTCCGACTCTTTGCGACCCCATGAATCGCAGCACGCCAGGCCTCCCTGTCCATCACCAACTCCCGGAGTTCACTCAGACTCACGTCCATCGAGTCAGTGATACCATCCAGCCATCTCATCCTCTGTCGTCCCCTTCTCCTCCTTAACACTATAGTCCTATTATTTAATGAACAATATTTTTTAGTAAAAAGACTTTGACATTTATACTAACCTCAGACATATTTAGGATCACTGGGACACATGCAAACAATTCCACTGAAAGTGCTCTAAATAAAATTATAGCTGACCTTCCTCCAGGTTGCCAAATCAATGAATACCTTTATGTCTTGATCTTTCTTGACTTCTCTGCAAGAGTTAACACTGTTGACTACTGCCATCTTGAAACTCTTCTCTTACTTTTTTTGACTGTGCTCTTTTGGTTCTAAAATGTTTTGGCCATCTTTTTCTCAGCATCTTTCTTTGCCTTTCTCATTTATATTCGTTTCCTCCAAGGTTCTGTCCTTGTTCTTCTCTAATTTTATATAATAGTCTTAGGAAATCTTATTTATCTTCTTATCATTAATATATAATTGAATGACTATTAAAACTCTAGTTCCAGACCAAATTCTTTTTGCCTTTATAACCCTGAATACTCAACCATGTCCTGGAGGTACCTCTCCACATAAACAAACTTTAATTTTTTGATATATTCAGGTGCCAGTAAGTTTTTACCTACAGGTTAATACTGCCCTTTGGGTTACTTTTTAAATTGGAGGAAAAACACCAAAAAAAAAAAAGAATAAAATTTTATAACACATGAAAATTAAATGAAATTTCAATTTCAGTCTCCATAAATAAAATGTTATTGAAACATAGTGATGGTCATTCACTTTTCATTTGACTGCTGTTTCACTATCTCAGCAGGACAAAGTAGTTCAGCAAAGACCATACCCTGCAGGGCCTCAAACACTTACTATATGGCCTTCCATAGAAAAAAAACTCTGTTGACTCCTCCGTTATGGGGCCTTTGTGTCACATGTTGATGGTGAAGCCAATTATAGAAACTAGAAAACTAAAGACATCTCAAATTTTCCTTTTCTTGCCAAACTCCCCTACTCTACAAATCTGTATCACTTTTTTTTTTTCTTTAAACTGACTTTACCTCTAAGTATATGGCAACTCCAGGCTTCCCAGGTTTTGCTAGCTGTAAAGAACCAAGGCACGAAATGTGAGAGATATGGGTTCCATCCCTGGGTTGAGAAGATTCCCTGGAGAAGGGTATTCCACCCATTCCAATATTCTTGCCTGGAGAACCCCACAGACAGAGGAGCCTGGAGAGCTACAGCCCATAGGGTTGTATAGAGATGGACGTGACTGAAGGCAACCTTAGCACACACGTACATATCTCAGTCCCACCATTCTCTCTGTCCTGGTATCAGTCATCTCCTGATCTACTGAAGAAGCTAGGCTCTACATCATACTCGTCTCCTACCTACAGTAGTGTCTCTGTAGTTTACCGCTTGTATAGATGAAGCCAAGTTTCAACATGTACTTCTGCTATTTTCCCTCCATTGACCAAATAGTTTCAATGTTTTTCTCATTTCTTCAGGGCAGTGGTTCTTAAGGCAGCATCAGCATTCCATGGGAATTTGTTAAAAATGAAACATCTCAGGTCATACTATAGACTTATTTATCAGAATATCTTGGATAAAAGCCAGAAATTTGTGATTTAATGATCCCTCCAGTAAATTTGATGCACATTTAGGTTTGACATCACTTGAACACTTATCCAGTTATTCTTAAGGATGAAAATTGAAATTTCTTTGTAAGGGGAACTTTTAAGTCCCATTATGGTTTGATTCCAACCCAATGTTGTATACCATACATTCCCCCCTTACTTCTAGCGGCTCCAGCCCACAAATGAAGAAATAAGAACCCAGAAGTTAATTAATCTGCCTTAGGTAACAAGGTCAGTGAGTGACAAAGGAAGAAATTGTATTAAACTAAGCCCAAGGACTTTTTAAGGGCCACTCCATTCTACCTTTTACTATAATTTTAGTTTCAAAAATGCAACCACAATAATAATCATTTAATTGACCCCAGTTATTAATTTAGCTTGTTTTCTTTCTAGACTATAAACTACAAGAAGTTAAAAATTGGTTTTTCCCATGTGAAGTGAAAGTCACTCAGTCGTGTCCAACTCTTTGCGACCTCATGGACTATATGGTCCATGGAATTCTCCAGGCCAGAGTACTGAAGTGGGTAACCTTTCATTTCTCCAGGGGATCTTCCCAACCCAGGGATTGAACCCAGATCTCCAGCATTCCAGGATGATTCTTTACCAGCTGAGCCACAAAGGAAGCCCAAGAATACTGGAGTGGGTAGCCTATCCCTTCTCCAGTGAATCTTCCTGACGCAGGAATCAGACTAGGGTCTCTTGCACTGCAGGCAGGTTCTTTACCAACTGAGCTATCAGGGAAGCATGGGAATGTGTCAGTAAAACTTTACTCTCTACTGCCATCTGGAGATTTGATAGAACAATTCCAAGGAGAATCTCAATAAAAATTCTATGTCTTCTGCCTGCAGAGCATAGTGGTTCAGGCAAGAGCTCTGGGGTCACTCTCCCTGGGGTAAGATAATGAGGCAATTATTGTGTGGCTATTAGACCTTGAGCAAATCACTTAGCATTTCTCTCCTTTAGGATCTTTATCTGTAACACTGGGTTACCAACTACCATCCTCATGGAATTACAATGAGAATTAGTATTAGGTGATATTATTGTTATCATTATTAATACTGTTCTCATAAAAGGCTTACCTATACTCTGCAGTTAATGCAAATAAATAAATGACACTCCTTTACTCAAATATTTTATTATCTAGGTGGGCAACTAAAACAGAATTAGGAAAATATTAAATAACTATACATATTCTAAGTGCTAAGGTAGTTCTTTATGGTGTTAATTAAGAATGTGGAGATAAAATATGAATTATGTGCAGATTTATAATTGGTATGTGGCTTTGAAGTAAGAACCTCTCAGGGAAAGTTTTTTTTCCTGCAAATTTTGGTGTAGATTGAGAGCAATATCTGGAAAGCGCTAAATCAAACATGATATAAATGCATATCTTTCTTATCATTATGAAGTCATGATAATGAAACTATTTTTACTAATGCTTAATCATGCATGCCCATATTTTATTATCCAAACATAAACTAACATATGGCTCAAGCAAAGTCTATCATAAAACCTTTATGATGTTGTTGTGTTTTGTTTAATACATTCAGAACTTATTCAATTAAAACCTGTGTTTTACTGATAAAAATATATTTGGACTAGATGGCTTCTTGAATGTAAATTATCTATTTTATCCTAAAGGGAAACCTACAATTTTGATGTTCTTAACTCATTAAAAATATAGCAAATGTGTTTATTTATGTAACTTCTCTCTTTGCTAAGGAAACAATATTCTCTGATGCAGTTATTCAGTAAATAGCCATAGGTATCAACTACACGGTATAAATTTCCAATTAGACCAGACCAATGGACAATTTAGGTTAAAGTCCGCAGTTATCAGTCCACTTAATGGAGTAGGGTGAATATATATCTTCAGAGCATATAGGGATACAATGTGTTTATTCTAACCAGTGTGAAGCTATAGTACAATGTATATAAATTTCTAGTTCTGAATCTTCCAGTATTTTATACGCAAATTTTTGTCCTCAGTCCTATGGTTGCTATCACAATAAAACTGTTACCTTGTATCCTCCCTATGTTATACTTTCTTGCTTTACTTTTTTTGACCCAGGAGATGTTATAATCTAAATCACCTGTTTTATCTCCAATATCTTCCCTCTTCAATATCATCTTCAGTTTAGTATCATAACTGCATGGCTAATACATAAATCTTATGTCATTTCTATACTTAGAAATATTTGGATTTGCCACCAAAAACAAAAGCAGCAAAAACAGAAAATGGGACTATACCAAATTAAACAGCTTTTGCCCAGTGAAGGAAACCATCAATAAAATAAAGAGGCAAACTACCAAACGGGAGAAGATATTTGCAAATCATATTTATCAGATAAAAACTTAACATCCAAAATGCATAAAGAACTCATAGAACTCAATGTCAAACAGACAATCTGACTGAAAAATAGGCAGAGGCTCTGAAATAATCAATTTGTTAGCTTCTAAGTCATTAAAGATATTTTTGATGGTAAACAAAAAAATAAAGAAAGAGATACAGATGGCCAACAGGCATATGAAAATGTCTTCAATGTCACTAATCATCAAGGAAATGCAAATCAAAGCCACAATGAGATATCATCACATATCTGGTGTTGCTGAGGATGTGGACAAAAGGGAATCCTTGTGCACTATTGGTGATTACATAAATTGACACAGTCACTAAGGAAAGTAGTTTGGAAGTTCTTCAAAAATTAAAAATAGAACTACCATATGAATCAGCAATTCCAATTCTGAGTGTTTATCTGAGGAAAAGGAAAAAGATAAATTTGAAAAGATATATATACACACACACACACACACACACACACACGTGTGTGTGTGTATGCACTGCTGTGTTCATTCAGCATTATTTACGATAGCCAAGAGATGGAAATAACCTAAGTGTCCATTAATGGAGGAATGGATACAGAAGATGTGAGGAGTGTGAGTATAATGTAATATTCATGCTTGTGCTCAGTAGTGTCCAACTTTGTGTGACCCCATGGACTGTAGCCCCCCAGGTTATTCTGCCCATGGGATTTTCCAAGCAAAAATACTGGAGAGGATGGCCATTTCCTCCTCCAGAGGATCTTCCCAAACCAGGGCTTCAACCCATGTCTCCTTTATCTCCTGATTTGTAGGCAGATTCTTTACCACTGAGCCACCTGGGAAGTCCTCTTAAAACAGTAATGTACCTAAATTTCAACAAAAGAAGGCTAAGAAAATGATATGATTGCAACAACTGCATAAAACCTCTTAATTTCTAAGATTTCTCTATTTCTATGTAAATTAAATAAAAAGGAAAAGAAAAAATATCCTGAGCTAATTAAAATAAAGGCTGGTACTACTTCCATCATATAATATAGAAAATATTAAATCAGTGTTAGCTTACAAAAATTATTTTACAGTTTGATTATTATATGACTAAAGTGAAAATAAATTCTGGTCACTAATTCATAACAAGCACTTACCCTGGGGCTGACGGCTGGGATGGTAGATCTGAAGGTCAAACGGCTGTGCACTGGTTTTCTGAATCACACTGACATTCTGCCCTGTCCACTTATTGGCTTTTGACAGTGTGTTGGTCCTCCAATCCGTCCAATAAACATCACTCCCATACAGAGACACAGCAAAGGGATGAGAAAGGTATTCATGACCTCGGATAATTTCTATCATGCTTGTTCCATCATAGAGGGCTGAATAAATGGCATCTGACCTACAGAAAAGTAGATGCATCAGTGGTATATAAAACCACATTCAAATAGTCCAGTGATGTGTTCATACTACTTAAATGGCAAAAGAGCTGTGTAAACATATTTTTATGATCCTGTGTCTGATTTGCAGTAAGATTTCAAAAAAAAAGCTATCATAACCAAAGCAAACCAAATTCACCATCAATTTCAATGTGTGTTATACATGATACATGCACAGAAATACACATTTTAATTTTGTAAGTATTATCTGATGAAGGTTATAGAAAAGAAAGGGAAAAAAAATTAAACCTGGCATCTGTCCAAACTATCCTTTTTTCAAAGTGGTCCACAGTGAGTCCATTAGGCCAAGCCCCGGTTTTCATGTCTTTGTAAATGGTTTTCCTCCCAGCACCACTCATGGAGGCAGATTCAATGCGAGGAAAATTGGCATCCCAATCTGTCCAGAAAAGAATTCTGAAGAAAAAGAAATGATGCTATTGATGATATTATTGTTTCAGTCATTCAGTTCAAAAAAAATGTATTGAATTTCTATGACTATGCTAGGCACTGGCTAGGTAAACAATCACACGTGAAACAGATGCATTATCTAGCCTCATGGGGCTCAGAGCCCAGAGCAAGAGACAGACTAAACAAATGCTGGAATATATAACTACAGCTTCTGAAATATATTCAAGAATAATTTTGTTATGAGACTGAGTAGTAGGTAAGTAAAATACTTTGAGAAGATAATCAGCGGGGAAAAAAGCAGTTTGAGAAGGTAACATTTAGACTGAATCTGAGAGATGAGCAGAGCATGACAAGAAGAATAAATGGTAGAAACAAAAGTCTTAATGAGGGAAAGAAAGTGGGTGACTGAGGAACAGAAATGAGGCTACTGTATTAGAAATATGGCAGTGAGGATAAAGGGGAAATATATGAAATTGAAGAGGGTGATATAATGGATCTTTTTAGATATGGCAGTCATTTGGGTTTTGCCTTATCTCATATTTAAGCAGGAAAGAAATATGGCATCATATATACAACTTCATTATGCTGAGTCAGGAGAATGGATACATCAGATAGTTATTTTAAAGGACCAGGCAAATATGGTGGTATCAGTGAAGAGAAGTGAATGGGTTCAAGGAATATTTTATTTCAAGTAGTTTGTAGTAGTTTAGTTGCTAAGTCGTGTCCAACTCTTGAGGCCCCATGGACTGTAGTTTACCAGGCTCCTCTGTCCATGGGATTCTCCAGGCAAGAATACTGGAGTGAGTTGCCGTTTCCTTCTCCAGGGGATCTTCCTGACCCAGGGATTGAACCTAGGTCTCCTGCACTATAGGCAGATTCTTTACCAACTGACCTACAAGGGAAGCCCTTATTCCAAGAGGTAGAACTGACTTCCAGGACTAAATGAGTATTGGATGTAGGGAATGAAGTAGAGAACAGAATTACAGGTGGCTGTGTTCCTTGTCTTGGCAAGCTCAAGGGTAAGGACAGGCAGAGGGTGTACAAGGGATCCATTAAGTGAAATGGAAAAAAAAAAAAATGCAAGAGAAATGCATTTTAAGACCTGGGATTGAGTATGGATGGGTGTGGAGAGCAATCAAAAATACAGTTTTCAATTTTTTCACCTTGAGATTTAAGACATAAAAAGGAGATTTCCAGGAAGCTGTGTGGTATGTCAGGGTGAAATTCAGAGAAGGCATCAGAACTGTAGACATGAATTTGAAAGTATTCTGCATGGAGATGACATTTAGATTCACATGAATGGAACAGATCATATGATAGAGGATGCAGAGGGAAAACAGTAGGACATCAGATACTTTGATTTACACATACATGCATTTTTATAATACTCTCTTTTTTTTTTCTAAATACTCTTTGTAACTCTACAAATTCACAGTATATGAACAGTTCCACACATTAGGCATCAAATGTTTTATGTTGTGCATTTGATTTCTAAGACTATTAGGTAATGGAGAGTTTATGTTTAATTGATAGTGGCTTAAACTGCTCATGCATGTTTCAGTTGTATATATATAACAGTTACACAACAATTCTGCAGTCATTACAACTAGCTAATGATTTCTTTTTGAGTGCTTACTATACACTAAATACTTATTTTCAGAACTTTATGCAGATTATCTCATTTAATTCTTCATGAAGCCATGGCTAAAGTTATCCATGTTTATAGATGAGAAAACAAGCTTAGAAAAGTTGAATTGCTTGACCCGGTTACATGGCTAGCAAGTGGCAGATGAAGTTGGGAAAATGGATACTTTAACTGCTGACTTTATGTTTTTAACATCTAATGTTTTAATGTCATTGACACTAAATAACAAAGGGAAAGCATTTGGTATGGAAGTAGGAAAATGGCTGGTAATCAAAAAATAGTAGTTGCCTTCTTTGTACCTTCTCTATACCTTAGTAGTAGAAACAACGCGAATGAGTAGCATGGAGATTTGGGAGGAAAGAACACACAGAACTGGAGAGACAGTGACAGTTCAATATATTTTCCTATCATCAGTTCTGACAACCTTTTGATCAGAAATGGTAAAGTTACTGGCAAAAATAAACTTGGCTTCATTATAGTTGTATATAGTGTGGCCTGCAAGGAGATCCAACCAGTCAATCCTAAAGGAAATCAGTCCTGAATATTCATTGTAAGGACTGATGCTGAAGTTGAAATTCCAATACTTTGGCCACTTAAGGCGAAGAACTGACTCGTTTGAAAAGACCCTGATGCTGGGAAAGATTGAAGGTGGGAGGAGAAGGGGACAACAGAGGATGAGATGGTTGGATGGCATCACTGACTTGATGGACATGAGTTTGAGTAAGCTTCGAGAGGTGGTGATAGACAGGGAAGCCTGGCGTGCTGCAGTCCATGGGATCACAAAGAGTCAGACACAACTAAGCAACTGAACTGACTGATAGGTTTGCTATATAATCCTTAGGTATATGGATTGGGAAAATGGAAACAATCCTTTGGAACAAAATTTCAAAATGCAATTCAAGATTTCTTCTCTGTTAAAAAATGTATTATATCTATTTAAAGAAATGTGCAGTGATGTAAACTAAGTATTCATTATGATTTCAATATCTGAGAGGTACATAGTCTCTTATAGGATATAGAAATTACAAATATGAAAGGATTAGATGACAACACAAAATATCATATAATAAATTTATTTGATATGTATGTTAAAAGCACATGGTGGGCAGGATAGGAAATGAACCTATCTTCTTGAAGAGACTGCAGGTTCCCTTACAACCTAAGCACCAGACATTCCAAAAATGTTATTAAATAATTGCATCAATGTTGAATAACAATGTATATGTTTTGTGTCAGACAAGCTTGGAACCAAGGTTAGAATATGTCACTAATTAGAGCATACTTAACTCAGACTCCATTTGCTCATCTGTACATAAAAATTTTCACAGTACCACTGAAGGAATATTTGATGAGGTAATAGATGTAAACAATTTAGCACACAGAATGCCTGGCACACAGAAGACTTTTGTGTTTGCACAAGCATCCACATACATTTACACACAGAACATTTTTTAAAAGCAAAATTTCAAAGTCATTTAAAACTATTAAACAAACGGGAACACACACACACACAGAAAGAGAGAGAGGTTGGGGATTAATACTAATATTAATGTTTAAATGTTACAATATCATGTATGTGAAGGTAGATTAGTTTTATAAAGTAAGCATGAGTTAAAGCTATGAAAAAACTTAAAGAACTAGGTCACAGGAATAGGTTTATCCCACACAAAATTTCTCAAAAAATTATTTATATTAAATTTGTGTTTGCTTGTTTAATGGACAGCTTTCTACAGCTCTAGGGATGGGAACATACCCACAAAAATAATACCTAAATTATTAATTGTCTAACCACCAAATATCTGATAAGTAAGTTGTTAGGGAAGGATAAAGATGAACATTATTACATTAGAAGGCAATATCATTGTTGAAGCTGGGTGATAAATACTAGGGAACTTATTTTACCATTCTTTCTACTTCATATATTTGAAAATTTCTGTATAAGTATTCAAAAGTGTAACAAATCCAAAATTAAATTAATAGAAAAAAAATTTTATAAGTATCAGGGATAATTTATAAAATCTTGTTTTGGGGAATATTTTTTTTCCTGAAAAGACTATTGTTTAAAGATAGGATTGTTTACATGAGAAAATACTAATTACCTGGAAATATCAATAACATATATATATTGTGTGTGTATTAGTCACTCAGTTGTGTCCAATTCTTTGGACCCCATGGATTGTAGCCCACCAGGCTCCTCTGTCCATGGAATTCTCCAGGCAAGAATACTGGAGTAGGTTGCCATAATTTTCTCCAAGGGATCTTCCAGACCCAGGGAATAAACCTGGGTCTTTTGCATTGCAGGCAGATTCTTTATTATCTGAGCCACCAGGGAAGTCCAACATATGTATTACTTATAAGCTATTTCATATATAATTTGTTGCCTTAAAAATAAATACTAAATAAAACAAAGATTAATTATTATAAAGCTGGTAAGCTATATGGTTAAGTAGAGGAATATCCTTCTTGAAAACAGTAAATATAAAATGAATTATGTGTCTCACTTCAAATTTAATTTTGGATGTACACATCTTTTCATGGCCACCAGGTTGTTATTTGTCAGCTACGCTTTAAAGTTATCATTAAGAAAATACAATTTAAAATAGAAACAAGATCAGCACAGCATTAATCAAATTCATTATGATATCTTGAAAAACAAGGTAAAGTAGAGATATGCAAATCTGAAGGAGATTAGGAAAAATAATCCCTGAAAACAAACATAGTGAATTTGAGAGTAGATAGACCACAATGTGGGAGACTGGGGTTCAATCCCTGGGTTGGGAAGATCCCCTGGAGGAGGGCATGGCAACTGACTCCAGTATTCTTGCCTGGAGAATTCCATGGACAGAGGAGCCTGGTGGGCTACAGTCCAGAGGGTCACAAAGAGTAGGACAGGACTAAGTAACCAAGCACAGCACAGATCTGGACAACGCTGTACTCCAAACTCTAGACTGATGCTGCTGCTGCTGCTAAGTCGCTTCAGTAGTGTCTGACTCTGTGTGACCCCATGGATGGCAGCCCACCAGGCTCCGCCGCCCCTGGGATTCTCCAGGCAACTAGACTGATGACCCAAAGGCTTCTGAAGCATTGTCTTTTGCTTGTTTAACAAATAGAAAATTGATATCTCTCTTTTAGCTTTCTATCTTATGGTGTTGTATCAATCACAATGTGCAAATAAGTAGCCCTGCAATTCTGCATTCTCTATACGTAGGTTCACTACAAATAGGTACTGAAGACTTTCAAGTGTATATTTCCAGTGGACCAAAATACATGGCCTGCGACTCTTTTAGGAATTATAAAATAAGTGGTCCCTTCATTTCTTCACTGAATATAGCAGGGCTAAGCTATTTCTTCTGTAGTGGTCACTATAGTTCTAATTTTTCATTAACTTAGGTGGGAAATTTTCAACACCTTGTATAATTACATATCCTAGAATTAGCACCTCTAAAAATGTTCTTAACCTTGCATAAGTCAGTTTACAATCAATCTTAAAACTTGATTTTAAGGATCATTGTTTTATAAAGTTCTAGGCACTCTTTTGTACACTTTACTATGTGGTTTTTTAAAAAATCGTTTTTCCCTTATTACTTTCTTTTTATGTTTAAAATGTATTAGCATTACAATGACTACATTATTTCTTCAAGTATACAAAGACTGAATAGCCCTCCTTATAAGATGTATGAAAATGTTCAACCATGATTGCTTTTAAAAAAGAGACTACAGTCCACTGATCTACAGTTCCTGGATTCACAGGTTAGTGTGTATCAGGATTAAATTGGGTCAATGGACCATGAACAACTTGTACCATCACAGGTACAAAAGGGCTATTATCATCTTCAGGTCAAGATGCAAAAGGTAAAAATAAAGGACCGTGGCAAAAAGAGAGCTTGCTTATCTATAATCTTTAGGTCATCTAAAACCAACAATGTTTTTATTAGTTTCATTTAGAAATGCTCCCAGATTAAGTTAAAATTTTATTTAGATGTCTTACTAATCTTCATAATGATATGTCTGCTTTCACTAACTGCAATTGTTACAGCAGAGTCCAGTTATTACACTGCATGAAAATTAAATACCAGCAGTTCATCAGGAAGACACTGTGCATCTGAAGGAGCATAAAGGCAACGAAAGTTCGAGAACTGAAGTGAGTGCCCTGTAAGATTCTGAACTCCTTGGTGCTTGTTACTCTCTAACAATAAGCTTGATGTTTACAGGAGATTCATGTACTGCTTCAGGTCACCTTAGCAATACGTGTATTCCTTTAAAATGGATAGAAAGAGAAATGGCTCCTTCCTAAGATCCCTAATTTAGCATCTTGGAATAACTTGTTACCTGGGACACTGGGTCAAAACCTAGAATACTGCAGAAATGTGACATGGTAGCAAATATATCTTTTTTTTTTTTTTTTGCAAATATATCTTAAAACATCAGAAGAAGGCCTGTGGATTCCATGTTAAGGAACCAAAGTAGTCAATTAAAAACATGTCTTTTTTGGCATTTGTTAAAAAAAAAAAAGGTCACAAAGACCTTGGTTCTTTTAGGAAGCTCGTGTGATGTAAACATGTGGCTAATGGTATATAACCTGCTTTTTTTCCTAGCTGGGCTTAGGGAGCAAAGTGGCTGGTTGCAAACTTTTTCTTTCATTCGTCATTGTCAAAGAATATAATAGTGGTGCCCATTAGCTGTATTTTACTGGCAAAGCTATTGCCAGTAACAGCTATTGGGCTTTACAGCTATTGCCCACTAGCTGTAAAGATACATTGCTGTATCTTTAAGGTGTATCTTGAATTCCTATAAGTTTCATGTAAACAGAAGGTCTATTCATATGCATTACTTTACTTAACGAGTACTTATTGAGAACACTGATACAAAAGGGCAGAGAAAGATTTCATAGATTTGGAAGTAACTGCCATCAAAAAGCTTACAATTTAGTAGGAAAGGCAACAGTAATTATACAATTATACTATACAATTATACAAATTATACTATATTTCTCAAAAAATTATCCAGTGTCTTTATCTTAAAATTAAAATTTTCCAAAAGAATATAAATGTCTTTGGAGATCCCATAACTTTGATTCTCAGTCTCCTTACGTATTTCATGAATAATTTGAGGAAGAGGGAATAGTTACTTTTACTATGCTCTCCGTCTATGGGGTCGCACAGAGTTGGACACGACTGAAGCGACACAGCAGCAGCAGCAGCAGCAGTTTTATGAAAAGTCCAATGTTTACAAGTGTCTATGAACTTTTTACCAAAATATACAATAAATTTGAAAGCATTTTAATATTTGCATTACATTTTTAAAATTAATTGCTACATTTTAAATTTAAATTTACAACTAAGCTCTAAAGGTGTTTACATGAACCTCATATTTTATCCATGCCAATCTTTTATAAAGTAATTTTAAATAATAAAAATTCTATTATATTATGATAAACCTATAAACTTTTCATTTATTCAGAGAGTTAAGTAAATTGGTACCGTCATTTGAACTTTGGTCATTCACACCAGAAACAATTTTCCAAGCATTATTTCTTCACCTGTTAAATAAAATTATTACCACTGTAATTATCTTAATTAGCCTCACAAGTTTGCAGTAGCAATTAGCAAGGGAAGACATCAACTTTTCTCAGAAGCATTATCAGGTTTTCCCTCCCTGGAGGCTAGCTTTCTGTCCTAATTTTCAACTCTTAGAAACTGTTTTACTTCTGGAAATTCCCTTACATCATTGAAATAGTGCTTAATATTTTCATATAAATAGTATTTGTGGATTGTGTTTGTTTTGCATTTCTGTTTTCTTTTTCTTCTCTCAGGTTAGCTATTCCCCAAACAAACTGAGATAAATAAGTTTATTCTAAGCATTGTCAATTCAAAGCTATAGAAAATGAAGCTTCAATTCCCAGATCTACTGCTTTGTTTGATCAGGCTATTTTCAAAAATTTTATACACCTGTTTTATGTGTTTGTTTTCTTCTCTGTGTGTGCCCTTTGTATTTTGGGAAGCAGTCAGAGTTCTCCTAACATAATGGTACACTTGCTAAAATTATCACTTTCTCCAAAATATTGCTTTCCCTTATACAGAAAGTTTCTCATGCAGATAAGCTGCAGTTACCAAATAGGTATGTCTAAGTTGTGAAAAATTCCACACCAGTAGCTATTACCTTGAGGGTAAAAACCTCTGTTGATGGCAGACCTCTGTGGGAAGTAAAATGTCAAAGTGGGCCATCTACTTGCACCCTCAGGAAGAGTCTGTTTGAGAAGGAAATTTCGCATAAAACACACCTGATCTCCTTCTAGTTAACTGTTATCACAGGAGTTAATGGGTGAAATGGGCAAAGCATAAACCGTATAAACTGGAGGACACACCTTCAGCCTAAAAGGTTTGCTACTGCTCTGTTGGTTGTTGACAGATCTCCCTACGTTTTCAAAAGAAGCCAGAAATCTAGAACTGGATTCCAAATCTTTCAAAATTTTAAATTTTGGCAACTAAGTCAAATAAATGCAAAACACTGTGGAAGGTAAAACAAACAAAACAATGACAGTTGCCAGTTTGAAACCAGCAACCTTGCTCTACACAAGCTACCTTGCCCCTTTAATGTCTATATCTGAATTGAGGAAAAGGAGAACAAACAAAATTCCCAAGCTCTTGATTTCTGGGTTGCACATAAAACAGTGCACAAAGAACAGTGTGTGGACCAGGAAGCTGATTTAAACACAGGTTCCCTTTTCTCTTCTGCATCTCATTCAAATCCCTCCTGACTGATTCTCCTTTCTGACCTCCATCCTTCTTGGTCCTTCCTAGGTTGTGTATTACTTAAAAGTACAGAGCCAAAAAAATTTTCCTTTCTATCATCCTTTAGACTTGATGATAATTTTGGATATAAAATAAATAATCAACAGTAATAACAAAATATCCCAATATAGAAGAGTTATACATTATATTTCACATTCTATCTCCCCAAAAACAATCTAATTAAGAGACATTATTGTTCCTGATGTGCAAAAGAGAATATGGAAATCTAAAGGAAGATAATACACTTGAATAGGTTCCCCAGAGGATAAGTGACTGAGCAGTGCTGGACCCTTATTTTCTGGCCCCAAATCCACTGTCTCTCTTCTCGTCTTTCACAAAATACTGAAGGGAAACTCAGGCAATAATCTGGAATATACTTTTGACTTTGTCTTCCAGAATAATGCGTCTTGTTTTAAATGTCCCTATAGCCAGCATCTCACCATTGGATTCCTTCAAGTTTAATCTAATTCTCTTTCAAACTATCTCCAAGTACATACAAATACAGATAAAGGGTGAGGTGGTTAACACTTGTGACTGTTTGGACTGAAGACTGGTCCTGTGGTTTGCAACCATTAGAGAAAATTACAGCATCTCTTTGGCAGGTCAAAAATGAATTCATTAAATTACTGCTTCAAAATAGAGTTACAAGATATTACAAAAGGGCCTAATGACCATATTTAGGAAAAAAGAAAAGTTCTCTCCTTTAAAAGTACCTATGTAAGCAATTTTATATCAAATTCATGGTGATAATCTAAAATTGGTTGATATATACATGGGCTTTCCTGGTGGCTCAGATCGTAAAAGAATCTATTTGCAATGCAGAAGACCAAGGTTCGATCCCTGGGTCAGGGAGATCCCCTAGAGAAGGACATGGCAACCCACTCAAGTACTGTTGCCTGGAAAATCCCATATACAGAGGAACCTGGCTGGCTACAGTGCATAGGGTCACAAAAAGTTCAGTGTGACTGAGTGACTGAGTACACGTGCATAATTGTAGATGTAAATATAAACATGCATCTATATATACAACCACCCACAAGTATATACATACATATATTTACATACACAAAATAAGCACTTAGACTTCTAATTTATGAGAAAATTGAATCCAATATTAATTTTGAAGGTAATTATTTATGCCAAAGTGAATCTATGAAAGGCAAACTTCTTTACCCAAATCTTGGGTCCAAAGCGATGGCCCTGGGGTGTTCCATAGCTCCTGCAATGAGTGTAGTTCTTAAGGAGCCATCTAGTTTGGCCACTTCAATTTGGTCCAGATTGCTGTCTATCCAGTATATGTTGCCTGCTATCCAGTCAACAGTCAATCCTTCTGGGGTAGCCAGGCCATGTTCCACAACCACTTCAATAGCACTGACACCTACAAAAAGAGAGAAACCAACACTTGCATACATTCAAGTGACCCATTAAGCACTAAGGAAAAGGGGTCCTTATCAGCAGTATGAAGTATTTAACATTATATTAACTTTGAGAGATATAGTGTAAAAGTGTTACCTGACACAGAGAGACGTTAAGTTGGCCCCAAATTTAGAATTAATGATGTTTCCCAGCAGAGATTTTCAATCTCTTAAATCTTTTCAGTGACAGCATAACAGAATTTTTAAACAACTCTGAGGCTAATAACAATGTTTAGGTTGCAAAAAAGTTATGTCATTTTTCTGATTTTTTAGGCAGAACAAGAATTTTGGAAATGAAAATGACTTGCTGGTTAAAATCAGTGTGATGTAATTCAAACATTGATCTTCAGGGAAGAATAAAAAGTCCACCTGAGGCAATCTGCATCGAGCCAGTCAGCAGCTACTCTTTTAGAGCATGACTGAAAAGATCGATGTTATGGCATTTAGGCTTAAAAATAATCCTCAAATTATATCCCCTCCAACAGATTTCTGAGCCAATATAACATTTCTGAGTTGTATTTTGACTTGTAGAATATAACATGTTTGAAAATAAAGGAAGAAGCCTGTAGTGTGGTTTAAATAAAAATAAACAATTGGGTAATACCCAGAACTATTTTTATTTATGTCCTTCATTTCTTTTGGAATTAACACTTTATAATCTATGACATTGCCAATGCTTTTGTTAGACATGTTAATAGTGCATTTTTTTTAAACAGTTAACCATGTAAAATCATGGATCTAAACCCATCATTTGAAATTGAAATCGATACTTTGTAATATAAGACACAGATTCACACATCATAATTACATTATGTTTGAACACTTCATTTTGCAAAATTGTAATGGTGATTTAAGGAGGAATTTAGATTTTGATAGAAATACCTGGCCTTTGGAATGTTATACAAATCTAAGATTTTCAAGAGAATTATGACATATATTTATCTCAAGGTCTTGCCTAGGAAAACCTAGATTGGAAAAAGAGATGCCAAATTATGGGAAAACTTGTTTAGCTCATATTAACAATCTTTGTAATAATCTATTATTTCTTTGAATGATGCTAGAAGATGAAAACCATTAAAAAAACAAAAGCTATTTTAACTCACAAAAATTATATATAGTAATTAGAAGACAGTCGTTTTCCTCTTGTAAATAAATTTCACCATTGAATACGCACCAAAATGCTCACAATTTGAAAATGCTGTGAATAGTATAGGCCTCTACCCCACTCCAACATAGTCACACATACTTCACACCCCTGGATTTCCACATATGGGGGAGAAGATAAGAAACGAAAGAGTAATCAAGCTTCCTTCTGATTACACCATATTTTTTCCTGAAATTTTCAGTTAGAAATTAATCCCACCATGAAGTCAAAATTGTAATGGAGGTACCTCCACTTTCAGAAAGCTTGCCCCGGTATATTCTGTCTTCTACAACATCTGTCCAATAAAGTAAACTTTGATTGAAGTGGAAGTCAAGTGCTATTGTGTTTCTCAATCCAGGAACAAGTAGACTATAGTCTCTTTTATGAAGATCAATCTTTCTGATCTCATGGCGAATAGAAAAGATGATGAATGCTTCAAAAGGATCTGAAAATAGATTTATGTTAACAGGCATATGGAAATATTTATATGCTTTAGTAAATAATAAAGTACTTGGGGTCAAGATCTATTTATTTAAAAGCACAATTTATTATGAATTTTCTGTCATTAGAGGAGCTATTTCTTGTAATCCAAAATTTAAAAGAATCTTGAAAAACTTAGGTTTATTTGTATTTATTAAAATGATCTATAAATGTTTTTTTGTTCCTTGAATTTTTACACACCTGCTTCTGACTTTAAAATAGAAGAATTGCTGCAATTACAAGACAGAATATGAGATTTTCTGTTTTAGTGTAGTTTAAACTGACAGCTCAAACTTTAGAAATATTGTCACAGAAATTGCTAAGTGAATAAAACTAGCTCTGTCACTTTTAGCTCATCACATGACTCTAGATTCACAAAGGAGAGAGAACCAACAAAAGACAATTTCTATGAAGATAATTACTGGGCTTATAATTAGGAAGATGGAGGCTTTCTAGAAAACCCAAGAAAATCATATATATAACTTTTCCCTCACTAGTTTTTTAATCCTGGACCAGACCTGGAAGAAAGAGAAGAAGCTTTGAAAACAGATATGAGATTAAAGTTTTATATTTTTGTACATAAAAAAGAATGTTTTAATACTCAAAAGTTACTAAAATTACCATTTTGAAAAGTATCAAGTCCTCTACTATTGGACATACTGTGTGTTAGACATGAATTCTGCTTTATGAATATACATTTTGAGGGAGGGACCCAGGCTCAGTAAGATTTCTCCTGTTTCCATGTTACTGTCAACCTTTTATGCTTTTTTTTTAGGGAACCTTTTTACTATCCCAAGTCCATACATGTTTGTGAATGTGAGCTATTATAATCACTCCTAGCCACAATGGTTGGCCTAAGAGGTGGATATAAGATCTAAGTCAGGGAGATGGGTTTTTAAACTTCCAGAGAAGTTTTCAAGTTGAGGAGAAAGAATTTCTTTAGTATTGCCCGTTCATGTCCTTGTACTTTAAGTCTACTTGCAGTATTGTAGGAGAAGAGAAAAAAAGCCTCAGAAACGGAAACTGATGACCAGGAGAAAGGCCATATCCTAAGGACATTCAAACCCATAGTTCCAGTTTTCCCTAAGCCCACCTCCTTTCTTCAAATCCCCTGGGCAAACACACTTAACTCTATTGCACTTCATTTGAACTGGATTTTTGTCAACTGTAACCAGGTATACTGTTCTTATTATGCGTGTGTTAGTTGCTCAGTCATGTCCAACTCTTTGTGAGCCCATGGACTGTAGCAAGCCAGGCTCCTCTGTCAAAGGGGTTTCCCAGACAAGAATATTTGAGTGGATTGCCATTTCCTTCTCCAGGGGATCTCCAAACCCTGGGATCGAACCTGGGTCTCCCACCCAGCAGGCAGATTCTTTACCATCTGAGTCACCTGGGAAGTCACTTTGGCTTCTTTTTAATCTCATTTCCTCAGACATGTCTTCCCTGATCAGTTACCTAATAAAATCACATCTTCATTATTCTATTTCACTATAGCCTGTTTATTCTCTTTAGAGTACAATTTAAAATCAGTATTTCCCTGTTTGCTATTGCCCTTACTCACTGGATTATAAACTCTCTTAAAAAAGGATCTTGTCAGTCTCACTCATTATGCTGTCCCTGACATCTAGTATCAGATAAGATATAATACACACCAGGTCTCAGACTAGAAGGTGAGGGCCACCCTTCATGTAGGAGAGTCACTGGCGATTTTTTTCACTGGAGATGAATCTACTTTAGGGAGCTCTGCACAGCACATTAAAAATATGTGTTTGGGTGATTAAATGCGGAGAGACATGAATTTATCTTAAGAGACTATCTGACAGCGAGCATGGGAGAGAACTGCCACAATCAGCAGAACCTAATCTGCTGATCACAATCAGCCTACCTGACCTGACGCTGATCATACAGTATAAGCAAGACCAGCCAAGACCATAAGAACAGTCCAGAAGTCCTGAAAACTTGTGAGCAAAAGTTATGTATTTGATTATGATCACAGAAGTATTATGGTTATTTATTGCACAGTATTGTGAGGTTTATTGTACAACATTACCATGATAATATCTAAATGATACAAGATAACAAAAGTGCAAAATAATTAGTTCCAGATAGGTCCCAATAGAACAAATACTCATAAAATTTAAAATCTAGAATTTAGTATTTTTAAAATTTAAAAAAAATGGTTGTTTTGTATCAATAAACCTTGCTTGATAACCTGCTTTGGCTATGAAACAAGTGTTAGCCTAGAAACATTCTTTATCTCTTCAAGAATTAAATTTCCGTACCTGTAAAATGAGTACACAATAATCACCTTTCAATATAACTTAAACTGCTGCTATCAGAATCCAATTAGATGAAGTATGGAAATTAGCTCAGTTGGCAAATAATCTGCCTGCAATGCAAGAGACCCTGGTTTGATTCCTGAGTCGAGAAGATCCACTGGAGAAGGCATAGGCTACCTGCTCCAGTATTCTTGGGCTTCCTTTGTGGCTCAGCTGGTAAAGAATCTGTCTGCAATACAGGAGACCTGGGTTCAATCCCTGGGTTGGGAAGATCCCGTGAAGAAGGAAAAGACTACCTACTCCAATATTCTGGCCTGGAGAATTCCATGGACTGCATAATCCATGGGGTTGCAGAGTCGGACACGACTGAGCGACTTTCACTTCACTTCATGCAAGTTTGCTTTATAAGTGGACAATCATCACAGTAAATACAAATGTAGGCAAACTGTGATGTAGTCAAAAGTAATAAACTTGGAGTCAGAAGCTGATGGTTTAAGACAGAGTTCTGTTGTTAACAAGCTGTATAAATATGAGAAATTTACTAAGACTCACAGATCCTCAATAGTTTTTGAAAAAAAATGTAAAGTATATAACATACTGAGTTATCAGGATAATTGAGGATTAAAAGTGTAAATATTTAATATCTTAATAAGTATTTAATAATTACTATGATTAATTACTATTATTAAGTTTTAGAGATCAAAGAAATAAGCAAAACAGATACTGAGTAAGAGAAAAGGCAGGGTGATAACACTTTAAAAACAGTCAGATATTTCCTAGCACATGCTGAAGCTAGGGGCATTACAACTCTGAAGAGCCTTTCCTTCCTGTGGTTTATAGTCTTAGTTAAGCAGTAAATTATAGTGCAGCAACTACTTGTGAGAGAAGTTTACATTGAATACTGTTAAAGGACATGCAGTTTTTAAATCACAGAATGGCTGCTTCAACAAAGTATCTACTTTTGTTTTTTATACATAAATACATGTGTGTAATCTAATCATAATCTAAAATCTAGCATCATGTTTAAAGGAAAATCTCTGAAAGCAATCCCACTAAAGTGAGGTAAAAGATCAGGATGTCCACTAATGTTTCATCTTTCTGAAAGTTTTAAATTATGTAGACAAGTGAGAACATGTGTATATGTTCAGTAGCACAGTCACGTCTGACTCTTTGCAACCCTATGTACTGTAGCTGGCCAGATTCCTCTGTCCATGGGATTTTCCTGGCAAGAATACTAGAGTGAATTTCCATTTCCTCCTCCAAAGGGATCTTCCTGACCCAGGGATCAAACTGTCATCTCCTGCATCTCCTGAATTGCAGGCAGATTCTTTACTTCTGAGCCACCAGGAAGCCCCAGGCAAGAAAAAGAAGCAGCAAAAAGTTGAAAGGAGGTGCTAAAAATAAACTACTATTTACAAGTTAAAAAAAATGATACTTGGAAAATTTAGGATAATCAACTGACAAAACTACAACAGAAGAGAAAGAGAATTCAGTAATAAAGGTTCGGGACAAAATTTTTGAAAAAATCACTAGCCTTCCTAAAAATTATAGCAGCTAACCTAAATTACCCTGATAGATCAGTTGGTAGAATCCACCTGCAATGCAGGAGACCCCGGTTTGATCCGTGGGTCGATAAGATCCCTTGGAGAAGGGATATGCTACCCAATCCAGTATTCTTGTGCTTCCCTTGTGGCTCAGCTGGTAAAGAATCCACTTGCAATGTGGGAGACCTGGGTTCAATCCCTGGGTTGGGAAGATCCCCTGGAGAAGGGAAAGGCTACCCACTCCAGTATTCTGGCCTGGAGAATTCCATGGACTGTGTAGTCCGTGGGTTTGCAAAGAGTCGGACATGACTGAGCGACTTTCACTTTCACTTTCAAGCCAAATTTAAAAAAAAAACAAAATCAAAAAACAAATGCACATTAGCAACAATAAAAAAAGTAAAAAAAAATAAAATACAAACTTGGGAATAAAAATATTAAGAAATATTTAGAGTACATAAAGACATTTAATGACTTTAAAACAGGAATCGTATATAGCTTTATCAGATAGAGACAAACAAACAATTCCCCAAAGATTTTGCATCTGCATGAATTAATTCATAAATTTACTATAATACTGCTTATTCAACCTATATGCAAAGTATATCATGTGAAATGCTGGGCTGGATGACTCACAAGCTGGAATCAAGATTGTAGGAGAAATATCAATAATCAGATATGCAGATGATACCACCCTAGTGGCAGAAAGTGAAGAGGAACTAAAGAGCCTTTTGATGAAGGTGAACCAGGAGAGTGAAAAAGCTGGCTTAAAACTCAACATTCAAAAAAATTAGATCAAGGCATTGGGCCCCATCACTTCATGGCAAATAGATGGGGAAACAATGGAAACAGTGACAGACTTTAATTTCTTGAGCTCCAAAATCACCACAGATGGTGACTGCAGCCATGAAATTAAAAGACACCCGCTTCTTTGAAGAAAAGCAATGACTAACCTAGACAGTGTATTAAAAAGCAGAAGCATCACTTTGTTAATAAAGGTCGTATAGTCAAAGCTATGTTTTTGCCAGTAGTCATGTATGGATGTGAGAGTTGGACAATTAAAAAAAGGTGGAGCACTGAAGAATTGATGTCTTCAAACTGTGGTGCTGGAGAAGACGCTTGAGAGTCCTTTGGACAGCAAGGAGATTAAACCAAGTCAATCCTGAAGGAAATCAACCCTGAATATTCATTGGAAGTACTGATACTGAAGCTCCAATACTTTGACCACCTGATGTGAAGAGTCGACTCATTGGAAACAACCCTGATGCTGGGCAAGATTGAGGGCTAGAGAAGAAGAGGGTGGCAGAGGATGAGATGGTTAGATAGCATCACTGACTCAATGGACACGAGTTTGAGCAAACACTGGGAGATAGTGAAGGATAGGGAAGCCTGGTGTGCTGCAGTCCATGGGGTCCCAAAGAGTTGGACATGATAGTGAAGGAATAACAACAAATGATGCAACAAAATTAAAAATTTCATTCTTTGAAATGATACTAGATAATTCTAAAGATTATTTTCAAAATTGGGCTTCAACAGGAAACTGCATCCTGTTAATTCAAGGGAAATATATAAAAGTGAATAAGTCCAACAGGCATTAAAAAATATTATTATTTTAATATAAGATACTTTGGCAATGACCCATAACTGATGAGAAGGCATAGAAATATGATAGCTTTGGGGTCAATAATAGGGAAAATGGGGTCACAGAGAGTCTGACACTACTGAACAACTGGAGTGAACTAGGAAAAAATTACATTGGAAAATTTTCTGACTTAAAAAATAATTCCCAAGTGACTTAACATATTTAAAATGATAAATAAAAGTATAAAAAATAGAAGTAAATATAGAAGCATTATTTTTAGTATGCTAGAATGGGAAAAGTCTTTCTGAGCATAATGCAAATCACAGACGACCTAAAGAAGGATGTTTAATGTATATTGAAGAAATTGTAGGAGAAAAACAGTGAAAAAAGTCAAAAGACAAACGGCAAACTAGGCAAAATATCTACATTATAATAAAGGCTAAATTATTTAAAATATATGAGTTCCTACATATTGACAATAGAAAATATTCATATGAATAAGGCATAAAGGACATTAAAAAGAAAATTCATAGAAGGAAAATATAAACAAGGTCAAAATATTAAAAAATATTCAATACTCTCATAAAATGATAAATGGATTTTAAAACTGAAAAGTTTTGATTAGACACTGTACTGGTTAAAGTATACACAAAAGGCCATCTGATATACTGATAATGGAAGTATAAGCCCTAAACAGTGCTACTGGACAATATTCATCAAAAGTTTAAGCATATTTTCACCCCTTGATAATTAAATCCATTTATAAAAATAGAATTATACATATAAACGTTTGTAGATGAGGATGGAAATCCTTTGCAATATCATTTATGGTAGCAAATGATTAGGCAACATAAATGTTCACCAATAGATGGCTGGAAAGATAATCTATGATCTAGTCACAAAGTATAATAGTATAAGGTCATATCAATGAATATGATTAATATGCATATGCTAATATGCAATAGTTTCTAATATTTTGTAAGTGGAAAATGGTAAGATGTGAATCAGATATGCATCAGATACTACCATTTGAGTTAAAAAATAAAAAAAAAATTTATAGACCTATATGTAGATAAATCACAGAATACATTATGAAAGATTAATGAAGTAATGTTGTTACTTCTGCCACAGGAAGGATGATGAGCTCAGAGTAGGAAGAAAACTATTTCTTATCTAATTCTGCACAGATTCAATTTTTGGCATTGGGATATATTTCCTATTAAAACTATTTTATGAATGAAAATTTTAACTAGTAATAGAAAGAATTGTTATATCCAGCCAGCTTCTAAGAAATATTCATAAATGAAACAAGAATTGTTTGGGTATGACATATATGCTTTTCCCCTCAGGAGAACTCGTATTTAAGATAGCATTTACTGTTCTTGGGCTTCCCTAGTAGCTCAGCTGGTAAAGAATCTATCTGCAATGCAGGAAACCCTGGTTTGATTCCTGGGTCAGGCAGATCCTCTGGAGAAGGGATAAGGTACCAACTCCAGTATTCTTCGTCTTCCCTGGTGGCTCAGACGGTAAAGAATCCACCTGCAATGTGGAAGATCTGGGTTTGATCCCTGGGTTGGGAATATCCCCTAGAGGAGGGCATGGCAACCTACTCTAGTATTCTTGCCTGGAGAATACCCATGGACAGAGGAGCCTGGCAGTCTACAGTCCATGGGGTCACAAAGAGTTGGACATAATTTAGCGACTAAGCACACACAAATAGGGAATTAAAAAATAGAAATATTATGACATCAAATGTGTAGATTAAAAAGCATGAGCTATTAAAAATTAATGAGATAAGAATAATTCCAAAATGATGGAGTAAGGACTTCTAAAAGTCCTCTCCTCCATTAGAAACAATAAAAATACTAGCAAAATGGTCATTTTTTTCCTAAACTCTAGAAATTAACCAAAGTCTAGTAATAACCAGTGTCATTAAGAAAAAAATGCTGAATATCAGTAAGAACAGCAAACTTTGTGGCATTTTAATAAGCACCAATCCCAATTACTCAGTCATTAAAAAGAATGAAATGAATGCCATTTGCAGGAACTTGAATGGGCCTAGGGAGTATCATACTAAGTGAAGTAAATAAGACAAAGACAATTATCATGTGATAATTGTCTACATGAGTTTGGGTAAACTCCGGGAGTTGGTGATGGACAGGGAGGCCTGGTGTGCCGCCGTTCATGGAGTTGCAAAGAGTTGGACATGACTGAGCGACCGAACTGAACCTGTACTGATAATCTACATGTAAAATATTTAAAAAAAAAAATTCAAATAAAATTATTTATAAAGCAGAAACAGACTCATAGAGAATGAACTTATGGTTACCAGCAGGGAAGGGTGGCTGGGAGGGATAGATTGGGAGTTTAGGATTGATATGTACATCAGTTCAGTTCAGTTCAGTCGCATACTACTATATTTAAAATAGATAACCAAGGACCTATTCCATTTTTATGTAATGTCCAGAATAGGCAAATCTACAGAGACAGAAAATAAACTAGTGGTTGCCAGAGTCACGTGTAGGGGTTTATGGGGAGTGATTTCTAATGTCTAATGGGGTTTGTTGAGGGCGACTAAAATACTCTAAAATTAGACAGTGGTAATCCCAGGAACGGCGGAGTCTGGTGGCCTGCCGTCTATGGGGTCGCACAGAGTCGGACACGACTGAAGCGACTTAGCAGCAGCAGCAGCAGCAACAGTTGTATTACTCTCTAAATACACTATAGAGCACTGAATTGTGTATCTCAATTTATCTGTCATAAGAAAAAAGAAATATGGTAATAAGTGTGGAAATTTATAAAAAGTAAAGAACTGTACATATATACTATTTTTAGTCCACTGTTAACTAAAAATCATGTATTTTTACCTCATTTGATTACTCTGTATAACTAAACTCAACTCTGAAAATTTTTCTATCTACATAAGGAAAGAATATAGCATTCTGAGAGTTTAATGCTTTTCTTCTTTGTATATTTACGCTAGTTGACTAGCATATTCAAACGCACAAAAAATAACATTTCAACTCAATAATTCAGAAAATATAAAAAGAATTAACTCACAGGAACTAGGAAGAATGTAATCAATAAAACTATAGAAATTGATAAAATAGAGAAAAACAGATGATCAAAAAATACTTCTTTGGATTTGTTGTTACTATTTCCTCTTTGAGAGAATAATGAAATCTGAAATAAATAACCCAGTGTGCCATTTTACATACTACTGGGAAATTATAAAGACTAGTTTTAAAAATTATAGGTCTCACAATGGTCTTTTCTTTAATGAAAACAAACAAAAACTCTATATAAAACATTTAACAATAAAACACAATTAATAAATTTTAGGTGATTCAGTTTTGATGTAGATATATAAAATTCTTTTGAGGCAAACTTGATTTGAAATGAGTATCAACAAATGGTGAAACAGTCATCATTTTTACAGTCTTCTAACAATTTTTTTCCAGTATACTAGCTCCTGTCTAGTAAGTGACTGAATTTAACAGCTCAGGCCAGTACATCACACTCTACAAAGAAGTGGCTTGGAATTTTTCTACTTTAGCATATTATGTGATTATATACACACCAAAAAAATAAGGTTACAGTTTATATTTTATAGTAATTAATTTCATGTTTATAAACATATTACATCAGAAGTAGCTTTTTAAAAATGTTCAAAATATTGTAATTTTCTATCTGTAATTCTCTTTTCTTGGATTTTCTTTTATTTCCATTTCAGGTTTGCACAATAATTTTTACAAAATAGAATATGAAAGCAATAGATGACTTGTCTAAGGAAAAGAGTCCCTCTATAGTCCTCTTAGGCTAAATTGTGATTATAACTCTACAGCTAGCAATTCTATATGAATAGCTCCTAATTCTTTTCCATATATATAATATTAAACACAAAATGATATTATTGTTTTAGTGTTTTCTCTCCTATTCAGAATTTTTACTGTCTTCTCTGCTCTCATATATAAGAATTTATTTGGATTTCTCTCTTCCCATATCAGATACATTTCTTTTACACAGTAGAGATTCACTAAGTAATAAATGGTTTATCATTTCTCTAGCTCAATATATATTACTGCTACCTTTTTTCCATTAATTCAGCCCTAGCTATGCTAGGAAGGAATGATAGTCCGGCATTACTGAAGTGTGATATATATGAAGGCAGAGGATAGAATCTATAGAATGAAGGGTAGAATAGACTTTTAAGTGGCAAGAATCTGCATTTGATGTCTGTTTGTATATATGAAAGAGAAAGTCAGAGACCAAGAGACAGGGAGAGCATGAGCGCAGGGCTCCCCTGTGCTAGTGGTCTAGTGGTTGAGAATCTGCCTGCCAATGCAGGGGACATGGGTTTGATCCCTGCTCCAGGAAGATTCCACATGCAGCAGAACAACTAAGCCTGTACGTCACAACTGCTGAGCCTGTGCTCTAGGGTCTGGGAGCCACAACTACTGAAGCCTGCACACCTTAGAACTTGTTCTCCACAACAAGATAAGCTACAGTGATGAGAAGCCCATGCACCACACCTAGAGAGTAGGCTCTGCTCTCTACAACTAGAGAAAGCCCATGCTCAGCAATGAAGACTGAGCACAGCCAAAAATAAAGAAATCTTAAAAAAAAAAAAAAAAAACTTGTGTAAACCATTAAAAACAAAATAGCTTGACCATAGATGCACTAGGGTGAGGGATTGTACGACATGGCCCAGGGCCTCTTGCTTTGTCTCATTTAATAAATATTTGTGATTACATAAGTAAATGAATGAGTTATTATCAGAATCAATGAATAAATAGCTAGCCCAGAAGACACTGAGTATGGAGGTGATAAAAATTATTACTGAAAGAAGAAAAGAAATGGAGTAAAGAAAGAAGTGAATGAGAAAGGAGAACGATAAAGTGGAATTGGTTAACAAAGGTCAGTGTGAATGAAATTAATAGATGGATAACTGAATGGAGATGCTTGAAATGTCTAAAGTTCAGAACAGATGGCTAATTTCTCTGAATCAATAAGGGAAGGCAATAATCTTAACAGGGTAATAACCAAAGTAAATGAAGAGATGCAAAAGACTAACAGGTATATAGAGAAATGCCCAAATTCATATATAAATAATAAGAAAAAATACCAACTAAAGCAATGGAAAATATCATTATACTCTTAACTCCTATATATTGGGGGAAAATATTAGAATGTTTGACAATTTTGAGCTGGCAAGGATGTGGGAACTTTGGACATGTATTGTTGGTGTAGATGTAGTCTGTTCAGTCACTCTGAAGAATAACTGTTTCTACTTATTCAGAGTAAATATAAGTACATCCCATGAATTGGGTATTTTAGTCTTGAGAATCTTCAAGCAGATTTATAAAAATATAGATAAATCTATGCTTATGGCAGTGGTATTTGTGTAAAGATCGGGGATGATTTGAGTGGACCTATATGATAGAATGGATAAACAGAAACTGGTACTACATGTCACATGATTATACACAGTGGTTAAAACCAACATACCAATTGTACTCAGTACAAATGGTAAAAACATAGTAAAAATATATTGCTATTTTAAGTAATAAAGGGCATTTTTATATTCAATTAGCATTTACTACACAATTTTCATATATTTCAAAAGAAGTATAAAATAATTTGATTTAATCTCTATTTTGAAAAAAAAAGTTTAGGTGTAAGTAATAGAAATAAGCTTATAAAACAGACTATTCAAAGACATCATGGGAATTTGAGGGCACATTGTAAATAGAGATGAACTGAATCTTCAGAACAGCTTGTAAAAGTTCCTGGAGTCATGAATAATGAAGTTCAAAAGCTCTTCTCTAGCATCTCTTTACCACAGGCTCTGAGTAAATGAAGTAATCTTAAATCACTACAGATGGTGACTGCAGCCATGAAATTAAAAGACACTTACTCCTTGGAAGGAAAGTTATGACCAACCTAGATAGCATATTCAAAAGCAGAGATATTATTTTGCCAACAAAGGTTCGTCTAGTCAAGGCTATGGTTTTTCCTGTGGTCATGTATGGATGTGAGAGTTGGACTGTGAAGAAGGCTGAGCACCGAAAAATTGATGCTTTTGAACTGTGGTGTTGGAAAAGACTCTTGAGAGTCCCTTGGACTGCAAGGAGATCCAACCGGTCCATTCTGAAGGAGATCAGCCCTGGGATTTCTTTGGAAGGAATGATGCTAAAGCTGAAACTCCAGTATTTTGGCCACCTCATGTGAAGAGTTGACTCATTGGAAAAGACTCTGATGCTGGGAGGGATTGGGGGCAGGAGGAGAAGGGGACGACAGAGGATGAGATGGCTGGATGGCATCACTGACTCAATGGACGTGAGTCTGAGTAAACTCCGGGAGTTGGTGATGGACAGGGAGGCCTGGTGTGCTGCGATTCATGGGGTCGCAAAGAGTCGGACATGACTGAATGACTGATCTGATCTGATCTGGTCTTAGTTTCAATAGTTACACATATTTTATTACCTACCTACAAATAAATTACTTACAACATTTTAGATACTTGATAAATGGAAGCTATGAACAATGTTATAATTAATTTCTGGAAATGATTCATATGGATTTGTGGATTAACATATGTACACTACTATATATAATATAAAATAGACAAACAATAAGGGCCTACTGTATAGCACAGGGAACTATACTCAATATTTTCTAATAACTTACAAGGGAAAATAATATGAAAAATAATATAGATAAAACTTAACCACTTTTTTGTTCACCTGAAACTAATACATTGTAAATCAACTATACTTGCATAGAAAAATAATTAAAAAGCAAAAAAAAAAAAAAAAAAAAAAACAGAAGAAAAGAAAGAAAGAAATGATTTACAGAGGAGAGAGATGTGAATCGAGTATTGGATTCAATAGAGTATAAGATTTTCAGAGAGAATGCAGAAGATATTATCATACTTGACAGTCACAGGTGACAATGAGCAGTGTACATGAAGAAGATAGCAAAATGAAGTGATATAAATTAAAGTACCTCATACATTCTTGGCCATTATGCATTTGCTATCATTAATAGTGATGAAATGGGAAATAATGTGCATGGAGTGAAAACCCACAGTGGAGAAAAACGACACATCAGATTGAAGAGATTAAATGAACAAAAATGAAGAAAGTCCTGAATGGCAGGCTAGAGGATTTGAGGTTCTTTTCATAATAAAGACTTATTTTAAAATCACAGATGTAGACTGACAGGCATAAATCTCACTTTATTAAGATAAAGGAATGGATGGCCAGATTATAAATGTCCTCCCTGCACACCACCCCCCACAACCCCGCCATCAAATTCATTCTCCTGATCTCTTCACCTTTAATTTCCATAGTTCTCCAAGATAGACCATCGACTTATAAACATCATTTTATTCTTTACTATGTTCTTATTCACACTAAGTTCTTTCCATTAACTCTCATCTTCCAGATTAGATTACCCTTTCCCTTTACAATAAAAATGCCATATTTCTTCAACTTTTTATTTTGCTTCTCACAAGTTGTAGAACAGTTCAGTTCGGTCATGTCCGACTCTCTGCAACCCCATGGATGACAGCACGCCACACCTCCCTGTCCATCAACTACTGGAGTTTAAAACAGGAGGATGACAAAAATTAGGCAAGAGTGAGTATCGCCATCATCAAGACAATATGTATAACTCCATGCTGCAGTACAGATGCTTTTTTTCTAGAATTAAAGTTTGGGTGCAAAAAATATTGGCTGCAAATAAATATGTGGGTGCAAAAAAAAATAAAAAACCCAAGTTATAAATGGAGCTCCAAATCAACTATAACTCAATAAAAATATAAAATAAATGGAACTCTGAAAAAAAATTCAATAAATGGAGCTCCAAATCAACTATAACTCAATAAAACATATAAAATAAAATGTACCTTCAAAAATAACTGTAGAAAGTTTGTGATGGACACAGTGTACTAATAGGTGGTTACTATGTTTTTACATTTTTATTTATAGCCAAGATCTCTTTTTTAAAAAAAAGATATAAATTTTAAAATAGAATTTTAAAACTATTTTAGAAAATGTGATTAAAAACAAAGAAACATATTGGTGGGTGAATCTAACCTAATCATGCCTAGAGAAAATAAAAGAGGAATGCTACTATGTTCTTTCTGATGTTATTAGAAACATGCTGATAATTTGTAAGTAGCCTACCTGCAAAATGGCAAAGAAACCAGAGATAGAAAAGAAATGCAGTTAGTAGAAGTATTCTGGGTTATTATAAGTAAAAATAAAATACTTAGGAGAAACTAAATACTTAGGAGAAAGTGATTAACAAATTATGTACTGAAGAGGGAACATATAAGGAGCTGACAAAATAAAGTATCCAAATGCCTAAAAGAAGTGAGGTTTACAGGCATATTAAATAAAAAATAACAATCATAAATAAGTCTTTTGAAAATCATATTATAGTTAACTAATAAAATGTTAAAAGTGCACCTAGAAAAAAATAGAGTAATGGACTCAGCAATTCAGCCAAGGACAGAGTGCAAAATTTTAGGAAGGAATTATTAGGAAAGAAAAGAGAAAATCATGAGACAACTACAGAGGAATTTTCAAGAGGAAAATAAATGAGTGAGTCATGTTTCTAATTTGAGACATAAAGAGTATTATTATTTTATTTTTAAAATGTCAAGAAGATTAATCACAGATATTGCATTCAATAAAGAGAACACATTTTTAAAAGAAGCACTCAGCTTAGAAATGATGGAAAAAAGGAACAAAAGAGAGCAAGAAAAAAGAAATTTTACTTTTAAAGCCCAAAGTTAATAGTCAATTCATTTTATTGAGCTATGAATTTGCTGTAGGTTTTTCAAAAAGAATTGATGTGAAAAAAAGACAGAATCAATTTCTTTTTTATATGAAAATTGGTTAAATAAAAAATAAATTTTAATGCCTAACAAAACCTTTATTATCTGCAGCAATATAAATGATGACAATGGTATTTAGTATACTGTATATTAGGAAAGTGCTAAATTATTAGCAGGAAAAAGTTTCCATACTAATTTTATTTATTTTATTATTTTTAAATTAATTTATTTATTTTAATTGGAGGCTAATTACTTTACAATATTGTAATAGTTTTTGCCAAACATCAACATGAATCAGCCACGGGCACACGTGTGTTCCCCATCCAGAACCCCCCTCCCACCTCCCTCCCCATCCCATCCCCCAGGGTCATCCCAGTGCACCAGCTCTGAGCACCCTGTCTCATGCATTGAACCTGGACTGGCGATCCGCTTCACATATGATAATATACATGTTTTAATGCTACCCTCTCAAATCATCCCACAGATCATTTAGATCATTTAGATGATCTCAAATCATCTAAATTCCATACATATGTGTTAGTATATTGTATTGGTGTTTTTCTTTGTGACTTACTTCACTCTGTATCCCATCAGAGTCCTCCCACAGAGAAGGCGGGAGAAGGACTTCCCCACAGAGTACAAAAGACTGTTCTATACACCTGTGTCTCTTTTGCTGTCTTGCATATAGGGCCATCATTACCATATTTCTAAATTCCATATATATGTGTTAGTATATTGTATTGGTGTTTTTCTTTGTGACTTACTTCACTCTGTATAATAGGCTCCAGTTTCATCCACCTCATTAGAACTGATTCAAATGCATTCTTTCTAATGGCTGAGTAATATTCCATTGTGTACATGTACCACAGCTTTCTTATCCATTCGTCTGACGATGGACATCTAGGTTGCTTCCATGTCCTGGCTATTATAAACAGTGCTGCAATGAATATTGGGGTACCCGTGTCTCTTTCAATTCTGGTTTCCTCGGTTGTATGCCCAGCAGTGGGATTGCTGGGTCAAATGGCAGTTCTATTTCCAGTTTTTTAAGGAGTCTCCACACTGTTCTCCATAGTGTCTGTACTAGTTTGCATTCCCACCAACAGTGTAAGAGGGTTCCTTTTTCTCCTCACCTTCTCCAGCTTTTTATTGTTTGTAGACTTTTTGATAGCAGCCATTTTGACTGGCATGAGATGGTACCTCATTGTGGTTTTGATTTGCCTTTCTCTGATAATGAGTGATATTGAGCATCTTTTCATGTGTTTGTTAGCCATCTGATGTCTTCTGTAGAGAAATGTCTCTTTAGTTCTTTGGCCTATTTTTTGATTGGGTCACTTATTTTTCTGGAATTGAGCTGCAGGAGCTGATTGTATATTTTTGAGATTAATTCTTTGTCAGTTGCTTTGTTTGCTATCATTTTCTCCCATTCTGAAGGCTGTTTCTTCACCTTGCTTATAATTTCCTTCATTTCTCAAAAGCTTTTAAGTTTAATTAGGTTCCATTTGTTTATTTTTGCTTTTATTTCCATTACTCTGGGAGGTGGTCATAGAGGATGCTGCTGTGATTTATGTCAGAGACTGTTTTGCCTATGTTTTCCTCTAGAAGTTTTATACTTTCTGGTCTTACATTTAGATGTTTAATCCATTTTGAGTTTATTTTTGTGTATGGTGTTAGAAAGTATTCTAGTTTCAGTCTTTTACAATTGGTTGACCAGTTTCCCAACACCATTTGTTAAAGAGATTGTCTTTTCTCCACTGTGTATTCTTGCCTCCTTTGTCAAAGATAAGGTGTCCATAGGTGCGTGGATTTATCTCTGGGCTTTCTATTTTGTTCCACTGATCTATATTTTTGTCTTTGTGCCAGTACCATACTGTCTTGATGACTGTAGCTTTGTAGTATAGTCTGAAGTCAGGCAGGTTGATTCCTCCAGTTACATTCTTCTTTCTCAAGATTGCTTTGGTTAGTCAAGGTTTTTTGTATTTCCATACAAACTGTGAAATGATTTTTTCTAGTTCTCTGAAAAATACCATTGGTAGCTTGATAGGGATTGCACTGAATCTATAGATTGCGTTGGGTATTATATTCATTTTCACTATATCAGTTCTTCTGATCTATGAACATGGTATATTTCTCCATCTATTTGTGTCATCTTTGATTTCTTTCATCAGTGTTTTATAGTTTTATATATATAGGTCTTTTGTTTTTTTAGGTAGATTTATTCCTAAGTATTTTATTCTTTTTGTCACAATGGTGAATGGAATTGTTTCCTTAATTTCTCTGTTTTCTCATTGCAAGGGATTTCTGTGTGTTAATTTTATATCCTTCAACTTTAATATATTCACTGATTAGCTCTAATAATTTTCTGGTGGAGTCTTTAGTGTTTTCTATGTAGAGGATGATGCCATCTGCAAACAGTTAGAGTTTTACTTCTTCTTTTCCAATCTGAATTCCTTTTATTTCTTTTTCTTCTCTGATTGCTGTGGCTAAAACTTCCAAAACTATGTTGAATAGTAGTGGTGAGAGTGGGCACCTTGTCTTACTCCTGACTTTAGGGACAATGCTTTCAATTTTTCACCATTGAGGATAATGTTCGCTGTGGGTTTATCATATATGGCTTTTATTATGTTGAGCTATGTTCCTTCTATGCCTGCTTTCTAGAGGGTTTTTATCATAAATGGATGTTGAATTTTGTCAAAGGCTTTCTCTGCATCTATTGAGATAATCATATGGTGTTTATCTTTCAATTTGTTAATGTGGTATATCACATTGATTGATTTGCCAATATTAAAGAATCCTTGCATCCCTGGGATAAAGCTCACTTGGTCATGCAAAAGGATTTTTGCATCTATGTTCATCAGTGATATTGGCCTGTAGTTTTCTTTTTTTTCTGTGGCATCTTTGCCTTGTTTTGGTATTAGGGTGATGGTGACCTCACAGAATGAGTTTGGAAGTTTACCTTCTTCTGCAATTTTCTGGAAGAGTTTGAGTAGGATATGTGTTAGCTCTTCTGTAGATTTTTGGTAGAATTTTTGGTAGAATTCAGCTGTGAAGCTGTCTGGTCAAGGGTCAATCCAAGAAAAAGATATAACAATTATAAATATATATGCACCCAACATAGGAGCACAGCAATATGTAAGGCAAATGCTAACAAGTTTGAAAGGGGAAATTAACAGTAACACAATAATAGTGACAGACTTTAGTACCCCACTCACACCTAGGGATAGATGAACTAAACAGAAAACTAGCAAGGAAACACAGACTTTAAATGATACACTGGACCTGTTAGACCTAATTGGTATCTATGGGACATTACACCCAAAAACAATGAATTTCACCTTTTTCTCAAGTGCACACGGAACCTTCTCCAGGATAGATCACATCCTGGGCCATAAGTCTAAGCCTTGGTAAATTAAAAAAAAAAAAAATGAAATCATTCCAACCATCTTTTCTGATCACAATGTGGTAAGATCAGTTGTCAACTACAGGAAAAAAAAAAAAAAAAAAAACTATAAAAATACAAACATATGGAGGCTAAACAACATGCTCTGAGTAACCAACAAATCACAGAAGAAATAAAAAAAGAAATCAAAATATGCATAGAAATGAATGAAAGTGAAAACACAACAACCCAAAACCTATGGGACTCAATAAAAGCAGTACTAAGGGGAAGGTTCATAGCAATACAACCTTACCTCAAGAAACAAGACAAAAGTCAAATAAATAACCTAACCCTACACCTAAAGCAACTAGAAAAGGAATAAATAAAGAACCCCAGGGTTAGTAAAAGGAATGAAATCATAAAAATTAGGGGAGAAATAAGTGAAAAGGAAACAAAGGAGACCATAGCAAAAATCAATGAAACTAAAAGCTGGTTCTTTGAGAAGATAAATGAAATAGACAAAGCATAGTCAGACTCACCAAAAAAAAAAAAAAAAAAAATGGAGAAGAATCAAATCAACAAAATCAGAAATGAAAATGGAGAAATCACAACAGACAACACAGAAATAAAAAGGATCATGCTGCTGCTGCTGCTGTTAAGTCGCTTCAGTTGTGTCCAACTCTGTGCGACCCCATGGACGGCAGCCCACCAGGTTCCCCTGTCCCTGGGATTCTCCAGGCAAGAACATTGGAGTGGGTTGCCATTGCCTTCTCCAATGCATGAAAGTGAAAAGTGAAAGTGAAGCCGCTCAGTCATGTCCGACTCTTAGCGACCCCATGGACTGCAGCCCTCCAGGCTCCTCCGTCCATGGGATTTTCCAGGCAAGAGTACTGGAGTGGGGTGCCATTGCCTTCTCCAACAAAGGATCATAAGAGACTACTCTCGGGAACTATATGCCAATAAAATGGATAACTTGGAAGAAATGGACACATTCTTAGAAAAGTATAACTCCAAAACTGAACCAAGAAGAAATAGAAAATCTTAACAGACCCATCACAAGCATGGAAATCAAAACTGTAATCAGAAATCTTCCAGCAAATAAAACTCTGCACTAATTTTAAAAGGTAAAATATAATTTTGCTTCTCTGTTAAATTATCAACAAAGCTAGGTGTGATACACAGCGATCTTAACAGTGAAAAATGATATGGTATTATTAGATTTTCTTTCTGAGCTGAGAGTAGAAGGGGTCAATTCCATTAGAAGAGTTACCTTTGCACCTGGTAACTTATATTCAAAAGTTGAATTGTTCTAATATTTAACTTGAGTTAAACTGATTTTATAGAGTATTCATTTCATAGAGTACAAAGCCATAATAAGTCAATCATTTTGTGATCTATATCCAAAAATCAGAAATGGAGCCAATTATCTTGTAAAACATGATTATATATCTAAGTTTGATCTATCACTCCCCTACTCCAAACATGTATATGAAATGGTTATCTTTATTTCAATAAACTGCTATTTATCTTGCTAATTACATTGTGCAAGAATTCTGTAAGAGAATAAGTCAAATGAATGTTTGCTAAATTTATGCTTCTAGAACTCAAATTTTAACAGGAAAAAAAAAACTACAAGACAACATTTGAAATAAGGTAATAAAATAATTTAATGTTCTCTGAAAAAATCATCCTTTTAATTCATATTACTTTATTGGATATTATGTAAAACACAAGAGAAAAATCTATAACTTGATTTCTGACTTCAAGACAGCTATTACTTTACTGGAGAAGTAAAGAGTAAAGGAGGGAGATAAATAAAAACATAAATATATTTCTTTAGACAAATTCTAGATATAGAAGGGAGAAATAAGTGGAGACAGCCAGCATGTTTGGAAGAAGACTCCATTAAAGAAGAAAGATTTGCACTAGTAGGTTTTAAAAATATCCAGAATTTTTAGAGACAAAGAGGGAAAGTACAATCTAAGTAGAAGGAAAAAAATGAAAAATGTTTATGATATATGGGTTCTTAGGAGCCTGATGAAGCCCGGGTACTCCTAATCAGAATTTTTAGAGTCCAAAAACAGTTAGAAAAAAGTATAACAAAGGTAAATAAAAAAGAATTAAATATATTCAAATGCATTTATCATATAAATAAAAACAGTTTTTGATGGAGGAATATATGTGCTTTTTTAAATTAACACATTCAGTAACAAGATTCAGCATTGGGTCACATGACTCCCATTACTGAAGGAGTAGTAGTTTTCAAAGCCTGAGAGTAAGAGAGATTTTGAGATATTAGCAACAACTTTTAACATAATATGAATATGACTATTACTTCACAGTGATATTTCACAGTGGTCACTTCACAGAGACATAGTCATTGTTGCTGCTAAAAACTGGTCTGTGGCATACATTCACAACTCAAAGAAATGTTAACTTTCAGGGAGAGATTAAAGAAAATAAAAGTGTAAAATTTTTCCTTAAGAAACTTCATGGACCCCCTCCAATTCTATCCATGGACCTCTTAGTGCCCAGTGACTCAGACTAATAACCTACAGAAGTTATGGGAAACCACCACTCACTAAGCACTGAACGAGTGTGGGGCATAGTAAACGTGCTTCTTGTCATTTTTGCAACGTGTTGTTGTGCTGGGCATTGATATTTGAAAGATGAGAAAACCAAAGCTCAAAAGTTTTGGGTGACCGGCCTGGGGTTAAATACACTATGATTGCCAGCAGCAGGATTAGATTTCAAATTCTGGCACGTTCCATAGCCTTCATTTGCTTTTCCTACTGTGGAATATGACCTAGAGAATCAGCAGTATGTCTTAAATGGGCAAGCAAGAGATGAATACAGCCAGAGTTAAGTTGTTTTCAAGAGCAGTAGAGATACAGATGGTGGCTCAAACAGTAAAGAATCCGCCTGCAGTGTGGGAGACCTGAGTTCGATCCCTGGTTTGGGAAGACCCCCTGGAGGAGGGAATGGCTACCCACTCCAGTATTCTTGCCTGGAAAATCCCCAAGGACAGAGGAGCCTGGTGGGCTGCAGTCCATGGGGTTGCAGAAACCTGGACATGAATGACTAAACACAGAGATTCAGATGAAGTGTGGGACTGGGCCAGACTTTATGGGGTTATAAAAAGCACTCAAAAGTAAATAAAAGTAAAAGCTTTGGAGAATAGAAAAACAAGCACCTGGGGAGCAAGATGACAAAAGCAGGTATTTAAAGAAAAGATAATCAGATGGCTTTTAACGGTAAAGGATTATTTTAATATTTTTTGTCCAAAAGATTTTGGCATAGGTTTAATGGTGCATTATATGTTAGTGCCTTTTCTAAATTTAATCAAATCCATTAGTAATTTTCTGAGTTGGTTTTTTATTTTTTTTTCTCAATACCGATTCTTAAATATAGCAAGATATACAATACAGAAACACATACCACTTGCTATTCTTAAATATAGCAAAATATACATCTACTTACCAACACTTGAGCAACTTTGACCATCCACATCCAGCTTCCACCCTTCATAGCATGAGCACTTGACTGTCTGCTTGTGCTGTTCACACACTTGACTGCACTTTAGATGATTGCTACAATAATCTACAATTTCACACGTTTTATTGTCTCTGCCGAGTTGAAGTCCTTCAGGGCAGGAACAGACAATTCCTCTTCCAGGAACAACAGAACAGTGGTTGCTACAGCCTCCATTGTTCAGTGAACATTCATCTATAAAAGGATAGGAACAGATAATAGGGCATCATGAATTGTTTTGTTCAATTAAGTACTAATCATTGAACTCATTTCTTTAAATCTAGAATTAAAGATTATAAATAAATTGAGAAAGATCTTTACAGATTTTTTTTAAATTTAGTCCTAAAGGGGTAGGGATGATGAAAAATTTATCCAATGATCAAATAGAATTCTATATGATACAAATTGGCTGCCCATATGGTGCTAGTGGTAAAGAACCTGCCTGCCAGTGCAAGAGAGGTAAAAGATGTGGGTTCGATCCCTGGGTTGGGAAGATCCCTTGGAGAAGGAAACTGCAGCCCATTCCAGTATACCTGCCTGGGAAATTCCATGGACAGAGAAGCCTGGTGAGCTATAGTCTATGGGGCTGAAAAGAGTCAGACATGACGAGCATAGCACAGGCTAATGATATAAACTGGGAATGGAAAATTTGCATTTCTCTAAATTTTGCAGTACACTTTATTGTACTCCATAGAACTAAAGTGAGTTAAGTGTTTCTATTACTACTGGAAATATTATGCTCAGTCTTTTAGCAATTATGCAAAATCAGAATTTTGGGGCTTCCAAAAGAGACACACATATACTGATGATCTGAAAATCTGATTATCACAGTGTTTATAAATAAACAGGAACAAGCATACATATATATATGTATGTATTATATCTATATATTGTTTTCTACATCTATAGTCTGATTTAGAATTATAATCCAGAATGGATTAGTTTGTCCTTTACTGACTACAGATATTTATTTAGGTAAATTATACATTGTACCTCATATATTTGTTATTATTATTAATTCAGTGAGGCTATGGAAATAGAATAAACAATACACAAAAATACTTGACCTGGCATTTTGGGCTAAAATAATGAGCAACTAACATTGACTGCACAAATGATAATAGTTTCATAAAGAAAGAATTTTTCTTTAAGGCACTTATAATTTATAATTACACATTAGATACATTTATCATTCTACTTCATCACAAGATTGTAGGATATATGAGAATATACAAACATCCTTTCTGTTTACCATGTATATCCCATAGTTAAAGTGCCTAGCATAGAGTAAGCAGTTAAAAACACATATTGAATAACAAAATTTACAAAATCATCCAAAAGCACACAACTGTTCCTAAATTGAGCTAGTATCTGTCCACCTGGGAAATTTTAAAATGCCATATTTATGCACTTGACAAAAATAGCCAGTGTTTATTTTTGCAATCATGATATTAACTCTTGCTATATATTATTATATTAGGTGTCTATTAATAAGGACAAAATAAGTTTTGTCTTCCTTGCCTTTAAAAATAGTTGAGTAGTTTTCAAAGCCTGTTCAATTAGGTGTATTTTTAGACATACTGAAAAGGAATATTGTTCAATGATTTGCAAATTGCAATAATATTTTCTTATATAGCTCTAATATGTTTTGTTCTCTATGGAAATTCACCCAGTTCAAAAATTTGGACTGGAAAGTTAAGGCTTTCAAAAATATTCTCTGCACATTTTAAACTTCTTTATGGGTCAACTATTCTTCACATTTGTCACCATAAAAGATGTTACAGCAATAAGAAAAGAAAAATAACTACATTAACTCCTGTCTCTAAGAATTCAATTCAAGTTTGGCATTATTTTAAAGAAGAAAAGAGAGTCATTTCTTGGTTCCTCCAAGTATGTTTATTCACCTGTAATCATAATCATTTCAAAATAGCAGTCGTTTCAAAGTATTTGCCCCATTTTAGTTCAATTGACATTCTTTTCCAAGAGAATTACTGTAAAGTAATGTCATCATACACAGCAGGTGAAAAAAAATTGTTACAATGCTTTTAGCTTATTTCAAGTATGATTGTTCTCTCACTATTCAAATGTCTCTTTCTGATACTACCTTTAGAATTAAGTCATAGATTTTAGGATAAATGCAAATGCACATTGAAATATACAACTTAACATACATAATTGAACGGCAATATGTGTATCACTAGTCCCTTGCCAATTTTCCCTTAACCCTAAACCTATCATCCTGTAGCATGTTTTAAATTTTTGTTACCTGAGAAAGATGTTCTCATTGACCAAACTCCAGTCAAGCATCGCTTAATCTTCCTTTTAACTAGTCCTCAGTCTTGGCCAATAAAAACTGCAGACTCTCAGCACAAACAATTTCACTGTCAAATCCTCTCCCCATCCCCTTCCTCTCAACCCAATAAAAATCTTGGACAAATAGTACAGTTTCTAAAAGCTCATAGCAACATCCCTAGAATGACCTCAGCCCCCCTTACAGTGCCTGCCTTAGAAAGCTCCATGACTTCACGAAGCTGTCAGGAGAATTCATTGTTTGTTTCAGCCACAACCTGATGATAGGCAGAAAGCCCTCTGAACCCCATCTTAGAAAAATTATTTTTGAAAGCTTGCAATATAAATCTTTTTTTTTTTTTGCACCCTTGCCATGTAAATTTTCTACCACCCAGAGTGTTTTTTTTTTTTTTCTTTTTTTGAGCACCTGCAAGTCACCTTTTGAAATATAAACATTCAAAGAGATAACTCTTTCAGTCTTACTCCCAGCCTTTGTGAGCATCTTGCTCTGATTTATATCACTGCCTCCAGTCCCAAGGGATTCCCTCGTGGCTCAGTGGTAAAGAATCCACCTGCTAATGCAGGAGACTTGTTGATCCCTGGGTTGGGAAGATCCCCTGGAGAAGGAAATGGAAACACGCTCCAGTATGGAGTGGTGGGAAATCCCATGGACAGATGAGCTTAGTGGGCTACAGTCCTGGGGTCACAAAGAGTTGGACATGACTTAGTGATTAAACAACAACTCCAGTTATAAAGATAAGAAGTTAGTATCTTCTCCGGAATGAGCACCAATTAACAAAAGCAGGAGGCCTAGACACATGTACCTTCCTCCCCTATTTCAAACCTCCCAACCCTGCACCCCCGCTTAACATCCTTAAGCACATTCTAGCCTTTAAAGTTTCTCATCATTTGTTTTGATGAAGCTGATTTCAATTTATGTTGGACACTCGTCCTATTGCAATAGTTATTACTGAGTAAGATTTATCTTTACCATTTTAATTAGTGTTCAGTTTTGCTTATTTTTGACATATGTTTGTAACAAAAATCAACAGTTAACTCCCATCACAAATGATTAAAACCTTGTGTGTGTGTTTAGTCGCTAAGTCGTGTTTGACTCTTGAGACCTCATAGACTGTAGCCCACCAGGCTCCTCTGTCTGTGGGATTTTCTGGGCAAGAATATTGGAATGGGTTGTCATTCCCTCCTCCAGAGGATCATCTTGACCCAGGGATTGAACCCATGTCTCCTGTGTTGGCAGATGGATTCTTTATCACTGAGCCACCATTTGTTTCTTAAGTGCATATGCATTTCCTTTTGAAATCACTTTAAATTCCCCCTGGGGTGGGGTGGGGGGATCTTTTCATTAGGCTTAAATTCCCCAAGCTTTTTTTTTTTTAATAGATCAGATTTATTTGGAGAAAACAACCTCGCTAAACAAAGGATGGAAGTTTACATCTGAAGACATCTCCCAAGTATTGAGTCTACAGATTACAAGTTATTTTTATAAATTTTACATGTACTAAGGGGCAGGATAGGAATCATCTCTGTTTTTGTTTCAACAGTAGGTAGGATAGCAGAGAGGGAAGGAAGAGCTATTTTGGATATAACTATTTGGAAGGAGTTGACATGAAGAGGGTCAACCCTACAGTTTCATCCTCTATAGCAAATGGCTTAAAAAAACCTTGTCAACTTAGGGTATCTCTCTCTAAAAGTCACTTCTTAGCTACTAACTAATTCATGTCAATGATTTAAAGTTAATTCACTTGGTATATTTTTCATGTCCACTGGGTAAATGACTCATGATGCCCATTGCTGCAGCACTCAAACCAACACCCTTGTCTGGCTGGACAGGACCTAACCTAGGATTGATGGGGGGAAAAAAAAAAAACTTGAAAGCAAGAGAACAAAGTGTCTTTTCTCTACAGGTAACAATATTGCTGATAAATGATACCAAACAAAATTGTGGAGAACTAAAACATTGTACAAAATGTTTATAGTGCTTTGTATTTCACCTATTTCAGTATTTATGTGATTAGATCAATTTTTTCAAGAAAATGGTGGTTAAATCATTTGAAGAGTCACTGTGTATTCTGCTATGGCAATAGATTGATACTGTATAATCCTGTGGATGCCTCCTAATCAATTCTATCTGAATTAAGCCACTAATAATTACAGCAACTATCTAGGACTCATATTCTTCAAAAGTAAAATAAGTGTTCCATGAGTTAAAAAAAAAAATTACCATCTACATAAGTGATGGTGCAGAGGTGCACATAAAAGCACTTCTTGTTTCTTTTAGGAGAAAGAAGAGCCTTCTGCAATTCAGTTCCTTGACCAGTGCTTGTTTTTGTTTTTCACTGTTCCAATTCTTCCTCAACTTCATCTCATAAAGGACAGAGTGTATGAGTTCAATATCCCAAAGTGCTACAATCAGGATGAAAATGTCTTTTTATCTTCTCTGGTACTTCCATACCCAGCTTTACTGAGATCTTTTATACTGTCTATAATTATTTAAAATCCTTGACCAAGGCTTCTTGGCCAAAGAGTACAGTAGTTTGATAAGCAAGATCTGGGTTTCAATCTTGAAGTAGAGAAATAAACTCAGAAGAAATTCCCTTTCCTTTTTTTACTTTCCGAATTGGGGGAGCAGAGGATAGGAAAATAAGGTTGCATTTTCTTAGGATTCTTTTCATTTTTCTAATGACAGTATTTTCTCTCTCTTTTTTTTTTTTTTTTTGTTTCCTTCACTTACCCCAAAAGGTGAAAAAAAGGTAGAAAACTACTAATTTATTTCAATACCTGAAATACATCAGATATTATTACCATGATTTCCTGACAGATATCATTATGTCCATTTTTTTTAATGGAGAAACTGACAACTCCAGAAATTGAGCCACCTTTCTGGGTGACTTAATCAAAATAATTGAAGAAGAGAATTCAAACCTGTCAAAAATCTCATTTTTTTCTATAATTGCACAATTTTAATTTTAATACTGCTTATAGTTTCCTTCTTTTAGAAACTTCATGAGCAATTTTCATATACTGTAAGGTAAGAGATCTTTCCATCCACCAAGCTACTTTATTAGGGAGAACAAGCTGGAAGAAAAAGAAGTGAATACATGTAAACTAACTCTGTCATCCCTTAATTGCAATTTTTTTGTTTAATTTTTAAAGCTTTTGCTTGTTTAAATGTTAGCAATGATGAATGAAGGCTGTTGTATTTACTGTTTCAAGGTTATTTTATAGAATCACAGATTGTTTGGATTTTTATTGCACAAGTTTTAAAAATAACAAGTCTTTTTATATCACTCAGTATGCTATTAATGCTCAATTCAGATCAAAATATGATAACTGTAGACTTAAATGTAGTTGTCTTCCTATTTCCAATCAGGTAGCTTAATAATTTCCTAAAGGTATTTTCTTACTGCCTCAAGTCATCTCATTATTGTTCTTATCATTCTGTAAACTCTTCATTACTCCATTGATGTCACCTTCAGTATTGTCTGGAAAACATATTTTTTAAAATCTCCTTGTTAAATCTCTGATCTCCCCACAGAGAAGGAAATGTAATTGCTTTATATGTGCTGGTGGCATAAAGAGATGGCTAGTCGCAAGTTATTTCAAAGCTCAAAAGCTATCAGATTGAACTCATTTTAACTAGAGAAAGCATACTAAAGAAAGCTACTGTATGAGAACTAAAAAATTCTGAGAAAATCATATAAAATTGAATAATAGACTGAGTGACTAATACTTTCACTTCATTATCCAGTTTCTTCCTTTCAACATTCCTAAAAAAGGTTTCTAGTATAACGATCAGAAGGCCAGACAAAATCTATTAGATGGTAGTAAACTTCATCTCATGGTTTAGCAATAACAGTAATCTCCTTTAGTAATAACAGGAATCTCCTGTTCTGAGTGACTCACTGAGGAAAAAATAATCAGTTCAATTGTGGAAACAACATTGAATATTCAGAGACCTTAAGTGAAAGTGTTAGTCATTTAGCCGTGTCCGACTCTTCAAAGGCTCCTCTATCCTCTACCCATGGAATTCTCCAGGCAAGAATACTGGCGTCAGTAACCATTTCCTCCTCCAGGGGATCTTTGCCACCCAGGGGTTGAATCCAGGTCTCCTGTACTACACGCAGTCTCTTTGAGTCACCAGGGAAGCACAAATGAGGAACACAGCTATACTACTCTTAAGGTTAGCTAGATGGACATTAACTTTCTCTGCTTCATTTTTAGAAATTTATGATCACATTTAAATTTTCAAATAAATATACTGTTGCCTGCAAAATGTAAGTAGGGTTCATGCTAAAATTTACATTTAAAGGGAATTACTGGAAGGAGCTAATGCTTCTAGAATAAGTATCAAGGAGTACACTAAAAGGTTCTAGTATCCAGAAAGAAGCAAGGCAGTGAAATGTACAATACCACAGAGGTCGCCTTCATCAGACCCGTCAGGACAATCCCATCTCCCATTGCAGAGTTTCTCTGGCTGCAGGCAGACTGAGGTGTCATTAGCACAAGGGTACTTGGGTGGTCCACACAAGAAATTGTCACAATCATCTTCATCTGATTGATCTTCACAATCAATATCTCCATCACAGACCCAGGCTTTGCTGATGCATCTCCCTTAAGAAAATAGAAACAACATGCATTTAATTTTTGCAATTAAGCCACGGTAATAATGAGTGATCATTGTCTTCAGTCAGAGCAGAACTAATTGCTTTTACCAAGAAATCTATTTGGTGATAGTTTGACAGCTTATTTTCACAAAGACATTTGAGTAGTACTTGTCCTGATTGTTAACAGTGTTTTTAGCGTGAAAGCCTTGATACTGTCTTTAGTTTCAAGTTATTGACTTGCTCTATTAAAAAAAAAAGGTATAACTAATTAAAAGTTTAATTACAATACTTTTAAGAGAAAATTTTAAAATATATTTTATAGTAGTATAAGTCTCTTTCAGAGTCCTAAATTTAGATAAATGCTATCAGTGTCTTCTGGAGCTCTAAAATTAAGTAAATGCTTTATTTTTTAAGATGATAATTTCTCTTTTTTTTACATTTATAACCTTAAACTTCAACATATCATATTCAGACTATGTACATGCCCTTTCACAGAAGAATATAAAATGTTACTAAACATTTTAGTAGTTAAGATATATACAGACAAAATTTAGAGAAATATGTTTTTTTTAATTGACTTTGAAAGAAAAACAAATTATTATTTAGCCAGAATGTTTCAAAAGCAAATGTGAAATTCCTGGAAAGCAATGTTTTTGTATATGTAAATTGCTTTATTGAAAAGTATTCCTTTCCAGAATATTTGTATTTTTCTTCTAATTAAAATTATGTTTTCTAATTTATACAATTTTAAGGTGTAATGGGAATAAAAAATCTACCTAAAAGGATAAATACTAGTTATTGGCTGATTATATACCAACATCTCATAAAATGAGTGGGGCAAATAAAAAGGAAATGGAAAAATATTAAATTGTAAATTTTAGGCTTAAATTGAAGAAAGTAGGGGACCACTAGACCATTCAGATATGACCCATATCAAATCCTTTATGATTATACAGTGGAAGTGAGAAATAGATTTAAGGGACTAGATCTGATAGATAGAGTGCTTGATGAACTATGGATGGAGGTTCAGAGGTTCGTGACATTGTCCAGGAGACAGGGATCAAGACCATTTCCATGCAAAAGAAATGCAAAAAGCAAAAAGGCTGTCTGAGGAAGCCTTACAAATAGCTGTGAAAAGAAGAGAAGTGAAAAACAAAGGAGAAAAGGAAAGATATAAGCATCTGAATGCAGTTCCAAAGAATAGCCAGGAGAGGTAAGAAAGCCTTCCTCAGCAATCAATGCAAAGAAATAGAGGAAAACAAGATAATGGGAAACACTAGAGATCTCTTCAAGAAAATCAGAGATACCAAGGGAATAATTCATGCAAATATGGGCTCAATAAAGAAGAAAAATGGTATGGACCTAACAGACACAGAAGATATTAAGAAGAGGTGGCAAGAATACACAGAAGAACTGTATAAAAAAGATCTTCATGACCCAGATAATCACGATGGTGTGATCACTCACCTAGAGCCAGACATCCTGGAATGTGAAGTCAAGTGGGCCTTAGAAAGCATCACTAAGAACAAAGTTAGTGCAGGTGATAGAATTCCAATTGAGCTATTTCAAAACCTGAAAGATGATGCTGTGAAAGTGCTGCACTCAATATGCCAGCAAATTTGGAAAATTCAGCAGTGGCCACAGGACTGGAAAAGGTCAGTTTTCCCCAAAGAAAGGCAATGCCAAAGAATGCTCAAACTACCACACAATTGCACTCATCTCACATGCTAGTAAAGTAATGCTCAAAATTCTCCAAGCCAGGCTTCAGCAATACTTGAACTGTGAAACTCCAGATGTTCAAGCTGGTTTTAGAAAAGGCAGAGGAACCAGAGACCAAATTGCCAACATCCGCTGGATCATGGAAAAAGCAAGAGAGTTCCAGAAAAACATCTATTTCTGCTTTATTGACTATGCCAAAGCCTTTGACTGTGTGGATCACAATAAACTGGAAAATTCTGACAGAGATGGGCATACCAGACCACCTGACCTGCCTCTTGAGAAACCTATATGCAGATCAGGAAGCAACAATTAGAACTGGACATGGAACAACAGACTGGTTCCAAATAGGAAAACGAGTACATCAAGGCTGTATAATATCACCCTACTTCTTTAACTTCTATGCAGAGTATATCATGAGAAATGCTGGACTGGAAGAAGCACAAGCTGGAATCAAGATTGCCGGGAGGAATATCAATAACCTCAGGTATGCATATGACACCACCCTTTTGGCAGAAAGTGAAAAGGAACTAAAAGCATCTTTATGAAAGTGAAAGAGGAGAGTGAAAAAGTTGGCTTAATGCTCAACATTCAGAAAACTAAGATCATGGGATCTGGTCCTATCACTTCATGGGAAATAGATGGGGAAACAGTGGAAACAGTGGCAGACTTTATTTTTCTGGGCTCCAAAATCACTGCAGATGGTGATTGCAGCCATGAAATTAAAAGACGCTTACTCCTTGAAAGGAAAGTTATGACCACCTAGATAGCATATTCCAAAGCAGAGACATTACTTTGCCAAGAAAGGTCTGTCTAGTCAAGGCTATGGTTTTTCCTGTGGTCATGTATGGATGTGAGATTTGGACTGTGAAGAAAGCTGAGCACTGAAGAATTGATGCTTTTGAACTGTGGTGTTGAAGGAGACTCTTGAGAGTCCCTTGGACTGCAAAGAGATCCAACCAGTTCATTCTAAAGGAGATCAGTCCTGGGTGTTCTCTGGAAGGAATGATGCTAAAGCTGAAACTTCAATACTTTGGCGACCTCATGCGAAGAGTTGACACATTGGAAAAAACTCTGATGCTGGGAGGGATTGGGGGCAGGAGGAGAAGGGGACGACAGAGGATGAGATGGCTGGAGGGATTCACTGACTCGATGGACATGAATTTGAGTGAACTCTTGAGTTGGTGATGGACAGGGAAGCCTGGCAGGCTGCGATTCATAGGGTCGCAAAGAGTCGGACACGACTGAGCGACTGAACTGAACTGAACTGAACTGAATCGTCATTATATATTTAAAGGTTTTCTTCAAATTTAAGCCTATTGAATTTTAATGTACTTACATACTGATGAAAAGATGTTTTACTTATAGAAATGTGTTAACAATTTTCCATGGTATTATATGTCAAATAAGAGAAAAACATAAATGATCAGTTCCACATGTAATATAAATATATTCTATAATATTCTATGTTATTTATTTATCAAAATATTCTTAAAAAAGAATGGATGAATATTTCAATAATGACTTTGATTATAAATGGAGGAATATTATAAATCTTCCCATAATACCATAACTAAACAAATGTTAATATTGTATATTACCTGGAAATATTACGTAGTGCAATTAGATAGTAGAAAGACATAGGTATAAGACTAGAAAATAATATCATTATATGCAGTTTATATTATTGCATAATTATAAGTCAGTATAACTAAGAACTATAAGAAACAGAATTTTAAAAAATGTAGACTGCTTCAAAAACTGTACAAAAATCAATAGGTTCCATATATATAAAGACAACAGAAGAAAAGGTCAGCCAAAAAATCTACTACAAAACAAAGTATTTTGGGTTAAACTAAAAGAGCTGTATATTATTTGTATGAAAAACATCAAAAGTTTATTTTAAAAAACTCAAAAGAAGCCTTGAATAATGACATAGCTTGATTTCAGAGAATAAAATATATTAATAGAAAGGTATTTTTTTCTCAAATTAATCCCATCCCAATTTTAATTTTATTATTTTAATCCCATGAACTTATCCTAAACTTAAGAAAATAAAACTGCAAATATTATGAGGCATCTTCTAAAAAATACAGATAATTTGCTGAGTAGGAACTATATATGCCAAATATTTAGAAATGTTTTAAAAGTAACACTGGTTAAATTCTGTCATAATGGAATGTAAGTATGCATCAATAATTAAATAGCATAGTGATCATCAGAAGTAAAGTCACTTATGTACGTGGTTTTAATATAGAAAAATTGACAATTCAAAATAGTAGAGAGTAAATAATTACAAAATTAATGATGATAGGATTATTGATGAGTCACCTGGAGAAAAATAAAAGGTTGAATCTTCACTCAATATTTACACCAAAAAAAATTAAAGACAGATCAAAGAAGTAAGTGTTTTAAAGCAAAAATGATGAAAGCAAAAACATTCTAGAATAAAATAGCTATTAAAACAAAACCCTGAAATGGTCATTGTACAAACAGAGAGCATAAAGGAAAAGTTAATAAACTTAAATACTGTCCACTTGAACTATAAAATCCATCTATAAAGTCAAAATAAAGTCAATAAAACAGAAAAAGAAATCACTCTGACAAAAAAGATACATTACTTTGAAATATAAAAGGTTCATATAAATCAATATAAAAATCAGTAAACCAGTATATAAGTGCAAGCTTTATAATGAATCAATAATGGCTTACCAACAATGGAGTAAAAACATCTTTCAATTAAAAAAAAATAAAACAACAATTTGATAGCATTTTTCCTTACTTGGATTAAGATTAAAAAGCTGTATAACACAAAGATAAATTTGACAAGGGTATGAAAAACAACTCCAGTGTTAAAGGGGCTACAGATTGGGATCATCTTTTTGTAAGGCAATATTATGAAATTAGTAATGAAAAATATATCAACTCTTCACCACTGTAATTCTAATTTTAGAATATTTTTCCATTGGTATATTAGGCCTAAATGTACAAAAATACATAAATGAGGATGTGTGTTGCTGCTTTGTCTATATTATCAAAAGTCTGGTGACAAGTTAAATTCAGACTGCAAGACTGGCAACATCAATTACAATGCATCATACATTGAAATGCTGCACAGGCACAGGGGGGCCTAGAGGAGCTATTCCATGTTCAAGGTCAGAAGGGGCGGCGGTGAGGAGATACCCCTCATCCAAGGTAAGGAGCAGCAGCTGTGTTTTGCTGGAGCAGCCGTGAAGAGATACCCCATGTCTAAGGTAAGAGAAACCCAAGTAAGACAGTAGGTGTTGTGAGAGGCCATAAGAGGGCAGACACACTGAAACCATAATCACAGAAAACTAGTCAATCTAATCACACTAGGATCACAGCCTTGTCTAACTCAATGAAACTAAGCCATGTCCGTGGGGCCACCCACCAGGCAGGTCATGGTGGAGAGGTCTGACAGAATGTGGTCCACTGGAGAAGGGAATGGCAAACCACTGCAGTATTCTTGCCTTGAGAATCCCATGAACAGTATGAAAAGGCAAAATGATAGGATACTGAAAGAGGAACTCCCCGGGTGAGTAGGTGCCCAATATGCTACTGGAGATCATTGGAGAAATAACTCCAGAAAGAATGAAGGGATGGAGCCAAAGCAAAAAGAATACCCAGTTGTGGATGTGACTGGCGATAGAAGCAAGGTCCGATGCTGTAAAGAGCAATATTGCATAGGAACCTGGAATGTCAGGTCCATGAATCAAAGCAAATTAGAAGTGGTCAAACAAGAGATGGCAGGAGTGAACGTGGACATTCTAGGAATCAGCGAACTAAAATGGACTGGAATGGGTGAATTTAACTCAGATGACCATTATATCTACTACTGAGGGCAGGAATCCCTTAGAAGAAACGGAGTAGCCATCATGGTCAACAAAAGAGTTTGAAATGCTGTACTTGGGTGCAATCTCAAAAACGACAGAATGATCTCTGTTCGTTTCCAAGGCAAACCATTCAATGTCACAGTAATCCAAATCTATGCCTCAACCGGTAACACTGAAGAAGCTGAACAGTTCTATGAAGACCTACAAGACCTTTTAGAACTAACACCCAAAAAAGATGTCCTTTTCATTATAGGGGACTGGAATGCAAAAGTAGGAAGTCAAGAAACACCTGGAGTAACAGGCAAATTTGGCCTTGGAATACAGAATTAAGCAGGGGAAAGACTAATAGAGTTTTGCCAAGAAAATGCACTGGTCATAGCAAACACCCTCTTCCAACAGCACAAGAGAAGACTCTACACATAGGACATCACCAGATGGTCAACATCGAAATCAGATTGATTATATTCTTCGCAGCCAAAGATGGAGAAGCTCTATACAGTCAGTAAAAACAAGACCGAGAGCTGACTGTGGCTCAGATCATGAACTCCTTATTGCCAAATTCAGACTGAAATTGAAGAAAGTAGGGAAAACCACTAGACCATTCAGATATGACCAAAATCAAATCCCTTATGATTATACAGTAAAAGTGAGAAATAGATTTAAGGGACTAGATATGATAGACTGCCCGTTGAACTATGGACTGAGCTTTGTGACATTGTACAGGAGACAGGGATCAAGACCATCCCCATGGAAAAGAAATGCAAAAAAGCAAAATGCTGTCTGGGGAGGCCTTACAAATAGCTGTGAAAAGAAGAGAAGTGAAAAGCAAAGGAGAAAAGGAAAGATATAAGCATCTGAATGAAGAGTTCCAAAGAATAGCAAGGAGAGATAAGAAAGCCTTCCTCAGTGATCAATGCAAAGAAATAGAGGAAAAACAGAATGCAAAAGACTAGAGATCTCTTCAAGAAAATTAGAGATACCAAGGGAACATTTGATGCAAAGATGGGCTCGATAAAGGACAGAAATGGTATGGACCTAACAGAAGCATAAGATACTAAGAATAGGTGGCAAGAATACACAGAAGAACTGTACAAAAAAGATCTTCACAACCCAGATAATCACAATGGTGTGATCACTCACCTAGAGCCAGACATCCTGGAATGTGAAGTCAAGTGGGCCTTAGAAAGCATCACTACATTTGGCAAAACTAATACAATTATGTAAAGTTTAATAATAAAATAAAATTAAAAAAAAAAAAAAGAAAGCATCACTACGAACAAAGCTAGTGGAGGTGATGGAATTCCAGTGGAGCTATTTCAAATCCTGAAAAATGATGCTGTGAAAGTGCTGCACTCAATATGCCAGCAAATTTGGAAAACTCAGTAGTAGCCACAGGACTGGAAAAGGTCAGTTTTCATTCCAATCCCAAAGAAAGGCAATGCCAAAGAATGCTCAAACTACCGCACAATTGCACTCATCTCACACGCTAGTAAAGTAATGCTCAAAATTCTCCAAACCAGGCTTCAGCAATACGTGAACCATGAACTTCCAGATGTTCAAGCTGGTTTTAGAAAAGGCAGAGGAACCAGAGATCAAATTGCCAACATCCGCTGGATCATGGAAAAAGCAAGAGAGTTCTAAAAAAAATCTATTTCTGCTTATTGACTATGCCAAAGCCTTTGACTGTGTGGATCACAATATACTGTGGAAAATTCTGAAAGAGATGGGCATACCAGACCACCTGACCTGCCTCTTGAGAAATCTGTATGCACGTCAGGAAGCAACAATTAGGACTGGACATGGAACAACAGACTGGTTCCAAATAGGAAAAGGAGTATGTCAAGGCTGTATATTGTCACCCTGCTTATTTAACTTCTATGCAGAGTACACCATGAGAAACGCTGGACTAGAAGAAACACAAGCTGGGATCAAGATTGCCGGGAGAAATATCAATCACCTCAGATATGCAGATGACACCACCCTTAAGGCAGAAAGTGAAGAGGAACTAAAAAGCCTCTTGATGAAAGTGAAAGTGGGGAGTGAAAAAGTTGGCTTAAAACTCAACATTCAGAAAACGAAGATCATGGCATCTGGTCCCATCACTTCATGGGAAATAGATGGGGAAACAGTGTCAGACTTTATTTTTGTGGGGCTCCAAAATCACTGCATATGGTTTCTGCAGCCATGAAATTAAGATGCTTACTCCTTGGAAGAAAAGTTATGACCAACCTAGATAGCATATTCCAAATCAGGACATTACTTTGCCAACAAAGTCCGTCTAGTCAAGGCTATGGTTTTTCTGGTGGTCATGTATGGATGTGAGAGTTGGACTGTGAAGAAAGCTGAGCGCCGAAGAATTGATGCCTTTGAACTGTGGTGTTGGAGAAGACTCTTGAGAGTCCCTTAGATTCAAGGAGATCCAACCAGACCATTTTGAAGATCAGCCCTGGGATTTCCTTGGAAGGAATGATGTTAAAGCTGAAACTCCAGTACTTTGGCCACCTCATGTGAAGAGTTGACTCATTGGAAAAGACTCTGACGCAGGAGGCATTGGGGGCTGGAGGAGAATGGGATGACAGAGGATGAGATGGCTGGATGACATCACTGACTCGATGGACGTGAGTCTGAGTGAACTCCGGGAGTTGGTGATGGACAGGGAGGCCTGGCATGCTGCGATTCATGGAGTCGTGAACAGTCGGACACGACTGACCATCTGAACTGAACTGAACTGATACATTGAAATTATATACTTGAGTGAAAAAGAATGAGATAACTCTGCATAAGTTAAAATAAAACAATCTCCCTATCATGTTAATAAAAAAGGCCTACAAGTGAGTGTGCTGTAGATGTTCTTTTATATTAGAACTATCTGTCTAGCAATATGTGTGACTATATTTCCATACATATGTCAATATAAGCACATATATAGGCCTGTCTATACATGAATTTTTTGTGGAGGGCTGCTGCTGCTGCTGCTAAATCACATCAGTCATGTCTGACTCTGTGCGACCCCACAGATGGCAGCCCACCAGGCTCCCCCGTCCCTGGGATTCTCCAGGAAAGAACACTGGGCTACACAGGAAATAATTAAAACTGATTGCCTCTGGTGAGGAAGTCTTTAGGTACATGGGAGTAGGAGAGAGATTAATTTTTCATTAAAACCTTTTGTGTTACTTTATTTTCCCTTCCATTATATTTCTGTGTAATTTTTCAAAAAATACTAGCTCACTTTAAAATGATAAATATGAAACATATAACACATGCCACAAAGTCTGGTAGTTTCTACAGATACAGAGGTTACTCTGTACCTTATATTTTCCAAGAGACTTTAGGTAATATAAAAAAAGTCATAAGACACATTCCCTGTCCCCAAGGAGTTTATAATCTAGTTAGTCTTGCTATGTTATAAGAGATATGAATAAATATGTATAAACAGCTTAGATAAAATCTACAAGTTTCAATAGCTCTTTCTTCCCAGGTATTTTGCAGGGGATGTTTGAAATAATTGCTTTTCCCTTTCTTGTTTAGGTTTAATTTTTATACAAAAGGAAGGTAAGAGGATACTCCAGGTATAAGTTAAATTTTTATTTCATGACCATCAATTGGGTAAAACTGAAAAGCAAATGACCTTAGTAAATATGCTGAAAGATTGTTCATTTTAAGCTCCCTCCTTTATATATAAGAAAGCTGAAACTCAGGTCAAGTTAGTATTTTTAAAACAAAACAAAGACTAATAATATTAAAATATGTTATAAATTATAAATATCTACAATATCTAAAAAAACAAAATCTTAAAAAAAAAAAAAACTGTGCACAAATAAATTCAAATAACCAAGTCAACCAAGTTCAAATTGTCTTTACTATTTCTTCTTTAAAGAGATATCGTGTGCTAGAAAAATTCAGTGTTTATTATCAAATCGAGCTCTACATAATATTTTCAAATTGATTAATAAATATGCAAGACTCTTGTGGAAATTGTAGTTTTGTCCTTTGAGCAAAAAGAATAAGAATGGCTGAGCAACAATAGCAATTACAACAAACAGATAATAGCCAAAGTCAGCTACTGGTATTATGGGAGCTACTATAATCACTTAAATCATATTTGCTCTCTCTCTCATACACTCAGGACATTGTAAGGACTATTTTGATTTGTGTATCCTTGAGATACATAGTTTAGGTTAAAAGTCAGTACAAAATCAACAAGTATAGGAAAACTAAGAGTTCCTAGGAGTTATTAGAATATGTTTTGCTTTCCTGAATTCATACTATCACTTCCAGATTTTGCTTGTCTCTGCTAAACTGTTTTGGCTATTTAAAAAAGAAAGTGAAAAAGAGATTTATTAATTTGTAAACTTCTTAACTTTCTTTTGTCTTAATGAGAGACAACAGGCTATAACAGGACAATTTCTGTTCTGGGATATGACTGGCAGTTAATATCAAGAATATGGGTACTTTGAAAAAATCCAAATGGATTTATTTAAAAATATTATTTATTGAATATTGGTTTTTGAAATGCAATCTTTCTGTAACGTTTACACTCCATAAAACATACATATTTATTTCTCTAACAACATTTGACTTCAATTCAATTCAGTAAATATTTATTGAGTACTTTGTACCTGTCTAGCTACTGAACACTGTAAAAAAAAATGGAAAGAAAAATCCCTGACCTCGTGGAGCAATAAGTCTAGTACTGACAAATGTTCTATAAAAAAAGGATAAGATAAAAGCCATATAACCATCACAGAGTGTTATGGAATTTCAGAGAGCTAGAAAATATGTGTGATTTAAAGGCTCAAAAAAAAAGCTTTACTAAGATGTTATTTGGGAAGAGATTTTGAAGAGTGGCAGTGAATATTAGATATGGACACAAGAAAAAAAGGCATTTCATATAAATAGCTGTCTTATGTGTACAGCCTTAACATTCAAAAATATATCCTCTGCAAAAGAAAAAGCAAGTAAAAGGAAAAAGAGAGGGAAAACAGTTTAATAGTATGGCGTTTATTTCTGCTATCGAATGGGAATGTGTCAGGGCATAGATACTGAAATCAGGTCAATTCCTCCTTAATTTGATCTCTTCTATTTCTGTGTGAATCCACTATAAAATTATAGTTTCTATATTTAATTTCTCGGTTCAGTTCAGTCTCTCAGTTGTGTCCGACTATTTGAGACCCCATGGACTACAGCATGCTAGGCCTCCCTGTCCATCACCAACTCCTGGAGCTTCTCAAACTCATGTTCATTGAGTCGTTGATGCCATCTCATCTGCTGTTCCCTTTCTCCTCCTGCCTTCAATCTTTCCCAACATCAGAGTGTGTTCAAAGAAATCAGCTCTTCATATCAGGTGTTCAAAGTATGAATATTCATTGGAAGGACTGATGCTGAAGCTGAAACTCTGATGTTGGGAGTGTGTTCAAAGAAATCAGCTCTTCATATCAGGTATTCAAAGTATCAGAGTTTCAGCTTCAGCATCAGTCCTTCCAATGAATATTCAGGACTGATTTCCTTTATGATGGACTGGTTGGATCTCCTTGCAGTCCAAAGGACTCTCAAGAGTCTTCTCCAACACCACAGTTCAAAAGCATCAATTCTTCATCACTCAGCTGTCTTTATAGTCCAGCTCGCACATCCATACATGACTACTGGAAAAATCACAGCTTTGACTAGACGGACATTTGTTGGCAAAGTAATGTGTCTGCTTTTTAATGTGCTGTTTAGGTTGGTCATAGCTTTTCTTCCAAGGAGCAAGCATCTTTTAATTTCATGGCTGCAATCACCATCTTCAGTGATTTGGGAACCCCCCAAAATAAAGTCTGTCAACTGTTTCCATTGTTCTCCTATCTACTTGCCATGAAGTGATGGGACTGGATGCCATAATTTTTATTTCATGCTAAGTATTACTTTCTTCATGATAGAGTTGTATGTATTAATTTTTATCAGACACATATATACTGAGTTTTATGGATAATTTTCAGTGATAATTATGAGTATATGCAGCTTTAATTTTATTTGTTGAATTTACCCACATATGAGATACAGTTCCTATATAAATACATAGGTAGAAAAAGGGTAGAACTTCCTCCTGAAACAGTAATAAGCCAGTTTGGGGTCTGAGTTCATAAAGTGTTGATTGCTAATTCAAGGAGAGTTAGCTCAATAACCTCAAAAAATGTTTGATTACAGCAAATGTTTTTGACAAAAAAATTGACATTGAAAAATTTTGACAAAGTCTGTGTGCATGTCCCAGTTTATGAAGTAAGAGGAAGCTGAAGATGTGAGTAGAATGGGTTGAAGATAATAGATGTCAGGGATGAAAACAGCAGACAACACAAAGTTCTGAGTGAGAAATAGTATAGGCTTAACCTTAAACTCTGATGTGTGCATGGGAAAAATAGAGTGGGTGATGTTAGAGAAAGTGTAGAGGTATCAGCAGTAGCACCTAGAAAGTCATTATACACTATGCTATGCTATGCTATGCTATGCTAAGTCACTTCAGTCGTGTCTGACTCTGTGCGACCCCATAAACGGCAGCCCACCAGGCTCTGTGTCCCTGGGATTCTCCAGGCAAGAACACTGGAGTGGGTTGCCATTTCCTTGTCCAATGCATGAAAGTGGAAAGTGAAAAGTTAAAGAGAAATCGCTCAGCCATGTCCGACTCCTAGCAACCCCAACGACTTCAGCCTACCAGGCTCCTCCATCCATGGGATTTTCCAGGCAAGAGTACTGGAGTGGGGTGCCACTGCCTTCTCCATTATACACTAGAAGTGTTAAAAGGTTGTTTCTACTTTAAAACCAAATGTTTAAGAAAATGAAGATATTTCTAACAGATATAAGAGAGAAAGAGCATATAGATTTGGAGAGGCAGTGGAATATTGAGCATAGCAAAGAAAAAAAAATGGGTGTGAAGTGTTGAGTAAGTATCTGTGACAGAAATTTGGCAGGCATTTACCTGATGGTGATGGGTGAAACTTCAGGAACAGAAGAGTTTGCTACGGACACCTTGCAGAAGGATGAGAAGGAGCAAAATAAAATAAGTAAATAAAGAGAAAAATGTATGCATTGTCTGAGATGAAGTATGTATTCAACAGATATTTTTCTAATTAATTAATTATTATTTTTTAGCCACACTGTGAAGCATGTCGGACCATAGTTCCCGACCAGGAATTGAACCCACGTCCCCTGCATTGGGAGGGAAGAGTCTTAACCACTGGACCATGGGGAAAGTGTTCTCAATGGATATTTTTAAATTAAATATAAGGGATTGCCAAAGGGAAAAAGGTCAAGGGAAGGTGAAATAAAAATAGAAATCTAAATGGTGGGTAGAGAGAGGACAATTCAACATGAGATTTCATAATGAAAAGTTTCAAGGAAAGGACATATGTTGAAGAGAAAAGTCAAGAATTGCAGAGAAAGAAATCACTGTGCTGTATTAATAGTCAAAGGTATTGTTGATTGAGCTCATTTTACATTCTAGGCACTTTTTGTACATTCTAGTGTTACCATTATTATTATCATCTCTATTTTACAGATCAGAAAATTGAACCATAGAGAGGTTTAGCATTTATGTGAATTAACGTAGTTACTGAATGGCAGAGCACAACACAAGACTGAGAAAAAAAATGGACTGAGAAATCATTCCTGGTAACCACTGAAAAGGCAATTTCCATCAAAGGCAGGCAGAGGATATTAGACAGCAAAAGGTGAAGGAATAAATGAGAGAAATACATCTAGGTACATTACACAAGATAATTTAGCAAAGGGAAGGGAAAAAAAAAAAACATGAAAAGCTGATAAAATCAAGTGTTTTTGAGCCTACTGTGCTAGCTATATTTACAAAGAGAAAGAAAAATTGGTGTAGATAAAGAAATTGAAGACATAAGCAAAAAAAAGTGACCAAGGTCCCACAGGATGTAGGTAGTTACAGGTTCAACAGCTGAAGAGTGCTTCTGGGCAAAATGAAGGGTTATTTATTTCTTTAGATACGGGACTATGGGTAGGTGGGAGTAAGTATACAGCAAAGTGTTTAAAATTGCCACCAGGAGAAATCAAAAGAATACAGGGCTTATAAGAAGCTACACATAAAAATATATTTATATATTACTAGTTTCAGAGCACATAGACAATGGAGAGCTCACCATATTATTTCATCAGAAATAAATAGAAGTATTCCATACGGTCAGTTATTGAAGGACAAAAAAAAAGTGCTGTACTTACAAATTCTTCATATACAACTCATCATAAAATTATAACAAAATCAGTTTTCCATTGTAGATAATTTTGTTTCTAATTATTCAGACTGATTTTTAACATGGATTAAATTCATCATTTTACTTTTTGTTTACTGATACAACAATGTGAGGAAGAAAAAAAAAAAAAACCTAAAAATAAATGTGTTCTTTGCCCTTCACACAAGCCCACAAGTGGATTTTTATTACACTAGAGGATCAGAACAAAGGATGATGTTTATGGAGCCACTGTCAGAGTTAGTTTTGTTACATTCCTTTGCTAAAGACTCCTTCATCCTTAATTCTTTTTTTTTTTTCTGTTTATTTTTTTACTTTACAATATTGTATTGGTTTTGCCATACATTGACTTGAATCTGCCATGGGTGTACATGTGTTCCCCATCCTGAACCCTCTTCCCACCTCCCTTCCCATCCCTTTCCTCTGGGTCATCCCAGTGCACCAGCCCCAAGCACCCTGTATCATGCATCAAACCTGGACTGGTGATTCATTTCACACATGATAATTTACATGTTTCAATGCCCTTCTCCCATATCATCCCACCCTCGCCCTCTCCCACAGAGTCCAAAAGACTGTTCAATACATCTGTGTCTCTTTTGCTGTCTTGCATACAGGGTTATCATTACCATCTTTCTAAATTCCATATATATGCCATCCTTAATTCTTAACTCTACCCTGGGACATGACTTGAAAATGCATGTTGCTTTTCCCAGGGAATAGAGAGTGTAAGGTTATGGATCAGCACCAACCTATCACCTCTTCTGGAAAGATAGACCATCATGAAAGAAGACTGTACAAGTATGACACCTTCTCACTTTTTTTCTAGCCTTCCTTCCCACCATTCAAAAACAAATACTGACAACAGTTTCTTATGAATCCTTCTAGAAATATTGTTATTATAGAAAAAAATATACTATTTTTTATTCTTTTTATTTAAACAATATGACATACTATGCCCACTATTAAGTTTATTGAATTTTTATTCAACACTTAATTATAAGAAAACATCCATGTGAGTGTATTATAGTGATTCCCATTCATTATAATTGCTGCAAGGGTTTCTACTATGTGGATATACCATAATGTTTCTCCCTAACTTTACTTTTGGTCTATATAGGTTGCTTGCAACATTTAGCTATTAAAAACAATGTAGTGGCAAATAGCTTATGAACAATGATCCACATCATACGCCATTAGGGAAATGAAAACTAAAACAACAACACTACTATAAACCTATTAGAGTAATGGGATTCAAAACACTGATATACTCAAATACTGGCCAGGATATGGAGCAAGACAAATTTTTCATTCATTTCTAGTGGGGGATGTAAAATTATACAGATACTTTGGAAGACAATATGGCAGTTTCTTAAGAAACCAAACATACTCTTACCATATGATTCGGCAATCACACTCCTTGGTATTTACCCGAATGAGTTGAAAACTTATACCCATACAAAACCTTATATACCGATATTTATAGCCTCTTCACTCATAACTGTCAAAACCTGAAAGTAACCAAGTCACTTTTCAGGTTGAATGAACTAAAAAGTTGTGGTACAACCTGAAAATAGGATATATTCAGTGCCAAAAAGAAATGAACTAACAAGCCATTAAAAGACATGAAGGAAACCTAAATGAATGATACTAAGTGAAAGAAGCTAACTTAAGAAGGCTACATACTATATGTATTTATATGACACTATGGAAAAGGCACAACTATGGAGACAGTAAGACGATCAGATGGAAGGAAGGAGGGATGACAGACAGCACAGAGGATTTTTAGGGCAGTGAAACTATGCTACTATGGTAGCTCATATCATTAAACAGTTGCCAAAATTCATAGTTTGTACAACATCAAGAGTGGACTCTAATGTAAACTATGGAATTTGGGTGATAATGATCAATGTAGGAATACAGGATCACTGATTGTAACAGATATATCAAAGGAGGACTTTTTTTTATGGTGAATTAGTCCTTTTAGGTATTGCTGGATTTGCTCATATTTTATCTAGAATAATGGTAATCATGGTCATCAGAGAGACAGTTTATAATTGTTGTGTGTATGGGAGGTACTAACTTTGGGGGTTGGAAAAATCAACTTTTCGTTGTTTAAGAGTTATTATTCCTTTCCAGTTCTCTGGAGGAGATGAAATGACAGTTGTAACAATGCTCCTTAAATATCTGGTAGAATTTTTCATCTGGACTTGAAACTTTTGGTGGAATAGTGAAAGGAGTTATATATTGATTTAAAAAAAAATCTTTATAAAATATACTGCTTATATTTTTCCTTTCATGAATTGATTTTGGAAAATTATATTTTTTAAAAAAGTTAAATGATTTTATTAATAAAGGTTTTAAGTTCATTTCTATGACTCTTCATAGATAGTTTCTCTAGCCTTATACTTTCTTCAGCTTGTATGATTATTTTCCCATTATCCTTTTTGGTACTGTGCTTTTAATTTTTTTTTTAATTAGGTCAGTTAATTGATTAGCAATTTTAGCTATTCTTTCAACAACCTAATTATTGAGTTTTCAAATTACACTATTTTCTTTCTTCTAAATTTAAACATTAATTTGATTTTCTTTTTTCCTTACATTTTTTTATTATTTGTAACTTCCTGAGTTTGAGGTTGTATTAGTCAGACAGGTGAAAGATTTATATGATCTGAAGAGAAACCAGAGTATAGTCAGGATAAGCTGTGCTGCAGTAACAGATCCTAAAATACAGTGACCTAACTCAGTAAGGTTTTTTGTTCACATAAAATCATGGAAGCTGAGTCTCCTTTTTCCATCTTCTGTGTATGCCTTCCAGAATCATAATATAAAAGGCCACTAGGGCAGGATAACGAGCAAAACCAAATAAACAAAAAGCTAACTAAAACAAAACCAAAATAGAGATGCTCACCAAGCTTAACTGCATCGTATGGAAATTATACAGTCCCGTACGCTCACGACTCATTGACTAGAACTAGTCATTTGACCCCAATAGAACCCCAAGAGTTGAGAAATGCAGTAAAGCATCAAGAGGTTGTAAAATACCATGCCCAGTACATATTGTTAAAAAAAAGTATTTTTATTTTTTTAGTTACTGAATGTAAATACAGATATCTCAAAAGTCTCAGAATAGTTTTAGCTTTTAACTATTTTAGAAATATAAATGCTACAAACAAAATATCATCTGAAAGTTTAGGTACATTTCTTGTAATTTTAAAATTGAGTTTCAGTTGAACATAATTTTATAAATTTTGAACATTTTAAGATATATTTTTGGCTCAGTCTAAGGATGGCAAACTACTAGAAACAAACAAAAATTTATTACTCAGGATTAATAAAACTAAATATATGTTAAAATAACTAAAATTTCAATGATGTCTTTGGAATTTTACAGTATTTATATTTCTGCAATTGTTAAACTTTAAAGATATTACACTGATAGTGTAATATCTGGGACACTTGGCATAAAAGTTTACAAATTTATGATGTTTTCTCATAAGCAATGCTTTATTTATATTCCATATATTCTGAAATGTATGTACTTTTATTTTGTAGAAGTTCTCAAAGTCTACCTTGATTCCCACTAGAATTAGGATAAAAAGTACTTTATTATTAAATTTACAAGTGGAAGAATGGTTTAATCTTCAAAATTATATGTGTATTATATGATGATCAGATAATTTTGTCTGATTCACTTCTATTTCTTAAAATTTATTGAATTTGTTTCTGATAATAAATGCTCATTTAAAAATATTTCATAAGCCTTGTAAAATAAGATTTTTATCCTTCTAAGAATAGAGTTATATTTTTATTAATTTGATCTAAACATTAATTCTTTAAATCTTTTATATTTTGGCTTGTTTTTCTTCTACTTAATTTTTCATACACTAAAACAAGTGAATACAATTTCTTTCTCTTGATATGGTTTCACATTATGGTTTCTATAAATTTTGCTGTATAGAATTTCATAGTGTGCTATTTAACATAGTTAAGACCGCAAAATCTTTATTGAAAATTGTATTTTTATCATTGTGGTTTTCTGAGTCTCACTGAGGTTTTATTCTCGTCCCTAAATCTCACTCATTCTCTCACTAAATCCTCTTTTCTTGTTGTTCTATTAATTTCCTAGTGACACTTTAGTGGAAAATGTCTTATACTTTGTGCCTGTAAATTATCTGCAACAATATTTTCGCTAGTTGTAAAATACTAGATTGTTTTATCTTAGCTTTGTATTGCTCTATTATCTGGTGGCATTTCTTAATGATTCTTAAATAAATTTCTTTCTGGTAGTTTCAGTACTTGATGACTTGCAGAATGTCCTAAAACTCTCAATGTAATATTTTTAAGCTTTAACAATCACAGATTGAATAAGGAAATGGCAACCCACTCCAGTGTTCTTGCCTGGAGAATCCAAGGGACGGGGGGGCCTGGTGGGCTGCCGTCTATGGGGTCTCACAGAGTCGGAAGCGACTGAAGCAACTTAGCAGCAGCAGCAGCAACAACCACAGAATAATTGTAACAGGGAAAGGTGGAGACTGATACCTATTTAGATTTGAGAAAGAGATACATCAACATGGAATTTTAAATAAACTCTAGACTGGCCACAGAGAAATTGAAAAATAATATTATATGTGGCCTTATTTTCTTTATACCTTGCCATTAATGTATAATGTCAAAGGTTTATTTTTCCATTCTAAAAAATTACATATTTTAGTTTCCTTTTCATAAGAGAAGGACTTGAAATTTCCTCCCTGATTTCCTGACTATAATATACAGTTGATCCTAAAGCAATGTGGGGGTTAGGGGCACAGTTTAAAATCTATATATAACTTTTGATTGTCCCCAAAGTTAACTACTACTACTACACATGTTTTGTATGATATATGATTATATACTGTATTGTTACAATAAATTAGGCTAGGTAAAGAAAAATGTTATTAAGAAAATCATAAGGAAAAGAAAATATATTTATAGTACTCTACCTTATTGATATCATAAGACTACATTGTCTATTCACAAGATGAATTGCCTGTTAGTGCCCACATTGATATTGTCTTATAAGATAAAAAATACTGTAGATTTTATACATATTATTAACACTAGACATCAAACATGAAAAGATAATGTGAATAAGATTCATATTTTTTTACAGGTATAATAATTCATGCACAGATAATGAAGAAGAACCATGATTGCTATGGTTGCAATATGATTGCTTCATGGTACCCTAGGTATACACTAATGGAAGAATTGTTATAATTTTTTATATCATATGGTAATATAATCATATTCTGATTATACAATTATAAACATTGTTACATTTTTTAAAAAAACACCTGTGATGATAGGCTGATATATGCTTTCTCCAATTATGCGTGAAACAGACATAATGTATAGTAATATGACTCTGAAAACAATATAGAACACTAGGAAAACTAACACATCATTAATTTTATATTGCACTCACTTTATGTCTGTGTTAGGATAGGCTAGGCAGGCTTCCCTGATAACTCAGTTGGTAAAGAATCTGCCTGCAATGCAAGAGACCCGGATTCGACTCCTGGGTTGGGAAGATCCACTGGAGAAGGGATAGGCTACCCATTCCAGTATTCTTAGGCTTCCTTTATGTCTCAGCTGGTAAAGAATCTGCCTGCAATGTGGGAGACCTGGGTTCGATCCCAAGGTTGGGAAGATCCCCTGAAGAAGGGTAAGGCTACCCACTCCGGTATGCTGGACTGGACAATTCCATGGACCGTATAGTCCACAGGATCACAAAGAGTCAGACATGACTGAGCAACTTTCACTTCACTTAGGATAGGCTATCCACTTCAATATAAGCCTTGCACATGATGTTCTACATGATGAAAACTTAGGTGATGACAATGATAATGATACAAAAACTTCCCATTCAGTTCATGTTGAACAGTTATTAGATTGTTTTTTTTTTTTTTTACATAAAGACACACGTACATAACAGGTAAGTTCATTAAAAGTAGGGTATGATGATTATTTACTATTTATTAGGTGGAAATTACTTTACTACCATGTGAGATGAGTGCAATTGTGTGGTAGTTTGAGCACAAACTGGTAGTATGGCCTTTCTTAGGGACTGGAATGAAAAATGACCTTTTCCAGTCCTGTGGCCACTGCTGAGTTTTCCAAATTTGCTGGCATATTGAGTGCAGCACTTTCACAGCATCAACTTTGAGGATTTGAAATAGCTCAACTGGAATTCCATCACCTCCACTAGCTTTGTTCATAGTGATGCTTCCTAAGGCCCACTTGACTTCACATTCCAGGATGTCAAGTTCTATGTGAGTGATCACACCATCATGACTATGTGGGTCATGAAGATCTTTTTTGTACAGTTCTGTGTATTCTTGATATCTCTTCTTAATGACTTTCACTTCTGTTAGCTCCATATAATTTCTTTCATTTATTGAGCCCATCTTTGCATGAAATGATCCCTTGGTATCTTTCATTTTCTTGAAGAGATCTCTGGCCTTTCCCATTCTATCATTTTCCTCTATTTCTTTGCACTGATCACTGAGGAAGTCTTTCTTATCTCTCCTTGCTATTCTTTGGAACTCTGCATTCAAATGGGTATATCTTTCCTTTTCTCCTTTGCTTTTGGCTTCTCCTCTTTTCACAGCTATTTGTAAGGCCTCCTCAGACAGCCATTTTGCTCTTTTGCATTTCTTTTTCTCGGGGATGGTCTTGATCCCTGTCTCCTGTACAATGTCACCAACCTCTGTCCATAGTTCATCAGGCACTCTATCAGATCTAGTCCCTTAAATCTATTTCTTACTTCAACTGTATAATCGTTAGGGATTTGATTTAGGTCATACTTGAATGGTCGAGTAGTTATCCCTACTTTCTTCAATTTAAGTCTGAATTTGGCAATAAGGAGCTCATGATCTGAGCCACAATCAGCTCCTGGTCTTGTATTTTCTCACTGTATAGAGCTTCTCCATCTTTGGCTGCAAAGAATATGATCCATCTGATTTTGGTGTCAACATCTGGTGATGTCTATTTGTAGAGTCTTCTCTTGTGTTATTGGAAGATGGTGTTTGTTATGACCAGAGTATTCTCTTGGCACAACTCTATTAGCTTTGCCCTGCTTCATTCTGTACTCCAAGGCCAAATTTGCCTGTTACTATAGGTGTTCTTGACTTCCTACTTTTGCATCCAGTCCCCTATAATATATAGGACATCTTTTTTTGTGTGTTAATTCTAGAAGGTCTTGTAGGTCTTCATAGAACCGTTCAACTTCAGCTTCTTCAGCATTACAGGTCAGGGCGTAGTCTTGAATTACCATGATATTGAATGGTTTGCCTTGGAAACGAACAGAGATCATTCTGTCATTTTTGAGATTGCATCCAAGTATTGGATTTCAGAAGTTTTTGTTGACTATGATGGCTACTCCATTTCTTCTAAGGGATTCTTGCCCACAGTAGTAGATATAGTGGTCATCTGAGTTAAAATCACCCATTCCAGTCCATTTTAGTTTGCTGATTCCTAAAATGTTGATGTTCACTCTTGCCATCTCCTGTTTGATGACTTCCAATTTGCTTTGATTCATGGACCTAACATTGCAGGTTCCTACATAATATTGCTCTTTACAGCATCGGACCTTGCTTCTATCATCAGTCACATCCACAACTGGGTGTTGTTATTGCTTTGGCTCTGTCTCTTCATTCTTTCTGGAGTTATTTCTCCACTGGTCTCCAATAGCATGTTGAATGTTCAATATGGCACAATATGGATGTTCAAACTGGTTTCAGAAAAGGCAGAGGGACCCGAGATCAAATTGCCAATATCTGCTGGATCATCAAAAAAGCAAGTGAGTTCCAGAAAAAAATATCTATTTCTGCTTTATTGACTATGCCAAAGCCTTTGACTGTGTGGATCACAATAAATTGTGGGAAATTCTGAAGGAGATAGGAATACCAGACCACCCGACCTGCCTCTTGAGAAATCTGTATGCAAGTCAGGAAGCAGCAGTTAGAACAAGACATGGAACAACAGACTGGTTCCAAATAGGAAAAGGAGTATGTCAAGGCTGAATATTGTCACTGTGCTTATTTAACTTATATGTAGAGTATATTATGTGAAACACTGGGCTGGATGAAGCACACGCTGGAATCAAGATTGCTGGGAGAAACATCAATAATCTCGGATATGCAGATGACACCACCGTTATGGCCGAAAGTGAAGAAGAACTGAAGAACCTCTTGATGAAAGTGAAAGAGGAGCGTGAAAAGGTTGGCTTAAAGCTCAACATTCAGAAAACTAAGATCATGGCATCTGGTCCCATCACTTCATGGCAAATAGATGGAGAAACAGTGGAAACTGTAACAGACTTTATTTTAGGGGGCTTCAAAATCACTGTATATGGTGACTGTAACCATGAAACAAAAATACACTTACTCCTTGGAAGAAAAGTTATAACCAACATAGGCAGCCTGTTAAAAAGCAGAGACATTACTTTGCCAACAAAGGTCTGTCTCATCAAGGCTACGGTTTTTCCAGTAGTCATGTATGGATGTGAGAGTTGAACTATAAAGAAAGCTGAGCACCAAAGAATTGATGCTTTGAACTGTGGTGTTGGAGAAGACTTTTGAGAGTCCCTTGGACTTCAAGGAGATCCAACCAGTCCATCCTAAAGGAAATCAGTCCTGAATGTTCACTGGAAGGACTGATGTTGGAGTGAAACCTCAGTACTTTGGCCACCTGATGCAAAGATCTGTCTCATTTGAAAAGACCCTCATACTGGGAAAGATTGAAGGCAGATGGAAAAGGGGATGACAGCGGATGAGATGGTTGGATGGCATCACCGATTCAATAGATGAGTTTGAATAAACTCTGGGAGTTGGTGACAGACAGGGAGACCTGGTGTGCTGCAGTCCATGGTGTCACAAAGAGTCGGACACAACTGAATGACTGAACTGAACTCAGGTGGAAATAGACCATCACTAAAGTCTTCATCTTTGTCATCTTCATGTTGAGTAGACTAAGGACGAGGAGGAAAAGAAGGGGTTGGTCTTGCTGTCTCTGGTGTACCAGAAGTAGAAGAGGTGGAAGGGGAGGCAAGTGAGTCAGGCACAGTTTGTATAACTTTATGGAAATACACTGTCATTTTCTCTTTTATGGTCTTTCATTTCTCTAAAAATGTTATGTATGGTACCAATTCTTCTACTGTTTGTTTAGTCTTAATGCCTGTATCGTAGAAGAGTTCATGCCATTAAAGAAGTCAAAAGCATCTTTAATAATTATAACCCTTGTGTCAAACTGTCTAATGTTATTTTGTTTCCTGGCATTTCTTCTAAATCTTCTTACTGACCTTTAGGAACTAGTACAGAAGCATTCATCTCTACCAAGTAATACTTTGTTAATTCCTCTGGTGTGATGTCTGTTAATTCTTGAATTTCTCCAAGATCTATATCCTAAAAGCCTTCACTTTCCTACATCCCACTTTTTCTGCCATATCTGCAGTTTCTTTCATAATTTCCTGTTCTCTTATAAATCCTGTGAAGACATGTACAACATCTGGACACAGTTTCTTCCACAAGAATTTATTGTTTCAGGTTTGATGGTTTTCACAGTTTTTTTTTTTTTCTATAATAATAATATCTTCAATAGTGTAATCCTTCTAGAATTTAATGATGTTCTCTCTACTGAGGTTTTCTTCCATACCATTGACAACTATTCTCATAGTTTACCACATACAAGGAGCCTTGAAGGTTCTTATGAGTCCTTGATCTAGATGCTCAATTACAGACATAATGTTTGGGGGAAAAAAACACAAAAAACTCTTTGAAACATTCAGTGTGGAACTCTTGGGGTTTTGGGTGGCCAAGGGACATTGTCCAACATCACATGAACTTTAAAAGTCAGTCCTTTACAGGCAAGGAACTTCCTCATGTCATGAAATGAGTCCCACAAAAGAGATCTTGTTGTCCAAGCTTTCTTGTATAACCAGAAGATTGACAAAATTGAATCTTTCTCTTCAAGGTTCAGGGATTAGCAGCTTTATAGACAAGGACATTCCTGATCATAAGTCCAGCTGTATTTGCACACACCAGAAAAGTTAGCCTATCCTTTCTTGATTTAAATCCTGGTACTTCTCTTGCTTACTAATAAATGTCCAGTGCAGCATTTTTTTTTCCCCCAGAGTAGGGCATTTTGTCTACACTAAAAACCTGTTTAGGCAGGTGTCCTTTCTCCTCAGTTATTTCCTTAATGGCATCTGGAACTCATCTGCTGCCTCTTGGTGGGCAGAACCTGCTTGCTTCTCCTGTTATCTTGACATTTTTTAAGCCAAACCTCTTTCTAAAATTATCAAACCATAATTTGCTTGCAGAAAATCCTCCAGCCTTAGATCCTCCACTTTCCTTTTGCCTTATGCTGTCATACAATGATTTTGCTTTCTTTTGAATCATGTTGGAATCTTTAGGTATGACTTTCTTATAGCAATGCTGCAGTCACATGAAAGCTGCATTTTCAATACAAGATAAAAAGATAATTCAAAAAAAGTGCAAGGTTTTTACACCTGCTGGCATAGCTGTAGTAATGGCTTCACAAATTTCCTTTTCCTTATTCCCTCTTTTTTCTTTTTTAACAGTTGTCCTTGTGGTAGATTCACTACCTTATAATAATGGGAAACTGCAGCTGCAGACTTTAATCTCCAGTACATAGCAAGCAACTCAACTTCTTGTACTGCCATAACTTTTCTCTTGCTTCTTGGGAGCACTTCCAGCATCAACAGCCCACTTTGTATAGGTTCCATGGTGCTATTCAAGGTTTATGGCACTGAACTAAACACAATGAAAAATATGCAAGAACTGCACGAGATCACTTTTTCTTGTAATATGCAATTTATTGGAGAGACAGACTGGTGATGAGGAGATGATCAGTGTCACATGGTGTTTGAAGCTGATACTAGCAACACTTGAACTCACTGAAATAGTAACAGGGCATACCTATGAAATTATTATGGTATGTACTACAGTTATTTTTTACAGTTATGATTTAATACTGCATCTTTATGTTTGCTAATACCTCTGTTGACTTCAAATTGCACCATGTCTGGTCTGTTAAGTGTTTGTGTAAGTTTTGATAAATTTTAACTTTTTATAATAGATTTGGGTAGATTTTATGGTAGTAATTGTAAAATAGGCTAGTACCTACATATATTTTATGCATTCATAATATATTTGTCTCTTAATTTTTTCAATATTTCTAGGCTATGTGGTTTCCCTATGAGTTTTTTTCCAAATTTTTGCATCTCCAAAAAAGTTTCCAACACATTTATTATTTTTTTAATAGCCTATAAAGGGATGTGGTTCAAACCTCTGTTGTTCAAGGGTCAACTCTTACTGCAAGCTGTTGGTCTGAAATTTGAGAGACCAAATGTGGGAGAGTTCTTAGTCAAAGATAGATCCTTTGAGATTAGAAACTCTGGAATGAAAGCAGTTGTATTGTGTTTTAATGTAATTTAGCTCTCATTCTTTTCTTTATTAAAATAAAGAAACATTGATATGCCTACATTTTTATATTCAGTTCAGTTCAGTCGCTCAGTCGTGTCCGATTCTTTGCGACCCCATGAATCGCAGCACACCAGGCCTCCCTGTCCATCACTAACTCCCGGACTTCACTCAGACTCATATCCATCAAGTCAGTGATGCCATCCAGCCATCTCATCCTCTGTCATCCCTTTCTCCTCCTGCCCCCAATCCCTCCCAGCATCAGAGTCTTTTCCAATGAGTCAACTCTTCGCATGAGGTGGCCAAAGTATTGGGGTTTCAGCTTTAGCATCATTCCTTCCAAAGAAATCCCAGGGCTGATCTCCTTCAGAATGGACTGGTTGGATCTCCTTGCAGTCCAAGGGACTCTCAAGAGTCTTCTCCAACACCACAGTTCAAAAGCATCAATTCTTCGGAGCTCAGCCTTCTTCACAGTCCAACTCTCACATCCATACATGACCACAGGAAAAACCATAGCCTTGACTAGATGGACCTTTGTTGGCAAAGTAATGTCCTGATTTTCAATATGCTATCTAGGTTGGTCATAACTTTCCTTCCAAGGAGTAAGCGTCTTTTAATTTCATGGCTGCAGTCACCATCTGCAGTGATTTTGGAGCCCCCCAAAATAAAGTCTGACACTGTTTCCACTGTTTCCCCATCTATTTCCCATGAAGTGATGGGACGGGATGCCATGATCTTCGTTTTCTGAATGTTGAGCTTTAAAGCCAACTTTTTCACTCTCCATTTTCACTTTCATCAAGAGGCTTTTGAGTTCCTCTTCACTTTCTGCCATAAGAGTGGTGTCATCTGCATATCTGAGATTATCGATATTTCTCCTGGCAATCTTGATTCCAGCTTGTGCTTCCTCCAGCCCAGAGTTTCTCATGATGTACTCTGCATAGAAGTTAACTAAGCAGGGTGACAATATACAGCCTTGACATACTCCTTTTCCTATTTGGAACCAGTCTGTTGTTCCATGTCCAGTTTTAACTGTTGCTTCCTGACCTGCATACAAATTTCTCAAGAGACAATTTATATATAAATGAAGAGCTATTGTAACTGCCAAATATAAATTAATTGTCCTGAAAACTGTAAATGTTCAAGCTAACATTTAAAAGTTTTTTAAAAAAAAATAAATATGAACTCTAAACTCAACATCTTGAGTAAAGGTTTTTTATTTAGTTCATAAAGTTGAGAATTTGATTAAATTTAAAAATATCAAAAAAGATTATAGATGTGCACATATTCCTAATCCAATGCTTATATTCACCTATATTTTTGGTTCACTTTAATATCTGCAATGTTCAAAAATATTCATAATATATTTGCCAATTATTATGCCTCAAGTAGTTTGACAATTTCACTTTATTAAATTTAAGTCAGAGATCAAATTAGAAGCAGATCAATGGTTTAATTACTATCTTTCACATTTCCCCTTCCTTCCTTCTTTTCTTCTTCATTCATTTATTATGAGAACACTTAAGCTCCACTCCCTTAGTAAATTTCAGTTATACAATTCAGTGTTAACAACTACTGTCACCATGTTATACACATTTCCCATATAAACTTTTGAGAAAGGGGAACTGCCACAAAACCCTTTTTCAGGAAAGTTTTAGGGCCATGAGGATGATGAAAAGTCAATATCAATATGAATCTACACATGTTTTAATGTTATTTACAAAAAACATGTTTCAGTGTTATTTTTTAAAAATACTGAAATAAAGTTCTTTATGATGCTGTGTTAGTTTCTACTATACAGCAAAGTGAATCAGTTATACATATGCATGGTAGCTCAGACAGTAAACAATCAGCCTGTAAATGCAGGAGATCCAGGTCTGATACCTGGGTTGGGAAGATGTCCTGGAGGAGGAAATGGTAACCCACTCCAGAATTCTTGCCTGTAAAATCCCATGGACAGAGGAGCCTGGCAGGCTACAGACTGTAAGGCCGCAAATAGTCAGACATAACTTAGCAACTGAGCATGCACACATGCCTAGAGTACTGGAAATAAAAACTACACAAATGGGACCTAATTAATCTTAAAAAAATTTGAATAGCAAAGAAAATCAGGAATAAAGCAAAAAGACAACCTGATAATTGGGGGGGAAAAAAAAAATATATATATATATATATACAAACAGAAAAAAACAAGCAACCCATTGAAAAACTGAGTGGAAGACCTAGACATTTCTCCAAAGACATACAGATGACCAACAAACACATGAAAAGCTCCTCAAAATCACTATTAGATAAATGCAAGTCAAAACAACAATGAGGTATTGATCACCTCAAGCCAGTCAGAATAGATATCTTCAACAAATTTACAAACAATAAATGCTGGAGAGAATGCAGAGAAAAGGAAACCTTCCTACACTATTGGTGTGAACTTAACTTGGCACAGCCACTATGGAGAACAATTTGGAAGTTCCTTAAAAATACTAAAAAGAGAGCTACCATATGATCCAGCAATCCCACTCCCAGCATATATCCAGAGAAAACCATAGTTTAGGAACACAGATCCACTCCAATGTTCATTGCAACACTATTTACAATAGCCAGGACATGGAAGCAACTTAAATGTCCATCCACAGAGGAAGGGATAAAGAAGATGTGGTACAAAAAAGGGATAAAGAAGATGTGATACACAAACGTTATTAACTAGCCTTTATCTTCCATTAATTTTCCTATATATTTACCTTTCCACAATTTGCCATACCAATAAACTCAAATTACTTTTCCTTTGTCTTCTCCTCCCTCTGTGGATAGAGGAAAAGATTGCTTCCTCCCTACATTAGCCATCCTCATCATAACGCAGATTTATTCTTAAACTGAATCATATTCAGAAACAGCTATTTCATAAGAGCTCATTGCAAAATATCAAAATGCATATAAGATAAATCAGAATCAATTGGAATTCCCTATTAAATTTACTTAATGGTGTTCTTTATTACATTTTCTCTCCATATTTTTTGTCATAGTTCAAACCAGTTTTTACTAACATACACCTTTTAGAAAAGACTTTATTATGAAGGCATTTATAATTTATTTCTTTATTATGAAGGCATTTATAATTTCCTTATGAGGAAATTTCAGGCTGCTTTTATGTTTTTCACTCCTAAATCTTGATAGTGTATTCAGTTAGTTTTAGTTCAGGATTTTCCAAGTAAATTTATATTATGCTTTCCTATAGCCTTGACAGTTTCTTAGTCATATACCCAATAAATACTGTTATCTGATATTTCAGCATTAACTCAATCGAGCAAATGACAGAAGCAACATGAGAAAGTATACTCAATACAAACACTTAGAATAATGTTAACCTGAGTCAAATAATTGGCTCTTTGGAATCAGAATTAGCCTGTTAAATTAAAACTTGCTTATTAAGTTAATCAATCATTCACTCATTTCAGTTCAGTTCAGTTGTTCAGTCACGTCTGACTCTTTGAGACCCCAATGGACTGCAGCACGCCAGGCCTCCCTGTCCATCACCAACTCCCAAGAGCTTACTCAAACACATGTCCATTGAGTCAGTGATGCCATCCATCCATCTCATCTCCTGTCATCCCCTTCTCCTCCCATCTCCAATCTTTCTCAGCATGAGGGTTTTTTCCACTGAGTCAGTTCTTCGCATCAGGTGGCCAGAGTATTGGAGTTTCAGCTTCAGCATCAGTCCTTCCAATGAATATTCAGGACTGATTTTCTTTAGGATGGACTGGTTGGATCTCCTTGCAGTCCAAGGTACTCTTAAGAGTCTTCTGCAATACCACAGTTCAAAAGCATCAATTCTTCAGTGCTCAGCCAATTCATACTTATATTGAAGAAAGTAGGGAAAACCACTAGACCTTTCAGGTATGACCTAAATCAAATCCCTTATAGTTATACAGTGGAAGTGACAAATAGATTCAAGGGATTAGATTTGATAGACAGAGTGCCTGAAGAACAATGGATGGAGGTTTGTGACATTGTACAAGAGGCAGTGATCAAAACCATCCCCAAGAAAAAGAAATGCAAAAAGGCAAAATGGTTGTCGGAGGAGGCCTTACAAATAACTGAGAAAAGAAGAGAAGCTAAAGGCAAGGAGAAAAGGAAAGATATACCCATTTGAATGCAGAGTTCACTCATTTAATGTTATTCATTAATTTTTAATTAATATAAAATGTTCCAAAAGTATAATTTCTAAACTCAAAATCATATTCCATTAGCCAAGAGCTCCAAACTAAGAATCTTTGTATAATAATTGAGAGGAGTCACCTGACTCTTAAAAATATAACACATAGAGCTCAGCCTGGTTTACTGTAAGGAGTCATCACTTTCATCTTAACAGAGGCTAGGAACAGCACCGTAAAATTTAGAAAACTAGTTGAAAATAAACAAATATTACTCTGCCTTTTTGAAAGCCATCTTCTTTCAATTTCATGGTGAAGTTTCATCTATGAAAAGGAGAACCAATGGGTTCTGCACACATGTCTCTTTCTGGACTGTGAAATTCCAGAAACTGAATTCAGATTAGTGCTAGTTGTGTCAGACTCTTTGTGACCCCATGGATTGTAACCCACCAGGCTCTTCTGTCATGGAATTCTCCAGGCAAGAATACTAGAGTGGGTTGCCATTCCCTTCTCCAGGGGATCTTCCTAACCCAGGGATCAAACCCATCTCCTACATTTAAGGCAGATTCTTTACTGTCTGAGCCACCAGGAAGCCCAAATTTCCTGGTTTCAAATCCCAATTCTTCCATGCTGGCTCTGTGAGCCAGACAGTTAAAACTTCTTTTGACTTTTTGACTTGAGCAAGTTAAAAAACTTCTCTGGGGCTCAGTTTTCTCATTGTGATTTAGAATGTTGAAATGAGTTCATACAGAGAACATTATTAGAACTGCGCCAAGTCCACAGACAATTCTCAGCGACTGTTAGCTGTTATTACTGTCATGTATAGAATGCCAGCAAATGTAGTAGAAACACAAGGGTACTTTTATAAAGGTAAGGTATGGATTGAGAAGGGCCCAAAACAAACCTGCATTAAGGAAGCAAGCCCAAGGTGTAAGTAGAACCCAGTGTTCTGCTTACCTGTACTCCGACAGGAAAACTTGGTTTTGTGGTCACACAATCGTAAGGTACCATTGCAGCCTTTTTCATCACTACCATCTTCACAATCTTTTTCCCCATCACAGTGCCACACATCAGGGATGCAATTTCCATCAGGATGACACTGAAATTCATTTGCATTACAACCAGCAGGAGAATGAATCTCTTAAATATTGAAATGAGGGAGAGAGGTGGGTGGGGAGAGAAGAGAGAGACAAGAGAGAAATTATGATTTCACTTGATAATATTTTTTTCAATATTTTTTTCTTTCTTCAGGCATTATAATGATGCTAGAGAGAATATATATTTTACTTTAGTTGTTTAATTGCTGCAATGTTCTTTAGTATTTCCAAATTTGTTTTAGAAACTTTAATAATTAGAGAAAATGTTTCTTGCCCATGGAATACCTGAAAGTGTCATGAACATGAGGAAAAAAAGAAAGAGCAACATTATAATGTGGTAGTCTGTTGTAATTTTAATTAGTATCTTAACAATGGGATTTTTGAAGGGATTTTCTCTATAGCACATAAAAAAGATTTCACATTCTACTCTAAATGTTTAGACTTCCCTTCATCTTTGACATTTCTTTAGATTATTTATTTCATTCTGGTAACAGGTTAATAACAACAACAACAACAACAAAAGAACGGCATTTTAATAAAATCTTTGAAGAATAATATCCAAAATTTTGAAAACCAAAACCACAAGAAAATTTAAAAAATAATTCAGGACATAGATTTCAGTTTAGAAATAACAGACACAAAATAATTTAATGAGGCACTCTGCACTCAAATTCAATTTATCAATTAATAATTCATACAATGCCCAGAAAACACTATTACTCAAAAACTGATGACTAAATTATAGGCTATATTTTGTAGGTAAGCATCTATAAGAATAAGAAAAGATAAATGTTGGGTATATTTAGCCTGCCAGGCTACTCTGTCCATGGAATTCTACAGATAAGAATACTGGAGTGGGTAGCCATTCTCTTCTCCAAGGAATCTTCCAGATGCAGGGATCAAACCTGGGTTTCCCACATTGCAGGAAGATTCCCTACCATCTGAGTCACTAGGGAAGTCCAATATATGTTTTAATAAAATAATAATGGGAAATGTGACTATAATCAGCAATATTATGCATTAATATCTAATATTATGAGATATAATAATCAGAATCTCCCAATACTATTGTAAAATAAAGATTTTAGTAAATATTTTCCTAGACCGAAGTTTTTGTTTTGCTTTGTTTTTAGAATAACTGTATATCCACATGGAAAAGAACTGAACTTTGACCTTAACACCATATACCAATATTAATTCAAGATAGATCACAGACCTAAATGTAAGAGCAAAACACATATATTGTATAAAACAAAGCAGAGGAGAAAAATCTTTGTGACCTTGGGACAACACACAAAAAGCATGAACCACAAATTTAAAAAGTGATAAATAGACTTCAGAAAATTAAAATCTTTTGCTTGTTGAAATAATTAAGAAAATGAAAAGACAATATACAGCTTGGGGAAAAAAAATTGCAAAGCATATATCTGACAAAGGACTTCTGTCCACATCTAATTAAGAACTTTTACAACTCAATAATGAAATAATTCAATTTTAAGGAACAGAAAAAAGATCTGTATAAGTAGTTAACAAATAATGGCCAATATGATTGATCACTGCTAAGTCTCTTCAGTCGTGTCCGACTCTGTGCAACTCCATAGATGGCAGCCCACCAGGCTCCCCTGTCCCTGGGATTCTCCAGGCAAGAACACTGGAGTGGGTTGCCATTTCCTTCTCCAATGCATGAAAGTGAGAAGTGAAAGTGAAATCGCTCAGTTGTGTCCAACTCTTAGCGACCCGATGGACTGCAGCCAACCAGGCTCCTCCGTCTATGGGATTTTCCAGGCAAGAATACTGAGTGGGGTGCCATTGCCTTCTCCATGATTGAACAATAGGGAAATACAAATAAAAACCACAGTAAGATGCTTCTATACACATATTAGAATTTCTTAAAAAGACTGAAATGCCAAGTGTTTGTAAAGATATGGTACAAGTGGGACTCGCATACATTGCTAGTGGAAGTGCAAACTAGGGCTCTCCTGGAAAACAGTTTGTCAGTGTTTTAAAAAATGTAAATGTACACCTACTATACAACCCAGCAATTCTACTCCTATGGGTTTCTCAAGTGAAATAAAAATATATGTCTACGCAAAGATTTGTACACAAATGTTCATAGCAGCATTCTTCAATATAACAATAGAAAGAACTCAAATATCTATCAGCTGGTCCATGTATAAACAAAACATGGCATATGTATTAGACCAAAGTTTTAATGTAGCAAATTTATTGTTCAATCCAGTACTCTTGCCTGGAGAATCCCGTTGATGGAGGACCCTGGTGGGCTATAGTCCATGGGGTTGCTGGGAGTCGGACACGACTGAGCGATTTCACTTTCAGTTTTCACTTTCATGCATTGGAGAAGGAAATGGCAACCCACTCCAGTGTTCTTGCCTGGAGAATCCCAGGGACGGGGGAGCCTGGTGGGCTGCTGTCTATGGGGTCGCACAGAGTCGGACGCGACTGAAGCGACTTAGCAGCAGCAGCATGTAGCTATGGCCACTCTGGTAGCTCAGTGGTAAAGAATCCATCAGCCAATGCAGGAGACACAGAGTTCAATCCCTGGGTCAGGAAGATCCCCCAGAGAAGGAAATGGCAACCCACTTCAGAATTCTTACCTGGAAAATATAGCCAGCTATTAATTTATATTTATAACAACAATTATCCTGCATCATTATAAAACTGAAGCAAGCGCAGGTGAGTTGCCCCTTACCTAATGGGCTGATTTGCTAGGAATTATAAAAAATACAAATAAACAGAAACTTCAAATAACTAGAGTTGGAAGATCAAAAGGGAGATGTTTCACACCTTGCAGCTATAGGAAAGCCTAACAGGAAGAAGACTTTTCTTTCCTAGGGAGAACTTGGCCAAGGAAAAGCCATGGACCCTTTATTTACTTCAGCCCTCTCAACTTCCTTTTCTCTCCATAAAAGGATCTCTTTTCCTTGCAATGAGTGAACCTGCACGTGGCTTATCATGGCTGCAGAATCCAAATTGCAATTTGTTACTGATCTCAAATAAACATCTTTGCTGGAGAAATGTCTCACACTCAACTTGTTTTAGGTCAACATTTTGGTGGCCCTTGCTAGGCCCAGAGAAGAGACCTGATGACTCCAGGACTGGTGAACATACAGGTACAGTACCCACAATGGAGCTTTTTTGTCACTCACTGCTTTTCCTGCTGACCCTGGAGTTTAAAGGCAAGTGTTTCTCTTGGATCCAAACTCACACTCTTTTCTCATGTGAAGCTCTCCAGGCTTTATTCAGAATCTGCTCAAAGTTTTCATCTTTCTGGTTAAGACTTTGTTTTGTATGTGAGTACCTGTTTCGCACTTGGATCTGATTTCAATATCAGACTGTTGCACTGAAACTGGCCTATTCCCTTCAGAACAGGGGCTGCTTCTTCTGAAGCTGGCTAATCTTTGACCCATTCCTTTGAAAACAGGGGTTCTCTGCAACAGTGCCAGGATTTTCAGCCTTTGGCCTATTCTTTTGAAAAGACTATTCTCTGGAAACTGTCTGAAAAAGCCTTTAGCCTGGATCCTTTAAGCTGTTTCCTTTGAATTGGCTGGGATTGTCTTGCAAGCTGTCTGAATTGAACCATTTGTGCTGCAAGCTGTTTAAGCTGTTTAAAACAGGTTCTTTTCTCTAGAGGAAAAACCTCAAGGAAATCAGAACCCAACCCACTTATCTAAGTATTTTGAGCCCCTACCTCCCCCAATTCTTACAGGGACTCAGGCCAATTTGATGTTTAAAATCCACGGTCCTTCCTCATGTGATATGAAAGTCGCTCAGTCATGTCTGACTCTTTGCGACCCTTTGGATTGTGGCCTGCCAGGCTCCTCTGTCCATGAAAATCTCCAAGCAAGAATACTAGAGTGCATAGCCTATCCCTTCTCCAGTGGATCTTCCTGACCCAGGAATCAAACCGTGGTCTCTTGCATTGCAGGCAGGTTCTCTATCAGCTGAGCTACCAGGATTCCTCACAGGCATTTCTAAATAAATGGACCAACCTGACCTAAGGCACGTTAAAATATGATTGACCATTATAGGTAACTCTTGAAATAACAAAATTTAATTTCCTTAAAACCCAATTGGGCTACAATTGCTTAAAATTTTCCAGAATTGACTGGAATGCTTATTTCAATTGGCATTTTGAGGTTTCCCAACATTATCAAGAGTCTAAAATTGCCTGTCTGAAAAATAAGATCTTAAAATTTACCCAGGAAAACAAATGATTAAGGAACGATAAAGCAACTCTCAAAGCCCTAAGGTCCTTCTTCCTTGGCTTTGTCTCAAGCTCGACCTTTGGTGTTATCTTCCTCCTTCCTTTCTATGCCTCCACTATACTCTCAATCCCCCTATATACATTCTCTGGACAAATTTCCCTTTATCTCTGAAACTCTTCCCATTCTCTTTTCTTCTGAACTTGTCAGAACATACTTCTTTCAAATAAGCCTTTTGAGGATCCAGAGGCTAAATCTTTAATATCTTATATTCCCTGGACTAAATCTGAGCTGTGAGGCATAGTCAAAGACTTTCCCAGAGTAAACAAACATCCTCACACTTTTGCTGAGGAATTTAATATAGCCATTCAAACTTATAAACCTGGTTTCTCTAACTTATATCAGCTAGTTCATCTGCTCATCAGTGAAGGGCAGACCCAGCATTGGGTGAAAACTGCTGATTGAGAAAGTCTTGAACATGCTTAGGATTACAATCAGAACAATCTGCTATCTTATTATGTGATCAGGTTCAGAAAATTGCTAAGCAACTTCACCAAGTAATTCCTAGGGCTTTTCCAAAGACTGTGGATTGGAACAAAATTCAGGCTTGCACACAGATTCTGATCAACCTGTTCATAAAAATCACAACTGACTTCAGACTGTTTTTAAAGAAAATTCTGATCTTCCTTCAAATGTTGATTAACTTCACTAGCTTTTAACTCTATATTAATTATGGATTGAAATGAGATCTCTTCCTTCTAGTAAAAAGTATCACAAATGTCAACTACAAATTGGTGCTTGCCAAGGAAATTCCCCATCAGCCTCTGTGAAATCTGAACCCTGTACTGCTGCAGTTATTGATCTGTTGCAGCCCTAAAGGGAGTTCAGGGTGGAGAGTGAGGAATTCTGTGCTTCAGGGAAACTAGTGGAACAGGTTCTATAGAATTAGATATTTTCAGTTAAACTGATTTCATGATCCCAATCCTTGCATTTTCTCATATCTAGATATGACACCTTCCAGGTGACATCAGTTCCTCATGACTAGCAGAAAATATTTAGCAAAATATGTGCTTGATTGCATTGAACTCCCCCTTCACCAAAATGTTATATATTGACCTCCCCCAGTGCCTCTTTGGAGTAGTATCTCAGAGCTGAGATTCTGTCTCCCAGGCTGCAGTCCTCATTTTGTCCCAAATAAAACTTAATTTGCAACTCTCACATTGTGCATCTTTTTTAGTTGATAGGATGAAACGGGAAACTTATGTTCACCAGATTTAGTTAATCTGACAAAATGGCTTCCTTTTACTCTATGTGAATCACCTCAAAGGAAGACCTCAAAATTATTATAATTGTCGACTCCAACAAATGAAATCTCCTAAACAAAACCAAAATCCTCTTAGTTTTGTTATTATTGCACAGAACCAGGACATTAGAAAATAGATTGTTACAAATGTAAGCACTGAAGATACCTTAAACCCTCTAACCAGCTTTCCAACATACACCAGTTCTCAGTGGTGGGTCTCTCTGGAACTAGAGGGGCTCTTCCCAATCCTCCCTCTTTATTGCCTTGGAGAAATATTTTTCCAACGAGAGGATAAATATCTTTCAGTCCTCTTTGATACCATACTCTCAGATCTCAAGCTCACCACCATAAAACAGCCCTGCTTTGGAGTAATAAAACAGCTCAAACAGTGTGGATTTCTAATAAACCTCAAGAAGTTCTGAAAATATTCCCTTCTGTTTAGCCGTTTAAGGGATACACACCCTTTTCTCCTTAGTTCCTCTCACTGTTTTGTAGTCTCTAAGTCATGTCCAACTCTTTGTGACCCCATGGAATATAGCCTGCCAGGCTCCCCTGTCCATAAGATTTCCCAGGCAAGAAATACTGGAGAGAGTTGCCATTTCCTTCTCCAGTAGATCTTACCAACAGGGATCAAACTCATGTCTCCTGCCTTGGCAGGTGGATTCTTTACCACTGAGCCACCTATTCATTTATTTGGCTGTAAGTAAGTAAGCCCCTATCCATTTATTAGGCTGAAACTTCTTAGACAAGTATGCCAGAATTTCTTTCTCCCAAAAGGGGAAAACAATTCCAGAAATTGACAGTGTCATCAAAGAACCAACCAAGTAAATTAAATGAGTCTTTGACATCTTTTATTTGTTCTATCTCTGATAGTACCAGACCTGATTCTGAAAATATTGATCATTCGTCCCTATTGAATCAGCTACCACTTTCTTTAAGGGCAAAACCTCCAACTGATGTTTACAAAATCCATAGTATATCCCATCAAAATTTAAAACAGAATCCTCAAAACTTCCTAGAATTAATCAATACCCTATAGGTAATCCTTCAAGGCATAAAGCCAATAATGGAACAATATGGGCTCAAGGCTTCATTATCCCTGTACTATCCACTGTAACACTGCATTTTACCAGTGAGAAAAACAAAGTTACGAAGGTAGAGTAGTAAACAACACTGTTATCCTTCAATACCTCATTATTCCTCTCATAGGGTACTATCATCCATTTCCAGCAGAATAAAGTTCTTCACTGTAACTACTTTTCACAGAGCATTCTTTAGTATTCTAGCTGATGAAGATAGCCAATACTTCTTTGCCTTTGGTTGAGAAGAAAAAATAAATCACCTGGACAGTAATGCCTCAGAATTGTACTAAGAATCCTTATTTTCTACAAATCCTGAAGGCTGATCTGAATGATAAAGTTCTCCAAGGGTTTTACTTTGCTGTGATATGTGATTTGCTTCTTTGCCCTCCTTCTCAAGCCTCTTTCTCAGGAAGGCAGCATCCACTTAATAAAGCTTTTAGACTTAAAGGGACTTAAGTTTGCCAAAGAAAAACTATTATAGTTTGCCCAAACCCTGGTTCAATGTTTTGGCCAGCCAGTACCAGAACAAGGGCTCCACCTAGATCTAGATACACTTCATGGAACTTAGGACACCTGCAATCCCAAACTAAGGGCAACTGCAAGCTTTTCTTAGGCCATTGCTTGTTGTTGAAATTGGATTCCACATTTCTTATGTTTTAAAACCAAGTTTCTTTAAAACAAAATTTCTTATGTTTTTCTCAACAATAAAAATCTCACCCAATTTTGTGGGAAAAACTGGATGACATAGCCATCAAGGCTCTAAAGGACAGCTTGATGAATTCACCTGCCTTTGGGCATCTCAATTATCAGATTCCCTTTTACTCTTGTATGTGACAAGAAAGGGAATAACTTTGGGGTACTCACCCCAAAACTCAGGGACCACGATCTGCCCATAGGGTATTATAGCCAGCAACTGGACCCTGTGGCACATGGATACCTCTCTTGCCTGAGAATCATTGCAGCCATTGCCCTTTTGGTTAAGGCCACTGAGAAAATTATTGTGGAATGTCCTTTAATTATCTTTGTATGTCATGAAGTAGAAGTCCTCCCAAATTCTCATCACACTCAACATTTCTCAGCTAGCTGCCTCATATCCTAAAATGTCCCTTTGCTATCTGTCCTTCCCATAACTCTTTTACATGATAATAACTTTAATCTGGCTACTCTTCTCCCTTCTGTCACCAAAGTGTCCTTCATGACTGGTTAATGTTGATAGACAACCTTCTGACTCCCTGTAATGTAATGATCTGAAAGAAACTCCATTGGATAATGTTGACCGCTCATGGTTCAATGATGGTTCTTATTTAAAAGGTGACAATGACAAATACCATGCTGATTAAGTTATTATAACTCCTTTTGATATTGTTAAGGCAGCAACTATACCTATGGCTACTTTGGCCCAGTAGGTTGAATTACATACTCTTAAATGGGCTTGTACTTTAGTCAAGGACAAAATGGCCAGTGTTTATACTGATAGAGATATGCTTTCAGAGTACCTAATGATTTTGGAATGTAGTGGAAGCAACGTTCCTTCCTTATTGCCAGTGGAAATAAAATTAAAAACAGTACCTATGTTCAAAAATTATTGAACGCAGTAATTTTACCTGCCATTTTAGCTATTATTAAGATTCTGGGGCATGTTAAACTTGACTTTCTGGAAATTACGGGAAATCACCTTGCTGATATTTCTGCAAGGAATGCTATCCTTAAAGGGACCAACAACAGGCAAACCTCTGCCATTATCCACAGGGATATTTCCTCAAATGATACTTTAGAAAAAACTGGCTATAGAAGCCTCAAAATTAGATTCAGTAAAAGAAAAAACAAGATTGGAAATTTGACAATTGTTTGGGAAAAAGAGGAAGGTATGGTTTATATCAAATAACTCAGTCCTATCAGAAACTCTAAAAAACCCACTTCTCATCACAGTACATACACCAAACCGATGGTCTATTGACAAATGATGAATAAATATTGTTAGGGAAACATTAACAACGCTGTAAAAAGTGCCTACCTCAATTGTCCTAGTTATCCAAAGTACACCCCATGGAAGACTTTGTACTGCTTCAAGATATTTTAAAGTGCCTAATGGACCATTCAAAGTCTAGTAGATGGATTTCATAAACTTCCTCCATCTCATGGGTATAAATATGTTTCCATCACAGTCTGCATGTTTTTCCACTGGACTGAAGCCTTCCCCTACAGACAGGCTACTGCATTTTCTGTGGCTAAAGTCTTTTGTTCTAAATTGCTTCAGTTGTGTCTGACTCTTTGCGAACCTATGGACTGTAACCCGTTAGGCTTCTCTGTCCATTAGATTCTCCAGGGAAGAATACTGGAGTGCATTGTCATGCCCTAGGGGATCTTCTGAACTCAGGGACTGAACCTGCATCCCTTACATCTTGGGCATTGGCAAGTCTTTTAGGGAAGTGAAAGTGCAAGTTGCTCAGTCATGTCCAACTCTTTGCCACCCCATGTACTATACATCCATGGAATTCTCCAGGCCAGAATACTGGAGTGGGTAGACTTTCCCTTCTCCAGGGGGCCTTCCCAACCCAGGGATCATACCCAGGTCTCCCACATTGCAGGTGGGTTCTTTACCAGCTGAGCCACAAGGGAAGCTCTCTTTTAGGGAAATATTACCCCTCTCTGGAGAAATTCCTCTCAAACTTCATAGTAATCTGAGAACCCATTTTGAAGGCCAGATGCTTTGATAAGCCTGTAATGTTTGGCTGCTTTTTCACCACTTTCACTATGCTGACCACCCTCAATCTTCATGTTTAGCTGAGCACACTAATAACATTTATTGCTACCAACTAACAAAATTTGTAAAGGTTGTCTAAATACCTTGGCCAAAAGCATTGCAATTGGTCCTTTTAAATGTCAGATCCACCCTTTTTGGAATTCATAAACTCTCACCCTTCAAGATAGTCCTTGACTGCCCTATGTATTTGGTTCCTGCTTTTATTTCATCCATAACTGATCAAAGGAGACATATTCTAGTATTACAAAGGACTTCTTGTTTCTATTAAAAATAACCATATTTTGGTAAAGCAGTCATTTCACAGTGTGCCCTTGGGAGAAAAAGACTTGTAACTTAGAGATTTTGTCTACTGGAAAAGATACTGCCAAAAGCATTCTCCTCAGCCTCACCAGAAAGACCATACTAAGTACTGTTAACCAGCCCTTGTGCCACCATACTTTAAGGAATAGACTCTTGGATGCATGTGACAAACCTAATGAAGTTTCTGAACCCTGACTGGATGTGCACATCATCTGGTGACCTGAAAGTAAAGATTTCCCAGAATTGTGAATGAGGTTTTGTGATAACAAATGTGATAACATGTCATAAATGTGATAACAATTCCCAGAGTTGTTATCTAAAAACACAACTTTCCAAAGATATCTTTGATGCTGACATAAAGATTCAGATAATCTACAATGTCTAGGATCTTGAAAACATATGGACTTTAGATTAAAAAAAAAAAAAAAAATTCTCCCTCCAGACCCTCCTTGTTACTCACATGTGACCTAAGGTTTCTAGTCTGAGACACTACATCCAGAAATGGTCCCTCCTGACACTGAAGGGCAAAAAAGCCACTGAAACTAGAAAACCTGACTGTTGATCAGTTATGCTTTCAGAAGAAGATCTTAATCAAAGGCTGAAAATGTAAAAAATAATAATAATAAATAGAATCCTCAGTTAAATACAGTTGAGAGACCAGAGGAAGAGCTCTTATATCCTGCAATAATAGTAGAGCCCAATAGGTGAATAAAGGCACTTCTTTCCTGGAAAGAACTCAGCCAATGAAAATCCTTGGACCTTTTTTGTTTTACTACAGCCCTCCCAAATTTCTTTTCCTTTCTATGAAAGTGTTCTCCTTCCCTTCCCATGTGAGAACTTGCACATTGCTGACCACAGTCACAGATGCTATATTGCAATTTTATGCTGATCCTGAATAAACCCATTCATCTTCATTGGAGAAACATCTGTCAGTCAGTCACTTTCAGGCTAATAGGATCACGTGGTTATAAGCTAAGATTCAGTTCAGTTCAGTTCAGTCGCTCAGTCATGTCTGAGTCTTGGCAACCCCATGAATTGCAGCACACCAGGCCTCCCTGTCCAACACCAACTCCCGGAGTTCACTCAGACTCACGTCCATCAAGTCGGTGATGTCATCTAGCCATCTCATCCTTTGTAGTCCCCTCTTTCTCCTACCCCCAATCCCTCCCAACATCAGAGTCTTTTCCAATGAGTCAACTCTTTGCATGAGGTGGCCAAAGTACTGGAGTTTCAGCTTTAGCATCATTCCTTCCAAAGAAATCCCAGGGCTGATCTCCTTCAGAATGGACTGGTTGGATCTCCTAGCAGTCCAAGGGACTCTCAGGAGTCTTCTCCAACACCACAGTTCAAAAGCATCAATTCTTCGGTGCTCAGCCTTCTTCACAGTCCAACTCTCACATCCATACATGACCACAGGAAAAACCATAGCCTTGACTAGATGGACCTTTGTTGGCAAAGTAATATCTCTGCTTTTGAATATGCTATCTAGGTTGGTCATAACTTTCCTTCCAAGGAGTAACTGAGCTAAAGTCAAGGTAATAATAAGACTTCTATCACCAAGCCAGCCACTTAATCTTTTGAGATCTCTATTTGTTCACCTGGAAAGTAGAGCTCCCTCAGGGTCATTGGGAGGAATAAATTGGATATGTGCAAATGATTATTTTCCTTACAATTTTTGTTATTCTTTTCTATGATATATACTGAATAATTCATCACTAACATTTTTATTTATTTAAAGAATTTCAGCAACCTATGTCAGGTGATACAGTATTTTAAAGATGCATAAAATGGACAGGCTTCTACTTCCCAAGTATTCTTAACTTAGTCATGCTGAAATAATGACAACAACAAAATGATAAAAATGATCCCTATTGAAGTAAAAGTAAAGAAGTTCTGTTGGTTGAGAATAGTAGTTCCAATTTACCCAAAACCTCATTTCCAAAAGTAGCTACTCCTAAGAACACATAATAATCACACAAAATTTAAAGAGAAGGGGCAGAATTTAGACTGGCCTTGAAGTCTCTTTCAGATACAAGACTTTCTTTGTCTATTTTTCTAGGCATCCAAATTATTTTGACTTGGGATATACAGAGGCTTCATAATTTAATGAAATACTTCGGTGCAAAGACATAATCAAAAGATGGTAGAGTATGTAAACATTTAGATAATATATGTGGAATGTGATAAAGCCACTTCCCGCCATATTTAATTGGGTATCTGCAGAATACCCTATTTAGATGAGTTAACTATTAGTGTGTTAAAGAAGACTGAGGCTACTTTCAAAAACAGTTGTAGCGATTTCAAACTTGGGGTCTTTAAAAAGGCAACTTGAAAACTCTGTGATTTTGTATTCAAGAAAAGAATGAAGACAAGTCAAATGAAATTTGAAGACTTTTTCAGCGCTCTAAGTAAATCTATGATGAAGGGAGCAACTTCCATACAACAGTGAATGGCCTTTGATTATTTATCCTAGCACTTAACCGTCCATGAAAATAAAACTAAACAAGTTTTGGCTCAGCTGAATTTTATAACTTGTAATATGAGCTCAATAAATAACATAAAAGCTGAGCTTCAGGTGATTCTCACTCAGTGATTCCAAATAATTAATAAAGAATGGAAGGTATAGCCTATTGATTTTTTTTGTACATTCTTTAAATTAAGAGTTGAAGACTGGCAGTTCCCATATTGAATCTGTCCCTCAGGATGTTTAATTTGGTAAACATACTATTGACCTTTTAAAAAATTGAAAGATTTCCTAGAAAAAGCTAGCTTTTCCAGATTCTTAAAAAGTAAGATTCTTAGGTTAGCACTCTCACAAGGTAACAACGACTGTCTCTTTTATACAGAGCTGGACTGAATTGTATTAATGGTTACCTGTTATAATGGAGAGACAACGATACTCCTTTACACTTTATTTTTTTCTGTAATGGATATTTTTTCCTTGGTAGAGGTGGGCAGTGAGGCAACTGCTAATTCCCTTTTGTTTTTCAATCTACTTCTGAGAAACTGTAGGAAAGATTTTATTTGACTCTTGCTTCAATATTAATACTAATTTTACTGTCTTGTATGAATTGGTTTTTCTTCTTTATGAGTAATTTCTATGAATATTTGTGAATACCCCTAAATTCATCTCTCTCTCTTTGCAATAGCTTTTTAGAATTTCGTGCCAAATTTATGGATCTTTTTTCATGATATGAATTTTTTTGGACCAATCTCACTCTCAGATTTATTTATATTACTAATCCTTATCCTGCCTTTGTTTGAGACTGTCCTCTTTATAACCTTTAAGTTTTCTAGGTTATAACTTAGATTCTTTCTGGAAATGATCAGAGGGCTACATAAATACATAAACATAATAGTAATACACAAAGAAATCTTGAGAAGAAATAACACATTTTGCATTTAAAATGACCTAGTTTGGAAACATTTTGTTAGCCTAATAAAATTAAATCACATATTCCAAATTCTATTCCATATATTAATTCCTCTCATCTTTTTTTTAATAATAATTTTGACTCAAAAATGTCAGTAGTAATGGGAGGAATTCAATGTTTCACTAATAATTATTGTGAGGGTGATGCTTTGCCTCTTTTAAACATTTTGGACTTAATTTCAAAGATCTAGTTTCTTTGGCTTATGTTCCTCAACAATTAACTCAGTGACTTAATGGGAAATTCTCAAGAAGATTAAATAAACTTAGAAATCTAAATAGAAGAACCTATTTCAAAAAGAGACTTGTGAAATATAAACTGCTGCTTGTGGAGAACAGATTGCTTCTCCTGATCCAGGAATATGTTAACTTTACATATAGAATCATAGTCTTTTAGCTCAATGGTATTTACAGCTGATAATAAGTTATGACTACACAGATCAAAGCATAATCTATGAAGGGAGAGAGCAAACTGCTACTGTTTGTGGCTTTTAAAACTGTATTTGCCTTTGCTTTGCTTGGTATTGTTTGGTTTATCCATTTGTGCTTCAGAAGTGAATACACTCATTCATTTTATTATTCTAAATAAATATTTATCTTATAAATGTACATACAAAAGTGATATTTCCCTGAGGCTTTTCTTTCCTTCTGTCTTTTCTTTTTTTCTCTCATAAACTATCCATATCTAAACCTTTGTGAACTGGTACACGATCTATTAAGAGGCATCACAAATAGCCATATTACAGCAACTTTAAAATGAGTATATTATCTGGAGAAGGAAATATGATATACCATCATAAAATATTCAAATCTAAATGGTGAGTTAATTCTCCTTTAGATTGCCTCTTGTTTACATTTAATCTATTAATATCCATAACTTTCTTTAAGTCTCATTTTATTTAAAAAATACATATTTATCTAGGATTGGATTTCTTTTTCAGGTATTTGTAGATTCAAGAGATTTATGGGTAAACTTTAGGAATTCATAAAAGATCTCAGAAACTATACATGATGCTTTGTGCTGCTTTTTTTCCTCTCGTGAAAGACATTCAAGAGCTTTCCTTGACTCTTGTGGAAGACTCTAAAAGGAATGTGGAGACCAATTTCACACTTCCCTATTTGTTTTTCATCTATTCCATATACCTTCCATGTAAATGGTAGTTTATATGACGTTCAATTTTACTTATATTTCAAATTATATAAAATTGTATTAAAACTCAGTTGGGAAAAAAAGGATTGCCTAGGTGTACCTTATCATTTAATTAAACATAAAGAAATAGAAGTGCTTATTGAGAGCAACCCATTTCACAGAAACAGGAACTTTGCCTGTGGTTATACATATGATAAGCAGCAGGGATGACATTTGAGACCAAACAATGAAACTTTAGAGCCTTCTTTCTTTATCACTGTCCCATTAAAAAAATAATTATACAAGGACATAAACTAGATTAATCTAGAAAGCAATAAGTTCAATAAGAAAATGGATCAGAGTAATGTTATTCCCTAGTGGCTCAGATGGTGAAGAATCCACCTACAATGCGGGAGATCTGAGTTCAGTCCCCGAGTCGGGAAGATTCCCTGCTGGAGGAAATGGCTACCCACTCCAGTATTCTTGCCTGGAGAATCCCAAGGACAAAGGAGCCTGGCAGGGTCCATGGGGTTGCAAAGAGTTGGACTCGACTGAGTGACTAAGCATACACACACACACACACAATACTGCATAGGAAAAACAATACATTGCTTCTGAGTCACAATTCATTAGCCATTGCTAGTCACGTTGTATTGGGCCCTCTCATGCTGGTCCCACTCAATCACAAAGTTTCCAGGAAGTACAGTCTCACCATGTTCCCAGATAAAGGAAGACATAGAAATATACTATGTACATATTAAATGATTACCATGAGTGACTTGGGTATAGAGCACATCATGACAGGGAGAACAGAGATGTCTCTCTAAGAAGGTGATATCTGAGATGAGACCAGAATGAACGGAAAGAGCCCGCCACACACATTAGGATAAAGAGTATAGTAGGCAAAGGGAATGACAAATGCAAAAACTCAAAAGCAGGAAACATATTTTGTTTTATAGTTGGAGAAGAAAGTGAATAAGGGTAGATTAGTGAATTGAGATTTGAGAGATAGGCAGGGGCTGGATCTTGTAAGGCTTTATCAACATCTATGGTACAATAAGCTCAACAACTATCTTTTAATTAGAGATTTTGAATCAGAGGAGTGATGATGATATAATTTAATCTCCATTATTAAATTCTCGCTGGCTGCTGTGTGGGAGAAAAAGTGGAACTAGGAAGACAAAGTTAATGTGCAGAAATGGCTTTTTCTGGAGTCTAGGTACAAAATGACAGGCATAGTTTCTGCCTTTGAAAAGATCATAAAATGGTCTGCATGCAGGGAAGTAGGTGATGTGTGTAGCTGCAAAGCAATATCCTACATGATTTTTTTCAAAAATTTTATTGAAGCATTGTTGATTTACAATGCTGTATTAGTTTCTGCTGTATAGCAAAGTGAACCAGTTATACATGTACATATATCCCCTCTTTTTTTGGATTTAAGTCATCAACTTAGCACATAGGTCACCACAGAGCATTGAATAGAGTTCCCTGTACCATACAATAGGTTCCTCATTAGTAATCTATTTTATTTGTAGTCGTGAATACATGTTAATCCCAAGCTCCCAATTCATCCCACCCTCCTTTTCCCTACTTAGTGTCCATACATTTTTTTCTGTACATCTGTGTATCTCTTTCTGCTTTGTAAATAGGTCCATCCGTAGCATTTTTATAGATTCCACATATATATCCTCAGTGACTTAGTAGGAGAGAACATTGTGAGAACATGCAGAGGGGAAATCTAACCTGGACTGGGGGATATTAGAGGAGAAATTCTCATGATGGAGGATAAGAAGAGTTCCAAGTCATGACTGAAAGTCTGGTAGAGGTAAAAGTGGAATGTGATGAAAAATATTCTGAATGAAGTCAGCAGCATTCATAAAATTCGGTGTTGTGTGTGATGGGAGGAGGGAGAAGAGAGACAACCAGAGAAGAAAGCAGAGAACTTGAGTGGTTTTATATGCAATGCTAAATGGTTTGGATTTAAACCCAAAGGCAATAGGGGTCATGGAAAGACCTGCTGCTAGATTCTGATATGCTCAGATATGTAGTTAATATCCATCACTTTGGAAGCATTTAGGCAATAAGTAGAAAGGGAAAAATCTCTGAGAGTCCAAAAATTTACAATTGATCTACATATGGAGGTATATGTGTATCTATTTCACTTGCCAAAACACTCAGCCTTTATACTAAGTCATGTAGACTATTAAACACACACACACACACTCTTTCTCCTTCATATTGCTCTCCTTAATTCATGCTACCTTCTCACAATCAATTAAAAATACTCCAAACCTATTTCTCAATGTCTGTTATGCCCTTGTTTAGAAATGCTACCCCTTCTGCCAGAAAATAGAGAAAAAAGTCATGGAGTTTTATTTTCTCTTAACCCCCTTGCCAAATGAAATCAGCTTCTGTTAACAGTTGTTGATTTTCCCCTGGATGGAATGTTGCATCCCTCTAAGGAGGCTGTGATGGCCATTCTAACCTGAGTTCCAGGCATCTGTGGTTCCCCAGAGCCCTAGCTGCTTAAGCTTCAGGGCTTGGCACTCAATCTATCTTTGTAATATGGCTTGTCCCAGTGGAGTGTTAAAATGATGACTATGTTTATATGCATATACTCATGCTGTTTTACTGTTATGTTTTCATGTTGCTGATGCTGGTTATATTTTAACTAATGCAATTTTATTGTATTTTTGCCCCGAAGCTATTTAAACTAAGCATACAATTTAGGGGAACCTAATAAATAAATAAACGCAGAACTCTGGAGGAAATGTGGCAACTGATGGTGGAATTTATCCCAATATTTAAATGAATTCATTGAGACTAAATATTTGCAGTTAGAAGACTAGCAACTATACAGAGACAGAAAAGACTTTTTCTTCTCCTATAAGGTAAAAAATGAAAATCAGGATTGCAAAAATTATATTTATACTATGCTTTTCTTAGTCAGAATACACTTTTTTGATTTCTAAGAAATGTTTAAGTGTTCCTGAGAAAATAGTTAAAATGATATTGTGAATTTAGTGAATTATTTAAATTGTGAGTCCAATCCAGGAGAAAAAAAAAAAAAAACAACTTTGTTTGTTTTAATGGACTTTAACTTTGGAGAAGGAAATGTCAACTCACTCCAGTATTGTTGCCTGGAAAATCACATGGACAGAGGAGCCACACACCCCATGGGGTCACAGAGTCAGACACGGCTGAGCAACTAACATACACACATACTTTAACTTGAAATTTGTTATAAAATGTTTTGAAAAGTTAAAAAAAAAAAAAAAAAGAGTGCTATGTGCACAAAGCTTCCTGCATATCTGATAATTGTCATGTGTCCATTCCTGCTTGCTTTCTGGTTTTTCAGTGACTCACTGTGTATTAATAATTCCTGTACCTATGGCAGCAGTTGGCTACAGATTCCTAGGTATTCTTCACCTGTCCTGAATCTATTGAGAATCAGAGTGGCAGCCTATCAATTGTTTCATTTCATTTACCAACAGGGTGTGGACATATGCTTGTCCTGTTTCTCAGTGGACCCTTAACCACTTCCTAAAGTAGGTAAGCTGTCCTTGGTTTCTAGAAATCCTTAGCAATGGGTGCTTGTTTAAACCTCTCTACCTATCTGACTAGAAACTGCACTGTGACTGTTGGGGGTAACTGTCCTGCTCTTCTCCAGCTAATGTGGGATGAATTCCCCAGGGACTACTGCCTGCCCGATGGCTCTACAGTCCCTTATATGAACTAATAATGAAGTCAAACTTGGGGTGTCTCTTTGAAATCAAATTGTCCTCATCCATTCGACCTTGATGACTGCTTGCCTGTCATCTAGCCTATAGATGATTATTAATATCATAATATCATGGCCCTTTCCACCTTCCCATGACAACACACTTTCAGGGCATGATTTCTGTGTTTTACTTTCTATTCCAAAAAGCTTTTTTACCTGTATATGTAGTCCCTGCTGGAGATTATCTGGATAAGAATTTGGATGGGACTATCTAAACCATGTATTAACATAAGGGATTTAATGAAAAATTTAATAACAAAGAGACCAGACTTCAAGTCTCTGATGCTTACTGTCTAGGTCAATTAGAAAAGTTAAATAGAGGGAAATGGAAAAAATGTGTGGATATCTTGGCATAAATTCAATTATTATAACACTAAGCTATTTCTAGTATTAAAATATGCAGACATATAGAGATAAAAAATAATGAAAAAATACTGAAACAATATATGTTATTAAATATCTTCCAGGAAATTCAAGCATTTATGTGAAATGTATGTAAAATAAAGCACTGTTTTTAGTTCATTAAAAATGTGAAGTTTGGTATCTAGAATTCTACTTTGAACATATTATTTAAAATGTAATATATCATAGGGATGATGAACTTCTATCAGTATAAGTAAACAATGAGTTGAGTTGGCTATGTAACTGAGAAATCGATTTTTCCATTCATTGCTGAAATTAACTATTCACTTTAACAGATATTTTAGATATCAAATATGAAGTAAAACAGATTACAATGTGGATATTCCATGTTAGGAATTTACTTCTTGGCTTAGATATATGACTGGGTTGCAGTAGATTCAAATATTTACAGGAAAAATATGACATTATTTAACTTTATATTTTAAAATAGTATAGAACATCATTATATAGAAAGAATATGTATAAGCATATACATGAGATAAATGTTGGAGGAAATATCAGAGAGTAAAATTTTAAAGTTATTATCTCTTCTTTATTTTGGCCTTTTCCTGTCCCCATTATTTTCTGCCTCGTCTCATAATAAGTTTGATATTTTATTAAACACTCAGGATTATAACTCCTTTAGAATGTGTCTCTACTTGAATTTTAAAGGAAGAGTCAACAAACTATGACCTGAAGACCAATCCGGGTCCACTACCTCTCTTTGTAAATAAAGTTTTCTTATAATACAGTCATAATTATGCGTGCATGCATGTTAAGTTGCTTCAGTAGTGTCCGACTCTTTGCAACCCTATGGCCTGAAGCCTGCCAGGCTCTTCTGTCCATGGAATTCTCCAGGCAAGAATACTGGAGTGGATTGCCATGCTCTCCTCCAGGGGATCTTCCTGATCCAGGTATCGAAACTGCACTTCCTACAACGCGTGCATTGCAGACGGATTCTTTACCACTGAGCCACCAGGGAAGCCCACAGTCATAATCATTTGTAGAGAAATAGTATATAGCTTCTTTGGTGCTAAAACAGTGGAGCTGGGTAGATGAAATAGGCAAAATCTAAAATATTTTACTACAGGACTCTACAGAAAAGATTTGCGGACCTGTGTTCTAAAATGTTCTAAATTCTGCTTATGATTTCTAGAACATCCCATTAAGTGTATACATATCAACATAGCAGCATGCTGTACTGAAAGATCTGCATACCAGTGAAGTACTCCATACCAGGAAGGTCATGGTAGATTAAGTTGATTATGTTATGTAACAAAGTCATCTGTAGAAAAGTTTGGGATTCAGACAATGACAATTTTCCTTAGAAAGCCTGTGTGTACACAAATACCCAGCATGAAATAAATTCCCTCACAAAAAGTAGATGAATCTGGTCAATTGCATTTCAGGATATAATATAAGTGCAAACTGAACTGATGCATCACATAAATAAAGCAATACAAGCTGACAGTTCACATAGGCTCTGAAAGAAGCTAATTATAAACTATTTTTTTAATAGGAAAAAGGCAAAGTTTTATCTTATTGCTTACTTTAGTCTCATAAAAGCTTGAGTACAACTCAATTATTGAGAGGTGAATTAATTATTTTGTACATTATATATGTCCTTTGTCTCTTTTCTGTTTATTTACTTGTGTGTGTGTTTTCTGCTGAATTCCTCAAGTCCTATGAATTCACTGACCATTAACCACAATTTAGAACAAGGAAGCAGAATTTAAAGGCTGTGGAAATTAATTTACTCTTGCCCTTATGGTTCAGCTCTATTAAAAGAGTTAGCTAAGCTAAGCTAAGTTGCTTCAGTCGTGTCTAACTCTGTGTGACCCCAGAGACGGCAGCCCACCAGGCTCCCCCGTCCCTGGAATTCTCCAGGCAAGAACACTGGAGTGGGTTGCCATTTCCTTCTCCAATGCATGAAAGTGAAAAGTGAAAGTGAAGTCGCTCAGTCATGTCCGACCTAGCGACCCCAGGGACGGCAGCCTACCAGGCTCCTCCGTCCATGGGATATTCCAGGCAAGAGTACTGGAGTGGGGTGCCATCGCCTTCTCCCATTAAAAGAGTTGGAAACAGGCTAAAATTTTTCATTAAAATTAGGTCTTCCTGTTACCTATTGACTTTATTAATTATTTCTGCAAAACTAAAATGAATTGTTACTTTGTTTAGTGTCAAAGTACATAATTATTGTCTTATGTAGAAGCTAAATTTATCTAGGAATAAGTTTAGACCTATTACTAAATTTTTGAAGAGTAAAAATGAAGATAACTGGCTTCTTTCCATTTTTAGGAACCATTTTTTTTCTAAGATTTTCTTTTTAAAATTATATTTAGCTGATTCCTTTTACTTTTCTTGATAATCACATTGCTAGGAACATTACAGATTCTCAAAACAGTTTTTGCTCTTAATTGATTCAAAACTCTTGAGTTTTCTTTGTTTTTGATGTAAAAGTTGTCTATAAATATTAACGTTAAAATGACGTTTAAAGAGCTATTTTGTCCTAGAAAACAAAAAAGAGGTTTCCTATGGATAAAATCCATTAATAATTAACATTGTTTTGATATCTCAGTGTTAACAGTTTCTAAGCAAAATAAATCAATCTGTGAGAGAATAAAGTTAAGCCAGAAAAGTTGTATCTCATTGAAAACAGATACTATACCTCTAAAACTAGATGACATTTAGATTTGCTTTTAATTGCATTTTTATTGGGTAACAACCCGTATTTTCATTAAAAAAGAGTAGTTAAGAATATTAGGACAGAAGATTATATGAATCTGCTAAATCCATAACATAATTTGATCTCCCCAAATTCAAATCCAATACTTAATTGTTAGCAAAGCTCAGTGCCTGAGAAATAATAGCAATTCTGTTTGATTGTGTGTTCTAGTAAAAGTGAATTGAAGTATATTTTCATGAAAGAAAAACAAGACAGGTGATTGTGTACAGAATTTACTAATACTTGATTTCCTATGTGTTTAAGATTAAATTGTGGCACAAAAAACTTTTCTTATATTTCTGAAACTTACTATGTATTTGATGTAGACAAGAAGTCAAAAGATGTTGGCTTTAATTTCTATTCTCTCTATGCTTAAATGAGTAACCCAAAGTCTTTAGCTAAATATCAAGTTTGATACCTGCAGTGCTCTGAGAGGATTCAATCTCCCAGACAGGATATCATGGCTTTTTGGTTGGCAGAACTGCCAGAACTTTCTGGATTTTCCACTAAGAACCTGACATCATCATTTGAATCAAAAAATCTCTCCTGAAAATGTCATTATGTATCAAAGGACTCAATTTCAACATTTCTAACTTAGAACATTATTAGCTTCTTCCAGGAAGTAGCATCAGTTTTTGTTATTGCTATATACACATACAGATAATTTTATCTAGCTGAGTATTTTTTTTCTCATTTGCACAACAAAACTGAACTAAATGATCTTTTCATTTTCTTTCAGCTTGTTAGAATTTTTGAGTCTATGAGGTAAAACTTTTATGGCAGAGAAACCTAGTCTTGGGTGACTGAAAACACTGTATTGGAATGTCCACAGCTATTCCAATGACAAAGTTCCAGAATCCACACTACCAAGGAGAACTGCAGGGAGGAGGGAGGGGCAGTGAAGGGGATGGAGACTAGGAACAAACAGACAAAAAAGACAAATGTACTTCTTGTGATGATTTCATGTAATGGCCCAGGTCCCTTCTAGTGCTTTTTGGAAAATTTCATTGCAATGACCTATAATAAGTAGAAAGGTCTCTCTTTTTCATCAAGTGATAATGAGTATGCACTTAAGAACAAGGTAGTAATTATTCGTCTTATACTTCTAGTAATTTCTTCTGTTTCCTCATCCTAGAGTTTATTTCCATGATGATATGCAAGGCTAGGTGCACGGATCTAATCATATACCTTTCCTTAATATAGTGTAGCCACTTTCATTTATCCCATAAATCTTGGCAATTTTAGCCCAGGATATGAATAAAATAAAATAGATAGGATGTTTTCCTTATATTTTATTATTTTTTACTTCTTTTTTTAATATCCTCTATGTGCAATACATAGCAAGTTTCAGAAAGACAAGGAAAGTATTATTTGGGGATCATACAAATGTTACTTCATAGAGAGTTAGAAAAAAAATAGAGTTATACTCTATAGCTGCAGAAGCAGACAGCTAGACACAGGGATAAAGAACAGTCAGCCTTTGAAATTACAACTGTGAAACCCTGAAACTCCAGCTGTGTAATCCTAGGTAAGTGTCTTAACCTCTCTGAATAATCCTTATTCTGAAAATTAAATGGAATAACAAACATAAGAATGTCTGACAATTTGTGGGAGGCCAACATAGGTTAACTCCTTCCCTTGACCCCATATTATCATAATGGAATCTCCTCACTGGCACTCACTGTGAAATTATATATATAAAACAGACAAACTTTCCTTGTCTTTCTGAAACTTACTATGTATGCCGGTAAAACCGTTTTTTGACAAAAACCTTTCAATGCTTAATAAATGGCCAGGATTGAGCCTCTAGAAAAAGTTCTATCATTACAAATTCTTTGAAGGCCCTGCCTCACTTATGTTTCCACTTGGAAAAACTATTCACCCACCCAGTAGCTACAAAAGGGTAATCATAGATATATGTACCAATCAAAGGATTCAGAATCAAAAAGAAACCAGTGCTAAATCAATAACAAACAAACACTGAAACAAAGGAAGGAATCTATGTGTATGGATTGTTTGTATTCTACTTAAGCTTGTAGACTGTGTGTGTATTCCTAGGTAGTGATTTGTAAAGATGTGTGTTTTCTTTCCTGTGTGCTCATTCAGTCATGTCTGACTCTTTGCAACTCCATGGATCATAGCCCATCAGGTTGTCCATGGAATTTTTCCACGCAAGAATACTAGAGTGGGCTGCCATTTCCTTCTCCAAGGGATCTTCCAACCTAGGGATTGGACCCATGTCTCCTGCATTGGCAGGCAAATTCTTTACCACTAGCACTATCTATGAAGCCCCCCAGGGAGTTTGGAAGAGAGGAAAAGAGCAGCACAATATGAAGAAAGAAAGAGATGAGTGAACATTAATCTCAGAGAGGACCAGACATTAACACTTTTCCATATATTAATCATACTAATGATAAAAAATAACCATCACTATAGAAATTATTTTCTTGAAAGTGGTATCAGAGAGAATATGAATTTAATTTAAACTCAGGAATTTGCTGAAATAGAGATTATATATGAAATGTTCATCTCTTGGTATCTCCTGCTCCTTCACTATTAAAGTCTAATTCAAGAGTATTTTCTGTCCTTTTGAAAACAGTTTGAGTTGAGAGAAACTGTACCAATTGCTCTGCTTACACAGGCAGTGTAAAGTGAAGTGCTCAGCAATTATATGGTGGATTTGATCAGTTTTGACAGCCAGTACTGAAACTCAAGCCAGAATCCCCTGCTCTTTTCTTCCACAGCAGGTTCTGGGACTGAATTATATGACTAACTGCATCAAATTTCTATTTTAACTTGGCAATGGCCTCACAAATCCTCCATGTGCAAAATGGCCTTCCTGATCAATGCTAACAATTCTATATGTCATGGCTATTTTACAACTTCCATATCAAAATACATAAAATAATGATGGATAAAAATATTTAAATGCCCTTTGCAATACTCTAGATTGTCTTACATGAAAGTCATTCCAGAATGCTGCCTGTCTTCAATGCCTACAACCTGTATTCACCAAGTAGAATTTTTGACAAGAGAATCTTAGTACAATTTACAATCAGTTAAATGTAAATTAGTTCAGGAAGTTCTTCTCATTCTTTCCTTGAAACATGGCCAAGAATCATGTGGATTATCTGAATCATTTCCTTAGTGTATTACTTTAATCATATAAGAAACGCATGGTATTCACGTTGACAGTATTTCCTTTACAATAATATATTAGCAAAATGACCTAAAGATAAAGGTCATTAACATTAACTAGGCACTGATTCTATAATCCAAACCCAAATAACTGTCTAGAGAGCCTATAAGGGGCTGTACCACTCGCTTTGGATACTCATAAAACTAAAGCAATCTCTCCAAAATGTTTTAATGTGCAATGATCATTTTAACTTAGAGATACATACACACAGAAAAGAGGGATGAGATCTCACTTCTGAGATGAAAGCAAATTAACATCGTGGCAATTTCTTTCACAGCACATCATGGGGCAGTGCCAGCAGGCCACAGATGTATAACTCATGAGGAGCCTAAAGAGACATCTGTGAGGTGAGGGAAAATGTAGTATGCATTCAAAGTCCAATTTAGTAATGAAATGTTAACCACTCCCCAGATGAATGTCTCAAATATACAAAGAAAAAGAGGAAAAATATCTTTTGTATACCTTTTCTTTTTCCACTCTAGATTAGTTAAAAGCAAAAAGTTCTAGTTCATATGTACCAGTGGACCAACTGAAGTGAGAGAGGAAAAAGAGACAAGAATGAGATAGAGATGGGGGGGGTGTGGAGAGAGATTTATCCTTCCTCTCGATTTTGAAGCAAAATTAAATTCAAATATGTTCATGTTAAATTTGATAAGATACTGTTACAAAAATTTTCTTAGTCATTTTCTGTTTTCATTATAGCTTCTGGGCTGTCCTCTGTCAGGAAAGACATGAATCATGTCAAGACCACTGACCGAGAGTACCTGTGTTTCTTTGCTTCATGGCTCTTATGGAACATATTTGTATCAAGCCTTGACTATTATAATCCAGGTCATACAGGGAGAATCAAAATCAGAGAATATCTCCTTTAATAAAATCACTTAGGCAATTCACCAAAAATATTTACTCCTTTAAGAACCTAGTATTATGTAGATAATTTCCCTAACTGCCACTGTTTCCCATACTTACAATTGAGAGAAATTAAGGAAGAGAGAGAAAGACAGAGTGACTGAGAAAGAGAGAGATGAAGAAAGAAAAATGAAAGACAAAAGGAATTTTTGTTAGAGAAAATACTTTAGAAATTTTCTATTTTATAGGTTTCCAAATATTTGCAGAAGAGAAATAATCTCCTTGGAAAACACTTTGAGAATGATTTCTCATGATCACACTTTGTTGTCTGTTTGCAGGCTAGATTCTAAAAACTGAACAGTGACCATGTTTTTTTCATTCTTTAATCTATGTTTTGGTTCAAGCACTGTCTGGCATGTGAAAATAAATATTTTTGGAATAAATGAAAGAATGAATTTAAAAAAAATTAATTTCTTAGTCAAAAAAGAAAGCTTCCAATTAAAATGTTATTGCTGTATGAATTTTTGACAGGCTAACAATTTTTTTGTGATATTTCCAACATGATTTCTAATTCATGAGCATGTCCTGGGGCTGATCACATTTTGCCAAGTTACCCATGCAAACAACAAGATCAGGTCACCCATGGATATCCTGGGAGCCAAGGTTGTGATCTCCTTCCTCTCTTTACTTCCATTCCAGAAGGTCAATCAGTTGGAATACCTCAACATTTAATAGGGAATGATTACCAGCCTTCGGAAACAAATTTGATGTGAAAAGAAAAGGGAAATTATGCCTTTCTTAATTCTTTTTTCCCCCCTTTGGGGATGGGCTTGGGGTTTCATCAATTTAGAAGTTGGAGGGGATTGAACCAATGAGTATCGCTGAAGAAGCTGAAGTTGAACGGTTCTATGAAGACCTACAAGACCTTTTAGAACTCACAGCCAAAAAAGATGTCCTTTTCATTATAGGGCACTGGGATGCAAAAGTAGGAAGTCAAGAAACACCTGGAGTGATAGGCAAATTTGGCCTCGGAGTACAGAATGAAGCAGGGCAAAGGCTAACAGAGTTTTCCCAAGTGAATGCACTAGTTATAGCAAACACCCTCTTCCCATGACACAAGAGAAGACTCTACACATGGACATCACCAGATGGTCAACACAGAAATCAGATTGATTATATTCTTTGCAGCCAAAGATGGAGAAGCTCTATACAGTCAGCAAAAACAAAACCAGGATCTGACTGTGGCTCAGATCATGAACTCCTTATTGCCAAATGCAGACTTAAATTGAAGAAAGTAGGGAAAACCACTAGACCATTCAGTATGACCTAAGTCAAATCCCTTATGATTATATAGTGCAAAAGAAAGAAAAAAGAGATGATCAAATTATTTTATACAGTTCCACTTATACTTTTTTATGTGATGAGAAATTTATTTTTCTGTGATTTCACTCTAAAATACTCCAAATATTATATATCAATTTAAAATTGATATTGAGGTTTGTAGATTCACAAAACTACTAACCTTCTCTGGTGCAATTGATTTCATCACTGAAGTCTCCACAGTCATTGTCACCATCACAGGCCCAATGGCCTGGGATACATCTGCCACTGGAACAACTGAACTGGTTATCAAAGCAGGAATGTACACAGCCAACCTCATCACTCCCATCTCCACAGTCATCATCTAGAAAGAAGCATTAACAACCAGGTAGTGAAAAATTATCCATGGAGAAACATTTTCTTATGAAATACTTAACATTTGTTTTTGGTATTGAGTGCTTTCTTCTGTTATTGAAAAAATGAATGATAAATCAATCATCAACATTTCCCATGAACAGTGGGAAAATTATTTCCATTTTTATGTTGCTTTGTTTCTGATTGAATGCCAACTACTAAATTAAAGAGGAAAACATCCTTCACTTTGGATTTTGAAGCTTAATTTGTATTTCACTCAGAAATGACTAACCACTGACTGGATTAAACTATACAACATGAAATAATTATGAAGTGGGGAAGACAGTGGTGATTGTAGGAATTTCCTGAAATGATACAGCTTGTGATATAATTATTGTTGGAAAATTACTATTTTTAAAAATTTTTAAAATTTACTATTTTTAAAATTACCTATAAGCTCTATGCCCTAGTGTTTATAACTATCTTTAATTCAGATCCCTTTTCTCCATTCTCCCACATGAGGGCTCACTCTGTACCTTTACACCACTGGTTCTTAAGTATGTATTTATATCAGGAAATTGTTTGTACACTATCATTAGCAATGATTTATATTCTATATTAACAATTGCTGCAGGAGGGAAGCAAGGGGAATGTGAAGTGAAAACAGATTAAATTCAAACTAATGGCTGAGGTTGCATCAATTTATGTATAATTCATTTACCTGTATTTGGCATAATTTAACATAATGATAGAACTGAGTGAAGAAAAAATATCATTTGTACATAAAAAGCCAACATGACAGAGTTGAGGTCATCTGGATCTTCCATAATAATTTATGAACTACTCCATCCTGACATTACAGAGCATTTTACATCAATGCTTTGAGGAACCTGAATTGTCCAGGATATTTTCTCAATTGTTCCCTTCATGTCTTGTTTGTAGACTTAGACTAGATCTAGCATAATATCTGAAAACAAATCCCCATCATAGATAGCCCCAAGGGACTGCCATTGAGCTCCATTGTCCTTAATGCTAATCCCCATTGACAGGCCATCTGCCCTCTCACCACTTGTCTCAGCCATTTTGCTGGACTTGGCAAACTTCTCTTACAAACCAGCTCTGAAAGAAGTGAAGCTGCACAGACAGCCAGGCCTCCAATCAAATCAGTGCAGTCTAGTGAACATTCGGTACTTGCCAGAGTCGCAGTGCCACTTGCTGCTAATGCATCTTCCACTTTTGCATATAAACTGAGTTAGTGGTTCACAAGTTGGGAATTCTGTGAAAGATATAAAAACATCCAATAGGAAAGATGTTACTGATTATGTTTGACATCTCTTCATTTTTCTTGCAGTATAATGAATCTAAACAGTCCTTCATCAAGTGATTTTCCTTTATTTTAGTCCCAGAAATATACTCCTACAAAAGTTATTTAAAGTATGCATACCCTGTGTCCAAAAAATGCTGAACTTTGCAAACTTCTGACTTCACTCAGTTCTATCATTATATTAATATGTTATTGTGTTTGACTTCATTTGTTTCCTATTTGCTAATGTAATCAGAGCTCTGCCCCTCTCTTCCACACAGTCCATAGAGGAAACATTAGATAAGCAAATAAAGTGACAGTAACTATTTGAGGACACAGGATATGCATAATTTTAGTATCTTTTATAGGAATACATTTCAGTGACTAAAAGCCAAAGAAAATCACATGATGAACGACTGTTTAGATTCATTATGCGGCAAGAAAAATGAAAAGACGTCAATTCCCCCACATCAAGGAACTCAACCTTCTCTCAGTGAAGAACAGCTGCATAGAGCTCTATACTACTGCACTGAAAAGTGACATATGTGTTTTAAAGCAGGCTTCCCTGGTAGCTCAGCTGGTAAAGAATCTGCCCGCAATGCAGGAGACTCTGGTTTGATTTTTGGGTTGGGAAGATCCTCTGGAAAAGGGATAAGTTACAAGTCTTTTTCTGAACATAGGGAGCTGAAGCAGAAAAGTTAAATCCAACTTTGCCTGAATGATGTCAATATCTTAAGCTGAGAGTAAGGAAACAAACACAAACAAAAAACTCAGTTTAGTTGCTATCATACATGTTAGGTAGTTAGAATAGGAATAAGGAGTCCAAAATGGTGGTGGCTAAAAGACAAGGAAGGGAAAAGCCTGTGAAAACAGAATAAAGGAAGATCTGAAGACCAGAGTGAGAATCTCAGGTAAAACAAACAACTCTCCTAGCTAGCCCAGTTTACATAGGGCAGGCTCAGGGGGAGGAGAGAAAACATATAAAAAGAGGGGCCTCTCTTCTCTTAACGTCTTTTGGGTTGGCATGCCTTCATGCCTCAAGGATGTATTTTCTTTTACTTTCTAAATAAAACGGAGCTGTAACATGGAGCTGTAACATGGAGCTGTAACACTGGCCTGACTCAGGGCTGTAATGCTGGTCCGTATGTCGCTTCAAATTTTTGTTGTGACAAGACAGAACCTGGGAAATTACACACTCCCCTGACATCTATGGTACCATTTGTCAGATTTAATCTGGCTGAAACGACCTCCTCTCGCCCCCACGAGGAGGAGACCATGCACAGCAGGAATCCAACTCTGAATGAAGCTCCCATGGCGGAAGCTGAACAGGAAGAAAACCCAGCACAAGGGAAGTGACAAGAAGCCCAGAGTACCGGAAACTGGGACAGCGAAAAACAAACTCAGCAGAAAGCTCACGTGACTCAGTCTCAGATTCCAGAAGACCTCCAGTTAAGGCAGGAGGTCCTCACACCTATGGCTGAAAGGACATATGCCTAACAAAATTTTAATTCCTTGATCTTAGTTTTCTGAATGTTGAGCTTTAAGCCACCTTTTTCACTCTCCTCTTTCACTTTCATCAAGAGGCTCTTTAGTTCCTCTTCACTTTCTGCTATAAGGGTGGTGTCATCTTCATATCTGAGGTTATCGATATTTCTCCTGGCAATCTTGATTCCAGCTTGTGCTTCCTCCAGCCCAGTGTTTCTCATGATGTACTCTGCATATAAGTTAAATAAGCAGGTTGACAATATACAGCCTTGACATACTCCCTTTCCTATTTGGAACCAGTCTGTTGTTCCATGTCCAGTTCTAACTGTTGTCTTCTGACCTGCATACAGATTTCTCAGGAGGCAGGTCAGGTGGTCTGGTATTCCCATCTCTTTCAGAATTTTCCACAGTTTATTGTGATCCACATAGTCAAAGGCTTTGGCATAGTCAATAAAGCAGAAATAGATGTTTTTCTGGAACTCGCTTGCTTTTTCAATGATCCAGCAGATGTTCACAATTTGATCTCTGGTTCCACTGCCTTTTCTAAAACCAGCTTGAACATCTGGAAGTTCACAGTTCACATATTGCTGAAGCCTGGCTTGGAGAATTTTAAGCATTACTTTACTAGCATGTGAGATGAGTGCAATTGTGCAGTAGTTTGAGCATTCTTTGGCATTGCCTTTCTTTGGGATTGGAATGAAAACTGACCTTTTCCAGTCCTGTGGCCACTGCTGAGTCTTCCAAATTTGCTGGCATATTGAGTGCAGCACTTGCACAGCATCATCTTTCAGGATTTGAAATAGCTCAACTGGAATTCCATCACCTCCACTAGCTTTGTTCATAGTGATGCTTTCTGTTTTGCCCTACATTTTATATTTGTAACATGGGATTTCTCCCTCTTGTTTTCATTGCTTGACAAATGAAGCACCTGCTTGGACAGGGCACAAGGCTACAGTATTTAAGGAACACTGAGGGTGAGCAATGTGGCGTCCCCTCAGAGATAGTATTGGTGGGGCAGGAAAGACAGACTGTAAATAAACTGCCATCCAGGGAGGCCACAGCAGAAGCACTAAGGGTTGGGATTTTTAAGGACCGACAAAAATCAGTATGATGCTATCTCCAAAGTCTGAGAAAAAATAACTGTCAATTTAGAACATTATGTTATTAAATGCTCATTCAAGGATGAAGATGAAAATATTTTCATCCAAATAAAAGCTGAGAGCATTCACCATTAAGATACTCTCACTAAAGACATTTCTTCACGGTAAAAAAAAAAAAAATCTTAATTCCTTTACAATCTCTTGTTTCTTGTTTACTCGAACCCCCCACTAACAGGTGAGCAGCAGTGGGTGCAACTGAGGGACCCTGGAAGGGGCTACTCCTCAGTGTGTCCCAAAGGCTCCACTATCTGCTGGGCCCCAGTAGCCATTGCTCAAGCAGGTGGGGGTTCTTCTGTCCATAATCTTCTTTTGTGCCAAGGGTCAGGCCAATGAAAACTGTTAGCACAGGTCAGATATTTAGCAAATTTTCTGGCAGGTTATGAAGGGGATTCCTCAGTGTGTTTTTTCCCACTGCTTTTACCTCCTGTCCTTCAGCTCTTTTCTCCCAGGACTTGAGCCTAGCCAAAACGCATCGTGCCTGGCTTTAGGACCTAATGAAGCTCAAGATCTGATGTCTCATTGCAAAACTTCAGTTAGAGACACAAAGATAGGTAAGAGGTGGATTTGTTCCTGTTCAGAGAGAAGCACACTCCACAGGGTGTGGGCCATCACAGAGGAGAGTGCAGTAGCCCTGGAATGTGGTGTGTCTATTTTTTGCCAGCTAGGTGAATTCATATGCTAATGAGTGGGAGGATCTCCCAACCATTGGGGAACCAACCACTCCTCTGTCTTTTGACAGTGCCTTGGAACTGTCCTGCCAGTTCTGGGTGTGTCACTTAGCTTGCAGATTGGGGATCAAGGTGTATTTGAATTTGACTTGTCATCATGGACCCATTTGATTTTAATCAGGTTTATGTTTATGCCCTTGGGACAACCAGAAAGTAGCTAGCTCTTGAGAGGGAAATAATGTATAATATCCAATCCCTCAAGATATTCAGGCCTTCATCTTCTATGTTTCCTACAATATGTGCAACAAGAGCCATCTCTCAGTGGACCCGCTAGGGCAGGTGACAGGCACACAATGCCTGCTGGAAATTCATCTGCTGGCATCCCTTCAAGGGCAATTGGGCTTCCAGGGATAATGTTTGCCACTTTGGGAGTTAGCCCTGCAGGCCGTTTGGGCCTAAACCTTTACCACCCTTTTCCTAAAGTTACAAACATACCCCTGGATCAAATTTCCACTCCACTTTTATGGAACATCTGGTCTGTTGCCTCTTATCAATTTGTTCTTAAGCCAATTACTATCTCTTACTACTAGGACCCTGCCCCCTTGTAGACAACACTGTTCCATCCCACTTATTAAAATATCTTAATTCTCCTAACAGGACCAGATAACCCATTCTTTTGTCATTACTTCTGTTATTACCTAAAGTGGGTCTATGACAATGAAATGTTTACCACTGGAGACATCCTAACCTACTCTTATAGAGGACTAGGGGAAGAAATCAGTGACTTACTTTCCCTTAGAGCAGTAAGAGGATAAGGCTTATGGCTGCTTCACCAGGTTCACAGTCTCAGGGCACAGGCTTGGATTGCTTTATGTCATGATATCTATTCCCATCTGCGGTGAACAAGCTGGCAATGAGTTAAAATTACAACCCCTTAGTCCTACCCAGCATTGGTCACACTGGAGACCTTGGGGATGCCCAACTCCAATCCGGGGGTCCCAGGAGGTTGACCTGACTTGATCTGCCTAGGAATCTGGTCCTTGAAACGTTGTCATGCTTCAACCTGCTCAGGTATCCACCAGTCCAAGAGTCCTAGGAGGTCGACATGCCTTAACCTGCGCAGGGATCCAACTCTTGGGAGGCTGACCCGCCTCAACCTGCCTGGGAATTCGATCTCCAGGAGGCTGTCACACCTTAGCTTGGCTGGGGATCTGCACCCTGACCTGGAGATGCCTGGCTCTCAAGTTGCAACAGTACTGGGTAGGATAAGTCTCAAAAAGACTCACCCCTAAGGAAGTCCACCCATGGAAATTGAAGGAGGCCTATTAGTTTTTTCTTGTTTCTTTTCCTCCCTGTCATGACTGTCTTTCAGATGGGAAATAACAATCCACTTCCCGGCGGATGCCCTTGAGATGCATCCTTGATTACTGGAAGCTGTTTAATCCTCTAACTCTAAAGAGAAGTCACTTAAAATTATTTTGTGCCACTGCGTGGCCACGGTATCCTCTGGGGGACAAGGAACACTGGCCTGAGGATGGGAATTTAAATTACAATACCATCCTGCAGCTAGACTTATTCTGCAAAAAAACAAGGGAAATGGACAGAGATCCCCTATGTCCAAATTTTCTTCCAACTAAAAGATATGAAGGAACTCTGTCTTAAGTGCAGGGTTGTTGTATGCCCTAAAAGTGAGCCTACTAGGCAATTGGTGTTAGGCCAGACAACCAAGAGGAGGACCTTCACGTGAAGGCTCACCTCCCATGGCTCCTGAGTTGCCTGGTGCTCCTTCCTTGTATCCAAACATACCCCCATATCTGGGAACACCCCTCCACAAAAGCCAACTCAAGTATGTACCTTAGTTGAAACTGGAGGAGAAATCAGACCAACCCAGGTCCATAAGCAGTTCTCCCTCTTAGAACTAAGACAGATCAAACAAGACCTTGGAAGCTATACAGACGACACAGGCAAATATATAGATACATTACAATACATTACAATGGCCTTTGACTTGACGTGGAAGGACATCATGGTCATATTTAGCCAAACTTTATCTGACTCTGGGGCTTCCCTGGTGACTCAGATGGTAAAATGTCTGCCTGCAATGCAGGATATCTGGGTTTGATCCCTGGGTCAGTAAGATCCCCTGGAGAAAGAAATGGCAACCCACTCCAGTACCCTTGCCTGGAAAATTCTATGGATGGAGGATCCTGGTAGGCTGCTGTCCATGGGGTGGCAAAGAGTCTGACAGGACTGAGCGACTTCACTTTCTTTCTATCTGACCCTGAACATGCTAGGGTCTTAAAGGAAGCCCAAAGGTATGCTATGGGGCTTTACATGTCAAGTGATAAATACCCAGTAGGGGAAACTGCAGTCCCCTCCTCAGATCCTAACTGGAATTATAATGATCCTGAACACACCTGGGAAAGGGATCATTTTCTGATCTGTGTGAAGGTAGGACTGAAAGCAGCCCGGCAAAAAGTAATCAGCTATGCCTGGAACTCAGCAATAAATCAGGAGCCCAAGGAGAACCCCGTTGCCTTTCTGGAAAGGCTAAAAGAGGCCCTCCAAAAGTTTGCCAACCTGGACTTAGACTCTTATGAGGGACAAGTGATTTTAGAGGACAAATTCCTGTCCCAATGCACATCAGACATCAAGATAAAGTTACAACAGCAACAGCAGCAGGACCCTGCTGCCTCTTTAGATGAGATGGTCCAGACAGCCACCAGTACCTTTATAAGAGAGAAAAGGAGAGGGAGGCCAAGGCCCAGGAGAGGGAGAAAAAGAAAGAGACAAGGCATGCCCAGATGCTGGCCGCCCTCCAGGGAAGCCCTATGGAAAACTCTGAGTCCTTGAAGGACAAGGCATGAGGCAAATGCCTAATCTGTAGACAGATGGGACATTGGGCCAAAAAGTGTCCAAGTGACAAGTCCAAGTCTCCTAAAGTGGCTTGCTACAAATATCATCAATTGGGACTTTGGGTGGCACTCTGCCCTCGAGAACCCAGAGCCTCAAGGTCAAGCACCAAGCCTTCCCTCATGATGGTTCAACAGGACTAAAGCGGCCTACTCCAGCCAGCCTGCCTGTCACAGATAACTATCACAGGGCTGGAGCCAAGGGTGCAACTGGATGTGTCAGAGACCTTGAACTACTGAACAAAACCCTGAGAGGGATTGTCAGAAGATCCTCTGACCAATCCTGAGGAAATTCTTTACACTGATGGAAGCAGCTTTGTCTTAGATGGAAAAAGAGCCAGATATGCAGTAATCTCCAATTTTGAGGCCACAGAGACTAAACTTTTGCCACCAGGTACTTCGGCCCAATTAGCTGAGCTCATAGCCCTGACTCACACTTTAGAGCTAGGAAAGAGAAAAAGAGTAGCCATTTACACTGACTCCAACTACGCCTCTCTGATGCTACATGCACATGCTGCTATTTGGAAAGAAAGAGGCCACTTGACCACCCGAGGGTCCCCAATCAAACATGGCGATCAAATCATTAGGCTGTTGGAGACAGTATATATGCCTGCCAATGTTTCAGTCTCCCATTGTGAAGAACACCAAAAAGGGAGCATGGAAGTAGCACAAAGGAACCAAGCAGCTGATTAGGCAGCAGAGAGCAGCATTACAGAACAACAACTTAATAGGGGTTGCCACATTAATTCCACAGACTAATTTGACAGAAACTCTTTCATATACTGAAGGTGAGACTCTTAAAGCTAAGGGTGAGGACTTTTAAGAAGATGATATGGAGTGGTTCCAAAAGGAGGGACTCCTTTTCTCTGCCTAGGAACCTCCAATGGAAGTTGGTTAACTCCTCACATGCCACCATTCATTTAGCGGAAAAGGCCCTCCAAAGATTACTAGAAAGGTCCTTCAGAGAAATAGGCCTCCAAATGACTATAAGGCAAATGGTCTCCTCTTGTCCCACCTACCAATTAAACAACCCCCAAGAAGCTTGAAGACCCCAGCTGGCCCATCCTGTCCAACAACATGTGACCTACCCAGGAGAGGACTGGCAGATGGACTCCACCCAGATGCCAGTTTCTCCAGGGTATAAATACCTATTAGTCATGATAGATACATTCACAGGATGGATTGAAGGCTTTCCCACCCAGACTGAGAAGGCTGAGGAGGTGGTAAAAAAACTGCTCCATGAAATCATTCCAAGATTTGGTCTGCCCAGGTCATTATAAAGTGACAATGGGACATCATTTACTTCTAAGGTCACCCAAGGGGTCTCTAAAGCATTGGGCATTACTTGTTTTCTCCATTGTGCCTGGAGGCCTCAGTCTTCAGGAAAAGTAGAAAGAGCCAACCAATTCTTAAAATCAGCAATAAAAAAGAGACCTCTCTGGGATGGAAGGAGGCGTTACCAATAGCTCTCCTCCACACTCATATTGCCCCTAAAGAACAGATTGGTCTTAGTCCTTATGAATTGCTCTCTGGGAGACCTTTTGTTTATGTCAATGACCTCTTCCCAGATCCAGAGGCTCAGACCCTCCAGTCTTATACCATGGTCATTGGGAAATTCTAATAGGATATACACTTGTGGGGAGTCAACCAGGATCCAAAGATTCTAAGGAGTCACCACTATATGTTCCAGGGACTCAAGTCCTTATTAAAGTCTAGAAAGATGGATCCCCAGAGCTCAACTCCAGCCCACATGGAAGGGCCCCTACCCTGTAATACTTTCTACCCCCACAGCGTCAAGGTACATGACTTGACTGTACCTTGGGACATGACTCCTGCATTCCCTACTCATGAGTCAAGCCATAGAAGAAAACAGAAGAGGACACTCAATACACCTGTGAGCCCCTGGGAACTCTCAGATACCTATTCAGAACTACAAATGAATGCCATTCTAATGAACACCTCAAAAATCAAGTTTCTGGGGATAAGATTTCTCAGGACAGTTCTATGGAGCCAACATAGCTTGTCAAGTGCTGTACTCCAAAATAGACAGGAGATAGATCTCCTGATCCCCGAACAAGGAAGGACTTGAGCCATTTTGAATGAGATGTGTTGTTTCTGGGTAAATACTTCCAGCTAAGTTAAAGAAAGTCTCACAGTCCTCAAGAAAAACATTCTAGACCCTACAGGAACTCAAAGAATGAGCTGGGGAGTTCTTGAGGTGGCTACAATCTCTCTTTGGGGGATCCTCCTGGTAATGGGAAATTTGGAGTTGGCTAATGTCCCTACTAATCCCTGTTATTACCATATTGATGCTGCTTATGATTGTCCCATGTATTATCAATTGTCTAAACCATTTTTTTCTCTGCCCAGGTCAACAAGCTAAGACATGCAGTGCCAGTTCAACAAGGATATATAAAACTACAGCCAACCATGAAAATATCAATCACCCTTAGATGGACACTGCTATAGGACTCTGAGGCTTGAGACTATCAAGTGGGAGAGGCCCAATGCCCCTTGCTGTTGTCCCAGTTCAGCAGGAAGTAGCCAGAGAAACCTCGATGTCCCTATTCCCAAAGAATTGGGCCTCCTATCTCTTAAAGGGGGAATGTTAGGTAGATAGAATAGGAAAAAGGAGTCCAAAATGGTGGTGGCTAAAAGACAAGGAAGGGAAAAGCCCTTGAAAATAGAACAAAGAAAGGTCCAAGGACCAGAGTGAGAATCTAGGGTAAAACAAACAGCCCTCCTTGCTAGCCCAATTTACATACGGCAGGCTCCGGGAAAGAGAGAAAACATATACAAGAGGGCCCTCTCTTCTCTTCGCATCTTTTGGGTTGGCATGCCCTCATGCCTCGAGGATGTATTTTTCTTTACTTTCTAAATTAAACTGAGCTGTAACACTGGTCCGTCTGAGGGTTGTAATGCTGGTTCATCCATCACTTTAAATTTTTGTTGTGATGAGACAGAACCAAGGAAATTACACACTCCCCTGACAATACAGTTATACAGATTTTGAAAGTGTGAATTCTAAATTAAAAAAAAAAAAAATCCCCTGGAAATCAACAACAGCAAAACATAAGATTTCAAAATAAAATTTTACTTAATTAAATCAAAAGACCTTGTTTACTAACAGGTAACTACAATGACATACCCATAACAATAAACACTGAAAAAACAAAGCATAGAATTAGCACAGGAAATGATTCTAAAAAAAGAATTGGTCAGCCAATTCAAAGGATTAGTGAATTGAGCAGACAATTTTGTCAAAATAAGATCAGATAATCAGGACTGATTACAAGAGAAAAATAAGGTAGTAATAATAAGAGAAAAGATGATTGTAAACAGTTCATCCAAGGAATTCAAAGAAGCTTACTAATATTTCCCAGGATAAAATTTTTCATATAATGAAAGTAATTCATATAGAGTTAACATGATTTACTCAATATCAGACCTTTTATCTCCCAAGACAATATCCAAGGAATCATATATCCTCACACACACAACTTATTTAATAGACATTAAAAAAAAAGAAAAAGAAGCATGAAAAAACCTCCATCAATTCACTGGTATAAAGACAGAAAAAAATGACACAGAGATAGATTTGTGGCCTATATTCTTTACTACTGTTCCCTGACAGCAGTAGTCAAAGTCATTTTGTGGCAAATACTTGGTTTTCTCTCTAACCTCCATCTGACGGCTGGGGGACCATCAATATTTTCACGTTTTAGTCTTTAGCTTGTCTCAGAGCTACCAATGTGGCTGAGTTAGACTCAGGCTGCCCAAATTCCTTCAGCCAAACCTATTCACCTCTTATCTAGCTACACAATTCTGTATCTGTCTATAGCTTTACTTCTGGAATTTAGTAAAAAATGTATGAATAATAACAACAGATTTTTGTGCTTGAAAAACAAAGAAATAAGAAATGTTTGATTATATAAAACTATTTTACTCCTAAAGAAACTGAAATCATGAATGTTAGGCTTGCCTAAGGTTATGTATACCTCCTTAATGGAAATTAGGTTATTAGAATTAAGTTCATCAAACTCTCCATCTATCCCTCTTTCTATAACATCCTACTATCAATATTCTACCTTATTTTAACTTATTATCCATGAAAGTACCTAAACTGTTACTTTACCCATATTTTCCATCTATCTTAAATATAAAAGTTACGTTAGTTCTCATAAATTGTTTCATTATATAAAGAGAGTTTTTTGTGCCCAGTAGAAATGAGTCTCTAAATACTTTCAATAGTTTAGTATTTGGTTCACCAGTTTCCATACATACCAGCCAATATTTCATAATTCTATAAGAGTCCTTTAGACTGCAAGGAGATCCAAACCAGTCCATTCTAAAGGAGATCAGTCCTGGGTGTTCATTGGAAGGACTGATGCTAAAGCTGAAACTTTGGCCACCCCATGCGAAGAGCTGACTCATTGGAAAAGACTCTGATGCTGGGAGAGATTGGGGGCAGGAGGGGAAGGGGACGACAGAGGATGAGATGGCTGGATGGCATCACCGACTCAATGGACATGAGTTTGAGTAAACTCCGGGAGTTGGTGATGGACAGGAAGGCCTGGTGTGCTGCATTTCTTGGGGTCGCAAAGAGTCGGACACGACTGAGCGACTGAACTGAACTGAACTGAATATCAAAAATACCAATTATTTTGAATTTTGATATTTCTTTAAAATCTGCAACACTATCAACTCTTACTTTATTCATAAGTGGATTATAGCAAGATTTACTCGATCATTTTTGTCACAGTTTTTTGGGTCTATCTTTTTCCTTAATGTTTTAAACACAACCCTTTAAATAAAACCCATTCTAGTGGGTAACAACTGAATCCTTGATCTCACACATGCATGGGGAGTTTTTCTGCCTGCATCTCCCTCTGTCATCACACTCTCTGGCCTGTTGGATAAGGCTGATCTCACCCACCACGCCATCTCACTTGGGCCAACAGTTCCCTGCACTGCACCATTTATGAGAAGATTTGAGTGGTGGTTACCACTGGCCCCCTTATGGCCTTGCTCTCTTTATGGGACTTGGGCCTTTTTGGCAGTCATGCTTCCCAGGTTTCCCCTCCAGGCCTACTCTGAGTCTTTTTTTTTTTTTTTAAGAGGACTTTACAAAGTACTCCCAGTAGTAATTCTTCTAAAAAGTTGCCATTGAGCATTTTCTTAGTACTAACAAAATATACTTTAGGAAATGAGAATTTTAAATGACATTGCTACAATTCCTATAGAACTTTCCATTTTCTTTTAAAAACCATGACATTTTAAAGTTAAAAGTCTATGTCAACATGTAGTTTTTGGCAAATCACTAATAACTAGAATGAAAAGCAAAAGTGAAAAGTGAAAGTGAAGCTGCTCAGTCGTGTCTGACTCTTTGCGAACCCATGGACGGTAGCCTACCAGGCTCCGTGGTACATGTGATTTTCCAGGCAAGAATATTGGAGTGGGCTGCCATTTCCTTCTCCAGGGGATCTTCCCAACCCAGGGATCAAACCTGGGTCTCCTGCCTTGCAGACAGACGCTTTACCATCTGAGCCACTAGGGAAACAAAATGCAAGCAAATTAATTTTGCATGGTCATATCAAAGGCCTTTTTTGTATATTATCCCAGAAATAATATTTCAAATATAAATCAGAGGCTAAAATATTCACCCTTGTTCTTAAAATTATGAAATGATGAGTTTTGGAGACTGAACTCTATTATGTAGCTAGAACTAGGAAAAGAGAGACAGCAGGGTGATCAGCAGTGATACAGACTACAAGTGATAGCCACGTTAATACTGGTAAACTATCCAGTGACAACATAAATTGCTATTATTTATTAAATAACAGGTAGGGAAAGTGGTGGCTTCCTAATAGATCTTGTTAACATGGATCCTTGACTACTTGCTTCTTTACTTAAGATTGCATAAAAGAAATTTCTTTGTGTGAATTTACCTTTGAGTATCCATCTTTGGTACTGGCATAATGGTTAAAATGGAAAGTATTATAAAAGTGAACAATATTTTACTAAATTTTATGATTACCAATGCCATGTCTTGAGATAGAATTTTAGAATAAGTGTTACTTTTTTAAACCAAAACACATGATCAGAGCCTAAATATGATTCAAGATAGAAGTAAAAAGGAGGCATATCCAGTGTTTAATTCTCTACCTTCCAATGCAGGGGGCACAGGTTCAACCCTTGATCTGGGAACTAAGATCCCACATGCCATGTGGTGCAGCCAAAAAAAAAAAAAGAAAAGTAGTAAAAAAAGGAAGCAATAACTGATACACAGAGATGAAAGACTATATCAAAAGTCATCTACAAAGCAACCGAACAAATACTCTGACACATGAAAAAGTACTCAAAAAAGAAATGAAAATGACCAAAGCATAATTAATTTAATCAATATCTCTTAGAAAGATTTTTCAATCTGAAAAAATGATGAAAATTCATTTATCTTTAAAGGATCAATATGAATATTGTAAAAAAATATGCTTTTTTCATTAGATAAATAAGTGTTTAATGTTTAGAAGATGTGGAGTAGACATGAATAGAGACTTTAAATGAAGTATAAGTTATGGTTAAAACGAGTAAGCAACTACACGCAGACTGTAAGAAATGATGACAATTAATTTTTAAATAATATTACATCTTTAGTCATAATAGGTTAATTCACATGTTAAAATCTCTTTTCTATGAAGTTTGAAATATATTAACCAACATCATAAATTTTATTAGGAAAAAATGAATCCCTCAAGGCATTTGGAAGCTTCTAAAATTTGGCATAGAGGCATACATCAGAGACATTGCAGGCTTGGTCTCAGAAAACATCAAAAAAACTGCATTTTCAATAAAGTGAGCCACATAAATATTTTAATTTTTTGATGCACATAAAGGTTATGTTCACATTATACTTGTGTCACATTATGTCTAGAAAACATACATACCTTAATTAATACTTTATTGATAAAAATGCTATCATCTGACAGCACAAGTTTCCCACAAGTTTTCAATTTGTAAAAAAAAGTATCTTGAAAGTGCAATAAAGCAAAACACAATTAAATGAGATATACTGTCAGTTGAGAAATTTTCCCTGTGACCTTTAAGATTCTATCCAGTTCTTAGATTCTAATTTTAAAAAGCAGCCAAAAGAAGCATTTGGAAATTAGTTTCCAAAAGGTAAAAACTTCCAAAGTGAGTAAAATAATTGAAAATTCAATGTATTTTCACTAAGAAAATGAGTCATGCCTCTTATGCTCACAGTAAATATATGTACATGTGTAAGTAAATACAACATATGCATATGTGTAAGAAATTAATAAATAAGCATCTCAGTTACGTAGATTTGGGAGATAAGAAGGGGGAGTTCTCATACCCTGGGATGATAGCTGAGCCCAACAGGAAAAAAAAGACTCCTTTTGCCAACTTCCTTTTCCCCTCTGTAAGAGTTCTCCGTCCCTTGTGAGGCTTTGCATGTGGCTCACCATGGTTGCAGACCCTGAATTGCAATACTCCTCTGATTCCGAAGAAAGTCACCTTTCCTGGAGAAATATCTGCCAATCTATTTGCTTTATGTCAATATTTGCATATAGTGCACATGTGTTCTTAAACAACTAATTTCCTTTCTGATTTATTACTTATATAATATTTGGTTACATCATCTTTCTTGCAATTATGACTGAGTTTATAGGACCAATAGGTAAATTCCACAAAGAAGAAAAAGGTGGGAAGAGAAGAAAGCAAAGAGTAACTCATTAAAAAAAAATAAAGGTATTAATTTAATGGACACCTGGAAAAAGTAAAGTTACTAATGATTCAATTTTGTTTTCTTATTGGTAAATCACACAGGCTTTCTATTCACAGACTCTTGGTTTGTAACATGGTATCCTGGGTCCCTTAAGTCCATAAGGTCAAGAAGTCAGAAAAAATGTCATCTGGTAATGCATGACACTCTAAAATAATTTAATGTAGAACAAATATGGTTTCTCACCTGAATAATTCCTAGGATTATCACAGCATTCCAATAAAACACAGTAACTGAATTTCAGAAAAATGAAAGAACTGATAAATAAAGAAACATTAAAATTATCTTGGGCTTTTCTCTGCCTAATAATGCAGTCAACTGTACAAAACATTTTAGAAAGACTTTCATAAAAAAAATTTTAATACAATGTAGACCTCCTCCCTTTTTTCACTAATGTTGTAAAACTCTGCTTTCATAGCTCAGTGTCCTATAATTAGCATCTGATGGTGATAAGAAATGAGGTACAATGACAATATACATTTTTCCCCTAAAAAATAAACTTTTAAAAAACAAATCTGATATTTTCCCTGTTCTTCAATATGAGTATTACTTTTAAAATTGAAAATAGAACCTAATATTTTGTTTTGTTTCTGGATACTTGTTCTGTTAAAATATCATTATGAAGTATTGCATTTGATAAAGTCTTAAATGTTACACAGTGTCTTTTCCTTCTTGACTTTGCATAAGTATTATTTGACTTTGGATCTTCCTTGAGACATAAATTACAGGACTCTTGGAAAGACTACCTGATTAACTCAGAAAAAGAAACATATTAAACCAAAGTGGCTTACATTTTAACATGTTGAAATTACAGCACAGAAAAGAAAACTATATTTTATTTCTACAGTTACTTCAACCTCATAGAATATATAATATGGATTAATGGGCTGTTAAAAAATCTTCTATTGTTGCAGGTAGAATGTTCAACTTATCTATTATATTTTTCACCTAAAATTTATTGCCAGGTTATATGTATGCTATTGCGTAAGTGGCAACAATTTTCTCTTTCTCTCAAGGGTAATCATGGTTGGTATGGTACTTATATTTATCCACTATACACAGCTTAGACAGATGTTTCCCAGTGAGGTAGATTTCAGATGAAATTTACATTCTTTCCTGTCTCTAATCTAGGAATTGTCCTACTTATTCCTCCTTTTTGTTCCCCATATAAATATTTCTAAATAATGTATTATTGAAGTCTCAAAATACAGTTATTCCAGGTTCATTTGAGAGCATGTATTACATATTATATATATATATACACACACATATGAATTTGACTATGACAAGTGTGTGGAAAATTCATAGAAGATTCAAGTTAAAATAATGACAAGGTAAGGATAATATAGGAGCCCATGGTTAGAAAGTGTTAATTTCTCAGTCGTGTCTGAATCTTTGTGATGCCTTGGACTGTAGCCCACCAGGTTCCTCTGCCCATGGAATTCTCCAGGCAAGAATACTGGAGTAGAAAGCCATTTTGTTCTCCAGGAGATCTTCCTGACCCAGGCTTCTAGAACGGCAGGCATATTTTTTACCATCTGAGCCACTTAGGGAAGCCCTGATGTTAATCTAAATATGATGAAGACTATAATACATTATACATTATTATTTATTGAGAAGAGGCACTAGGTAGCCCACATTAACACATTACTTACACTCTACTCAACAGCTCTGCAATTGTCATTACCAACTCAAATTTTCAGAAGAAAACAGTATGATTTGCCTGAGGACACACTCATTACCAACTTGTGTCAGAGTAAAATCCTAATGCTTATCTGATTCCAAAATTAAATTATTTTTCACTATACCATTCTGATTATACCTATGTCCTTAAAAGAATCATAGCATAAAAATATTGGGCAAAAGATATGAAAAATTTATTATTCTTTCTGTGGTTTATGTCTTCTATTTTTACTCCAACCCTAGTTTTTACTACTCTAATGTTTATAATTATAGTTATGGAAAATAATACTTTTTAAAATTATAGCAATTGTAGGACCATATCCTCTGAGAAAATATACAACATTTCTATATACCAATGCTAGTTGTGGCTCCAGTGAATTGGTACTTTGGTAGGACAAATTTCAAAAGATCCAATAAATACACTTTAAAAAAAATTATAAGAGAATAGGGTGCCACAAATTATCTTTATTTTACTACCCTTTCACTGTTGTTACATAAAAACCTCATATCTCACATATGCCAAGTATAAAGAACATAAACATTATAAGCAGGTGAATCCTGAGTTCAAATTCTTGTATTATCACTAATTAATGTGTGACATTGGGCAGTTACTTAACACCTCTGATCTCTGGTTCCTATTCTATGAAACAGAGTAGAAAACTACTGTGAAAGTTTTTACCCATTCAAGATATTTTACTAAACACTTTGTTTAGTTAGTTTAAATAGAGTTCTAGACCTTAGAGATATATCACCCAGAAAGAATGAATGTATGAATGAATCAAATGTAGTAGGCACTGGGAATACAGAATTCAGCATTCTCTTTTCTCAGAGTACTTACAATCTGATAGGAAAAACATTTGTAATTTAATTAAACAAGCGACTTAATAAACCTCTGATAAGTGCTATGACAAGGGCAGTGCCAGGTGTTATTTAAACACACAACAGAAGCATCTAATCTTAGATATGGTTTCCCAGAGGAGTGATGTACAAGTTGATACAAATAACAGGTTCAGGTTAAATCAGACAAACAGGAGGGAAAGTGGTGCTTTTAGAATATTCCAGAAAGATGGCATTTCTGAAAGCCCAGAAGTCAGAGTACATAAAATATATGAGAAACTGCAAGAACTCCAGAATGGCTGCAATAAGGTGTAAGACAGAAGTAGTGGAATTTTAGGAGCTATAAACAGGCTTGAGAGACAGATTCAGAAATGATCACCATTGATATAATAAAGACTTGGAAGTCAAAGGGACACCCAGGGAGTATATAAAGAATGAGACTGAGAACGAGAAAAGAAATATTGAATAGCTCTGGCAATGTGACAGACACAAGAGAAATTCTAGATAAAGTAGCAACCAAACATTTTAACACATAGGTGAATGTGTAAAAAAAATAATACAAATTTTCAGAACCCAGAAATGAGAATGGTACAGAAAACTAGATCAGCTAGTGAACTATAAATACTGGATGTGTGTGTGTGTGTGTGTGTGTGTGTGTGTGTGTGTGTGTGACTTTGCTTGGAAAGGCAATAGAAGAATGATAGAATTATAATCTACATGTTTGAGGACTAATGACAGCTTCACATAGGTGATAAATCTTTAATTCCACAAAGGCATTGATCCTAGTGTAGACCCAGTCTCAGAGGTTAAAATTCCATGGAAGGAAGCATCAGACGACATTCCTCTCAATACAAGGAAATGTCTTAGCTTGGACTGTAAGTGAAAAAATATATAGTCTTCCCTGTACATGTATGAAGACTATATCATAAGTTCTAGTTTCTACAGTTCAGGAAACCTCAACCTTAAAAACTAAAGGTAAAAATTAATTCAGGGCACATAACATTTCCAAGAATTCTCATGGTGTTTAATGCAGCCGATCTGAAGACAAGTCTTAAGGACTTCCATAGGGCCAAAATATATATATATATATATATATATATATATATATATATATATATATAATAGTCTCAAAGTTCAAAAATCACAAAAAATAAAACAAAAATTAAAAAGGTGAAAGAAAAAATCTGGTGAGAGAAATTCAGCAGATGCAGCAAATGGCAGAAATACATCTACAAGCTCTACACATATTTTAAAAATATCTGACAGAAATGAGATTGAAATATGATAGGAACTATAAAATAGGGAAGTCAAAATTTAATTAAAGGAGAAAGACAAATTGTTTAAATGTAAATCATTCTGAGACATTCTGAGAAAAAAAAAGTAGGGAGACTTGAAAAATAATCAAATAGAATATTTAGAAATGAAAACTAGAGCCTTGAACTTTCAAAATGCATCAGTTCAGTTACTCAGTCATGTCCAACTCTTTGCAACCCTGTTGACTCCAGCACACCAGGCCTTCCCGTCCATCACCAACTCCTGGAACTTGCTCAAACTCATGTCCATTGAGTTGGTGATCCCATCCAACCATGTTATCCTCTGTCGTCCCCTTCTCTTCCTGCCTTCAGTCTTTCCCAGCATCAGAGTCTTTTCCAATGAGTCAGTTCTTTGCATCAGGTGGCCAAAGTATTGGAGCTTCAGCTTCAGCATCAGTCCTTTCATAGGATATTCAGTATTGATTTCCTTTAGGATTGACTGGTTTGATCTCCTTTCAGCCTACGGGACTCTCAAGAGTCTTCTCCAATACCACAGTTCAAAAGCATCAATTCTTTTGTGCTCAGCTTTCTTTATAGTCCAACTCTCACATCCATATATGACTACTGGAAATACCATAGCTTTGACTAGACAGACCTTTGTTAGCAAAGTAATGTCTCTGCTTTTTTATGCTGTCTATGTTGGTCATAGCTTTTCTTCCAAGGAACAAACGTCTTTTAATTTCATGGCTGCAGTCACCATCTGCAGTGATTTTGGAGCCCAGGAAAATAAAGTCCGTTACTATTTCAATTGTCTCCTCATCTATTTGCCATGAGGTGATGGGACCAGATGCCATGATCTTAGTTTTCTGAATGTTGAGCTTTAAGCCAACTTTTTCACTTTCCTCTTTCACTTTCATCAAGAGGGTCTTTAGTTCTTCTTTGCTTTCTGCCATAAGGGTGGTGCCATTGCATATCTGAGGTTATTGATGTTTCTCCCAGCAAAAGTTAAATTACAAATTCATACATCTGAAGGAACAATTATTAAACTGGAATACAAGTCTGAAGAGATTGCCATGGTTTCAGTTCAAAAATAATGTAAGAAGGGATCAAGAATCATGAAGAATAGACTAAAATGAACAAGTATTAACCTAATAGTTCCAAAAATATGGAAGAGAGAAAGTGGAGATTAGATATTATTCAAAAGGAAACTTCTCTAGAATTTCCCAGAATTTATGAGAGATATGACTTTAGATATAAGAAGTACAATCTATCTTAAGATAATTAAAAATAAATGTACATATAGAAACACTGTAGTAAAACAGCAAATACCAAGAGGAAATTTATAATACCTAAGCTAACCTGTAAAATGATTGACAATACTGAATTAGGAGTTGAAATTGTACTCTCATTTCCAAACAAATAAATAAGAAATGAGAATGTTTTAGAAAACAATTTACTTCCTTTCACAAAGAAAATAATGAAGGACTATCTGAAAGTTAGGCAGAGACAAAGAAACTAGAGAAGTGTAGGGGTTAAATGAGAAAATATCTTCTCATAGTAGACAAGAGGAAAAAATGTTTCAAGAAGAAGCACCGCTGTGATGAAACTGTTCAGATAACATTAAATACAAACTGACATGCCCTATCCAGACTTTTTTTTCCCCCTTGTTGAGCTTGACAAAGACCATTTTCATGAGTTTCCACTTTTTATAGTCAACTAAGTGGCAGATGGATATACAAATTTTATTCAGATTTCCCAAGACATTAGTTGTAAGGAAAGAATTAATGTGATAGTTGATGAGATGTGTATGATCAAAGGAGAATTTGGTAGTTATGTTGGTAGTAACCTTTTTAAAGAAAGTGAAAGTTGAATATGCATAAATATTAATGAGTAGAAACCAGTGGGTTAGATGGAAAATAGAGGAGAGAGAAAAGTTACATTTTCTGTTTTTATACATTTTATGGCAGCAGAAATATTTTCAAAGACTGGATTCATATCTGAGAGTGATAAGCATCCCTGACAATTAAAATAATTATTTTTAAATAAATTTACTTGAATTTTTAAATCTAAACGTGTATATATATATATATATAGTTATATACAAAATAGGGACAGAGATGGACTAGATTATGGACATATATTGAGCGTAGAATTTCATTACCATATAGGACCCAGTCTTATTGTGTAAAGATTATACATGTCAAAGAAAGGTTATGTATAAATTTTCATTGATAAACATGCATCAATTAGAAAATTCACATATACGCACACCAGGTAGCATGTCATTTAGCTTCTTATCTCTTTCATAGCACTTGTCATAGTTTTTAAGTATTTTGTTTATTACTGATTGAAGTTTGGTTTTTACCCTCTCTCCCTCTTTTACCTCTAACAGAAGCTTTGCCTTTTTTTAATAATTCAGGCATCTAGAACATAGTAAATGAAAATATGTGACTTGGTGAACTCTAGAAGATAGAAAAACTGAGTTTAAAATATTTGAGAGCGGGTCAATAAAACACATAGTTGAGGCTCTGAAAAGGATACTGGCTCAGGGGAAAAAACAAAAGTTGCATTCTGACTGCCTTTTGGCAGTTTACCCTGGGGTAGGGTCCCAACTTCAGTCACCCAAGTTCTGTTTAAATGCTAGAAAATATCTCATAGCAATGAACAGCAACTCATGATTCAAATATTCACCTATGCATATAGCTTTTTCTTTGCAAAATGCCAGCTCAGCATGATGGAAATGATGTTTCCTTTATCAGTATAGGACTTCAGTCTGATATCTTTCAAAACATTAGAATAAAAAAAAAAAAAGGATATTGGAAATATTGCTATTTTCTGAACTAACTGCAACTGGACCAACTCCAGCCACAGTTGAAAATATATATTTCCATTTGAGAACATATATACACACATATATAGTCTCATTTGAGAATAGAAAATTATTTATAAAGAAGAAAAAGGAAGATATATCTATAACAAATCTATTTAATAACATTTTATTGAATGACTACTAGATACTAGATACCAGGTGCTATATAGATTATATATATATATTTGATTCTGATTACATATATGTTTGAGTATACATGTGCATTTGTGTGTATGTTTACATATATGAGAATGTGTATATAGTGTGTGTTTATGTGTGTACATATGTGTAATTAATAAACACCTGGTATTAATTAATTAATAACCAATGACGTGATGAATGCTACTGAACTCTTTAAAGAAGTCAAGTTTACTTTTGACAGAAATGTAAAGGGTTGCACCACAGAAGTGCACCATATACACCTCTATGTAAAGGTCAGCACCATAGAGGTAGTTGTAACTATTATTGCCCAGCAGCTAGCAAGCCAAGAAATTGCTTCTGTTAGTAGAAAGCTCTAGGTGCAAAGGAAAAGCAAGAGAAGTGGACTGAATCATGTAATAGAGAGACTTGGTGAGAAATTTAACCAGCAGGCAGGGACTAAATTAATAGGTATTAGGAGAGTAATTTTCACAAATCAGGTTGCATACAGAATTACCTGTTCATCTTTTAAAGCTGCCTATACCTGAGCCACTATTATACTTCATTTGGTGAAATAGGGCATAATAAAGTTCCCCAGGTGTAGCGGATTACATCATATGTCTCAAAAAGATTTGTCCAATTTTTAAACCCTAGTACCTGTGATTGTGACCTTATTTAGAAAGTGTCTTTGTAGATGTAATTAAGTTAAGGATCTTGAGATGAGATCATCCTGGATTAAGAGTGGGCAATGACTGATGTCCTTGTAGGAGAAAGAGACACAGAGAAGAATCTATGTGAAGACAAAACAATAGATTAGAGTTAGGCTGCCACAATCAAGAAGAGTCAGGAGCCCACAGAAACTGAAGAGGCAAGAAAGTATTCCCTTTAGAAGAGGCTCTGCTAACATCTTCTGTTTGACCACTTCCAATTTACCTTGATTCATGGACCTAACATTCCAGGTTCTTATGCAATATTGCTCTTTAGAGCATAGGACTTTACTTCCATCACCAGTCACATCCAAACTGGGCATTGTTTACTGACCTGGGGAGTTCATCTTTCAGTGTCATATCTTTTTGCCTTTTCATACTGTTCATGGGGTTCTCAAGGCAAGAATATTGAAATGGTTTGCCATTCCCTTCTCCAGCGGACACATTTTGTCAGAACCCTCCACCATGACCTGTCCATCTTGGGTGGCCCTACAGGGCATGGCTCATAGTTTTATTCAGTTAGACAAGGCAGTGATCCATATGATCAGTTTGATTAGTTTTCTATGATTGTGGTTTCCATTCTGTCTGCCCTCTGATGGAAGAGGATAAGGATAAGAAGCTTATGGAAGCTTCCTGATGGGAGAGATTGACTGGGGGGAACTGGGTCTTATTTTAATGGGCGGGGCCATGCTCAGCAAATCTTTATTCCAATTTTCTGTTGACGGGTGGGGCTGTGTTCCCTCCCTGTTGTTTGACCTGAGACCAAACTATGGTAGGGGTAATGAAGATAATGGCAACTTCCTTCGAAAGGTCTTGTGTACACAATGTTGTGTTTAGTGCACTTAACCCTGCAGCAGGCCACTGTTGATCCATGCCTCTGCCAGAGACTCCTGGACACTCACAGAGAAGTTTGTTAAGGTGCTGCACTCAATATATTTCCAAATTTTCCAGCAAATTTGGAAAACTCAGCAGTGGCCACAGGACTGGAAAAGGTCCATTTTCATTCCAATCCCAAAGAAAGGCAATGCTAAAGAATCTTCAAACTACCACACAACTGCACATCTCACATGCAAGCAAAATAATGCTCAAAATTCTCAAAGCCAGGCTTCAATAGTATGTGAACTGAGAACTTCCAGATGTTCAAGCTGGATTTAGAAAATGTAAAGGAGCCAGAGATCAAATTGCCAACATCCATTGGATCATTGAAAAAGCAACCCAAAAATTGTTAAACTAAATTTTAAAATAAACAACTATGCTATTTTTGACTATTAATTGTCCAAGGGGAAAAAATGCAAGTTTGTGTGAAATATTATATTTAATCATGAAATACCCTTATATTTAATGCTACAGTGTGGAGATGGGAATGACGTTTGTTTGGATAATTGCTCCCATCATAAATTAGTTTTGCATATAAACAGTCATTAGGTGTATGTTAAATAAAATCAAATATGAAAGTTGATTCCCATAAGTCAGTAGTTCCTAAACTGTGGTCCCTGGAATAACAGCATGACCTACAGGATCAGAGGCTCTGGGAATGGGTTCTAGCCTTCTGTTTTTGAATGAACCCTACAGAGATTTTGATTTATGCTCAAGATTGAAAACAAGTGCCTTAATGGTACCGGAATCTGAGTGGTTTATTCATTACCCTGGGATGCTGCTGCTGCTAAGTCGCTTCAGTCGTGTCCGACTCTGCGTGACCCCATAGACGGCAGCCCACCAGGCTCCCCCATCCCTGGGATTCTCCAGACAAGAACACTGCAGTGGGTTGCCATTTCCTTCTCCAATGCATGAAAGTGAAAACTGAAAGTGAAGTCGCTCAGTCGTGTCCGACCCTCAGCGACCCCACGGACTGTAGCCTACCAGGCTCCTCCGTCCATGGGATTTCCCAGGCAAAAGTACTGGAGTAGGGTGCCATTGCCTTCTCCGACCCTGGGATGAGGCATGGGCATATAACTTTTAAGCTCCTCAGGCGATTCATTAATTGACAGCTAAAGTTGAGAACCAGTCATGTTGAGAACCAGGACATGATAGTCATGTCCTTAAAATAAGATTGACCATTTAGCTCCTTGACATACTTCTGAGACAAATTTCACAATTTTAACATTTCCTCTCTTATTTGCAGCATCAAATTACAGATGCTCCTTTCTATAGAGGGAATCTACTAAAACATTTAAAATATTATTTACATATCAAGAGAAAATCCTCAAGGGCCTTCCTAATTATGTAAGTATGTGCTCACATATAATCTGAACCCCAAATATGCAATTAACTTGTAAAGGCAAATGCATATAAAATTAATTAGGTTTGTAAAGAGGTCATAGTGAATCCTACTGAAAATTTGACCCCCCTTATAGTCCCTTCAGCTCCTAATTACTACCAGAAGCATTTTTAGTCACAAATTTCTCATGTTTTTAAACTCAAATTTTAATATTCTTTTCAATGTAAAACAATCATTATTAAACATAACAGAGGTGGTTTATGGAACTGAGGTGTAAAAAGAAAAAGTGATTACAGAATCTCCTAGTTGGATTAAATTTACAGGCACTTGGCTAACACCATCAGGAGAAGTGAAATATGATCAGTCCAAATTTTTAATAATGCTTAATAAAACTGGAAATTAGCTGAAACTATATTTATTTCTGGATTATTGCCAAGTAGAGTGACTGCTTTTTTTTTAAATTCAGCAAATTAAACAATTTACATCTTTTTTTTTGTCATTTTGTATTCAGTGCAGAGATAATTTCTGTTATGAGAGAAATTTAGGCCATTCTCTCTAAACATTAAAAGTTTATGGAAAGCTTCTCTACTGATGTAGATTTTAAGTTAAAATGACAATCTGAGAGATAAAAGTATGTTGCTAAAGAGAGGAACATGTTTGGAGAGAAACACGTTTCTTATGCTATAAAAGGTACTGAGACCAGCCCATATGGTTTACTGATATTCTCTAAAATTTCATGTTTTGGAACTATGCTATTTGACAAATAAACTTCACACTGTCTGTATATCCAGTGGTGTGCTGGAGGCATCTTGTACCAGCTTACAGAGCCAATTCTTAGATTTTCAAGGATTTTTGAGTCAGTTGTTAAGCACACAGGCAGTGTTTTAAAACATGATAAATCATATAAACTTACAATTAAGTAATATTGAAAACAAGGGTAATTAATACTCACAGTTTATAATTTTCTGGGTATTTTGCTTTTGAAGTTATTTATGTTGATTGTGTCTGTATCGTGGAAATACTGCATATTGTTATGTACATGTTCTCCTCCACATTCAGAGAGTCATGTTCACAAATTGATGTTGGCCATAGTGGGAGTATTTACGTCACAAAAATAAGCAACACTGGATTGGGGCTCTTCTCCACTAAGATATGTTGATTTATCAACACACAAATGAATAAAACTCACTACAGGTGTTTGTGCATTTAAATCAGATATTTATGGATATATAATGGCAACCCACTCCAGTACTCTTGCCTGGAAAATCCCACGGACAGAGGAGCGTGGTAGGCTACAGTCCATGCAGTTGCGAAGAGTCAGACACGACTGAGTGACTTCACTTCACTTCACTTTATAATGGCATTAACTTCCCTAGTAACTCAGTATGTAAAGAATCTGCCTGCAATTTTGGTGAACTGGGTTCGATTCCAGGTTGGGAAGATCCCTGGAGAAGGAAATGGCAACCCATTCCAGTATACTTGCCTGGAGAATCCCACTGACAGAGGAGTCTGACAGGCTAGAGTCCATGGGGTTGCAAAAGTCGGACATGACTTAGTGACTAAACCACCATAATGGCATTATCTGCCCCCTATCTGCACCTTATCCTTGGCTTCCAAACCAAGTTCACCGAAATGGTTGAGTTTTAGTTTTAAGCATACTTGGATTCATGGTCTAGTTCTGTTATTTATTAGTTTTGTTATCTCACACATGTTATTCATGACTTTAAATGTTGATTCTCTTAACTGTAAAATGTGGAAAGTAATATACTTCCAGTAGATTTTTCATAAAGATTCAGTAAGAAAATACGTCTGGACTTCTGACACCTTTTGTCCACTCACCTCATGAAAAGTTTGTTAGTTTGCTGGCATGATTATTTTAATTATTATTGAAATTTTAGGAATTCTTCTCTTTTGATTCAAATTACTAAAATAAAGAAAAAAATATTGCACTAGATCCATTGCTAAAAATAAGTCAGCTCAAAGTCCTGATCAAAATTCTCTAAAGAGCTCATCACAAATTTCCTACTCTGTTTTTCATGGCATTTCTTATCTGACTTGGAATTCTAACTCCAGACTTTCTCTGTATTTAACGTTTTCAGGTTGTTCATTATGTTTCTGGGATACTCTGGATGGAGATGCTAAGAGCAGAAAAGCATTTAAGTTTTTCTAAAAAGTAGAGCCCTCTAGAAGCAGACCCAGCCACATGATTTGTCTGGACATTGGAAAGGAGAGAAAATACACTGCTCAATCCCTTAACTGGCCAGCCCTCAGAAATTTTTCTACATGTAACATGTACAATTATGTAATTCTCTATTACTTTTTTTTTATTAGCATCTCTACTGTCTTCTGTGGAATGTCAATTGCCAATGATTAATACTTTATCTAGATTTTTTTTTGAGAGGTTGTAAACTCAAATGTTATAGGGACTTAGTGTGGTATAAAAAAAAATATTTAAAAGGAAAAATTTTAGGTAAACAGAGTGCACATGCTGAACAGAACTATTTTAATTGAGGAGTTAGAAAAAAGTCTCCTTATTTCTCTATTGGTAGAAATACTATAACATGGAGTCAAAATATTAAAAATACATACCCAGCTGTATTCTACTTTAATAAATGTGCTACACATGTCTAATTTATGCTGTCCTGTAGTAATTTAAAATATTCAAAGCCATGACTGAAATAAAGTGGAAGACTTAGAAAATCTGGTTCATTTCCTTATTGTGTTTTAGTACACAAATGATAATACGGCCTACTGATATATGGGTACAAATGGGTGTAATTAAATTGGCAACTTTATGCAATAATAGGAATTTTGCCTTTAAAAAAATGTTTTCAACTAATAAAAATTTTGTCCTTCAGAATGATACAACTCTTTAGAAATGAAACAAATGATTTATCAACTATGTATTCTCAGCCTCTATAGTGTATTGCTCCAAGAGTGTAACACATGCATACAAACAGGAAGCATGGCCTCCTCAGTTAGTCCACATGTCACTGAATGAGCTATTCTGTTTGAAAAATTTAATCATTATAGACATAAGATAAATAATGAACATCTGAGAACGTCCTGTTCGCCTTATAATAATCACTTCCTACTAAAATCTGCAATGTTTGGATCCATTTATTTTAGCCAATGATAATGGCTAGTGCCTCGTGAATGGGACACATTCTGGAGTTATCATTAAAGTACACACTCAGGCCCAAAAGGCAGTAATAAAAAGTAACATCTTCTGCCTTGTTGTCTTATATTCATAAAGAAATAAACAGCCTTTTAAAACAGATGATAGTGATATAATCTGTTTGAAAGTTAGAAAGTTAAGTGAAAGTTAAGTCGCTCAGTTGTGTCCGACTCTTTGTGACCCCACGGACTGTAGCCTACAATGCTCCTCCATCTATGGGAATTTCTAGGCAAGAGTACTGGAGTGGGTTGCCATTCCCTTCTCCAGTAACAGCCTGAAAGCTCACAACTTACCACAAGATGCTATTTCGTCTGTGTGGTCCCCACAGTCATCTTCCCGGTCACACAGCCATGCTCTGGGAATGCAGCGCCCGTTTCCACAAGAAAACTGGTCCACTTCGCATGTCCTGGCTAAGGTGATCAATTAATGCACAGAGGATAAATTTAGAGACCTTTTGAATAATATTAAGGATAAAATAAATCATACAATAACTCTTTTACACATAAGATATTACATTTCTCTATTAGATAAAATATTTTCTAATTAAATCTTTATTAAAATTTTGGTAATGCCAGCTTGTCAGCCTTTTCTAAAGTTCACATGCTCTGCCCTTCAATTAAATGAATGCTAAGTGACAAGATATTCTGTAATCTTCACACATGTTCATAAATGAAGCTGTGAATTCATTATTTTACAATTTTTGTCTGGCACATGCTGATGAATATATGACTGAATTAAATTTCCTCCAATTTTTAATTAACAAAAAATTATTTTGCATAGCCTTGGATGATAAGCCAAGAAACTTGCTATAATGAAGGAGGCAGGATTTGGAGATATCAGGGTAACTGGTTTCTAATTATGGGGTCAAAATTGTCTTTGTCCTCTAACGTTTTCAATGCATTTATTTTTGATCTACAAATGAGTTCAAGTATGGATAAGAATGCAGAAAATATTTTCTAAAAATATATATTTAGCCTTGAAATGGATTTTTTAAACTTACTTTTAAGTGTAGTGATACAAAAATGTATAACTTTTCAGTCAAAATATATTAATGAACTTTGCTTTGAGCTCTTTTAAGGATTTCAAGAAACACACACAGGAAACCTTGCTTTCTTTGCTAGCCAAAGGCAGTGGTTTAAAATTATTCAGTAAAGGGGTTATGTTCTATAAGGCATTTGATTGCCTTTTTCTATTATAATCAGATCAACTTTTGAAAGCATGAGAGCCTAGATAGCTTCCTAATTCTTCTTCCAGGCCTTAGTTTGTCACATATTTATTTTTAAATGTTTGGTTTTATTTTCCCTTTTGACACTCTGAACTACAAATCTGTTTTCCTATGTTGTCAAGTATACCAGCATTCCTTTTAATTAGACAAAAGGAAGGAGTGGGGAAATTGGGAAGGAAACACTCAGACCTATTAATATTTGTATTAGATGAAGATTTGACAGTTGAGGAACAATTAGAGTCCGAGTTCCTGCAGCTATGACCTGAGAACATTGCTTGGTTTATAGATATCCCCTTGTTTCCTGGGCTTGAGAAACAGACAGGTGTGTTCCTATTTCATCAGAACACCCTGTGAACTTTAATACTAATGGCTTGTATAAAATAGAGTGTGGTTCAAAGTCATCCAAACACACTAAAATGGGTTTCCATAACTCAGACTTTAAGAAGTCACATAAAATAGTTTCTTTAAAGTCATATACTAGTAATTTTCTTTAAGAAAACTGCACTTGCTCTGTAAAGATATATATCCATTATTGGTGAGTATTTAGAAGATTACTTGAGAAAAAACAAATGAAATGTTTGATTTGATTTCTTAGATTGGATATAGTGTTTCTATTCTCAGTGACTCTAATTAGAAAGACCAAGAAAAGTGTTGCACTGTGTTTGGCTTTGATTATGTGGATAAGGGTGCTGAATCTAAAATACATTATACCATATATGATTTTTCCTTTTTTACAAGTAAACTGTTTTAGATTAATAGACTTTAGATCGCCCAACAAACAAGTATGATTCTGAAGTTTTCAATGTTGAAAGTTTAAGGTAAGATTTAATATTCCTACATTACTTTATTTTGTTAACCTTATGGATTTTATGCAAAATTACTCTAATATTTAGAGTAAATCAACAATGTTCCTAGTGTCAACTACAAGTTGGCACTTGCTATCTACCTCTACAAGGATTAATTCATATGCTGCTGCAGCTGCTGACCTTCAACACCCCATGAAAGAGTTCAGGGTAGAGATCAGAAACAGGGCACTCTGTACTCAGGGCAAAACTGGCAGAATAGGTAGTCAGATAGTTAGACATTTTCAGGAGCCAATTTTATGAATCCAATTCTTGTATCTCCTCATATCTAGAAAACCACTAAAATCCTTCATGGTGGTGACTGCTTCTCTTGACTACCAAAAGCTTCATAAGACTAGTTGAAACATTTTGGAAAAAATATGTGCTTGATTACATGTACTATCCCTTCACCAAAATCACCTATATACTGATCTTTCCCCTTTGCCTCTTTGGAGCAGTTTCTCAGAGCTATCTGAGGAGCTATAGCTGTCTCCCAGGATGCAGTCCTCATTTTGCCCCAAATAAACATAAGTTGCAACTCTCACACTCTGCATTTTTTTTTTTAAGTCAACACTAGGTAATTTTAATAAAACCACATTTGCATTAGCCTAAAGAAGTGTGAAGATGTTGGCATTAGTTAAGTTGGTGGGAAGAGGAAGGCACAGAGCTGTGAGACAGATAATTAGCTTTTTCTCTTACATGTCTCTGTATCATTTCATTGATCACAGTAAATACTTTTTACCTTTTGAGTTGTAAGAGAAACTGAATAACACAGTTTTATTTTCCACTCTTCCTCCTGTTTTTTTTTTTCCCTCCCTCTTTTTTTCCTTCCTTTCTTCCTCCCTCCCTGCCTTTCTCTTTTCTTTTGTTCTCTCAACATTTATTTTTCTAAATCTCTCCTTTTTTCCCTCATTTACTACACATTTATTCCTTCCACTTTTCTGGTTTTCTTGCTTTGAAGAAGAAAAGATATTATCACATAGTTTCATTTTCATTAAATCTTCTAATTGACCCATAATGAGATTATATTATAATCTCCAATACAATGTTTTTCCATTCGATTCTCTTGTGTCACTCTCCTAATCATTCATGTTTAATTCTAACCAGTTTTCTCCGGTTCTCTTCTTTCACCAGTACTGCTCTAATGATTAGAGAGGAGAATGAGAAAGGACTCCTAGATACCTATCTCACATCACCTAGGACACATCTCACATTGTGATGGGAATTTGTGTATCACCTCCTTAACTAGGAAACTTGCACAACTGTTATGACTCTTTATTTCAAAGAATAATTACTGGCTTATGATAAAAGGAGACTATGCCCTGAAAATATATGAATTCATTGTCTTTTCTGATCATGGAGAAAATAATCTGCTTAGTCTACCAGGCAAATTTAACAGATTTTTAGATAAGAAAAATGCTTCATTCCATAAATCTACAAGTACTGTCTATATGATATAATCAGATTGACTAAATTATCACCTTTTAATCACTAGATTTGTATCAAGAAGACACAACCTTGACTTTCTCAGTTCTTGTCTCCATCAATTCTAAATTAGTTTGGAGGTGAGATTAGCAGAGCAGCCCCAGAGGACTCTAATTTTGTAGCAAATTCTGCTCTAATGAAGAGGAAATTTACACCTCCTCAGTGGAACTGTTTATTTAGCAGTGAATCAGAAATTCACTGTCAAAATGTGAATTTTTTCTACCCATCACTAAGGATGCTTCCCCTGCAGTCATACAGCAGTGAGAAATCCCACAGTGTATAGGAACAAGGAGGGGGAGGAGGACAGAGCTTGATACATTGTTCCTAAACTTTACCTGCACTGTATCAAAGCATTCTATTTAAACAAAATCTATGTCATATGTAAATATACTCTCCAATTTATCTTGCAAAAAAAATAATTCTGATTTTAAAAAATATATCAGGTTTCCTTAACACAATCCTATTGGTCTAGTTTGAATTTAGTTAAAATTTGTGTGGGATATGAGAACAAATATTATGTCATTGAACCAGAGCTCTATGCTGTGGGAAAAAGCTGGTCTGACATTGCCTACGCTTGAAGCCAAGGATCATCATGGTTACTACAGGGAAACTTTTTTTTTTTTTAATCTAACAACTTCTCATCTTTTCCATGGGTATGGTTTTGATCCCTGTCTCCTGTACAATGTCACGAACCTCCATCCATAGTTCATCAGGTACTCTGTCTATAAGATCTAGTCCCTTAAATCTATTTCTCACTTCCACTGTATAATCATAAGGGATTTTATTTAGGTCATACCTGAATGATCTAGTGGTTTTCCTTACTTTCTTCAATTTAAGTCTGAATTTGACAATGAGAGTTCATGATCTAAGCCACAGTCAGCTCCCGGTCTGGTTTTTGCTGACTGTATAGAGTTTCTCCATCTTTGGCTTCAAAGAATATAATCAATCTGATTTCAGTGTTGACCATCTGGTGATGTCCATGTGTAGAGTCTTCTCTTGTGTTGTTGGAAAAGGGTGTTTGCTATGACCAGTGTGCTCTTTTGGCAAAACTCCATTAGCCTTTGCCATGCTTCATTCTGTACTTTATAGCCAAATTTGCCTGTGACTCCAGGTGTTTTTTGACTTCCTACTTTTGCATTCCAGTCCCCTATAATGAAAAGGACATCTTTCTTGGCTGTTAGTTCTAAAAGGTCTTGTAGGTCTTCATAGAACCGTTCAACTTCAGCTTCTTTAGTGTTACTGGTTGGGGCATAGACTTGGATTACTGTGATATTGAATGGTTTGCCTTGGAAACGAACAGAGATCATTCTGTCGTTTGAGACTGCATCCAAGTACTGCATTTCGGACTCTTTTGTTGACCATGATGGCTACTCCATTTCTTCTGAGGGATTCCTGCCCGCAGTAGTACATATAATGGTCATCTGAGTGAAATTCACCCATTCCAGTCCACTTGAGTTCACTGATTCCTAGAATGTTGACATTCACTCTTGCCATCTCTTGTTTGATCACTTCCAATTTGCCTTGATTCATGGACCTGACAGTCCAGGTTCCTATGCAATATTGCTCTTTACAGCATCAGACCTTGCTTCTATCACCAGTCACATCCACAGCTGGATATTGCTTTTGCTTTGGCTCCATCCCTTCATTTTTTCTGGAGTTATTTCTCCACTGATCTCCAGTAGCATATTGGGCACCTACTGACCTGGGGAGTTCCTCTTTCAGTATCCTATCACTTTGCCTTTTCATACTTTTCATGGGGTTCTCAAGGCAAGAATACTGAATTGGTTTGCCATTAAAAGATGCTTACTCCTTGGAAGAAAAGTTATGACCAACCTAGATAGCATATTAAAAAGTAGAGATATTACTTTGCCAACAAAGATCAGTCTAGTCAAGGTTATGGTTTTTCCAGTGGTCATGTATGGATGTAAGAGTTGGACTGTGAAGAAAGCTGAGTGCCAAGAATTGATGCTTTTGAACTGTGGTGCTAGAGAAGACTCTTGAGAGTCCCTTGGACTGCAAGGAGATCCAACCAGTCCATCTTAAAGAGACCAGTCTTGGGTGTTCATTGAAAGATCTGATCCTGAGGCTGAAACTCCAATACTTTGGCCACCTCATGTGAAGAGTTGACTCATTGGAAAAGACCATGATGCTGGGAGGGATTGGGGGCAGGAGGAAAAGGGGACAACAGAGGATGAGATGGCTGGATGGCATCATTGACTCGATGCACATGAGTTTGGGTGAACTCCGGGAGTTGGTGATGGACAGGGAGGCCTGGTGTGCTGTGATTCATGGAGTCACAAGGAGTTAGTCACGACTGAGCGACTGAATTGAACTTCTCATCTTTGGTCTCTAGGTCTCCCTCAAAAGTACACAAAACCCTGTTGTTGTTGATGATGAAAAACAACTCCCAAACCCTGCCTATCAGCTCTGTTCTGCCCCTTTGTGTACCCCTTTTCCCTTCCAGGCTCTCTCTCCAACCACCCGCTACCCTCTAAGGACTTCACCCTCCACAATCACTTATATATTTTTTTCAGTCAAATATTTCCATCACTTAGAAAAGTATAGGAAATATCATTAAAATCTGTTTGTCTTCTTATAGAACTATCAAATCTTAATTTTTTCTACATTTGCTACAGATTCTAATTTAAATAAAAGTATTATACTTACATTTGAAGTCCCTTATGTAATCTTTGCTGGAGAAGGCAATGGCACCCCACTCTAGTACTCTTGCCTGGAAAATCCCATGGATGGAGGAGCCTGGTGGGCTACAGTCCATGGGGTCGCTGAGAGTCGGACACGACTGAGCGACTTCACTTTCACTTTTCACTCTTATGCATTGGAGAAGGAAATGGCAACCCACTCCAGTGTTCTTGCCTTGAGAATCCCAGGGACAGGGGAGCCTGGTGGGCTGCCATCTATGGGGTCGCACAGAGTCGGACATGACTGAAGCAACTTAGCAGCATGTAATCTTTCCCAGTCACATTTCCCTTTCTCTTTCATAGAGGTAATTTTTATCCTTAGTTTTTGTTTTTGTTTTTGTTTTTTTTAAATCTCTGTATTTTATTCCTACTTTTATATGTTTGTTAATCAACAAGCACATATAGAACATTTTTGTATTTTTATATTTCATATGAATGGCACTGAATTGCTTATTGTTATAAGATTTTGAGTTAACACTGCTTTTTGAAATTCCTGTTGATATTTGAGTTCTAATTTTTCATTTTAATTGTGAATACCACATGGTCTAATCAGGTTATATTTTCTAATTAAATGATTTAAACTGTTATTTAGATATTTTTCTAAGTTATTTATTTATTTTTGGTAAGGCTTAGCTTAGACATCCCCTCCTCTAGTAGGTCTTCTAGGAGAGACAAAGATTATTTAGTAGCTCTTTTTGTGCTCCCATTTGAGGGTCAACTTAATTCTATGGGAATGAACTCTTTGAATGTCTTTCTTTTCATCTTATCTCATAACTTCTTAAAGAAATTACTGTGTATTTTTCCTCATTCTATCTCCAATGCTGTGATAGATATTTATTGAATTAGTAGATCCACTGAGGAGAAATCCCAAAGAAATATAATACAAAATTGGTTGGTTATAGGAAAGAATTTTCATTTAAATATAAAGTAGTCACACTGCTAAAGGCTACAGGATAGTGGATTCAATTACAAAATAATCCCCATATGAGTATTATTTTATCTAGGATACATATCCATGTATACATCTATATCTAGAAATGTAGAGAAATAACTCAACCAGGGAAATCATTTAATGAATTTGCCATATTTTTCCAAGATAGTGACCTGAATGACCTATTCATTTTGGTAAAACAAAATGGAAATACATTGTAACATGACAGCATAGTTTTCAAAGCTAAAAGTCATAATTATTTTTCTCTTTGTATTTTTTTTTTCAATTTAGAAAGACATAAGGTGACCATAGTAGCTATCATAAATATGACAAGAAGACCTAATAGTTAGTAGCAGACTTCAGCTGCTGTCACTTAAAGTAGCACTTGAGGTGCAAGCAAGTGGCATTCTATTTTCTAGTGAACTGAGGCCTGGAGTGTCTTAAAAATCTTACTAATTAGGATTAATTTTTTTATTTGCTCTTATACATAACATTTTCACTCTTTCGATGTAAGTAGCTAATCAATCCCAAATCCTTCTTTAAAAATCATGTAGAAACAAGCAGATTTTAAAAAATCAAATAGAAATGAAGAAGACATGGTATTATGAAGTGACACAGCAATGCCTGTTAATTTAAGGTGAAAGCAGATCTATCTGTTTAGGATGTAATACTATATAGTCTCTGAGTTGAATCTTAATATAAAAGAATAATAATTGCACTAATTTAGAAAGATGCTTCATTGTAAATTGCAGTCATATTCTAAGAGTGACCTGGGAAACATTAAACTGACCAAGTCTAGAGTTCTAGCTAATTCTCAAGATAACATAGTTCGTTAAAAAGAGCAATGGCCCTGGAGAGAGATGAAGTGAGTTTTCCTAAATCCTTACCAATGATGAGTTAAGGCAAATCTCTTCTTCCACCTCATCTATGAAAAGAATAAACTTGAAGGCAGGAGCCTAGGCCCAACTGGTCTCTAAAGGTCCCTTTCTGTTAGATAGTTTTTGGCAAAACACCCTTACTAAAGACATAAAATATCTTAAAAATAATCAGTTGCTCTAAAAGAGTAGACCGAGCTTTTAATCAAGGGACAGGAGAATGACTAGCCCATGGATCCTCAGTAAATACATTACCATGGGAAAAAAAAAGAATATAAAATGGAGGCTAGGATTACAGAATGGTGACTATTTCATTCTTGTTGCTGATATTTAGTACGTGGTGCAAAGCTCTGGAAATTTTATACTTCTACAGAGTTGAAAGCAATAAATGTGGGAATTGAGGTACAGGGAGGCACAAGTCTTCCCAAGAATGCCAGTTTCAAAATCCAGAGTACAGTCAGGCTTCTTGACCTCTTGGTCTTTTATCTATGTGCTGCCTTTGCAGTTTTCACTAATGCATTATAATAATTTGTATTTAGTATGGCTTACTTTTGCAAAGAGAAAAGGTGAGGTAGTTGATAGATTTTAACAGTATATGTAATGATTAATAAAATACTGATCATATTAATAAGAGTCACTAAATATATGACTTTTTTCATTGTTTAAAGAGAAGCATTAGGCAGCTGCTAGTCAGGATCATTTTTTAACACTTATCTGATTAAGAATGATCTTTTTATACGAACGCATATATATGGAATTTAGAAAGATGGTAATGATAACCCTGTATGCGAGACAGCAAAAGAGACACAGATGTATATATAACAGTCTTTTGGACTCTGTGGGAGAGGGAGCCGGGGGATGATTTGGGAGAATGGCATTGAAACATGTATAATATCATATAAGAAATGAATTGCCAGTCCAGGTTTGATGCAGGATACAGGATGCTTGGGGCTGGTGCACTGGGATGACCCAGAGGGATGGTATGGGAAGGGATGTGGGAGGGGGGTTCAGGATTGGGAACATGTGTACACCTGTGGCGGATTCATGTTGATGTATGGCAAAACCAATACAATAGTGTAAAGTAATTAGCCTCTAATTAAAATAAATAAATTTAAATTAAAAAAAAAAGAATGATCTTTTTGGCCCTCATGTGTACCATGAGCTGTATATTTCTATTCAATGAGAATCTAGCTTCAGATTCAAAGATTTATTGCAATACAATAAATTATATGGAAATATAAATAGGCTTAGCGGACTTGGGATTTTATTTCTAAAAATTAAAAAAAAAAAAAAAAAAAAACGCACATGAATAATGTGCCAGGAACAGAAACCTATTTACAGAGATATTCTACAGAAGACTAAACAAAAACATATAAATTATTGTTTCAAGGTTAAAAAAAATAATAATAATTCTTCTTGTGAGATAGCCTAAATCACAACATACTCACAAACCTCTCCCTCCTTTGTCAAGTAAAATCTAGCAGGGACAAGTTTTGTCCAAGTGGTGTATTGACAGTCAACCTGCATGGATGATATGCCAAATTCCTTTGAAAAGCAGAGTTATACCCAAAGAATAAGTAAAAGATAATTTGTATTCTGGCCTTTTTGGCATCGAACTCTGAATTCATTTGCTACTGCAATAATCAGATCATACTGCAATGATCACTAGGAAAGTTCAGCGTAGTTTCAGGCATCTTTATGAAGACTAAGAGTAGAAGAGATTACGTATACATCCAAGCAAACCTTTACCTGAACATGTTTGATTGGATTCATCTTCATTACTCCCACAATCATTAGCTCCATCACAAAGCCATCTCTTGGGGATACAGCGATTATTCTTGCATTTAAATTGATCATCAGGACAGCTATGATTGTCTGGGGTGGGAAGGGGGGGAAAGAGGAGAAGCAAATTTAATAATTTTAAACTAGATAAAATTATAATTATTTTAAGGCAAAGATATGGAAAATTTATGGTAATTATATTATAGTACAATTGATCTATATCTTCTGTCATTCACGGTCTCATATTTTATACCAAATAATAATACACTAGGCTGTGTTAAAATGTAGTAGTTGTATAGAAAATATCAAGGAATTCAAGTTCATATACAAGGAAATACATTCATTTTTCAAGTCTTCAGAAAAACCAACTATATCACTATCTCTTTTCTCATCCCTAATCACAATAGGTGATTTAGCTTCAGATTTTTTACCAAAAACATAAAGTTAACCTCAAATGTTAATGTGGAACATAACAAGTAGGTATCAAATAACTTAATCATACATCAAAAATACTTTTTTTTAAAACCATACATCTACACAAGTACTTCTTGAAACATTAAATAAGCTTGATTGTGTTATGTTTTGCTTAATGTTTTCTGGGGCTAGAAGGAAAATTCTAGAGAAAAATGCATTACTTGTGACCTGGAGTTGGTGCTAAATAGGAGATTCTGAGTAATTTTAATAATGAAAATAATCATCATGAGTCTTTTCCCCTAATACAAACAAATAAACGTGAAGCCGCAAAATATACCGAGGACATGATCCACCCTCTAAGGGAAGCTGACCACAGCTAAGGATTAAACCTCTAGTATCTAAGCACAGCAGGAGGCCATTTAAGGTTTACCTCCTGTGATCTTTTCCCCTGCATTCTGGAGTCTAAATTCCTAACTGATTTGACATGCTCTTCAGTATCCGTTTTATAATTTCTACATTCTTTCTGAAGTAATTTTCCTTGTGCCCAGTAGTTGCACTTCTGTATGATAAAAATACATGTTGGTATTAGTTCTATTTAGAATTTGAAAAAATAGCCAATTTATCATGCTGTTGCATAGCAAATGTATTCCTTTCTAGTCAGTTTCTACAAAACACTATTTATTTAAAGTAGTCATAGTGATGAAGCAGTTTTTATCACTTTTCAGAAGTTCTCTTTTGTGCATAGTAAATAAATGTGAGGAAAAGGCCTTATGTTTTCTGGTATTTACGTGTGATTAACATTTTCTATTCACTTTAGGGACTTTAACAAGAATAGCTGCTCAGGAGGATAAAAGTCATCCAATATATTAGAGGGTCAACATTTTCAAGTACTAACATTATGCAGAAGCACTTTACAGAAGCTTGATCAGAAACCTTTGCTATTTTCACAATGTTATAAATGCAAGGTTAAAAAGGAGGACCAAATACAATCATTGTCTTGTGATTTGGAGTTGAGAACTAAAATGATAACAGAATTCAAGGTTGCAGCTTATGAGTACTTGCAACCTAAAATAAACTCCTGAAATTAATTATGCAGTGCTGATATATTAACTACGGGATCCCAAGAATATAATGCTGCTTAGAATCATTGCTGGAGAAGGCAATGGCACCCTACTCCAGTACTCTTGCCTGGAAAATCCCATGGATGGAGGAGCCTGGTAGGCTGCAGTCCATGGGGTCGCTGAGAGTCGGACATGACTGAGCGACTTCACTTTCACTTTTCACTTTCATGCAATGGAGAAGGAAATGGCAACCCACTCCAGTGTTCTTGCCTGGAGAATCCCAGGGATGGGAGAGCCTGATGGGCTGCCGTCTATGGGGTCGCACAGAGTCGGACATCACTGAAGCAACTTAGCAACAGCAGAATCATTGCAATGTTTAAAGAAGACACCATGTTGCTGGAAGGTGACCAGAGATGTTTAATTTTACTTTGCCCCTCTGACTCAGTCATTCATTCATCCATGTGCTAGCTACTGTGCTAGACACTGAGACTACAAAGATGCTACAAATTAATGTGTCCCCTCATATTCATTTATAGATGCATCAAATAAATAAGCATGAAGTTGCAATATGGTTTTGCAACTACCATAATAAAAGAATATCCAAGAGATGTTTAACTCAAGTGGGCGGTATTGAGAAAAGAGATGGCTAGTATACAAAAAAGACTTCCCTGTGGAGATAGTGGTAAACTGTGGTGAAATTCATAACTGGGAACAGAGAATGCAATGTCACTGAAGACAAAAAGAGAAGGAAAAGAAAAGTTTTAGAGATTTATAAGTAGTTCCACTTGATAAAGACAAAGAGGGTAAGTAGAAACATGATAGACATTTAAAGCCAAAAATGACATAACATGAAGTACTTTATATGAGAGTTAATGGATTTTAGAATTTAACTTTCTGATTATCCAGTTAATTGAAGTAACAAGATTACATTGCTATTAATCTGGAAGAAGTATGGAAAGTGGGCTTTAGTTAAGGGAAGACTAGTGAAAGACTAGAATTGAATACAGACTATACATAAAATTGGAGAAGGAAATGGCAGCCACTCCAGTATTCTTGCCTGGAGAATCCCATGGACAGAAGAGCCCAGCAGGCTACAGTCCATGGGGTCACAAGAGTTGGACACGACTTAGCGACTAAACCACCACCAACTATACATAAAATAGAAGATGCCAGGAAAAGCCCATGGTGTAGGCTTGGATGAGGGGATAAATAAGTTCTAAAAATAATGAACAATACAGACTAGGAATTTTAATACTACAATTAACAGTGCAAATGTAATGTCCCTTATACTCTTGGAGGAAATTAGCTTGTGAGTTGGTGAAAAAAACAATCATGCAGAACATGAACCCATAGGATTAATTCCTAAATACTGTAATGAAACACCTCTGCTCTGCACAGGCACTGTGACTATGCAGGGAGTTGATACATAGGGAGCATTCATTGCAACCATGAATAAACATTAGAGTCATGAAGAATGAGACAATCTAATCAATAAATAACATATTGTTTGTGTTAAAAAGAAGAGGAAGAAAACACCCTTTATCTTTAGATGAAATTCTCCTCCCACTTCAAAATTTTTGGCTGGTTGTATCAATTTAATATTTAACATTTTATTTGCAGCACAATTTAGAGTATAAATATTAATATTAATATGATTGAAAATAAGTACATAATGTTGAATATTTGGAAATGAAGAGAAAGGAATGTTATATATTAATTAAATTTATTTTATTATATATTTTATAAACTTTGAAAATAATTTTTAAAGTCCATATGTTAAGAATTTGTGCCCAAATTCATATTACAGGTGCTCAGACCAATTTTGCTCATTCTTAACAAAGAATCTTTAAAACTTCATCTTTATATTCTTGATATTTAAAAAAAAAAAAAGGAAAATGGAGGATTGCCAAAAAACTCTAAATCAGTTCAGCCTCTTTAACTTAAAAGTCATTAATTGAAAAATAATCATTTTCTTTTTAAAAATAATGTATCTAAGTCAAATGAAAAGACTAAAGATAAATATGTCCAACATATACCTCTCTCCATGTGAAATATTTTATATCTTTCAACAACACTAAGGTAATGATTCGAATCAAATATATTTTCAAAAGTTTATTTAATCTGCTTCTCAAATTGTTTTCCTCTACATGTGTGGGTCATTGCCTGATCCCTATGAGAAACATGAAACTGTTCCTATTGCCACAAATGAAGAAGAGCTAAACAGAAGGCAAGGGGAGAAATCAAACATTTAACTTCCTTAATAATCTGAGTGTCCCATATGTCTCTCCTACTATGAACTGAGCCAATGAAGTTAGGTAATAACATGTTCCAAACACATGTCTGTTTCCTTGGACCATTTCCAAGCCTCTGTTGCCAAGGAGCAATGGAGTGGACTGTGACCTTCTTTATGAGTAATTCTGCCTTGGGGGAGTTTAAATTGATTTTTCACATCTTTAAATTCAGAGATCTGAAGGGGTCTCCTGGAGCAACCTTCTAACAATGGTATGGTGGTGCTGATGGCACAAAACAGGAAAGAAAAGAATTTCTGAAGCAACCAAATGGTGATATTTAAAGATGTGGAAGGATGAGAAAAATTGTACTTTAAAGGTATACAAAGAAGGTCATCTAGGTCTAACGTCTATACAAAACAATGACTGGGAAAAAAAAAAAAACAGTTCAATTTGCATTAATGATAATTTTAGATATTCTCCCCCAGACTGCTTTAATAGTTCACACACTCAAAAACTCAGCACGTTTTAATATCACTTGTAGGAGAACCTACAGCAACTGAGTGAATCTTCATCACTTCCATCCAGACAGTCATCATCACCATCACATTTCCACCGAGCTTGGATACAGTGTCTGTTTCTGCAGCGAAATTCTCCAGCTTTACATATCTGAGGCAATACTTCTCCAGGATTAACTAGGGTTTAAAAAACAAACAAACAAGGTATATAAACAGCACTGGATATTTTCAATGCATTAAAAGATAATTTTGTATAATAATAACATATTGATTTCATTGCATTTCACAGAAAATAATGAAAGCATTGTAGAGGCAACCATCGCTGGAAATGAGAAAATTTTAAGTTTTTCCAACAATAATTATTCCACAAGAATTGTGGAGATTCATTTTAAGCAAATATCACCAAAATAATAATAACAACAATGATAAAATACTATCTTATATTTTTGCTGTTTGTAGTTTTACTTTTTAAAGAACTTTCATTCAGAAGCTTAACTGAAGGCATGGCAAAGAATTTTATTACCTCAACCTTTAGAGTCATACATGACTGAGCTACTAACACTTTCACTTTTCACATAAATACATCAAAAACTAATTAAAGTGAAAAGACAAGGGAATAGCACACAGCATTGATGGTTATGTTTATATCACTGGCCTGAAAGTGTAAAAAAAAAAAAAAAAAAAACAGATCTGGTTAAATATTTATGGAAATTTTAAGTTAACCAAAACAATCTCATTATACATTCAGATTCTTTGGAGTGTTTTTATCATATATTCCATATTCTCTAATCAAATGTCAGAAATTCCATTAATTGGGATTTATTCACATATTGAAAGGGCTACTGTAGTAGCCCACTTCTCTGAGTGGATTCAATAGAATCTTAAAACTGAAGGGAATGTGATGACAGCTAAAGTAAATGATCTGTATTTCATTGACTGAAAAAGACACTGAATTATAAAAAAAAAGTGGCTTATTACTAGAAGAAACAGAAGCCAGTTTTTCCATTCTAGATCTAATGGCTTTAAATTTTATTTGGGGTAGCTGGTTCACATTGATGAACTGTCAGAAAACCTATGTGGACTTCAATAATAAGGGGTATTAAGAAAACATATGTGGCATTTCCAGAACACTCTTTTAACCCTTTAACCCTTGTATTTTCCCTGAGGCAGAGAATGAAAGAGGAAACACAGCACTGAACCACAGCTGCAAAGAATCTGCTTCAGAGAGTGAGGCAACAAGACACAAGGCATGTGGGTGCACGGGGTAGAGAACGTAAAACTGTCCCATATAATCCAGATTCTCATGTAAGGTCTTTTTAAAAATATTAAGGTCTTAAGGGCGAAACATACAGTCAGTGTGGTGAGTGAAACATTCAATGAGATCAAAGATAATCGTGTATTTTCTGTTCCCTCTCACAAAAGTGGACTTTGTATATAGGACCTAACAGTAATTTTTCCTCCTTGTTTAATCTTTCTCAATAACAAAATGCAGAAGAAGCAATTTCTTTAATGCTGCCATTGCATAAAGTCACTTGAAAGTAACAATTTTTAAAAGAATATATAGGTACATATTCATATAAATGTATATATATGCATTCATATGTATGCATGTGTGTATATTATGTGTGTGTGTGTGTGTGTGTGTGTAGTTGTTTTGTGTGTGTCCAATTCTTTTGCAACCCCATGGACTGTATCCCACCAGGCTCCTCTGTCCATGGGATTTTCCAGGCAAGAATACTGGAGACTGAGCCACCAGGCATGACCACACACACACACATATATACACACACATATATATGTATGTATAAAGAGAGCAAGGAAAAAAGAGAACACATCTCAAGGAAATGACAACAAATAAAAACAGAAATGGCAGGTCACTGGGTCCCTTACTCAATCCCAGGGTAACTTTTATAGTAGCAACTAGGAATGAGGATGGGAATCATGACAAAATGGAGGTATAATGTGGGATGTATCTGACCATCTCTAGGATTTAGCTTTTCTCTCAGAATCTCTAGAACTGATCACTAACAACATGCAAAGTCCCCTTATTTTGAACTTTGTCTGCTTGGTTAGATCTTAAGATCTTTGAGGGTGGTATAGTTCCTTCTTTTGACTCTACATAAGTCCAACTTAGAACTGGAACTAGTAGCTTGATTAATTTCTATTTTATAATTATTAAGCCTAATAGTCAATAGTCTCTCAGAATTAATTTTTTTTCCCTATGGGACAAAAAACCTGATTGGAGATGTAATCAGTTTTCTTCCCTACTTGAGTTCAGGTTTAAGATTTTCTTAAATCATGTCAAAAGAAATAGTCAATTCTGTTGTCTCACAGCTTGAAGATTGCAGAAAACAAGAAATGATTGATTTCAACTGATAAAAATCTCCCTAATTTAAAAGATGTTTTTGCATGATCGTTGATCAAATAACTTAATTCACAGTTTTAAGGAATGATCAAAAATATCCATAGACAAGAGTGAAATCATACTTGCTTCTGAAAAATTATATCTATATTAAAGAAGTTTAATTTGTCCAGGGAAAGACAAACTATCCTAGAAAATTGATATTTCCAAATTAAATACTCTTTAACATAATCAATTTAGAGACAAGGTCTTTAAGTCCACTTAAGGTTCAAATGCTTTCAACCGATAATTAGATCATTATGGAATGAATGAAAACAGGAATAATTTCTAAACTTGTTTTAAACACAGTTTCATATATATGTGGGTAGTCAGTTATTTTAAAATGATGTTTGCTCATATACAGTTGGCACTTTTCAAAAACAGATTACAAAGGCTACATTTTTATTTTTCATGATAGGTTAAGGATAATTGCTTGAAAGACAGTAGAGCTTACCTCCTGAGATAATTTAACTTTTGTATTTACTGCTTCTGATAATGATTTATATCAATGTCATTAATACATATGAGTAATCACTTGTAACAGCAGTTAGGTATCACTTATATCTATAATGACACATATTAAACATATACGAATATTTTTGACATTTAAAAGTTTGTCTACAATTCTTCTAAGCCCTATAATTTGTTGGACAGGCATTTCTTCTTGGTGTTTCTACATGTCTTGTGTCAGCTTCTTTCTGGACTATTTTTTCAAGGATGTTTAAATAGCTAACAGCCTCGGAAGATACAAATGGTGCTTCCTTTTAGAATAGAGAGCAGGTTTGCTCCTTAACCAGGATAATAAAAGATAATATCTCTCTTCAGAGCAAAGGTTGGGTAGATTTTCTAGCAGACTTTTAAGCTCAAGAGTTCTTCATCTGTGGTACAAACACATTCTGTGTGCCACCTCTACCTGGCCTCTCTGGGCCTAGTTTTCATATGACGTGGAGGTGGGATGGAGCAAGGAGAACCAAAGTGAATGTGCAACTTAGTGACCTGCTTTGATTAATAAAATCGTTTCTGCCTGATCCAGGAATTGCATGTCTTTTGTCTAAATCTATGAAACTCTGGTGGGTTAACATGTTAGTTGGCAATGTGGGTAAACTTTCAGACTCTTCATAATCATAAAGATTTTTTTTAAGATGTTGAGTTCTAATTTCCAATATCTCCCAGGGCATTTGGCATCATTACTGTACTCAGCCCTAACCCACGCCTTTCAGATGTAATCAGTAGTTATATCACAAGAAATCATGTTATCAATGCTGACTAGGTTTGTTCAGGACATAATGATAAAAGACAGGTCATCTTTGAGCCCACAATGCCCATTATCACATTAAAATCTAATGTGATAGGTGATAATATGGATAAGATAGCAATTTAGACATTCCAAAATGTGGTCTTTTTCTTAGCATTCACCTACCTGTGGAACTGGGTAGCAACATTATCTACCAAATAACCCAAACTGATGGCCAGGCAATCTACCAAATCTTGCAAGAATCAACATGATGATGAAGCAAGTACATCTAGCATCAATTAAGAGAGTGAATAGCTTCCATTAAAAAATAAGACCATTATTCTGTACACCTTGCACAAACTTCTACAAAGGCATTATTTTATAAGTAACGTTCACATATCTTGTGTTTTCACAAGATTTTTGACTATATGAAGGACAATGTCACATATTACAGAACAAAAAATGCCTAGAATAGAACCAGGTACAGAAGAAATGTTCAAAAATACTTGTTGCCTGACTTCCTGGAATTAACAGAGGCTGATGATTCTATATTACAGCCATTATTACAGTGAGATATTCTATCTCTGGAGATTGAATAAATACTTTAATACTTCAATAAATACATTACAACTTCAACTGGCTCAGCAATTAATGTTCTATCACCTGAGAATGTGAACAGAGTTAGTTTAAAGGGGGGGAAAAAAAAAAAAAGATATGTAACTAGAAAGAGCGATAAAGTTCTCCCCATAACCAAAACATACAGGAAAAGTTCCACCATCCATGCCACTTTGTTCCAAGGCTTAATGTGATGGAACCCATGTTGCACTTGGGTATTTAGGCACAACCATGAATTGCTTTCAGCATATTAACAGACAGTATACTTGTAATCTTAGCTTCAGAGTTGTACTTGAATTTGAAAACTGATTCAAAACCTATAATTCTACTGTCAGGGTCACTTCCAGTAAAAATATTATAACATTATCTCACTAGTAAGAAAACTGGCAAAGTAAGAAACAATCCTTTAATTTCGGCTTTGAAAATAAAATGACATGAATCATGACATGCCTGGCAAGGAGCTGCCAGTTTTCACACATCCTATGATACCTGCTGCTAGAGCAGTGGAATTAGAAGGTCTCTGCACGACCCATCAATAAACTGCAAGGGAAATATGCACCCCAGAATTAACTCTTTTCTTTGGTAAAAACTGGTAGAATGATTGATAGTGTTAATGTCCAGATCATAAAGAAGTAAATGAAGAAATCTTACTAATAAACTTTTAATTATTTTAGTTTTAAATCATATATTTGGACTTCAGTTCAGTGTTTGAATTTAATACATATGGTCCTGACCTTGGTTTAATAAGCTTTGGTGCCCAAGAACAAGTTTCTATGTTTCTAATTTTGCTTTTCTTCTCTTCAACCCCATCGTGGTAATCTATTCTAAACTAGCTCTTACTCCTCTCTCAATTAATGTTTTGCTGTTGATTATACCAAACTTATGATTAATTAGTAATAAAACCATTAGTCTAAGATAAAAGTATAGTACACTTTCTCAATTGTTCTTGTATGTTTCACATTAGGATATGTTTATTTGCTTAACAGATTTTTTTTTTTTTTTTGGCATTTTGGGAGTACACCATTTCTAACTATTCCTTGATTTGAATAGGGGAAGAGAAAAACCTAAAAGAAAACTTGGAAGTTGTAGTTTGCTGAATGACTCTGTGTAAGCCTGCCCATATAGGAAGGCAGTGTGAAAAATGCTGCTATGGTTTTTGAATTTTCTCCTTATCATAGCAGGATGACCTTTCATTAGACAGAGTGGTCTTCTGAGCAGCCAACCTAAGTGGTACATAATCTTCTGTGAGTTCCTATGCACAGGAGGCCATAAATATTCATCTGGATGAGGCTTCTAAACTTTTTACTGCCTTAAACTTTTTACTACACATTAGATTGCATATATCCTAGAACATAAGGCTTGTCACAGCTGAACAGATAAATGGCTGAGCCATAGCAGAGCACTGTTTTTGACAGAGGAATATATCTGGTGCTCCAGAAGGTGAAGAAGGTCACAGAGTACCACTGACATATAATTGTGCAATGCTACCCTTGGATGACCAATATTTTGGTCAATGTTTAAGTTGATCTCTTGGGTAAGGCATATTGGAAAGGTCTATTCTTTTTTTTTTTTTTCCAGGCCACAAAAGAGGCATTTAAATAATTACTGTGCTATTGTCTCAATACTCTAGACAAAATTATTATGTTATTTTGAAAAAAAAAAGTGACTATCATTTTTTTAGGAGCTTATCTTACTTTCTTGGTATTACTCATGTTCTCATTTATTAATTTTCTATGTTGTGATTTTTCCCTTCAAAGTCATCAAGATAAATTAAAAAGAAATAAACTCACTTGATCAGTAATCAACTGGTTTTACATATGCTTCTACAGGGCAGTAAGTTTCCAGTTACTACACTACACCAGGTCTCATTTCTAATTGTAAGAAGATTTGACCATGACACAGGAGGTTCACAAAAACGAAGAGCCCAGCCTACTCTCACTCTTAATTCCTTCCAGGCATGGCATTAGAATGCATCCTTAATCAACCATGTAGCATACCAATATTTTTTCTGTTGGATGAATGCCTCCTCTGGCATTGCTTTCTGGCACAAGTTCATTGAGAAACAACCACTGGTGTCTAATTCTGGCCTGACCATCTGCCAATGGGTTTTTGTTCATTTGATGCCAGTTCAGTGAGGATGACTAAAACCAGGAAGATCATATCTCAATGATTGCAGCATGTATTTTTGTTTTGCTACAGATTAATATTGAAAGCCAGTTAAAATGTTATTAGTTGAATAACAAGTCTGTAATCTGGCCTAAACTAAGTCAGAAGCCCAGAGGAATGAGCATTAAAGAGAGGTTAGTGACACACTGATACTTGTCTTGCCTTACAGTCTGCAACCATGAACTCCATGTATTTGTGTCCTTTCGAACTTTAATTTCCTCATCTGCAAACTAAGGCTAAATTATCTTTATAAAAAATTTGTTACTAAATGAATAGAAACTGGAATAATTTATATAAACACACTTTAAGTTTTTTGCAATAAATTAGTTACTATAATATTTCTCTTAATTTTCCCCATTACATTAGAAAAGAATTGAGATAAGTTTCATGCCATATGAAAAATCTAGTAAAATTTTAAACTTCTGATGCAATAACAAATTCTCAAATAAATAGTCACCTGCTTTTATGATTTAACATTGTTTAGTATAACATCTATAGATAAAAATACTAATTCTATCCCCTTTAATTGAATTGGAGTTACCTCATCCATGAATTATAAATATTAAAATACACCAATAGTCTCACAGTAATCTCCTTTAACTTTCACCATATGTATAGTCACATATAAACTATCATATAAAATCTCTTAACATCAGCTAAATTACCAACATTGTGCATAGTATTTCCTTACAAACAAAAAGTTACCTAATTTTTATTTATACAGAGATACTGCTGCTAAGTCGCTTCAGTTGTGTCCGACTCTGTGCGACCCCATAGACGGCAGCCCACCAGGCTCCCCTGTCCCTGGGATCCTCCAGGCAAGAACACTGGAGTGGGTTGCCATTTCCTTCTCCAATGCATGAAAGTGAAAAGTGAAAGTGAAGTCACTCAGTTGTGTCCGACCCTCAGCGACCCCATGGACTGCAGCCTTTCAGCCTCCTCCGTCCATGGGATTTTCCAGGCAAGAGTACTGGAGTGGGGTGCCATTGCCTTCTCCATATACAGAGATAACCCAGTGATAAATCTTTTATATATATCAATATCAATATAGGTATAGATATGCCAACACATACTGCTGCTCCTAAGTCACTTCAGTTGTGTCCAACTCTGTGCGACCCCATATACAGCAGCCCACCAGGCTCCCCCGTCCCTGGGATTCTCCAGGCAAGAACACTGGAGTGGGTTGTCATTTCCTTCTCCAATGCATAAAAGTGAAAGTGAAGTCGCTCAGTCGTGTCCGACTCTTCACGACCCCATGGACTGTAGCCTACCTACCAGGCTCCTCCATCCTTGGGATTTTCCAGGCAAGAGTACTGGAGTGGGTTGCCATTTCCTTCTCCATGCCAACACATAAGGAATCCATAATTTTTAATGGGGGATAAGAATAAAGGAAATAGAGAGGCAAATAATACATAATATCATAGTTTACACAATTAAAAATTAAAGAGCTAATTAGAAACTTTAAAGTTTAAAAAGTCATCTAGTTATTAGTACCTGATGTATACACTTTCCTTCCAATTACCCACGATGAAAACAAAGATGAAAATAAAAACTCTTAAGATTACTGAGAAATCAGCCTCTTGATCATTTTATTGACACTATCCTTACTGAATTTTGCCTTTTTTCAAGACCAAGAAGATGAGATTTGATATTCACTGAGAAGCCTCTCAAGTTATTCCAGTTGAAACTGAATAAGCTCATCTACCTTTAGGTGGAATGAAACGCCCTTTGCTCCTCCAGTACTGACAGTAAGGTCTGTGGTGACCATAAAAAGGAGACACTGCAGTGCTACTTTTCATCTTTGAGAGGAATTCTTGGGGCAGAACAAAGGCAGGAATGGACCTGGTGAAGATCCACAAAGGTTACTATCTTTGTATGCATGTGCCTCTGTGTGTGCATTTTATCTGTTCTAATGGCAAAGTCATCCAGCTAGAGTAGCATAGAATCCCATTTTGTACCAGAAGAATAGTCTTAGAAGGATCTATGCTAGAAATCAAACTGAGAAAGATACACATGAATCATACCATTTATCCCAATAACTAAGATAAGATTTAATATACCAGGCAACTGGACAGACTTTCTGCTGTTCAGAGCAATATTTAATACCTGTCTGTTCCCAAACTATAGGTCTTGGTAGATCTCTTCTCTTCTGATGTAAGCAAACAACAACCAAACAGAAATTACTAAATAATATCACTGAACAAAGGGAGGGATACCATCTGATGAATCAAAGGAAGTACACCTTAGAGAACTATTTCCTACAGGCAGTGTCTTATATAGGCAATTTAAACAATTCTATTAATAATGGGGGAAAAAAAAAACCTTGCCCATGGATAAATTCATATTTGTTTTCTGAAGTATATTAGATCAAAATATTCTCTAGTTATAAAGAACATTTCTAGAATTTTGAAGACAAATTTTGTTTGGTCATTAAGTAGCAAGTGCAATAAAGAAGATTTCAACTAATCTGCAATATTATTTCTTTTGGAGAAGAAAAGATGTGGATAAAATAATAAAAATGTTGATTTCTAAAGCTATATCTATTTATAATGCCATTATTGAACAATAAACTACTAGGGTGTTTTGATGTGGATCCTTATAACTATATATCATAGAAGTTATTATTATTTCTACTACTGATAATAATCATAGGTAATAGTTGCTGGATTCTTATACTGGATGATACACCTTGAAATGCCCTAGTAGTTTATTGTTCAATGATGACATTATAGATAGATTTTTCATTTATATGCAGCTACAGTTACTGATGGTGAGGATCCCTAACAATTTCAAGAAATATTTTCTTCTGTGGCATATAATTATTTTTAACTTTTACTAAGCTAGATGCTTCCCTGGTAGCTCAGCTGGTGGAGAATCTGCCTGCAATACAGGAGACCCCGGTTTGATTACTGGAGGAGGGCATGGCAACCCACTCCAGTATTCTTGGCTGGAGAATTCCCGTGAACAGAAGAGCCTGGGGGGCTACAGTCCATGGGGTCGCAAAGAGTGAGCTACAACTTAGTGACCGAGCAAAGCACAGCACAGCACAAGATCGATGCAGCAGTGCCAGGAAACTCAGCTAAACTGCATTATTATCATTATTCATTTGTATATTAGATATTAATTCCTTTAATTATTTATAGTCTAATTATACCTAAGTTATTATCTGAATTTCTCTTTCCAAGTTTGATTTTAATTCCTTTGGTTTCATCTGCTATTATTTGTCAAAAAGGCACAAATAAACCATGAGTGTAATATGAAAAGACACTTACATATGCAATTGGTCCCATTTTCATCTAAAAGTTGATTATCAGCACAGGAACATACTCGGCCTCCTGGGATGGCCAAGCACAGTGTACTACAGCCTCCATTATTGACTCGGCACATATTGTCACCTGCAAGAAGAGTGAAGAAACTTTGTCAGAGAACTCTTGACTCCATATAAAGTTAGCCAGTTGGGGTTCATGTTCTTTCTAGGAGATGTTTTGTAGGCATACAAGTGTACACACATATATACCATGGACACATTCATGTAATCAGGATTCCTGTAATCAGGATTCCTGCTGAATCATAAATGAAATTTAAAAAAGCTTAAAAAATATATGATGCACTGGTACATAAAAGGAATTTACATGTTGCTTGGAAGATATAGGGGTCTGTGTGCAGATAGGCAACAGAAGAGAAAAAGACAGAGTGGACTAAATGGTGTCTGTCCAGGACAGATTCCTAGAAGAGGCCTTGTATATGCAAGTTTGAGTTCTTCAGAAAGTAGTCTACAGACAGGCATTATGGATGTGCCTTTGAATCCCAAATAAACAGAAAGGGTTTCCCTGGGGGCTCAGATGGTAAAGAATCACCTGCAATGAAGGAGACCCAGGTTCAGTCCCTGGGTTGGGAAGATGCCCTGGAGAAAGGGAATGGCAATCCACTCCAGTATTCTTGCCTGGGAAATCCCATGGAGAGGGAAGCCTGGAAGGCTACAGTCCATGAGGTCGAAAAGAGTCAGACACAACTGAGTGACCAACACCAAACAGAAAGCAAACAAACACTGGGGAGATGGGAGGGATTTTCCTTCCTCTTTTGCAAGGAGTAAACTGGCATGTCAGTGCATTGAGGAAACAAGGAATGCAGGCTGCCTGTGAAGGCTCAAAAATGAGCAGCCTCACTGGCTTCGGGAGAACGTACAATACACAAGGGTAAAGTGGTGTCTCGGGAGGAAACAGCCGAGGCACTGAAGAGACATCGGTTGCTATCAATAAAGCAGGCTTGAAGGGAAATTCATAATGGTATTATTCATGAACATATGTGAGACACCCTTGGAGACTCAGATAAAACTGAGGTACATTTTTGAAGAGGCTGGAGAATCTGTTCTATAAAGGTGTACATCAAAGTAAAATTTAGGTTGTCATCATTTTGACGCTATTCATTCCCACAAGTTGGAAAGGTGAGGAAGAAAGTCTCTTTTCTGAGATACATAGGTGTAGACCAGCAGCCCAACTGGCAGTGTAAATGCCAGGATCATTTTACACTATGTATACACCTTGCATTTTCCAAGGTATCAATAAATAACATTTCAATTACATCAGAATATTTTACTCAAACATTAAAAATTAAGAGTTTTAATTACTGGGAGACATATAGTCAATAATATGATGATTAAAACTGTATTGGCAGTTAAAGTTCAAGTGCCAAAAATGTGACAAAAGTGACAGACTAGGCCATTATGCTTTGGGCTTCAGGGGTTAGATGTGAAGAGTATTAATAAATGAGCTAAAAAACTTGAAAGATTGCTATATGCAATAAATATTTAACTCACTCCCATAGATTATCATTGTGTCCTCAGATCAGAAAAAAAATTAAAGTGTACAATTATTTTTTTCTCATTATTCTGAGAAGTAAATTTAATTTGCAATGTTTATAAAAATTAAATATATATATATATATACATTTATATATATATATTTTTTAAGCTAAGGAAATTAAATTCAGTTCAGGTTTTTTTCAACAGGGAATAAAGAACATTTTTAGGCAACTTCCAGATTTAGTCATATTTATTCCAAGACAATGGAATGAACATATAATACTTCATAGGATGCATAGGTGTTCTGTCTACACTATGCACATTTTGTACAGGATTAAATTATATAGTGAATATTTTAGTAACATACAGAATCTAGAAAATGAGAATTAACTCAAAATATTTTAAGAAGTATATGAATAATATACAGCAGTAAGAAAAGAAGAAAGTACTAAAAACAATATTATGCTATATTTTCCTACCAAAAATATATGCTGAAAGTCATACTCTTTAATTCAACAGCATGATTCATACTTACTATTGCTATTGAATATAAAATTTAAGTATTTAGAAATAAATTACTATATTCAAGATTTAAAGTATATTCATTTTCTGTGAGTACAGTATATTAAAAGAGAGAAATTGGTATTTGTACTCTCATGATAGAAATTCAAAATCTAAATTAGTTTGAATAATTCCATATCTCATTAGAAACTGCTTAGAATGTTTTTATTTTAGTTATATCCCAATTTTTTTTTTAATTTATCACTTAAACATATTCCAGATAGGATTTATATAATACTGAAATGTTAATACCTTGCAAAAGTAGTCATATAAAAATATTTTCTTGAAAACATGACTGACTACAAAGAGCAGTAAAATCTTTACACATATATATCAATAAAAGTGTTCATTAACATACTGATAGCTTTCATTTTGAATATCTATAATTCATCAATCCCAGGGTTAGTTACCTCGCTGCTAAGTCACTTCAGTCGTGTCCAACTCTGTGCGACCCCATAGACAGCAGCCCACCAGGCACCCTGTCCCTGGAATTCTCCAGGCAAGAACACTGGAGTGGGTTGTCAAGTGAAGTCGCTCAGTTGTGTCCGACCCTCAGCGACCCCATGGACTGCAGCCCACCAGGCTCCTCCGTCCATAGGACTTTCCAGGCAAGAGTACTGGAGTGGGGTGCCATTGCCCTCTCTACACTTTTATTTTAATTTAAGTTTATAATAAAATTATAAAGATAGGTTTCATCTCATTGTGGGTGAAACTACTGAAGACCTAAAGAATTAAATGACTTCTCTAATATTTAGAAAAAATATATAAATAATCATTATAAAAGTAAGGATTTAGAGCACAAATTATTATTTATTTCCAGGTAATTCATATTATTTCTTTTTTTCATATATTTTCCAAATGAATAGAAATAAGAATTTATATTAATCTAAAATTTATGCTCCTATACTCTGACTTGTTTATATATGACAAAATAAAATTAGATCAATAAGGGTCAGAAAAATAACTGAAAACAACAAACTAAAATTCTAGATTAAGTCATTTAGGAAGTACTTTTAAAAAAATGAAATATGCAAGGAAAATAAATGACGAATAGTTTTTTAAATGAATTTTAAGGTAAGGTCTGTCTGGACCAAAAACATTACCTTTTTTCCTCAATCTAATAATTAGGAGAAGTAGGATTCTTCTGTCCCTTACAGTGTCTGCCACAGACTGTGTAAGTGAATGAATGAAACTTACAGTTAGCAAGTTGAATGACAGAAACAGTTATTTGTGTGTGTAGAAACAAGGTACAAGTATGTGGACAGATATGTCTGTTGTAACAAGATAAAGTATCTTGTTTCTATGTGAGTAAGAATATATATAATCTGTGCTACATAATTTGCAGTTTAAGGCAGATTAAAGATATATTTTTAAAGGTGTATCTGATATATTAGTGCTTTATAGTCTAAGATTGTTGAATCCTCAATTCTATAAATGTGTAGTCCAGGGACTCTTTATATTAAAAAAATAATTTAATAAAAATTTTAATAATAAAATTACAATGATTAAAAAAAAACACATGTCCCTTTCCCATATCTAAAAATATAGTAGCTATACAATTTTAATAAATTAAAATGGCTACATAAATGAATCATATAAAACTCTTTTGTGGTCAGATAAACTTGAATTTGAACCCTGGCTCCTTGTTTTCTGAGGAGAATGGCTACATTTGCCTGACTCTTGGATTTCTCATATGTATACTATAAATTAATAGGACTTATATTAAATGTCTTCAGTGAGATTTAAATAAGAATATTTAGCCCACTTACTGGTAGTTATAATTACCGTTAATAATTAGTAAATTTCATAACCCCATCATGGATCACAGCCTTGTCATGGTGAAGAGTATTGACGACTCCTCAGATAATTACTAGAGCCAGCAGGCTTTCAGAAGTGGAGAGAGGGGAATATCAATTCTGGACTCATTTTTAGTGCCTTTAGGATTTGAAACTTCTTGGTCAAGAAGCACCAGTTAGAACTAGACATGGAATAATTGACTGGTTCAAAATTGGGAGGGGAGTATGACACGGCTGTATACTGTCAGCTGCTATTTAACTGATATTCAGAGCACTATATCACGGAAAATGCCCAGCTAGATGAATCGCAAGTTGGAATCAAGACTTCTGGGAGAAATATCAACAACCTCAGACAGGCAAATGATACCTTCTAATGGAAGAAAGTGAATAGGAACTAATGAGCCTCTTGATGAGGGTGAAAGAGGAGAGTAAAAAATCTGGCTTAAAACTGAACATTCAAAAAACTAAATCATGGCATCTGATCCCATCTGTGACTGCAGCCATGAAATTAAAAGATGCTTACTCTTTGGAAGGAAAGTTATGACCAACCTAGACAGCATATTAAAAAGCAGAGACATTACTTTGCCAACAAAGGTCCCTCTAGTCAAGGTTATGGTTTTTCCAGTGGTCATGTATGGATGTGAGAGTTGGACTATAAAGAAAGCTGAGCACCAAAGAACTGATGCTTTTGAACTGTGGTGTTGAAGAAGACTCTTGAGAGTCCCTTGGACTGCAAGGAGATCCAACCAGTCCATCCTAAAGGAGATCAGTCCTGAGTGTTCATAGGAAGGACTGATGTTGAACTGAAACTCCAATACTTTGGCCACCTGATGCAAAGAGCTGACTCATTTGAAAAGACCCTGATGCTGGGAAAGATTGAGGGCAGGTGGAGAAGGGGACAACAGAGGATGAGATGGTTGAATGGTATCACCGACTCGATGGACATGCATTTGGGTAAACTCGGGGAGTGGGTGATAGATGGGGAAGCCTGGTATGCTGCAGCCCATGGGGTTGCAAAGAGTCAGACACAACTGAGCAACTGAACTAAACTGAACTTCATGGCAAACAGATGGGGAAAAAGTGGAAGTGGTAATAGATTTTAGTTTCTTGGCCTCCAAAATCATTGTGGACAGTGACTGCAGCCATGAAAGTAAAGATAGTCAAAGTTATGCTTTTTCCAGTGGTTATGTATGGATGTGAGAGCTGAACCATAAAGAAGACTGAGCGCTGAAGAATGGATGCTTTCAAATTTTGATGTTGGAGAAGACTGTTGAGCTTCCCTTGGACTGCAAGGAGGTCAAATCAGTCAACCCTAAAGAAATCAACCCTGAATATTCTTTGGAAGGACTGTTGCTGAAGCTTCAATACTTTGGCCACCTGATGTGCAGAGCTGACTCATTGAAAAAGTCTCTGATGCTGGGAAAGATTGAGGGCATGAGAAGGGAGCAGCAGAGGATGAGATAGTTAGATAGCATCACTGACTCAATGGCCATGAATTTGAGCAAACTCTGAGAGATAGTAGGGCTTCCCAGGTGGCATGGTGGTAAAGAATCTGCCTGTCAATGCAGAAGATGCAAGAGACACGGGTTCAATCCCTGGATTGGGAAAATCCCCTGGAGTAGGAAATGGAACCTATTTGAGTATTCTTGCGTGGAAAATTCCATGGACAGAAGAGCCTGGTGGGCTACAGTCTAAACTGTTAGAAATAATCAAATGTGACTTAATGACTAAACAACAACAAATTTCATATATTTATCATAGAAGCTGATCTATTACTTTTAATTTGATATGGGAAATTATTCATCAACATTTTTAAGAATATTGTCCTTAAGTAATGATGTCATTCTCTAAACATGCAGGAAATATAAGTGCACTTCTGAAACTAGATAATAAAAAGCTAAAAAAGTGTTAGTTTTATGTAATTGCTATACTTTCTATGAATTATTTTAGGAGAGGGTTATAAAATTGTTCTAGATAGCTAATGTAAATGAAAAGGAAAGAAAGCTTTTCAATTAAATGAGAAGAAACAATTTGATATGATAAAAACATTTTGACCATAAGCCCCTCAAAATTACTCAGAAATTAATTCCTAAATGTAACTTTCTGTTTAGTATGATTATATATCTATTGTTCTGAGATTAATTGGCATATTACCAAGTAATTTTATAGAGTTTTTCCTGATTACTAATTTTCTAACACCGAGTCTAAAAGTTTGGTTGTGGCATTGATAACATTCCTAAATATTTTTCATGGTGTTCCTGTGGTTGTGTGTGTGTGTGTGATATTAGCTATCATCTGTGTATTTATATGCATGTACTTATAGGCATATATATGAATACTATATGTAAATATACTCTATACTATAAATATAAGCTTTTTCTTTTATATTAGATATATGGAACAATTTTATAACCCTCTCTTTAAATACCTCATAGTATATACAGTCATATACTGTAGAAAAACAAGGTATAAAGCTATATAAGATCAGCTTATTTTCTTCCATGAAGAATTAATGATATGCACGACATGGTTTTCTATTCAATTACAAGTTTATTTTCAAAAAGGTCTATCAAGAGTATTTAATCAAAATTTATATGCCACTGATTATTATGTTTCTAAATATTTATTAATATTTAATATTCAAAAGATGTAAAGATAAATCTCACTGAAAGAAAAATGTAACATGATAACATGTTTACATTTGAACACCAGAGAACATTTTGTTTCATAATCTGACCACTTTAATCAATGTAGAAAAAGGTAGCAAATATTTAGATTCAAAGTAGGTTATCTAATTTCAATGTCTATTGACCAAAAAAGATGTTGACCAGGCATCATTTCTACATTCTATTGTCTGCTCTTGGTAATAAACTCAAAGTATTGATTATTTCTCCTAAGTTAATGAAAAATAATCAATCAATTTGGCTGAACACATATTCTCAATAAGACAACACCCTGAGTCATACAGCAAATTCCCACTGGCTATTATTTTACATATGGTAATGTATATGTTTAAACGTTATTCTCTTTGTTACCTAAATTCTGAGTAATTCTGTTTGTGGATAGCCTAATAAATATTAATAACTCATGCAGATTAAAAATATAAAAATCTTTTCTGATTTAATAAGACATGAATATCAGAGTAGATCATTTCACTTTCATAACATCTATAATAATTTAATATACCTCAAATGTATATGAATTGATCAGATAAATATACTGATATTTTTAAAAATACTATTATCCTTATATTATACATATATATATTTTAACATTTTCCCACAATGTTGCTTCCACACTGAAAGTTTTTCCACTTCTTACAATACTGACTCTTTGAAAACATTGAGGATTTTTACTTTAACAGCCTTCTCCAGTATAAATGACATGAAAAAGGAAGTATCTGAAAAAATCCTTGAACTTCACTCTAATAAAATTCCCAGAGTTACTCACTCAGGATATTTTGAACAATAAATAATAAATTTTTATGGTAACAAAGGCTAAGATTTGATTGACTTTGGAGTGACTAGACACCTTTTATCACAAAACTTCAGCAACACTGCCAAAATAAAATCTTTATGCAACCTCTGTGAAGTACTATTATATGTAAAACTCAGATGCAATTTTACATGGTTTTTAATACCTTGTTGCTTTCGTGGATCATAAATCTGAAGCCCAAACAAGGGTGGTCTTTCACGCCTCAGTAATGTCACCTCATTAGTTATCAAATCTAGTTGAAAAATGGAACCATTCATATAATCAGTCCAGAACACATAATTCCCATGATGCGACAGTCCAAAAGGATGGTTCAACTCTTTCCCACTGTAAACAATCTGTAAAATATAAACACATTGTGAAAAATCAGAACTGACTTTAGAAACATAACCAAATATTTAGAGAGAATACTCAAATAAGTAGAACAATGATCTAACTAAAAACTTTTCTCTCAGTATGTCTGAAAAATGGATTTCACAATGTGAGCATATTTTCCTGTTTTTAGGACATGTTATTTGAAGGAGACCATTTACATTGCATCCATTTCAATTCTCTCATACACAAAATTATACATATGGTCAAGAAATACAAACGATAAAATAACTTTGATACTCTTCCTTATCTCTTTTCTTATGATGTTTCAGTAAGATATTCTGGGATAGAAATTGATCTGAGTAATTAGTGGCATTATATATCTTGCAATATTGCTCATCCAATAGCCAAGGGATACAACATGGTCTTATAACACTGAGAGTAGATGGAAGGTATTGATTTAATACTTCTTAAGCCTGTAACATTAGGTTAAATGCAAATCAATCTTACTTATTTGGGGAAAGACATTTAAAGCATTGTTAGAGTTAACCAATGATTGAAATAGTCTTAACTGATTAATGCACTACATTTCTCAAATAGAATCTTTAGGAGATAGGCTTGGTCAATTGTGCAAACACCCTTTCAAAAAAAAGAAGGAAGTATATTGTCAAAGGAAACATTTTGGTAATTTCTCATATTCCATTTTCTTACTATTTAACTAAATATTGAAGCCATTCATAAGGCTATATGTGCTGAGGTGACTGACTATAGGAGAGAATATAGAGGTGATATTTTGCCAATGTTGCCTCTCTCACACAGTCAATGGCGTCCTCCATTTCACAGAATTATTTCAAAATCATTTTGCAATGATTCTACCAAAAGAGGTAAGAAGATGTTGATATTTATTCACATCCATGGGCTCGAAATTCAGTCTACTCTTGTATTCCAATTCCCATGTTATGAAGTTCTTTATTTGAGTAAGTGAATTATAATAACTTTGTCACAATACGTAGGCTAAATTTCAGCTTCAAATACTTGAAGATACTTGAACCAAATTGAGTTGGTTTGTCCTAGCAAACATCAATACTGTGGAAATACCATTTTCAAACAGCTCTGATATCCTAAGAGATTCTTTTAGAAATCCCACAAATCCTGGCATACCACAGTGAGCTGGGCCTGGTCTCCCGGAGGCAAGTGCCAGCTGCACTGCTTAATGCTCAGCCTCCTTCAGCCACCCCACAGAGACTACTGGCAGCTACCTCAGAGGGGTAAAAATAAACTTGAAAGTATTTTTAACACAACACAACAGGGCTCTGCGAAAGAAGCCCGTGGGTTAAAACAGCAGCATTTGTCTTTTACCTTCCTGTGAGTTCCATTCAAAAACACTTTCTCAATATGATCATAATAGGCGTCACACCAGTATAATGTGTGGGTGTGAAAGTCCAGAGTTAAACCGTTTGGCCACAGCATCTTTGAAGTCACAAAAATCTGCCGGTTGAAGCCATCCATCCAGGCCTTCTCGATCCTTCCCACGCTGTCATCTATTTCATCTTCCTCCCAGTCTGTCCAATACATCCAGCTAAGACGTGAAAAACCAGAGTGCATGTGTTATCTCAGTCAGCTGCCAGTATAGTGGGATGCTACCTCAGGTTTGGCAGCTCCACAGAAATTAATTACATCCTGATTTTTTCTCCTATCTAAATGCTTATCTGCCCAAAGGAGGAGGTAGCTGTGAAATACTCAGGGAAGTTAAGATTGGTGCAGTGGGGTGGGATGGGGGGCGGGGGGAGGCGCAAATGGGAGGTGACACACACACATATAATTGTGACTGATTCCTGTTGTTGTAAGGCCCAACACCACTGTAAAGCAATCATCCTTCAATTAAAAATTAAACAAAAATTGTGAAGTAAAGCCAGTCCAAGTAGACACATTTCAGAAAACCCGCAACCCCTACTATTGTACTTACTAGACTTGTTTATTCATTAACCTATCAGTAAGTGCCAAATATTGATTCCTTGTTTTTTTTTGGTATTGATACCAAGATTGTGAAATGACTCTTGAGGCATTGCTATTTTTAAATGTCCACTTATAAAACATATAATCAATTATATGATTAAATAGTAGATTGACTGGCATGACAATGATAGCACAGTTAATGATCTACTCCAGACATTATTTAAGCCCAGATAAATTATTATTATTTTTCAAGACAAGCAGTTGGATTGTCTTAGTTCTAAAGGGCACAGGCATACTGGGTTTGTTTGGCCAGGTCTAATTTGTCTTCCTGATGCAAATTATCTATGCTTTATTGCTGCTTATTATTACCCCCCAAACCCACAGAAGATGATTGAGCTGCACATAAGTTTAATAACAGCAGGTTGACTGACCTTGAGAGTTTGAGCTTTAATTTCTATCTCAAACAAAAGCATCTGCCTTTAAAAACAAATCTTTTGTGTAAGCTATAACAGTGGGAGAGGGGGTTTTGAGCTAATGTTCCAACTGCCTCATGAATAAGGTTAAAACCCTCCACATGTGTTGTACTTTTAGGGGTCATGTGAAAGTTCCTGAGTTACTAATTAAAGTGTAGGGTTTAATTCTGTCATCTTATATACTTTATAAAGCTTCAAAGCTTTTCTAAGCTGCTAACCTTGGAAGTGCCCTTATTAAATACCTTTGCCTCTCACATGTTCTGGATTTTAAAGAATTTCTGAGGTAATTTTAGACAAATCTGTGTTCATGACTAAAATTCTTACCATGATCTAAGCAAGCAGAATGGGGACAGCTAAGGATATAACATACCATCCACTCGTTTATGTCAATTAAACTCTTTTTAAATTCTTTTAACAGTTTATAATTATGCTGATATTCCTTTTTAGACCTGAGTAAATATATTTCGATTGGTGACTTTAGCAAGTCAAAATGCTAAAGTCAAAATGATTTTTTTCTAATCGTAGAAAAAAACATGGCATTATGCTTAGTCTGTATCATGCCTATTGAAGTGACTTTATTACTTGGACAAATTAGGAATAAACAGAAGATTCATTTGCTCTAGTCCAGTACTAGTTAGGTAAAACTACTTGACTTTAACTATATAAATCAATTATGTACAAGAAGTAGAAAACTTTTTCATCTATATTGATATCTTTCATGAAATTTTAAACAGTTAATCATAACCCAAATCACACATATATGAGTGTGCAAACATACACTTAAACACACACACACACACACACAAGATAATTCTTGATAGCCTGGTGGTGGTGGTTTAGTCCCTAAGTCGTGTCTGATTCTTGTGACCCTATGAATTGTAGCCTGCCAGGCTCCTCAGTCCATGAAGATTTTTTAGGCAAGAACACTAGAGTGGGTAGCCATTTCCTTCTCCGACCCAGGGATCAAACCCATTTCTCTGGCATGGCAGGCAGATTCTTTACTTACTGACCTACAAGGGAAGCCTAACATATTTTATATTGAATTACTATTTGAAAAACAGAATTGTTTGTGATACGATCCATTATCTGAGATTATTTTTAATCAAACAAAATATAAGAAAAACAAAACTTAAATAAGTGACGCCTATCTGACAAAAATGGGTCCTCCCCACTGGCTCAATGGTAAAAGAATTCACCTGCATTGCAAGAGATGCAGGAAATGTGGGTTTGATGACTGGCTCAGGAAGATCCCCTAAAGATGGAAATGACAACCCACTCCAGTATTCTTGCCTGGAGAATCCGTGGACTGAGGGGCATTGCAGGCTACAGTCTATAGGGTCACAAAGAGTCAGACATGACTGAAGGGACTGAGCACACACACTCAGCACATCTGACAGAAACTAGATATGTGATCATTACCTACCCATTTCATTATCTGATTAACAGTTATATTGTGAAGCCATATAATCATTATCAAAGATGATCATTCAAAAACACACAAAATGGAAAAACCTATAAAATAAGCCAAGCCCCTCCTCCAGGGGATCTTCCCAACCCAGGGATGGAACCCAGGTCTCCCACTTTGCAGGTGGATTCTTTACTGTCGAACCACCAGGGAAGCCCATAAAATAAGCAGGAGCTAACAAATATTTTTATAGGTTGGACTTGGGGTATCCCTCAAATAAAAATTAAGTTAAGCTGTCCTTTCTTATTATAAGAAAGAATACACCTCTATTTTTCAAGACCTGGTCAAATGCAATTTCTTAATGAAGTCTATCCCTAGCCTCTCTCAAAATTAGCCCTTTTTTCTGTTTCCCAGTGACAGTTCTTAGTTATTTTATAGAATTTATAGCATTTATACCTTGTATTGATTTTGATGGTGTTGCATGTCTGATAATTCTATTTTTAAATGTTCAAATAATTATGGGCAGGGCTTATTCCTTGTTCATATTTATACTCTGTAACATTAAACTTGGTTTTGTTGACATTAATCATGTCTCCAATTTAAACTGTATTATCTGATGGTCAATCCCCCAAAATTTAAATCTGTAAGATTTTCTGTCATGGAATTAAAATAAATTTTACTGTTTTAAAACTTGATTGAGTTGATGAGATGATATCTAGCTTTTAACTAGAGGATGTGGTGCTCTTGCTTAAGACAGGGTTATAGAAAATCCTGATTGGAGGGATATATGCATTGTTTTTGCATTTATCTTTTCTTAGAGACAATGTTTTGAGAAATCAGAACTGGAGGTATAAGTTTCTAAGTTATTGGTGTAAATTATGAAATGTGAAATGTTTGGAAGAGGGGGAGTTAATCTGGAGCTATCATCTTGAGGAACAGTCCATCATAATTAATTCCTCCCATTTTGACAACTGTTGAGCCCTGTCAATCCTATTCTTTCACTGTCTCCTGTCTCAATGCTCACATTTCTATTGGTATTACAAATGCTACCATCTGTCTTTCATCACTTTTCAAAGGGAATTCCCGATGGGTTGTTTCTCATAGAGCTGTCATATGCCTTTCACTTGTCTTCCTAAATCATGAATTGAAAAAAGTGTGATTTTTATCTTCAAAACCTTCTAATTATTTTGTTGTCAGCAAAATAAGTTAAAGCTTTTAATTACGACATTGAAGATTTCTGCATAGTTCTAGTCTCACCTTCTGCTATGTTCCTTCACATGTGCCCGGCTCTAGCCTTAACGAACTCATCTCACCTCAAAATCACCACTAACTCCCCCTGCTTCCAAACAAGTACTCATATTGTCCCTCAGAGTACAGTGACTAACCTATGACCCCAAACTCTAAGCTCCTGAAGAAATTCATTTGGAAATCCTTTCCATCCTCTAAAGTTCAATTCTGAACTTTAAAACTTCAAAAATCTTTTAAAATCTCGGTAAATTCCCAAAGAGTGTGCATTTAATTCTACTTTAATTTATAGGTAAATTGTGTGCTGTGTGTGTGTGTTTGTATCTGGGGTGTGTGTGTGTGTGTTTACACCAAGCACACTGCTTTATAACATCCTTGAAGACATTTATCGCCTTACTGATTTCTATACAGTAGTTACTTAACAATGTATTTTAATAAACAAATAAATGAATAAATCCTTTACTAATTCTATAATTGGTTCAGAAGCTTTTGATAAGAACAGTTCTGAACAGAGTAATTTTTGTTAATAGGCTATTATGGCAGAGAATATCTGTGATGCTTTCTTGTGTACAGCTGCAAAAGGTATTATGGTAGAAAAAATAAGAATAAATCAGCTTTTTTCTGAAAATGTTTTGCTTATAATTATATTATGCTATTTAAAATAGAGCTTATCAAACTTAAATCAAATCTTCGTTTAAAAAAAAAAAAGCTTATATTACAGTCAAGCAATTATTTGGATACAAATTCAAATGGTCCTATTTCTACTTGTCTTCCCATCCATTCACCACAGAATAGTAAGATTAGTTTGCTTTTTTAATATAAATTGATGATATCACAACTCTGTTTTACACTTGCACTGAAGAACAAAGTTCTCATCACGGTACCCAAGGCCCTGCTTTCCTTACGATTGTATCTTCAGTCACTTTCCCAGTTGCCATCCACAACCAGCCCCAACTGTCTTCACAGTGGTTCCTCTAACCACTGAAAATCTTCAGCTGCACCATTTTCTTGATCTGAACTCTTTCCTCGCTCTCCATGGCTTGTTCCTTCTCTAAACAAAGTTTCAACTTAAATAATGGCACCGTAAAGAGGCTTTTCAGCAAACCTATTTAAACAGTTTTCTGTTAGCTCCTTCACCTTAACATGCTTGTTTGACTCCATTTCTTTGGTTTCTAGAAGTTACATTAATTGTTCATTAGGTACTTATTTACTGTTGCATCTCCCCATTCCCTTCATGTAACACAAAATGCTTCCTGAGGGCTAAGACTATGCCTGTTTTGTTAACTACTGTGGTTCTAGTGCAGCACTCTGAGCATAGTACGTTTTTATAGGAAAAATGTGTGTATACATGTATACACATATGTACACACATATACATACATACATATATACGTGCTCATGTCTGTTTTTTAGGTTGGTGTATGATAACAATATTCTATTTAAAAATCTGATGAGAGAAGTAGAAGACTCATTCTTTGCAGCATTAGAGGCAAACATAGGATTAGCTGGTAGATAGGTTCTACAGGGATGCAGAAATTGACTTAATGAAAAGAAAAAATGTCATATCAGATTTGTCCTTAAATGTTTTGAATCATGTGTTTACATGCTGTAGGTTTCAAATCTAAACTGGATGCTTGCCTCTTAGGAATGTTTAAAATGGATTCCTGAATCTGAAGAAAGAGATAGGACTAGGGACCTGAATTTCCTTCCAAATCATCTGGTTCCATAATCTCTGCTCAGTGTCATTTCCCTGAGTACCTGAAAAAGCCTTTAATTCTATTGGAAAATATTTTCCTCTAACAGAATACTGAGAAAGAAGATTTTGTTGTAAGATATATTTGAAACATCTTGCCTCAAGGAAATTTTGAAAATGTGGATTAAATATTTTCTTCTAATATTAGGATTGCCTTGGTTTAAGTTCAGAGAGACGACTTGCTTTAAAAGTCCGGGAATAAAATAGAAATTTAAAGAATCCACACAGAACACCACTGAAATTACTTTATAATTATGCCTTACAAAAAAATCAGTGAGTTCACCTGCTGCTTAGGTCAGCCTAGAAAGAAGCACCCTGATTGTATCTGGAGCTATTCCCAACACAATTTTAGGAACAGAAATCTGGTGATCTCAAATTACAAGTGAGTCATGTGCTTCCTAGTCAATTATTTTTTGTATATATGTGGTACAGTATAAAAAATAAATTTGTGATCCTATTCTGAAACACTGAAACACAAGCTACGAAGGGGATAAAAACCACAGACAAAAACTGAACATATAAAATATGCATACCACTCATTTCATTCTGAGATTCTATTAGGAATTTTCACCTTTTTTTTCAGTATTTTCATACATCCAGTATTATTTATATTCAGGTTAGCTCTGAGTAATAATATAAGGAAAATACATTCCCATGAATAGCACAAAATAATCTATCCTAAAGAAAGTAGCACCTACTATTATAAAATGATGTCACTATGTGGAAACTTTGGTTATATCTAAAATTATATGATTCCCAATCTAGACTAATCAAGAGTAGTGCAGCAAAGTGGTTTTGAATAAAGTCTTGAGTTTAAATATTTATACAGTTTCTTAATAATCAAAAAATTTTGGCAGATTTGTTACCAATTTCTCTGCAAAACAAGAACAAGAATAGCAATTAAATCAGAGGATTGTTATAGGGAATCATGGACAGAGCACAGTAACCTATTTAATACACTGCCTGGTCCTTAGTAAATTAGCAATAACAAAAAGTTGCTATTTTCTGAATATATTAAATTTCAATAGCCTTTAATTAAAAGTTAAATCAATTGATTTGTTGGTTTGAATTTTTTATCTTGGTGTCAGTCCATCTAAAACAGAATGATAGTGTTGTCCTAATAAATCAAGTAAATATATTCTTTATACAATTTATCTATATCAGTTCAATGTATTTTGGTAAGTTTACTTAGCATATTCTCTAGGAGAGGAAATCATTAAATGAGTAACTTTTCCTAATCAGGTCATTGATATGTGAATGCACATTTGGAATAAAACTTACTTCTTTTAGGTATGCAAAAACCAAATTTATCTAGCATCATTTTCTTTATATAAAGCTAATCAAACATCTCATACCCGCTAACAGGATCCACCACAATCCCTCTGGGGTGGGACATTTCTCCCTCTAAGAGAGTCTTCCGACTCTGAGAAGCCTTTTCTAGCCTGGCCACATTAATAGTCTTCCTATGGCCATCATTTGTCCAGTACAGGTTATTTCCTATCCAGTCCACAGCAATGCCCTCCACATTATCCAGATCTGCAAAAAGCAAAAACAAGAAAGAAACAGATTTTATATTACTGTTCAGTGCTTATGTTCTACTTAATAAAAAGCTTAATTGTAAAAGGAATACATTCTGATCCATAAATTCTTTTAGAGTCAGACTTTTGCCAATATCATCCCATAGAACAGATTTCACTTTTGTTTTGAACATCATATTATGTGAATGACAGGCCCTTTCTTGAGATATTTTAATTGAAACAATAATCTGCCAAAAAATAGGAAAATATATGATGAGAGATAAGAGGGTGAAAATGAGTCTTCAGAATATAAACATAGTTTTATAGGCTGTTCAGAAGTAAAATGTCAAGAAGCGTGATCAAATAGTATGTTCAAAAGTAAGCAGGTTTAAACATGTAATATATAATGTGAATAAACAAAACAATGCAAATGCCTTTTTGCCAAGAGGTGAAGAGGTTCAGTGGAAGAACATCTCTGAAAGCCCAGAAAAGGTTGTCTCCATGGAACTACAGGAAGAGTGAACTCAAAGAAGTGTTAAAATATTTCTGTATATTCTAGACTTACTTTGAAAAAGGACAGCATTACTGGTTCCTATAAGAGACAAGCACTGATAATTTAAAGGAATACTCTAGATATATAATCATATGAGCTCCTCTAGTTCAAATCTTTATAGAAAGGTAAACTCTGATGTTTATGAATGAAGGTTGACAGTCTATTATCACATAATAGCAATAGAATAGATCCCCAATGTAGAGGTTTTTATAACTATGCTCTTTCTATGGTCTTTTCCTCACTTTCATCTATTATGTAAAGCACTTTCCAAACTGTACACATCATAAATATAACTCTGTTCCTCTGGCAGAAAAAAATTACCATGAACTCCTTCTCTTCTTTAAAAACCCAGGAAACCATTGTCTCTTTTCCTTCTGTTATAAGATAAAGAACTGGCACTTACTGGATACAATAACAGGTAGGAGTTTATCAGAGACAGAGATGAGCATTCACACACTTCTGGGAAATCTACATGATAGTTTAGTTCAGTCGCTCAGTCATATCCGACTCTTTGTAACCCCATGGACTGCAGCACACCAGGCTTCCCTGTCCATCACCAACTCCCAGATCTTACTCAAACTCAAGTCTGTTGAGTTGGTGACGTCATCCAACCATCTCATCCTCTGTACTCCCCTTCTCCTCCCGCCTTCAATCTTTCCCAGCATCAGGGTCTTTTCAAATAAGTCAACTCTTCGTATCAGGTGTTCAAAGTATTGGAGTTTCAGCTTCAGCATCAGTCCTTCCAATGAATATTCATTACTGATTTCCTTTAGGATGGACTGGTTGGATCTCCTTGCAGTCCAAGGGACTCTCAAGAGTCTTCTCCAACAACACAGTTCAAAAGCATCAATTCTTCAGCATTCAGCTGTCTTTATAGTCCAGCTCCCACATCCATACATGACTATTGGAAAAACCATAGTCTTGACTAGAGGGACCTTTGTTGGCAAAGTAATGTCTCTGCTTTTTAATATGCTGTCTAGGTTGGTCATAACTTTCCTTCCAAGGAGCAAACGTCTTTTAATTTCATGGCTACAGTCACCCACTTGACTTCGCATTCCAGAATGTCTGGCTCTAGGTTGGTGATCGCACCTTCAGGGTTATCTGGGTCATGAAGATCTTTTTTGTATAGTTCTTTTGTGTATTCTTGCCACCTCTTCTTAATATCTTCTGCTTCTGTTAGATGCATACTATTTCTGTCTTTTATTGTGCCCATCTACATGACATTCCCCCATATATAGATGTCATAAATATTGACTATTATCATATTCTTTAATCATGGCCTTCTGGCCTTGGAAAAAATAAAATTTTCTTTTGTGACCCTTTTTGCTAATTAGTATGAGCTCTAGCTCAGGATAACTAATAGAAGGTGTGATTTGATCTAACTGAAAATCTCATTAGAGTGATTCAGATATGTTCTCAATTTCACTAAGCTATCTGCTTCATTACCAACCAATACGAGTAATTTGCACAGGTTAATTGTGCCTATGCTTAGAAAAAAGTTTAATTTTGTCTTTACTTTATTGACACTTAATTCTACTGAGCACTCTCCTGCTCTAGCATAATGGAAAAGAGTAGCTAGTTACTCTTTTCTATTTATCATAGTCTGTGGCTGGTTTTTATCTTGATTATTGGTTTTCAAAATTTATATTACATCTGAAATCTATTCCAGCATGGAAACTTCTTTCTTTAAAAACCTTTGCACTTTTAAAACATCTTTTGAAATTGACTTGACAGTTTTCTTTTTTATATGAAGCAGTTAAAGCATTATATGATTGAAATTTTATTTCTGACACTTGGGTAAGCAATTCAGTCACTCTGATCCTTAATTTTTTCCATTTAAAAAGGGATGATAATAATAGCACCGACTCTTGTGAGATGATAACAAGATATAAATTAGCTACTGCATGTAAAATACTTAGCATACTGCCTGCAATATTGTAAATTCTCAACATGTGTTAGTTTTTATTAATTCATCAGGATTAAAATGTACATGTATTTGGGCTTTTTTGATAGGAATATACCTTATGTTTTTCTCTTTTGAAATGATTATTCAGTAATGATTTCCTGCATTTTGACCTATGGCCAAATTTAATTAGAAATAGGATATGCAGAGTCAGTTGTGAATAGAGTGGAATGGAATGGAATTCTAAAAAGCAGAATGTGGGAAGATCCTGTCTCTAATTGGTTTGTTTTTGTCTTTGAAAACTGAAATGTTTGAAGTGCATAAAGTAGAGATTAGAATCACAAGTTTTTGAAGTACAGTTCCTAGGCTCTGACACTTATTCTCTAATGGAGCAAGTTACCCCTGATCTTTACGATGGGTGTAATGATGGTGTTTAATGCATAGGATTGTTTTGAGGATTAAATTCATTAATATATGCAAAAGTATTAAAAATAATGTGATACATAATAAGTACTATATAAATGTTGCTATGAATATTATTACTAACAGTATCACTACTATTATAATCTCTTTAGGTATCTATCTTTTGAGAAAGAAATGAATCAACTAGCTTAAAATGTTTTTTAATATTATTTTTGCGTGTGTGTTTTTCTTTTCTGGAAAGAATGAAACTGAATGTAAATTTTAAGATTAAAAAAAAAGTAAAAAATTATACAGAGTGAAGTAAGCCAGAAAGAAAAACACCAATACAGTATACTAACACATATATATGGAATTTAGAAAGATGGTAACAATAACCCTGTACACAAGACAGCAAAAGAGACACTGATGTATAGAACAGTCTTTTGGATTCTGTGGGAGAGGGAGAGCGTGGGATGATTTGGGAGAATGGCATTGAAATACATATAATATCATATATGAAACGAGTCACCAGTCCAGGTTCCATGCACGATACTGGATGCTTGGGGCTGATGCACTGGGACGACCCAGAGGGATGGTATGGGGAGGGAGGAGGGAGAAGGGTTCAGGATGGGGAACACATGTATACCTGTGGCAGATTCATTTCGATATTTGGCAAAACCAATACAATATTGTAAAGTTTAAAAATAAAATAAAATTAAAAAAAAAAAGATCAAAAAAAAAGTAAAAAATGAATGTTATGTGCCACTTGGGAATCTTTTTTAGGCTATCTTTAACTGGACACAGAGAAATTTCTCTCTTAGAATTGTAGGACAAAGACTGGGTAATCAATGGATCCTTTTCTCAACAAATATACACTGGTAAGGTAAAACTCTACCTCTATATCATTTAGCATATTCCTTTAACTCATGACTTAGATGAAAAACTAAAACATTAGTTTTATGTACAAATGATTTTTTATTCAAGAGGGTTTGGTTGAAACCTGCCTGAGACTGACTATTTGGAACTCCATAACAAGAAACCTTCAACTAGGTGATTAATAACATATGAAGGTTTACGACACTGAACTTCCAAACAAACAGGTAACTACAGAGACACTAACTGCTAGTTCAAAGAAACACATGACTGTTCAAAAGAAAGAAAGTTGTTTGTTAAAAAGAAACTTGCTGGAGTAGATTGCTTTCATACCTTTGGGTAAGAGTTGAAGTAGTCTGCATTCCAAAATCAACATTCAGTACCTCATGAGCATCATCAGCACTACACAACTAACAGCAAACAAAATTATGGCCTTTTTAAAAACTCTGGTCAAAATCTTCCTTATGCTTCAAAAAAATACCTGTTTTCATTTATCAATAGGAAAGAACTTACTTGCAGTTTTTCAAAAAAACAAAAATTCCAATAATAATGGCTTCTTTTAATTTTTTATAGATTGAGATTATGTCTGTATATCCCCTTTAAAGTAAAGAATTGAGACACTTATCTATATAATTCAGATTGAAAATAGACTTTTCATGTACTCTGTGAATACTTAAGATTAACATTATTTGACTCAAATTATTAAAGTTTTCATTAATTTTTATTTGTAAACATTGTCCTAGTACATCAAGAATAACTTTTATAAATAGACATAATATATAATAGTGTGCTAGAAAAATATACATCTCCATGAAAATCTAGATTTTTCACTGAAGTGAAAAATTCTTGACAGTAGTATTGTTATTTCCTATAAGTGATACCTACCATAAATGAAGTGAAGATGAATAAGAGATAATTAAATTTATATAAATGAAAAAGAACAATTATATAGATTTAAATTAAAACAGAAAGCTATTTAATTAATGCAATTAGGTGAAACAAGCATTTAAAAAGAAGTTGGGAAATATATTCTAAAGCTAAAGCATTATTATGGGTATGATTTTTAGATATTATATATTTATGGAAAAGAAGAGGATTAAAGTTCTTATAGTTAAAATGAAACCTTCCATTTTTAAAAATGGGTCCAAGATAAAAAATAAATAAATAAATGGCTAAGGATGTGAGCAATGGCTTTAGTTTCCTTAAGGTGCATATCATATCTCCAGATTAATGCATAAGTCTTAATGCTTTACAAAATAATTTGATTAATATTGTAAAGAAGTAATTGGAAATTACACCCCATAACTGCCACTATTAAAACACTGGGCCTAGATTTTTCCAAAGTATTCAAGTTTTTCTATCCTTAGTATGAACATTATTTTTCTGAGTTAGAGCAAAGTATTAAAATTCCAGAAGTGTTGGCATGAGTGCAAAGTATGACCACATGCCTTAAATAACTGAAAGTGCCCTACAAATGTAGACACATCCAGATCCAGGGTTATCATGCCTCAGAGTTAGTGCTTGGACAACTCTCCTGCCTCATATCCCTATGGTTCAATTAATACAAATTCTTTCTGTGCATTTCAATAAGGCCCGAAGTGACACAGCTCATATGTATATAACATGTGTGAATGAAGTTCCTTTCATTAACACTGTGGCAACAGTGTTTGCCTACTGAATTTTCTATCTCATAAGGTTATAGGAGTACTTGGCCAGACTAAAGTTTACTGTATTATCTGCCCCCAGTGGCTAGCTGAGGCTGATGCTCTCATCCTCATTTTCATTCCAGGTCCTTCCTCGGTTCATTTATTAGGTTGAGGAGGGTGAATACACAAGCTACTCACAATGGAAACAAAGTACTTTGCTGTTTTATTCAAAGACACATGTAAAGTGCATGTAGGGGTCTTGATTTCCAGATGAACAAAATATATTACAACACAGTGATTTCCTTCTATTTTAAAAAAGAACATGTTTTTATTTTCAGTCTGGGGAGAAGGTGATACAGGTGGTTTCTCTATGACATTCAGATGTTTCATCTTTGGTGCAATAATGAGCATGTATGAGCATAAAGAGAATGTCACAGCATGCACCATACTTACCAATACAGTAATCTAAAGTGATGAATAAAAACGTATTAAAGCCTGTTAAGAACTGAGATGTTTACCCTACCTTCAAGCTTACAAGTTAGCTGTTTCTGTTTCATGGATGATGGTGGATGACACAAAACTTGTCGTTCAGGTATGGCACAGCTAGCAGCATGGTCATCAGCAGACTGGTGTCCCTTGAGTCCACAATCCCAAATGGGATGGGCCTATATGGATGCCTTCACACACAGTGGTCTCCATTGCATAGGAAAAGAATTCTGAATTTAGAAAACCCAGTACTTTCTATTGGGCAATAAGCAGCCCTGCCTATTTGCATTGGATGGATGTTCTACCTCTTCTTCCAAGTTTCTGTTCTATGCAAACATCCTTGTTAGAATATTTCAGAACAAAAGGCAATTGGTGCCTTCCTCTAAGATATGCAGAAATCTGAGAGATCCATGGAGAAGTGTCTCTTAAGAAAAGATCCTAAAAAGTTATAATTTATGTTTTTAACAATGCAGATGAAGTAAAGAAGCATATGAACATGACTGTAAATAACAATCATTTCTGAGTTCCACACTACCACACTTTATATCATTCGACTAGCTATGTGTGATAACTAACTTATAAGTCAATTTGGTCAGGGCATGGTACACATAAACTCAGTTAAATATCAGTCCAGATATTTTTGTGAAGGTACTATTAGATGATATCAACATTTAAATCAATGCAATTTAAATAGAATAGATTACTCTCTATAATGTATGTTGATCTAATCCCATCAGTTGAAGGCTTTAAGAGAAAGCAGACCAAGGTCTCCTGAGGAAGAAGGAATTTGGCTTCTAAACTGTCTTTGGATCTAAGCAGCAATATCACCAACTTTTCCCTGCATCTACAACCTGTAATTCTATCCTGTAGATTTTGGACTTGTTATTCTCTACAACTGTGTGAGACAATTCTTTAAGTATATATCTCTATTTCTTCTTCTTTATGTACACAATCTATAGGTCCTGTTTCTCCAGAGAATCTTAGTACATCACTGCCATGCCTGTGATCTGGAAAAGCTTTTGTTCCTAACTTCTGTTAACAACCTTTTGCTACCCAATTCCATCCACTTAGCAAGAGAGATAGAGAAGTGAAGTTGCTCAGTCATGTGTGACTCTGCGATTCCATGGACTGCAGCTTACCAGTCTCCTCCATCCATGGAATTTTCCAGGCAAGAGTACTGGAGTGGGTTGCCAGTTTCCTTCTCCAGGGGATCTTCCCGACCCGGGGAATGAACCTGGGTCTCCCACATTCCAAGCAGATGCTTTACCCTCTGAGCCACCAGGGAAGCCCAAGAGAGAGAGAGAAGAGAGTAAAAATTGCCTCAACATCTGAACATAAAATATTGGAGATATTCTTGAATATTCCATTTGGTCCTATGAAGTGGTTACAATTTTTAAAAAGAAAATACTTTGGAACTTATTGCACTAATACTAAATTACTCCATCTCCTTCTATTAAGTGAAAAAGCAACTCTATTAAAAGTCACTTGAACAATTTCATTTCATAAAAAGTGATGTTTTTACCAGCTATATTTTCTAATATGTTTCATATTTTTGAGTTTGGTAATTTAAACATCCAAATAGATGTCACTTCAGTTGATAATTTTTATTGAACCTTGAAAAGAAACACACTTTGCTTAGACATCATATTTAGTGAAAGACAGTGACCATTAAATTTCAAGTTGAGTTTAGAAGTCAGAGGCTGTACATCTCCATTATACTTATAATAACCAGGACAAAGAACAAATGTGACCATCTTCCTGGAGATTAGCTTAACATATTAAGTTACCAAAAGTGTACTTATTTCAGGCCCTCATTAGTACCTAGTGGGAAAATGACAGGCAAAATATATGTGTGGATAATAGCTAAATGTGATAAAGGAAGTCTTAATAGCACTTAATAGTAATTTATCTCACAATAACTTTATATAGCTACCTAAGAAAATGCATACAGTCATAACCCTCTTTAGTCCAGAGGTAGACTTATAAAACTGAAGCAGTGAATCAGGGGGAGATTCAATAATAAAACTAGGCAGGAATCTAGTTTTAAAGCTGGTATTTCAGAGACTAAAGGCAGCTAGAAAATCATATGGAGCTTCCCTGGTGGCTTAGTAGGAAAGAATCAGACTGCAATACAGGGGACACAAATTTGATCCTCGGCCAGGAATCTCCCCTTGAGAAGGAAATGGCAACCTACTTCAGTATTTTTGCCTGGGAAATCCCATGGACAGAGGAACGTGGTGGGCTAAAGTCCATGGGGTTGCAAAAGAGTCAGACATAGCTTAGAGACTATACATACAAGATAATTATATAGTCCAACATCTAGAACTACCAAACATGGAAAAAAAAAAAAAACCTGGAAAGTAAAGTTATTCACAGGGATCCACATTTAGTTAGTAGTCAGTTCAGTCAGTCTGGAAATATGGCTCATGTTCCAATGTACTTATCCACTATAAAGTTAGATCTCTAGCATTATAAAAAGAAAATATATAAATTGAACCAAGATCCAAAGAAAGTTAACATAAGCAACAATTTATTAGCAGAAAACAGTGCGACATGAAAAAGAAAGGAGTAGAGATAAGTAAGATTACTGAAGGAAAGGAGGATTTAATAAACCTTCCAATCAAACATTATTCTCAATAAACTGCAGATTTGACTTCTGACCTAAATACATTAGATGGCTGATAATGTAGAGTTTTAATAAATATCTGTATGAGGGAAGTCAAATATTAAAATAAACAAGGAAAAATTGATACATTGCTATCGTATACACAAAACTGAGAAAATATAACTACTAAATTTATGATGGAAAAACTGGTAAAACTGAGTAAGGTTTTTAGTAGGACTATTTCAACATTAATTCTCTAGTCTTGATAATTGTTTTGTTAGATAAGATGTTACTATTAGGAAAACTGTGTGAGGGACATCAAAAAATCTCTATACCATTTTGTAGTTTTTCCACCAACCTAAATAAAAGTAATTCAAAATTAATTTTTAAATTTTAATCAATTAAAAGAATGAATGTTTTATAAATACAAACAATACAAATATTATTTGTAATATAAAGACTATACTATTTGTAATATAAAAATATATTTTTATTTGTATGAAGTCACAGGACTGGAAAAGGTCAGTTTTCATTCCAATCACAAAGAAGGGCAATGCCAAAGAATGTCCAAACTCCCCACAATTGCACTCATTTCACATGCTAGCAAGATAATGATCAAAATCCTTCAAGCCAGACCCCAACAATATGTAAACCAAGAACTTCCAGATGTACAAACTGAATTTAGAAAAGACAGGGGAACCAGAGCTCAAATTGCCAACATCTGTTGGATCATGGAATGAGCAAGAGAATTCCTGAAAAACAACTACTTCTGCTTTATTGACTATGCTAAAGCCTTTCTGTGGATCAAAACAAACTGTGGAAAATTCTTCAAAGGATGGGAATACCAGACCTGCCTTACCTGCCTCCTGAGAAACCTGTATGCAGGTCGAGAAGCAACAGTTAGAACCAGACATGGAACAATAGACTGGTTCCAAATTGGGAAAGGGGTATGTCAAGGCTGTATACTGTCACCCTGCTTTTTTAACTTATATGCAGAGTACATCATGTGAAATGCTAGGTGGGATAATGCTCAAGCTGGAATCAAGACTTCCAGGAGAAATATCAATAACCTCAGATATGCAGATGACAACACTGTTATGGCAGAAAGTGAAGAGGAACTACAGAACCTCTTGATAAAGGTAAAAGAGAGTGAAAAAGCTGGCTAAAAATTAAACATTCAGAAATGAAGATCATGGCATCTAGTCCCATCATTTCAGGGCAAATAGATGGGGAAACAATGGAAACAGTGAGAGACTTTATTTTGGGGGGCTCCAAAATCACTGCAGATGGTGATTACAGCCATGGAATTAAGACACTTGCTCCTTGCAAGAAAAACTATGACAAGCCTAGACAGTGTATTAAAAAGCAGAGACATCACTTTTCCAAAAAAAGGTCTGTCTAGTCAAAGCTATGATTTTTCCAGTAGTCATGTACAGATGTGAGAGTTGGACCATAAAGAAGGCTGAGCACCAAAGAATTGATGCTTTTGTGCTGTGGTGCTGGAGAATACCCTTGAGAGTCCCTTGGACAGCAAGATCAAACCAGGAAATCCTAAAGGAAATCAACCCTGAATATTCATTTGAAGGACTGATGCTGAAGCTGAGGCTCCAGTATTTTGGCCACCTGATGGTAAGAGCTGACTCACTGGAAAAGAACTTGATGCTGGGAAAGACTGACGCCAGGAGAAGGGAACAACAGAAGAAGAGATGTTTGGATGGAATTACTAATTCAGTGGACATGAGTTTGAGCAAACTCCACGAGATTGTAAAGAACTGGAAAGCCATGGATGCTACAGTCCATGGAGTCACAAAGTCGGACATGACTAAGCAACTGAACAACAACAAAACATAAAGAAGATGTTAAAGGTTAACTATAGCATAATTTGTAGGAAGAGGGAGATAGTTAAAAGCCTATTAATGCTATATTTTCTAACAGTTTTGGTGTGGTAAGCTAAATGAATCCTTATGATTCCACAGAAAATTGATAAAGAAAATTAATGCTAAATAATTTACATAAATAAGTATATAGTATAAATTAATTAATAAAACTAAGATTATGGCATCTGGTCCAATCACTTCATGGGAAATAGATGGGGAAACAGTGGAAACAGTGTCATATTTTATTTTGGGGGGCTCCAAAATCACTGCAGATGGTGATTGCAGCCATGAAATTAAAAGACGCTTACTCCTTGGAAGGAAAGTTATGACCAACCTAGATAGCATATTCAAAAGCAGAGACATTACTTTGCCAACAAAGGTCCGTCTAGTCAAGGCTATGGTTTTTCCAGTAGTCATGTATGGATGTGAGAGTTGAACTATGAAGAAAGCTGAGCGCCAAAGAATTGATGCTTTTGAACTATGGTGTTGGAGAAGACTCTTGAGAGTCCCTTGGACTGCAAGGATATCCAACAAGTCCATTCTAAAGGAGATCAGTACTGGTGTTCTTTGGAAGGACTGATGCTAAAGCTGAAACTCCAGTACTTTGGCTACCTCATGTGAAGAGTTGACTCATTGGAAAAGACTCTGATGCTGGGAGAGATTGGGGGCAGGAGGAGAAGGGGATGACAGAGGATGAGATGGCTGGATGGCATCACCTACTCGATGGATGTGAGTCTGAGTGAACTCCGGGAGTTGGTGATGGACAGGGAGGCCTGGTGTAATGCAATTCATGGGGTCGCAAAGAGTCGGACATGACTGAGCAACTGAACTGAACTGAACTGATAAATTCATTCAAGTTGGATATGATACTGTGCAAGTAAAACTTGAAACTGTGCAAGCAAATGAGATGTTCATTTGGAGGGTCTGAGAAAGTTTAAGACAGCGATGTCTTATTTATATTAACTAAAAATCATATTTTTATTAAAAATGTTACTTAAGTAAAATGAAGCCATGAAATTAAAAGACAATTGCTCCTTGCAAGAAAAGCTATGATACACATAGACAGTGTATTAAAAAACTGAGACATTACTCTGCTGACAAAAGTCCTTCTAGTCAAAGCTATGGTTTTTCCAGTAGTCATGTATGCATGTGAGAGTTGGACCATAAAGAAATCTAAGTGCCAAATAATGGATGCTTTTGAATTGTGGTGTTGGAGAAGACTCTCTCGAGTCTCTTGAACAACAAGGAGATCAAACCAGTCAATCCTAAAGGAAATTAACCCTGAATATTCACTGGAAGCACTGATGTTCAAGCTAAAGTTCCAATAGTTTGGCCTCCTGATGTGAAGAGCTGACTCATTAGAAAAAAGTCTGATGCTGGGAAAGATTGAAGGCAGAAGGAGAAGGGGATGACAGAGGATGAGATTGGATGGCATCACTGACTCAATGGACATGAGTTTGAGCAAGCTCCAGGAGATGGTGAAGAACAGGGAATCCTGGCATGCTCTAGCCCATAGGGTCACAAAGAGTTGGACATGACTGAATGACTGAACAGCAACAAAGTTCAAATAAATTATGAAAATATGTAAAATTTTAGATTTCTTAAAAGTCATCAGAGAAGCTCTTTATTAGAACAATTTCAGTAAGTATCAAAGTAACTTAAGATAATCAAAGAATAATAATAATGATTCAACTTACTATCCCTTATTTTAGAAAAAAGAATCATTCTTCAATCATCCTTAGTTGTGTTTAATCACTTTAATTACTATTTTCAAAATGAAAGTTAGTTGCTCAGCTTTGTCTGACTCTGTGACCCCATGGACTGTAGCCCATCAGGATCCTCTGTCCATGGGATTTTCCCAGGCAAGAATACTGGAGTGAGTTGTCATTCCCTTCTCCAGGAGATCTTCCAAACCCATGGACTGAATCTCAATCTCCTGCATTGAAGGTAGATTCTTTACTGTCTGAGCCACCAGGGGAGTAATGATAGCCAAATAAAAGGCCCCATTCATCCACTTAATGCATATTCCTTGCATATCTATTATATGCCAGGCACTGTTCTAAACCCTCAGAGCCTATCAAAGAATGAAATAAACAGACACCTCTGATACCTCATGGCTTACATTCTTCTAGCAAGACAATAAATAAACAATATATACTTAGGGCTTCCCTGGTGGATCTGATAGTAAAGAATCTGCCTGCAATGCAGGAGACCTGGGCTCAATCCCTGGGTTGGGAAGATCCTCTGGAAAAGGGAATGGCTACACTCCAGTATTCTGGCCTGAAGAATTTCATGGTAGAGGAACCTGGCAGGCTATAGTCAATAGGGTTGCAAAGAGTTGGACACAACTGAGCGACTTTCACTATATATCTAGGATAAGTACTAAAGAAAAAAAGTAACCAGAGAATGGTGGTAAGGATTTAGGTGGGGAATATGTGTAGGTATACAATTTGAGATCAGTTGGCCAGCAAGGACTGTCTGAGGAGGCAGTCTGTAAGCAAAGACCTCTAAGAGGTAAAGGAGAGAAGCAAGGAAGCAAGGGGACATCTGATGGAAGAGCATCCCAGACACAAGGAACAGGACAGGCAAATGCCTCAGGGTGGAGCCACACCCAGAGTGTTCATGGGATAACAAAGAGAATTCAGAAAAGAGCCTCAGGGGTATTATGGATTATACAGAAGAAAAATAATGCATTGCTGTTGTTTTCCCCTGTGAATTTAAAAGTACATATGTGGAACATTTTTCAGATGATTACATGTAAAATCCTCATGAACTATAGAGATAAGTGATTCTTTATGATGATGCGTGTTTATTTCCAGGGTTTTGTGTGTAGGTATCGGGAGAGGCAGTCCCTGAAGGACCTAGAGTCTCCCTGAACTTTGCTGCTGAGTGTGCTGAACAGTAAGGCTTGTCTGTCTTCTGATATTAAATAATGTCTGTAACAGTCACACAAGTGACTAAATGTGGCCACAGGGCACCTACCATGAAACTGTTCACTCTACAAGACAGGGGCACTTGAAAGTTTTCTATTTGCACTATTGTCGGCTGTTTGCTCAAAAAGTGCTTATGCCCACACAATGGGTTCCTCAGACAGAGCACAACCAAGTCCAGGCTTAGCATCCATCCAGGCCCATGACATGGCTCTGTGAGACTTGGGGACCGACCAGGAACCAGTGCAATTATGCCGATACTCATACTTTGGCACTATTGACATTGGGGGCCTGATAATTCTTTGTTATAGAAGACTGTCTTGAACGTGGCATGATGTTTAGCACCCCCAGTCTCCATCTATCAAGTTCTAGGAGCACCTCCTTTCCCAGTTGTGACAACCAAAAATGAGTCTATATATTGCCAATATCCTTTGTTTTGTTTGGAAAACAAAATTACCCCTGCTCTATGAAGTTGGAGTTCACCTTGAAAGTAAATAAATGATAAATCTCAAACATTTTTAGTTCATTTTGATTTCTATAAATATGAATTTTCTTGCCATCAAATGAAAAGTTCTTTGCAATATGTTTGCGGCAAAATTGCCAGAGAATATTAGATATGTATAGCTAGTACAGTAGCAATACAAAATATTATACTCTTTAAAAATATGCAGTTTCTGAGTGGACTAAATTTCATTGTAATTTTATATATAAAAAATACTGTAAAAGGAAAAACGGTGAACATTTCATGGATAAACATTGTGACACATATCTCGGGAACATTTATCTCAGAATGATATTTTTCATGTATATTCCCAGATACATTTTTTAATATAAAAAAGGTACATTTTATTCTTGAAATAATTGTGAGCTAAATTTTACTATTTGAAATTTCCCTATTTGAGAGAAGTTAAATATCCTAACAGCTAAAGTATCAAGGTAACTCTGACACAAAATGTACAATAAAGGTTTATGAAAACTTGTTTTAGTAACAGAGGTAAAATGTGCTAATTTTGGAGCCAGGGAAGCACAGCTATCCTGTGGAAGTAGATGTGTACCAACCAAAGAAGAAAACAAATGTGTATCAAAATTTCATACCATTATCAGCCTATTACTATCCACAAAATATAGTAGCAGCATTAAAATACATTCATTCAAGTTGTCTAAATATTGCATATTAAACTGGACAATAGCTGATTTATTGTTTTATAGCTGAAAAACTCTAGAGAAGGAAATGGCAACTCACTCCAGTATTCTTGCCTGGAAAAACCCCATGGACAGAGGAACCTGGTGGGTTACAGTCCATGGGATTGCAAAGAGTTGGATATGACTTAGTGACTAAACAACAAAAATGTGAAAAACTCAGAGCCAAAATGCATATTTTGATGGGAACTTTGATTCTTTCCAATCGCATAGGAATAGTGAATAGAAAATAAAAGTAATAGGTAAAAGATATAAGAGATGATATATATCATTTAAGAAAGGTCTGAGTAGTCATTTCTTTTTGGGGGAGGGGTGTGGCACACTCAGGAATACGCAAAAGGTATGAGTACAAAAAAAAAAGGTATAAATACACATAATACAGTTTCCTAGGATAAGTATGAGGCTGGAACCAAATAAAACTGGTCATGTATAAACAGATACCAGAGGCAAGTTTGCTATTGCAAATCTAGGAAGCAAACAAGACTTCTGTCAAAAATAAAATATCTTAGGGTTATGCTTTCCCTCTTTTAGTCATCTATGAAACCTGTGCTTTCAAGATATTTTTCAATATATTTTTAGAAAATATTATCTGTTTTGTTCGCTGGTAAATTTCCAGAACTTAGAATATTACTCATATATCAAATGATCTCAATAAATATTGTTTGAATGAGCACATAAGTGAATGACTCACAAATACCTCATGAATAACTCTAACTTTCCTCTGAATGACACACCACAATGCCTTCTGGAAGGAAATGGCAACCCACTCCAGTACTCTTGCCTGGAAAATCCCATGGACTGAGGAGCCTGGTAGGCTACAGTCCATGGGGTCGCAAAGAGTCGGACACAACTGAGCGACTTCACTTCACCTCAACCCTTTTATAAGCTGTATGATCCAAGCTTCTGCACTGGATGATACTACTTTCAGCAAATCGTTGTCCTGTTCTGGAGAAAACATAGACTTTGTGTTAGAGAGAAATCCACTTTTCTGCCTCCTTTCATTTCAGTCTTGAAAAGAATTTTTATAATAAGACTACCTGGATAATGAGAATATTTCTACTTAAAAAATATTATGGATGAAAAAGTCAATAAGAAGTAGTTTCCATTTTTTTTTGCATTTTTGCATTTTCTAAATCCTTCTCTTTTAAGGCCAAATTAACTTTTTGTCTGTTACACATATCTTTTCTTATTATTCCTGTGAAATTCATCGGTCCTCTAAAATCTCTTAGAACTATATCTGTGTCCCATTCTTGATACTTTCCACCTATTGCCTTGTTAAGTTTCTTAAAGTATGGACAAGCCAACATTTCCAATTGCCTCTAGGGAACAGGAGACAGGATACAAGTATCATTTATGCTTGATACCCCTAGTAGAGATCAATACTAAAGGCTTGGTAAATATTTGTAAAATTTAAAAAAATGAATAAATTAAGCACTACAAATCCAAGGGATGGAAAAAATAACAGGGGGTTGGGAATGTGTGTTTGATTAGCTTATTTACTCCAGAATATCAGTGAAGAATACTCTTACTGTTTCAATATGATTATCATTCCTGTATTTCCATACAGTACCAAATACCTAGAAGAAAAATTAAATTCTTAGTTTAACCACTAGATCCTTTCAAATACTCAAATATGTGGAACCATAAAAAAATATTTTGTTTTTCATAGGTACCACCTACAAATAACTGAATCAGAGAGAAAAATCACACATATGAACTTACACAGACTTTCATATAGAGACATATGTCTTAATTAGGCTAAATATATATCACACCCCATGGTTTGACATATGCCACCAGTATTCTCAGGAGCTTTAAAAGTAAAATTTGGGAAGTGTTTCTCTTTTAGTAAATACCCTGGATGATGAAAATATTACTACTTAAAAAGTGCTATGTGATGAAAAGGTCAATAAGAAGTAAATAGTTTCCATTCTTTTTTTTTCCTCATAAGGGATGTATTTTTGTTATTTTCATCATCACCAAGCCCATGCTGTTTTTATCATTTTTGCTTAGTTACTTAAGTTGTGTCCAACTCTTTTGCGACCCCAAGGACTTTAGCCTACCTGGCTTCTCCATCCTTGGATTCCCCAGGCAAGAATACTGGAGTGAATGATTTCTGTTCTTGATATTCTAAAGTTGAATGTACTAGTGAATTTGGAATGCCAGTAATGCACAGATAGGTCAATTTTATTCAATAAAGAGTAATTTGTATTCTGCTACTACAGGGCAACAGCTCTTAATTCAAAGAGTAAAGGGAAAGTAAACAAAAACAGACAGAAAACAGAGTAAGGGGAAAAATTTTTCTGAGATAAGATAGAAAATTGAGTATCACTTTAATAGCAAATTATCTAATATTCCAAGAGTGATCTCAAAGAGTTGTTTAATAAGAAATAGATTTGTCTTCCCATAATTAAGGTGCTTATAGTTTGAAACTAGGCATTTGATAAATATTATATCTTTCTAGGTTTTTGATTATTTTTTTCTAAAGAATGTATAGTAATTGTAATAATCATATTTATCTCATCTGGTTTACCATCCGCAGTATCCTGACAACTATTAGGAAAGTTGCTTCTTATCCATGTATTTAAACACTCAAATTAATCTGAACTTCACAGTTTTCTAGAACATAATTATTATAGAAATTATTTTTAAAATGATTTTGCATTTATTATCTAGCATTTAGAACATATTGGTCTTCCCAAGTGGCTCAGTGGTAAAGAATCTGCCTGCCAAGCAGGAAACGTGGGTTCGATCCTGGATCAGAAAGATCCCTTGTAGTAGGAAATGTCAACGCACTCCAGTATTGATTCGATAACTTCTTAAAATTTTTTAAAGCGCTATGAAACAAAATTTATTTTTTCCTTTTCCACATTTTAAGTTTATAATAATACAGTAGTCTTATAGTGAAGTGTTCTATAAGACTGGCCAAAATATTTAAGTCTGTGTAAGTTACAAAAATTTGGTCCTGAAGCTATTAGTTTTAACAGTTAATTAAGTCATGAATGACAGTTTGTGATAGATGCTTGTGAAAATATAAGAGGCAAAGATGCAGCACAAATATCCTACAAAAAGAAACCCTTTTTGTTTTAGAAAATAGCTCTGATGAAAACATAGATGGGAGAAATTTAATGCTACGAATATTTGGGCAAAGGCCTTAGCAGGCAAAAAAGAAACTAAAGTAGTATTCATAAAAGAGGTAAATTTGAAGAAATACTTATATTAATGTGACCAAAAGTGATCATAGTTTCACCAACTGCATTAAACCTCCCTTTTAATATGTTTACCAATAATTGCATTTCTTTGTTTGTAATATCTATTTTCTTTTAAATTCTTACTTCAATAGGATATAAATTTATTTCATGTTGTAAGTATTTTCAGAGGACAATCAGATGCCAGTATAATCATTGAAGTGGTCCTCCTGAGATAAACACTAAAAAAACAGTTTATTAACTTTACCAAATATTTAATATACTTATAAAAAATGAAATGTCTTGCCAGAAAAAAAATATTGTTTTCCTCATTTTATCAGTTTGTCTGGAGTTCTGTTTATATCTGTATTTATAGCTTACCTTATGAACGTTTTAATTTAAATATGGTTGACATACAATATTATATTAGTTTCAAGTATACAATATAGTGATTTGATATTTACATACATTAAAAAGATATCATCATAAATTTAGTAATCATCTATTCCAAAAGGTATTAGGATATTATTAAACATATTCCTTATGATGTTTATAACAGCTCCATGACTTGCTTTTTATAAATGTAAGTTTGTACTTCTCAAGTCTCTTTACACATTTCAGTTCAGTTCAGTTCAGTTGCTCAGTCGTTTCTGACTCTTTGCAACCCCATGAATCACAGCACGCCAGGCCTCCCTGTCCATCACCAACTCCCGGAGTTCACTCAGACTCATGTCCATCGAGTCAGTGATGCCATCCAGCCATCTCATCCTCTATCGTCCCCTTCTCCTCCAGCCCCCAATCCCTCCCAGCATCAGGGTCTTTTCCAATGAGTCAACTCTTCGCATGAGGTGGCCAAAGTACTGGAGTTTCAGCTTTAGCATCATTCCTTCCAAAGAAATCCCAGGGCTGATCTTGAGAATGAACTTGTTGGATCTCCTTTCAGTCCAAGGGACTCTCAAGCGTCTTCTCCAACACCACAGTTCAAAAGCATCAATTCTTCGGCGCTCAGCCTTCTTCACGGTCCAACTCTCACATCCATACATGACCACAGGAAAAACCATAGCCTTGACTAGATGGACCTTTGTTGGCAAAGTAATGTCTCTGCTTTTGAATATGCTATCTAGGTTGGCCATAACTTTCCTTCCAAGGAGTAAGCGTCTTTTAATTTCATGGCTGCAGTCACCATCTGCAGTGATTTTGGAGCCTCCAAAAAATAAAGTCTGACACTGTTTCCACTGTTTCCCCATCTATTTCCCATGAAGTGGTGGGACCAGGTGCCATGATCTTCGTTTTCTGAATGTTGAGCTTTAAGCCAACTTTTTCACTCTCCATTACTCCTCCCAAATACATCTATCTCCTCTGGCAATCACATGTTTATTCTGTGTATCTATAAATTTTTGTTCGTTTGTTTTGTTTTATGTTTGTGCATTTGGCTTTTTGTCTGTGTAGACTCTATATACAAGTGAAATCCTATAGTATTTGTAATTCTTTGACATCTCACTTAGCATAATTCCTTTAAGACCCATTCAGTTCAGTTCAGTTCAGTCACTCAGTCCTGTCCGAATCTTTGTGACCCCATGAATCTCAGCATGCCAGGCCCCCCTGTCCATCACCAACTCCCGGAGTCTACCCAAACCCATGTCCTTCGAGTTGGTGATCCCATCCAACCATCTCATCCTCTTTCATCCCCTTCTCCTCCTGCCCTCAATCTTTCCCAGCATCACGGTCTTTTCAAATGAGTCAGTTCTTTGCATCAGGGGGCCAAAGTATTGGAGTTTCAGCTTCATCAGTCCTTTCAATGAACACCCAGGACTGAATCCTTTAGGATGGACTGTTTGGACCTCATTGCACTCCAAGGGACTCTCAAGAGTCTTCTCCACAACCACAGCTCATAAGCATCAATTCTTTGGTGCTCAGCTTTCTTTATAGCCCAACTCTCACATCCATACATGACCACTGGAAAAACCATAGCCTTGACTAGATGGACATTTGTTGGCAAAGTAAAGTCTCTGCTTTTTAATATGCTGTCTAGGTTGGTCATAACTTTCCTTCCAAGGAGTAAGCGTCTTTTAATTTCATGGCTCACCATCTGCAGTGATTTTGGAGCCCCCAAAATTAAAGTCAGCCATTGTTTTCACTGTTTACCCATCTATTTGCCATGAAGTGATGGGACCAGATGCCATGGTCTTAGTTTTCTGAATGTTGAGCTTTAAGCCAACTTTTCACTCTCCTCTTTCACTTTCATCAAGAGGCTCTTTAGTTCTTCTTCACTTTCTGCCATAAGGGTGGTGTGTTCTGCATATCTGAGGTTATTGATATTTCTCCTGGCAATCTTGATTCCAGCTTGTGTTTCCTCCAGCCCAGTGTTTCTCATGATGTATGCTGCATATAAGTTAAATAAGCAGGGTGACAATATACAGCCTTGACGTACTCCTTTTTCTATTTGGAATCAGTGTGTTGTTCCATGTCCAATTCTAACTGTTGCTTCCTGACCTGTGTACAGGTTTCCCAAGAGGCAGGACAGGTGGTCTGATATTCCCATCTCTTTCAGAATTTTCCACAGTTTATTGTGATCCACATAGTTAAATGCTTTGGTATAGTCAACAAAGTAGAAATATATGTTTTTCTGGAACTCTCTTGCTTTTTCGATGATCCAGCGGATGTTGGCTATTTGGTCTCTGGTTCCTCTGCCTTTTCTAAAACCAGCTTGAACATCAGCAAGTTCATGGTTCACATATTGCTGAAGCCTGGCTTGGAGTATTTTAAGCATTACTTTACTAGCGTGTGGGATGAGTACAATTGTGTGGTAGTTTGAGCATTCTTTGGCATTGCCTTTCTTTGGGATTGGAATGAAAACTGACCTTTTCCAGTCCTGTGGCCACTGCCAAGTTTTCCAAATTTGCTGGCATATTGAATGCAGCACTTTCACAGCATCATCTTTAAGGATTTGAAATAGCTCAACTGGAATTCCATCACCTCCACTAGCTTTGTTCGTAGTGATGCTTCCTAAGGCCCACTTGACTTCACATTGCAGGATGTCTGGCTCTAGGTGAGTGATCACACCATCGTGATTATCTGGGTCATGAAAATCTTTTTTGTACAGTTCTTCTGTGTATTCTTGCCACCTCTTCTTAATATCTTCTGCTTCTGTTAGGTCCATACCATTTCTGTCCTTTATTGTGCCCATCTTTGCATGAAACGTTCCCTTGGTATGTCTAATTGTCTCGAAGAGATCGCTAGTGTTTCCCATTCTGTTGTTTTCCTCTATTTCTTTGCATTGATGGCTGAGGAAGGCTTTCTTGTCTCTCCTTGCTATTTTTTGGAACTCTGCATTCAAATGGGTATGTCTTTCCTTTTCTCCTTTGCTTTTTTCTTCCCTTCTTTTAATGGCTATTTTTAAGGCCTCCTGAGACAGCCATTTTGCCTATTTGGCTTTCCTTTTCTTATGGATGGTATTGATTCCTGTCTCCTGTGCAATGTCATGTACCTCCATCCATAGTTCATCAGGCAATCTGTCTATCAGATCTAGTCCCTTAAATCGATTTCTCACTTCCACTGTATAATCATAAGGGATTTTATTTAGGTCCTACCTGAATGGTCTAGTGGTTTTATCCACTGTCTTCAATTTCCGTCTGAATTTGGCAATAAGGAGTTCATGATCTAAGCCACAGTCAGCTTCCAGTCTTATTTTTGCTGACTGTATAGAGCTTCTCCATCTTTGACTGCAAAGAATATAATCAATCTGATTTTGGTGTTGACCATCTGGTGATGTCCATGTGTAGAGTCTTCTCTTGTGTTGTTGGAAGAGAGTGTTTGCTATGACCAGTGTGTTCTCTTGGCAGAGCTCTATTGACCTTTGCCCTGCTTCATTCTGTACTCCAAAGCCAAATTTGCCTGTTACTCCAGGTGTTTCTTGACTTCCTACATTTGCTTTCCAGTTCCCTATAATGAAAAGGACATCTTTTTTGGGTGTTAGTTCTAGAAGCTCTTGTAGGTCTTCATAGAACTGTTCAACTTCAGCTTCTTAAATGTTTCTGATTGGGGGATAGACTTGGATTATCATGATATTGAATGGTTTGCCTTGGAAACAAACAGAGATCGTTCTGTCATTTTTGAGATTTCATCCAAGTATGGCATTTTGGACTCTTTTGTTGACTATGATGGCTACTCCATTTCTTCTAAGGGATTCCTGCCCACAGTAGTAGATATAATGGTCATCTGAGTTAAATTCACATATTCCAGTCCATCTTAGTTCACTAATTCCTAGAATGTCGATCTTCAGTCTTGTCATCTCTTGTTTGACCACTTCCAATTTGCCTTGATTCATGGACCTAACATTCCAGGTTCCTATGCAAGATCCATTCATGTTCTTTCAAATGGCAAAATTTCACTCATCTTCATGGCTGAGTAATAGTCCATTGTGTGTGCACAGTACTATCTGTCAACCCATGTTACTCAGTGTTGCTCACATGATTAAATTTCATTAATTTTTATGGGCGAATAATATTCCATTATGTGCATATGTACATCCCATAATTTTTATCCACTCATTTATCTTTGGACACTTGCTCCCATGTCTCAGCTACTATAAATAATGTTCCAATGAACATTGTAGTGCTTATGTCTTTTTGAATTAGTGCTTTTATTTCTTGTGTGCTGTGCTTAGTTGCACAGTCATGTTTGACTCTTTGCGACCCCACAGACTGTAGCTTGCCAGCCTCTTCTGTCCATGGTGACTCTCGAGGCAAAAATATTGAAGTGGGTTGCCATGCGCTTCTCAAGGGAAACCCAGGTTTCCTGCATTGCAGGCAGATTCTATACCATCTGAGCCACCAGGGAAGCCCTTATTTCTGGTAAATATCCAGAAATAAAATTGCTAGATCTATAGTACTTCTATTTTTAATATTTTAAATAAGCTCCATATTGTCTTCCATAGGGGTTATACCAGTTTCTGTTTCAGCTAACAATGTATGAAGGTTCCTTTCTTCTACATTCTTGCAGTCACTCTCTTATCTTTTTGATGATAGCCATTCTGACAGGTATACAATGGTTTTTAGTGAGCTTGATTTGCATCTAACTGATTAGAGCTGTTGAACACATGTCCACGTGTCTGTTGGCTATTTGTCTCTTTTGGAAATATGTCTATTGAGATTCTCTGCCAGTTTTTAATAGAACTTCTTATGTTGAGTTCTATAAGTTCTTTATAAATTTTGATTATTAACTCCTTACCAAATATATTGTTTTCAGATACCTTCTCCCATTCATTAGGATGCTTTTCCATTTTGTTGATGAGTTTCTTCACTGTGTAAAGTTATTTTTAGTTGGAACTTCTTTCTCAAGATTGCCTTGCTAACTGAGAGGTTTTGTGGTACTTTAAAAAAAAAAAAAGTTAGAATTATATGTTCTAGTGCTGTGAAAAATAGCATTGGTATTTTGATAGGGATCATACTGACTATATATTTGAAGTTTGCACCTACAATATTTTAGGTTATGATTGTTCATAGTCTAGTCAATGTGGTCCCATATGAATTCTAGATAAGAAATTCCCATCAACTCTGATCAATGATGATATACTCTTCAATTTTGCAGTGCTGGTATCAATTTACTCTGTTAAAAAAAGCATTTTTCAGTGATTTTTTTTTTTTTTTTTTGTGGACAAAGAGGGCAAAGTTAGGGTGAACTGTTTGCTTAATCCTATGTTTAATCCTTCACCCCATTTATAATTTGACAGATGCATTCAAACTGAATGAAAACTCTTTCAGAATGACAGCTACATTTTCAGTAAACACCTCAACTACTGTCTGAAATCTTTAGCAATTAAATGTTTTATACAGGTATAAGACTAGAAATATTAGCAATAAATAATAATCATATTTTGAGATAACCCTTAATCACATCATCCTTCACCATCTCTTTAATAATAACTTATTTTTTCTGATAATATAATGCATTAATCAATTTTCCTTTTCACAAAGTCAAAACGTCCATCACTACTTTCAATAATTTTTTAGTTAAAATGTAATACAAAATGAGTTTATCGAAAGTAGAATACATGTAAATCTTTTTGCCTCAAGTGAAATGCCTTTATGGGTAAACTGTGGATGTTTAAAAGCATCACAAGGGATTCATATGTATCCATAGTAGAACTCAGATACTTTTAAAAATTGATTCTAATGCTAAGGTGAAGGAAGAAAAAGCAGTTTTAAAAATATTTCAACCTCATTCTTCAAATTCTCATTTTTATTAAGGACTTATAGACTTGCAGAATTAGGTTCCACTTTGGATGCTGAAAGCCATAAAAGAATATTGAAACACAAAACAATAAAAGAAAGACCAATAATCCACAAAATTACAATTTTTGTTGAGTCCAAATAAAAGCTGGGATTCCAAGGAAACATGAAAAGAAATCCAGAATGGCAGTCCTCTTCCAGCAAAAACAAGGCACATGAATGATACCTTTTCCATAATATAAGGAGGAAGAGGTAACTGCCATAAAAATAGTATTTTTAAAAAGCTAAAATGGTAAAAAATTTTTAAAACCAAGTGTGAATTAATGTGAGAGTTAAGAATTATTGGGAAAGCTTTATACAATAGACTCCTGTCACTGAGTTCACAAAAGAAAAACTGAAGGCACAGTAAGAGAACTGAGAGGGAACCCTGTGTGTCTCACACACATAAAACCCAACCTGTTTGCTAGACTTTCCTCTCATACAAAGGAAATCCCCTAAACCACTGGGGAAGGGGAAGCAGACTGTCTCATTCCTAGAAGCAAGATAAAGGTCCTCTGCCTGTGAGGGGGGAATAGGAAGAAAAAGTCATCTGCCCCTAGAAAAAGGGCAGGAAAACTTCCCTTCACCAAAAGTAAGGTGAACCGCAGAGAGAAACTGTCATCGAGGGAGGAGTAGAAGCCAAATCCATGTGACTCAGAGAGTAGAGTAAGAAATACCCTTGGTCCCACCATGAGTTTGTTACTTGAAATAAGCAACATTAGCCCAGCACTTTGAGAAGGTAAGAAATTACTACCGACAATCCAAAACAAAGGCAAGGTGACACTCAGGGAAACGTTGGAGCAAAGCTATTTGCCTCTAGAGGGTGTACAGTAAAGCTACTTGGACCCAGAATTCTGGACTGATTTAAACAAAGAAACAAACAAAACAAAAATAACACAGAAATTTGTCACTCTGTGGTAAGGAGCAAAAGATTATCTCCTACCCAAGACTTCTTATGGTTTTATGGCAGATACTGACTGACAAGGGAGGAGATGCATTGAAAGTTCCATCTCCAGAGCTCAGAACCACAGAATCTAAGACCACAGGCCAGACCAAGAGAATGGAGGATCCCTCTTCCACCCACCATGAGTCTTCCACTTAAAAACAGATCATGATAGTCTACCATCAAAAAGAGGGCAAGAGTGTGGAGAGAGACCCCTCAATGAAGCAGCTATGCAAGGAGTACTGAAAGCTGAAGAATGAGCAGGCACAATCTAGGGTGCACACTAAGTACAAGGTAGTATCAACTCATTGCTAAAAGAATCTGAAAGGTTTGGTTTTCCAAAGGTAACTATAATAAGAACAACATCCAAACGCAGCCCAGTGACTGAATAGACTGATCAAACTTTCACACTAATACACTGACAGAGAGATATACTTAATGCTACTGGATAATTTTACTTATTTAAGTCTCTAAGGTTTCCCTACATATACTATTTGAAATTCAAAGAATAATTATGAGACAGACAGAAAGCAAGAGAAGACAAACAACCGATTGAGATAAACTGGTCAACCAAAGAGGCAAAGCTGTAAATAGAATCAGACCTTAAGATGACCTTGATATGGAGACCTTCAGATTTAGACAATGAGTTATCAACATACACCTATCAGAGTGACTCAAATGGAAAAAAAATAAAATAAAAAGACAGATAATATCATGTGCTGGAGAGAAGGCAGAACAACTGGAACTCTCCTCCCTTGCTGTTGAGAAAGCAAAACGACCCCGCAACTTTGAAAAACATTTTGAACAGATTAAAGAGTTTGACAGTTTCTTATAAAGTTATACATACCATTCTTGTATTAGCATGCAATTCACTTTCAGAAAACACATGTCCATATAATGTACTGTATACAAATGCTTATAATAGCTTTCTTCAAAACTGACCAGACTTGAAACAAGCCAATTGAAAATTAACTTGGAAAAGAATAAAAGTTTTGTGGTGCATCCATTCAGTAAAATACAACCCTACGTGAAAAGAGTGTATGTCTGATACACTCACCAACATGACAAAAATAAATAAATAAATAAATAAATAACTTAAAAACATTATCTAAGTGAACCAAACTCAAAGGCTATACATTTTATGATTATAGCTTTGACATTTCAGAAAAAGTAAACTACAGAAAAATAAAACAAGTCAGAATAGAAATCAGATTCAGTGGTTGTAAGAAACTAAGGGAACTTTCTCGGGGGATGGGACTATTTCAACTTGACTCCGGTGGTGGTTACTCAACTGATACATTGAACTCTTTACCTAAAAAAGGTGAATTTTGCCATTTATAAATTATGTTGTAATGAATCTGATTTTTAAAATACAAGAGTTTATCAGAAGAAAACTATAAGTGTTTACAGTCAAATTTGCAGCCATTTTTGGACCTAACAAATTACCAGTTAATTCAGCCACCTGGTTAATAAAAAAGACATTAAAAAATGGGTAAAGAGTTTTGTCTACATGATACCAGATAACAACTATTATTATATGGACATGTGTTTTCTTTTCTGAAAGTGAACATGCCAATACAAGAATTGTATGTATAACTTTATAAGAACCTGTCAAACTCCTCAATCTGTTCAAAATGCTTTTCAAAGTTGCAGGGTCATTTAATCCAAGATTTTTGCTTTTAAATGTATCTGGCAAAAAGGTTGCCTTAAAATCAATCTGTGACGGAACAGGTATGGGGTGTATATACTCCTGGCCAAGTACCATACGTTCCCTCAGCTAGGGCATAGTTCCCATAACTCAGTTGTTCAAATGATGTTCATGATTCACAAATCATGACTGGTATCTCCAAAAGTAACATAATTTTCTCTGGGGTGTGAGTTAAAACAGTATAAGCAATGGGACCTGATTAACATGAATTGTTGTAGGATTTGTGATGCATAGTAAATAAGCAATTTTCCCATCCGTCTTGAGAGCTAGTGCCAATCTGAAACTGAAAATAATTTTAATTTTTACATACAACTTTATATGTTTTGTCATTCTGAAGAATTTGTACAGAAAATTAGGTCAGATGATACTGTTCACTGAAATGCAAAAGTTTAGAAAATATGTCAAATCTGGTTTTCCTTACAATTACAAATATAGGCAAAAGTGACATCTGAATTGCTACAATTTGGAGGAAAGGATAAGAGGGTGAGAGATTGCTTTCTCACCTCATGTCCAGGTATGGGACCGTCTTGAGATTCTTGAGAGATATTTGTGTGTACTTTCATGTTGTTATTTATATTTATTAATTTGTAAAGACAAATTTAAGCCTTGAAAAATCAGTTTTAAAGTTTAAAAGAATTAAAGTGATATTAAAACCTGATTTTTAAAAAAAACTAGGAGGATAAACACAAGTGAAAATACTATTTGTTGTCACCTATAAGTGAATTTTCAAAATAGTCTTACTGTTATTTTTCTTATATTTCCTTTTCAGGTGTCATTTGGACTACTGCCTAATGACTATTAGAATATCCTGCAACTTGGTTGATCACTGCTGCAGAATTAGGAATAATAGTAATTCACTGTAACATTTGTAATGGGATGTTAAAACTTTGATTAGAAGTCAAAAGGATTTAAAAAAAAAAAAAAACAAAGTGAGTATGAGGGGGAAAGTCCTCATATTTTATAATCAACTAGGTCACAATTGTTTCCATAACTCTTAAACACCTCAACCAGATGAATGGTGTAATGCAGCAGTCCCCAACCTTATTGGGACCAGGGACTAGTTGCATGGAAGACAATTTTTCCATGGATCAGGGACATGGGGACGGTTTCAGGATGAACTGAGCACATAACTTTTATTGTGCACTTTATTTCTGATTATTACATCAGCCCCAGCTCAGATCATCAGGTATTAGATCCCAGAGGTTGGAGACCCCTGATGTAAAGGGAGAGTTTAAGGAGATTTCTTTGGAAAGAGATGTTGCCATTCTATTATTCTCTAGTCCCTATCCTTTAATCCCCCAAGGTGGTAGGAAAGAGAGAATGGAAGGGTGCTTTTTACTTCAACTCTTAGGGATGGGGCTTTGCCTTGGGTATGTAAGAGACCTTTGAATTCTTGTTTTTTTCCAAATGTGCAAAACTCACACCTGAGAAAGTCTCACATCTGACAAAGCTAAAGTAGACTCTGGTGGCAGAATACTTAGTGGGAGTTGATTTGTTCTATTTGAACTCCCAGATTGAGGCAGAGAGTTTACAAATCATCTGGGGGGCCAAATGTGGATCTCACAGGGGAGTGTGTTACCTTCAGGATGTTTGCAATCTGGTTGGTTTCAGGGACTCAAACAATAAGAAGGACAGGGACTGGTTGTTCAGGGACACAGAGTTACATGCATAGAGTTTTATGCACCTTGGCCAAGGGAAATGTAATTAGAGAGATCCAGCAGAACACCTCCAAATAGCTTGCATATGTACACACAGACACATACACATATACATGCCCCAACAGTGACTTTTAAAGACATCACTGGTTCAGAGAGAGGTCAATTTATAATATAACTAGATCACATAAGTCCTTTGCTCTCTCATCATTCCTAGGGGCTTCCCTGGTGGCTCAGACGGTAAAGTGTCTGTCTGCAATGCAGGAGACCCAGGTTCGATCCCTGGGTTGGGAAGATCCCCTGGAGAAGGAAATGGTGGCCCACTCCAGTATTCTTGCCTGGAAAATCCCATGCATGGTGGAGCCTGGTAGGCTACCATCCATGGGGTTGCAAAGAGTCGGACACGACTGAGCGACTTCACTTCACCATCATTCCTAACCAATCGTACTCTCTCACCTCTTCATATCAATGCTGAGAAGTGAGTGGGCGTTGGAAACTCACTAGCAAGCTAGGAGGCATTGCAAGAAAAAGAAATGCATGGCAGAGAAAGAATGAACCAAATTTACCTTTCTTTCCTTTTTTTCTGGCCAGAAAACAACATGAGTGGGAAGATTTGATGATACACTGAATTTTCAGATGGTAAAGAATCTGCCTGCAATATAGGAGATCCAGATTCCATCCCTGGGTTGGAAACTCCTGGAGAAGGAAATCACAACCCACTCCAGTATTCTTGCCTGGAGAATTCCACAGACAGAGGAGCCTGGTAGGCTACAGTTAGTAAGATTGCAGAGAGTCAGAAACGACTGAGTGACTAACACTTTGCCTTTCATATATGTGTATAAGGTGGAGTGAGCGTGCTAATTACCAAACTGAGGCTGTGCATCTGACTTAACATGCGGAGAGATCTGGCTGTTGCAGAAAGGACTGGGATTTGACCAAGTTTTTCTATAGGGTAGGAATATTCACTCTACTGAATACATTTTAACAGTCAATAAAAGGCAAAAATAAAATTATGCTTTAGATAGGTTAGAGTCACATTATTTAACCTATTTGTTATATAGACAATGACTATTATCACTCCCTTAAAATCCTCTCAAAAAGACTAGTTTCAAGGGAACTTGCTCAGCCTGTATTGTGGTATTAGCTGTCACCACAATTTGAGCTAGCATATCCATTTTAGATCTCTCATAGTAAAATCTGCCAAGACTGATTCATCAAATTTTTATTTTTCATCAGAAATTTGTATTAACCTAAGCAAAAGCACAATTATAGTCAATGATTATAATACCAGTCCTAGGTTAACAGAGGATTCTCAAGTGGTTTCTGAAGTAATAAAGATTATTTAATGCTAAGAATAATTAAGCAACTAGGTTGGATGTATTTCTTTCAATTCATGCTGAAACTTGAAATTTATTTAATGTGCAAAAAGTTGTACTGATCATAATTTTAATGCAACAGTGATATTTGTAATAATATTTCATTGGTACTTTGGAGATTATGAAGTATTTCATGTTTGATCTTTTCATAGTGGACTTCACAGAAACTTCTAAGTCTATTCTTAGCGTGTGTGTGTGTGTGTGTGTGTGTGTGTGTGTGTGTGTGTGTGGTAAGCTCTTTGTCCATGCTTGTGCATATGTATATATTCCTGTATTGGGTAGAAACAAAGGGAAAGCTGTTTTTTAATGTTTATAGTAACCTGTTAGCCACATGGCCAATTCTATTTTTTTATGAATTAATATATTTTAGAACCTAGATTTCACATTAATGCCAACTTTTCAGGGGAAAAAAAAGACATTTATTGGCTTAAAGTTTTTTTTTTTCCAAATATCTCATACACTTCATGAGAAACATCAATAACTATGAGAAATATATAAACTAAACATGAATTGAACCAATGTTTTCAGGACTCAAATCTCCAGCAAACTCTGGGAAAACATCTTATTGATAATCAACAAGAGTTAGTGTGTACAAACAGGCCATAACCTTGCTACTCAGCAGGACAACAATATCCATTAGATTCTCAAGAGTTGCAAATGCTTGCAAATCTCTACTTCACAGTTTTAATTAGGAAATGTCTCATGGCTGACAAATGTATTCATTATTTCCTTTAATGTTTGGTCAGAGTCTACATCTCCCAGAGTCTTTAGAGTTCTTCTTTATGAAAAAGTTGGAGTTAACGACAGAAAAATGAGACTGATATTCACCTGCAATCTAATACAGATAATAAAGGCTTGTTCTTAATTTTAAAGTGTTTTGCAAGGCATAATGACTATGTTATGTTCAAGGGAACTTTCTAACTTTCATAATTTATTGATGATATCTCACCATGTTTATTTCATCAACTATAACACTCAATGAGACACTTGAAATTCTTAAAGATTTATATAATGGTAAAGTTCATTGGAATCCAAGAACAAATGGTGATCTCCAGAAACAAAAATTATATTCTTACTCTCAGGTAGGTGTCATTTGAAGACAGATCACATCCTATAATCTGTTTTGAGTGGCTACCCTAGTATTGGTTAGAATAGAGGCCTGGGAATATTTTTAGAGTTCTGAGGTGTGTCTTAAGTTGGTGGTTGTGTGTGTGTGTGAGTGTGTGTTTGTGTGTGTGTGTGTGTGTGTGTGTGGTGGCAGTTGTGGTAGCAGGTAAATGTTACAATGATGGAGTATCAATTAATAATTTATGGCTCAGGTATAATATCATATATTTCAACACAAATCTGGATGAACTGTTGGATTCTAAAATACTCCAGAGCAGTATGGAGACACTGGAGATGAGACTGAGTGAAGAATACAGTTTAACCCTTCAGATGCTGGACAAGCAATCACAAAAAATCACATAAATACACCCTTTGATATTTTGATTGTACGCCAACAGATTTAAATACATCAACTGGAAGATGTTTTGCCAGAGAGACTGTCTCCTCTTCCTCATGGCTACATTTCTACTCCTATCAAAAAAGAAAGCCTATCTTACATGCTGCCCGAAGTTATTCACTGTTCTCTAACTTAATGGATCCTGTCTTCAGCTAAAGGAAGACTCTGAGGTGTGGAGATGTCTACTCACTCCAGATCTCAATCAAGTAGAATCTACCTTAAGAAGTATTAATATGTAAGGTCAGAATAACAAAGTGCTAAGAGCATAGACTTTGCATTAGTTCCTGTGGCTATTATTACAAATTAACACAAACTTGGTGACCTCAAGGCTACAGTTTAATTATGGGAGCTATTGAAACTACAGTTTTTCTGTTGTAGCTGCAGGCATTAATAACTTTCAAACTCAGGAAAAAGGTTTTGAGTGGTTTTGTTTTAATATACTTTAAAGTTATGAAACAATGTGAAAGATTAGTTTAACATGCCTTCTATTTGGATATACATATCCCAGTAGAATTAACTTATATAGCTTAAAAACAAGTACTGCACTAATAGAGTATATGCAATTATAAATTGAATACTAAGTTATCATTTTCATATTTTTCCCTTTCTTCTGGAAATTCTAATTTATTCTGCCATGAAAAATGAATCTTGGATAAGACATCAAGAAGATAAACATTAATTCAATCTTATAAAGAACATTTGTCTGTTAGAGAAAGTAATGATTATATCCATAAGAATTGTTACCAAGGCTATTGCCCTGGAATCATACCCCAGGCCCACCCTCCCAGTGCATGCATGTGTGCTAAGTCCCTTCAGTCATGTTTGACTCTTTGTGATCCCATGGACTTTAGCCCACCAGGCTCCTCTGTCCATGGGATTCTCCAGGCAAGAATACTGGAGCGGGTTGCCATGCCATCTCCCAGGGGATCTTCCCAACCCAGGGAACAAACCAATATTTCTTATATCTCCTGCATTGTCAGGCAGATTCTTTACCACTAGCTCTACCTGGGAAGCCTTCCCTCCAGAAAACTTTGCAGAAAATCACAACTAACCATACCCTCTAGTTGTTTATAGCACAGAAACAAGAGTCTCACGATAAGAAAACTGTTGCAAACTTGTTCAACTTCAAAAGTGAGACAAATGTCACCCTGCATTTCATTACCATCTTGTATTTGTAAGACCCCTGTCTGTCCATGATAATGTGAGCCACTTCCAGCCGAGAGAGACCAGAGGACCATTCAAGGATAGAAAAGAATAACACCCTAATTCCAGGAAGAACCCGCCTATTCCCACAAAACCAGTACATATGCTTCCCCCTCGTCAGCCTTATCCTTAAAATCTTGCCCTAATTGTCCCCTGGGTGAGCTCAAACCTGGTACTCTGTGACAACCTAAGAGGAGTGGAATGGGGTGGGAGGTGGGAGAGAGGTACAGGAGGGAGGGGCAAGCACATACCTAAGGCTGATTCATGTTGCTGTACAGCAAAGCCCAACACAATATTGTAAAACAATTATCCTCCAATTAAAAACAATTAATTAAAAAAAAAGCCTTTTGGGCAAGAAGTTGATTTGTGATTAACTTCCATTCTCTGGAAATTGAATAATGATTGTGTTGCTTCAATCTCAGCTTAAGTTTCATTTTTGACTGTGCAGATCCAAATGGGAGAAGAACACTCCCCACTGAGGCAGTGGGCTGGGTTGGGTTGAGGTTCAAGTGAGGGTTCATAAAACCTAATTCAGTTAACAGAATGACTGTAATGGACCGACTCTTTTGGTAACTGTCTGACTCTTTGCAACCCCACGAACTATACACTCCATGGAATTCTCCAGGCCAGAATACTGGAGTCGGTATCCATTCCCTTCTCCAGGGGATCTCCAGGCCAGAATATTGTAGTGGGTACCATTCCCTTCTCCAGGGGATCTCCCCGACCCAGGGATTAAACTCAGGTCTCCCGTATTACAGGCGGATTCTTTACCATTTGAGCCACAAGGGAAGCCCAAAGAATGACTGATCTCAATTATCTGTCCATTTCATCTATTTTTGCTTCCTGTTGATATCTTTTTATTTTTTTAGAACATTTATTATTATCTTGTTCATTTATGTGTTGATTTAATATCTATTTTTCACCACTTGGATGTAACTAAATATGAAGCTTCAAGCTATTTACTGCAGCATTCCCATCACCTAGAACAGCACATGGTTCAGAGAAGGCAGTCAATGAATATTCATTGACCGGACAAATAAATAAATCTAGTAGTTAACTAAAAGAGATCAAGAGTATAAATGCTACCAGAATTTGGCAAAAATAATGAAGAGTAAAACAAAATAAAGACTGGTAAATATTTTGTCCTTATAGAAAGTCTATATTTTTTTTAATCACTAATCACTAATCACTAATATGTCTTCATTTCATAGATATTTTCCATAATTATTGAGATATTTGCAAATACCTCAAATGGGTAAGTTTTGCTTTCTTACTTATTTAACTATATACTGTTTTAATTCACAATATTACACTAAGACTATAAGGTATGTCACATTTAGGTAGTTTTCAATAAAATAAGATAAAAACAAAATCCAAAAAATGAATAAAGATATGTATTTTCCTTGAAGTGCTGTTTTTTTTTTCTTATATACAAAGAATCTGAGCTTGTAGAGGATATGACCAAGATGTTTACGTTTGATGTAAAATCAGCAAAATCATGAAGCCTAGTACTTTGAACTGTACAAATTTATCTAAGACTCAGAATTTCTATTAAGCTTACAAAATCATTTGTCAAACCAAGCATTAGTTCTCAGTCTTCAGGTTAGTTGGTAGACAATCTAGTTAAATGAGTGAACACATACAGAACTTAACTTTTCCGATCCCAAGAATCACAAGTTTTCATTTGCCAAATGTAAGTTCTGTTCTGACATGCTAATCTTGTAGCATAATGTCTATTATTATTCTCCTTACTGATAAGAAATAATATAAACTAACAAAAATGATATTAAGCTATACCTTCTCTAGGATTATCAAGATGCTGAATATATATTCAGGTATGACAATCAACAAAATGTTTTTATAACCTTCCTGCTGCCAACGCAACACTGTAGACACTGTACAGAACATGCCTGGCAGTCAAATAGCTATTTGAGTTGACCTCTGCTGCTGTGGAAGAATATACAAAACCCCAATGTCACTGAGAAAATATGGTTACCAAAGTTAGAACTGTTAGCTGGAACATTCATTCATAGCACAGTAACTGACACTTTTTGAAAAGAAACCAAGAATCCTCTATATTACATTTCAGTCCCTCTTAAAAATGTCTACGTCAAAATGAGAGCAATCCAAATGCATGTACTTCGAATATGTAAGTTCATTGTCCTTCTAAAATTGTCAGGTTCCTAGTATCTGTTATTGCATTTCAGAGAAAAGTAGGCAGACAGCCTCTGCCTCGTTCAATTTAGAGTAAAAATCTTAACTCTAATCAGACACTCCTTGGGTGTTTAAGTCATGGTAAGTTTATATTGCCTTAATCAGTAAACTATAAAAAAGACAAAAACAAGGATATTCTTCATTTTAGGACTTCATTTGTCACTTGCAGAAAGTATACATTTTATCATTAAAGGTTTGGATTAAAGTGAACATGCAGTGAATGAATCATCTTCTTAGGCTGTCCCCAATTCCTCTACAAGACAGGAGACACCACCATTCACTACCACTCATGCTGTAAATAATTTTAGTCTATTTCCCTACTTTTCTCTACTTTTTCTTTACTTTTTCTCTACTTTTTTCTTCTTCCACTATCTGATTCACTCTACTCCACTATCAGACTGATTCTCCAAAATATCTTTTCATTCACATTATTCCTTGGCTAAAAAATGATTTCCTCTTACCCCTTCAGGATTCTATCCAAGCCCTTTCACCTCACCTTTAAGGTTTCTGATTTCACCACCTTTGGGATCCACAGCTGCTCTGTGATCATTACCTGTAAATTAAACCTACAGTAGTGACCTATTTAACATTCTTCTCATCCTCTTTCTTGGGTATGTTTTTTGGTGTTTTGTTTTCTCATGGAATTCCTGATGCTGAAGTATCCTCCACTTCCCTTTGACATTCTTCCTTTAAGCTCTAGGTCAAATACCACTTTCTTCAGAAAAAAGTTCTCTGAGAATCCCCACATAAAGACAACTCTGGGGCTTCCACCATGGTCCAGTGGTTAAGAATGAGCCTTGCAATTCAGGGGATGCAAGTTTGATCTTTGGTGATGGACTATGATCCCAGTTGTCAGGAAGCAGCTACCGAGTCTGCATGCCTTTGTGCCACAACCAGAGAGTCCTGTGTGCACCGCAGTGAAAGATCTCATATGTTCAACAAAGATTCCATGTGCCACAACTAAGACCAAATGCCGCCAAATTAAAATATATATATACATTAAAAAAAATCTTGAAAAAAAAGTTATCTCTTACTTCCTGTGTGTTCTTACTACAAAGACATTCTCCATTAATCATGCATCTCTTTGGGCCAGCTCTGAACTTGTTAAATTAAATGCTACAAAGTCTTTATATTTTGGAGATGCTTATATTATCTCCAAAGGTAGATTATGAACTCCTTGAAGACAGTAGCCATTTCTTAACATTTATTTTATCTCCTCTGATAGCTAGTACAGTGTCCTTCATATAATAAGCATATGATCAATGTCCTTAAATCAAGCAGCTTTTAAATATTTGAGAAGTAAGCAAACTGTATATGTGAGGAAACTGAAGTCCAGAATCATTAGCAACATGCCTAAAGGTAACTAGCTGTCAAAGATATAGTGTGCCTGATTATTACAGATGTTTTCTACTCATATAAAAGTTATACAATTTTGTTAATTGATTGGTTGTTCTAAACCAAAGCAATTCATGAAACTCACTGATTTTAATAAAGTATATGCATATATACTTAAATATATGCAATAACATATATATTTATAATAAAAATAGATATAAAAATTTATCTGCAGATAATTGGACATTTCAAGAGTAACTCTAAAGAACTCAATATGCAATGTCTTATAAAATAAAAAACACTATGCAAGAATTGTGATGGCAATGGGGACACTGATATTTTTAATGCACTTTGAGCAACATGACCAATATCCTAGTAAGAACCAAGTATTAAAAGAGTCTCTGATGTCCTGTTAAATCTTATGTTCTACTGTATAGCACTGTAAACATAAAAGTGTAAATCTACATTTCCCATGAAGGTGGATACATTGCTCAATTTAATTCCCATAATATTTAAAGCATAGAGGACAACTGCAATTCTATTTTACAATGAAAGCTTTAATAAGCTGGTATGTGGAAAAAAGCAGTAGAAATATTAGTACTAAAGAAAATGAAATTAACAAATATTTTTAAATCAACAGTCACTTGGATTCTTCTTAAATTTAGCTTGACAGACATTAGATTTATCCTTTAAAATGCTTTGTTTGTGGGCAGTCTGAAATCTGTGTTACGCATTGTCACTTACCATCTTTCAGAATGGTTTCTCGCTCTGTGCCATCTATTTTCTGCCGGCCAATTAGGAAACTGGTGGTGTCAGCAAAGTAGATATAACTGGTTTCTGCATGAAAATCTAAAGCACGTGGGTTTACCAGATTCTCTATGGGGATCATGTATTCATCAGCTATTTTGGTATTCAAGTCCATTCCTCTAACAATTCCTGGGCGTCCTTTCCCATAAAAGAGGAACAACTCATTCTTTGGTCCTGCAGAAGAAAGATTACAAACATAAACAACTGATACTGCCTAATCTTCTTTACAATGCATAATGCCACTGTTTAATTAACTGGCTCAATTAGTGTTTTTTAAATTCAATACCAAAAATTAAACCCTAAAATATGCCAAATGTATCTTGATGTAAGAAGGCCAGCCAGCTAATTGTATTACTTTAATTCAAACAGAAATTACTTCCATGAATAGGTTATATTAAGTTAATTATTCTTCAGTCTGTAACTGTCTATGTAGCAAAAACATGATAAATAATTGATAACTTGTAAGTGTAAAATGGATATTTATGGAAACATCCAGCACATTTAATTTTACAACTCATAATCTATCTAACACATCTGTAGATACTAACTGTAGCATTCATTATGTTTGAAAATGTTGAAAACTTCAGAATATTTAAAACATGCCCCCTACTCAGAATTTGCATTGCAGACTAACAAGGGAAGCAAAAATAATCACACACTATCACATAACTTGCACCGAATATATTAGTTTGTATGAACATGTGATTTATTTCTTTAAGAAATGAAATCAAATGCCAGTTACAGCATCACTTCTTCTTCCATATCTTAATTAGAACTTTAGAGGTTAATGCTGTCTGCCAGTAACTGACATACAAAACAGTCTTTATCAAAAACTAAAGAAAACAAAAATCTGTGTCCTGGGTTAAAATGCCAGAATCAAGGAAGTTTTTTCTACAGAATGAATGAACTTATTTTGACGTTTATATGAAACTACATGCAAGGCTCTCCTATTGGTAGGGCACATTATACTTAGTTTAGTTATATAATTTGAAGGGAAAATTTCATACAGAAAGGAAAACATATAAAGTTTCATTAAAACTGAAGATATATGACTATTATATTTGGATAAATATATCATAAATATAATTCCTATTAACTTAAAGTAACTATATTATTAAAATTTGGAGAAAAAAGAAAAACAAAGTACTCATAAACACAACACCTTCAATGCAAACTATATTATCATTTTATATATGGTCTCTCTTATTTTCTTTCAAAATTAGTGTTAATGAATATGGTGCTGTGCTTAGTTGCTCAGTCATGTCTGACTCTTTGTGACCCCATGGACTCCCACCAGGATCCTCTGTCCACGGGGATTATTCACGCAAGAATATTGCAGTGGGCTGCCATGCCCTCCTCCATGGGATCTTCCCAACCCAGGGATCGAACCCAGGTCTCCCACACTGTAGGCGGATTCTTTACCATCAGAGCCACCAGGGAAGCCCATATTAAATCTATAGTATATATAATTTTAATATTTAAAGAATAAAAATAAAACATATCTCATGTACCTAGCACAGATCTTAAGAATATCTCCAGGATGTTAGAATGCATGCACATGTCCCAAAATCTATTCCTTTCCATCCGAGAGACAACCAATTTCTCTGGTTATATGCAATAATATGGATATTGTTTATCATGTAATTTTTAGAAGTTTTGGCACATAAGTTGTTTGTATTTCTCAACAGTAGATAGTTTGACTTTTGCATGTTTGAACTGCATGTGTGCTATGAGTTGATTTTATTATTATATACTTGATATTCATCTCTGCTTGTTATAGTTCTTATTCATTTTCATGGATATATTATATGCCTCTGTGTGACTATTTTTAATTTATCTAGCTATTTTTCTAATGCACACTAGTAAGAAGAGGATACTTTTGCATTCTGTTTTTATTACTAAATGTTAGCATTAAAATTATATTCTATGTTGATCCATTAAGTCTTAACATTTCTTAAGCAGGGTCAGTCTAATATATGATAATTTGTCAAATCATTCCTCAGTTGGTTTTATCTTCCTATTATAATAACACTTAGATATGCAGTTTTTCAACCTGGTATTTTATATATTTTCTTAGATGATCCCTTAGTATATATTTCCAGAACTGGAATTACTGGTTGAACAATATTAACAGCCCTCTTCTTCCTCATTACTCTTACAACCGCTCAGTGTTTACCTTTCTTTTTATTTTTTTAAAACAATATCATTGTACACTATTAAAAAGTAAATTCTTCTGAAAATTAACATTCCTGTGAATTTCCTACCAACATTATATGAATACTTTATTTTTTAAATGGGATCTTAAGTATGCATTTTAGCGCTTAAAAAAATTTAACAATACTTTTTTCTGTTATTAAAAGATCTTCAAAACATTCTTTTCAATGGCAGTATCATGTTAGAGAGGCAGTATCAATGGCAGTATATTGTTAGAGAGGCAATATAATATAGTCAGCTCCTTACCTATTGTAGGATATTTAGATGGTTTCTGGGGTTTTGTTATCACACATGCATTTACAATGGATTTCTTTAGTCAAAAGTAGATGCTAAAGGATGTTATCAGTTTTGTGTCTTTTGTATGTATTATCAAATGTCTTTCCAATAGTGATATCAATTTATAATATATAATATATTATATTATATTATATATAGATTTTCCAGTTCTATTAGTGATGCATAAGAACACTGGTTTCTCAATACTCATTTTTGCTAACATTTATTTCTGCTAACATATATTTATTTTTAATTGATGCATTAATTAGTAATCAGTAGACCTAATCAGTTTAATACGTGTGTACATGTACATGCATATTTTAAACAAAAATGGTAACTGTTTTCCTATTGTTTTATTCAGTTTGTTTGTTTTTTTTTTTTTTTTTTCAATCACTGGGTACTTTAACTTTCTTCTAATGTGTTTTCTTCTATTATAAACAATTGAAAACTAAAAATTACACTCCTCAGACACTAATATAGCCATGGCTCTAATTTTTATTTAAGTACCTAAATCCAAGTTGAGTTAGTACAAGATACACTAACTTGAGTTTAGAATGTGAAAATGAGACCATATTTGGCTGCTTCTGCTGGTATTCATCTAATGGAGAAACTGAATTTTTCTACATTAATCTTCTATTGTGTATATCAAGTGGCAAGGAAAAAGGCTTCTTTTGATTGTGCTTTGTTTTGTTTGCCAGTATATTTAATTTCTGAAGCTAATAGTTATGTTGCAAACTTCTTAGTCAGTAGAACTCAGCTAAAATGGTGTTTTTGAAGTTATCATTGCCATTAGTGGCCTCCTGATGCCCTAGCTTCTGATGGTGGTAGATGTTTCAGCTTAAGCCAGGCTAATCTGTGGTGGCTATAAAAGGAAAATCCCTGAGTCAGTCTAGAAGCTGTTGCTTCAGGCACCTCAATGATTTTTTAAGTACCTATCTATTTGTGTTTGATTCTTTCTGCTTAAAATAGATATTATTGTTTCTATTCATTTAAATGTTAATTTAATTTACCATGATTGAGGGCTTCCCAGGAGCACTACTGATAAAGAATGCACCTGCCAATTCAGGAGACATAAAGGAGGCTGTTGGATTCCTGAGTTGGAAAGATCCCTTGAAGGAGGAAATGGCAACCAACTCCAGTATTCTTGCCTGGAAAATTCCATTGGCAGAGGAGCCGGGAGAGCTACAGTCCAGAGTCACAAAG